>NC_090924.1:116561056-117811056 GCF_040938575.1 Ambystoma mexicanum | reverse complement strand
TACAGGAGACTCACCTGACGCAGGATAAGATGGTGTTGATCGGGAAGAAGTGGAAAGGGACTGTTGTGGGCTCATCATATTCGGTTTATGCTAGGGGAGTGATCATCTGGGTGGCACCGCATGTCCAGTTTCAGCTGCTACAGACGATAGTTGAAACGGACGGGAGGATGGTCATAATGAGGGGGCTGGTGGAAAATAGGGAGATAAGCATTATAAATACGTATGCCCCAAACCAGAATACGGCGGCATATTTCAGAACCCTGTGTGGCAACCTCAGCACGTGTTTGGGGAGGGCGGTGATTTGGGGAGGAGACTTCAATTGCGTACTAAACCCTTAGGTAGACAGATCAGACGGGAAAATGGATAGACCTGCCCCAGCCGCTAAAGCACTGCAGACACTGTTGGATGATTTTGGGTTTGAAGATGTATGGAGGTCACATCACCCCCAAGAGAGGCAATATTCGCATTATTCCGGCTCCACAGCAACTACATACTAGGTTGGATTATATTTTTGCTACACAAGAGATAATGACAGAGATCACGCAGACAGAATATAAAGCGAGGGTCCTCTCAGACCACTCGCCGCTAATCCTAGGATGGCAATATCGACCCCCGAGAGCGAGGATCCCGACATGGCCCCTCAGAGCAGAGGCGCTGAAAGACCCCTTCTTTAGGGAGGATAGGAGGGAGGAGATTATTAACTACTTTGAGATAAATACTTGTGAGGAAAAGGGCTGGAAGCGCACGGGAGGGACACGTTTCGTCTCCTAAACCTCCTAAGGCAAGTATGAAGGCAAGACTACAATTCCCAGCAAGCCACGGGAGGTTTGTAGTTCAGGCCACGGGCGTATGTCACGTGCGCATTGCCAGCTGCAGTGATTACGAGCAGCATAAAGGGCAACGGCGCGTGAATCAGGTGTGGCTTATTAATGATCTGGGTGCAGTTGGTGTGAGGAGCAGGTCGGCGGAGCACTGCAGAGTCATGGAAGGCGAAGCTCTGTCCCTTTGATTACAAAGCAGCAACAAAGCTCTGCCCGATGAACCATTGAAGCTGCCAGCATTCGCTCGCACAGTGCAGAGCAGGTGGACTGGCTGTGGCTCACGGCGTGCTACCAATACTCCGAGGAGTCCCGCGGGGCCCTCAGAGATCAGATAAGTGCTAAAGCCATTGCGGGGTGGGGGCTCAGTTATGTACATGCTTTCACTCGCATTGGACTTGTGCTTGGCAATCACGGAAGGTCTGAGTTGGTTGCTAACAGTTGGTTTGTTAATATGATGCGAGGACTTCACGGAATGCTTATGGGGGCATAATCTCCATCGAGTACCATTCACTCCGGGTCACACAAGTACCCGCTCTAGTAGGAGATGAAGTGCATTTGCTTGCCTGTTTAAACTTCAAGGACATGAATTTACGTGTTTATGTATTGCAGCAAGCTTGCCCTACGGGCCATGTGTTTCGTTCTTCATTTGTGGGGAAATTTCCCTTGTCCTGTGTTCATCCCGCTTGCTACTACATGTGAATGCTTGGTTCTCTGTGTTTGTTCTGAAGTCAAGTGCATACGTATTAAGGTGTGTCTTGGTCTATGCTACAGTGTGTTCAGGTATTAAGAAACAGGTACCAGATAGGAAGGGTTTTTCCCCAGTGCTTCCCCCCTACCTATCCAACTTAGGTTTGCCCTAACCCTTTTTCTGGTTTTCCGAACTTTACCACCCCATCCACAACCTCTCCCTAACTCCTCTTCCCCCCATTGGCTGCCACGTGTTACTTCAGGCACCTGTGCCAACCACGGTGGGAGGGTCGAATTCATTCGGCTTCTGTGGTTCGGGGGAGAGTGTCGATTCCTCTCCTCCATCATTGTAAGTGTGTTCTGACAATACTGGCAGTGTGGACTCAGCGGGCACGCTTTGGGAGGCCTTTCAATTTGTGATGAGAGGAGTAGCCATAGAAAAGTCAAAAAGGGCTACAAGGAGGGATCCTGGCTGTGCTACAGGAAACGGAGGAAGAATTAGAAAGGGCGTTGAGGGGTGAAGACGATACTAAGGAAGACACTGAATTAATACTCAGCCTGCAACAGAAATGTGCTGGGCATTGGGAGAGACTGTGTAACCTTAACTATAAAAATTATATAGCGAGACAGCATGCAGGAGGGGATAAACCAGGAAAGATCTTGGCATGGCTATACAAGAATGAGACCCTGAGGCCCACGATTAGGACAATAACGAGGGAAGATGGGAATATAGTAGATACCCAAGAAGGAGTTAACCAGGAGTTTGCAGAGTATTATAGGCTATTATATGGAGATGATGAGGAGAGTGATTGCACGAAGATAGCAGAAACATTGGAGGATATAGGGCTGCCACAGATCAGCACTGAGGAACGAGAGGAGTTGGACGCACCAATTACTTTAGAAGAGTTAGAAGAGGTGGTGAGGCAGTTGCCCACCAGCAAGACTCCGGGGGCTGATGGGCTCCCAAGCGAATTCTATAAGACATTCAAGGGAGAGGTGCTCCCCCCGCTTTTAGAGATGTTGAATGAGGCATATGAAATAGGTAGACTGCCAGAGTCCCTCAGAGAAGCGATTATAATACCGCTTCCCAAACCTAATAAGCCTGGACACAGCTGTGGTTCATATAGACCCCTATCAATGTTAAATCAGGACAGTAAAATATTGATGGCCGTCTTGGAAAACAGACTGAGGAGGGTTATTGGTAAACTGATACACCCCGACCAGACAGGTTATGTCCCAAACAGGAACATATCCAATAATCTCAGGCGACTCCATCGAGTTATTGAGCATGGAAACGAGGACGAAGGCGAATTGGCAATTGTATCGCTGGATGCAATAAAGGCCTTTGACTCAGTCAAATGGCCATGGCTGATGGCGGCCTTGGCCAGCTATGGAATGGGACCTGGATATCTACACTGGGCAAAAATGTTATATAGTGAACCTCTCGCTATAGTTAAAATGGGAGCAGTGATATCAGAAAGATGGCAACTCTGTAGGGGTACTAGACAGGGATGTCCATGGTCTCCTATGCTTTATATACTGGCCCTGGAACCCTTAGCGATGTACCTGAGGCAACAGTAAGATACGATAGGCATTGCCGTGGGAGGGGAACAGCATTTAATCTCCCTGTATGCGGATGACTTGTTGTATTTGCGACACCCGGAGGAAAACCTCCAATACATTCTGGAGGTGATGGAGAGATATGCAGGGCTGTCTGGCATAGCTGTGAACCCCCAGAAATCTAGCATATTCCCATTGGGTAGATATAAAGGGATACCATTATAACAGCTACCGGTGTTACAGATACCGTGGGAGGTTAGCACATTTCGATATCTTGGGATAGATATATAC
The DNA here is from genome assembly GCF_040938575.1 of Ambystoma mexicanum. NCBI lineage: Eukaryota > Metazoa > Chordata > Amphibia > Caudata > Ambystomatidae > Ambystoma > Ambystoma mexicanum. The sequence goes on along the minus strand of NC_090924.1, from coordinate 117,807,697 downwards.
CATACGGTGGAAGAAGAGCATCAGTACAATACAGAGGTAGCGATTAAGAAAATTGAAAATTGCATGAAGTTCTGGGTGAAGCTGCCTTTAGCAATGATGGAGTGTGGGCCAATGTTGAGGATGGTGGTTCTACCCAGACTCTTGCACTACTTTGGGAACATACCATACTTGATAGCAAAGAAGGTCTTCATTAGATTAGACAGTATGTGCAGGGATTTCCTTTGGCATGGAACACGAAATAGAGTAGCCCTCTGGAAGCTACAGAATTCATATGAGAAAGGGGGTATAAAACTGCCTAACTATGAAGTTTACTATATAGCGAGCCAGCTGCAATATGTAGCTAAATGGCTCTCAGAGGAGGTCACCTCGGAGTCCAGGCTGTTCCGACAAGATGGTGCTCCATTCTACTTGAAAGAAATGATGTGGCTGCCCAAGGCAGATATGGAAGGGCATCCAAAGATGATGATACTTGGGTGGAAGATGTGGCAGAGGGCATGCCAGATGATGGAGAATCCATCCATGTGTTCCCCGCAGGTACCACTAGTGGCGCTGGCGAGCAAAAAAAAGCAACTAAGGATGATGATCAGGAACCACTGAGAACCGGTGGGGATAGCAACAATGGGTGATTTATGGCAAGAGGGGACTATAAAAGACTTTGTAGTGCTGGGGGAGGAAACCGGGTTACACACAGGCCAGTATATCACGTATCATAGAGTGGTGCGGAGAATCAAAAGGACATGGTCCGAAGTGGTACTAGGAGAGGAACTAGACGCTACCATAGATATAATATACAACATAGCAGAAGGGGGACATGAGATATCTAGAATATACGAGTTGATGATGTCCAAAGTGGGAAAGGAGGTAGTACAACTGAGACGGGACTGGGAGGCGGAGGTGGGAGCCCCGATGGGTGATGAGATGTGGGAACGAGTCCAAGGGTATCACAAAAAGGTGTCAAGGAATGCAAGATTGCAACAGATGCAACTATAAATTACACATAGGGCGTATATGACACCCCAGAGGATAGCTAGATTAAAAAATGTGGGACGACAAGCATGCCCCAAATGTGATGAGGAGAATGCCGGAATGGTGCATATGTTTTGGTCATGCCCAGTCATTGAGCGTTTTTGGGGTGAAGTGGCGCACAGACTAGCAGAAAGAGGTATTAAGATTGTGGTGGATACAGTGTGGGCCTGCTTGATAGGAGGGTTTCCTAGACCACGTAAACTTAAGCACGTGAGCAAATTAAAAGACCTGGCGTATGCACTTGCAAAGAGGAGAATTGCTATGGGGTGGAAGGCATGCCACAGACCGTGACTAGAAGTATGGTGGAAAGATTTACAGAAATGGCCTGAGGCAGAAACCATTGTATGGCAAGAAACGAGCAGTGCCGGGGGAAAGAGGAAACGGAGACCCTGATGGCCTGGAAGTTACAAAAAGAAGAGTTATTTGGCCCAATGCGAGAAACCAACGCAACCCACGGAAGAAGAATCCCTATCAGAAGATGCAGAAACAGAACATGAGAGGAAGTAGGCTCGTAAGGGGGGGTGGGATAAGGGAAGCGGTGAACATAATGAAGCGATGCATAATTGAAATGTTACCATATGCACTGCAAGTTTGGTTTGTATTGTTTGTTTGAATAAATTAATAAAACATGTTTGAAAAAAAAAGTGTGTAAAAGTTACTTACTTGTAAATAAATGTGGTTGGTAAGTGTAACTCTGTGAGCGCAGTTACAAAAGTTCTTACTTACCTTGAATATGTGTTGCACTAGTCTGAAAAGTATTTATAAGGTTAAGTTACTCACCTGTGAATTGGTTGTGCCTCTTCCCCAAAGGTAATGCTGTTGGTTACACTTTATTATTCCTGTTAGCTAATTGTATGAGTGTCCCGAACTGGGTCTTGCTTCCTCCGACTTGCTGTTAGCCTGTCCAGAATAAGTCTGCCTTAGGTTTTACCTACCTAGAATAACTTTGAGTCATTCATAAAGTTTAACAATGGGTTTTGCTTTCCCTGGTCTGTTGTAGACAGACTCAGAAACAGTCTTAGGTTTATACCAGCCTTTAAGTTGCTTTTAGCTCCTGAAAAAACTGTATAGGTTTTACTTACCGTCAGTAGAACTGTTATCCTAAAATAAGTTAGAGTTACCGCTTCCCTTAGTCTGTGAACTGAAAAGTAACTGTAATTGAACATTTCACCCCAAGGTTCAACTCCCTCAGAATAGCTGTGTTATAGGTTTATACTGTTCCTAGAATCTGTGTTTCACTAGATCATAAAAGTGTAGAATCTGATAAAATGGGGATGCCTGGATTTGTTATCATTAGAAAATCATTAGACAACCATTACCCAATCATTACTCTTTGCTATGGAATCATTCGATTATTGCATCCTGTTTAGCTATCCATTATACATTGCTGAAGTAGACACTATCCACATTATTAGACTGCCACTGTGTATGCATTTGCAATTTGCTTATAGAATGACACACTGTCATATTTGAAATGACATGTCATGCATTTGAAGAGAGAAATAGGCTCTGTTATATGAAGGGTTTGCTTAATTATGTTATTGCCATATATGTTGGAAGAGATGGTTTTAGAATTATGTATTATGCATCAGAATGTAACGCTTAGGCTGAGAGAGAAATGTGCTAGGCACTATGGAGAATGAATGAGGCCTGAAATTACATGTAGAGACATTTAGAATGACACATTGGTATGTTTTGTAGTTATATGTACACATGTATGCATGGAGAGTGTGCACTTAGAATGAGCTTGCATATAGATAGTGCTTGGATTTGTGGTAGAGGCTAGAAAGCATGAGGCCTATGGCTCCTAAAGCCATTTCTGGAAGGAGACACACAGAAGCGGCACTGGGCTCTGTGCGGAGTTGTTATGGTACACTGTGAGAAGGAATTCGTAAACAGTTTGGTTGATCTTAAGAGGTCGCCTTGTCCGAGTGAAGAGAGAAGGAAGCTAATCAGCATGGCATGGCCTGGTGTTTGCAGAGAGAGGTGGGAGGCAGCGCCACATGGGGAGATGGGAGAAGAGCCTTTTCAGGCAAGGAGAAGTCTTGCACACAGGCACGGAGAGAGGATTTTGTGAAGCCAACAGGGAGAGTGAATGGGTATGAATGGAGAAATAGGAGGCAGGCACCGCAGACAGAAGGCCATGAAGGAGATATGATGTCCAATGTCACATTAACACAGAACACGACAAGAACACAGACTTTCAGGCAGGTTCATATTTATAGAATGCTGACAGAGAAAGAGACATTCTTAGCTTAGAGAACGAATGTAACCATGGGGAATGAGTGCGTCATGGAATAGTATAACCAGGAGAGAGGGGAATTGTTAGTTGGAGTTGCTGTTTGAGATGGTGCTAGATGCGATGAGGGAGAGATGTCTTCGTGCAGCAGAATCTGATGAGGCCTTGATGAGATCGATCTGGCAGAGAGAGACCGGGGCCTGCCACTGACTGACTGATTGCAGAGTAGCGGGAGAGGAGAGACCTGGCCCTGGCAAAAAGAGCTGGAGACAGAGAGGCACATGCAAATAGGAAGTATGGTTTATGGCCTAGACTGACTGATTGATTAGAACAGACACTCACACAAAGAGCTTTCGGTTTGGGAGAAGGGGGATCAGACAGGGATTGTCTTAGAGAGTAAGTGTGAAGTATGGTGTGGATTGGAGAGGATTGATCCTGCATGACGGAGAGGATTGCTGGATGCTGACACTTGCATTAGGCTGTATTAGAATCACAGGCTTGCATTAGAAACCTGTAAGGCTTGTAGTAATTGCATGGTAGATTTGCACCAGAAGCATAAAGATGCAAATTGGGATTCGTATAGTTTAATGGAATGCTTGCATCATCATCATGCTTTGCTGTGCATTATGTATGAATAAATGTATTCTATTGTTATAATTGAATCGATTCATGTGTTTTCTTTGTGTCTTATGTTATTGGGCCTCATTACGACACAGGCGGAAGACCATGGTGCTGTTAGCACCATGGTCCATGCCGGTAAGTTACCGACTCCGCCATGGAGAAAGGGGGAATTACCACCCCATTATAAGGTTGGCGGGGCGGTAATTCCCCCTTCCTCCATGGCCCTTCCCCATTCCCATTTTTGCCCCATAGGGCTGAATGGGACTGGGGAAGGTGCTAAGTACGGCGCCGCAAATTGCGGCACCGTAATTAGCACCAAGGTCCCTTTGCGGGTCCCTACTTTAACGGCTGGTCTACACCAGCCGTTAAGGTCGGGTCCCGCAAAGGGACCTCGTAATTAGGCGCTAATAGGTTAACGGCGCCGCAGCCTTTTACGGCGCCGTTAACCCATTAGTGCCTGGGTCGTAATGAGGCCCATTGTGTCCATAGGAGTATGAAAGGAGTATGTTGTTAGAAGTAATCTAGGAGTAACACAATGCATATAGGCCCTGAGATACGAAAGCAGAGGGGGTATAGTGATCCACACCCCCCTAGGAGATTGTCTAAGATTGTCTAAGACCGGTGTATGGTTGCCCGGGGGGGGGCAAGACCGTGGTAAGGATTTGTTTTACGGACTAACAGAGGAGAGTTGATACTACTATGTGATTTCTTGCTGAGCGTCACAGTTCAACTGATAGGGTCTACTACCTTGGTAATACGGAAAGTAATCTAAAAGTAACTATTGGTTTTGACTTCCCCAGAACTCATGTTAGGTGTTACAAATAAGGTTATAAGCTTGGTCTGTATACCTTCCAGCATAGTGTTGTTGTTTTTTTTATAATTGTGGTTATATATAATGTGATAGTACTTATTTCCCCCCAATATTTATCTGGGCCTACTTGTATTTAAATAAAGCATTTATTTTTTTACAATATATAGTGTTTCAGCATTACTTTGGACAATTTGTATTACAATTTCCTTGCACTGATTCTACAGCCCTCGCTCCCTTCTAAGATAAGCCTGGCTGCTCTGTCTACGCTACCCTGAACTCAGGTGGTATAGCTTTATACTAAGAGTGGAGTTTTGTACTGCCTCATTTGAATGGTTTTGCTAAGCCCTTAATTGGACTTCAGAAAAACGGTCCGAACACAGGTCCCTTGTAAGCTTGCCTGTGGAAACTAGGTAAGGCAAACCCAGTTGGCTCTGTCTTACAGTGGAAGAGAAACTCTACTGTAACCTACAAGCCTTTGGTCCATATCCTGGTCCTTGGTAGTACAAGGATGATCTTGTTCACGTTGACCTGCTCAATGTCAAAGTTACAGTAACTTTACTAGCATAAGGATTGTACTCTGGGATGGAAAAACCAGCAAACAGAGTGCCGCTCCAGCCTTCTGATCTCTGGTGCGGCCTCCACTGAGTGGGGCAAATAGGAATATGTAGGGTCCTCAGTGCAGCATTCCTTCCTGGAATCCAACTGCACCGTGAGTGAAGCCTCATGCCACAATCAGATGGAGGTAGATGCTATGCTAGCGGCCATCATTATGTTCATGAAACAAGGATGGCCTTCTTAAAAGAGTCTACCCTTTGAGCTTCAACCCTACTACAATGTTCAGGATCAATTATCAGAAGAATCAGACTGACAAACGTGTTCCTACTGGCTTCATCAGAAACACATTAGTTGCCATGGCCCAAAAGGTACTGCTGTGCCTTACAGATACGAAACGCAGGTTAAGAAACAAATATTGTAGGGGGATGTGGAAGCCAGCATTCACACACGAGGGGGGCAACACCTGGTGACCCACAGGCCAGGGATGGTGAGTGTAGAATGCCTTTGGCTGGTCATTAAAAAAACAAGGCATTGACTTCAGTGGTCCCCACGAGTACATGCCGATGGAACACAGATATGCAGTGGTCTTAACAGCCTGCATGTGTAACTGTATTGAAGCTCATTTTCTGAGTAAAATCCTCATCCCTACCACCATTCGGATCATGCCAGAGGTATTTCATAGAGAAGGTTACCCCAAATGAGTAGTATCTGACAATGGGGTGCGATTCACATCCAAAGATCACCTCCTTCCTTTATGCTGCTGAGATTCAACATTGACGAGTTGCACTATATCACCCGAAGGGCAGTGGCCAAGTAGAAAGAGTGAACAGATTCTCAAAGGAGACCCTACAACTGACCCATACATACGGTATCTGGTCATTGCATCGAATGAAATAGCATTGAATGCCATACCAGGAAAAAAAAGGATAGAAAAAAAAGCATCAAATGCTTCTTTTTAAAGGTAATGGGTTTCGTTTTATTAAAAATGGGTTTTAAAGGTTAAAAAAGGAGGGTTGGGGCCCGGACCCCCCCTCCCATTAAAATAGAACATGGGAATAAAATGCATTTGATGCTTTTTTCGATGCTTATTTCCTCTGGTATGGCATTCGATGCAATGACTATAAAGCGACCATACAGTTTCAGGGTGACTACCACATTGCTGTACAAAGAGCTAGTGCTGCTCATAGAGTGTGCGTTCCACCACTGGGGTGCCGCTGTTTTCGATAATTAGAAAAAGGCCAGAAAATGCCATTTTGATTCCTGCATTAACTCATTCTGCAAGTCCCTCCACGGTTCCTGTACTGAATACTCTGAAGGGTCAGGGGGATGGCCAACTAAATAAATCCACTGCAAGGTTCAAAGCACGCCATGTCACATCTCCACACAAATTCCGAGTTCGTGATTGGATCAGGATGCAACTACAGTACAATGCCAAAGATACCCTATGCAAGTTCAGAATACCAGTCTACCTCTTGACAGTAATGGCCAATACCATCTGGGATGAAGGAGGCAAGGTGTGGAAACGAAGAAAGGACAACCCCAGACTGGGAACACAAACCTGATGCTCAGACTTATCACTAATGGAAATGTTACAACTATAAGGCTCACCATCTCTCACAACTGATATCAGCACATTCTCAGGGTTCAAGGGGAAACAGTAAATGAAGTGGAAGAGGATATACTCATGAGGCCAGTCATGTCTCTCGACAGCCATTAGCAAAGTGTCATGGAGCAAAGAGAAACAATAAAACGAAATTGAAGAACACCTGGATTAAGCAATTTACAACCACACACGAACAAGAGACAAAGTCAAGGCAGGAGGGCAGATGGAGAAACAAAGAGCCAGTTATCAGGACTTGGAATTGCATAACAATCTCCCTCAAAATAGGGAGGTAGTGTGGTATCTCACCCACCCCTTCCCGCTGCATCCAACATGCCCTGTTCTCCTGACTTTGCTTTCATGCTGGCCAGAGCATCTCCTGCACACAGGCATCGCATGTACAGCGAGACGAAACATAAAGGAAAGGGGTGGGGAACAATGAGAGAAAATAACACTCTGCCACAGCAAGTTCCATATGCTGTAGGTGCAGTGTGCCCTAATGTGCCTAAATAATGGAGCATTGTTCAACCCTTTTCGCCGATTAGGATCCTGTTAAAAAAATGCCTGCATCACCCACACGGCTAACTCGGCTGGCAGACCACTTTATTCGGCATATGAGTAAAACACCTCCAGCAGATCATTGCCAGGCATGGAATTGGGCCAGATAGGAGAAAACTAGGAAACTGTCATTCTCCTGCTAAGCTCCAGTCCTCTGGAATTCCATCCCAGTAGCAATCCGGCCCACTCCCTCCCTCCCACCTGCTGTGCCAGATAAAGCTGAAAACCTAGCACACTTTGACATTCCCTAGAGTCTGAGGCTAACCACTGGGTGATTATCTGCAACTCAACGCAGTGCTACCGCGATAACTGTGTTATGTACATACACGGTACTGCGTTACTCTCGTCCATCAACACTCTTGCTTGTTAATGTTACCCTAATCCTGCTCTACGGCGCTGCGCTGCTTCCGAGCTATGTTCCAGCTATATAAATATGATATTAATTATAATAAATTAACCTTTACTTTTACACTGCTCATCATTTTTGCAGGCATTTGTAGGCATAGTAGGGTTACAGAACAGAGTTAACATTTCCGCCATGCACTCATGATCTGCTCTGAAAGGGAACATGCTTTTTTGTACGCCTACCTGAGCATACAAGAAATGGATTCCCATGAAAGCTGCTGCTCATAGCAGGCGTAGCGTCGACACCCACAGTGGGGGGGACGGCTACACCTGCTACTCACACACTCACACACACCCCCTGCATCCCCACCTTTCCTACCCGCTACCCTCCTCCCTGTGAACCCCCCTCACACCACCCTCTGGAGCCCCAAATGAGAGGAATGACCAGTTGTCTGAGTGGAAGTAAAAATTGCTGCAGCAAACTTTATTAACATAAATAAAGTTAGGAGTTAACTTACAGGTGTTCCATTTCGCCGCTACCCTCAGGATTCTGCGCTGAGGAATAGCATCCTAACCCCCCCACCCCTTCCGGTCCTTGCAGACCCGTCAAGGCCCCGTCCCTCCTTATCCGTCCCTCACTACCCTTTGGCCATTTTTCTTTTATTTTTTCATTTTCATTTTTCTTTTCTTTTCCCCTTTCTATTTAAGTGCATTTATCCTTTTCCATTTCGTTTTTTCCTTTGTTTTCTTGTTCTCCTTTCTTAGGATCCTTCCACTTCTTCTCCTTTTCCCTCCTCATGCTTCCCTTTTCTCAAGATTCCCTCTGTTCCCCTTTCCCTTGGAGGTCTCTCGTTCCTACCGCTTTAGCTGTCCCCACTCCCCTCAGGCCCCTTCTTCCCCTTACCCATCGCTTAAAAGGTCCTCCCCAGCTCTCCCCCCTGCTCCTCTTAGGCCACTACCCACCAGCTGCCAGGTACCCCCCTCCCAGGCATTCCCTAGTGTTCTCCCTAAGCTGCCCCTTCTAACTGCCCCAGCTCTCTTCCTAACCCCCCCCTAGCTGACCCATCGTCCCAGGATCCCCTCCCGCCCAACTTTTCCATCCTCCTTGCCGACCCTGTTTAAACTAAAATTCTTTCATTCCTTGACCCTGTTTAAACTAAAATTCTTTCATTCCTTCCCCTCCCCTTGCTGTCTTCGTTGTTACTCTCCTTTTTATTTTCCCATCGATGCACTTCCCTTTTTCCCCCGCCCATGTTTGGAGTTGGAAGGTCTTCCAAGCCCCCTATCCCTCCCCTTTTATAGGGGCCTCCTCTGAGCCTAATACTCCTGGTCGCCGTTCATTCTAAGCTGATGGCTGTGCAGTTCCCCTTGTATCCGCCAGTACTTTCTAAAGGGAACACCATGTAACATCCGCTGGGCGTGTCTGACAGACACCTATTTCTGCGACCGGTGCCTCCGCCATGACTCACTGCGGGTAACCACCAGCAATGAGTTCTCCCTCAGGTACCTGGTCGCCTGTGCTGCCCAAGACCCCCGCTATAGACCCAGCCGAAGGTTCTTCCATCCTCATTCATTCCATTCGCACAGGCAAGCATGCCCTCTGGATTCCACCGGTGGCGTGATGATTTGTGCTGGGGATCGCTGTTCCTGACCGTCACCCTTGCGTGATAGCGTTCCTTCCCGGTTTTGCTCCATTAGTTTGTACTCCATTGCAGGAGGGCCAACTGTCCTGACAGCGGCGTATTGGGAAAAAAGGTCTTCCCTTGACTGGGAAACATAAAAGAGGTTGAGCCCAACGGCCTGGTGACCCCTTTACAGAGCCAGGCCTGCGCCCCGTCACATCGTGCGTGGTGCGGGAGCCCGGCATTTCCCATAGGAATGCACTTTCAAGGCAATCTGCAAAGCGTGATTTGCAGGCAGCATTTACATTTTCTTTTAAATAAGCTTGAAAGCAAAGAGTAAAGACGGTTTTTCCTGTACTGTTCTGTAAAAGGTGCAAAATTGCATACAGGGGACCCTCTACAACATCCCCGAAGGTTCTGCACCCAACGAGTGTGCAGTGTTTTCAACAGAGGCAACGAGGCTCTAGGTAGTGTCAGCTCACGGATTCATTACACAGTGTGCCACTTTAGCCCTCGCGCTCACTAGCAACGGTTCAATCTGGAGCTCGCGGGCGCCCACTCGCTGACGGGGCCCTCAGCGGTTGCCTAGAGTTTTCTTGTCAGACAGGCCCGTCGCTATCGTGCACACACACACACACTCTCTCTCTCTCTCTCTCTCTCACTCTCTCTCTCTCTCTCATAGGCGACCAACCTACTTTTGTCTGTGGGCCCTCTACTCTTGAATTTGGCCCCCTCTGTGCCCACCCTAAATATGATTCTTGACGACTCCACTCAACGTAGGACAACCAAAGCTTTATTCCGACATTAACAAGTAAATCCATGTGACTAGGGTGCTTTTAGAACGCCACTTTTCTAGGATTCTACCTTTGAATCTGCTGGAAAAAACATCCAAAATTTGCCACAAGGTGTCACTGAATTCATTCGAAAAAGTGCACGGCCATTCTTCGCACCTATCCTCCTGCAACCCCACTTTTAATGCCAAGTGCAACCTAATATACATACAATTAATAGACTCGAATGTCCATGTGATAATGAAATGTTGCTTTCACAATTGCACATTATACTATATTAGTTAAGGTGTGATGTCAGAAAATGTACGAACAAGAAGGGAATATCATTGGGGACAGAAGTAAACACAGACCCCAGAGGGTTCTCGTCACTTGTGAGAAAACAGCCTCGGTGTGTAACCTCAGAGACGGTGCTTGTCACGAAAATAAAGAGCATATCTTTTTAATACTGCTCAATTTTTCTCACTTCGAAGCTTCTACTGGCTACTTCTAAGAGTGTACCCACTATAATTTTAGTATTGTATAGAATAACATACCCCATCATATTTTGGGGACCTTCTAAGTCACCGGGAAGTGTGCCATTATAATGCAATTGGCCTTTGTCATCGAGGGCCTATGACAAAGAGTTCCTTCCTGCGTGGTACACTATCCTGTTGGTCAGAGGGGCTTTATAATCCAACACAATGGCACATTTTTTGACTATTTTTGGTTTATATGATTGGACATTTTATTTATAAGGCGATTATACAGCAAGACAGTGTTTCAAAGTGCCACAAGGCAAAAAGGGAAGGGGACAAGGGAGCAAATAAACATTGACAATTGAGAATGAATAAATAGAAACAAAAAGCGGTCCTACTAGTCCTTGTGACATTCAGAGCGTGCAAGTGCGGTGAAAAGAAAGCAAGAGGGAGGGGGTAAGTGCTAATAGCGTCCCCCAGTGGTGGGGGAGGAAGTGCCACGGTTGCCTGTGGGGGCTATGAAAGAATGAAGGGGCGATTCGGCCCTGTCTGGGATCAAACATTGTTGCATATATCACTGCAAACAAAGCTGAATGCCTTTTTGACATGCGTCTTCACTTCACATGATATTAAAGTAGGCTGTCACCAGGAGAACGCGGTCTGCTGTTTACGAAGTGGACGTTGGAGCTTGAAGACCTTCTACGTTTGGCCTTCTCACTTAAAAATGACGTGATCCTGGGCCAATTACTTTTCTCGCTGGTACCTGACCAAAATTTAACAAACTTGCATGCCATAACAAACAATCCGCAGTATAAGGTTTAATATCAAAATTGGCCTGAATTATGCATTGCAATCCCTAACACTTGCCAGCGTGACTACCCAGTTTATCCAACATAATTTCATGTACTTAACTGATTTGGTGTGAAAGTTGGACAACGTCATCCCGCTTTGCAATATGCTGTCGGTCGTTGCGTTCGATGGTGAAGTAGACTCCAATGAGGGCGGCGCCTCCTTCACACTGAAGGCCCAGGCTCCCACACCAGGGCCTAGCCGCCTAGAGGAACGGAGGTAACTTTAGCCCGAGCTTTCATCGGCCGCAGTGCTCTGGGCCGCGGCCTGTGAACACGCCAATGCAGGGCTCATTTGGGTTCGCTCGCTGCGGGGTGTTTTCTCCTTCCTTGCCTTGCCTTGTACTGTTTATCTGCTGCGCCCTTTCATACGCCGCCCTTGTTCCCCAGAGGAGGGCCTCGCGGCACAGTCGTCTTCTGGGACCCTGTGTACCTGCCAGCTGCCGCACGAGCAGGCTGCGTTTGTATCGTGTATTATTTCCAGGGCCTGGATTTCACCTCTTCGCATCAGGGTCTGCTTTGCTAGTCGTAGCTGGTTTGGGAACAGCCAGCTACCCAACCTGTTAGAGATGTCAGCGTAGATGGCTTTAAAGTCTAGTGATAGTGAGGCGCTTAGTTAAGTCGTTGTATGCAAGGAAGCCTGCAAATAACGTGTAATAGCACCGCAGAGACAGATATGAAAGGGAGGGGATTGAACCCTACATATCCCCTGTAAGGTAGGGGCATCCCTAAGCATAGCCGCAACAGCCCAAACGAGGCCACCACCTCCCGCCACACACCCCACGAACCGATTTGTGAGTACCTGCAACGGGTCACCTTTCCTGCCCTGACAATCTTTCTTGATTTCGCCCACCCCCTTACCCTCCCCCACAACAATGTCAAGCAGACAACAAATTGTGGGTTGGGCCAGCCTCGCTAGCTTCCCCTTCCTTGCCCCTTTCACATCTTAGACCCCTCATCCCCCACCCACTACCTCATTACCTGGCACCCCCCTGTCGGCCCTCGGTTGTCACCATATGCTTGGGGGGTCGGGATCTCCCAAGGCCTGTTGTGCGCCGTGGTTAATGCAGCGGCCACCAAAGCCTCGCGTTGCTCGGCACGTCCCCTGGCAGAACTGAGACTTGAGTTTGCTAGTCCCCATGCTGATAAAGACATGCAGGACCAAATGTGCTTATGTATTGAATTCACCACAATTGCCATCACAGAGAATGCCTCTGGAAGTGACAACAGTATTTGATAGTTAGTGTGGTGTTGCCCCTTTAAGGATATGTCATGACAACATCATGCATGGATGTCAATAAAAGGAACCTCTGCACATGCGTGCCTCAGAATGACGGCAGACGCTGACTGACACTTCTGTCTCGTGTCTCATTGTTGGGCCTGCAAGTTGACAGTGGCCCAGCTGATCTGGGTGCCCCCAGATCAGCATGTGTAGCATGGGAGTTCCCAGGCCACTGTCCAGCTGCGTGATCACAGCACAGCTGCTAGCCCGGGAGCCCCTGGCAGCTGATGTCTTGCCGGCAACTAGGGTGATATCTGCTACGGTCCGTGCTGTGTGACCACGTCACCATCTGCATGGGCTGGGTGCCCCCAGCACTGATTGGGCTGGCCTGTATGGCCCACAACAATGGCGATAAAGGATTTGGACCCCCATGCTCAGGCCCAGCTCCAGCAGGCCCCCCCAAGACCACTCCCTTGACCCCCCTAGAAAGGAGGCCTTGAATGTGGGACACAAGGGAGTGGGGGAGTTGGGGTGTGTGGGGAGGGGGCATTTCACTCTAAACGTGCAGCAGGAACCTCTGAGAGATTGGCATTCTGAGAGGCTGCACTGCAGGAGGCCAGGCCAGGATTTGTTTGCTTGCCTTGGACAATGATCTATGCCTCACAGCCATGAAAGCACAAAAGACCAGGGAGATGAAGGGCCATTCACACCTCTAAGTGAGGTAGCACACTTACTCAAACAGGCTGCCTACAACTATTTTCCTCAACCCTAAAATCACAAAGTTGGTTTTCTGTAATCTAAAGTATGTTTATTTTTTGTGGGAATATAGAATTTTTTCACATCATGCTTAACAAACTGCTTAACTATATCAAACAATAAATGACACATGATGGTGTTTGCACACAGATTTCTGCAGAAGGCGCATCATTCGACTGGGGACCCTTACAAATTGCACTGAAAATATATATTCTGCTGCATTAACAACTTGTAAAAGGGAAGAAATAAGGTTGGTAGTAACAAAAATGTAATTCTAGAGGGCAGAGGAGTAAAATCAAAAAGTGATAGATACAAGGATTTCAATGAAACATTACCACTATTATTGCTCTGCACATCATTCCATGCCATAATTCTTTAGTATGTCTCTGCTATTGCAGAGGTGGACAAGCCATTAGCAAAATGCCATTTGTTCTACCACCAAAAGCTGCAGTTTAGTCTTAATTGCTTGGCCATGTACCCTCTGCACTGGAACACAAGCAACCACAGGCATTTTAGACATTGTGGTCTAGCAGTTTAACAATTTGGGGAGGGCTGCTCACATTAGTGGCAGGGCGAAGGCATTTGCAGACAATGGTATGGAAGGCTGACCAGAGCAATGCCAGTGGTTATGATTGATTCAGAGACTTACATCCATCCTTTTTTTAGTTTTGCCTACTAAGTGTAAGCCATAACTCTTGCAGTGGAACACAGATGGATGGAGACAGGATGTGAGGAGAAACACGCATCCTATGGGCGCGTTTGGTCATTTACCCACCCAATGACTAGTCATGGCTATGTGAATGCCTATGGCATTACTACCAACTACCTGCCCCTCACTGCCAAAACGTACCCTTTGGTAACTCTTTGAGAAAGCTCTATCACAAAGTAACACCAATCATTGTGTTGTATAGGACCTGCCAGTTTTATATCTAAGCATTCTTTTGAGTGTTTACTTAGTTGTGTCTGTTAATGAGCTCCTGGTGTGATAACAAAAAGTAGATTTTATTAGCAATATCTGTGTCAATGCCTCTGTTCCTTGGACTGGAGTCCTGTTTAAAATAAGCGATAGCAAAGCTAGCAGTGTTGGCTTGTGTATAGGTATTAGACAGACTTTTGCCAGGCAATGACATCATATGCCCAGGTACTCGGACAGTTTCCCAACTGTTACCATCTAATGGCCAGGTGGCAAATGGCAATGCCTATCCATGCCTAATCGAAAGCCGAAGCTGTTGGCTTTGCCAATGCGTGTTGATTTCAGTTTGTCTCCCTAAATGAAAGTGTATATGCCCAGATGTGGCTGCCTTGTTTTCTAGGCCTGGAGAATACAGCTGCACCTCGTCGGTTTGCTCCAACAATGCCCTCCATGAAAATGACAATGCTAGGATGGCAAGTATAGACTAGTTTTCAGATCTTCTTCTCAAGGGTAATTGCCAGGGTGTTCAGGCCTAAATAGAATGTATCTTTGTTTGTGTGAAAGCCTAATCTACTCTGCCAGAACCTTTCATGATTCAAACTGGTAAGTACTGAATTGATAACATACTGTTTGAATAACTTAACAGAATTTGCATGCAAACAGAATACATCATGTGTTTTGTGGTTCTTGTTTGGAAAGTATGATGTAAATCCTGGGTGCTAGGTGTTTAGGCAGTGCCGGAAATTGACATTATTTGCTGTGGGACCCCACCAATGATGGGGAGGGCAGTGGGTTGGGAGGATTGTTACCAACTCCCTACCTCCAATAAACATTTGTCTCTCAGAAGATTACTCACAAACACCTGGAAAGTAACACAAGAGAAGAGCATTTTCTTTAATGTTGTGGGCAAAGTATAAAAGGTGTACAGCTTTTAAAACTAAAAAACTGTATTTAAATATGTCCTAAAGAGTGCAATCAGAGGTGGATTTAACATTTGGACAAGGGACAAATGCCCATGCCCCTTCCCCCTGCTCTGTCTCTCTCCCCTCGCACACAAACAGCCAGGGATACACAAGTCCTCCCAGGGAGGTCTTATTTTTTAATGTGTCTCAGCAGCAGATTATTTACAACCGGAAGTGATTAAAGATGGGAAAAGGCAGTGACCATTGCTGTGGCACTTTTAAAATTATATAAGGTGTGATTGAGGACAGCATGCAGAACAAAATGTGTAAAACAATGACCGTGTCATGCATTTCATTTCACTTATGTCTTATCACATTTCTTTTAAATTATCATTAATTTCTATGCTGGAACTTGTAGGCTTCCATTCAGGATGGAGAAAATAAAGCTAAACTCATAGGGGGTCATATTCCAAAACAAGAGGAGTGGAAAAAGTGGCGCTAAAAGCTTTTATTACAACTTTTTATGCACTGTAGGACTTTGTCTGATGTGGCATGGTGAAGTTAGAGAGCAGATCGGACTTAACAAGTTTGCATGCTCTTACAGGATCCACCGCCATATCCAATTGGTGTTCCACCAGCATGTACTTATGTTGGTTGAAAGCCAATGGATTCCTATGGAATTCGCCTGACTTTTACACACTGGTAAAAGAAGGCAAATTCCAAAAGAAACCATTGTCGATGGCTCCCCTAATTGTTAATTGTGAGAGGGATTTACACTTTTCCAAACACATAGTGGAAAAGTGATGATCAAAGGCAATATTTACCAGTGTTTTTATGCTTCACTTTACCAGTACTTGGTGGAAACAATTACAATTGCATGGAGGTCTTTCGCAAAAAACTACAAACAGGAGTGGTGCAATTTAGGATTCAAAACAAAATGGCTCCCTTACTCTTTTTCATCAACACGTTTGTACAATGATGACATTGTCAGGTTGGTTTATCATGTGACTTTTTAAAGTAATTGTATACCATTGAATATTTTTTAGGTATTCAAAACTAAATTTCAGCACATATTTGTACCAACTTGAGCTTGGAGGATGCATGGTCAAGTATCTACATTTCAAGCCTGTCTCAAATTCTGGCTTTACCGCTTAACTAAAGTGTGTGATCCTGGGCAACTCATTGAATCACACTGTACCTTACCTGCCAATATTAGGTGCCTCTAGAAGTGATTCAGTTCACAGGATAAGCTATTTAAAAAAAGCCTCACTCGTGGTTTAATAGATGGGCAGCGCATGTGTCAGGACCTGCCAATAACACACACACCTTTCTTTGAAAGTATCAGGCCACATGTATTGAACAACATTGGGAAATTCAATAGCAAATCGAAGTAAACACGTCAAACAAAAAGCCATCATGGACAATTACATATTTTATAACCAGTATGTACCAGACAATGATGTACAGGGGCATGGCAGGGGAGCAAGGGCCTATTCTCCCTGCCAAGCCCCACCAGGAGCGATACCAGGAAGCTGGAAACCCCTCAACCTGCACCGTCTGCCTCCTGATCGCAATCCCCCTTAACCCTGGCTCTCTCTCCTGCATACTAGCACTCCCTCGTGCACTCAACTCAATTCAATTTTTCTTCAAAAACGCAACAAAAAATTAAAATGTGCTTCGAAATGTCATTTTCTAAGAAACAAGATGCCCAATTCCTTGCTTCAGTATTCTGGAGGGGGCGGCTGTTTTTTACAACAAGATGGTGGGACGACAAGCACCTCTTTTAGGGCCTGCTCGGAGTAACCACAGTGTTCAGGGTGGCATTGTTGAGTGCCCACCGTCTGAGATGGAACAAAAGACTGGTGGCCTCGCTGCTCAGTCCTTGCAGAGGAGGAGGAAGCATCACCCTTGATTCTCCCCAGCCAGGCCAAGAAAGACATTGTGGGTGTTTTTGGGGTAGGTGAGAGTGGAGGTAAATAGGAATGGTGGTCAGACGGTGCTGATGGAAGGTGACTGGGGGTGAAAGGTGAAGGAGAAGTGTATATAATAGAAAGGGGAGAGCAGGTGGGAAGGGAAGATAGGTAGATTGATGTTGCAACACTATTTCCCTCGTTTCTCGTTTGCTATGTACTGTTTTTATAGAGCAGTGCAAATGTATGTTTGTCTGGATCTGGGAAGACATTTATTTCTGGATCACGGATCTGGAAGATCTGGATTAATGCCAGCACTTTGTTTAGGGTACTCATACACCGACACACAATGGGAATTGGGCCCTCCTGATCACAAACCTGGCCCATACAGATGCAAATTCCTGGAGCCGGGACTGACCATGCTCAGTACTGCGGGGGACGGTGGGGTTTGCAACACTGCTGCCCTGGCTGCAGTGTCTCCCGCCTAGGTGAGAGTGGTGCACCTCTGCCACAGCAGTCCTGACCAGCTCCTACATGAGGGAGCGAAGCGGAATCCGCTGCCGGAAAGAAGAGGGGGCAGGTCACACAGCAGTCTTCAGCCGCTCCCTGGAAGAACCCAGGCCCAACCGGCAGTGACATTCAGAGCACTCCGTGTTGGAGCGGCAAAAAAAAAGGAGCACAGAAAAAAAAGAAAATGGAGGAAGCGCCCATTGCCGCTACGGCATGATACCAGGCACACACTCGCCTCAGGAAGGGGTAGTGAGTGGTCCACAATGCGGGCCGCAACCATTGTGACTGGCTCCGCCCCGCGATCCTGGCCGGTATAATGATGGAACTATTTCCCACCTGAGAGAAAGAGAGAGTGGGGATGCCCCAGCACTTTGCCAGTAACGTCACCCGGCCATGGCCCTCAGCCAAGAGGGTGCTGGTGAGGCCGGGATACATGTAGGCCCACAGCGCCGGCAGCATGTGCAGCCAGGACAAATTGTTGGCAGCGTGCCTGCCTGAAAGTGGAAAAAAAGGGAAGATAAAAGGGGGAGAGGAAAGTGTTGCAGGCAAGCTCTGTGGTAGGAGCTAAGGAAAGTACTTGCCTGGGGGACTGTGGGGGAGCAAAATACGTGGTGCAGCCCAGACACCCTGCCACCCGTTTCTCGCCACCTCCCCCCACACCCATGAGGGACTACAGCCGATGTGGCCCCCGGTGCACCCGGCTGTGGTTTTGCCGGCTCATGAACTGTGCTCTCAACTATCCTGGACTGATAAGTGCAGGTTTGAACTGGTTTCCTGTAACCCCACTATGCTCAAAGAGGACTCAGTGAATATGTACTTTTATACTGGGAGCCTGCATATCGTTGGATGTGCTTAAAGTGATCCCAGTGATTAAGTGTGTGTCAAGCTGTGATCCTGCAGATTGTCGGCATGCTCAATATGGTTCCAGTACCTGACAAGGGTGTCGTCCATTGGTTGAAGTTTTCCTTGTTTCCCCGCTGAATAAAGGTTCCCTCAGAATGTGGTAGAACTACCAACATGCTGCCAGCAACCCACCATCTCCGACTGTCACCTGCAATATATGTGAAGAGTGGTCGGTATATGTTTTAATGTTTTAAACTGCCTGAGTCCCCATGTATGTGCTTATTGTTTTATCTTATGATTCCCAAGTTGTCTGAGTTTTACTGTTCGTAACTGTTGATTTATTCAATGTCCAGTGGTATTGTTTTATTTTTATTTGTTATGGAAAATGAGGAGTGTGGTGTTGCCCCTTTAAGGCTATGTCGTGACGACATCATGACTGACTGTGAATAAAAGTAGCCTCTGCACGCACGTGCCTCAGGATGGCGGCAGACTCCATGACTGGCACTTCTGTCTCGTGGCTAATTGTTGGGTCTTCAGATTGACGGCAGTCCTGCTGATCTGGGTGCCCCCAGATTAGCATGTGTAGCCTGGTAGCCCCCAGGTCACTGTCCGTCTGTGTGATCACAGTGCAGCTGCTCACCAGGGAGCCCCCGGCAGCTGATGTCTTGCCATGTGACCCTGGAAACGAGGGTGAACCCTGATACGCTCTGTGCCGTGTGACCACGGCAGCACCTGTATGGTCTGGGTGCCCCCAGCACTGATTGGGCTGGCCTCAGTGACCACAGGCTCAGACCACAACAGTTAGAGCATATTGGGAAGTTATATCACAAGAGGTTGCATGGAATAAGACAAGAGGCATATAACTTTGCAATCAGTAATACCATCAGTGAGGCTTTTAGAATAGCATACAGTGGGCCTCATTATGAGTTTGACGATGCAGTAAAAAAGTGGTTGTAATTCCGTTAGCTCCACTGTTTTTGGTGGTAATGGAATTACCGCCATTTTTACTGCACCACCAAATTCCGAGTTTGCAGGAAAAGTGGAGGATTTAGCTCCAGCAAATAGCTAGAGCTAACTCCTCAACTTTCCCTCCAAAAATCGGTAGAATTACAGCAGTGGAATTACCGCTCCCGTGTAATTCCACCAAAAACCCCATGGAGTCATATGGACTCCAAAAATGGGGGCTAGCACCATTGTACCACCACTTGCAATCCCACGGTAAACCCATGAGACCAAATGGTGGTAATGGTAACAGATTTTGGCAGTAATTTGGTGGAATTACCAATGAATTACCGTCAAACCTGGAGTGAACGGAATCGCTTCTAAGGACTTCTAATTTTGTCAGATACAGCACACCAAGATAACAATATTTGCCCGTGGTCACACACTACAGTTAAACTGAGATATGAGACTAGTCTGCAACTTTGGGCCCTTGACCGCATATCTTTTCCAGTCTAAATGGTAGTAATAAGAGTTAGTGTTTGGTTTTCAAGAATACTCTTGCACAGAGTACCTCAGAGAAATCTAAGTGATTTGGCCACGGTAGAAACTACCGCGGCCGAAACGTTTGCATGAGAAAGGTGCGAACTACCAAAAGTTTGCACCTTTCTCATGCGAACACACATACATACTCACACCCACACACACAACACACCCATAACACCCCCCCACCCACACCCTCAGCATAAACAAACCCCACTTAGCTTCATCTTCACGCTGTGTCCCTGCGGCCCCAGTTCCCTTTCATAGCATTGTAAAACTAAAATAACGGAAGGCTGCAGGGGTGTCCCCCGCAGCCCCTGCTCACTATACCATCAAGTGTAGTGAGCGGGACGATGCGGATGACACCCCCGCAGCCCCTGTTTTTTAGCATTACAATGCTATCACCAAAGGTTCAAACTTTTGGTGTTCGAACCTTTGGTGGTAGCATTTTTAGAACTTTTGGTCATTGCGACCATTTTTTGTCGGTCAAATCGGCTTATACCCCTCAAGAGCGCTGTTAGCACAGCTGTTGGCGCAGAAGACGGCGCTTTCCTGTGGTTATTACATGAGGGCGAGCCATGACTTTTTATCTGCATTTATGTATGAGTTAAGAAGTGGTGTTAATACAGCAAAAATGACTCTTGGCGTCTCTGTGCCTCTTCAGCTGGCAACAGAGCGACCTCTGCTTCCCTCGCTGGGGGAGCGGTTGGCTGCCGAAATTAACACTTCAATGCTGATTGAAGATTGGATTTTGGCACCGGCCTCCAATAAAAATAAAAACACCAAAATGGTTGCATTACTTCTTATTTCAACCCTTTGCAGAAGGATGTTATTAATAGTTTGGCACCTAGTCCGGGTACATCTACTGGCCCTGTGATGCATGCCTCCAATCAGCAACTACTAGTATCTGATGCTGAATTGTTAAATATTCCTGATGCTCAGGAGTTAGTTCACGTTGAGCGAGACGTTGCTCTGAGGTCAGTACGGGTTGAGTGGGGTGATTTTTATCTCGATACACCTCCGATTTTTAGAGATGCTACCAGCCCTGACTCAACTTCTTAATCTACATCCTATGCATCCACACCTGGGCCTGGGACCCCCAGGAGATTGTCAACTACGTTGGGGCATATGGACTCCACAATTCCTGACAATCGTGAGCCTATTTTTCAAGAGATCAATCAGATTCTTTGTGCATTAGTGGGATTATATGGAAACCTAAAATCTGAAACCAAAATGCACTCTGTTATGCTAGAGTCAATTCTATTTAAGCCGGACAATACAGGGATGCATTTAAAGTTGATGGAATTTCTTCAATCATCCCAGAAATGCGGTAGGAAACCAGTCTCGGCCTTAATCCCTGACTTTGACCATAATGGCGTCCTTCCATCTGGGCTATCGGCCTCCGAACAAGTATTAGGTCCATCGAAGTCCCCAGTAGCTTGGTGGTTTTACAATGTGCTGGAAGAGTGGATTCCCGTAACCATGACCCTAGCAGCTGAGGAGCCGGCTGGGAAGATTAAATAAGTCAAAGCCAAGAAAGTGAATAAGAGACCCGCTATCCAGGATAAAAAGAGTAAGAACATGAAGAGAAAAAAATCTGCTCAGAGAAATTCTTAAAGTCATTAAACCTTCCGGAACGCGAGACCCCTGCTAAGCGAGTTCAGCCTGCTATATATGTTCAAAGTCTTTCTCACGATGAAGGTTCTAAAGCATTGGACTCTCCGATTGAGGAAGTGGTTTTAATTGCATCACAAGCCAACATGCTAACCAAACTGTTGGTCTCTTCTTCCATTCACACTGATCTAGACTCAAGCTCTTTGCCCCCTAAACTTTATTCAGAGGTGGCCAATGTCCCAGCTGATCCTATTTTGGGTTGCCACTTCATTTCCACAAGTGAGAGAGCAAGCCTTTTGGGCGAGCCATTGTTGCCGGCGAAAAGCAAAGGGGTGTTCTCTCTGCAACATCCCCAGACACTGTCAAAGATCCAAGTTGGTATTCTAGTTTAGGGCTTGGTGTTCTATCTTTTAAATGTTCATCTGTGTTCAGTGTTCTTGAGGGTTTTATGGACGCTGGCTGTGACTTTTTGACCAAGGATGGAAGAGCCCCTAAAGACCCGCTGTTGGCCACCACGTCTAAAATCAACAAGCCTTCCTCGATGGGAAAGTCACTTGAAAATACCTCAACTTTGAAACTATTGGTGGAGAGTCTCTTTCCTGAAAACAACACCAATTTCCTGAATAGGTCTTTGCGCTTTGGCTCTCTTGGCAGAAAATCCTAACCTGAGAGATATTTCCACAAAGGACATTGAAAGGATTGATTTTATTGACTCTTATAGAAACGACTCTTCTGTGTCCTATTTATTGGTTCAGCAAGTGTATATGACACCATTATGAGGAATTCCCAGCCGCTCAGGCATTTAGGCTATGATATCGTACCTTATGTATCAGAGAATATCTTCCTGGAGAAACCCAGTAATTGTCTTCCACTGGCTAATGACTTACAAGACATTATAGTTTCCGTTAACGAGGGGGTTCACACAACACGCAAGGTTTAGCTGGTGCAGAATAGGAAATTGCAAAAGGGAGATCGGTGTGATTGGTCCTGGATAGCCAGAATGCTAAATTGTCATAATAGGGAGCAGACTAGGTCATCGTAGCCCTCATTTGAGTAGGCCGGACTCTCTCATGTTGGTATCATGGAACCTGTGTGGATATTGTCAGCTTTTTAATAATTGTTTGGTTGGCCGTGCCCTAAAATGTTATGCTATTATCTTACTCCAGGAATCCTGGTTGACAGCTTGTCCAGCTTTTGATGGATATACCTCTGCAGTTCAACCTGCCACTAAGGGGCATCTTGGGAGGCCCGCGAGAGGGCTTATTACTTAGTTCAATCACGTATTGGGATGGATTTGAGTAAAACCTTCCTTATTTCGAAGGAGGCACTTGCAGTTCAGGTCAACTTGTTGATTGATGGGCGTCAAGAAAAATGTGTTGGTTCCTAACCTCTTTTGGCACCAAGGGGTTTGCAATATTGAGGATTTTCTAAACTATCTTACCGCCTTCATTTGTGAGTGGATGGCTATTATGGATGCTGGTTTAGTGATGGTGGGGGGATTTGAATTCAACTCGTATTAAAGGCAATGTTTTGGGAGCTGGCATTGCATGTTTATATCCTTCAAAGAATACATCTAACAAATGTTGCCATGGTTTTAGTTGGCTTGCTTGTTTTCTTTGTTTAAGTTTGCATTTGTTGAATGGTGCAGTATAGTGGGATATCCCCAGCTACTGTACGTGGCAAAGGCGGGCCTCCAAATCTGTGATTGGCTAAATTTTTGTAGAAACATTCGTATTCAGTCACTGTAATTCTTTTAAGATTATTCCATCTTCATGTAGTGATCACAGTGTTGTTAACCGCTGACTTTAGCGTTCACCTTGCGAAAAGAATATGAAAGGTCCAGTAAACTTGAAGGCCAATCATGTTAATAACAGGATCTCATGGAATTACTGCAACTGTGAAGAAGTTCAATGAAAAGCTTTCATCTATGTTGCAGTCTATGACTTTGTCCTGAAGTTCAGACTTTCAATTTGGACACCATCAAGTCATTCTTTGGGTGGAAAATAGATGAGTTTATGTCTGAAAAATACCCCCTAAGCGGCTCTCATGGTTACTCTAAACACCTACATGTTTATGATTCGAGCATAGCAGGGGAAAAAGGCAGTTAGGTTGATTAAAAGGTTGATCGAATTGGATCCCAACGTACGCCTTACTTTGATTACAAATGTTAAACAAGGATACCCTAACTGCTTAAAAATTCACTGGGCACGCCATACTCAAAATGACGCCAAACATATGTTGTCCTTGCTTAGAAACAAGAACGTGCAGCCTTTTGGAGAACCATCAATCAGATTAGCTATAGCCAACCTGATAAGCAACAGAACGCGGTATCGGAGAAAGCTTGGGTAGACCATATGTGAATACGTTTTCACATGAAACCTCAGTTGAGTGACCTGTCTGACTTTGCCATCTAAAGTGGTGGATGTATGGTGGTTAGAGTTTTATCTGGAATGCATCTATGAAATAACATTTGAAATACCAACTGGAGGAGCGGTTAAAGTTATGGGACTGGTAAAATAACTTTGAACATTTAGAAAGCCTAAACAGTTATGGATTTATATCACACATACTTTATGCTTACAAAAGGGCCCAAGGGTACTTAAATGTGTGCCCAGCTGACAATTTAAGGCGCTATATACTGCTTCTGTGCATTAACCACCTACCAGTGTTAACAGTGATTGGCCCCGAACGAGCTATACCTAAAACAGAGCGCTTCTGCCAGATTTGTAATAACAAGGCTTCACCGGAAACAGCTAGACGTGTTCTTATGTTGTGTCCCAGGTTGAGTCTATCCTATATTAAGCATTACAGTAGTTATGGCCATAATTTGGACCACATTAAGGAAGATGAGTTCTGGTATATGTGTATAAATACTTTGAATGCAAGTCTCCACCTGGTACTATATAGAGTGTGGTATATGGTCAAGAAAAGATTGAAGGACAGCAACCTCTTCACTTAACAAAGGCTGATGAAGGGACCGCCCTGGATTGGTGTTCCCTGCTGTAGGGGTGGAGCCTAGCTTTCTACTCCCAAACAAAAGATCTAATAAGTACCTAGAGTTCAGAATTTATATGATTGATGGATATTTTCTCCTTTTTTTAAAATGTATTTACGTATGTGTTTATTTGAAGGTAGTGATTTTTTATTCACATCAGAATAAGAAATATGTTCTATTGTATGAGTTCATTTGAAATTTGAGATGACGAATTTGACGATTAAGAAATGTCTAATTGTTCAATTGTTTAAATCTGTTGAATTATGTGTAAAGTTTTTTTTGTTTATAAAACTGTATCACATTAAATTAAATTAAATAACTTTGAAAATGAGTAGCTCAAGGGCTCCCAAAGTTAACAAACTCTCAAATGTCCTGTTCAAAGACAATCCAGTAGCTTGGTCTACTATTTTAACAATTCTTTTTAAAGAAATAGTTGCCCCTGAATCTTTTCCCTCTTCTTGGAGGACCTCTTTCGCTGTTCCAATTTATAAAAAAGGGTTAAGGTCAGATCCTAAAAATGATCAACCAATATCAATTTTAGAAGCTGGCAGCAAGGTTTTAGCTTCTTTGGTCTTGATTCACCTTGAAAAATGAGATTTGGAAGCGGGCAGATTCAAGAAATGGCAAACAGACTTCAGAAAGAATCATAGTATTAATGTGAATGTGTTTATATTTAAGTGTTTGCAAAATCAGGCATAGGCCAAAAAATATGATTCAATTATGTGGCAACAATTGATCTTTCAGCCGCTTCTGATAGAGTAAACAGGGAACATCTATGGGCGAAGCTTTATTTGTGGGAGATTCCCGATGGCTTGCTGTGTTTAATTATTGTTCTTCAAGAGCATTGGAACGTGCAGGTTCGGTTGGACCATGAGCGTTCACTTTCTCGTAACATTTTGGCCCACACAGGAGTCAGGGAGGGATGCATTTTTGCTCCCTGCATTTTAATCTTTATGTTTCCGACTTTGATGATTTTATTGGATCTGCAGCTTTTGTTTCCCCAAAAATAGATACCTTTAAGTTTGTGTGGTTAGCATATGCTGATGATTTCCTGTTGTTTGACTGTGCTGCGATTGGCTTGCAACGCTTACTTAATGCTCTTGCTAGTTTAGCCAAGTTAAATTCCCTAAAGATTAACTCTGGGAAAACTAAAGCTATGCAATGTTCTACTAGGAGATCTTTGACAAAATGTACATGGTGGAATGGTATTGATATATTCGAACGGGTTGATCATTTTGTATACCTTGGTTTTCCCATTCTTAGCAAGCCTCGTAAATCTCAAATTAAGGACTGGCTTTGTACTAGAGCTATTGCTCTTGCAAATCAACTTATAAAGATTGATGCTAAGTATTGGAACTTTTCTATTATTACACTGTTGAGGTTCTATGAAGGTAAAATCGTCCCTAAACTGCTATATGGGATCGATGTTTTGGATGCATGGGTTATTGATTTTCTGCCTAAGATAAAAGGTTTATCTGTAGGAGGGTCCTTCGAACTCCAAAGTCTTTTCCGTTGGCAGCAATAAGATTTGAAATAGGTTTATAATCTTTAGTAAGTAGGGCAAAGTGGAAATTACTGTTTTTCCTTAAAATCTTAAACCCTGTTGCCAACTCCTTATATAGGGACTTAAATGTGGTAATGGTGAGATTAACTTTTAGCCACATAAGGTAAATCAAAATACCTGCTGTATCAATGCGATTGGAAAAATACACTTGAAGATCTGCATGGTTATTCTTTGCTTAGTTATTTAATTTTCTATTATAAAATAACTTGTGTTAGCCCCATATCTGGCTATTCATCCTAATAGGTTTTTTGGCATAGATTTTTAAGATGTACTTCCGACTATGCAGATTTTGTTAAGGTATACATTGATTGTAATAACAATGTGGTTCTGCAGATTTTGTAAGGATCCTTACGAGCAAGAGACCTTAAAACATTTAGTGATGGTTTTGAACTGCTTTACTAGCTAAACAAATTCTATATTTTAAAAACCGTGTTCATTCTGTGTCTTTTATTGACTGTGAATCATTATGGAATAGAGGTTTAAGTTGTAACAACACCGCTGTTATTTTGGCAGTGGTGGGCTTATTACATTTTTTGAAATTGGATGATATTAAATGTAGTTCATTTTAATTGTTAAATTCACTGTGTGTGATGCAATCTATTGTGAGCTGGATAACCCAGCCCTTTAAGATGAGTAGCAATTACCTTGGAAATGGACGGGAATGCAGATTTGTATTCATACAACAATAATCAAAATGACTCCGGTAGATGGCAAAAGGAAAACTGTTTTAATATCAATTATATAAAACAGGGAGCATAACGAACATCAATGAATTTGCTCGATCCTCTTACTCAACACATTCTAGAAAAAAACTGAGATCTTATACACAAAACTCGTCATCAAATGATGTTAACCTATGTGCTTACTAACGTCAACCTATGTGGCAAACTACAAAACCTATGAGTATGGGTGATTGGATCTGAGTGAACATCTAAGTATACGATCCATACTTGTCTAAAAAAGTGTGAATATGTGATTGGTTACTTAACATCAGGTGGGGCAACTAAGCCCTCCCCTAAAAATGACCACTATGAACGTCACAAAATACACGACGTTCCATTGGTTTACACAACTATAGGACCCTTAATTACGCAGTCCTCTACAATTGGTTGGCACTCTAAGCTCCGTCAGTACTTTTCTATCTACATCTAGCAGCATGCAGGCAGGCCATCAAGGTGCTTGTGAGCTCGCTTCAACCATTGCTTACTACCAATTAGAATATCAGTCCATCATCACCTCAGTGGTCTATTGTCAATTAGGCTTTGAAGCTCGGCCTTGAGAGTGTTCTTAGCTCTGAGAAATTCAGGGAGTGAAAGCACACCCTGCCCTCGTGTGTAGGTCTGACCATCTCGTTCGTCCAACTTCATCCTTCCATGTGACCAGAGACCATGCAATCGAGCTTCTAGTGCTTTTTAATACGATTTTTTAATAGACCTCTGACGTCTTCCTTGTTTTGTTCATGCATTCTGAACAGGAGTTATGTTCTTTCACACAATTTTGTATCCAATGTCAGTTTACTCCAGTTTGACAAGACCTTGGCTTCTTT
The DNA here is from genome assembly GCF_040938575.1 of Ambystoma mexicanum. Lineage (NCBI taxonomy): Eukaryota > Metazoa > Chordata > Amphibia > Caudata > Ambystomatidae > Ambystoma > Ambystoma mexicanum. The sequence goes on along the minus strand of NC_090924.1, from coordinate 117,779,969 downwards.
GGCTCATCCAGCCTTGTCTGCAGAGATTCACTTTGTAATTCAATTTGCTTTTTAGCTACAACACTCTGGAAATGAGGCTTTCTCTGCCTTTTTGCTAAAGTCCAGCACTGCTATAATGCAATTGTATCTTTTATGAAAACTGTACTGTAATGTTGTACATTTTATATGTAGATTTTTCATATAGGTTTTCTTTTCTTTTTTCTGTAATATCTCTTTTTAATCTATTGTGAATCATTTTGTATCCTGATGAATTTTGTTAAAGGTTTATTTAAACCAATAACAATAAAATTATTAAAAAAGGATACTCTTGTTTTATAGAGATGATTTGAAAAGTAATCCCATTTTAATAAGCCAACCTAACAAACAGGTACATCTTTATAGATATAAGGGGGCGCTACCATGAACAATTTTAGCTTAAAACACTGAACTAAATTCCAGTGGTACTTTGGAGAGCATTAACAGACTTGTAGCAAAATGTTAAATAGCCCCAAAATTAGTCATCCAGTTCTGGGGGCAACCATCTTTTCCACTGCCTCATAAAATGGTGCCAGGCCTCCTTTTAACAACGTTCTAATAATAGACATGACAGATGACTTCAGAACACATTCTAAACATATGAGAGGTAATGGCTGTTCTTACAAAGTATCAGTAATTGACTTGACTATAGAAAACATTTTTTAACTCAGAAGCAAAAGGATACAATACTGTAATTGGGTAATTCACAAATGCTTTTTTGCAATACTTTCCACCTATCCTTCCTTCTTTTTCTCCTTGCTTTTTCTTCTCTTTCCCTACAATTTCTTTCTCCTCGCTTTTAATTATTTTGTTCTAGTTCATTTTTTTCTTCACCTGTAGACCATTGTCTCTCACACCATGGGAACAGAAGTCACTTGTGGAATTCTCTTAGCAAGGTACTCAACCTCTGTTTGTACGAGTATGCGTGGCACAACAGACTAGCTGCTCCTGGAAATACAGCAATGTATTCACTATCAGAACCAGTTAGATAAAAGTGGGACAAAGATGTTTGCCAGAATGTGAGGCAATACCCAAACTCACAGTATGATAACAAAGACATCCATGTGGTAGAAAAGCAAGCAAGATTGCCAGGGCAACCAACCCATTAATTGGTCTGTGGGAGAAAGTGCAGCATAGATAGTTTTCTTAAAGTAAACTGCCAACAGAAAGCGTTTCAGAAAAGGTGAGATAGGCATGGTTCAAAAGAGTTTGTGTGTTGGATTTCTGCCTCTTGCTTGCTGCCTTGATGAAAAGGGTGCCACTGTGAAATGTAAATAATTACGCATGCACCCGAGAACATTTTTCAACAGAGTAAAAGTGAGCCATATAAACAGCAATCATTTTTAACACCTTTAAATGTAATACCAGAGACTGGCTTGTCAATGCTGAAGACATGAGGAGAACTGTGTGTATTTAAGTTGATACTTTCTACATATAAACAAAAGAGGCCTAATTTCACCTTAGTGACACCAATGAAAATAATGTATTTATTCTCCTACTGCTTGATAGAAGAAAGGGACATGCAGACAAATGCACAGGGAAGCCGAAACTGTGCCATAGGTAAAAAGGGTGTGAGAAAATGTATTGAAGAACATGACACACATGTAAAAATCCAGAATATCATCTTAGTGATGTGCTGGGTATCCAAGTACAGAGAAAAGAAATTGCATTTGTGTTTTATAAGAACCTTTTTATTCGTTTTCAATGAATGTACTTGCTATCTATTTTGTTTTTGACCAAAGTAATGTGAATTGTAATGTAGAAACGAAGACTCATTTGTAGTACTGATGTATTTTGCCATGTTTTCACTTAATTTTGAATAATGCTGAGGTTTATTTAATTCAAAAGAGACCTGCGTGAACACATTGCTGAATGTAACTTGAACTGACCTAAAATACACCTTCTTAAAGCCCTGACTCATCGTGCTTAAACTCGTTTTCACATTAAGCCTGTGGACACTGCGATATGGCCAGCCTAATAGATAGACTTCAAAGAGGCCAGTCACATTCATCAAACTCAGGCCCCTCTTAAATTCCATTAACTCAGGTCATGAGAGAGAGCTGTTTGCTCTCCATGCAAACATCCCAGGAACTATCCTGGACATGTATTAAATAACAAAGAAGACTATACAAGGGATGTACAAACAGTAGCCTCTGTTGGCAGAAGTCAGCATCTCTTCTCTTTCAAAACGGAATAGAAAGCTAATGGATGGTATTTTAAATAAAAAAAATGTAATCCTATAATCATTAAAACTGAATCATTAAAAAATCATATCTCTGGGATGGAAGGTCCTATTAACGTGGGACCAATTTTACATTATAGATAGAAGGTATGTCTTTTACCTCATACAAAATTCATCTAGCCTGTCAAGAGAGAGGTGATCAGCCCATATTGGCAACTGATTTACAGCCAGCCAGCAGAAAAGGGACCTTGATGAAGGAGCAACTCCAGATTGAGCATCGAAGCTGTGTCCCCAAAATGAGAAGCCATATTTAAAATGTAAGTATAGAAACCCCAATCTAACTCCAAATTTCCCCTATAGACTGGCCATGGTAAATCCTTGGAATAGAGGGCTGGAAAACAAGGAGAATGTTAATTTGACAAAGATACAGGTGCAGTGTTAAATAAAATGCCATGTGTCCACCATTTAAATTGTGCCTAAAGGGAGATGTAATTTCCTGAAAACCCAATGCATTTTGTATTGAGAAGTGTGACTTAACATTGACAGTATTTTGTGCTTTTAAATGCATATTGCTTTAGTAAAATTAAGCATCATTAAATAGAATCCGTGGCTCATGCCGACATAGAATCACACAGGCCATAGTGTAGTCTGTAAGGAACTCATGGTGGCAACAGTAAAGACAGGCACAAGTGATCACAGTTCAAAGGTGTTTATTAAACTGCAAAGGTATGTTGGAAAAACGCCTAACCTAAACCTAAATCTAAGATGGGAGCAAGCTTCGACCATCAAACAAAAATAATGCAGTCCTTGTGACGTCTTGTCAAAATAAAAAGGGCCTATGCTAAAAAACCTATTGCCAAATCCTTACTCTAAATACAAAAGAAGTGTGGGATAATGTTCTTAAGAAAGAAGGAAGTGTTCACAAATAATAAGTCAGGATGCGGTACTTGAGGTCGCCCTTCCCCACGTTTTCAGCATGGGACAAGGTACAAGCACAGTATACGCTTGAGCTTTCCCAACACAAGCTAACAGTTCTGCTTTCATCAATCAGGGCTTTTGGTGGTTAAGCCTCTTTTCTACTAAAATGTCTCTTGTCGCCGTTGGCCAGATGTATTCAAATAATAAACAAAGAGTTCCCTTTCACATATACTCTGAGTGATGATTTTCACCTGAGTCGCTCTCTTGCGGGCTCGGATCCTTCTCATTTGTCCTCCCTTAGCCGGGTTCACTATGGCTTTCAAGTGTTGCTCGGTGTGAAGTCCACCACGACTCTCACTCACACGTTTTCTTATTTCATATTCATAAATCTTTGTGTGATGGCTGCTCGCTCCTTGGATCTCCCTCATTCTGGCTTGGACCCCTTTTGCATTCGCAAATCTTTGGGTGATGGCTGTTCACCCCTTGGATCTCCCTCGTTCAGCATCGGACCCCTTTGGCATTCACAAAACGCAATGTCTTTTTACACAGTTCATTGTGGACATCCATCGGCCGGGTTCACTCTTGTCAACACACTGTATTTCGGGACTTTAGGCTCGCCCCCTTTTCTCGGCATTCCACCTTCGGGTTGACTCCTGCCAACTTTGTCAATTGCACATTGAACTTTTACGATGTGAGATTCACTTCCTTTAGCTTCACAATCATCTGTCGGTTTAAGACTTTTGACTGTACAGAGGATTTTACAAGATCCCTGTATGACCACTTTGACCCTCTTGGCGCCTTTCCCAAGGCCTTCTGGTTCTGGTAGTTTGAACAATCGGGTAATCGCCCAGATTTTCTTTAGTGGGCACCCATGGAGTGCCAGACTCCTCTGGCGCTGGCTTTCCCCTTCTCAGCATCAATAGTTCTTTGTTATTTCATAGTTCAATTAGCCATTTGCTACTTTCATTGAACACAGTTCGGTTTCTTTTCGGCTCTCCCCTCGACTCACCGACTGTGATGAACCGCAGCGCCTTTCTTCTCTCTGGAGTCAAGGTTGGTACTCCGGAGACCAGCGTCTCTCCTCTGCAGAGGAGGGCCTCGTGTACCATTGACACTTGCTGCAACACATGCTGGCTTTTGTTCAGTCTTACGTTTTCTTCCGCAGAGGTTTCACGGGCATTGGTTGGAAAGGGCATGGTTGCTTCTCTCCTTGTCACCCTCTCGGGTTTGCGCCGTCTTTCTCCTCCTCTTGAACTGCTGTGCTGAGTTAGCCCTCTCGTTGTGCGGTCTGCCTGGCTCGTAATCCGCTCCTGTGCTCCACCTTTTATCCCTGTGGGGAAGGGAAAGGGCCGTAAGGTGTGTGAGGTTTTGGTCAATTGCCTGACTTTGACCTTGGGGTTGGGACATGTCAGGTAAATGGCTCGAGTGTTAGCCCGTCGTCCTTTGTAATATGCAAAAGTGTTCACGTCAGAAAAGGGGGGGATAAAGTGTTTGTGTATCCTACATGGTAGGTTGGAGAAAAGGCGCCATAGGAAGGGGGATACTGCATCTCACCCGTAAGTGTCCCACTTCCACTCCCCAAGGACTCCCCATCCAGGTGATCCTCCCTCACTGGTCCACCCCCAGGAACTGGATCTAATAGCGATGGCCGTGTCCTGGCCACCTGGATGGCAGATCCCTGGGGACAAGTCAGAGAGACACCTTCAGGTTTCTCACAAGTCATGACACGCTATTGTCCAATGTGATATCATGCGAATTGGCTGCCGGTGTGAGTTTAGTCATACTTTATGTTTGTGCACATGAAATTAGCACAAGGAATTCATTCTGTTCATCGGAAATCGTGCAAAGTGTTAAACTCCTGCAGTCCCTTATCTTGAAATGCACACGCAGCCCTATATGTAATGTGAAAGGACTAGGGTGCTTTAACATTGTACCAGTTACTAGAGAGGATGACATCTCCAGCCCAAACTTATAAAGCGGAAGTACAATAAATAGAAATTGAAAACTACACACCCATGTTCAGAGAAAGGTGCACATAGATATTCTGACAAGACTGCACACACACACACACACGTTTAGAGAAGAGTGCACAATCTTTGAGACTATTATTTTCCTAATCCAAACCTGTAAGAGCCCTTTGCCATGTGTTCTTACCTACATTTAAATGACCTGCAGATTGCCAATACATTCACAACCCAAAACTTATAACAGGGAGCTAAGTTGAATTAATAGATGTTTCTAAATGTCAATTGTTCAAGTACATTTTATCTGAGGCCATACTGTTCTTGGTACTAAATAAACCAAGTGTATTTGAGGAGTATTTAAATGGTTTTGTGTCAGTAAGTGCATAGGCTGGCCAAAGAGTGGCAATGTTATCATTGAAGTGAACTGTGTTGCTTAGATAGAAGCAGTCATAGAAGGCGCATATTTAAAATGCCTAGTGTCTTTTGGAGTATAATATATATATCTAGAATTAATTATGGAAATTAATGCTTGTGTGAATTGTCAATTAGCAAGGTTCATATACGCAGGGAAAATGTGTTTTATTGACTTATTGTTTGTGAGTCTACTTCATTGTAGTGATTGCTTAGTATAAAGCTGGAGCTCACCTTTGTTGGAAGTTGACTCTATTCTTTTAAATACATTTATAGTTTTGAAAATACACTGTGTGTTTATTGCACATAATTGTGGGGAGAGACTGTATATCATGGGGCATGAAACCAATTGTTCTGGCTTTGCATATTAAATAAAAAGATCCATGAATATTTCTACAGGTCACCTTCTTGGATTCAGCCTGGGGTCAAGCTAGTGTGCCAGTTGGTAATTCCAAATGTTGGCTAAGGTAAGAAAGGGCTAAAAGACATCTTTTAAGGCTCCCTATTTTCTGTTTTACTGATGTTTACACATAAATAGAGAGCGAGATCATTCTGGTTCCTTTCAGTATTTATTTATAAAAAACAGAAATGCAGATCTCGTGCTTAGCTCTCCAGGTTGTCAATCACGTCTTGCAGGCCAACAACTGCACAACATAAAGGCTAAAAAGGAATTTACTTCCCTTAGACGATCTAAGAATAGAAATATCTCTGGAGCTATTTAAACATCAGCAACAATAACACAAGCAGCCATTTATTTGTACAGTGAAAATGGATCTTGGCTTGAAGTGCAGGAACGCAGCTCTGTGGGTGCCCAATTACAGACATCAAAGCACTACTTTTTCCGTTAAAATAAATGAGGAAAATTACTGTTTGCAACTTTTCTTCTACACAGCTAAAAATAAACGAGGATGAATACAAATAAAATTACCCAAAAATAAATATGGATAAACACAGATGCAAATGTTGAAGAAATATATATCACATATATACCATAATGCTGAGAGCCTTATCTATAATCCCAACTGTAACTGAGTTAGCTAGAGTATGAACTGCACTTACTGATCATACACAGAGAATCAATATAGCAATAAAATACTCTGCATAATCTGGTTCACCTTTGGCCCTCACTGCTTGACTGATATAGCTGGTAGCCCAAGCCTCAGGGCACAATACCAGATGTGCATAGTTACTTGTTGTTGCAGAAGGTGTGCTCAGCCTACTTCTACCAGTACTAGCCTATCCCAGTGTTGAGGTTAGCTAGAAATATCTAGAAATAACGTATCCTTACACCGTGACTGTACATCTGGGAAACCCCAAAGCACTAGATTTAGAAAACTTTGAACACCCTATATCACAGCATAAGCCACAATAGGTCACACCCTGTACCTTCAATACCAGCACATAGAGCGAATTGCGGTTCAACCACCCTTTGTTACGGTTGGGGATTCCTATGAATGTGAAGTGTTAATAAAATGGTCCAGGATAGTTTCAACAGATAGGTACTAGCACAGGAGTTCTAGGGGTCAATAATCTGTGATTCATGCTCTCCAACAACACGAATCACCTACCCATTGCCAGTGCTGATTAGTCTTAATGTAAACTTCCTTGTTCCTTTCTGAGAGACGCATGTCAGTGTCTCCACTTGTACCAATGGGTCCAACAGGAACCTTACATAAAAACATATATACAACACAATGTGGGGTTTTCCTCAAGCACACACCATACAAAAAACTAAAGTTAATGGACTTCACACCAGGCTATGTCATGTGTGTTTTATTCCTCTTACATCTTAATTAATGTCCTTATTGTTAAATACATCTCAATTGATTTGTCACAGATGTTATTCCGCTTTACAATTTGCCATATGTTTTTTACCTTCTCTTCAATTTCACTTTTAAGATAAGCAGGCCTAATTAATTACAAAATCTTCAGAATACCTCTTTCTAAAAATTCTTTATTTGGAACTCAGGCTTAGATGATTGTCTCAGCTTCTGTGCGCAAACTGCCCACAGGGCCTCCTGATTTTCCATTTTGCAAGGTTAGTTTGTTAATGCTCTGAACCGTGGTCACCTGAGAGTGGCAAGCTGCCAGATTAATCCTTATACTGTGTGGGAAAATTTGTTTTCTAACACATAGTATTGTGGCCCAGGACTTGGGACTGTTTCCTGACAGAACTGCACTGACAGCACAGGCCCTCTCAGCTCTCGAAAGTGCCACAAACTAGGTCACATGGTGTGACTGGTAAGCAATCAGGCTCAGATGAGGACAGGGGCTGGGTTCTAACCTCAGGCACAAAAACTGTACACAGGAGTTGGCAATGGAGTTGTGCAATTTGGAATCCGTTGGAACTGGTGGAGACAAGAGGAGTAATTGAAATATGGTATTCTCTGAGACCCCTTCCTCTCTCTTTCTTTGACTTGCAAGCATATGGCTTTCCAAGTTGGCCGGTCTACTAGGAGTTCGGGGGGGCAGAGGGAATGGCAGTAGCTGGAGACAGAGCAAGTCAGAATCCTGTTAGAGATATGTAGAGGAGCTTGTGGATTGCTGACAAAGGTGAACAGAGCTGCTTTAGAAGCCAGAAAATGCCAAGAGGAATATAGAATTGTCAGTTGAAGTGCAGAACATCTGAAGGGATCAAAGAATTCTGGTGCAAAACCGCAAGGCACATTGCAAATTCATTTGGCAGAAGACAGGCTATTGAATTGCGAAATGGCATAGGACAAGCTTCAAGTTGTGCAAAAGCGTTGCAAGGCTCACATGCCTTTGGGAAAATTTATAGTCAGTAACACTGATGTTAATGGTTATAATGAGCTGCGAGCAGGGCTGATGTTGGTGCAGCTCAAAGACTTACATCAGCCCTTGCAGGGTAACTGAAAGAGCACCTGAGAAACCTGCCATCTTAAGTCCTGCCCCTCTTTCTCTCGGGAGGATAGCTCAGGGGCAACATGCTCGCCTTGGAAGCAAGATGAAACGGAGCAACACAGGTTCAACCCCAGGTCTGCGCTTCGAAACCTCTGTGTAGTAAGCGCCTTATATATAACCTATCATATCATGGGCCAATTTAGCATGTGAGGGGTTGCCTTGCATCCAATTGTGGATGGATAGCATCTCTCTCAAGATCAATCCCAACAAAACAAAGGTGCATGTGGTCAATGCGACAACTGACCTGTTGAATTCCATCATGTGACTAGTAAATGTTGCCAGCCTAATTCCCACAGTAGGGAATATGTGAGAGTACCGAGCTCACACTAAACTAAACCAAGGAGTTCAGAAATATGGCCCTAACCTCATTGAATCTGGGTGAGAGAGTGCGGCAGATAAAGATTCTTAACAATGTTTACTGGATGCCAACCAGGTTGAGAGGGGTATGGTTGACTGTCAACTTCCTTTTCTTGTTGGGGTTGAGTGTCCCAGTTTCCCTCCTCCAGCTCCTCACCTGAGTAATCCGTGTCCTCTTCCACTGGGCTCAAGGATCGGTGGGATCTGCAATCCTTTTCTTTTTTGTTTTGTAGTTTGGGTCTCGCACGAGAGGAAGCCACAGTGAGGGATACTAGGGAGCACTTCCCTGGGGACCCCCTTCCCGGGAGGGACAAAATAGGGGAAAAAAGCCAAACGCTGCAAAAAAATACCCTGAATTTGTGGGCAGCAGGAATCCTTGAAGGTACAGGACACGAGTGGCAGAAATGTAACCATCCAGCAATGGAACCCAACAGGTCAGATCCCAAATGGTATCATCAAAAACTATGGAGTGGAGTGAAGATGGAACCTCCACAGAAAAGCCCAAAGCGTTAGGCAGCAGTAAAGAGGAAGAGAGAAAACTGACTGCAGGAAAAGGAGGAGGCGGAGAGACCGCTTAGAAAGAGGACCCTACGCGAGCCACGCACGGGAAGGCAGCACAAACTGAGGAGGGAGAGCAGGGAGGCGGACCAGAGTGAAAAGTAAACAAGAAAAAGAGACCGGAAGAGTCCGGGACAACACTGTGTGGCACAACAACAGCAGCGAAAGAAAACACAGCTGACCGAACGGTTGCAACGCGCAGATGTCAGAAAGAGGCGTGCCTAAATAGGTCTACGTGCATGCGATGAAAAAGAACTAGACCGCTGCATAATCGTAGTTTATTGCGTGATGGAAATCAGGAAGTGCGGTAGTGAATCCTACGGGGCCATAGACGCCAGTATCCGAGGCGTTGCATGACATTGACTCAGATGCTTGCTGGGGTTATGGCCATAAGTCGGGCTTTTTTAAGAACATGATGTTGGAATGTTGTAAAGAGAGGACATTCTGGTGTGAAGTTACATAGACAATGAACAGGGTCTTGAGAACTGAACTGGATTTTGTGACCGTTGTCTTGGGGAAGGATGAGCTCTTGGGGATTTGACATACCCGCAAAATGTTGGTTCTTCAGGGCCTCTCTCTCTGCTACGAAGATTGTGTTGCGGGATTGGAAGAATACCACCTTTCCTTCACGGTCCACTTGGGTTGAAGACCTACGAAAGATTTCACTGCTTGAGCGAGTCATCCTACTTAGGCAAAAGAACTGTGATTTGCATGAGGAGATCTGGGGCAGATTCCCGGATCTGACATAAAACGTTTAGTTTGTCTGGCCTGTTTGTATGCATTGTTGTAATATAAATGTTTCCATACAAATGTGAATTATAAAAAACTAAACCAAAGAGTGGTGGTAGTCTATAGAACATGTTTCCTTGACCTAAAAAAAGATGAAGGGGCATACTTCCCCTTTTATATTTTTCCTCAGAAGCAATAGCCATAAATGCATTTATCTCTGCCCGTTTGACATTGGCAACAATATCTTTCTAGGCTGTTGACATGTCTGCAAAGCTTTAAGGATACAGCTGTCAGGCTTCTTGCTCAGACTTGGGAAATTTGATCCCCTAGTCCCATCTCTGGTATCTCAACACTAACTACTGATCAAAGTGGCATTTTTAAATCTTTGTACTGTAAGGAAGGCATGGTATCAAAGTAAGACAGACACAAGTGATCACAGTTCAAGGGTGTTTATTAAACTGTATAATGGGTGAGATAAACGCCTAATCTGAACCTAAATCTAAGATCGGAGCAAGCTACGACCATCAAATAATAATAATACCGTCCTGGTGGAGATTAGTCAAAATAAAAAAGGGCCTATACTAAGAAAACCTATTGCCAACCCTTACCGCTATGCTACAAAATAGTGTGGGATAATATTCACAAGAAAAGAAAGAAGTGTTGACAAAATGATAAGTCAAGATGTTATGGCCATGATCTCCCTTCCCCACGTTTTATAGCACGGGACAAGGCGGGACTCTTGAGCACAACACATTCCTTGGCTTCTCTGGCACGTGCTTATAGTTAATTTTCTCTATATCAGGGCCTTCTGTGCCCAAGTCTCTTCTCATGCAAGGTCTCTTGTTTCAGAGGGCCTGATATGCCAAAAACAACAAAACAAAAGTTCCTTCTGTTAATCTTCACATCAGGTGGTTACCCTTCACCCTTGGATCCCCCTCAGCCGGGCTCTGATCCATCTCTCAGTCATCAGCCTCCCTGATTCAGACTCAGACCAACCACTCACTGTGGACATCCCTCAGTCGGGTTCATACTTATTGTCACAATGTAGATCACTTTGCTTCTTCACAGAGTGGGGTTCACTTCCCTATGCTTTTCTCTTGATGTCCCTCCGTCGGGTTCACTACCGGCTTTCAATCATCTCTTCATTTGTAATATTCAAAAGACAATGGGCCTCATTAGGACCCTGGCGGAGAGGGTATTACGCCAGCGTAGTGCATGGCGTACCTCTCCGCCATACTACGAGTTCCCGTAGCGCCATGGAGGTTTTCTCCGCCTGGTTTTACCAGCCGGAGAAAACCATGGCGCTACGGGACCTCGTTGTTAATTACGCCACCGTATTTTACGGTGGCGTAATTAACTCCTTCCCCACTCCCATTATACCCTATGGGGCAAAAATGGGAATGGGGAAGGGCAGAATGGGGATTGGGGATTTACCGCTCCGCCGAGGTCGGAATGGGGCGGTAAATCCGCCAACCCCCATGGCGCTATCGGCGGCTTTCCGCCATGCTTCGCGGTGCATTTAGCACCGCGAAGTCCGCCTGGGTCGTAATGAGGCCCAATGTCTTTTTAAACAATCACACAATGTTCATGTTAGGTCCCCCTCATCCGGGCTCAGACCTCCCAAAGCATTTGCCAATTTTAAACAGAGACTTCTGAAGGGCGATCACGTCTCGCCGGGTCACTCCGTTTGCCTATGGAAAGTGCGGGTTTGCAAAATTACAGTTCGCACGGCGTTCCCCTCAGCCGGGTGCAAACGCCTGTTTCACAATTCCCTCATTCGGATGCGCAATGTCACTTTCGTTCAAACTTCTACAACGTGTCAAGGACTTTCGATTGTAAAAGGGGTTTGGCTTGACCCTTGTATGACCTCCTTGACACCTCACGCCGCCCTTCCCTATGGCCTCTTGGTACTTGTTGTTTCACCGGTTTTGTATTTTCACATACTCTTTATTCAGGAGGGGGGTACCAGCTAGAGTCCTTCCGACGAGCGCCCACGAGGCGCCGGGCCACTCTATCTCTGGTACTAAGTTCATTCACAACAAAGACCTCTGTCTCTTTATCTTCTTAATGTTGCCACTGCAACCGCGTGCCTAACACAGTCCGGTCCACTATCAGGTTCCTCTGACTCACCGGATGTGATGAACTCGTTGGTGTTTCTTTTGCCGCTGGAGTCAAGGACGGTACCACAATGGCAACCGCATCTCCCCGCCCTTTCTATCAGTGCGGGAGGGTTCCACGTACCGTTGACAACTGTCACACCATTCGCCAGCAGCGATTCCCGGTCTTATAGTTCCTTTTTCGGAGGTTTAGCGGGTCTGCATTGAAAAGGGCAAGGGCCACTCCTTTCTTGACGTCCTTCCAGGTCTCACCACATTTCTCCGCTGTTTGAACTGCCGGCCTGGAATAACTGCTTCCTTGTGCATTTGCCCTTGCTCCGAGTGTGCTTTTGTGCCCTGCCTTTTATCTCTATGGGGAAAGGGAAGGGTGTCAGTTTTCTTATATTTTGGTTCTTATATTTTGGTCATATATATGGTGAATAATTCTTAAGTTCCTTAACTTACCTTATTACAGGGGGATAGTGTCCCAACTTATCATGGTGGTAAAGAAGCAGGGGTTTGATTGGTCATTAGCAAGCTGTGAGATGATTGGGAGACAATGAGACTAGGGAGCTTCAGCAGGATTCTAAACTGCCCTTCAGAATGAATGAATGAAACAGAATGAAAGGCCAATGATTTATCCACCTGAGCTGCTGAACCCATTAGGTGATTATGGCAGAATTAGAGAGTTTGATTAAGGAATTTAGGGATGAGTTACGTATTTCCCATCAAGATAATGCAAACCTCAGTAGGAGAGTTGAAGAATTGGGGGAAGCTGTAACTCAGATTCAGGGATCTCTTGGACAGCAGGTTTTGGCGGCAGGAGATCTTAGGGGACAACAACCTCCGGTTTTGTTTAGGGAAGATTCAGGAAATGGTCAAGGTGCTATAGGTGGAATGGAGATTTTGGGGGTTCCAACTCCTTTGGCTCCACCAGAGCGTTTTGGTGGTGATCCAAAAAGATCTAATATCTTTATTACACAATGTGAACTTCAGTTTCTTTGCAGACCTGGAAGTTTTCCAACAGCGGAATCAAGGGTAGCGTTTATGTTATCTTATCTTACAGGAGAGGCCACAGCATGGTCTGTTTTGCTTGTTAGTCAGAAAAGTCCAGTTTTAAAAGATTTTGATCAGTTTCTGGAAGAATAAAAAATATATATTTTGAAAAAGACAACTCTCGATTGAGATTGAAGGTGAATTGTTAGAGTTAAAACAAGGTAATAGAGACCTAACTAGTTATATCACACAGTTTACGTCTTTGGTAATGGACTGTAGTTGGCCTGAGGATAAAAGGGCGACACTTTTTTATCGAGGCCTTCGAGAGGATTTAAAGGATGCTTTGGCTAATATAGTTGATAGGCCCACTTCTTGTGAAGCTTTTCTGAACTAGATCTTAGAGGGACTTAACATCTAGTCAGGATTAGACAGGGAGATGAATGGAAGACCGCTTTTAAGACACGTTTTGGTTTGTATGAGTATCAAGTCATGCCCTTCGGCTTATGTAATGCACCAGCAGCTTTTCAATTTTTTATCAATGACATTCTTAGAGAATACTTGGATATCTTTGTAATTGTTTACATTGATGATATTTTGATGTTTTCCTTTGATGAGAAACAGCATCGGAAGCATGTAAGATTGGTTTTAGATAAGTTGAGGGAAAATCATCTTTTTGCAAAACTTGAGAAAAGTCAATTTCATACTCAGACAGTTGAGTTTCTCGGATTTGTAATCTCTCCTTCAGGTTTGGAAATGGATGACAAGAAGGTACAGGCAGTGAAAGATTGGCCAACTCCTACTCGAGTAAAGGAAGAACAATGTTTTCTTGGATTCGCCAATTTTTACAGGAGATTTATTGAGGGTTTCTCTCAGATCATACCACCAAAACCAAGTTAGTAAAGAAGGGGGTGACATTCAATTGGAGCAAGTAAGCTGAAGAGGCTTTTCAGGTTCTGAAAGACAAATTTGTCTCTGGTCCAATTTTGATGCATCCGGATCCTTCAGAGGCATTCTTCGTAGAAGCTGATGCCTCAAATCAAGCCATGGGAGCTATTCTATCACAGTGACATGAACACACAGGACAGTTACATCCGGTGGCCTATTTTTCCCAAAAAATGTCTGAATCTGAATGTAATTACACCATTATGGATCGGGAGTTATTGGCCATAAAGGCGGCTTTCATGGAATGGAGGCATTATTTGATGGGAGCAAGACATACTGTCACTGTTCTAACGGATCATCAAAATCAAAGTCTGCAAGGACTTTGACTCCCAGACAGTTGCGCTGGTCGTTGTTTTTTGCAGATTTTGATTTCATTGCAACCTTTAGACCGGGAAAATTGACCGGAAAAGCAGATGCCTTGTCGAGGCAATTTCCTGGTACAGGAATTGGGAATTGTTCCAAAGTCCTTGATTCCTGAAGATCATTTTCTTTCAGCAAGTTTTTCTACTAGTAGAGAATTAAAACAAGAAATTCAAGACGTCTTAACTGAGCGTGAAATGAAGAATTGGGCGTGTCGTGATTTGACTAGATTTATTCAAGAAGGTTTACCTTATGTAGGAGACGGTTATATTTACCTAGTGAAGAATTGCGTGAAAAGAGTCTACATGAATGCCATGACTCAGGACTTGTGGGACACCCAGGGTTCCGTAAGACACTAGATCTTGTACAAAGACATTTTTGGTGGAAGACCATGAGGGCCGATACATTAAATTTTGTTAAAACTTGTGAAGTTTGTGCAAAGGCAAAATCTTCCTGTGGTAAACCGGCTGGCTTACTGAATCCACTGGATATTCCTCCTCATCCATGGCATACTGTTTCTGTGGACTTCATTGTTGATTTGCAAATAGATCATGGTTGTTCAGTAATTTTGGTTGTTGTTGATTGTTTGACTTAGGAAGCTCATTTTATTCCTATAAAAGGTCAAGCTACTGCTTCAGTTTTGGCTCAGAAATTTCTTCAAGATATTGTTCGATTGCATGGATTGCCCAGTAAAGGGATTTCAGATCGAGGATCACAGTTTGTATTAAAATTTTGGAATGCTTTCTGTAAGCAATTAGGAATGGAAATTCGTTTAACTTCAGGATATCATCCCGAATCCAACGGCCAGGTTGAACGTGTAAATCAGGAGTTGGAGAAGTATTTAAGATGTTTTTGGAATGAAAATGAAGGTTGGATAGATCTCCTTTGGATGGCAGAATTTGCTTATAACAACTCCAGAAAATATTTGACGTTGATGTCTCCTTTCTTTTGCAGTAGGGGTTTTCATCCTCGTTTTCTACGCGAGTTGGTAAAGGAAGAGTCATCAAGTCCGGCTGTGGACGAGAGATTGCAAACTATGCGAGAGGGGTTGCAAAAAGTAACTAGATCTTTACAGTTAAGTCAGGAAAAATATAAGACATTTGCTGATAAAAAAAGAAATCCTTGTGCCAAGTATAAAAATGGAGATCTAGTTTGGCTATCTACTAAATATTTGAGATTAAAGGGGAAAAGTAAATTTAGTTCCTGATTTGTTGGTCCCCTTAAGGTAGAGAGAATCATTAATCCAGTGTCAGTCAGATTAAATTTACCTGCAGGACTGAAGGTTCATCCCACGTTTCATGTTAGTTTATTAAAACCGGTGATCAAAGGAACAAGATTAAACCCTGTCCCTCAAAAGATAATAACAGAAGATGATTCCGAGGAATTTGAAATCAAGGTCATTTTGGATTCTAGAATGAGTAGAGGGAGATTACAATATTTGATTGATTGGAAAGGATTTGGTCCAGAGGAAAGATCTTGGGAGTTAGCTGAGCATGTTCATGCCCCTGATTTTGTCACGAAATTCATTTGCAAGTTTCCAAATAAGGTTGGCCCTGAGGACAGGGCTTGATGAGGGGGTACGGTCAGGTTTTTTATATTTTGGTTCTTATATTTTGGTCATGTATTTTGGTGAATAATTCTTAAATTCCTTAATTTACCTTATTACAGGGGGATAGTGTCCCAACTCATCATGGTGGCAAAGAAGCAGGGGTTTGATTGGTCATTAGCAAGCTTTGAGCTGATTGGGAGACAGTAAGACTAGGGAGCTTCAGCAGGATTCTAAACTGCCTTTCATTGTCACACCTGAAGTAGGAAGGTCCTATTTCTTATGAAGTCCAAGTTTAGGCCCATTATAAATTATCAAAAGCTAAATAATCTAGAATTTGACTCAGCTTTCAAGTTGATCCGCCTTGGGACAAGACAAGCAGCCAATTTGGTGGGAGCGCAGCGTACTATTTTCTTTGAAGAAGAGACTTTTGACAAAGTTATATATTTTGAAGTTTTTTCAAGAAGAAGAATTAACTGAACTTTAAAGGAAAGAGTTTAGAAAGTCTAGTTTAGGTATTTAGTGAGGTTTTAAGAAAATCAAATCAGCAGTGACTTGTTTGAGAAAGTATTTGTAAGACTGAAGGTTCGAGTGGTTTTTACATTATTCAAGTAGCGTAACTGTCTTGATGTTTAAAGTTATTAGTTTACCTGTTGCTTACGGCGTAATGTAAAATTTGTGAATGAAACGCCGAAAACATTATTTCTGTGAAAGTTGTATGCGCGCGCGTGATGGCTCTATTTTCCTTCCTTCATATGCGCACATTTAATTGCGCGCTAGACGGTTTAGTGGCTAAAGATTTCCCGTCTTTGCGCATGTTTTAGATGAAGTGTTTCAGTTTCGTACATGCGCTATTGGGATTTATTTCATGCGCGTTAGACAGAGAAGCAGTTAAAGGTTTCCAGTCTTTGTGCATTTTTAGATACAAGTGTTTCTTTTTCATACATGCGCTTGTGGGATTTAGTGAGGCTTCACTGATCTTCTTGCGAGTGTGCTATTGGGAACATTCAAGAAACAATCTAGTGCGCACGCGCGTAGAGAAAGTAGTGTTCTTAGTTTTCTCATGCGCATTAACAGAGAAGAATAATTGTAAATATGTTTGTTTGTGATTTATTCTGAAATGCTTTGCTATGCTATGATACTAGGGTTTGAGGTACACTTTGTGTAGTGAATCTGAAATTTAATGTAATATCTCGCCAAATCTTTTTATCAGAAAAGAAAAACTCAAAAGCACTTCTGTGTAAGTGATGAACGATTTTAAGGAAGTTTCATTTTAAGGTATTGCAAATCAATTCAAGTCAACAGGTTGAGTTCTCATTTTGGAGAAAAGAATTCTACAGGAGTTTAAATTAAAATACATTCGGAACACCGACATTGATAGACTTTCTCATAGGATGTAAAGGACATGTACTCATTCTGGAAGAGAACTTTAAGGTGTCAGTCAGTTTGAATTTGCAATCTGCACATCTATCTTTCATGACAAAAAAAGGAGTAATTTGTGGAATATAATTTTCAAGAAGAACTCATCTCATAAAGCAACAATAACCTGACCATTCAAAAGACAATTTATTATTGAGAAATACAACTGTTGCAAATACGGAGTTAAAGAAGTTTCATCATCTCTTTCAAGAGTATTGGGATTAATTTAAAGAAACTTCAAAATAACACTCGCCTTTCAGATTTTTAGGAAGGCAAAACAGGTATTGAACTTTTCAAGGGATTTTAGTGGGAGAGAGGTATTTTGGAAGAAAGTAACCTTATAATTTTCTCGCCCTCTGCAGGTGCTCAGCTGATTCAAGAGAGAGCGAGCGACCTGTGTTCTGTTTTTTATTTTATCCACTTTCCCCTTTTCCCTCGGAGGTGTGGAGATTTCTGCTGTGTAAATCAGTAGTTGACTGCACATCATTGGGGGACCTGTGGGGCCAGAAGCTTCCGTGGATTCAGAAGTGGGACCTGACAAAGGGAAGTCAGGTGTGTGTAATTCTCGTCAATTGCCTGGATCTGCCTGACCCTTGTGTTGGGACATGTCAGGTATACGGCTCTAGTGTTAGTCCGTCGTCTTTCGTGGTAATCAGTCTGTGAGAAAGTGTTTGTGTCAAAAAAGGGGGGGTTGACTTTTTAGATATCCTTCGGGGTAGGATGGGGAAAAGGTGTCATAAGGAAGGGGGTACCGCGTCTCACCCTTCGGCATCCCAATTCCACTTCCTGAAGACCCCTGACCCAGGTGATCCTCGCTCACTGGTCCAGCCCCAGGAACTGGATCCAATAGCGATGGCCGTGTCCTGGCCTCCTGGATGACAGATCCCGAGGACTAGTGTGTGAGAAACCTTCATATTTCTCACATACCTTTCCCCTATGCAAGGTGGATATGCCTGTCCTTTGTCCAGGTTCCACGTTGTTAAGGCCTGGGAGAGAACAGGGATTAGAGATGTCCAAGAACTCTCGCATATTCCATTGATTTGTTGTGGCCGGTGTTAGTAGAGGTGTAATGATCTTACTAGTTTCTCCACAGTAACCTCTGAATTGGTTCTTAAGGGCTGTTTCAGGTCTCCTAGGCTCAGAATTGTCCGAGTCCCATATTGGAGAGTTGTGTGAGTATTAGTCTGCTTGCCAACAACTCTGGGGTAGAAAGTCTCCAAATGGAGGTGGAGTTTCCTGTAGGAGAGTATAAAAGGTAGGGAACTCCCATCTCCAAAATAACTTCTTAGGGGAGTCCAGGAATTATGGCAGACGATATTTCACAGGATTCGACTCAGATATTAATGTGTACAGGTATTTTGGGGTACACCTCATTGTCTCCATGTACACATGTAACCCTAACTAGGGCCACATTTTCCAGGTCCTCTGTTGTAACTAAATCGTCCCATATAGAGGTTTGCTTACTGCCGGAGTCAAGTAAGGCCCTTACTTGCCACCCATTTACCAAGGCCTTTTTGGGGGTAAAGTCCGTAGAGGCTTGACATAAACAGATACTAAAGGTCTCTAGCTCCTCTTCGGGCTCTTCCTATTCTTTACCCTTTAAACAGCCTATTTCCATAGGTTCGTCCCTTAGATTCTTTGGACAGTGCCTAGCTACATATCCTGTTTCTCTACAAGAAAAACAGATAGGGGAGGTGGTCTTCTTCCTCCCTTGTGCTTTCATCTTTGGTTTTAGGATCAGTTCTTCTCATTTCTACTTTGAGGTCGGTG
The DNA here is from genome assembly GCF_040938575.1 of Ambystoma mexicanum. Taxonomy (NCBI): domain Eukaryota; kingdom Metazoa; phylum Chordata; class Amphibia; order Caudata; family Ambystomatidae; genus Ambystoma; species Ambystoma mexicanum. Next base: position 117,760,784 of record NC_090924.1, on the reverse strand, counting down.
AATAGGCTTATGATCCTTCTGTTCCTCCCACCGATGGGCTGAGTGGAATTGTTAAGCTGCATCTGAGTGGTTTTGTGCAGTCTCAATGGCCGTGGCTAAGGTAGGTCGATGTAACTGTAGAATGGCTTTCTGCAAAAAAGGGGGTAAGGAATCAGTGAATTGTTCTAGGGTTAACATGTTCGTCAGTTCTTCTAAGTATTTGTTATTAATCCACAGGGCCAAATAGCATCATTTCAGGTTCTCTTCCCATCCTAGTTGTTCAGCTAGGCGTTCGAATTTCAAGGAGAAATGTCCTAAATCTTCACCTTCAAGATATGGTTAAAGTACCCCCTGTGATAGTAAGGGTCTTGCTTGCAATTCAATCAGTTTAGCCAAATTTTCTTGGAGTCTAGCTTCCGCCTGCATCTGATGGGCCGCTAACTGGGCGATGATGTTGGCTAGGTCGGCCATTTTTTCCGAGGGTTCCTTCAGTGGATTGTTCTGAATCAGAACAGAAACAACTTTCAACTCCATCGGATAAGGTCTCAAAATCTTCTGATACTTCTAATTCTGAGTCTGCCGAAGGAATGGGTTTTGGTAGGTTAGTCTCTAACCCTGATGGCCCCTCAATAGATGATAATTGGGTACCAAAGAAAAAAAGGTTCGAAAGGTGGGGGTTCAGAGCATCAAGTCTAATAAAAGTAAAGACAGGTCGCACTTTTAGTACTATTCGATCCCACTGTTGTATATTCTAATGTGAGAAAGGAAGGGTGTCCAATAACACTTGTGTCTTACAAAACAGATCCTGTTGACCAGTCCAGACCCGAAGTTGGGAGAATAACACCTCGTTTAGTGTGGATACACGGTCACAGTCAAGGAATTTGATGATTCTGTTGTCCCCTTCTGGTGGTACAACAATTATCAGCATGGATTTCAATTTTTATCAGTTGAATCAAATCCCACTCTGACACCATACGTAAGGAAGGCATGGTATCAAAGTAAGACAGACACTACTGATCACAGTTCAAGGGTGTTTATTAAACTGTAAAATGGGTGAGATAAATGCCTAATATAAACCTAAATCGAAGATGGGAGCAAGCTATGACCATCAAATAATAATAATACCGTCCAGGTGGAGTCAAGTCAAAATAAAAAGGGCCTATACTAAGAAAACCTATTGCCAGCCCTTACCGCTATGCTACAAAATAGTGTGGGATAATATTCACAAGAAAAGAAAGAAGTGTTCACAAAATGATAAGTCAGGATGTTATGGCCAGGGTCTCCCTTCCCCGTGTTTTTTAGCACAGTACACTCCTTGGCTTCTCTGGCATGCGCTTACAGTTACTTTTCTCTATGTAAGGGCCTTCTGTGCCCAAGTCTCTTCTCATGCAAAGTATCTTGTTTCAGAGGGCCTGAATGCCAAAAGCAACAAAACAAAAGTTCCTTGTATTAATCTTCACGTCAGGTGATTACCCTTCACCCTTGGATCCCCTTGAGCTGGACACCGATCCATCTCTCAGTCGTCACCTCCCTCAGTCGCGCTCAGACCAACCACTCACTGTGGACATCCCTCAGTCGGGTTCCTACTTGTCTGCAAAATGTAGTGCACTTAGCTTCTTCACAGCGTGGGGTTCACTTTCCTATGCTTTTCTCTTGACGTTCCTCCGTCGGGTTTACTATCGCCTTTCAATCATCTCTTCATTTGTAATATCCAAAAGTCTTCATGTCTTTTTAAACAATAGCACAACGTTCACGTTAGGTCCCCCTCATTGGGACTCAGACCTCCCAAAGCATTTGCCAATTTTAAACAGAGACTTCTGAAGGGCGATCAAGTCCCACTGGGTCACTGTGTTTGACTATGGAGTGCAAAATTACAGTTTGCACGTGTTCCCCTCACCTGGCTGCCAACGCCTGTTTCACAATTCCCTCATTCAGATGCACAATGTCACTTTAGTTCAAACTTCTACAACCTGTCAAGGACTTTCAATTGTACACAGGGTTTGGCTTGACCCATGTATGACCACCTTGATACTCACGCCGGCCTTCCCTATGGCCTCTTGGTACTTGTTGTGTCACCACTTTTGTACTTTCACATACTCTTTATTCAGGAGAGGGGTACCAGCTAAAGACCTTCCGACGAGCGTCCACGTGGCGCTGGGCCACTCTATCTCTGGTACCAAGTTCGTTCACAACAAAGACCGCTGTGTCTTTGTCTTCTTAATGTTGCCACTGCAACCTTGAGCCTAACACAGTCCGGTCCACTATCAGGTTCTTCCGTCTCACCGACTTTGCTGAACTTGTTGGTGTTTCTTTTGCCGCTGAAGTCAAGGGCAGTACCACGATGGCAACCGCATCTCCCCACCCTGGCTATCAGTGCAGGACGGTCCCACGTACCGTTGACATCCGTCACACCATTTGCCAGCTGCGATTCCCGGTCTTATAGTTCCTTTGTCGGAGGCTTCTCGGGTCTGGGTTGAAAGGGGCAAGGGAAACTCCCTCCTTGACGTCCTTTCAGGTCTTGCCACCTTTCTCCTCCATTTGAGCTGCCGTCCTGGAATAACCATTTCCTTGTGCGTTCAGCCTTGCTCAGAGTGTGCTCTCGTGCTCTGCCTTTTATCCCTATGGGGAAAGGGAAGGGAAGTCAGGTGTGTGTATGTGTAATTCTTGGCAATTGCCTGGCTCTGCCTGACCCTTGTGTTGGGACATGTCAGGTATGCGGCTCTGGTGTTAATCCGTCGTCTTTCATGGTAATCAGTCTGTGAGAAAGTGTTTGTGTCAAGAAAGGGGTGGGGGGAGTTTTTAGATATCCTATGGGGTAGGATGGGGAAAAGGTGTCATAAGGAAGGGTGTACCGCATCTCACCCTTTGGCATTCCACTCTCCGAAGACCCTCACCCAGGTGATCCTCCCTCACTGGTCCACCCCCAGGAACTGGATCCAGTAGCGATGGCCGTGTCCTGGCCACCTGAATGACAGATCCCCAGGGACTAGTGAGTGAAACGCCTTCAGGTTTCTCAGAGTGCCCAATCCAGAAATCCATTTACTGGACAATATCTCCCTTTCTGTCTTACAAAACCCACTTATATTATCCTAGACACTCACTTTATTCGCAACCAGGGTATGCAATCATTTTCCTGACCTAGCCTCGAAGTACTGGAATGGGCTTCCAGCCTCACTGCACTGTTGCAGGCCATTTAGGAAAAACCTCAAACCCGTTGTTATAATAAGGTTCCTAGTCACTCGAAGGTAAGTTTACAGGTACGTTTATTTGATTAAGTTCTTTATGTTCATTAGTTCTAAGATAACACAGGACGCACCATTACATACAACCACTGGCCACCCTTGCACAGGTTAACTGCCCCTCTATTCAAACATGCACATTCCATATTTCTTAACATCATTCTCCAGTATTGCACACCTCCTTGCTCAGAAGATTCCACCCATACTACTTTTATGTCCATAAATTGCATACAAATTACAACATATCTCCATTTCTTTAAAATTGAAATCAGAAACTCTTCTGATCTTCAGCTCCCACACAGAAAAATAATCTGTTAGCTGCAATGGTAACTGGCAATCTAGAATCTGAAACAATTTCCACATTGTTTAGTGATCTACCAAAAATAAAAAAACAATTCTGTTTAGCTACTCCTAACTCTTTCACAAGCTACAGTATGCCTAGGTTGCTTCCCTGCAGAGCATATGGAATATCTTAGCCTCCTAAATGCAGGCTGCACTACCGCAGAGCCTGCAATACTCCAACCCTTATTCTGCATGCGCCGGTTGCCTACCTTTGCAGAATCTGCACAATTCTAAGCTTTCATTTGCAAATAACTATACGCAGGTTGCGTCTTGACAGTGCCACACATTAACTATATTTCCGTACAGATTGCTTTCCTGCAGAGCCTGCATACTCTACTCATTACTCCAACAACCGACACAACTTGAACTACATGCGCAGGATGCTTACCTTCGCAGAGACTTCATAACTCTAAACTTCCATTTGCAAATAACTATGCACAAGTTGCTTCTCTTATGGAGCTCACACGTTGCCTGTACACGGGTTGCACGCCCCCCCAGAGCCTGCTGTGAGGAACCAGGAGTGAGACACGGACACAGAGGACTTATGATGATTTTTATAAACTTTTATTGAAAGGATAAGAGGCTGGGGAAATGCCTCTCTGTCCCTAATCTAGTAGGTATTTCCCTACCGTAGCCAAATACTAAGAGTCTGTCCTGGGTCAAAGCAAAAATGTCCGGTGTCTGAAATTCTATCCTAGCTCTCTCATTCTAAAAGTAACTCTAAGGTGTTAAGTGTATTGTCTCTGGCTTGAAAAGTGCACAAATGTTCAATTTCAACAAAACAGTATAACTCCAACCAAAGTTCAAAAGTGATAATGTTCACAGTTCCAGGGCATGGCTCCCTTACCCTGGTTTCTCTCCACCAAAACAAAAGTTCAAAAGAATAACCAAGTTCTTTGTAGCCCACAAGGATGATCCCCTCCTCTTGGTGTTGCAATTCATTCCAGGGAAAATGACTCCCTCCCCAGGTCTTTTCCACATTCAAAGCAATTAAAAATCCTGAGGGCATGAATCTTCCTTGGGATTCTCTTTTCACAATATCTCAACTTGGGTGTGGGTCCCAGACTCTCAGAACACCTGGTATACTCTCCTGCCAGGTTTTTTCATCTAGTGCCGTGATACAATTTGGGTGCGGTCCCAGACTCGCAAAACACCCAGTATACTCCCCTGCCAGGTTCTCTCATATGTTCATTCACTCTCAAGATCTAGGGGCATATGTTTTTCTCCAAGATCCTCTTATCACTTGTGTATTTACATCTCCCCAAATACTGGGAGCCGTAGAGAATGTGCCTCCCGTTTCAGTTAGGAATTTGGAATGCCTTCTTCAGCTCACTCCCAGGGCCCCGATCTTCCACTGTGGGCTCACCGACGTTAGGGCAGCTCCTGTGGCTTCTCTGACCCTGGTCGGGCCTCTTGCAGCTTTCACTCTCTCACTCAACTTCGGGCGGTGCGTCTCTATGGCTGGTGGCAGTCTGCATATTGCTCCACCTTCCCTTGCCGGCACAAAGCTCTGTTGGCTCATGTCCCGCTTCGGCGTTTCTCCTGTCTGTGGAAATGCATCTCCGATCGAGACACCGCCTCGCCTTTTCTCTTTGCCACTTTTCTCTGCCTTGCCTCCTCTTCATGCTTGCGTGTCCACCTGACAGCTTGGCTTCCCCTGCAGTGAGTAGCCAGCCGGGTCTCTCTGCACTTCTCCATGGCCCCCTCTATGAACCCCGGCGTTACTGAAAGGAGCCGTTTCGAACAAATCGGATTACTCCAACACCTAGACCACTCACTTCAGTCTAGCTGAGCAATCTTCATTCCGGTAGATCTCTTCCTCATGTCAATCTTGATTACTGATGTAACTATGTGATGTTTAAAAGCTCTATGATTAAGTGTTGGAGAGTATTGAGGATTACTGCCACAACATGCCATGAGGGCCTGGGATACTGAAGAGGTCCCCGAAAAGGGAATGGGGGATACCATGTCTCACCCAATGATGTCATTTCACCCCCCTGTGGGTCATCTCCCCCGTGTGGTCCTCTCTTAAATAGCCGCCCCCAGGGTCAGGATCAGGTAGCAGCTGCCGTCCCCTGGCCACATGAGGAGAGGCTACCTCCGGGAAAGGAGTGATGACATCATCAGATTCATCACACTGCATACTCTACTTTTCACTATAGCAAATTACAATCAATGAAATATGCTTTATTGTCAGCACTAGGCCATACAAGCATACAATTTCATAACATCAAATCAAAATAATATACTAACAAAACAATTGTAAGATTTCTAGTATCACTAACTTCTCATAGCAGCACGATTTTAAAATGCATCAAGATACATTTCAGTTTAAAACAGTAATTCCTCAAATCCAATTTCATCAGTACATTTGCTAAAACATTGTCAATTCAATTTTAGGGAGATGAACTCGCAGCCCAATAATCAAAATACCGGAGTATTTACAAGTAGATCAAATATCTTCTAAAATGCCTGAGCATAACTTCTGTCTGCGTAGTCATGCGCTTTGAATATAATGTGCCACGCATAGCACTGAGTTAGGGCTAACAGTATTTTTACATAATTCCAAAGCATCCCAAAGTGACCGAATTCATTCCCTCTTCAGCAAAGGTTTCATGTGCTTTACTCTCACAGATTTCAACAATTCATACACACAAAAGAGTGCACAATAGCTTCCTTGCCTAAATTACATAAAGGTCATAAATCATTCCCTCTGCAATTCCATGATCTGCTAAAGGTAGCAATCCTTAATGTCGCTAGCCTAAAGCTAAGGAACAGAGCATGCATATAAGATGGGCTCAAGTAATCAAAGGAAGCTTCTTATCCAAAGCCCATCTTGGATGTTAAATAATCAGGACCTAGTTTCAGCATTTCGCTGCTTCAATCAGTTTGGCCCTGTTTTGAATAATCACTTTTTCCTTTAATCTAAGTTTAACGCCCCTAACAATAGTAGGTGGATGCCTCCAAAGCACTGGTCCATTTAAACTGTACAAAGGTTTCTTCACATTAACTAACCAGGGGATGCTTTTACCCCCCACTGTATCCAGAACATGTTTCATGGTGTCTCGATACTTCCAAGTCCTTCGGTACTCCATAGCCTTATCCAGTATAATACTGGATTCAATGCGTCCTACTCTCCAGATCCACATCAAACTCCATGTGCATCAATACATTAGGTGAGCCCATAGGGGCCCAAAGGAGTTGCTTCAGGTGCTTGGTTTCCGCTTTTTCTAAACCTATTGAATTCCCATATCCCCACAGTCCTGCACCATAAAGGCTTGCAACGATAGCCTGCTTTCAATAGAGTTCTGAGGCTGGGGCAATTGCACCTCTAACATAGCTAGCATGAAAAATTCTGTGTGCCCCAGAGTATTTCCCCGAATTTGTACAAGCCTTGTCTAGATGAGCAGCCCACACAACATGTGTGTGTTCTTGTGGAATCTAGTTTCTAGATAGTCAAAGAATGGAACTTGCTCTAGGCTTTTCCCCTCTACAACTACATCCAGATTACAATGCTTGGTATACCGGGGCCTAAAAACAAGGACCTTTGTTTTATCGATATTCAATCTAATACTGAATTCTTCACATTTACTTAGAAAAATGTCCAAGTTATGTTTCAGGCCCCGAGGGGTGGTGGCTAATAGTACAGCGTCATCTGCATACAGGAGCGCTGGATAATTATCCACACCCATGCTAGGGCTATCCAGACACTCCAGGATCAGAGAGACAATGATTTCTTCTCTATATATACAAAATAACAAAGGGGCAAGGACACAGCCTTGTCTTAACCCCTGTAGGGAAGGCATGGTATCACAAGTATGACACTGACACAATGGATACAATTGGTAAAACCTTTATTGAAAATATTGTAGTCGGAGAAACTCTTATTTTGCCCTATAACTAAGATGGGAGTAGTCTCGACCATCAAACGATAAACAAAAGAGTCCTACTAGAGTCTGTCAAATCAAAATGGCATATGCAAACAAAAACCTAATGCCTGCCATATCTCTTGTACGAAAAGTGTAAAAAGTTGAAATGCATGGAAAAGAAAAATCGGTGTTCAAAAGAATAAAGGTAGTTGAAACAGCTCTTCTTCTCACGTTTAACCTCACGGAGTAAGGCTGTCCTTGTAGGCAGGATGACACACTCTGGCTCGGTTTATAACACTCTAAGCAGTTCCAAACCGTGGATTGAGGCTCACCTGGCCTTCCATGTTAAAGTCTCTTTCTTGACTTTCAAAATTGTATTCCAACGTAAACTTCACAAAGGTCCCCCTCTTCCGAACTCAGACCTTACAGCGCACAGTTCACGTAGTTCCCTTGTGTCTGGGTCAGACCTTATAGCAGACAGTTCATGTAGGTCTCCCTCTGTTGGGTTTAGACCTCTCACGTTACAGTTCAACACAAACTTGCAAGGGGGCTCCCTTCCCCAAGCTTATTGTACTTTGGGTTCAGACCCCTTTCGGATGTTGAAGACTTTCGAATGTGCGTGGCTCTCTTTAAAGACCACCGCAGGACCACTTTGACTCAAAGTTTATGTTTGCTCTGGCTTTATTCACTTTTGCTATTTTTTGGCTTTATAGGTTCAAACAATGTACCTTTCACCGAGACTTTCGAATGGGCTACTTCCTTTCGCCGGACCACTCCGTTACTTAGTATCGCTGATCTCATAGCTGCCTTTTACTTCAAAGTTCATTCACAGGTCTGCCTTTCTTCACATCTGATCCACACACGTGCAGCGTTTACTTGTAATATAATGTTGCTACTTCATTAGTCTTAACACACACCGATTTCTCAGGTCGCTTTCCAACTCACCGGCTTTGTGCGCTTCTTTCTTGGTTTGCTATTTCCAATTCACGCGATACACACTATTCAAAAAGTTTGTAAACACTGTGCGTATGCAGTAGTTTTGCTTGATGTAAGACCACAGGGCGTTATACCTTCCTATCTGATTACATTTCAGAGTGCCTTCTGGTGTTCTCAATACCTCTGATTAAGATTAAACCTTTTCCCAACCAGAGAAATGTTGGGGACCAGGGAAAAGGTGAAGTGGCAACATAGAACTTGTAGCGAGGATCGCAAACAATCCCTCTCTTGTCTCTGCAACTGGATCCCGGTGTCGGCTCGGAATACCCCCACAATTCTCCAATTTTGCAAATCTCTCAAAACATGGCTCTTTTAACAACACCTGACCAAGGACTAATTACAATGGATGCACATACCAACGCACAGACCTCACTGCACTGCGTTGTTAAGAGATGGCAGCCCAGATGCTGTCTACCCACACTGTGTACAGCGCTCTGCTGCTCTCGAGCTAGGTCTGCGCTTTAAACAATAATATATTTTTTTTAAACTCTAATGCTGCTCTGAGCACCCATGGTGCCTGCTTCTTCGGCACTCCCTCCAACCACTAAAAGGGCTGCCACTCGAATTAATGGGGTTCCCTCTACTGGGCAGCATCTCTGCTCAGCGCACTGGGACCTTGGTCTGCTTACAGTACACCTGCCTGACTTTGCTTCTCTAACCTGTCCTGGGCCACAGATCATCTGTTTACCATTGCAATCGACCTATGTGCGCCTCTCTGGTCCTATTTCCCTCGCCTACACGGGTCAAACTCCTGCCCAACTACGAGCCAGTCGCTTAGCGCTTACCAATGCATACCCTGGCTCCTCAGTTGTTTGCCAGGTCTGCAGCTGTGGACTCCAGCTGCTTGGCAAAACGCACCCTTGTGCAAGGGCAGACATCCTCCTGGGGGCAGTGGTTGTAGCTGGTTGTTTCCCCCACCACAACACCTTCTTCTTTTCTGGGTTTTTCAGCTCATCGCCAATGTTATAATAAGGTTCCTAGTCATGCCTAGGTAAGTTTACATGTACGTTTTTTTAATTAAGTTCTTTATGTTAATTAGTTCCAAGATAACACAGGACGCAACATTACATACAACCACTGGCTGCCCTTGCCCAGGCTAACTGTCCCCTCTATTCAAATCCGCACATTCCACACTTCCTGACAAAACTCTCCAACATCCCACAGCTCCACGTTTAGAAGATTCCAGCCATACTACTTGCACATTACAACAAGGCTCAAATGCTCAAATTTAACGTGGATTTTCGAAACTGCTACAGCACACACAAATGATGTATGGCTCTATGATTATAACAGTGCTAAAATGCCTAACAGGCGAACGTCAGCGCTTTCCAAAACGTCGTTACAAATACAAAGATACGGTGATATGGAGGAAGTCTAGTGAGTCGCTTCCTTTCAGCGAGCTGGAAATAAAAAACAACCTAGCAAAATATCTCAAATGCACTGCTGAACACTAGCAGGAACTTGGTGAAAACACTTATTGTGACTCTTTGCGTCCTTTTGATCAAACACTATAGATTTGAAACTTGTGTTCAATATCAAAGCGTAACTCGACATATTAAGCAATCATTTGATTTTCTTAACACAGTAATGTGCATCCCATTTCCTTTAAAAAAAAAAATGCAAATCTACAACCGCCCGAATCGTGAAAGAATTCCGGAACGTGTAAATCATCGTTACTGTTTTGTAGAGAATACCAGTACTATAACAGGTTTTTTTTTCCAGCAGAAAGTTGTACGACTGCGGCTCCAGCTGAAAGCTCTAGCTACGCTAGGCGAGCTGTGCAACTGACAGACCGAAGCTGTATCCTTCCTAGAGCAAACGTCACCACTGGGAGGAGCTGACGGCGCAGACAGCACACCTTTTTAACGCAGACAGTACCTGTTGCCGCGCGATCTAGACTAGAGCACACTTACCTGAGCAGCTTTGCGTCCCGACCGTCTCCGTGGCAACCACTACTTTGCAGGAAATGAAGAGAGGACTGCGCTGTTCCGTATTCTTTTGGTGCCCTGTTGATGAAACATTTCGGCCATCTTGGACGGAAACCTTTCGTGTCGGTTTGCAATAAATCGTTGCGGGATGCCGTATGCGTACTTGCATAGATGCCACCTCTCACCGTGGCTAGAATGTCACTTTATCCTTAACCAGGCCCCATCGCTTGCCATCCAAAAATGTGCATATTTGAGTAATTTCCATTGCCCAACCATCACCTCGGATGACTGCGCTGAATGAGGACACCTGCATTGAAATAATTCATAGCACATTTTACTTTCATTTACCTTTTGTAATAGGTTGTAATGTTTCAAAGTGGGATATTTGCCCAAATCCAGTTGACAGAGTTCCTTCGTTAACCTTGATTTGTAATTACTTGGAGAGGCCTGCATTTCTCATTTGTCCCACAGTGAAAGTGTGTACTGCATTCATTGTGCAGTAGGTTCCGGCGATTACACTCAAGCCGGACCATTCCGGGCTCGGTGGGTCAACTAGCATACTCCACATGGTCCGGTGAGGCATAGTTCTCAACTCACATGCTTTTGGCAGGTGTCACCCGCCAAGCCTCCTGCACGCCCATTCATTCTGGTGATTTCTCCCACCTTTGCGACACAAATGGTTGAGAGCTATGGGTGAGGCCGTTAGTGGGGGGTCCGGCAAGGCCACTCGAGCCAGACCCATCTGTTAAATAATGGATCAACCCCGGGTCCCGCTCTGTATTGAGGCTCCCGCCCCCCGCCGTATCTTTGAAGAAGACGCAGAGGGTCGGAGACCGGTCTGCTCGCAACAGAGTCCCGGCCGCAACTGCAAGCACAGGCTCCCTTTATTCACCGGCGCATTCGCGGCCTCATTCCGGCCCATGCATGCGCCCATCACATCGTAACATCCCTCCTTTTTCATCAAAACAAAACAACAGCACACAGTGAAAAGAAACAGAAATGTCAACTGGACACACACAGTGAGAATGTCACACACAACTAGACAGGGCCCGGGTTGGGCCATTACCGTCTCTACCTGGGCCCCCTAGGCACAGGGGTCCCGAACATAATCCTTGAAATGGGCAGAGCATTGCCAACCTTCCCTTCGGGGGTATCGCCCCTCCTGTCGGGTCGCTTCCTGGGGAGGCTACCCTGACCCAGAGTCTCCTGGGTCACCTTCCGACTCGGGTGAGGCACTGGATAGCTGAGAGGGCACCCCACCACCTCGAATCCTGACAGGGCTGTCCCGAAGGTTAATCTTCTTAAAGAAGCTTGAGTTCCTGGTAACTGTCCCCCTCTGGTCCGACGCCGTCACCATGGAGCCTTTTACGTGTGTTACACCCATAGGCACGAGCTCGTAGTTAAGGGGCAGTTTCCCTCCTGGATGCCGGTTGCGTAGGAGGACAGTGTCCCCTACTTCGATGCTCACAGGCCTGAGATTCCTCCGGAGGTTCTCACGTTCGTTGCGCTCCCTTCTTGGCCCCAGGGTCTCCTGGTTATCGATGACCCCAGGGGCCGACCTCCCAGCTCTGCCACTAGGCCCCATGGGCACCTGCTGAACAAGGCATCGGCTGGAGCCACCCCTGTAGATTGGTGAGGGGTGGTTCGATACACCCGGAGGAACCGGTATAGATTTTTCCTCAGCTCCCCCCCCCTTGTCCTCGGGTGATCCAAAACACCTTGTTGAGGGATTGCATAAACCGTTCCACTTCCCCGTTGGCCCAAGGCCACCCCGGGGTGACCTTTCGGTGGGTGACGCCACATTCCTCCAGAAACGCTGCAAACTGGCACCGTGGAATGGGGGACTATTGTCCGAACACAGCTCTTTCGGGAACCCGTGTGTGGCGAAAAATCTTGTCCAGCGCTTGAATGGTGTGATTGCTGGACGTTGATTCAACCAGTTCTACCTCCGGGTAGCGGGACCACTGATCCATTACCACCAAGAAGTGCATTCGTCTCCTGGTGGACCCAAAGTCTACATGCACCGTCCCCGAGGGCTGGGCACTTCTGTCCATTGACTCAATGCATGGCTCCCTGGATACCGAGCGGCAGCCTGACACCAGACACACTGTTATCCACTCTCTTCTCCAGGTCGGGGAAACACACATTGGTTCTCAGGCGTGCTTTGGTCTTGGCTCTGCCTTAGTGACCGCTGTGGGCTAGTTCAATTACGTGGCCCACCATCCCTTGGGGAATCGGGATCTGCCGGCCCCTCAACAGCAGCCCTTCTTCAGATGCCGACAGTTCATGCCGCACTCGCCACAACGCCTGTAGGTCACGCTGTGCCTCCAAACCTTTCCTCGACAGGTCCGCCAGGGGCCTCTTCCAGTCCCCACTGCCCATAGCCGAGTTAGCCAGCTGGAAACACTCATCCGCACCCTAGGCTTCCGCCACCTCCTCAAGTGTCAGCTCAATGGGCATGGCCGCTTCGACCACATGCCTCACCACCTCGACACAGTTCTCTCTGAGCTGTTCAGTCTGTGCACCACTGCCCCAGGGATGGCTGGACAAGTAATCAGCCGGGTTGTTTGTGCCGGGCCTATACTGCAGCTTAACCCCATATTCCATGAGGGCCAGCATCCACCTCTCGATCCGCGGCAGTGGTTTGGAGGATGCCCCCGATATGATTGGAATCAAGGGCTTGTGGTCGGTGACCACCGAGACGTGTTTTCCCAGAATGTAGAGCCGAAAGTGCTTACAGCCCCACAGAATGGCCAGCGCTTCCCCGTCAATCTGAGAGTAACATTGCTCGGTATCTGTGAGTGCCTTACTGGCATAGGCTATGGGTCGCATCTGTCCTTGGGAGTCCGGTTATAGAAGCACTGCTCCCAGTCCCACCGGGCGGCATCCATGACCAGTTAAGACTCTTTCTTGGGGTCAAAGAAGGCCATTGTTTCCTCACCAGTGAGTGCCGACTTGATGGTGTCGAAAGCTGTCTGCTCTTCCGCTGACGACGCCCAGGCAAAGTCTTTTATGGTGAGGAGTGGTTCCGAGAGGGAGGCAAGGCTCTGGATGAATCTCCCACAGTAGTTCACCATCCCCAGAAAACTGTGCATCTCTGATGGATTGTCTGGGGCTCTGGCTTCGTGAATGTCCCTGACTGTTATGACCAGCCGTAGGGGCGGGTCATTGTGGCACTGTTGGCGGCTTCAACCTAGGATGAGGATCTGTTCCTCCAACATGGCGCCCTCCGCGAGGAGTAACGTTGCAGTTCCTCAGACGAGTGACGGGAGCGAAGCTCCTCCTCTCTACACGGAAGCAGTACTTGTTTCGACAGCTCCCGTGCAACTGTGTGTTGCTGCTGTCTCCAGAGGCTACGCTCCGTGAGTTACCTTCGTTAGAATTCTGATTTCCGTCCGACTTTCTTTCTGCTTTCTAACACTCCTCTCTCTTGTCTGCATTATACGTAGGGAAGATCCATTTCAAAATACGTTTTCTTCCTCGTTTCAGTCAGCCACTATTTACCAGACGCGGGTCCGATTCTACGTAAGCTACAGTTCCTTACCTGTCCACGGGCCTTTTAGAGATTTCATCTGCCTCCCGTTGTTTTCCCTTTCAATCTCTTACATTGTTGTTCCCAAATCAGATTCTCCAGACCTCCCTCTACAACACCCTCCGTGATCTCTCCGGAACTTCGAACTTCAGGTTCCCTCTCACGCACCAGTATTGGTAGGTGTTCTCATACATCCTTCCATCTCCAGTCTCTCCCCTTCTATTTCCCAATTCGTTCTCTCTGTTTTCTCTACTTAAGATTCAGCATTTTTCATGACTGCAAGATAACCCCGCCTACAATCCACTCGTGATTGCCAACCAGTTATATCCACCTCTTAAGATCAAGCAGCAAAAACCATCTCAGTCCATTAGCTAACTCTTTCCTTTTTTCTACAGTTTACCACACAGTTACGTATCCAGAGCATTTCCCACTAAGTCCTTAACAACAAGAGCGTCACGTCGCACAGTGATTAGAAGCTAATCCAAACACTCCATCAGCGCTTTCCAACCACCACAGGGTTTTCTTCCCCACAAGGGTTTCCCTGGAGCTTTCTCTCCGCGCCTGGGTTTGAAGGCGTGAGAAGATTGATTCAGGAGGACTACTCCACTCCTCACTCCTACCCGAAGACCAGGTAGGAAACCGTTTCCTTGTTATTGTCTGTTGCATTGTTTTGTGGAGTTCCTTCAAAGATAAAACCAAGAGTAACGTTAACCGGCATAACAGATAGCAACGCCCATATATGCTGGGGGTCTCCCGAGACAATTTGGTAGACATTGACAATGGAACAACAAGTTCAACAATTAGTGGCAGCCATGCAGACTCTTTCCGCTGAAGTACAGCAGGTAAAACAGGAGAATGCCATATTGTTACAACAAGAGAGTCGCTCCGCTCAGAGTTCCGAAGTTCCCCCAGGACCACTACCTGGAGGTCGCTTTGATGGCAATCCCCATTCTGTAAAGTAATTTTTAGATTCTTGTACCGTTCAATTTGTCTTCAAAGCCACATTTTTTCCCACAGAGACAAGGTGGGTCATATGATTGCCCAAATGACAGGTGCTGCCCTAGCTTGGGCCACTCCCTTGGTTACCAACAATAATCCTATTCTGGATTCCTATCCAGCATTTTGTAATAGTGTCCGGAGCATGTTCAGTAGAGAAGAGGTGGTAGTGGCCTCTCAGGAACGACTCCTAGACCTAAAACAAGGAAATCCAGACATATTATCCTATATTACGACCTTTAAAAGAATGGCAGCAGAAACGTCCTGGGCAGATGATGCCCTTATAACCATCTTTAGACATGGTGTCACAGAAGACCTAAAAGACGAAGTGTCTCATGTTCCCCGTCCATCTAATCTAACTGAATACATAGCTTCAGTCATGCAACTGGACTACTGACTCCAGGAAAGGAATGGAGAAAAACGAAAAGGAAAAAACCCTAAAGTTTATTCAGAAGTCCTCTCTCCTCCCCGCAAATCGGTTCCCGCGAAGGAACCTATGCAATTGGGTATCACGCGGGGTCCTCTATCAGCAGAAGAACGGGCCAGAAGGAGAATACAAGGGTTATGTATGTATTGTGGCTCTAACAATCATACAGTCAAAGAGTGTACACTGGCCCCCCCAAGAAAGCCGGGAAACGCCAGTGCCCGACCGTGAAGGGGACGACGGTTTCGGGTTCATCTTCAGCGATTAGTTCCCTACCAAATATCTTGATCAGTCCTTCTACTACTATTGCAGAAAATACTATGATTGTTGTGAGTATCTCTGTCTTGGAGTAATGTTAGTCTAGTCAATGTTCCGGCTTTGGTAGACTGCGGAGCCGTTGGTAATTTCATCAACAATATCTGGGCCCAAAATCATGATATTCCACGTACTGCCAAAACAATGCCTATCCCTGTGGAAAGTGTAGATGGCAGCCCTGTTACATCTGAACCCATTAAAGACCACACTTGCTCCCTGAGGATAACAGTGGCCTCACATCAAGAGACAATTGAATTAGACATCATTAAGACAGCCCATTACCCAGTGATTCTGGGGTTGCCATGGTTAAGATGCCATAATCCCTATATCAATTGGACAGCCGGGACTCTCTTTCTGGGCTCAGAACAATGTGTCCAACACCATAGCAAACAAAATATTACTTCGGTGAAACCGGAACAAGATTCGGGCATCACCACTGCTAGAGTCAACGAGATATCCACATTACCCAAGGAATACAAACAATATCATTCCGTGTTTTCCCAGTCGGAATATTCAGAACTTCCCCCACATAGGAGGGACGATTGTGCAATAGATTTGGTGCCCGACAGTCCTCTTCCCTTCGGATGGATGGACATCCTGTCTGCCAAAGAGAAGGAAGTTGTGAAGGAATATCTGCATACACATTTAAAGAACGGACTGATTACCGAATCTACCTCCCCAGCAGCAGCTTCTTTGTTTTTCATTCCCAAGAAAAATACATTTGAACTCGGCCCATGCATAGACTTCCGGGGTCTGAACAAAATCACAATCCCAGACAAGTATCCCATGCCACTTATCCCTGATATATTAGAGGCAGTCCGGGGACCCAAGTTATATACCAAACTAGACTTAAGAGGAGCATATCACCTCATCTGTATTAAAACCGGGGATGAGTGGAAAACGGCGTTTAGAACACCTTTTGGTCACTACCAATATAGAGTCATGACCTTTGGACTAACTAATGCCCCTGCAGTTTTTCAAAGATTTATGGATCACATCTTTGCTGACATTAATCTCCACTACGTTATCATCTATCTAGATGATATATTGATCTTTTCCGCTTCCTTGGAGGACCTTCGAGCACATGTAAAGGAAGTGCTGAATCGCCTACAACAGAATCATCTGTTTTGTAAGCTGGAGAAATGAGAATTTCACAAAACCACTGTCGCATTCTTAGGTTATATGCTTTCTCTGGAAGGTATTGCGATGGACCCCGCTAAAGTATCCGCAATCACCGAATCGCCTTCCCCAAGATCTGTCAAAGACATCCAAAGATTTTTAGGCTTTGACAACTTTTACACACGTTTCATTCCACATTTCTCATCTCTCACTAAACCATTAACTCATCTCCTAAAGAAAGAAACTCCATTCCTCTGGTCAACAGAGACACAGGAATCGTTTGAACATCTTAAGACTCTCTTCATTCAGGCTCCCATTCTAGCGGTTCCAGACCAACGTCTTCGGTTCATCGTAGAGTCCGATGCCTCACAACAAGCTTTGGGTGCAGTTCTCGATCAACCAGATACACATAATATAGAAAGACCTTCATTCCAGGCAGCACAAATCTGAAGGCAGATGCCTTATCTCGAAAGACTCCCGTGGAGAAAGTTCCCTTTAAACCCGAGCTGATGTTTCCAAAAGCAGTATTTGTGAGTGTGATACATCATTTTCTACAAAAGCTGGAATCCAAATCTCAAGACCTAGAAACACCCAAACCAGATCTCTTAACGACACATGGCTTGACAAGAAGCAGAGCTCTTCTATTCAAGGGCGAGAAGGTTTGCATCCCTGATATGGACCTCCAGAAAGAAATTTTGAGACTCTGCCATGATCCACAAGCAGCCGGACATCGTGGGTATACTAACACCCTAGAACTTATCCAAAGACGTTTCTGGTGGCCTGCTATTCGAACAGATGTACAAGAATATATCGCCTCTTGCACGGTATGTCTACAGACCAAGTCTCCTCGGATTTCTCCACTAGGGGAGTTAGTAACTACTCAACTACCAACCAGACCATGGCAAATCATTTCCACTGATTTCATTGTAGATTTACCAAGATCAGAAGGCTGTACCACTATCATGGTCACCATAGACAAAAATGGCACATTTTATTCCTTTACCTTCTATTCCCTCAGCAGCACACAAGGCACGTATCTTTCTGGATCGTATCTTCTCCCTCCATGGCCTCCCCGAAACTATCATTTCGGATCGAGGACCACAATATACCTCAAGATATTGGAAACAATTCTGCCACACCTTGGGAATTTCCAGAGCACTAAATTCGAGTTTCCACCCACAGACCAATGGACAAACAGAGCGACTAAATCAAACACTGGAAGGCTACCTCCGATGTTATGTCTCTTCAGCAGAGGACAATTGGAAGAGTCAATTACCTTTGGGTGAATTTGAATATAACAATGCAGCTCATTCTACCATCAGAGCCAGCCCTTTCTTTTGTACCTATGGTTTTCACCCTACGTTTTTTCACATTTCTGCCTCTCAACCCTCCAGATTCCCGGATATTGAAGGGTTGGTTGATAGCATTCAACAAGGGCATGTGAAAGCATGTTTAGCCCTTCAAGAAGCCCAGGCAAGAAGCAAAAGACAAGCAGACAAACACCAGACCTCGACTCCTAAGATCCAAATCGGAGACCGGGTATGGTTGGCCAGTACATTTCTCCCCAGGAGACTCGTACCTTCGAAAATGTCTCCTAAATTCTTTGGCCCATTTCCTGTTTTGGCCAAACATGGTCCAGTGGCATTTCGATTACAACCCCCTATGTCCTGGAGTCGCATCCATCCCACGTTCCACGTCTCACAATTGAAGCCCGATGTACGTAATCGCTTCCATCAGACAGTGAGTGGATCACTCCCTCCAGTGATGACTGACTCTGGTCCTGAATATGAGATCTCGGGAATCTGTGACTCTCGCTACCATCGAGGGGTATTGCAATACCTTGTGGACTGGAAGGGTTATTCTCCTTCAGAACGCTCCTGGGAACCAGCCTCGGCTGTCCATGCCAGTCGCCTGGTCCGTTCATTTCATCGGTTTCACCTGGGGAAACCAGGGTTTACCTCCCTTCATAGGGGGCATGCTGTTACAACCAGCCGTAGGGGCAGGTCATTGTGGCACCGATGGCGGCTTCAACCTAGGATGAGGATCTGTTCCTCCAACATGGCGTCCTTAACGAGGAGTAACGTTGCAGTTCCTCAGACGAGTGACGGGAGCGAAGCCCCTCCTCTCTACCTGGAAGCAGTACTTGTTTCGACAGCTCCCGTGCAACTGTGCATTGCTACTGTCTCCAGAGGCTACGCTCCGTGAGTTTCCTTCGTTAGAATTGTAATTTCTGTCTGACTTTCTTTCTGCTTTCTAACCCTCCTGTCTCTTGTCTGCATTATACATAGGGAAGTTCTGTTTCAAAATACGTTTTCTTCCACGTTGCAGTCAGCCACTATTTACCAGATGCGGGTCCGATTCTACATAAGCTACAGTTCCTTACCTGTCCACAGGCCTTTTAGAGATTTAATCTGCCTCCCGTTGTTTTCCCTTTCAATCTCTTACATTGTTGTTCCCAAATCAGATTCTTACCGGTACCTCCAGACCTCCCTCTACAACACCCTCCGTGATCTCTTCGGAACTTCGAACTCAGGTTCCCTCTCATGCACCAGAATTGGTAGGTGTTCTCATACATCCTTCCATCTCCAGTCTCTCCCCTTCTATTTTCTGCACAGAAACGTTCAAAATTCCATATCTGTGCTTCTCTAATACAGCAACAATAAAGCTTTTGACAAAGTCGAACTCCATTTCCTCATAGACTGGTTTGATCACCCATTGCTTACTTCTTTTTGAAAAGGCCTTAGTGTAGCAAGGCATCCTTAGATTACCCGTAGTCCTAGATTGTTCACGGCCGAGATTCTCGTTATGGGCCAAGATGGCAAGTACAGTCCTATGTCTCATGCCCTGTATGCTGAAATGCAAGCGCTTTGGCCTGTACTTTAGGCACATATTGTGGAACACCTCCAAACCTCCTGTGTGACAGAATTCTGTCAGTCCCCTCAAATCTCTTGATAGAGTTTTATCGAAAAAATCTTCTCAATGGCTTTGTGTGTCGGTGAAGATGGATTCAACCACTTCTTCTTCCGTGCCTCCACTGGGGACAAAGGGCCATGTTCACATTGGTGGAAATGTAGGTTTTCTGACCAGCGGTGCATGTTGGTACAGTGGTGCATCAGTGACCGCCATTTTTCAAGTAGTATTTCCACTGACCCTTCACAAGTTTTGGAGCTCCACCAAAGATGGTTGCTGATAGACTGGGACCACTCTGAAATACTTTCCAAACCTTTTTTTTTCCCTGCAGCTGAGATTTTCTCATTGATTGATTTAGCAAGATGCCATACGTCAAATTGATGTTTAATATGTGGGAACTACTCTCTCATTGTCTTGGCAATTGAAACGTGTCTGTCCGTGGCTATGAGGTCGATGTGCATTCCCCTCGATTGTAGATATTCCACTGATTTTATAAATCCTAGTTTCTCCATGGCCACTGAGGATGTACATTGTGTTACCTGCATGACCACCAAACTCAACATTTTCTTACTATCCATGTCCTGAAAATGGTAGGTGCAGTACTTGGCAGAAAATCCAGGGCTGTCGCATTGTCCATCGCCGGCTAGCCTGAATCGTTTGCCTTCGAATGTACTTGCTAGAGAATATTGTTCAATTTTCCAAGCATCACTAATGGCCGGAAACAGATAATCATGTTGGTATTTGTAGTACTGCGTTTTTTAAATGAAATGGAGTCCCACAAACTGAAAGAAAGACTCTAACCTTCTAAAACTGGAGCCACTAAAAAGTGATGCAGCTGCACACAGTAGATTGCCTGCTGGCAGTTTCCCCAGCATCAGTTGTGCAGACCATGAGAACGTATGATGTACTCTACAGGCGGCATGCATTGTGACGTTACTGCCTTGTTTTTGACGAGTCACATGAATCAATGGCTTCCCACATACTTTCCCTCTGACGGAATGCCCACATTTCAGCATACTTATAATATCCATCAAACAACTGTCGAATACTATGTATTTGCCCTCTTTCATTAGACTGTCATCCTGCGTCAAAGTTGTTTCGGCCTGTGACGTTGAGGACATAACACCACATTTGAAAGAAATATTGCTGCTATCAAGTTCTGATGCGTCGGTGAATGCTGCTGCTGGTTCATTCTCTGTCATTTCAACATCTGCTACCTCAACATTGATGGGAGAACACAACAATGTCGACAGCTTTTTTGGTGGCAATTTTTTGGCGGGTGTAGATTGTGTGAATTGATCTGCGACTACTTCAGAGCTATCTTCAATACATCCAGTATCATGTTGTTGCGGTGGTGCGGTCGTACTGTAGCAATGGTCCAATACAACTTTGCTGGATTCCCCGGACACATTCATTTCATGTTCTGGCCATTGGACATGAGCATCCCGAGTGTCAACACGCCGCGTCTGAACTAATAGTTTCTCCATAGCCTCCATAGTGTAAATGGTCTGGCAAGCAACATCTCTCATTCGCTTCACTGTCTGTGTATGTATAGTTTGTAGACCAACGGGTAACTAGAGGACAGATTGGAAAAGGGATGTTCAGTTTAAACCCAAGATAAAGTATCCATACCTCGTGCTGCTGAAGAACATCTAGGGCTGTTGTCAATGTGGTGGACGCTTCAGCATCTCCCTGAAAGACAGTACTTGCATTAGTATGGATAACACTAATTATAACTGAAAACAAACACCAGGGGACAACAACTAAGGTGTATATCAATTGGAAAGCACTAACCAAACAATTGGTAAAATAATCACACGATACATAAAAACTATTACTTGACATGCATAAAACAAGTCTGTAGCGGAATAGCCAAGTATGATTACCTGATACGCGCTAGAAGTGGTTGATAACTGCGAGCACGTCACAGAAGTAGAATGTTCTTGCTTCAGATTCAAGGGATAGTGAAGAAGTTGTAAAGGTAAATTATTGTTTGATAATGAAATGCCAATATTTAAAATTACCATGTAAGGAGACAGAATACTTCAGTAATGCGCAATATAGCACAGTTCCCTGTGCCCATATATAGATTTCGTTTGTGGGTTATGAAATCTAAAAATAATATATTGATAAATGTCATTATTCAAAAAGCTATACACTCATATCAATGTCAAAAGTATTACAAATTGGAAACAACACCTAAAATATCAATGAATTCATTCGGCTACCTACACACTACCGGAAGGCCTAAAGCTAAAAATGGACACTTGACTCACCAGTGGCGGAATGTGGACGAATAGAGTGGGAATAGCGTTTGCGAGCAATTTTCGTGTCGATCGCCGTTTATTCTTCTTTGTTACCCAAGATGTGGTGTACATGTTCGAGTGAAATTGCCGGTTGCAGATGCGGTATCGATCACCCCTCTTGTCCTCAAAGACTTGTTGGACTCCACTTTCCAGCTCATCCAGTGGATATCCGCAATGTCTGACCCATTCTCTTATTCGATCAACAGTTTTCGGGAATACATGCATTGTAGTGCCTTCAGATTTAGCATGGGTCTTCGAAGGGCAACCGCTAATCAAACAGGCAGGCATTGATGAAAATTCTGAAAAGTAAATATCAAGATTATTATAAAACCTTGATGAATAAAAATATCATAAAAAAGTAAATGAACCATACCATGCTCAATGCAAGGTTTGTTTTGGTCGCCGGAACTATACCAGTTCATCATGTGCGGCTTAGTATTTGCATAAGTTACAGACATTTTTTAAATTATGTGACTAAAATCTGAACATGTGACTCGTCCCTTGGATGTTCTGTCTTGCACGAAAAGGAAACATGCTTACATTATAAACTGGACCCCCGAAGGATGCAATTCGATGACAATTGACAGAGATGAAAATAAATAATCTATTGATAGCATAACAATTGAAACTCAAGTCAATATCAATGAGACCAATGACCATAGCTCTATTGGGTACTGTAATCGCAAATAGATAGAAATGTAAAAATGACTGAAATATGACTAGGATACATGGCCTTACCTTGACCAACAAACAGTTGGATTCAGCAGGCCGAGCAGTATGTTGCAGGAGAACAGGTAGATGGCCACAGGTAGCACACTGACTAGTTTGCTCGAAGCGGTCACAGATAGCACGACGGTGGGCAGATTAGCATAGATCTCAGTGCTTCTCAGGTAGAAGGTTCAGGAGTTGACTTGCAAAGCACAAAGGTGTTCTCATGAGCCATATCAAGTGGTTTATAAAGTATTAGAAACAGGGGTGTGTTTGTGAATGAATGACGTGTGTATGGCGTGGTATTATGTGGTTTGCAGTGGGGCGGCCTGCCTCAGGGGAGGCCTGCCTGGAGACACAGGGTCTGAGGAGGCCATGTGAGCGATGGCCCCTGGGTGTGGGATACCTTTTGAAGTGTACATGCTGTTTGGCACCTTGGCCGTTTGCGCCCGTGACAGCCCCCCATGCCAGCGATCATCCCCGGGAGCGAACCGCCTTTGATAGAGGGGGTGGGATGGATGGGCCTGGGGCGTGCAGGCAAGTGTGTGGGAGCGAGGGGCCATCAGGCCCCTCTCATCCTTTACTTCTCAGTAGAAACCTGGACCAAGTGCCTCCAGAAGTGGGTTCGCCCCTTGCCCTTATGTGATGTTAACTTTGGATGACATTCGCATAGATGGGACCACTGAGCAGGACACAGGGCATCCATTTTTGTACCCCCTTTCCACTCCATCTTGGTGACCAGGCGTCACTGCGCAGAGCACATGCCCCCCCCCCCCCTCGTTCCCACTCCGACTGGAAAACTCCAGAGGTATTTGCAACAGCTAATAAATGTAACACATCACTCTTCCTCTGAGATCACTACCAGCCTGGACTAAGCACATAGCTCGTTCATCTCCACAAACGTGACCTTGCCCATGCACCCTTGCCAGTGGAAACTTACTGCCATTCCGACCCTGTGTCCCTGCAAGGTATTCTCTTCATGTGCCAGACCACTGACCACGCCATGATGCCCACCTAGCAGATCCCCAACTAACATTAGACCCCTACTGCAGTATATCGTTGCCTATCAATAACAAATGCCACATACCGGAGATTCTTGTGAGCACAGACCCACACTTCAAACTGTGTATTATAGTGGTCAAGACCCTTAACCTAAGGCCTGTATAATCCAATGTTAATTGATAGTATAGATATATGTGTGACTTTTATAGAGACATAACCGACTGAAAGACTTTGAACAAGTGTTATTTAGTGCATGCATTATTGAGAATATATTATGTTAGCTTAGATAGTGACCACCCTGCTTCACAGCGACCTGACCTTCACCCATTCGGAGCACAGATGTCTGACGTCCATCCTTGAATGGAGACACACTTGATTCATTAAAAAAATCATAACAACCGTTGTTAAAATATATGTGGTGTTTTATTTTGTATCTTATTTTGATGACACAAAAATACAAGACTTTAAACATTGTACAGGTCAGGTTGCAGCACAGCGAGAGAAAATCCCCTGTACTGACTGCTGTCACTCGGGAACGTTTCTCTTATGGCACGAACGGCACAGGCAGGTATCACTCTTCGAACGCGGTGTCCACGCCTCCCGTGAAGCCACAATGTAAAGGAACGATAGGCCACCAGCCTGTACCACCTGTGAAAAGGAATGAAACAAACTGTTTTTAAATGACCAAGATAAGTTTAATAAACGTTTGTTGTCAATGACAATTCTTGTAACTAATGGCATTCTGCTCGGACAAATGCTATCTTGACACTGTACACTATTGAACGACTTTTATGCGTTACAATGATATGTATATGTAATTTTGGATATAAGAGAAGACCATAAAATAGGAGTGGCATGACAAGCAGAATATAAGTTTGTGCATAAGCGCCATCATTATCCTCAACATGGACCGTGTGAGACAGGCTGCCCTGAAGTCTGGCAGATCTGTAATGCCTTGCGGACGTGGCTCGCCTTCCGAAATGTAGGCCACGCATCCTGAGTTTTCACAGCAGCAGCAGTTCTCGTTCTCAGTTGGCATTAGCTCGCACCGATTGCATGTGCACCAGGTGGAAACACCGTCCATGCGACTAGGTCCAGGCTCTTCAGCTGTTGAATCGTCCTCCCAACAGCTGTCCGAAGGCCCATCGTTTTTGCGTGTTTCCCTTTCCAGTAGTTCCTCCTCGGTATACTCGGGCTCGTACATGTAGTGCATTATTGTAGCCATTGTGTGTTAAACAAACTAAAATAATTTATAGCGGTGGTACTGGTATCTGTTCACATGGGCTACAAGCAACGAAGGTAGCTGACCAGAGCACAGAAACGAGTCACAGAATACTCAAAGTAACACAGAGAGAGGAATGGAATCGAAAATATGCTGCTGTGTGTTGTGAAACAGTCTGTTTATACTTATTGAGGAAAAGAGGCGTCCTGCCATTTCCATGGCGACACGTCATTAGCTGAAGCGCAGCGAATGTTGACACGAGACGTGCTTTGGCGTTGTGAACTGGGCGGTACGCGTCTGCTGATGACAGGCTCAGGGGCGGGGGATATGATTTAGTGCCGCAAAAGCAGGTCAGCCAGGGCGATGGGGGAAATGATAGGATTATCACAAAATGGCAGCTCCCTGATGCCTGTTTTCGCGTGCGTTTAATGGACGAAAACTCGGGTAAGGTCCATAGGAAATTTGTCTAAAATCGAGCAACTTAGGCTTAAAAACACATGGCCGACTCGTAGGGGCAATACATTTTTTTGACCGAACCATTCCTTTAAAAAGATCTTTGCACCCATGGTTGTTGGGCAAGCCCGCAGCGGTAGAGGCTGCTCTGCCAGTCGAGGAAATGGTCAACGGCCTTCCTATAGAGGATGCTGGCGGCAGCAGGATTCCAGGAAACCTAATCCTTTCTTCCCCACCCGGGATAGAGGCAGAGGTCGAAGATGGTGAGGTGCCGGTGGTACTCCTGCCCCCATCAGTTGAGAGCACAAACACCCATAGCAATTGCGGCATTACCAGTTATTGGCGGCAGATTAGCCACACGCTTAGGAAGGTGGCAAGAGATTACTGGGGATGCCTGAGTCTTGTCCACAGTGCAAGGGTTTGAGCTAGAGTTCTTCAAGGAACCCAGCCAGCTTGCCCACCCTAGCCCCTGGCTCTCGCAGAGCAATACTGGGTACTGTTAGGGGAGGAGATGGCCAAGCTTCTAAGAAAAGGAGCAATCAGCCAGGTCACAGATGGGCCAGAAGGGTTTGTAAGCAACCTTTTCCTGGTGAACAGAAAGGAAAAGGTCAGGCTGGTTAAAAACCTTAGAAACTTCAAGGAGTTACTGACGTACAGGCATATCAAGATGGAAGGAATACATTTTTTACGGGACATTCTTCAAGAAGGGGACTGGCTTGCACGCATAGATCTGAGGGACACCTAATTAGCAATTCCCATTTACAAGCCCCACCAATGCCTCCTGCAGTTCAACTGGTAAGGCCAGAGGTGGCAGCCCCAGTTACACACGCCGTCGCCCGAAAAAAGTAAACGGCCAGTCACTCGTAAGACAATCTAGCGTGGTTGGCTTACTTTCAGGCTCCCACCTGCATGTCCTGACGGTCTGTCTTGTTGCGAGCACCTGACTTTGTTGACCAACGAGTGCAAACACTCGCTGAAGACGAGCAGCACCAACCTCTGTTTGGCATCTTCAACGCTTAAACCACGGGGCGTTCCACGCAGTTGAGGCTCACCAGTTTGGATCTTTTGTTGTTCTGACCCTCGTACTCCTTATACATGCAGGTAAATGTGTGGTTGTCCCTTTTTTATTCAACATTTTGAATTTTTTTGGGAATAATATATACATTGACATAAACAGGGGTACATGACCGACTATAGAGACTCATGCACTCATGACCCCAAATGTTTCTTATGTTCCCCCACAGAAAGCGGGGTTACATTCTACCTGCTAGCTGTGTGAACACTTCTGTGAGTGGTGAATGCATCCCACGTCATTAAAGCTTGTGCTTCTATACATCAGGAACTTCCAGTGACAAGTACACGTGAGTTCTTTGAGCATTCCATAGGACTAGTGTCACCCTCCACATGGGAAACAAACCGCTGGGTACTCTTTTGTTCAGCCAAACATTTCGCACTGGCCATATCCCTCTGTGTACAGCCGACCATGATGGCTGAACCTAGACACTGGGTGGCACTCTCAGCCTTCTTTATTTGAACTTAGCATTTGCCCTTTCTGCATTCTTTCCATTTCACATGCATGACGCCAGCGTTAGTCTTCCTTTTTAACTTAGAGCTCTTAGGATTCAGCATGCTTTGCACAGTCCCCTTTGGGTTTACAACTAGCTGATAGCTCTATTTTTAGCTCTTCAACTTATCACATCCTTAGTTTTATGTTTTATTTCCTCAGTGGTCACTCTTACCTTTATATCTGACTCCGGTCCCGAGGAAGGCGCTCTCTTCATCTCTCTACACCGAAACGTAGGATACACCTGCCTTTACACCATCTAATTCATGCAGGCTCCATGTGACTGTTTGTGACATCACAGTGACTCCACGTAGACCCTGAGTAGATTCTTTGAAGTTTGAGCTCAACTTTGAGCCACTTTTTGTTGAAAGCATTAAGCTTTACCCTTTTGTAGCCAGCACAACCACTGGGCTCCAATGTCTGGTATCTGATTATGGACCAGCTTTAAACAATTACCAGTCAGCTTAGTAAATGAAGTAAATTGCTGTATGTTATATTGTTTCATATTAGGATTTTGATTTGTTTCTGTTATAGATTGGAAATAATGTTGGTTTCAAAACTATTATCTTTCCATATTTAAGTATTTTCGAATCTATTTTCCTTACTTTTCTCATGCTTGCTTTTTTTCTATAGACCCATAGCGTCCCATTATTGTCTAATGTTTGCCATTTAATTTTGAAATTTACTTTAAATAAATTGTGATATATATTTTTTAACAATATCAAGCTGGTCATGTTCTACTTTTTCTATTTTTATGTAAGGATATACCGCCGCTAATGCAGTATAGAGTGTGAGATTGTTTCATGTAACACATTGGCCCTCTGCTTCACAAATGACAGCCAGGGGGCCACATTCTTCGAGATAAGGATTAGATCTTAAATTACATATCCACGTTGTAGTGTCCATTTAAAGGGCCTTTGCTAAGTGAGATAGGATACAGCCAATTGAATTGGCTGTTATATTCTCTCCCTGTTCCTGTTGGGACACTCCTTCTTGTGTTACGGAGGTGGCAGTTCACCTGTCTGCCATTTGGCCTGTCCTCTGCCCCATGGTGCTTCGCCAAGTTGTTGAGACCAGTGCTGTCAGAATTACGGCAGCAGGGATAAGACAGATCATTTACTTAGATGATATCTGTCTTATGGTGCAGGACACACAGTTTCTGAGGGAGCAAGTGGCGGAGACGACAGCGCTTATAGAGGATCTAGGCTTCCTAGTAAACTGGGAGAAGTTCGAGGTCAACCCCTCCCAAAAGATGGATTTCGGGGGCTTCATGATAGACTCAGCGCAAGGAACCCTGAGCCTACTGTTGAAGAAGGTCAACGATATCAGGATGGACCTCCGTGCAGTCCTGAGCGAAGACCAAGTGTCCCTCAGGGAACTGGCGAGGATAGTGGGGAGGCTCGACTCCTCCATTCAAGCAATATTCCCAGGGCCCCTACACTATCGTGCGCTGCAGCGTTTGAAGATACAGCACCTCCGAGAAGGGCTGTCTTACGAGCAGAGAGTGCTTCTGTCTCAGGAGGCGAAGACAGAACTGTGCTGGTGGATCCAGCACATGGAGGCCTGGAACGAGAAGGCCATTTTCTGGTCCCTTCCGGACCTGGTGATAGAGTCAGATGCCAGACGCAGGGGGTGGGGGGCACAATGCGGAGCAATCCCAACCAGAGGCCGTTGGTCATTCGAGGAACGCCAGCTGCATACAAACCGCCTCAAGCTCCTAGCTGGCTCCTTCATGATCAGGAGCAAGGTGCAATGCTGCATCGTACTAAAAATGGGCAATTTGTCATATCAACATGCTGGGCGGGACAAAGTCCAAGCTTTTAGCAAAGATAGCCAAGAACTTTTGGCACCTCTGCTTGGACAAGAGGTTCAGCATCACGGCAGCCAATTATGTCACAGATTTGAATGTGCGGTATCTCAGCGACTCCAGCGGCTGGACGCTGTTATTTTTCACAACCTGATGAGCCTGGAAGGGCCATGCAGGACGGACCTTTTTGTGTCCAGGCTGAATCGCCAGCTAACCTGTTTCTTCAGCTTGAGACCAGATCCAGAGGCAGCTGCAACAGAAGCTTTCATTCAGCAGTGGGGCCTGGGCACGGACTATGCTTTTCCCCCCTTTGCATGATCGCAAGGATCTGTTAGATCTCTCATGCGACACCCCAGTTCTGCTTCCCGAGAGGACGGAGATATTTCTAGATCCAGGGGGACTCTAGCACCCGTTAGTCCTTTAGGAGTCTCTCAGGCTGATGGCCTGGGTGATTTCAGAAGCTCCTTGAGAAAACCAGGCCTTTCAGGAAATGCTGACAGGCTCATTAAAGAGCCCTGGGCACCCAAGAAAACTAGATCCTACAGGACATTCTGGCCAAGTGGAATAGTTGGTGTCTGGCGAGGGGCATAGATCCCGCTTCTGCGATGTGATCCATGTTGTCAACTTTCTGGCAGGCTGGCAGCATAGGGTAAAGCATATAGAACGGTGAACACCGATAGGTCAGTCATTTTTGCCGGGCACAAACAAGTTGTAGGTGCCCAGATAGGTGAGCACACTCTTGTTGCTAGGTTGGTCAAAGGAGTGAAGTCCATCCGTCCTCCAAAGCCGAGGTACTCACGTTTATGAGATGTAGTTGTCGGGTTCCTACAAAGATGGCCGGATAACCCAGACCTATCCAGGAAAGAGCTTTCTGCGAACATAGCCATGCTGTTCTGTCTGGTAGCGTGTAAGATGGTTTCAGACGTGGGGGTCCTCGAGATAGATGCCAAGTCCTTCTATCTGGAGGGAGCCCCCTTCCATATGAGGAGACAAACCAAGACTGCCATCAGCTCGATATCCTTCCCCGTGTTTCTGGCAGAGCCTAGTCTGTGTCCAATCAGAACTCTGCAGGAATACGAAGCGAGGACAGCACCACTCTAACCGCCAGGGGAAAGTTGAGTGTTAATCGCATTACGTAAACCGTTTCAGGGAGTGTCAGTTGCTACTTTGGCTCGCTGGGTTCAGTGGATCATGCTCCAAGCCGGCATAGATGTAGAATGTTTTGGAGCACATTTGGCGCACAGCGCCATGGTGTCAAAAGCTTTCGCTTGCGGAGCACGCCTGCAGGATATTATGAGAGCTGTAGATCGGTTGAATGAGTTGACCGTCAAAACCTATTATTTCAAGTCAGTGGAGCAGGTAGCAGTAAGTAAGCTTTGAACAAGCATAATACGAGCCTCAGGGTCATGACAAAGAATTCAGATTTTCCATACTAATGTTACAGAAAGTCATAATTCTATTAAAGTCACAGAGGCGAAGTATTATCCCACCTTGCACAATCGCTAAGCCGTGGGAGGTGCTAGGCATAGTAGCAGCCAAGTGTTAGGGCATGCAGATGTACAAGCAGCGAGGCTGGCGCATAAGACGCAGGAGCGACTGTTGCGATTGCCTGCCCGGTGACATACTGAGTGTATGTTATGCTTGATCCCTTTAGGTGCAGAGGTGAAACCGGCAGGTTCCTGAGAATCCCACCCCTAGTCGAGCAGAGGCATAGGCCGGCAGCAAAGAGCATATCCCGTTGGATATTGACAGTTTAGATGGATTGTTTTCGTTAAGCCATGTTGGCTTCAGCTTCTACAGGAATTCTGTGAGAGCAGCATCAGAAAGAGGAGGAAGAGGAAGGACAGAAAGAGTTTATGAGGTGGTTCGAGCCCTGATTGGTGGGCTGTGTCATGTGAGAGACGTCAGAGCAGTCAAGTTTCATAGACAGGAGACTGTCTTTTCATGGAAATAGAAGTTCTTGATGTTGTTTTGCTGCTTGAGTAGTGAATTAAAGAGATAAGTATAATACTTTGCCTCTGTGTCTTTAATAGAATTATGACTTTCTGTAACGTTAGTATGGAAAATTTGAATTCTTGTGCTCTTGAGCAACAAGCACTGTGCGCCCTGAGATTTTTTTGTTTAATAGGTATGACTTTCTGGACATATTGAAGCATATCGCTGTTCATTTTTAACAATAGATCAAACACCATTTTCTGGATTTAGAATTAACTAAATTCCTCCATTGCGCACTTACTTTCAAAACTGAGCTCTAACTTTAAATAGGCCCCATCTATAATTTTGTGAATTTGATTCTTGTTTTTTAAAGTTTTTCTTGATAAGGTGAGTACTGGAATGGCCAGGAATGGAGACATCGTTGGCTGCCAGACATGGTGATTTATTCTGAGAAGTTTAGTGTTTCCAGGAGTTTAAAGCCTGGGGATGTTTGGAGATGAACAGTCCTCCAGAGTGAGGCAGAATAAAGATTTGCTATGAAATTAAAAGTAATTTCTAATGAGATGATATTATTTTACACCTTGCACTGCTTGCATGTTTTCAGATTCATGTGCGATCTCGCTTGTTTGGTTTTTTATTGCTGGTCAAATCTGTGAGCCTTCTAATATAGATCGGAGATCCCATTTTAGATTTTGAACTTCCTGGTTATACTTCCAGGGTCTCTTGTGATTAGGGTTTCACACTGAGCTTTTGTAAATTAAGGTATTTTTTATAAACACTGGAACAATATCAGGGGTAGATTGACTTCTTAAATTCAAATTTTCAACACAACGTTATAGAAAGTCATAACTCTATTAAAGACTAGGAGGCAAAGGATTATGCTTTCTCCAAACTTTACTTCTCGAGCAGCAATTTTAAATCTACAACATGATATGTACAACAAAGCGAATAAACTACAAATCCCAATAAAGTGTGAGTCTTTGGTAGTCCATATATTATTGGTGTTCCACAAGCGCGTGACTTCATTTAACTAATTCCATGTTCATCAAGTCCAATAAACTCTGTTGGCATCATTAGAAGTTTAGCGGCCGAAATCCGGTGTCACCGTGATGGCGGTAACACCGGTTCCGTCACCCCATGGATGCGGTAACAAGGTCGAATTACGGCTGGGCGGCCGCACACCTCAGCACAGTGCGCAACCGGTGGCACCGCCAGTACGTTAACACCTACAGAGACGGATGCACCGGCCCAAATGCCTGCGGTACATCCGTATCCACCTCGTCCATGGCAGACATAGCCAAGGCGGAAACACCGGTGCCGGAAATACCTTTTTTTGCGAAAACCATAAAGAGAGCAGCGGCCATTACAAAAATCACAATCTACTGCAATCCTCTGGTACACAAGGCCCACAGCTACTGTGTCAGCCTAAAAACACCAAGGAACATATCATCAAGGATCCCAGTCAGCCGGCAGCTGAAACCCCGCTTCAGTGAGGTGGAACTCACCATGCTTGTCGAGCACATAGTCGACAATGCAGGGGAGTTGTTCAGCGCAGACCAGAGGCGCTCCACACAGCAGAGACGAAAGGCCGTATGGGCTGAGGCTGCCCAGAAGGTCTCAGCTGTGGGGGTGACCCCCGGTTCGGCAAAAGACTGCCAATGCAGTGCCACAGGAGGTGGACCACATTCCCCACTAAAGCTGCTACCATGGGAGGAGAGGTGTAGCAGTGTGCTGCACCTCGAAGGAATCGAGGGAGTTGGCGGAGCCGATGCCAGAGCAGTGACACCTGGCGAGGCTGGTAAGTACAGAAAGTGCAAAAACATGAATGTGAATCAAGGTATACCTGCCCCCCCAGCAATGCACAGAGTGCCACATATCACAGCCCCCATTAACCCTAGAACACGCAGTACCCCCATGGGACACCCCCCCAGCAATGCACAGAGAGCCACATATCACGGTCCCCATCAACCATAGCACACCTAGTAACCCCTTGGGACACCACCACCCCCGGCCAGCCAGATGGTGTGCACCAAAGTGGGACCCCTGACTCACACACATGACCGCAGCACACATCAGTGCATGTAACCGCAGCTAGATGAAGCTTGAGGAGTGTGTTGCATGTGATTGTACCATACACATCCTGTGACACCACTAACAGCATGCCTTACAATCCCCTACAGGAACATCCTCTGACACCGATGGGGGTCATCAGGTGACGCCAAGGTGGGACTGGACGTGGCCATCGCCGGAACCCTGACACCCATGGTGTGACTATGGTCCAGGTGCACCGCCCTCAGGAGACCACCATCCCTGCAGCGCTAGCAACCCAGCAGGCACCGCCGGAAAATCCCCCTGCAGCACCATCAAACCAGCAGGCACTGCCAGAAAATCCCCCTGCTGCCACTCCAAGTACATCTGTAAGTGCTGTAGCACCTCCAGACCAGCAAGAGTCTGATGGCGCAGAAAGCACAAAAGACCATCATGCCATTGAGGCACCAGGGTCAGGGAATGAGTGGTGCACCTCCACGCCGGATCAACTGGGCACATTCAGCCCAATGGGCATTGACAGTCCAATGTGCACCCCTATGCCATCACTGCAGGAGTTGACCTCTCGCCTGCAGCGCATTGAACGTCAGGACACGCTGACCAGACTTGTCGAGCAATACCTGGAGGAATCAAGGCTCCAACGTGAGGAGTCGCAGTTGCAGCTGGAGAGCAACGAATAGTCAGTCCACCGGTAATCACATGCAATTTCCCGTTGTGCAACATCAAACATGTTGATGTCCAGAAGGGTACGAGAGTGCAACAGTGTGCAATCGAACATTGCAGAGACAATGTTGCTGGCCCTGCAGGCCATTATGAGCCACCTGCCCCCACCAAACCCTGCTTTGCCCTCCACCAGCACCACTCATTCAAGCTCTCTGATCGGCAGACCCATGAGGAGGTCTACGCGGCTGTCTGGACCAACTCCAAGGGACATTCATTGGCCCATGCATGGAAAAAAATAGAGTGTACTGTTAGACACTGAAGTCACACATGATACCATTGTGTCTTGGGCCTGGCAGGTACGTTGGAGAGGTTGGGGTCGTCCATAGTGGAGATAGCTAGTTGGGGCCTAGGCGGTGGGTGGGCATGTTGGGGAGGTGGGCGTGGTCCATAGTGGGGACAGCTAGTTGGGCCCTAGGCGGTGGGTGGCCTATACTTTGGGGAGGTGGTGGTGGTCCATAGTGGGCATAGCTAGTTGGGGCCTGGGCAGTGGGTGGGTGGGTACGTTGGGGCGGTGGGGGTGGTCCATAGTGGGGATAGCTAGTTGGGGCCTGGGCGGTGGGTGGGTACGTTGGGGAGGTGGGGGTGGTCCATAGTGGGGATAACTAGTTGGGGCCTGGCCGGTGGGTGGGTACATTGGGGAGGTGGGAGGTCGCGTGTGGGCATTTGTTCTTATTCCAACTGTTCCATTTGTTCTTTTCTTAATACAATGGTTTGCAAATTTGAATTACGAGTAGAAAATCTTCTTCTGTGTGTAAGTGTCACATGTGCATTTGAAGTTGATCAGAAAGAATTGTCAATAAGTGCTCCCGTGCATGTAGTCCATCAATCGCACCCCGGCCTGGTTGTACACCCATCCCATCATCATCGTCATCATCCTCTTCATCCTCATCTGTTGGCTCTATGTCCGGGGGCAGTGGAATGTTCCTGCGTATGCACATTTTGCCTACCTTCTCGGGGCTCTACTGCAATGCTCTGCCGGATCGGCTGAGTAAGCGAAACCTGACCTTCAGCAGTCCAAATGTCCGCTCTAGCACGCCCCAAGTCCGTATGTGTGCTCAGTTGTAGGCCTCCTCATGCCTGTTCCGTCGCCGTCGGATGGGCGTCATGAGCCATGGCGTGAGAGCATATCCGGCCTCACCTGCATAAGAGTGACAGTAAGGAGACATGTTTGTGTTTGTGGTTTGTTTTTGCAAATGATAGAATG
Organism: Ambystoma mexicanum; assembly: GCF_040938575.1. Taxonomy (NCBI): domain Eukaryota; kingdom Metazoa; phylum Chordata; class Amphibia; order Caudata; family Ambystomatidae; genus Ambystoma; species Ambystoma mexicanum. The sequence continues at coordinate 117,726,165 of NC_090924.1, read as the reverse complement.
TACAGGCTCTCTGTATGAGATCAGCACAGAACACAGTACAACCCACAGATGTCCTATCTGGTATGACTTTGAAGAACATTTCTATTCTGCACACTTGGATTACACATTCCTACAGAGACAGTTTTATCTGATGTCTCCATTCGTGATGTGCTGCTAGGCAACTACATGTCTCATTCATTGCAATCTACACAATGATTTGTTCAGATGTAGTAGGTGTCTCATGTATTGTAATATGCTGGCAAGATCTGTGTCAGGCAGATGCAGCCCACACGATTGAAGTGACTACTGCGCACAGCACGATGCGTAGCAGTCGTGCACATGGGTGTAGCTACTATTTATTCACCAATGGAGATACTCGCACCCACATGTTGGCATTACATGTTGTGCCACTCCATGGATAGGGTATTTTTACAAATAGCCAGGGTATGTATTCCCATAAACTGGGTGGACTCTGGTGGTTGTCTATTAACCCCCCACTACACAGAGGTCATGCATTAGTAGTTCTGCTCACCCAACAGCAGGACACTGTGGTGGTTGTCTAATGTCCCCCCACCACATAGATGTCATGCATTGGTAGTTCTGCTCACCCAACAGGCAGGGAAACTGTGGTGGTTGTCTATTGCCCCCCCACCCACTACACAAAGGTCACGCATTGGTAGTTCTACTCACCCAACTGCCAGGTCCTTTCTCCCGCATAACTTGCCATGTACCCTGGCAATGTGGAGTTCTGCAATACCATTGAGCCATGTGTGGACCCCGGGAAACATGCACAGAAATGCGTGATGAGTTGTTGTGCATCACAGACCAACTGCACGTTGAGTGAGTGAAATTGCTTCCGATTGCGATACACCGCCTCAATTGCATGTCTGACAGTCACTACACATGCGTACAATCTAATGCGCCAATGCAATTGGGCATGCCGCCAAGGGCATGGAAGGCCTCTTTGGTGGCATTGACCTGTGCAGGAGTTCGGGGTAGGGCAATGTGGTCTGACACATGACGCAGCAGCGCATCCAGTACCTGGAAGAGTATCCTTGAAAAACGGGGTTCTGACAGCCCGTGCAGCTCCCCAACAGTGTGCTGATGGGTTCCAGTGGCAAGAAAGTGCAGTATGGAGACTACCATCAGCAGGGGTGGGATAGGAGTCCGGATGTTGATGATGCTGCTGATGTCTTCATCGATGAGGGTGACAATTGATAATATTGTGGCCCTGTCAAGCCGGTATAATGTGTCTATTTGACTTGGGGTCAGGTTCTAGGGTGAGACCCTGATGCAGGGTATTGCTGGCTGCTTGCAGGGTGTTACCTGCTGTACATTGTTGCTTGGGATGGCCACGGGTTCCTCATTTGCCTCCTGCGCCTATGCCACCTTCTCCTCTGCCTCAGTGCTGCTTCTAATTCCACTGCTGCTTGCAGGTTCCCCATCGCAGTTGCTGCTAGGACGACTGCCAGCAAGGTTGCGTTGGAAGGTGGGTTGGGAGTGGGCTTTACCCTTATGTAGGTTCCCAGTGGCCTATGATGTGCAGCTGGTCTAATTGTGCACACTTGGGGCTTGCTGCAGCTCACCTGGCACTGTTTAACGCCTAGTCCGTGGGGCCGGTGTTGGCGCAGTGTTCATGTGCTACTGCCATTTTTATGGCGGTGTTTCCATGTACGTGGTACTCGTGATGTACCCGGTATTACGCCGTGCCGGTAATTGCGGGAGCTCCACTGAGTCGTCCCACTGTTTGCGGTCACAGTGCTACCGGGTGAACTAGCACCGTGGGGGTCACTTTGCGGAGATGGTGTTTCTGCCATCGCGGGTTTTGGTGTGTTGGTCCGGAAAACGGTGCCAGTACGGTTTAACTGGCACCGTTGATTCCGGACTGGCAAACTTGTAATGAAGGCCTGTATCTCCTCTTTTTTCCGCTTGCGATAAATCTTAACTTTTGCACCCCAACCCGATGACACCAACTGAAGATTGTCTTCTAACCACTACTTCAGGAGCCTGCCGGCTTGCCATCTGCATTGGAACCTACAAAAATAAGACATGTCTCACATTTAGAACTACCTAGGGTGGGCAATGGTGACACATCATTACATACAGTTTCATAAATCATCATTACATACAAAATTAATACATTCAGGATTGATATGGTGGAAGGGAGGATTGGGAGGATAGCTCAGCGGCAACGTGCTCGCCTTGGAGGCAAGACAACATGAAGCAACACAGGTTCGATCCCCGGGTCCGTGGTTCGAAACCTCTGGGTATTAAGCGTGTTATAAATAACCTATCCTATCATATCAATAATCCTTTGCCTCTGTGTCTTCAATAGAATTATGACTTTCTATAACGTAGTGTTGAAAATCTAAATTCTATGTCAAGACCGGAGGCTCGGATTATGCTTGTTCAAAGCTTACCTCCAACCAACTTTGCAATCTTTTCAATTGGTTTGAAATAAAAAAATGTAAAAATCGATTCGATTAATCTGCTGTCTTCAGAATATCTTCCAGCCGTGACCCCACTTTGAACGCTCTAGAGCCCTTTGTCCCCCCTTATTCAGTGTGCACCGTAGATTTTGACGTCAATACACGCCTGTTGCATCACCCATCCCACCCATCTCGCCAGGGTTGCCGGGGTTACCACCCCAAAAGGCTTACGCAATGCTATGAGTAATTGTGTCCCTCCTGCAGGTCTCAGGTTCTCTGTCATTTATTCTTTTGGTATCTGTTTATTAAGTACCTTGACTCACAGCATACATATATGCATATATGAGACTGCAGTGTACAAAAGTTCAAAGTAGATACATCAGTTAGTCAATCAAATAAAAAACCAGTGTAAGGTAGCATATAATGTGCACAGTTTGTATTGTAACAAACAAATACCAGCCCACTAGGGGCAAGAAGCTCGGACAACCTTTGTGTCATTATGGGTAGCACAGTGTGTATCAGGGTTTGCGGGATCTATCTGTGCAGGTATTTCAGGTTCCCAAAATGTATGGGCTGAATGGGGGTGCCAAACATCGGCTGCATCGGCCAAAGATTGACTGAGAGAAAAAAGGAGTAAGGAACACAGATTGGAAGCACCCCACCAGAAAAGACGAGAACCAATTGAGAAGTTGGGCCGAGAGGCCAGCTGAAGATTGCCGGGCAATCAGGGTAGGATGGTCAATGGTGTCAAATGCCACTGACAGATTGAGCAGAATCAGGACTCCCACCCCACCCTGATCAACCAGGCGAGTCAGGTCATCGAGGACAGACACCAATACGGATTCCGTACCCTGACCGGGGCGAAAACCTGACTGAAAAGAATCAAAGAAATTAGTGGACTCCAGGAAGGAGCTAAGAAGAGGGGCAACCAGAGACTCGAGTAATTTCATGAGACAGGGAAGCAGAGAAATAGGGTGAAAGTTGGCGAAGACCGCAGGGTCCAAGCCAGGCTTTTTCAACTGTGGGATAACCAGGGCATGCTCAAGAGTATCAGGAATGACCCCAGAAGAAAATGAGTCATTAACAGCCTTGGTGAGCCACGGGTTGAGAGCACTTGCTGATTTCTCTCCACTCCCTCATCTGGTGGACCTGTCCATGCCTCTGCCTAATACCTCGGAATTCATCCTTTTCTCTCTCAATAATTCTTGAATCTACCTGCTCGATATACTGCTATGTGCTTGTGCCTCATGCTAGCTACACAGATCATTTTTTTAAACTCAACATCCCAGGTTGGGACTAACAGAGAGCGACTGTGTGGCTAGGTTATTTTACCCAGTCTTCTGCTTCACATGTATTTTTGAGTCAGGGTGTCTCCAGACTCATCACAGTCAGCTCCTGAACACTCCAGTATTAAGTTTAAGAAACAGTGAACATTTTTTATTTATTTTTTCGCATTGAATCCTAAGTGAATATTACAAAGTGGTGCCCACTTATTTTTGCTCAGCTACACAGATCTGCCAGATGGTGGACTTACCTGCCGGACCTTTCCAGTTTCCACCTGTCTAGGGTTTTCTGATTTCCTTTGCCTTTTCTGCCTCTCCCCAATCTCTGTGGTCTGCCTCTTCACAACCCCCGTGGTTGAGATGTCAGGCTCCTCTCTCTCTGCCTCGCTCACATCTAGCCAGAGTTTTAGGAGAAGGGCGTGAATATTCCTCCATGCCAAATGAGGTCCACACGCTGTTGGTGATCCTGAATAATGTGCTATATGTTTATTGTTCCAGGGTCCTCTAAAGGCAAACACCACAAAGAGAAATATGCAATAGCAAACAAAAATACACATGTATCTCATCACAACCCCATTTTCTCATAAAACACTTCTATGTCTAAAAACAACATGAAAGCTGAGATCAACCAGTCATCATGTGTGGGTTCATTATCTTAAGAGAAAAGCAAACAACCTTGGTTCCCAGCATACGCTGTAACTGTCCAAGCAAAGAGGCTTTCTGTGTTATCAGCATGCTAAAAAACCAAGGCCTGTCTGAATTTCACAAGCCACCATGCATAGTTTCCTTCCCGCCACTAGTTCTGTGATCATGTTCATGTGTCCTGAATAAACACTTTTTCTCATATGTGTTTTTTAGCTTCGCATGATATGATTGGTTATTTATAACGCACTTAATACAGAGAGGTTTCTAAGCGCAGACCGGGGATCGAACCTGTGTTGCTCCATGACGTCTTTCCAAGACGAGCACGTTGCCCCTGAGCTATACTCCCGAGACCAAATGAGCTGCCTAATATGGCGGCATATAGCTAACAAAATGGCAACGTCACAGGTCTCCATCCAACCCCTGGGGCCTTTTGTTCCCCAAACTCTGGGGTAAGTCTCTTCCCAGGCTCTGGGTTCTGTCTCTTCCGAACATCACAGGTTAGCCTCTCCCCAACCTCTGCAGTCTGTCTCTCCCCAGCTTCTGTGGGTATCTCTCTCCTCAGCCTCTGGGATACCTCTCTCCACAACCATTGAGGCATCTTTCTTCTTCCCCTTCTCTTTTTCAAACATCAGGGGCCTTGCTCTCCTGAAACTCTCTCTGATGTACTCCACCTCCTTATTCCCTGCCCTTAGGTCACTCACTCGGCTATCTTCCAATCATCCCCCTCCTCCTTTTCATAAGGGACTAGATAATCATTCACACCATCTGTACTGTACAACTGCTGTGGATGTGTAGGGACTGGAAGACACCACAGCCAAGTGCAACATTCAAAGCTGTGTGCAAAGACAGTTAAAGAAACAAAGGAGGTGGCTTCGAAAGAGGACAGTCACCCAGTCAGTGCTGCCAGGAAACTGCCTGATGGGGTGGAGAAAACAAAGGATGATGAGAGATAGCAAGAACAGCATGAGAGGGGAGCCCTGGATAAAAAGAGGGCAGGGAGGTCGAGCACAAGAGGGCATCCAGATATGGAGAGGAATATAATACGTGTTTCAGTTGTGGCAGGAGTGGCCATTATGTGAATTCTCACTCATGCTCAGCACTAAGTCAAATATGTACCAATTGTGGCATCAAGGGACCCCTCCGAGCTGTTTGTAGGTGAAAAAAGTGAGCCACAGAGAACGGCCAAGACAGTGATGAGTAATGTGTGGAACTAGTTAGGAGCCTACGTGATCTGCAATGTGCACCCTTTAAATGCCCGAATTTCAAGTTATGCATAGATGGACACAGTGTCAGAATGATGGTCGATAGTTTTGGAAGGAATCAAGTGTCAAGGCTGGGCAAAACAATTTAGGAAGTTGGACATCAGGGATCCAAGTAGATTTGAAGGGTCCAAGATTTAGATCCTGGGTTCGCACTATTTTTAGTTGCGTTCAAAGGTAGGTTGGTAACTGTGAGGATGTACATAGCCAAAGAGAGGGTGAATGTGATTGGAGGTAGGGATTAGGCTTCTTAAACTAGAAACCAGCCTGGAATGCTAGTATAGGTAGAGTGCACTAAAATCTGTGGCGCTCTTCCGTGTATGTGCTATCCTTGCAGTACTTGCAGTTGTTGCTGTTCATAACGGCACAGAGACAGGGCTAACCTGTTTCCGCTGTCAAACCCAAGAAGTATGATTTCAAGCTATCATAGCAAATCAAGAACCCTTTAATCTCCATACCAGGGCAGGAGCCAGCATCCGCTGCATAGGTGAAGGTGGACATTTGACACTTCATTCTCAAGAAGAGCCACAGCGAATGGGACTTATATAGTCACGGACGACATCAAGCAAAAAGCTGGACATGTAGCCAAGTTGCAGGGCTTATTGTCATGCACGTCAGGTTTAGCTGCGACCTTCTGGCCATCACTGAATCCCAGATCCACTTCCTCCTCACCTGTGTCTTCTGAAGATGTTGTGCGTGGTTTCCCTTCTTCGATTCCGATATTTTTTAGTGAAGAGGTAGGGCTGCCGCGGATAGAAGCCACTCTGCCGCCGTTTCCAAATTCCAATAGGAAAAAGCCTGGGGCAGAAAAAACCTCTCGGATAGACGTATTGGTGCGGCAGGAAGGTTGCACAGTATTTTTGGAGTGTCCAATAGAAGGTTCCAATGAGGGAAGACGGAGGGCTGATAAGAAGGCAGGAGCGAGATGTCCAGGTAAGCTTGTCACTTCAGGAAACGGTGAACCTTGACGAAATTGAGGGCATCAGCTGCAGAGGTAGCAGTGTAATGTAATGCAGGAAACGTCCACCGCCGGAGAACAGGAAGAATCAGAAGAGAGCACAGAACAGGGATCTAACGGTAAAGGCAGATACAACGAGCAACAGCAAAAGGGGCGAGACTGTAGGAAAGCGATAGGACGCAAGGACAAGAAAGCAGACGGTAAAAAAGGTAAGAATGGGTAGAATTCCAAGCGGATAGAAAAGAAGGAAAATAGAGTAAAAGGCAAAGCCGGGCGAAACCTGGAAGTAGAGCGGCGGAAACCGTAACGGAAGACCCCGGAGCCACGAAGAATGGGAAGGAAAAAAGGCACAGGAGAGGAGGGAAACAGTGTTAGGCAGAATCTTGTGCAGTGCCCTTAGGGACTACTACACACAATTAAGACTACAAGTGGTAATACAAGTTAACCTTTGGTACAAGCCTGTACTACACTGTTAAAGTGGTAGCAGTAGCGGTGCAGCCAGACTTATCTCAAGAGCAAATGAGTAGCAGTAGAGATTACACAAAGGACTACAATAACTGTGACTCAAGCAAACACTGACTCATGGTTTTTGGTTAAAAAGTAAAAGTACATTTATTTTAAACCTATTCACAAAACACTTCACTTCTATTAAATTAAAACCACACGTAAAATACACTACACACAACCAATTCTCCTTGCGCAGAACAACTCAAGGTAAGTACCTTAGGATTTGACAGACCGGTGTTATGAAACAAAAGGCGTTACGGGGAATACATATGCGATCACTTTTTGACAGTAATGACAGTTCGGTCTTACTAAAGATATGCGTACCCGCGGGAAGAAATGTTACCAGAGTTAAAACACACTTAGCACCTGAGTTAACACAAGAGAGTTGGGGACAAAAATCATAGGCAATACTTTTGTCAAGGCAGACAGATTCAGAGAGCACTTGCTGACAGAAAGATAAAAGTCAATAGGCCTGCACCAGTATCAAGTGGAACCGGGTTCCTGTTGTCGAGGATCACACAGTCAGACAGTTCACGATTCAAGGTTGCCAGGAGTACTTGGATATTGTCAACAGAGGAAGCAAAAGTTATAAGAGGGAAGGAAGACAAGGGCAAGCCTTGGATGAGGAGAAAAGGGTTCACCCTAGTTCCTCGAAGCTGGACACAGTACCTTATTCTTTGAAGAAGCTGGTGCCACTGCACTTGTTCCTGGTAGTTTCCTGCAGACTCACGGTTCCTGGAACTTCAGCCGTGGAGACAAGAAGGAGGACGTCTGGAGTGAGCTGCAATACCCAGGGATGAGGCCAGCAGCAGCGACGGTGAATAAAAGGTGCGCTCCTTTAAAACAGGAGAGGCTCTACAGATGGCTATCTGGACCACTACAACAGTGTGCAGCGATTTCGACCAAGAAGAGTATCCTCTGCCTGTGGAAGATGAGCTGGTTCATCCCACCAGGCTCAAGGGAAGAAGACTCCCGACTGGATCTTCTCTTGTCGTTGAAGGGTAGATAGCTCAGGACTGCAGCATGGCTTCACTGGGACTCGGTAATTGCAGCAGCCGTCTTCTTCTCCGCTTCTCTTCGGTCCCTTGGAGTTCCAGTGGCTACTCTGACTTCCAGCCCAAGAGTCCTGCCTTTTATGCGAAAATCCCCCATTCACACAGCCTGGCTGTCAATCACACAGCAGGGGGGGTTGACCGGCCTGGACAACCACCTCAGCCAATCATGACAAAGTGCGACTTGGGTTTCCTAGGATACCCTGTGCAGGGGGTGACTACACCCCTCCCTCACATTCAGTCCACCTAGACACCCAGGCGCCAAGAGGAGGGTTTCTTCGCAGAAGCCCGCCAAAAGACGGAGAACAAAGAAGGCAAACCTGGTTTGCCGCGCAAAGGAAAACACAATAAGGACTTTAACAAAAATAAATGGCGAATAAACCGGACCGGAGCCAAAAGAAAGAGTATATGGTCAAGCGGGTTTATGTTCGAGGCTACTATAATAGCCTGGAACAATAACACGTTTATATAGTATAATCGCAGTAGAAAAGTTAGGGTAGATACCACTGCCACCAAGCAAGTCTAAATGTTAAAAGAGCAAAACAAAGCTCAGAGAGGCACAGACAAAAAGGGATAGGAGTTAACCCTTTCCAGTACTCCATGTAACATGGGGTGTGGTGTACTGGGTCTGTAGTTTTAAATGACTACATAAAGTAAATGGCAACTTTACCTGTTTCTGCGGGACAGTAGTCAGCCCCAGGAAAATGGAGTCAGTGGGAAGTCTAAAAGACAACCCTGTGTCACTGCACTGAAGGTGCTGTGTAACACACTCCAAAAAGTGGGTCTCATAGAGTGGTGTGCTCCAGAGCCCAAGAGCACACAAACAGTAGAAATACACTTGGCAAAACACCTGTAAGAGTGGGAAAAAGGCTCACACTCTTACCAAGTGGAAAAAATAAACTCCAGAAATCCAGCAAAGCTGCTGGGGGATTCACTAGGTGAGGGAAATTAGCCATAGAATGAGAATTCTCCTTAACACCCGCCCCCCAGACTAAGGGACAGGAGGATTTAATCCACTCCTGGATGGATCTCATACCTCTAGATGGTTATAAACATCCTAGAGAGACCATCAGCCTTTTTGTGGTGAAGTCCTGCTCTGTGCTCAATGGAAAAATAAAACCCTTGTAGGCAGATGGACCATCTGAGTAGTTTGGGGTTTCCCCTTTCATTTGCATCAGCCATCTCAAGCGTTGGTGGTCAGTCTGAATAATGAAGGTAGATCCATTCAAGTATGGTCTAAACCTCTTCAGTGACCACACAATAGCAACACATTCACGTTCTATTGTGGCCCACCTTGTCTCAGGATCCTTTAACTTCCTGCTGATGAAACAAATGGGGTGTTCCCTACCTTTCTCATCCAGTTGACTAAGGACTGCACCTATACCTACATTAGAAGCATCAGTTTGTACAATGAAGGGTTGGTGGTAGTCAGGAGCTCTTAGGGCTGGAGCTTGACAAAGAGCTTTCTCCAGGCCTTCAAAGGCTTGATTGCACTCCATATTCCCCCTGACCTTTTTAGGAAATTTGGGAGAGGAGATGACCTTCAAGGGAGAAGCTATGTCCCAATAGTTCTCTATGAAGTTCCTGTAGTACCCAGTGAGACCTAGGAAGGCTCTCACTTGGGTTTGAGTAGTAGGGGTGGCCCAGTTTTGTACAGCTTGTACTTTGCTAGGCAATGGCCTTATTTCACCTCCTCCTACCTCATGTCCAATGTAGACCACTGTGCTCTGACCAATTTGAAATTTACTTGCCTTTATGGTCAGATGGGCCTGGTCAAGAACCTGCAAAACATATCCTAGGTGATCAATATGTTCTTTCCAAGTAGGGCTGAACACTGCAATGTCATCCAAGTATGCCATGCAGAAGTCCTCCATCCCTTTCAGAACTTGATGTCATGAACATGGCCTCAGGCCTTGGGACTCGGGGTCTCCGAGGCCCCACCACAATACTCCTACAGGGCTCCAAGATCCCAATCATGCCTCTCTCGGCTCTCCTGGAGCCAGTACTGGTGCCTTTGGCGCCAGGCTCATGTAGCAGATGGAGCTCCCATTGGGAAATGGACCAACATGGCTGCCCCCTTTGGGTTCAGTTCGGAACCGAACCATGTGGTCTAGCATCTTGGGCGTGGTCTGCCCTGAAGGCACCTGGGATACATGTAGGCTATTTAAGCCACGCCCAAACTTATGCACGCACTTCGCGTTGCTTTCACTCGCAGCGTGACGTTCACCGTGATCTGCCCGCAGCTTTCCAGGCCTGCATCTGCAAAGAAGAACAGAAACACCGTTATCCATTCTTACCTGTTCGGCAATCCAGCTCCTTGAGTGTTCCAGTGTCTTCTCTGGAGTTCATCTTTGCCCGGAAGCAACATCCTGGGGAAAAAGAGAGTAGAAGACATCATTAGTAAGCGTTCGCTTTCCGTTTCCAGCATCTTGCGGAATCGTGCTTACCTTGCGAAGCACTGTTGGTACTCGACGGCGGTCTGGACTCCTTCCATCCTGCGTTCAACGTCCTTCCGATCGCACTTCATCTGTAACATCGCAGTGACCTGCAAGGAAAGAAAAATACAGGTTAGTCCGACTACAAAAACGCACTTAGCGCCGCGCCCTGCGCCTTCACTTACCATCTCGCGCACTGCCCTTTCCATCAGCTCGATGTCATCACCATGTTTTCTGCTCCTACGAGAGAAAGAGGAGATTAATCAGGGAAAATACAATTACGGGCACATACTACTTAAGAACTATAGACTTACCTCAAGAGCGGAGTCGCAGCAGGTCTGGACTCCAGGGCCCGCGACAGTGAAGCAACTAGGCGCAAGGTGCCCGACCCCAACGCACCCCTGCACAGAACTGCAGGACGGAGAGTGCATCTTACCTAAACTCAAGGTGAGGAATACTCTGAGGGGTCGCTCGGGACATCAGGGAGGTGGTCCCGGAACAAGGAGATTGTAGGCTAAAACTGAACTCCTAATTCCAGAATAGATCCTTGGCAGAACGGGTACCCGAGGAAGGCGGATCCAAGTCGGAGGCAATCCAGCCAGGTCGAGGGGCGTCCCTGTGGATACAAGGTGAGTGTTACAGAACGCAAATCCATTAAAATATTAATCCACCCGGGTGCCAGCATGGACACCGACCAGTTAGCTCAGTTGGTGGGGCAGTTATGCATCGAGGTACATTTGGCCCGATAAGAAACCAACGCCTTGCGGAGAGAACTAATTGTGACCCAAGAACGTACTGATGACCTCAGCAGGCAAATCCTTCAATCACAGGCGGGACAAGCCCCGTTGCCTGGAATTAGTCCATTGATCCTAACCCCAACGAGCACTCCGGTGCAGATCACCCTTCCTGGAGCTGTTCCATTAGCTCCACCGGAGTGCTTTTCAGGGGATCCACGAAGGTACGCTACCTTTATGAATCATTGCCGCCACCATTTCCTTTGCAGACCTGGGGCGTTTTTCATGACCAGTCGCAAGTGGCTTTTGTGTTGTCGTATCTGAGTGGCAGTGCGCCTGACTGGTCTGCGCCATTCATTAGCGGGATGATCCACTGTTAAACGATTTTGGGGGCTTTCAACAGGATCTGGAAAAGCCTTTCGCCTGTCGTTCCCATGGGCAGGCCTTGGACAACGAACTCCTGTCCCTCCGTCAGAGAAATCAAGATCTGTTGACATACATAGCTACCTTCAATCGGCTGGTGGTCGAAGCAGAATGGCCGGAGGATAAAAGGACCACCTTGATCCACCAGGGCTTGCGTGGGGAGTTAAAGGATGTGCTTGCCCAAGTGGTAGACCCACCCAAGGACTGTACCGAATTCATTAACCTGGTAGTTCAACTTGACCATAGGTTGCAAGATCGGAGAATGGATCGAAGTAAACCAGAACCACGCCCCATGTTCATGCGTTCCAAAGATCACATCCAGCGGGGAACAGAAAGCCCCGTGGAACCAATGCAACTAGGAGGGGTTAGACCCCCTCTAACCAAAGCAGAAAGGGACAAGAGGAGGGAACAGCAATTATGCCTGTACTTTAAAAAGGCGGGTCATTTCCTCAAGGATTGCCCGGTAAAACCACCAAGATGAATTGTAGGAGCCACAGATAAAGAGAAACCAAGTGAGGAGTCGGAAAACTACCAAGCCTGGCAATTGTAGGGGTCCACTTGTCGAGCGAAGAAACCCAATTACAGACCTCCCATTTTGTCTTACCTGTGATCCTGATCCAGCATCCATCAAAGATGCATTCGTTGGAAGCTTACATTGATAGCGGAGCCGTGGGGAATTACATGGACCGGGATCTTGCAGCAAAGATGGGGCTCCCATTCTGCCCTAAGTCCACCACGGAAACTGTAACCACTGTAGATGACACCGAAATTGCCTCCAGCCTGTGTCCAAATGCACAAATGTTCTTACTCTCCTATGTCAGGATGGTCATAGGGAATCAATTGCTTTTGACCTCATCAAAGCACCTCAGTTTCGATTAATCCTAGGGATGCCATGGCTGGTCGCACATAATCCTCGGATCGATTGGCATACCCGAGAATTGTTTTTTTCCCAGGATTGCACACGCACCTGCTATTTCAAAGGGAGAAATGCTAAGAACACCGGCTCACCTGTTCAGGAAGGGGCGACAAGTGCCTTAGGAGTGATTGGTACCCTGCCAGTCCAATATCAGGACTTTCAAGACGTATTTCAAACGGAGCAAGCTAATACCTTACCACCCCATAGACCCTATGACTGCCAGATTGATCTGATACCTGGTGCACAAATTCCTTGTGGCCGCATTTACGCGCTCACCGAACCCGAGAACCAACATTTTAAGTTATACCTGGAACAATATCTGACCAACGGTTTCATCCGCCCCTCAAAGTCACTGCAGCGTCTCTCTTATTCTTCGTGCCGAAGAAGGAAGGAGACTTGAGGACCTGCATAGATTACTGCGCATTGAATCAAGTCACCGTCAAGAATCGTTACCCCTTGCCCCTGATCCCGGAATTGTTAGACCAAGTCAAAGATGCCCAGATTTACACGAAATTGGACTTTAGAGGGGCCTATCATCTTGTGCGGATTAAAAAAGGGGACGAATGGAAAACAGCGTTTCATACTAAATATGGCTTATATGAATACCAAGTAATGCCATTCGGCCTTTGCAATGCCCCCGCCGCATTTCAATATTTCATGAACGATGTCTTGAGAGAACTGATTGACGTCTGTGCATTAGTCTACATAGACGACACCCTGGTATATTCGGCCTCAGAGCAAGACCATGTTGAGCCATACGTTCGGTCCTTACCAAGCTACGTCAACATCATCTCTATGCCAAGCCTGAGAAATGTTCATTTCACATTACGGAAGTGGAGTTCCTGGGGTTTATCCTTACTTCAAAAGGAATCCGAATGGATATGCACAAGGTCGATGCGTCCTCAATTGGCCAACCCCAAGTTCATTCAAAGGAGTCCAGAGCACGATAGGTTTTGCAAACCTTTACCGCCGATTCATCCCAGGATTCTCACACATAGTACACCCGATCACCTCATTGTTAAGGAAATGTAACAAGACATTTCAGTGGACAGAAGAGGCTGAAAAGGCCTTTCAAGAACTCAAGGTGAAATTCACTAGCGCTCCAATCCTAAGACGTCCTCGCCCAGATCTTCTGTATATAGTAGAAACGGACGCTTCCAGCATGGATATGGGTGCAGTGCTATCGCAAAGGGACCCAAACACCGGCCAACTACACCCCGTGGCCTTCTGGTCATGCAAATTCTCGCCTCCTGAGCTCAACTACGCCATCACTGACAAATAGCTCCTGGCCATAAACGCCGCTTTCAAGGCCTGGCGGCATTATCTGCTGGGAGCCAGACATACTATCACCGTGATAACCGACCACCGAAATCTACAGTACCTGAAGAGCGCGAAGGCTCAATCCTCTCGACAGCTACGCTGGGCCCTTTTTTTTTGAGGAGTACGACTACGTGATCACGTTCCGACCTGGGGTCAGGAATGGCAAAGCTGATGCCCTGTCACGCATGTGCACCGATGAACTGGTGTACACTACCCCTGATCCTGTGGCCATCATCCCGAGCGACCTACTCCTAGGCATTACAACCTCCATGACTCAAGATGAGTTGCTGCACGAAATCCGACGAGTGATGACTCAGGAACAACTACATGAGTGGCTTTCGAAAGTAGAACACTATGTGGTTAAGGACCGACTGCCATACTAGAGGGATCGGTTATTCGTGCCCAAGAAAGAACTCCAAGAACAGATTATCTCAGAGTATCATGACTCCCTCATGGAAGGTCATCCAGGAATCACTAAAACCCTGGCCAAGGTAAAACGGAGTTACTGGTGGCCAACGTGGCGCAGAGACGTGATTCAGTTCATCACCTCCCGTGGAGTTTGTGCTCAAAACAAATCGTCAAAGCAAAGACCAGCTGGGCTCCTTCAACCATTGGACATCCCGCCGGCTCCGTGGCACACCTTGTCTCTTGATTTCATCACCGACCTACCCTCTTGTCAAGGTTATAACACTATTCTAGTGAACGTTGATCTATTCTCCAAAATGGCGCCAGGCTCATGTAGCAGATGGAGCTCCATTGGGAAATGGACCAACATGGCTGCCCCCTTTGGGTTCAGTTTGGAACCGAACCATGCGGTCTAGCATCTTGGCAGTGGTCTGCCCTAAAGGCACCTGGGATACCTGTAGGCTATTTAAGCCGCACCCAAACTTCTGCATGCACTTCAAGTTGCTTTGCACTTGCAGCGTGACGCTCACCGTGATCTGCCCGCAGCTTTGCAGGCCTGCATCTGCAAAGAAGAACAGAAACACTGTTATCCATTCTTACCTGTTTGGCAATCCAGCTCCTCGAGTGTTCCACTGTCTTCTCTGGAGTTCATCTTCGCCTGGAAGCAACATCCTGGGGAAAAAGAGAGAAGAAGACATCAATAGTAAGTGATCGCTTTCCGTTTCCAGCATCTTGCGGAATTGCGCTTAACTTGCGAAGCGCTGTTGGTACTCGACGGCGGTCTGGACTCCTTCCATCCTGTGTTCAACATCCTTCCGATCGCACTTCATCTGTAACATCGCAGCGACCTTCACGGAAAGAACAATACAGGTTAGCCCGACTACAAAAACGCACATAGCGCCGCGCCCTGCTCATTGACTTACCATCTCGAGCACTGCCCTTTCCATCAGCTCGACGTCATCACCATCCTTTCTGCACCTACGAGAGAAAGAGGAGATTAATCAGGGCAAATACAATTACGGACACATACTACTTAAGAACTATAGACTTAACTCAAGAGCGGAGTTGCAGCAGGTCTGGACTCCAGGGCCCGTGCCAGTGAAGCAACTAGGCAGCAAGGTCCCCGACCACAATGCACCCCTACACAGAACTGCAGGACGGAGAGCGCATCTTACCTAAACTCAAGGTGAGAATACTCTGAGGGGTCGCTAGGAACATCAGGGAAGTGGGCCCCGGAGGAAGGAGATTGTAGGCTAAAACTGAACTCCTGTCTTCCAGAATAGATCCTTGCCAGAACGGGCACCCGAGGAAGGCAGATCCAAGTTGGAGGCAATCCAGCCAGGTCAAGGCGCGTCCCTGTCTCTGATGGCAGGGGTTTCCTGACCATTCACAAGCACACTATCTTTATAATACTCTTTAGTATTATCTGCGGTTGAGTTATAGACATCTGAGTTCTGTTGTTCCCAAAGACCCAAGGACACTAAAGAAACACTAGCTGAGACTCTCATGGGCTCATCAGCTAGTAACTTAATGTTTCCACTGGCTATAGGTACTTCATCCACCTGGGAGAAGGCTAAGGAGACAGTGTGGACCCCTGAAGGTTTACCCTTACATCTGGGATCCCCTTTCACATGGTCAGTTGACCCACAAGCAAAACATTTTCCAAATGCTTTAATGAATAGGGGTTTGGGTTTGAAACACTTGTGTACGAGCGCGTTACAAATAAAATATCAAATATCAAATATCAAAAAATGTGTTCTGGCCTCCATCTGGTTTGGGACCAGATGGTACACTAGCCTGATTCGCTTTCCTTGTGGCTTACCCTGGTTATGTTTGGGGCCCTCATTTGGATTGGAATAATCGGAATTCTCTTTGGTGTCTTTCTTTGGCTGCTTTCCCCCATCCTTCTTCGGAGTTGCCCCAGAATCCTTGTGAGTAGCCCTGTTGGCAACCCACAAGTCAGCAGCCTTAGCTAACTTCTTAGGATGTATCTCCTTTGAATCAGCCAAGTGCTGTCTAAGCTCAGGAGAGCAGGCATCATATTTTGACTCCAACATAACAAGATTCCTCAAACCTTCATAAGTGTTCACTTTGTAACCCTTAGCCCAACCATCTACGTTCTTCAAACATTCACACACCCAGGTAGCCCAAGGGTACCATCATACTTTTTGAGGGTCCTAAACCTCTTAAGGTACTGGGAAGGGGTCTTCCCAAATATAGCTATCAAAGCTAGCTTCACACACTCACAATCCTGTTTATCCTCCTCCCCAACTCCATTACAGCATCACTTGCAACAGGGGGAAGCCTAGAGAAAAGCCAAGGAATCAACTGATTCCCTGAGATACCTTGAATCCCATGATTGTACTCAAACATTGCTAACCAATCCAAAACATCAAGTGTAGTCTCATACATACCAATCATTTCCTTTGGCATACAGGGTCTCTTAGGGGTGGAAGACCTAGAAGACTCTGGGAGAGAAGCATTTTCCAAAGACAATTTCTCCATCTCTAAAGCATGAGTCATCTCCATTTCTCTGAGCCTTAATTCTTGATGTTTCATGGCAGTTTGTGCATCAATACGTTTCACTTCTAATTCAAGTCTCATTTTCTCCAGGGCAATAAACTCAGGAGTAAGTGTAAGACCTGTGGGGGGTCCCTGTGGACAGAGGTTGTGCTTTCTGAGCAGGGAAGGGAGTTGTAGGGTTTCCTAACAAGGACTCATCTACTTCTTCTAATCCAACACTCTCAGAATCAGAAACATCAGTATCCACATTTGCTGGAGGGGTAGGCCCTTCTGACCCACTCTCCAGACGTTGTTTTCCCAATAACTTAGCAATCAGTTCAGATTTCTTTCCTTTATCAGAGAGATTCTGTTCCCTACACATGGTTCTCAAAACCTCAGCAGTGTAGTTTAAGAGACTCTCTTCACTGTAGTTTTCCATATTTGACATGATTTTTCAGTTAACAGAATTAGTGGTGTTTAGCCTTGTGATTAGTTGACCCAAGGTAATAGCAGAACTCTAAGTGTAATCACTACACTTATAAATCCTCACTGCTGTACAACAGTGTTAGGCAGAATCCTGTGCAGTGCCCTTAGGGACCACCACACACAATTAAGACTACAAGTGGTAATACAAGTTCACCTTTCGTACAAGCCTGTACTACACTGTTAAAGTGGTAGCAGTAGCGGAGCAGCCAGACTTATCTCAAGAGCAAATGAGCAGTAGTAGAGATTACACAAAGGACTACAATTACTGTGACTCAAGCAAACACTGACTCAAGGTTTTTGGTTAAAAAGTAAAAGTACATTTATTTTAAACCATCTGTTCACAAAACACTTAACTTCTATTAAATTAAAACCACACGTAAAATACCCTACACACAACCAATTCTCCTTGTGCAGAACAACTCAAGGTAAGTACCTTAGGATTTGACAGACCGGTGTTATGAAACAAAAGGCGTTATCGGGAATACATATGGGATCACTTTTTGACAGTAATGACAGTTCGGTCTTACTAAAGATACGCGTACCCGCGGGAAGAAATGTTACCGGAGTTAAAACACACTTAGCATCTGAGTTAACACAAGAGAGTTGGGGACAAAAATCATAGGCAATACTTTTGTCAAAGCAGACAGAATCAGAGAGCACTTGCTGACAGAAAGATAAAGTCAATAGGCCTGCACCAGTATCAAGTGGAACCGGGTTCCTGTTGTCGAGGATCACACAGTCAGACAGTTCACGATTCAAGGTTGCCAGGAGTACTTGGATATTGTCAACAGAGGAAGCAAAAGTTATAAGAGGGAAGGAAGACAAGGGCAAGCCTTGGATGAGGAGAAAAGGGTTCACTCTAGTTCCTCGAAGCTGGACACAGTATCTTATTCTTTGAAGAAGCTGGTTCCACGGCAGTTGTTCCTGGTAGTTTCCTGCAGACTCACGGTTCCTGGAACTTCAGTCGTGGAGACAAGAAGGACGACGTCTGGAGTGAGCTGCAATACCCAGGGATGAGGCCAGCAGCAGCGACGGTGAATAAAAGGTGCCCTCCTTTAAAACAGGAGAGGCTCTACAGATGGCTATCTGGACCACTACAACAGTGTGCAGCGATTTCGACCAAGAAGAGTATCCTCTGCCTGTGGAAGATGAGCTGGTTGATCCCACCATGCTCAAGGGAAGAAGACTCCGGACTGGATCTTCTCTTGTCGCTGAAGGGTAGATAGCTCAGGACTGCAGCATGGCTTCACCGGGACTCGGTAGTTGCAACAGCCGTCTTCTTCTCCGCTTCTCTTCGGTCCCTTGCAGTTCCAGTGGCGACTCTGACTTCCAGCCCAAGAGTCCTGCCTTTTATGCGAAAATCCCCCATTCACACAGCCTGGCTGTCAATCACACAGCAGGGGGGGTTGTCCGGCCTGGACAACCACCTCAGCCAATCATGACAAAGTGTGACTTGGGTTTCCTAGGATACCCTGTGCAGGGGTGACTACACCCCTCCCTTACATTCAGCCCAACTAGACACCCAGGCGCCAAGAGGAGGGCTTCTTCGCAGAAGCCCGCCAAAAGACGGTGAACAAAGAAGGCAAACCTGGTTTGCCGCGCAAAGTAAAACACAAGAAGGACTTTAACAAAAAGAAATGGTGAATAAACCCGACCAGAACCAAAAGAAAGAGTATATGGTCAAGCGGGTCTATTTTCGAGGCTACTATAATAGCCTGGAACAATACCATGTTTATATAGTATAATTGCGGTAGAAATGTTAGGGTAGATACCACTGCCACCAGCCAAGTCTAAATGTTAAAAGAGCAAAACAAAGTTCAGAGAGGCACAGACAAAAAAGGGATAGGAGTTAACCCTTTCCCGTACTCCATGTAAGATGGGGTGTACTGGGTCTGTAGTTTTAAATGACTACATAAAGTAAATGGCAACTTTACCTGTTTCTGCGGGACAGTAGTCAGCCCCAGGAAAATGGAGTCAGTGGGAAGTCTAAAAGACAACCCTGTATCACTGCACTGAAGGTGCTGTGTAACACACTCCAAAAAGTGGGTCTCATGGAGTGGTGTGCTCCAGAGCCCAAGAGCACACAAACAGTAGAAATACACTTGGCAAAACACCTGTAAGAGTGGGAAAAAGGCTCACACTCTTACCAAGTGGAAAAAATAAACTCCAGAAATCCAGCAAAGCTGCTGGGGGACTGACTAGGTGAGGGAAATTTGCCATAGAATGAGAATTCTCCCTAACAAAGAGCGCCCAAAGAAAGGAAAACAGAGGAAGCGAGCGGTACAGAATACGAGGGTAAATACTGTAGATAGCACAAGCAAAAACACAGCGCGTAAACCCAGAAACAAAGCAAAGGGTTGCAACGCACCGCAGAAGGCGCGGGGCGTGGTTAAAAAGGAAAACGAAAACACCAGGAGGAAAAAAGACTAGACCCACAACCCGGAAACGTTAGGACAAAGCGGCACATTCTAATGGCGCTGCAGCCTCCATGCGTTTTACAAGCGCCACAGAGGAAGTGTGACACTTATAGATAACGCCATTAAAGCCAAACGCTGATCATTGAAAATAACAGAAGGCTGATTTGTAATGAGGAAATAATATGAAAGGTTAAAAAGCACCTCCAGCAACTATAGGTATACGGGTTGCTCAACCTCTGCCCCACTGTGGAAGGTGGAGTGTTAAGATTGTACGGTTCTTAGCAGCATAGAGAGCTAATGCACACATCACCCAAGTACAGCAAATTGTACAATAGGTTTGAGAAGGGGTACAAGCCCCTGAAGAAGTTCTATAGATTGATTCTAATGACAAAAGAATTAAACATGTTGGGCACATGATGATTGTATGGATCTCGAAAAGGATCTAGAGAACAATTGTAAGTTTTGCACATCAGGCAGGGTTTGTGAATAGTAGTCAAAAGACTCAACACTGTGACACTTTAGCACAATTGCACTTCATGGTGGTTTTTATATGTTTTTTAAATGGATTGATGTATTTAATGTCGGCTTGTTTATATGTTCTATACCTACAAGTCAAACCAAAGGGTGAGATTGTTTTTATTGATTATTAAATAATCTAATGAATTGAAATCTAATGAGTAAGACATTTGATTGCAGTCTAAGGGCCTCATTACACGGATGGCGGTGGACCAAGGTGCTATTAGCACCTTGGTCCATGCCAGTAAAATACCGGCACCGCCTTGGTGGAAAGGGGAATTACCGCCCTATTCCAAGGTTGGCGGGGCGGTAATTCCCCTTTCCCCCATTGCCCTTCCCCATTCCCATTTTTGCCCCATAGGGCTGTATGGGAATGGGGAAGGCGCTAATTATGGTGCCGCAAATTGCGGTACCGTAATTAGCTCCCTGGTCCCTTAGCGGGTTGGTTTTTAACGCCTGCAAAAAGCAGGCGTTAAATTCACCAACCCGCAAAGGGACCTCGTAGTAAGGCGGTAAGGGTTTACCGGTATCGGTAAACCCTTACCGCCTACCGTGTAATGAGGCCCTAACTATACTAACAGTCCAAGCTGGTTTCTAGTCTAAGAAGGTGATATGTAACCGGGGATAACCTGTCTGCTGCTGTATCAAAAGTCCCTGGACTCTCCCAAAGTATAAGATGGTAGGGATTAGTTAGCAATGAAATTAGATCCCAACACTCCAGAACAGTTCTAGGTGTTGCTCCTTCTGCACCCAATGAGCAAGAGAAATTCCCAATAGTTTTTCCACAAGGCACCACCAGTAAACTCAAAGGGTATGCACATAACATTTGCCTCAAGTAAGGCACATCTCTTATCTCTCATAAAGCAAGAGGTATTCCTTTTGTGATGTAGGACAACGTTAATAAAGAATTATAATGATTGGCGAAATTAGACATAATCGAACCAATTGAGTCAAATGAATAGCTGAGCCCAATACTCATGGCACAAAGTGCAATATCAATCAAACGACAGACAAAATGTAACCTATGGCCCTCGTCCGTGTGTTCTGTCCTCTCCACAGGTAGACCATGGACAGAGGATGGTCACCCCACGTTCCCCACACCCTGTGTCCCGGGAATTCAGGGGAGAAACAAATAGAAATCAGTTTCCTAAAAGGAGCCAAAACAGGCCTTATCAATTTGAATTCAACCAGTACCGCCCTAGAGCACAGAGGGATGAGTCTAGGGATATGTACAGATTCCAGTGCTTAGAGGCACAGGTACAAATATTGTCTAAACTGATAGGAAAACTGTGGACAGTGCAGAAGCAGCAGCTGAGTGAGAGTGCAGAGTGACACAAGAGTGACATTGCACAGAACACTAATACATTTCTACTCAGCCAGGCTTCCCATAATGAAAGCACAAATGACAATGATCTACCATCAAATGAGCAAACCGAATTGCCGCCTAGCGATTTAAAACCAAGAGGCCAAGTGAATAAAAATGACATAGGGAATAGAAACACACACAGGAAAGGATTATGGTTCAATTTAGAGTTATATGATATATAATATATGATATTTTATTTATATCGCACTCGTACAAAGGTGTTTCAGGTCACTCACCATTCATGTGTGTGAGGATGTGAAAGGGGAAAACAGAAATACACAGAAATAACCCAAAGAACAACTGGCCAGAAGACAATTTAAAAAGAACAAGCAACATGAAATGAATAAAATAGTAGGTGAGAATATAAAACTAAATCAAAGGGTCTCGTTGCCTGACAATTCTAACAGTGATCATATCTTCACAGAATTAAAATGATTGCAAAATAAAGATATGGAGAAGTCCCTGAGGAATATTTGGAGCCAAAGATGTTCCGTGAGGCAGAACTGACAGGTAGGGTACAAGAAACAGGTAGGCTTCACACACAAGCTGCTGATGTTCTGCCACGCAGTGCTAATGGAAATACAAAACAATTATGCTCCAGAGTGGAGGTAAGTTAAAGAGATCCAAATGATGTGGACAATGCAGATAAATGGGGTGAGAACACAGGTGGTTCCGATATAGAAGGGGGCAATCAGTGGCAAAGATCCAAATGAATCCTCAGAGCAGAAAATTAGAAATAGAAATTGAAAAAGAGATGAGCAGAAAGGGGGGTAAAATGTAATTTCATATGCCCCTTTGCTTAGCAAGAAGCCAGGCAGGCATAAAGAAAGTAAGTCCTGAGATTAGCAACCATTCAGACCTCCTGTGTATACTTGAAGAATATGAAGACAGGTTTTATGCCCCTGTTACCATTGAAAAGAAATTAATGTTTTTGCGATGGTGGACACAGGCGCGCAGGCAACCGTGATGTCAAGGAAACTATTTGACAGCATAAATGAAGGGAGACCCACACAAAATTGGCTCACACCAGGAATTAAAATAATTCATCGGAGTAAGTAGGTGTGTAGAGTGTGGTGTATAAAGGTGTGAATAAAGTTGTATACAAATAAAACAAAATGTAGGAAATGTATGATGCTAGTATTTCTTTCTAGGTATAAGGATTGTAATTAGAAATTCATATGATACTAATGTTTGCTTTCCAGGTATTTGAAAGGGGAGTTAAAAAAAAGATATATTATTTTGATTGATAATTAACCTGTCTGTTTCTCTTCTGGTTTAGATTGCCAACTCGTTTCCCTCACCACACCATCAAGCCGGGTGTCGACAGAGGAGACCCCTGGAGGAGTCCGCGGGGCCAGAGTCCACGGGACCGGAAAGGGGGGAAAAGATGGAGGAACTGGCGGGCGTAAAGGAGGGACCCCGGACATAGGGGATGGAAACCTGCATCCATGTTGTGAGACGATTCGTGGCATGGACACAAGCCTATCCGGCAAACAGGCGCATTTTGCAAAACTGCTGGGACCAGCATTAGGCCTTGTGATGGATATGCCACTACCGGTCTAAAGGAGTTCTTACTTTCTATCACTTCTCTAACCACTTCTCTAATCTCTGTCTATCTTTGTCTCATGAACAATGGTTGAAATATGAACAATTTATTCCTAGGTATTGGCATTCAATGACACTTGTTCCTAGGGATGAACATGTATTGCCATTTATCTCTTGCCATCTATTGACTGTATGGATAAATATTGCCCATTTCCATTATTTTATGTTTTTCTTTTTATTTGTAAAAGAAAAGGACTGGATACCACATACACTCATATATTAATTAACGGTTTATTGTTGAATTAAGATTCAAAAGAAAAACCCAAACATATTTTCAAAAAACATGTGCAAAACACATACTCACAGGTTTAATGACATGAACATTGTGAATGGTCGATTCTATGGACAGGTACTGCTGATTATTAAGTCTCATATTGTGTCAGAGGATCAAATGGGTAATGTGGTGTAGCTAGGATTCATGTTTCTGTAGACACTATTGTTTATTCAGGTCTTTACAGAAACAAGGGGAGATGATGCAGGGATAATTATTCCATGAATTTCAACCGTGCACTATTTAACAGAGCCTCTGAGTTCAATAGGGGTAATGTGCACCATGCACAAATGGTGCTAATGTGCTAGGTGTGTGACTTAGTGCTGATGTGAGGCATGATTTGGGAGTTAGCTCAGCACAGTATAGTGTAGGCTGCTAACAATTATTATTACTAAATACTAACCAATTAATGACTAACCTTGACAAAACTAATACTAGTGGCTAATAGTAATTAGACTGGGGTTTGCTTAAGCCATAGCCCAGCTTGAAGCTAGGGCTGCAGATACTTTCACACTGCGATGTGGCTTAGAAAATAAACTTGAACATTTTAAGTGTGCTTGGGGAAGTGGAGCTCAGAGCGCAATGAAACAGCAGAATGTGCACTAGCAGAAACAGCGCCTTTGTTTAAACGGACAGAAAACACAAAGAATGTAGCATATTTCATCAGGGCTGGGGAAAGAGGGCTGTATAAGGATCATTGTTGAGAAGCAGAAAGGGCTTTGGACAATTACTGGGGTCTTGGCTGAAAGGAGAGGTGTTTCATTGATTGATAGCCTCACGGCAGGATGCACAAAGTTGGGTGGTGAAACCATATGCTTTCTTTATGAAAATATAGGCAGTGTGACGGAAGAAAAGAGAGCTTAAAAGTGTCGGTGGAGGAAAGAAGGTGGTTGGCGAGAGAAAGATTGGGTAGAAGAAGAAGGAAGAGAGGAGAAAAATTAACGAGTTTGAATGCTGGCTGGCTGTGAGCTGTGAGACTGCAGTCTGGGACAGGACCTGGAGGCAGAGCAGAAAGGAGGGAGCCGGAGGCAGCTGACAGTGGGAGAGAGACCGCTGGCTTCGTAGAAGACATCTCGCTGCTGGCCATGCAGACGAAGTGGCACTCAACTGTTGCATATAAAAATGCTTGTGCTCTGCCAGGTTTACTAAAAGAGAAACCAGTTTCACCGGGCGCAAAGGCGAAATCACCGTATCGGTGAGGAAATTAAGAAAGTTGATGCCATTGTACTATGGATATAAATGCTCTAACAGATTATGAAAACTGCATTTTTGCTAAGCTGTATTTAGACTTGTCTTCCTATTTCTGGCACATGCTATGAGATGCAACGCTGATGCTTTCTATCCGTTTATTTTATTCTGTTTTGCGAAATGAATATAAAATGCCAGAGAGCGTTATTGTGAAAGCCCGTGTAGTTATTATCTGTTATTGTGTGGTCTGTTTATCTCATGATACATAGAGTGTGAAGCCAGGTGCATCCGGTACCGTTAGTGGCAAAATCTATTGTGCTTAGTTCAGCGCTAAATCGGGCATTGTCCTAGCCAAGCGTCCCATATAAAAGGGTATAGCAGCCAGCTCATTTCCCATGCTTTAGCAAACGACAGTCAGAGAAACACATTGTTGCACATTGTTGCAGGCTCCTGCATAGGGTAAAATTGACCTAGATATGGTGGAATATGTTGAAGGCATAGGCCAAATATAAAACCCATTTTGATAAATAGCATTCTATCAGGAATAAACTGAGAGTTCCTGAGGGGGACATAGTCCAGTGTAAAAGAGGGATAAAGGGCATAGAAGGTTTATCTAAGTTTAGTGAACCGGTGCAAATGATTGAAGTACTTCTGAATGTCATATGAGTAAAGCATGGTGGAATTTGGAGTCTGGATAGGGTAATCAAGCAGAGAGATTTTCCCAAAACAGGACCTGAAAGTAACAAGCACCGATTGGTGTGGAAGGCATGTGCTGAGGAGTTGTGGCATGGAGAGATTGGTCGGGGGTGATTGCAGTGGGCACAGTACCTAGAGCTGGAGAGTCCATGCCAGGGCAGTGTTCAGGGGGTCGTTTGCCACAGTATCTCCATGACTTTTGGCTGGGGGGAAATGATTGATGGGAGTGTTGTGGAAGTATGCAGATACAATTAGTTCCCATCTTGTATTTTGTTTTTTCCTTTTTTAGAGTTAGTTTACATGTTGTATTCTGGTCGTACCTTTCCTTTTTTTTTCTTTTCTTTGTTTTCCTTTTTGTGGGGATGGACGTGTAATGTTGGTTCTCTCTATTGCTTATATTGTACCATTTGTTGAATGCAACTCTATGCATTAGTGGGTTTGCAAGATCACCATGGGAGATGGGAGGAGATTTGAGGGAGGACAGTGGCAAAAGAAAAATGATGGCTGCTGTATTGTGGCAGGGCCTTTCCGCTGAATTAAGATGACCTGCGCCTCCTCGAAGTTTGTTTCATTCATACCACCACATTCGTCTCTCCCAGTCACCTCCTGTCCTCTCTGCTAGTCACCTTCAAAGCACTCTCTTCCTTGCATCTAGCATAGTCCTTTACTTGTCCTGGCTCAATCCAGACTCCCTGCCTGCCAGTTCCCTCTCTTTGTATTTTATACTTACTTAACCTTGCTCCCAGGTAGTGCTATGAGGTTAAGTAAGGTGTGAAGACTCATGATTGGTTTGGGAGACAGAGCTGTCTTAGCGTCGGTCCACCATGCTGGTTTTTCAGAGTGTGTGGGGATGCGAGGGATTCTCTGGCAGTCTGCGGTCCCTGAGTATTTTATTCCTAATTTGCCTAAACCTTCACATTACAGTAGAATGGGATGGGGCTTCTGAGTTTGCAAGTCTCGATGACCACAAAGAAGCTGGTCTTGGTGCGGGGCTCATGGGACCCTATCATGAGAGCATGCTCTGGTAACAACTCGGCCCTTGTGAAAGGTCCTTGCCAGGCTCTCAAATGGGGTACGCCACCCCTGAGCCATGCATCATGTGGAGTTGGCGATATCTGGCCCCTTGGTCACCGCACATCCAACTCCTAGAGCAAGGCACTGCACGTTGTTCCAGCCCCCAAACAGTGCCACCATTCAAGCAATGACACACCTTCATGCCAATTCATATGCAACCGAAGGAAACATTGATTAAAAGCCGCGAAAGTAGTTGGTCTCCACTTCTGAAATGCCTGGACCTGGTCCCAAAATGATTGCACTTCCCAATGAGAAAATACCCATTGTTTGACTACTAAAGCTTAATTGACTCAAAAGTCATCCTACTAAAATCTTTCCTCAACCAGAGGTCAACATATTTTAGAAATACGGTCATAGTTAGGAGGCAGGGTTATGGTTGGGTTTAGTAAAAAAAGAATCATTGGCCCAAGAAGAGAGGTAAATAAGAAGAGAGAGGAGAGTCTGGAAGATGGAAGAAGCTGAACTCTCTATTCAAGAAAGCTTTACGGCAATAATGGAAACATGGTCGATTTTGAAAAAAGCTGACATTTGGATGTTGTCTATTGCAGTAGGCCATTAAAATGACTAAACATAGGATGGTGGACTTTGGGAGACTCAAGATAGGTAGAATCACACTTGGAAGTCAACCGTTGGACATGGAACCATAGATCCTTGCATCAGGGCCTTGCCAAGACTACACGTCCTCCAAAGAGCCCTGAAAACCTTATTTTAAGAAGATGTGGCTTAGGAATGATTATGTGCCAAGACATGTAAAAAAGGTAGTTTATTTGATTCCTTAGCCCATCATAGGATAAGGTATGCAGAGAGGAGCGACGTTGCAGGGATAACCCACTGGATATGCACGAAAGCAGCCCCAGCAGCCCCTCTGATAACATTCCAACCCTTGCGCCCACAGGAATCACTCATGTTACGCATTAAATGTTGCATTTGCATTTAGATTCCACCCTACTACTCTCTTTGAAGAAGCCAATGCCCCATAAATAGTCTGCTAGCAGAGCCACTTCCCCTGTAAAATGGGACTGGGCCTTGCAACCTACCTTCAGACTGTCACCAATCCCACCTGTGTGGACAACTGCCATTACAAGCGACAGATTGATCCCTCCATGACCTGAATTAGATAGAAATCAATTTGACAGTCCACTGGCAACATGCTAGATTAGTAAAAAAACAACTCAATTAACAAATATTCAATACTAGCTGAGGTACCCGGCGTTGCCCGTGTCCTGATCGAGTGGTGTTTCATGTGACCTGGAGGATGTTGCTCTTGTCCTCTTGTTGGAAAGTCTTACTTCAGTTTGCTCCAGTGTCTTATGTGCCCTGGAGAATGTGGTCTTGTCCTCTTGTCGGCAAGGCTTGCTTCAGTTTGCTCTGGTGTCTCATGTGTCCTGGAGGATGTGGTCTTGTCCTCATGTCAGCAAGTCTTGCTTCAGTTTGCTCTGACATCTCATTTTCCCTGGAGAAAGTTGCCCTTGTCCTCTGGTCGGCAAGTCGTGCTGCTGTTTGTTGTTATGTTTCCGAAGCTCTTGATATTGATTTTCGCTTTGCATCAGATGGAGCTTTACCAAGTGATGTTCATGTTTTGTGCACCATGTTTCAGTCACTCAGTGGCTTCAGCACATTTGAGATAGTGTCCAAAAAAGATTAATTGATGGTGCTCTCTTCTTTTATATGAACCTAAGTAAGCTGTAACCTTGCAATTTCCCATATTTGCAGTTGCACGATAAATAAATCTGTGTTTTTTCCCATATAAGATTTTTGCATCCAAACATAGACTACAATCTTGCCCCAGACAAAAGAATAATCCATGCAAAAATTGGTAGATGTGGCTTCAACGGTGTGGCTTTGTATAGCCGGACAAACATACACACATTCAGCTTTATATATAAGGATTAAACAGGTTCTTTATTATTTAATTTTATTTATTTTGCATTCTTAAAGCGCTCACACAGCCCGCGGGCATCGAGGCGCTGTTGCAGGAATTGTTTTTTGTTTGTCAGTTGCGTAATTATTTTTTTTTGTCTTAGTTGCATATTTATAACTCGCTTAAATACCCAGAGGTTTCTAAGCGGGGACCGGGATCGAACCTGTGTTGCTTAGTGTGGTCTTGCTTCTGGTAGAGCAGAAGAGATTCCACACCAACAGTCAACAGAGATCTAACTCACAAGGGTTCAGCAGACCAGCCGAGGGGTCAAATGACAACATCTCACATCAGTGGGCTGCACAAAGGACATAAACAGGGTAGGCACAAGTATATAGCTGAAGAACGAAGGGGTGGAGGAAGTGTAATAAGCACATTCAAATCCCTAAAAGACTTTTACACGACACTAAAAACAAGATTTTTTCACAGAAACGATAGGGAAAATATGAAACAGACATAGAAGGAGTGTTATGGGTTACATTTAAATTCCTTAAAGAATCTAACATACCACAAGAGACAAGGGAATCGTACAAAAATGTCGACCTGAGAATTGCGACGGCCGAAAATGGCGACTTTTTTTTATACCCCCCTTACACCACATATATATGTGGGGGGTTATGGGATATTATAGTAATATGGGGGCCTGCGGGGATCTCCCCCCGCATATCTATGTGGTGCAAAGAAGGATTAATAAAGAAAAAAAGACGGCATTTTCGGCCGTCGCAATTATGTGTGGTCTTAGTGATCACAGAGATCCGAGACAAACGTCTTTCATGGCAAGGGTAGGAAGAGAATGACACAAGATGCAGGAGTGTGATAGGTGCATTCAAATTCCTAAAAGAATTTAAGGCAATACCAGTGAAACATTTTCAATAGAAAATGGGCAATACATGAAACAACCACAGGGGAAGTTATAGAGAAAGAACACTGGCTGCATTGGACCTGTGACTGATCCTAACTGTACCCCCACTGTCCCTAAGTCTGCATCAGCCTTTTGAGACACCTCTACATGTTTCTGCAGGCCAGCCTGCTTCCATTTAAAGATCCCCTCAAGGCAACAGTTCTCATGAATGGATGGTGTCTCCCCATTGTCATTGCCAGACCGGGGCCCACCTCTGTCTGTGTGACATCCCTGCTGACCTCACAATGGGCTGTTTCTAAGACCTGGCTGTCCCCCACATTCTGACCTCGGCCTATCTCATCTGGGCGCCGACTGGATCAGTAATATCAGATCCAGCAGCAAAGGGAGATCAAGAAACGGGGGGGCGATGGAGGTGCACAGGTACCAGTTCTCCAGAACCAATACAAGCGCAGAAGAAAGGTAAGCATGGGGTGGGCTATATGTTCACGGATAAAAGTCATGCGAATGTAGAAGTCTTGATTTTGACATGTAGGCAGGTATCTAATGACATAGAGAGGGGATGTCAAGTTGCATGAATGGGGTTTGCAATATTTTGGGATGGGCGGTAATGCAGTAGTGATATTTCTGCACTATAGCCTGCTTGTAGTAGCTTAGTGACAAGAGTAAGCAGAGCAAAAATAAACATACCGCAGGTGTGGGCGGATATCCAGATTTCCCGAAACTCTGGGAAAGTACCTCACACAATTCCTCATCATCATCCAACAGCACATTTTGAAAGGTTGCAGCAGTCCAGGTATTGCACCTCCTATTTCAAAGTTGCCAAAGAGGGCTGGCAAAAAAGGAAAGCAACAAATATCCTCGCTGAGCCCCCAACCAGTCAGATAGCTTTGCTCCAATTCTCAGCACATATCATTGGGCAAATGAGTGAAGTAGACCTCAATGTATCATCCAGAGTGGTGCATTTAAAACCCAGATTACACATTGGTCACTTGTCACCGAGAGCAAGCAGTGGATAGTCAGCCTAGAAAAACACTCTTGAGACCTTTAACTTCTTGCTGAATCTTAATTCCTCCTTTTTGCAGATTAATTGAATGAGCTAACTTATTTTAGAAGGGAATGGTCTCTATATAATGGCAGTGCCTTGTTTATGTATTATGTTGTAAGTGGATGTTAGTCTTATTGATGGTTTAGTCACGTTTAGAGTGAACTCTCCGGCATCCAGAGGTCAAAGTGGGAGGGAACGAAAGGGCACGACGTTCCCTTTCTTTTTTGGGAAATCAGTGATCGTTCCCTTACTTTATTTAACCTGGAGCACGGTTCCAGGACAGCAGTGATGGACAACTTCTTCCCTACTGGGGATTTGAACCTGGCTCATGTGGGTTATACTCCAGTGGCACACCAAGCACACCAAGCTGAGCTATCTTGCAGACTATCTCCGACATAACGCTCATTGTCAACCAGTCACAGATTCCTGTTCTCGGCACTGATCTGTGCCTGCTGCAATTACACATGGAAGGCTGCAGACACTGGGCCTCATTACGAGTTGGGTGGTAGCCCTTAAACGCTATTACCGCCGCATTTAGGGGCCGTCCAATCTCGAGTTGGGCAAAATGCTGAAGGTAGAAATCCAGGTTTCCGCCCGTTTTCTGCCGTTTTCAGCGCAATTGCAATCGCTCCGAAAGTCATATGGACTCTTTAAAAAAAAGCTGGAATTACAGCCTTACCACTACTCGTGATCTGGCTCAAATTGTGCCGGCCCGAGTAGCAGTAACACTATTTTCATTGGCAGTATCCCGGCGGAATTACCACCGGGATACTGGCATGGTCCTGATGTGGTCCACAGTGTCTGTACAGGTTACAAAAAATACAAGGTTGGCACTAGAATTGTGAATCCAAACTGCGCTCAGTGTAACGATAGTTTAAATCAGACCAAAAATAAGTTTAGTTAAGCTCCCTGCTATAAGGCATGTGTCAGGGTGGAGAGGGTAAGAACAACTTAACCATGAGTCCTCAACACTACTGCGCTAGGTCCAAAGAAGGAAGGGTGTACATATATGTACACACACAGATATCATATCATAATAGCCTTGATGTGTAAACAAGCCTTACCTTGTTTTTAGCTCATTTGTGTTGGTCAGCCATATCTAACATCTGGCCTGATTGTGTAAGGTATTATGCATTCATCTAGCATTTAGATCGCATGTGAAACATAGCACTGCTCCATCTACATAGTTGGAACCCAGGAAGTAGACATTGTTGTTTGGACAGCTCTTTTTTCCTCTTGCACACCACCCCTGCCACCCCTCAAGTTTTTGTTTGCACATCTAACTGTAGACTGGGGCTCCAGAGGGGCTGCACCTGGGCTACTCTTGCCTAACCTTGGAGTGCCATACTGATGGTAACCCCCTCCCCCTCCCCACTGAGGGCTAACATTGTGTCAGGCTGAGATCCTGGTGTCTGCGGAAGCTGCTGAACCCCCGACAATCCACCCAAAATGTGGCACTCTGAGCTGATAATATATATAACCGCTCAGTTTACCTCACTTCCAGAGGAAAGGGGGAAGGGACAAATTAACAAACACCAGGCTGGAAGCTATCAACTCGCTGGTTCTTCACCTGTAGTTAAAAACATAAACATGTAATACACCTCATTACTCAATGGGTTACTATACTAACCTTAAAACTCTATATCCTTTACCAAAATAGTCAAAAAACCATACCTGGTACTTCTCTTCAGTATGCCCAGAGAAGTGATAAGCAGACAAGACTTCCTTACTTGTTGACCAGAATCTTAAAGATCATTCAGCCTTCTCAGCAGGTCCATGAATGTAATATTTAACTTTGTAGTTCGTCTTCTCAACCTCAAGATTCTTGAACAAAGTCTAAAGTTCTTTAAATAAGTTTAAGGAAGTTTAAGTTCTTGTATTTATTTTTATATTTTCTTTTTAGAGTGTCTTTTACTCTGGAACGAATTTAAAACTTGCGATGAAATCTTCACGTGGAAAAATCCAGCACACGCGCTAAAAATCCAAACCGTGGGAAAAAACACACGCGCTTTACTCAAAGTCGCGGGAAATACGCACACCCGCTGAAAATCCAAACCGCGGGAAAAAACACATGCGGTTTACTCAAAGTCGCGGGAAATACGCACACGCGCTGAAAAAACCAAACCGCGGGAAAAAACACAAGCGCTTTACTCCAAGTCGCGGGAAATACGCACACGCGCTGAAAATCCAAATAGCGGGTAAGACGCACACGCGCTAAAGTCCAAGACGCGAGTTAAAGACACTCGTGCTAAAGTCCAACCCACGAAAAAATACGCACACGCGCAAAAACCAAATCGCGGGAAAAAAGCACACACGCTTTTATTTTATCACGTGACACTTCTGAGAGCTCGCGCGGAAGCTCCACATAGATTTGTTCTTGCGCATGCGCAGATTCGAAACGCATAATAAAATACACACGCGAACTCACGTAGCAAAACCCTCGCGTATATGAACAGTAAACGCGAGTCAAAAGTTCACGCTCACGCTTCACTCTCACGCGCAGAGTCACACGCGCAGGCTCAAGGTAACGGAAAAAATCACGCTCTAGTTTGAATTGATACGTAGGAAAGAAAACAAACGTACGCGCTTAAGTTTTTAGATACAGGTTTGCGATTTCAATCCTTTTAAATTAATATAACTTTTTTACAAAGTTCATCAAAACAAGGAAAGTCACTTATCTTGTGATTGAATCTTGAAAACTTCTTTTTTCAGAAAATTGGAAATTTCTCACTCCTGTCCTGTGTCTCCACCAAACTCCATACACGACTCCTGTTATATTTTCAAAGATGCCGCTCGACTGCTTGAAACTTGACACCCCAGAACAAGTTAAGCAGGAGCAGCATAGCACACGACCTCTCAGCTGGGCAAAGACGATGAAAGGCAGTTTAGAATGTTCACTGTCCTCTCTAGAAACAATCTCCAGCCAATTAGAATTTAGCCTGAGAACCTCCATCTTGGCTTGGGGCATTTTCCATAGACTGCAATGAAGGTTAAGGGCAAAATTGGCTGTTTTAAAATATAACCCATAATAACTTCCCAAAACCTTTCTATACTAAATATGTGTCTCCCCTGACCCAATGTAAATGAGTATATGATACTGTATGTAAAAGAATATGTCACTCCAACCTGACAGTACCTGACACATTGAAACTGGGGGAGAGTTGGATCCTGGCTACGTCTACACTTCAGTTACGAGAATTCCCGGCTGCCACTCCCTGGTACATACCAGAGGGATTCAACCCTGCACACCTGCATCCAGTCAGCCTCCCTGAAGATTGCTGAGAATTGTTTGAGCTCACTGCAGCTGGGACCCACAGTAGCGCCCCTGCCACCCCTCAAGTTTTTTTGTTTGCATATATATATATATATATATATATATACACACACACAGATATCATATCATGATAGCCTTGATGTGTAAACAAGCCTTACCTTGTTTTTAGCTAATTATTTAGCTCATTTGTGTTGGTCAGCCATATCTCACATCTAGCCTGATTGTGTAAGGTATTATGCATTCATCTAGTACTTTGATCGCCTGTGAAACGTATCACTGCTCCATCTACATAGTTGAAACCCAGGAAGTAGACATTGTTGTTTGTACAGCTAACTCTTTTTTCCTCTCGCACATCGCACCTTCGCAACCTAGCGGAAGGCATAGGCTCACTTCCGCACACCCTGCACTCGCGTATAATACAAACACTATTGCACATCACCTCTGCCATAAGAATGAAGCAACTTTTAAAGATAAAAATTCGAACTGTAGCTTCCCACATAACTCTCTCTCCTTAAACACACAATCCCCCCTTTAGTCCATAGTATACCTCCGCTGTGCCCATACATACTCCATTTAGACATGGTTGACTAACAGGGTCTTGGCCATCCTTGCATAACTTTAATGGCTGAAATGCACACATGGATGATAACACAACCCAAATTCTCCCAAGTTTCTTTTTGGACACTGATCCTTTCGAGGGCATTCAACCAAAAGCGCGTTGGGACCATAATTATGGTGAAAGGCGCTATAACATATGACAAAGTGAATGAATGAATAGCTTTATGAAATTATTGGACATAACACAGATAAATTATGTTGAGTTCTGTAAAGAGCCAAGGAAAATCATATGTCAATAGAAGAAATATCACCTACTGGAAGTGACACCGTCCATCCATACATGAAATAGATGCACACGTACAGGTAACGGGCAGGGGTGTGTGGCTATAGTCCCAGCCGTGTCCCTTAAGAGGTGGGAATGGTGGGTGATTGGAAGTGCGAGGCTCCTTAAAGCTGCATACTGTGGGGGACAATGACCAACAAATGGCGGTCATTTAAATGCTGCATTTTCTTTTGTTGTGTTCTCGTCTGTCTTAATAGTACTGTTGTAAACACTGGAGTGTGGGGTACAGTGGAGAAAAAGAAAGCATGGTGTTTGCATTGTGGGGGGTGAGTATAGTCTCTCGGGAGTGGGGGTTTGGGTGCAGCTGATGCGGAGGTAGAAGGGGACGGGGCAGGGAACCATAGTTGCACAACTTTTATTTGTATTCTGTGACCACTGCCGGCATCACCAAATGACTGGCCCCCTTTCCCGATAATCGATCTTGCTGAATCTAAGGGGTAATGACAGACATGTGTATTGGAATGAAAAAGCTGACTGAGCAGTGTACATTGCAAGTGATTAACACATTACAACAGGCTCAATAAGTGGATTTCCTGAATGATATGGGGCCTCCTGGCCTTTTAGCAGATACAAACTTACTGCAACTTCATTCTCAGAATAGAAGAGGAGATTTAAAGAAGACAAATCGCTGGCTAGAGGGAAGTCATTAAAACATTTTATGTATGTATGTATGTATGTATGTATGTAGTATGTGTGTTTGGAATTTATAAAGCACAAACTTGGTTGGGAAGCAACAGAGTGCTTTACTTGAAAGAAGCACCCAGGGGGTTACAATTAGCAAAGGGACTGGGATGGGTAAGGGTAACACAGCTAGGTGAAAAGCTCTGAGGGGGACAGAAGTCAGGTTGAGTGGTGTGATCAAGAATTGGCGAGATATTTATTGAAGAGTATGTTCTTTAGGTGCTCCTTGAAGTATAGGATGGGGAGGACCAGTATTATCTGCATTGTTAGCTTGTTCCGGAGACAGAGTGCAAAAGGGCAGAAAGCTCCTTCTTAATAACTACTGGTTCCCCTTATCTTCTAATCGTGTTTTTTATAATGCGCTTAAAACCAGAGGTTTCTAAGTGCGGACTCAGGATTGAAGGGAGCGTGTTGCCACTGAGCTATACTACCCGTGTATCTAGGCTTTTGACATCCATCAAACTCCACCTTAAGTCTTCTTCTATGTCCCCCTTATCTGCCTAGACTTCCATGTCCTTACTGAGATCAACCGTGTCAGCCCTTGGGCCCATACATCAAGCTTCCTAAACCACTAACCTCTGCTAGTCACCTGACCTTGCAAGGGTGCATGTCCTGAGAAGTGCAAATTTAGGATTAGCATGAGTTACACGTTTTACATAGGCTAACATCTGAACAATGTGATGTTGCTTCTCTCTCCTTAAATTTCAATATCAAGTGCTTGGATGCAAAGCTTTACTACCTACAGCAAAGTTATCAGTATCCCCTGCTATAAGTTTAATGATGGAGAATACTACCAATTGGGTGTGAACCATATTAACTCTTCAGTGTTGTTTCATGTACTATCCAGATCATTGTATTCCTGCCTGTGATCATGCTTGAGTCTATTATTGCATTTCCTGCCCCTTTAAAAACGGTCAGTACTCCTGCCTACTGCTACTAGCTGTCCCTCTTTATAGAAAATGTGTGAACAGTCACCCTCACGGGTACTTAATGAGTGCAAGGGATCCTCTTCTGTTTATTGACTACACTTGAGTGAAAGTCTCCTCTTTCTTTTCAGAGTCCTGGGCCATTTCTGCAATGTGCAACTTTACCTCGAAGAACAGACCTCCACCTCAGAACAAGAAACATCTCTTCCAGAAGAACTCAAGGGACCGAAGAAGGGGATGCTATACCTCACCCAGTACAAGGTACGGATTTCCCTTGACTGGACACATAGCATTCCTAGTACAAGTTATAGACACCCACCGCCCAGGAGATGTTAGACCCTACCTATCCCAGGGCAACAAGAAAGTAGTGGGTGGTGGGGCAGTGGCTAGGGACCTCGCTTCATCACCCCAGCTTCACCAATGTCCTGCATGGTCCACCAAATCGTGCATACAGGCACTCTCTCATCAACCCTGTAGTTAGCTAGCCTAGAGTGGTTCCAGATAGTCCTCTCATCCAGCCTCACCTCTTTGATTAGGACTTCAAAAATCTTTGTAGATCCTGAAAACATGGAATCACCCTTGACAGTAATACCCCCTTCCTCACTCTAACCCATTAATCAGGGAACAACTCCAGAATGTGACCAGAGATTCCCCAATCACGATATCTGTTTTCTACCCTGTGCTTGGTTAATGCCTTTCCCAGACTTCCTTAGTATCAAGTCCCAGCATTAGATCCCGAGAACGCTGAAGATGAACCCCACAGACACCTCTGAAACATCTACTCAACAAGTTTTGTTTTACTTTTGCCAAACAGACAACCCCGGGGGGAAAGGGGAAGTGGACACAATAATAAATGACAGGACACTGCTTGCGACTATTCTGTTGAAAGCGGCTGACCTGTAAACCAAATGCAAGAAGGTATTAGTTTCTTACTACCTCTTTCTATTCCCTCTTATCTGACTTAAGTCACTCCCTTTAGATTACCTGTCTGCCTCCTCTAACAGCTCGAAGGCATCACTGAATCCTTCACTTATCTTCTTAGTGTAGATAGGAGATCTCTCTCTCTCCTTGGTTCTTACTCCTAAGAAAGATGCAGCAGAAAGAATTCTTGGATGTCTCTCCAGTGCATTCGCTCTTAGTTCTCTTAGTTTTAAAATTCAACTTCCCGTACTGATATTTTGTTGTGCCTGTCTCCACTTAAGATTTTCTACTCCTCTTTGCCTTATTTCCTTATTCTGCAGGTTTTTACTACCAGTTTTGCATTAGTTCACAGTGTATGTTTTCTTTTCTAATTATGGCAATGTCCTTCAGTAGGTCCTTAACTAGACTAATTTATCTTCTGGCTTTCACTGCTACGGTTTACTTATGGTTTCTTTTTGTGTCTTAAGCCCTAGCTCCTGGTATCTCTGCTAGTCCTTAGATACGATTTATCTCCGCTAGACCTTGTAATTAGTCGTGAAGTCTTTAGATACGATTTTCTTTTTTTTTAAAACATCTATTTATTAGCATGTCAACAAATACAAATCACATCAATATAATACAAGGGTTTTTTAGATTTTAGCAGAAGCATAAACACATTGTTTAACTACATTCCAATAAGTATACAATGCAAAGCAAACATTACAATCCAACACATCCCCCTTAGCCACACTAAATCACTTTCAGTGTATGTAAACAACAACAGTCTCAAAAAAATATAACCACCCCTCCTATCAGAAGACATACATAGACACAAGACTCCACGTAGACCAACACCAAACCAATACATTAAAAAAGAGAGCAAAGAAGAAATACCTAAGGTATGGATGATATTGCGGAGTGGGAATTGTTTTTTCTTTTTTTTTTTTTCCCTTTTTTCTTCTCTCTCCCTTCTCTTCCCTCTTTCTCTTTTCTTTCTATTTTTTCTTTTCTTTCTTCTTTGCTCTCTTTCTTAGTGTATTAGATATGATTTTTGATTGCCACTCTGTCACTGCCTTGCGTTTATATATTTAATTTCTGTTCCTCAGCGCTGTCGTGCGTTAAATTCCTAATTACCTCTTGATGTGACTCACTGCACTGTTGCACTCATAACAACTTCTTTTAAACTTGCCTTGTCACCTCGCGCACTCACGCTTCTCTGATCTTCGTCTTGCTTCAGGAATGCTTCTCTTCAGAAGCTGCCGGACTCTGCACTGCCACGCACTTGCAAAGAAATTGCTAGTATTAACAAGTCAACTGTAGTGCTATGTTACCATGTTGAAGAACGTGCGCAGGTTCTTTTTTCGACTAGCTCCCAGCCTCGCAGCTCGCGCGCACATTAACTCGGCAGAGATGCAGGTAACAGGCACATGCACTCGGTCTCTTCCGAGTTACCTGCTGCCCTGATTGCCAAAACTCCAAAACATGCACTCAATAACACTTTTAAAACTATTTACAGCTCTGACAATGATTTACATCAGCCTCTACAATTTATTAACATTTCCTAAGTTGAAATGACTTATTCTCATTAAAAATGACTTGAAACATTCTATACACTTAGCTCAGAGTCTCTTGACGGATTTTCAATCAATTAAGTTAATTCTCTTCTTGGGATTTCTTCCTCTGTCCTCTTCCTGTAAACTGATTTTACTTGGTTACACCTGGAGCTCTTGTTTGCTGTAACATGCTCTGTACACATCTTGAATGAAAGGCAGTTTAGAATCCTGGTAAACATTCCAAGCTGCCCTTCAGAACCACCAACTAATCAAATCCTAGAGCTGCTCCCTTTTAGAAAGGGGTAACTCCTGTCTCATGGTAGAACTTTGGTTAAGGAATTCACAGATGTCATTAAAACACTCACACATGCTTCAAAACAGTTCTTATAAATGGGCAAAACACACACCAACCTTATGCACCACCTTTCCCCTCCTGCCACTTAGTGGAGGCTCCCTACTACCCAACCAGGAATTCACCCATCCCGGATTGAGCCTGGAATTGAGATCTGTTCCCCACATAAGGTGTAACAGTAAGATTCCTGCTTCTACATTGGGGGTAGACTTCACACCCAAAATCAGTTTCTTAACAGCTTCCTTAACATTATTGTTATTTCTCAGTGCCTGCTCAATCCTCCACACTATTACCCTATTAAATCTTTCAACTAGCTTGTTAGTTTCAGGATGATAATTGGACATGTATTTCCACTTTAGCCCCTTCCTTTTAGTGCACTCTGATATTTCTGCGCTACAGAATTGAGGGCAGATGTCGCTTTCTATTTCAATGGGGTAGCCATCCATTCTGAAGACCAACTTTAAGGACTGCATAATGTCACTGCTTTTAGTACCTTTCACCAGTTTCACTTCCGGCCATTTGTAAAAGAAATTGTCATATGTTGCGCAGGGCACACAAGTAGGTTTTGGGTGGCTGTGCTGATGTAAGGGGGCAGGTAAATGCACACAGCAGGAATGAAGAATAGGTAAGGTAATTCAGAACGGCGGAACAGGAAGAAAAAACAGATCTCAATGGTGAACAAAAAGGGATGGGAATAATGCGACAAACAATGAGGAATCCCAATAGGGGTGTAGCCACAGGTTGGACTAGAGACTGCCCAAAGATATAAGGGAAGCTCAATGCCTTTATTTATTTGTATTTGTAGAGCGCACTACAGCCCACGGGCATCGAGGCACTGTGGACATGGAGAATAAGAAGGCCTACTTAAGGGTTACAGTGAAGCCGCCCAGCATATACATTCATAGATACGGTACATGGTTACATATATAGATACTTAGTCACACAGAGAGTGACTGCAGGAACAGGCAAGTTACACAAACAGGCTGGTTTTTATGGCCTTGCGAAATGCAGCATGAGAGTCAATTTGCCTGATGTAGGGTGGAATGGCGTTCCAGGTGGTGGCAGCCAAGGTAGGGAAGCTAGAACCCCCAGCGCACGCTCTGCGTGTTCTGTGGACAATTAATGTGTTGGAATATGCAGATCTAGAAGGCCTGGAAGCAGGGGGTTTGGAGAACCTTTGGGCAAGGTAAGGGGGGCTAGGTTGTGGAAGCACTTGTGAGTCAGAGCAAGGGTTTTGAAGATTATTCTTTCTTTAACGGGGAGCCTGTGGACGTGTCTTCTGAGACTCTGGGGAGTTGAGGGGTGATGAGGATGGGAAGTGATATGGCCCTAAGAAGCCAAAAACCATGTGTTTTATTTTATCCCAGAGGTCTGCTAACAGTCCAGATGCTTGGGTACAGTCCTGTGATGTTCGCGAACACTTCAGCTGTTCGGGGACATCTATGCCTATTTCTGAATTACAGAGTTGGTGAAAAACAGTTTTTGGATGGCTCATAACTTTGGCACCACCCAATGAAACTGCATGAAAATTTGGAATCTTATTCTATACCTGATTCTGAATTGTTCTGTAAAGTGTGGAGCTGTTTTGTCAAGAGGGAACAACATTAGAGGGGTGGTCCCAAAATATTGTAGAGACTTATAAATGTGGTGCCATTTGACAAATCTGCACAAAGATTTGCAAAGAGATTGTAGATCAAGATATAAATGTTTTTGTAAAGTTTGGTGGGATTTTGTCAAGAGGGGGCTAAATTACAGGCGGGGTCTCAACATGTTTAGACAGCTTATAACTTTGTTGCCGTTTGACGAATCTGGACAAAGGTTTTCAGAAGGATTATAGACCCAACCTTCAATGTTTGGTTAGAGTCTGAATGGATTGTGTCAAGTGGGGGCAAAGTTATATTATTATTGTATGTACATACATTTTGACACTTTGGAAAAAATAAAACATGGGCAGATTTCGAGCAAACTTGTGTAAGGAGCATTGGCAAGGACCTTAAAGCATGATTTTACAAATGTGTCTGTGTTTTATTTTTTGACAAGTGTCATAATGTAGGTACAAAAAATAGTTATATACTTTTGTTGACATGCTAGCGATCACCAAAACCTAGTCTGTACCCATGATACTGTTCTCTTATAACCCTCATCATTACAATAAAGGCAGTGGGATTGGTCTTGAGATCAGCAAGGACGCACCATTGGCACCCTTTCCCCCTCTCTGACGTTCCTCTCTGCTCCTTTGAACATATCTCAGTCCAACTCCTAGCTCCCACCCTTCTTAGTATCCTTCTCATATGTAAGCCCTCTCTCCTCTACTTTATCACTTCATTGAAGTGACCTTTACCTAATTCAACTCTGCACTGTCTATCCTTTGTGTAAGTTACTTTTACAGGCACCACTCCTTGCAAGTCCATGGAAAGGGGACGCAGGAGTGGCTTCTGTGTCTGGACCCTAGGGCACAAACAAGGAGTGTACTTACACGAGACAAGCCGGTATGGGTCCAGCTGGAACCTACAGTGGATGCCCTCTAAGGTAACAGAACGCAACACACTGTTACATTAAATTCACTATAGACTACAAGTAAAACAAGGCAAGGGAAGGGGCAGATATTGCCTTCTGGGAAACCCAGCAGCCAAACTCTGAACAAAGGAATAACAGAAGCACAAGTAAGGACAAGAACAGTAACATAAATAACCAGGGACAACTAGGCAGTCAAGTAAGCAAGATTTAGAAGGGGAAAAACAAGTAGAAAAAAAAGAATCTATTTGCAATAACACAGGAGACAGGAACTGCAGGATCGTAATCAGGAACTGTAAATCTGGACTGGAATAGCCAAGGCAGTACTGAAGACAGATAACAGGGAAACTGTAGCTCTAAAGTGGGAAAACAAGGGTAGAATAGAAGACAGATTACAAGGAATCTGTAGCTCTGAAGTGGGATAATAAGGGCAGGACAGAAGATGGATACAAGGAAACCCAGGACTGGAACTTGGAAGCTAAAGCCAGCAAACACACATTGGAGGAAAGGAAGAAGGAACAGAAGGCAGGGAGCCAGATAATAGGAGGTAAAGAGCAAGGGGCTGCACACAGGGAACAATTAATGCAACAGAGGAGCAGGGCTGCAATGCAGGAAGCTCAGAAGAGCAGGGCAGAAGGCAGAGGGGAGTAGCAGGCTGCAAGGCAGGGAGCCCAAAGGAGCAGGGCAGAAGGCAGAGGAGAGTAGCAGGCTGCAAGGCAGGGAGCCCAGATGAGCAGGCAGAAGGAGAGGAGAGTAGCAGGCTGCAAGGCAGGGAACCGAGAGGAGCAGGGCAGAAGGCAGAGGAGAGTGGCAGGGCTGCCAGGCACGGAACACCGGGTACTGGAACAGGAGCAGGATCTGACAGCAACAGGAAACATCAGAATATCGTGGCTCAAGGCAAAAAGGGCTGGGAGCAAACTCATTGCAAGAGACCTGTGCTCCTCCAGGCAGCTGCTTAAATAATGCCCAGTGCTGAAACAGGCTAATTAGCAGCAGCTGGAGCAGCACACCTGAAGGTAATCGGCCTCCTCCCTCTCTGGTCCTGGGAAGGTGAAAGTAGCACTTATCTCTAGGGCTTCTGGGGATTGTGGTTCCAACACTGATGCATAGGAATAACCAGGAAAGGAGAACTGCTGCAAGGTTCATTATCGTAATTAAAGTCCATGTTTTCGGAAATACAGATTTCGGAAGGGAATGTCAAATAGTGATTTAGGGGCTTCTCTGAAGATGGTAGAAAACACCCTGCAGGTCTGAAGACAGCGCCACCCAGAGGCAGAGATGCAGAAGCATGACAGAAATCCACCATCATGATTCTGAAAGATGTTCCCAGCCTTGTGTGTGGTAGGGGACCAAAATGTCTATTCCTAAACCTTTCCATGGGCCCTGTGGAGGTGGGTGGTTAGGAGCGAATGGGGCTCAGTTCAGGTTTTTGACTTAATTTGCTTGTCTCCCTGACCATGGGTCAGCCCCTGGCTACCAGTATCTTTCATGTACCTTCCTTTTTTGTCTCTGTGATTACAGAATGTCCCTAATAGGCCACCTGGACAAACCTTCCCTACCTGATGTGGATGGTACCAGTTGGTGTCCACATAACAACATGTCTTCTTCCACTAACAACTCGTCCTTGACCCCTAAGTAGGCTGATACATCTGCTGACATGTTTCTTATTGGGTAACCCCTCCTGTGTTCATCATAAAACCTGGGCCATACCAGGGTCTAACCTCAGCCCCTCCCACCATTCCTTTTTGATAACTATGGCTTAAAGGTATTTGGGAAGTGTGACGCTAACATACATGACTATTACTTTCCAAAGTCTCTTCATTGAGGGAAACTAGGACAAAGAAATGTGCCACCCTGTTGTGTACTCCAGGCACATTCTTAACCGTGCTATCCTCGGCCCTGTCCTGGATATCTTTAACGGTAGGTATTTTAAGAATGGCTTTGTGATGTGTGGGGCTACCAAATGACTTCACCCAAATGTGTCACCTAAAGTATTCCATTCCCCCCTACACGGGCAAGCAACTCTCTTTGTTTGATCCAGTATCTGCACTCAGTTTCGCTCACAGTCCTTGACGCATGACAGAAGACCATTTCTTCACCATATTATGTCTGTGAGTACACAGAACCTAGACCCCTTACACTGGAATCCACGGTGAGTGTGGCAGGGTTACCTAGATCATACCCTCTCAATTTCAAGGGTTTACAAATTCCTTCATCATTCTCGCTACCTCTTCACATCTATCACTCCATAGAAATGTGGCATCCCTTTTAAGTAACAAGTGAATCAGATGGATGAGTTCTGCAAAGATTTTAACAAACTTGCTGTATAGCTCTGTCATACGGAGGAAGAAGCACACCTCATGCTCGTCACTAGGCATGGACGCATCCCTGATGCCTTTCTTTGTGCCCTCACTGCACCTGTACACCTATCTATTGATCAGGTGACCCAGGTACTCAACCTTCTTCAACATAAACATACATTTGTTAGCATCTAAGGTCAACCCCTTGGCCTTCAGTTTGCACAGCATGGCATACAATCATTTTAGTTCCTCCCACTCCCGTAAACCAGAATTCTATCCTGAGGGCATGGCTCATCACCCTCTGGAACAACACTGCCACAGATGCTAGTCCAAAGGGCATCCTGCAGTGCCAATAAAGGAAAAAAGGTGTAATGAATCAAGTTAATTGTCATCAAAAGTACATAGGCTGCCGACAGGTTTCAATGTGGTGAGCATGTTGGCGCAGTATACACAGTTCAACATCCCAGCAATGACAAGTATTAGGTACTCGTCCACCAGGGTATTCTTGTTAAAGCCCCTAAGGTCCACTGACAATCTGTTTTGCCATTGACTTTATACAATTGGGCTCAACTACTTGGCCGACTCTATCAGTTAACTGATTCTCCGTGCATGAGTCGCTGACGATCACCCTCCCCATCTCCTCTCACAGCATATGGAATTTTCCTAGGTTTGCTGCTTATTGGACCTGCTCTGGGATTTAAAATAAATCTTATGTGCATAACCCTTCAGCCAATCTTGCTGCTTAAGACCTCCAGTAAAATATCCTCTTTGGTATGTTGGGGGCTAATTAATAGAACAGATTCATTCTTGTTAGGCTCCAGTTGGATCGGCATGGCTGCCTGGTCTCTCCACCCCAGTACTTCAACTTCTTTATTTGCCATGTTGAACTTCACTACAGATATCCAGTTCTTCAATTCACCA
This sequence comes from Ambystoma mexicanum, assembly GCF_040938575.1. Lineage (NCBI taxonomy): Eukaryota > Metazoa > Chordata > Amphibia > Caudata > Ambystomatidae > Ambystoma > Ambystoma mexicanum. The sequence goes on along the minus strand of NC_090924.1, from coordinate 117,681,552 downwards.
AGGCCATTAAAAAACCACATCACATTGATTTGTAAGCCTTCAAACCCATCAACGTCCTTGAATTCTGATCTCGTTAGTTTATCCATTAGGCCTTACTCCACTAATTTCTCCCATGTCTGTTTGAAAATAATTGAGTATGCTGAGTAGGGTCTACCATCATCCAGATTGGAATCTAGTTGATTCATACTGTTTAGCTAGGCATCTCATTGTGGAGTGGTCCTGTGTGTGATTCCTGGTGACCCTCCCACACACCACGTCAGAGATCCTCTTCTCTTGGACACAGGCGACCGACTCCTGCAAAGTGACGCCTGGTCTCCCAATTAAAACATTTCTTATTAAATGCTAGGCAGGTCCAGGAACTGGCCAAGTTACTTAGTCTGCCATAGCGGAAGCACTTGTACTTATCTAAGTCGTTGGACAACACTGGCCTCTTTTGGTCTCTTCTATCTTCCAGCTTCTAGTCCTCAGCTCTTCTCTTTGTGACATCTGAGTTATTTTTCTATGATATGCGATAATAACTTGCGTGTTGTCTGAGATGTTGGTTGCCCTTGTGGCCTGTTTACCCAGCCCTTTGTTTTGTTGATTGTTCTTCTGTAGAGTTTGGTGTGCTCCACCTTTTTGGCTACAGCCATGATCTCCTCAAGAGTGATATCACCACACACCAGATTTGTTCACATATTGTGTTATTATTAATGATTTGGTCGCTTATTAATTTCTTTACCCATCTCATTGCTGAAATTGCATAAAATCATTAACAAAATATTTACTATCGACGGCCACAAGATACCGGTAGCATCCTCTGTCAAAACCTTAGGTGTCTACCTGGACTCCTCCCACTCCGTGACCTGCCAGGTCAACTATATCGCCTCCTCCTCAGTGTAGGCTACCAAACTCATTAACTCCAGCAAACCTTACCTCTATACCAAAAACAGCATCGCAATTGCCTGTGCCCTAATAGGATCCAAATTGGACTACTGCAACCCATTCCTCTGCTGCAAATTGGAAAAAAAACCTGCCAAACTCCAGACAATCCAAAACAATGCCCTCTGGGCCGCACTGGTTATTGGCAGGCATGCTCACATCTCTGAGGCCAAAAACACTGCACACTGGCTCCCGGTTAAGGACAGAATCAAGTTCAAGACACTATCTATCACCTACCGATGCATCGCCAATGATGCCCCCGATACCTAGCTGAAGAAATCAAAAACCACTCTTCAACGGAACCGATAAGATCCGCCTGCAAACACTGTCTTGTCACACCAAGATACAACAGGAAAAGAGCAGGAGGAGCAAGCTTCCCAGTTCGTGTACCAACTCTCTGGAATGAGCTCCCTCCCCATCTGCGAGACGAACCGTCCTTCAATACCTTCAGGAAACATCTTAAAACCTATCTCTTCAACTGGCATTCTCTCTTCTCACTGCACCGCTCCCCTTCTCCTCTTCTTCCTCTGCAACTAACACGTAGATACCCATGGGCTTGGAGCGCTACTTATAAATGTACAAAATAGATAAATAAATAAAACATGCTCTGTGCCGATATGTATTCGTCCACACTTTCATCCACATTCTGTCTTCTGGAGTAGACATTGTATATTTTAATAGCAATGTTTGTTTTGAGTGGATAATGCGATTCCAGTTGTTTCAGTGGCACTTCACAGGCATTCGTCACCTGCCCCTCACTCTGCTGCTGATAGTGGAGGCATTTCTCTGAATTCTATTTGCACTTATTGGCAAAGAGCGTGAAAGAGTAGGGATCTTTTTACTGCAGTGAGCCATTGTGCATCACTGCGTTCAAGTAGTTTATTCAGTTATGTTCAGCAGTTCTGTATTAAATCAGGATTGCCTGTCCCGTTGACTAGATACAATGGAGCTCATGTTGCTCCAAGGAGTAATTTGGCGGCAAGGAGCTGTTACATGTAGACATACAAAGTGAGTATGCTGTGCAAAGTGAGTAAACGCTGCCTGGCGTGCTTGTATGTCGGGCAGGGTTTCATTTCAATTGTGAACACTGTTTACCATGCGCGCATTGGCAATTATGGCAGGCAGAATATACAGTGGATCCCTATAGAGTCTGCCTGCTTTATGCTCCAGCATGGAGTCCATAGGGATCTCCAGCATTTGAGCCGGCATGAAGATCCATGCCGGCACAAATGCTAGAACATTTGTATGGTGGAGAGGGCCGTGGTGTGAATGGAAGGTGTTCAAACCTTAGTGACGGCTTTTACACCTTCCACTGGACATGAGCTCCAATATGGCTGTGTGTACTCTGAGCAACGTTCGTCATGTACGGAGTGCGTTATTTTGGCAATTTTGTGTACACATTTTCGCAAATGTGAGGGTGCCTTCCGCTAAAGTCGGCTGGGCTGGGCTCGTGTACGTTTCTCTACCTTGGTGTAGCCATGCGCCATGGAAGTGGGCCAAGCTGCTAAACCTGTGTCTCACTTTGCTGGGTTCCTGAGATAGTTCCCTGCACATTCGCGCAATATGGCTTTTTTGCTATGAGCTGGTGATCCTCACCTGAAATACGTATTTTTTGGGCTTGACTGCCAGGGTACTGCTGCTGCAGGGTCCTGTGCAGGGGGCAGCAATCCACTAATCACCAACGGTTTGTGTCTCCAGAAAAGGACATTTGAGAAGGAGACAGTCATGTTCAGCTGTTTCTTGTAACAGAGAAGGACCCTACACAGCTCACACTTCCACCACTGCCTCCAACCGTCCCTCGGGGAACCCTGGTCCCCCTTACTTTTTAGACTCTCGTCATGACGGAAACCCTGGGAAGACAGAGGAGGAAGGTCTGTAGCGAAGGTGAAAACAGACAACCACAATATAGAAACAGTGGGATACTACACATAACCACACCCAATAAACTGTATGCATATCCACTGCCCAGAGGCAGATATGGCTCACCGACTACAAGGTAATGATGTCCAGTGCCCAGAGAAAGACCTATCATGCTCAATTTAAGGTATAGATGTCTACTGCCTGAGGGGATGTTAAAGCACACTCAATATTCAATATGGAAGCCCACCACCTAGAACACGCTAAACCGAATACAAGATACAAATGGCCACTGTCTAGATCGTGAAACACCTTCATATCAATACAATGATGAATGCCCCCTGACCCGGGGTGGATGCCCTTCACTCAATGAATGAAGGACATGCACACTTTCCAGTCTATAGTAATCCTTGCACAATACCACGTTGACTTCCGATGGGTGACATACCTCATCCGGTACTAGGTGCAAAAAATCTGACTCCACAGGGGGAATGAACATTACATAGAGTACACATATGGATGCCCACTGGACAGGGAATGCTACCGTTCAAGGTAGGCCTGCCAGAGATGCAACAACCCGAGAGATAGTGAGGAACCAGAAACCTCACCTATAATTAGTAAAGACAAAGCATTCCAGTGCAAGTGAGGTGATCAGCTTCACTGACAGAAAGGAGCGGGTGCTGTCTCCACCCAGAGACACGCAAAAGCATCCTGCTCCGCACATTTAGGTGAGGGCACACTCCAGACACGGAATACCGTCAAGTGCATTAAGTGGTTCTGTGTCATGGTCATTTTGACAAAAGATAGAAAATGTGGTTTTCTTGACGAATTGCCCATTTTGAGGGACTGCTTTTTAAAAATGTTGCTCTAAAATTCGGTGATACTTTGAATAACCCACACCATTTCCCTTCCCTCTACCTCCCCTTTGTGCAAGAAATTGAGCCCACATGGTATAATTTTAAAGAGAAGCATAGAACAAACTGTTTATTATATTGCAACGCAACACAACACAAACATCAGCAGTATATACCCAGCTAGATGTTCATCTGCAACCTACACCCACCCCTTAAACACACAGTCCTTTATGGAAAAGTATGAGCTGACCAAAAGCAAACATTATCATAGCTGTTCCCACTTGGCCTTGTGCACTTCCTGGAAGGCACATTTAGTGGAGCTGGTCTCCACTAAGTCCTTCTTCTGTTTCTTCATTAGTCATTTGTTGTCCCCCGATCTACATGATCACGTGGCAAAACACTTCTTGAAGTGTCCAGACTCAGTGGTGACTTTGGGGCCACGTGCTGCTGCCATCCAAACAGTTCGTACATTTCCACTATCTCACATTCTAAGTAAAATGATTTAATGTTTGTGACTCCACATCCTGCTTTCCAGCAGCAAGGCCCTGTTGCACTATCCGCATTCTATCATACCAGCCGTGGAACACGGCTTGGCCTCATAGCAGTGTACCAAAAGTGGAAAATACTCCGACATATAGAGGAAGAAATGCAAAACAAAAGAATGGAATGAATATGTTTTCACAAAATTTTTCAGACCTTCCCACCATGATTCCTCCTTTTTTTACTGCCCATTGCCTGTTTGTTTATTATTATCGAAACAATGGGCCTCATTACGACCCCGGTGCTAAACCATGGTGCTATTAGCACCATGGTCCATGCCGGGGTCCGCCATGGTGAATGGCGGAATTACCGCCCCATTCCAAGGTTGGCAGGGCGGTAATTCCCCATTCACCATGGGCCCTTCCCCATTCCCATTTTTGCCCCATACGGCTCAATGGGAATGGGGAAGGCGCTAAGTAGGGTGCCGCAAATTGCTGCACCGTACTGAGCACCAAGGTCCCTTTGCGGCACCCTACTTTAACGGCTGGTAAAACCAGCCGTTAAGGTCGGGTCCCGCAAAGGGACCTCGTAATTAGGCGCTAATAGGTTAACGGCGCTGCAGCCTTTTACGGCGCCGTTAACCCATTAGCGCCTGGGTCGTAATGAGGCCCAATGAGTGAAATAAAGAGGCGTCAAGAAATGGTCATCCTTTTTTCCCAGCAGACTGACAGATTGCCTATTAAGACTAACAGCCACATGTAAAAACGCTGTGCCTTACTAAGTGAAAACAACAATGGCTCTGAGACAGGTGGAAGGGCTTTGCCAGTCCAGGTTTTGAATGAGTGGTTTGTATCATACAGAGATAGGTGTTCTGTTGCTCTTAGTGATATGTGAGTGGTTTTCCTTAAACACAGACGGAAAGGAGTGCTTTTACTCCTTGGGTAATTAAGAGCGATGCACCATGATTAGTAGAAGATCACATTTTTCTGTCTGAATAGGTCATGTATGTTTTTTATGAGTTTTCATACTGTGCCATTCACCATTATAGTGGCCTAATAGCATAGAGGATTGTCCGGAATGCAGCGTTTTGTGGCTCTCCTATAGTATCCAGAACGTAATCTCCAAAGGAAGGGAAAAGGGCACCAGAGGAGAGGGCAGGCGAAGAAGGACCAGAGCTAAACAGACATTTGAGATTTGAAAATGAAGAGAGCGTATAGAAGGTAGAGGGGCAGTCAATGACAGTGTGCTTGCATGCCTGTGGCATCAGTGAAGAACGATCAAAGCATTTCCCTCATCAGGGAAAAGGCCCAGCTCCTAATTCATGCGTCTTACCTAGAGTCAGGTCTGGGTTCATTGCGCCACTGGAGAAAAGAAAGAGTGACCTGCCACAGCGCTCTATCTGTGCAAAGCTCTGCCAATTGACCTTGTCCTCATAAAACTTGGCAAGAAAAATGCCCTTTAGAAAAATACAGCAAGACTTTGAGAAATATGAACACAGAATGGCATGTACATTTAAATTCAAATCTCCAATGCAGCTCCTAAAATGAACTGAACTATTTATCCTGTGCTACATAGTATCATTCACATCACCAGCACCTCAATTAACCTCATATTTACCTAAATCTGTTGGCAATATTCCCGACTCAGTTTGGCAATGAAATCTTCCCCAGCCCTTCTGCCTGCCTCGCACAGGGTCAACCCAGATAAGGATTCTCCAGAGTGCAGTTTTTCTAAGGATCCTCAATTCGGGAGAGACCACTTCAGCTTTAGTCAGCCTTTGCCCAGCAGACAGTCAGCTTGCAAGCACTGGACTCAGTCTGCTCAGCAACCAGTGCTTCTGCCTGCCTCCGTCCGTCAGTGCCCGAAGAGGAATGCTCCTCTACTCTGCCTCAAAACCCATTTTTATGAAAAACCCCGTCAATCATGAGCACCTCCCCTTGTCCAGACCTACCCACATCAACCGATTTTTCTCATTGTGCTAACTGCATCGCTGAAGAGAAAACATTTTCATTTTTCTCTTGTGCTTCCTGCTCCAAAGCAACGCCATATTTTCAGCAGAACGGATCTTCACTTTCTTCAGCTTACCACACAGGGTAGATCCAGCCTGCACGTTTAAAGTCAATTTTTCTTCCTATTTTCAAAGCATTATGCATTTTCATCAGTCTACATCCAGTTTATTTCATGAGCTACTTTGCACTAAATGTTATTATGGGAAACTGTTACATGTTAAATGGGGTAATTAGTATGTTAGATTTAGGTTAGTATTATATTTGGTGCAGTTCAGTTCATTGAAATAGCACCCTGAAGCAAAGTGCAATTTCAAGCATGTGCTCTGTGCATTGGCATTTATTTAATTCTGCCTGAGACTCACACTCTTGAGTCCAGCAATGTGTTTAACACCCTGGGCCCAGTTGAAGTTCAAACCCTCGCAAAAATGTGAATGTGAAAGGCTGAGTCCATAGGATGAAATGCAGAGTCCCTAAACCTACTGAGCATGGCTTTACAGATGCATCCAAGCTTGATGGAATTCTGCTCGGCCCACCCACACGACAGAGAACATCTTCTTTCTTGGGGCTTTCCATTGCACCTAATGATACCAAAACTGTGGACTCTGCAGTCACTTGGTCGTTATTCCAGTTCTTAGGAGGCTAAACGCACCTGCATAATCTGCGCCTCGGACTGTGGCTTACTTCATCCCCGCTCAGGCTTATGGGCACCAGTGCACTTGCCAACCAATCAGTACTTGATCTGTGCCAGCACCCCTTAACATGGGCTCTACGTCATTGCCACAAAAGCTGCTGTTTCAGCACTGTCTGAGGCTCATATACATCCACTGGCCTAAAGTAAAAGACCTCTAGTCTCCTCACAGGTGTGAGGTATTGTGAGGGAAATTGACTATGGTGAGTGACTGTGGTGATTGTGTGGCTGTTGTGAGTGAGCAGCTGCAGTACGGGAGCTTGTTGTTATAAATATGAAATCAACTAAGGGCCTTCAGAATAGCCAGCTTTAGAAAGATAACTCTTTCCACCTTCTTAAAGTACATTTTGTTTAAATGCATTTATTTCATTTTTTTCTACTGCACAAACCTGGCCTTTAGGCAATAGAGTGCAAAACAATGCATCCAGAAATACAAAAAGAACGTAAAGAAAGAAGATGATAAAAGTTAGCAATTTAAACAATTAGGTTGGAAACAATATTTTAAGCCCCTTACGAAACCCCAACGGGGAAGGAGTCAATTGAAGAGAAGAGGGTAAATAAATACCAAAGGCACGACGGGGCAATCTAAAGAACCTGTCATGATGTTGAGGCTTTCTTTGCTTTAAGACTCAGGAGACAGGGGGCTTCATTATAAGTTTGGTGGTATGGAAAAAAGGGTGCCGATAGCAACTTACTAGCACCCTTTCCGGACCGCCAAACTATGAGTCTGCCAGCAGGGGCACAGTACTCCGGGCAGGCCTGACCTGGCGGGAGTACAGACTCCTAGTAGCAGTGTTTTCACTGAAACACCAGCACCGTTAATAACAGTGATGGTGCTTCAGTGTCCCCATCCCACGGGATTGGGGATTTACCTTTCTGCCCCAGTCATGATGATGTAGCGCTGGGATGTCAGGCAGAGCAAACCGCGTGACAGGGTCAGCGGTAGCTCGCCGCCTACCGGGACGTTGTAACGCCAACCCCATAATGAGGCCCAGAGTGTCTTTGCTTCGGGTAGCTCTGGCAACACCAGATATTGTCCTTTGGTTAACCAAATTAGGAGGTTGTTGAAATGCGACAGCCTTATAAGTAATGAAAGCAAGCTTAATTATAATACTTGCGTCAAGGAGCTGCCAATGCAACCCAGCCAGAATAGGAGAGATGTGATCGAATCCCCTCTTGCTCGAGAGAAACCGGGCAGCATCATGCAATCATAATTGGAGGGACCTGACAAAATAGTGAGGGACTCCCACAAGGATGGAATTTCCACCATCTATATGTGAAAGCATAATTGCTTGAAGAACTGAGCGAATAAGGCCATTAGGAATACAAGATTGATCTTACGAAGAAGCGCAAGCTAAAAATTATCTTCATCAGCTTTTTTTTTAGAGTCAGTGTGATTTTTCTGAGAGAGATGGAGTCCAACCAGAAGCCCAGGGATCTTGCCAAATGAGTTACTGAGGGAACAATGCCCTCCTCAGTTTGAGGGGTCATCCACGTTTTGAAAGGGAGAAATTCTGTTTTGCTGGCACTAAATTTAAGGTTGGCCGAGGTCATCCACTTTCTCAGTATTAGATAATAAAGTTTTAGATTGCAGATATCATTGGACAAAGACACACAGAGACACAATTGTGCGTTATTGGCCTACTGATGAAGTTGAATCTTACAATTTGAGACTGTGTCACCCAAGGGTTCGACAATCATATCCTTAATGTCACACCCTGGGCAGAGACGTCTTTATAAGAGGGCAAAAGAGTCACGGGGGGGGGCACATGGCTGTCTGATTGAAAAAGGTCACTGCCCATTTCTTTACAAAACTAAAACAACACATACCAGGAGGTTTTAGGGTGCGTGGCTGAGGCGCCAAACCTGCTGCCAGGCTGTTGCCTGCAAGTACATTCTGCTTGGTTCAATTAATCCTATATTGTTTGTGTTCACCACAGTACACACAGTTTGTCCATTCATGATAGCATAACTCCTGTAGTATTTTCACCCATCTGTGGTGAATATATAGATCACGTGTTATACCAAAAGTTGAAATGCATAAGATAGCTCATTAAGCACTCATTACAGATGTTTGATATGATATGATATGATATTTTATTTGTACTGCACTCATACACACGTGTTTCAGAGTGCGACTAGGTAAGGGAGGGGAACAAGGGAGGACAAAACAACGATCTTACTAGGCCCAGTGACATTGAGAACGCGCAAGTGCAGGGGGAGAGGGAAGGAGGTAAATGCAAGGGAGAGGGAAGAGGTAGAAAGTGCTGAGCAAGGGATAGAACAAGAGCAAATGGTAGTGCAGCCAGCAAGGTGGCAAGTGCAAGGTTTAAGGTGCAGACAAGGGGTTTCTGATCTGATAAGTGCAAGTAAGGGGACTGTAGGTTTACAGATACAGACCCAAGTGCAAGGGTCGCCAGGAGGCAGTGCGGGTGTGTGGCTGGTTGGGCAGGGACCTGGGCCCGAAATCAAAGGGTAGCCAGGTGCATAGAGCCAAAGCAGACAGTTCAGCAGGGGAGAGGAAGAGCAAAGAGGAAGGTCTTGAGGTGCTTCCGGAACCAGAGATGGTTCTCCTCAAGTTTCAGAGTGGCAGGGAGGCTGTTGCAGGGGGAGGCACTAGCAGAGGAAAGAGATCTACCACCAACTCGTTGCTTGGAGAAGCGACTGACCCTGAGGGAGTTGGAGGTGGAGGAGAGAAGAGCTCGAGTGGAAGGTATTTATGGAGGGAGAGTTTAAGGTATTTTGGCCCCTGGCCCCAGAAAGCCTTGTGGACAATGCAGAGGCTCTTGAATTTAATCCTTGCCGCCACTGGCAGCCAATGAAGAGATTTCGGGGCTGGAGAGATACAATCTCAGTGCTTGAGGTCAAGGACAAGTCTTGCAGTCCTGTTCTGGATTAGCTGCAGAGGACAGAGGGTAGAAGCAGGCAGATTTAAAAAGAGGCTGTTGCAGTAGTCAAGCCTAGAGAGAACCAGAGCTCTGGAAACAGTAAGCTTCTGCGGGAAAGAGAGGAAAGGAAGAATATCTCTGAGGAGGTGTATTTGGTAGTTTGACTTCTTAGAGACATCAGAGATGTGAGGTGAGAAGGAGAGTGTGGAGTCCAAAATGACCCTGAGGTTCTTAGCCTCACAGGTTGGAGCAGGAAGCTGGCCAAGGGGGGCCGGCCAGAGAGCAGAAGGAAAGGAGGGTGCAGGTATGCCAATGAGGAGAATCTCCATGTTACTGGCATTAAGGCAGAGATCATTGGCGGCACACCACTCCTGGATGGCTGACAGGCAGTCAGAGATGAGGGAGGGAGAAGAAGAGGCAGAGGGGAGCCTGAAAATGAGCTGAGTCATCCACATAGCACTGAAAGTTGGAGCAGAGAGCAGCAATGTGGCAGGCAAGGGGTGCCAGGTATTGGTTGAACAGCCTGGGAGAGAGGTTAGACTCCTGGGGAACACCACAAGTAGAGAGAGAGAGAGATAGAGGAAAGGAAGGACGCAAGTTGGACCTGGGAGGGTCGATCAGAGAGGAAAGAGATTCGTCAGCCCAGGTACTGATCGGTGATATGCAGGTTATCACATAGACAGTTGAGCAGGATGGCATGGTTGACCGTATCAAAGGCAGAAGAGAGATCGTGTAGGTTGAGCACATCAGGGATGTTAGAGTCAAGATTGGAGATCAGGTCTTCACAGATGTTCAGGAGAGCAGTTTCCGTGCTTCTGGCAGCTCTGAAGCCAGACTGATGGTCATGGAGACAACCAACAGAGTCAGTGTGAAGATTAAGCTGGGAGATGGCCAGCTTTTCCAAGAGTTGGCCCAGGAAAGGCGTGATAGAAATCGGGTGATAGTTAGCCAGGCAAGAGGGGTTGGCTGAGGGTTTTTTGAGAAGAGGGTGCACAAGAGAGTGCTTCACAGAGGAGGGGCAGGCTCCAGAGGCAAAGGGAGGGGAGTGGAGAAGAAGAGGTTTCAAGGAGACACGAAAGGAGGAAAATGGGGATGGAATGGATAGGGAGAGGAGGGGAGTGCCAGTGGAGGGGGGAAAGGAGCTGAACGGAGCGAAAACAAGAGGAGGCGCATGGGGATGGAAGAACAGAGAGAAGGAAGAGATCAGCAGATCGGAGAGAGGCACCCAATGTTCACTAGAGAACTTTGAGACTGTGAGCAAGTCTACTACAAGTTGGGCGAAACACAAAAAATTGGTTACCCCTTTCTATGCTTACAGAATATAAGATTGATGATGTTTTTGAAGTAGATGCGAGGAGAGAAGTCGTCCTTCTGCCCCCCGGTCACACCAATCAAATAGTGGGGGTTGAGTGCCTTGAGTTTATGTAAATTAACACCCTGTTCCTTGACCCTATAATAAAGCTGACTCAGCCGATACGACAACAAACCAAGTGTATATAGACAACATCCGGTGGGGTCACCTAGCGCCATTCATTTGGGCTACCAAACAATTGTGGACATAGAAGGATTGTTCTCTGAATACAAGACTTCAAGGAAAACAACAGAAGTACTTTTTCCATCATACTCAAAGGAAATAAGGAGAATATTCAAAACTTGTTCTCTGGGGAAAGAGTGATTGAACATTCACCTGCCACATGACCAGTTATTGTCCTAGAAGAAATGAGCCTCTCCGTTCGAATTACATGGAGAGCATTTACCTTCATGCTAACAGTAGATAAAAAAATATTGTGTCTGACCAGCAATCAAAGGGGTATACAGGAGTAATACCACTATTTCGAAGAAATGTTATTGTCCTGAAGAAGGCCTGCAGAACTAGAAGGAAAATACACTAGAGATGTGTTTAATGTAATCAATGGCCGAAACATGTTGATGATCTAAATGAGATTTCCAATAAGAACAGTCTCTTTTCTCTCTGTCTTCTTAGTTTTGTTCTTATAAGATCTGAGTGTGTATATATAGATATATATATGACATCCTTCATCCCGGCACATTGTGTGTTTTTTTTCGGTTTTTGAATGGCTTTTTAAATATTAAAGATTATGTGTGTATCGAGTTTCTGATAACATTCATATATATGGTTTGTTTTGTCATATATATGGGTTTTCTTAATAAAATAATAATGTGTTGTGATTATAAAAAAATGTTTTTGTGATCAATAAATACATTTGTTTTTAACGATAACATGTGGTTTCATGTCGAGATGTTCAAGTTTTGGTTGAGATCTAGCAACTTCATTTATGCAAACAAGTTTGTGCAAAAACATCAATCTTATATTCTGTCAGCATAGAAAGGGGGTAACCAATTTTTTGTGTTTTGTATTTTGCTTTATTGAAATCTCCTTTTTGAGAAAGTCCCCCGACAACAACAAAAAAGGGAGAATACCCAATTTAGGTTTAACTACTATAAGTTGGGCCAGGCAGGAGCCCACACTGAGGCTGTTGTGCAAGCCTCCCCTTTTCCTTTAGTTAGGTGTTTTCAAAAGTGGTGGGGCCAGTTAGCGGTTCGGATTCAGACAGAAGACGTTATTTTTTCCCTGGGATATAATTTCCAACTAATGAAAAGAATCGGATGGTCAATGCCATCATGACCTTGGGAAAGAACAGCCCCTAATCCAACATGTGAGGTGTCTGTTTGTAAGATAAATTCTTTGTTAAAATTAGGCACTTTTAATACTGGCTCAATGGACACAATTTGTTTCAGTTTGACAAAACGGTGTTGCTCTTCTGGATTCCATTTTATCTGTTGTGTTTCCACGTTTTTAAGCTTATCAGTAAGGCAAGAGGTAATAGTGGAATAACTGGGAATGAATCGTCTATAATACCAAACCAACCATAAAAAGTCTCTCAAATATTTCTTTATTTTGGACGCTGGGGTTTCTTGCACGGCCTTCACCTTTTCACTTTGGGGCTGAATAAGTCAATTTACCGCAAAGAAACCTCAAGGTGTTAGCTGACTTCAAATATTTCAAATGTTTGTGATCTGTATAGATAGTGATGCTATGTCTTGCCCCCATAACATAATGTCTCAATTTTCCCAGCTCTTCCTTGATAGCCAATAGCTCCCTATCAGCCACTGCATAATTATGCTCGCAGAGGGAAAGCTTGCTGGAAAAATATGCCATGGCATGCAACATCCCCTCTTCATCTTTCTGTGAACGCATAGCACCCACTACATCTCCCGAGGTGTCTGTTTCCACCTGAAACGACTGCATAATATCAGGGTGTCGCAAAATAGGAGCAGATGTAAATGCTTGTTTCAGCTCCTTGAACACCTGACCTGCTTGCTCATCCCATTCAAATTTGACTCCCTTTTTCAACAACCTAGTGATTGGAGAGACTATGTCAGAAAAAGATGATATGAATCTGCGATAAAAAATGTGCAAATCCCAAGAATGATTGCACATCGTTCACTGACTTAGGAACTGGCCACTCAACCACTGCTTTAACCTTGCTTGTATCCATGACAATCCCTTCAGGCGTTAAAACATAGCCCAAAAACGATACTGTGTCTGACAAAATAACACATTTTTCCAGTTGATATTCTCTCAACCGTTGCAACACTTGTTTTACATGTTCCTGATGATCTTCCATGGATTCTGAATAAATAAGAATGTCATTGCTATATACAATCACAAACACATCTAGTAATCTTCTCAAGACCTCCTGCATAAAGAATTTAAATGCCGCGGGTCATTGCAAAACTCAAACAGCATCACCAAGTACTCGAACAACCCAAACTTGGTCCGAAACACCATCCTCCACTCATCACCCTCTTTCATTCGCATAAGCTCCGCTCAAATCTAACTTGCTATACACTCGCTCAGATCTAATTTGAAACAGCAGCACAGAAACCAATGGTAATGGAAAATGATTCTTGACCATCACCTTATTCACTGCTCTCTAATCAATGCAGGCTGTAAGTGTCCCTTCTTTTTTGAAATACAAAACAGAGGACAGGACGCAGGTGATTGCGAAGGCCGAATAAACCCAATTTCTAATATCTGCTCCAGATTTTCGTCGCAAATGCTGATTTTCAGCTTCTGTAAGGGAATAAATATGGCTTCATGGCAATGCTACCGCCGGCTCCAATTCAATCACACATTCATAGTGTTTATGCAGAGGTTGTGTTTCTGCTTTTTTCTTATCAAAGACGTCTACATAGTCCTGACACCACCCTGGTACTTCAGTGTTAACCATACAAACTTGATGAGAATAACTTGTACCAGTGATACAGTTCTGGCTAGCCAGTTTATGGTTGGATTATGCACCTCCAAACAAGGCATGGCTAGGATGATTTTAAACTGGGGCGCAGCAATTAAACCAAACACAATGCTTTCTTCATGGTGAGGGAAACTACTCATATTTAATACCTTTGTCTGAGTGGTTATGGGCCCTGAAGTTAATAATGAACCATCTACCGACCATACTGGTTCAATGGTTGATTTTGCCTGCAGTGCAATTTTCAAGCTCTGGGCATAGTCTACATCGATGACATTTCCTGTTGCCCTGGAATCTATCATAGCAGAGGCTGTGACTCTGTAATCTTCAAAGGCCAAAGTCACTAAAATCGAAATGTGAGGTTCCCCTCATGGAGTTAACATAAAAGTGTATGTTGGGTCTGTTAGGGGTTTTGTCAGAGGGCTATTACATAACTTGGGTGGTATTTTAGTATTGTGGTAAAATAGTGGTAAAATAGTGGTAGCACAGCATATTTAGATTAATGCCCTATATGGTGAGACAAGTCTCCCCCTCTTATATTTGTATTCTGTTTAGGGTTGACTGTGAGTGCAGACTAGCGGACCTTGCACTTATAGGGACAGAACAGCAGCAGCTGTTTTTCCGGATTTCTTGAGCGTGTGACCGCATCTACCTGTATCTCGCCCAGTAGGTGTTCAATGGGAAACAACTCTCCCATTACTGCACCAATTATGGCCAACTGATCTGCTTTGTCATTCCCTTCCTTGTCCTCACATGGCGCCTTTAAATGGCCACAAATCTTTCTCCAGTGTACTATTAACTCATTTTATGACACTAGTCTGTCTATGGCTTGAATCATTTTACCATGTTTAAGGGGTTTGTTGTTGCCTTCCAGCCAGGTAAATATTCCACAAAACTGTTTTGTGCATAATCAGAATCGGTCATTAATCAGTTTATTTTCAACTGCTGTAGCAATTGCCTTATAGATGGCAGCCAGCTCTGCTACTTGGCTACTCTTAGCTCCAATCCTCATGCTTGCGCTTGGGATCTTGTCACATTTAAACCAGATATTTCCTATTCCTGCCACAAGTTGTTTTTCTTCATTATTTTCCACATGATATGCGCACCCATCAATATACACTGTTGGTAAATCCCTGCACATATTCTCATTAAAAGATTTGTGTGGAGATTGTTCGAATGCATTCAAATCAGATTCTATTTCTGTTTCATCAGGCATGCATTCAGCTGCGCAATCATGCAGATCTGCTAGCCCTTGGGCAACTGTGCTCTTTTTATTCTGACCATACTTTACTTCCACAGGGAATGCCTGTAATGCCAACGTCCGGGAAGTAATCCTGGACTGTGCCAAATTACCTGACCTAATTCTCTTACTTTGCAGAAACTGTAGGGGTTGGTGATTTGTTTCAACAATTACTTTTTCCCCTTGAATGATGGGGCGGAAGTGCTGCAATACCCAAACAGTGGTCAGAAGTGCTTCTTCACATTCACTACATTTAGTTTCAACTTGAGATAAGGCCTTGCTCGTATAGGCGATAGTTTTGTGATTTAAATCATGCCTTTGAGACAATACAGCTGACATGCACTGATCAGTGAACCCTATTTCTACTAAGAAATCCTGGTTCTTTATGGGATAGGCCAAACATGGCGCCTTCATGAGGAATTCTTTCAGTTTAGCCACTGCTTCACATTGCTCTTTTTCCCATTTCCAGGGTACACTCTGCTTCAGTAATTTAGTTAATGGTTGAGGAATCTCTGCTTAATTCTCAATGAACTTCCTGTTATATCCTGTCATCCCTATCAAGTTCCTCAATCCTTTCAAATTAGTAGGGTGTTTCAACTTCTGTATTGCCTCCACCTTTTTCTTTTGTGGATTCAACCCATGCTTAGTCACTTCATGGCCTAAGAAGTTTACTTTCTTTTTATACCATTGTGCTTTCTGTAAAGATGCTTTGGCTCCCGCCTTCTGTAACTGGCCAAGCACATGTCTAATCTCATTAAAATGACTCTTCAGGTTTTCATTTTTAATCAGCACATCATCTACATAAACTACTGTCCCCCTTTCTGCTTCATCAGGGATCACCTTCCTCAAAAATATTCCGAATTCATTCCCACTATTGACATGCCTGTTCAGGACCATTCATATTGGGTTTTCTCAAACAAAAACGCAAATACATTTTGTATATCTTCAGCAAGTGGCATACACCAGTAACCAGCTGTAAGATCGAATGTGGTAAAGACCTTTGACCAGTGTATCTGTGTCAGACCCTGATCAATAAATGATAGCAGCCATCTGGACACAGGTACTCTTTTGTTTAACTCTCTTAGATCTGCACACAAACCCCATTGGCCATTAGGTTTGAACACACCCAAAATGGGAGTGTTTGAAGTGCTATGAATGGGCCTAATAATTTCTCTGGATTCTAAAGTTTTAATTATCTCAGCTAATGACTCCAAACATGCCAGTGGCAACCGACATTGATGCACAAATACTGGTTCCCTACCATGTCCCTCTGGCAATGTGGTAACATGCAGATCGGCTAGGCCACAATCAGAAGCGTCCTTGGGAAAAACTTCTTTAAACTCCATAAATATTTTTCTCAACTCATTCCTTTCCTCTTCATTCGTGCATGCATCTGCTGCATGAACCAGTTCCGCTACCATTTTTGAAAATTCTGGGAAATCCTCCATTGGAGGAACTTCTGTGCTCTCCCCCAACCATGTGGCTGTATGTCTTTGGAGAGTAGACACATTTAAATATTTTGGAATCCCAGCTTCCATTTCAATATGCTGTTTTTCTGTTTCATTTTCATTTAAACCAAATAAAATGCAATTCTCTTGGTGACAGCACACCGTCTCACTTGAATCATAAGGACACAAAGACTGAATTTTGAATGTCTCTTTGGGTTGGGAATCCAAAGACTCTGGCAACTCACCCTGTGCGTTCTAATATCTCGTAGGAATGTTCCCAATCACTGCATTGTTGTAATCTGCAGTATACTAGGATTTCCGTATTGCCGTCCCTAATGCTGAGTTCTCTTCTAGATGGATATCCTGACATCCTTTATTATCCACCATAATTTTGAAGGGCCCATCCCCAATCTCCACTAGTGGCATATATTCACATTCTAGCCCTTGTTGCCTCATGGATTCATTTAGGTACACAAATGCATCTGAATCCTTCATCTGCTGTCCCTTTCTGTGTTTTAGCATTATTGTAACTTGCCTGGTGAATGCAGGAATGGTAACATCCTTCTTCACCTGCAGCTCAATTGCATATGGCACTAACTGTGCACACTGATAAGCCTGTCTCTTGTCTTCAAACTCAGCCGCAGGTCCCCTTAACCCGGACCACACTTTTTGATTAAGAAAGTCTAACACCATGCACATTCTGTGCATAATGTCATTTCCCAAATAAAAATCATTCTGTGCCCCACTCACTATCCACACATTGTGACAGATAGTTTTCGGGCCAGTTGTAATCTTTAGCATGCAACTTCCTACAATTCTGTTTCCTGAGTCTGGATCATCCAATCCCAAAACATGTTGGTTTTTTATTCTGAATTTTGGGATCTCCTCATTCAATTATTCACTGGAATATTTTCTCATTAATGAAACGTTTTCCTGCTCAAGTGCCAAAGTGTCCTTTATTATTTCAGAATGACCACCTACACGGATAGGGATCCATGGCTGCCCATCTCCCATTTGTATTTCAGAAAGGGTCAAAATGTTTTTCTCTGTGCTCATCTCTGGAGTGACAAATGGTTTGCATTTCTCCTCTTTTAAGTAAAAGCCCAAGGTGATTTCATCTATTTCTGTTTGTCATTTTTTCTTGGGGTCCAGATAAATCTCTAGAGACTGTTTCTCGTCTTTATCTCGCATTTCACCCTGACACTTTAGAATGACAGCGACACTAGGCACACAGCCATTTTGAAGATACACTTCCACTGTATCATCTCATTTAGCCACAGTATGGCCTTCTTTTATACTATTTTTTTCTAACCTCACCCTCTTAGGCCTCAATGGTTTTTTTGGCTAGGGACCACAGGACCCCATTTACCCCATCAATGAGTGGGACAACCTCTCCAGGCAATCTGTCCCCATCATCAACGGAAGAGATGTGATCAACACCTCCTGTCTCATCCTGTGTTTTCCTATCTTTTATGTCAACCAAAGTGACGCCTTTCGATAGGTATTTCCTCACCATTGAAATTGTGCACTGGGCCTTCATTTCGACTCACTTTGATATGATTTTGTGGGGATCTCCTTTCATTGATACTTTTCACCAGTTCTTTGGACATGATCGTGGTCTGTGCACTTGTGTCAATCATTGCAAACGCATTGCACTTCTCTTCCACAGTAATAGGAGCATAATACCTGTCCTCAACTCCAGCACACACAAAAAGTGTGAATTTCTGCTGATTTCAGGACTCACCTTTCTAAGGCCATTTTCACTTTTTGCCAACCACAGGGCAAAGTGAAATGATACCTTTCGCTCCTTTTTGCCCATTTAATTTTGGGAATCTTTGTTGATTTTTCGATGTTCAGAACCCATCTGGAGTGTAGCCACCGTCCGCCCCTCTGATCAGGGACCATCAGTGTTCACACTGCAGTTTCTTGACTGAACATCCTCACAAAAATCATGTGGTAGCTTGCCATTTTCTAGCTCAGAACACCTCTTTGCATCTTGCATAGTTCCTGTCCTCTCAGCCTCTTGGAATATGCGTGGCTCAAAGTACTCTTCAGGTGACTGGCCTGCACCCTCCTTTTGAGCACTCATTTCTCCTCTCTGTATTTCATCAGTATACTGACTGTTAAGGGAGGATGTTTTAACAACCAATCCTACCTCTTTATCAGGTATTTCATCATAGCATATGATATCCTTTCCAAATCTATCTCTCTGTTCTTTTGGATTTTCTTGTTTATTTTCTCCTTTCTGTTTTTCATTTGCACACACTTCAATAGTCTGGTTCAACTCCAAATTGAACCAGACTCCCTTTTTGTGTGGGTGTGTACCACTTACTTCACTCTCATTGGTGGGTATTTTCATGTTTGAATCAGTAAGCAATTCAGGACCGTTAGACAACACTGGTTAATGGAATTCTGAACTTTTATCATTGCCGGGGCTATTACATAGTCACTTGTTGTCAGAACGCATAAGCCCGCTCCTGTGACCTTCTGCACCCTCACTTTGTGGCTGTTTTTAAACTGCACAGAGTTTTCCTATCTTCACAGAAATCATTTTAATCTGAGCCTCAAGGCATTAAAATCTATCAATTTCCTTGGATTACTCTCTTTGCGGCCTAGGCAAGTACTGGTTAAATTGAACCTGGTTGGATCTGTTCTGGTATCTCTCAGGAGATTGATTTCTATTTAAGTTGTTTCTGAATTCTTGGCTCATAGGAGGTGGAGAGAGTGGTGTGACCATCCTTTGGCTGTGGTCGACTGGTGGTGGTGACTGATTATAATGGCACAGGACATCGTTCATGTTTTGTCTTTCATTTTGTGGGAAATGGCCCCTATGCTGATTTCCGTTTCCAATTAACCGATCCACATATCGTGGTCTGTCTTGATTGCCATACACCATAGTATTGGGGTCAAATCTGCTCTGTGCCCCCAGCGTCTGGTATGGGCCATTGTGTCTTTGATTTTGATTGTTATTCATGCCTGACATATCGGCCCGGTGTCCCACCGTAGGTCAGTCGCCCAAATATCTAGGACTAATGTAATTTTCTCTATTGCTTGGGCCATTTGATTGGAATACAACATTCTGGGGTGGCGTCCTCTATGGTGGTGCTCCCTTTTGATCGGGTGTCATATGGTTCTTTGTCTGGGTTTGGGCTGATTCGAGTGGCATTTTTGTAGATTTTATCTCCATTACTGTTGGAGTGGAATCTTTAGATTTTCATTTTGTCTCTCTATTGCTATAGATTACGTCATATAATGTAGTCCCCTGTTCAACAATCCACTCTAGAGACTTCTTTCTATCAAATTTGCGAATTAACTGTGATATAATATCTTTTTGAAGACCATAAAAGTATGCGGTCTTAAATTCTACAGAATTAGGATCAAAAGACACATCAAAGTGGGAAAAGGCTCTTTTTAAATCTTGGAGAAACCGGCAAGGGGACATATCTGACCTTGCCGTCATTGTATAGGCTGCTTTCTTGGAGTCTTGCATTGACTGGTATGGTGAAAAATGGTTTCTTTTTCATTAAGGCCTCTAATAATACTCACAGTTGCTGAATCAAGGGTTAGGTGAAAGTACTGCCTATACTGTTCCCTAGGTATTTGAAGGACTTTAAATATATCAGGCACTGACTCTAAGTGATCTTCTGTACAACAATCACCTCCCGTTTTAAACGGTTTAATCAAAGCTTTGATGGATTTCATTATTTTGACGGTATTACTTGGCACAATATTCGGGAATGCATTATTTTGTCGCTCATTCCTTTCCTCCGGTGGACTGGGTTGATGGTAACCACCGGCGGGTGAATCAAACCACCCAAATGGGCTACAATCAGGCCTAGTCACTGGTATAGGCTTTGGTACATTGTTCCCTCGTGCAGGGTTGGCATCTTGTTGTTTTCCCTGAGATTTAAAACTAGATATCTGCTGTTCCAAATCTTTACACCTTTTGTGAAGTCGGTCTATCTCATGACAAAGATTAGAGTTCTCACCATTAATCTTATTAACCACGGCTTGCATTTCATTTATTTGCACTTGGCACTGATTAAACTCCCTATCCTTCTGGTCATTTTCATCCAGCATTTTGGCCATCTCTTGTTCAATAGCGTGAAATTTGTTTTCTCTCTCCATGTTATTCTTTTGGAGCGTTTGCATCTCCAGAATGGTGTTATCTTTGTCCTGTCTGTTCGTGTCTATAACTCCTTTTAATTGTTTCAGTTCCTGTTCACTCTCCGTAAACTGTCTCCTTCTCTGAGACAGCTGTTTATCTAACTCAGTGCATTTAGACTGCATCTCTGTGTTACTTGACTCCAATTCCAATTTTAAGTTTTTTGTCTGTTCACTCGCCTCATCCAAACTGATCTGTAATTTATTAATTACTTCAACATCATTATCCTTTAGTCTTAAAGACCGATTTAAGAGGAACCAAATCTTTGCACATAGCCTTATTAAGCAATCTTTTACAGCAATTCTTATCTGAAGTTCTAAAAAGTCTCAAAAGACAGACTTCGATAATGCTGCCTTCTTCAAAAATGTCATTTAATGGCTCTTTTTGCACCTCCCCACAGATGCGATCTTGCCAAAGAAAAGCATTTTCTGATGACCACATCCCATGGGCAAATAGCTTTGCCTCCAGGTACTTCACCAGCTCAGAAAATGTGGCCTCTATTTGGGATATGATGACACTGTGCAGCGCCACACTATCAACTCACAGAACTAGTTCCCTTTCAAGTGCACCAAATGGCTGTGCTGAACACACTTGCCACGCCCAGTAACTACCTTAAAGTCTGTTCCCACTAGGCCAACGCACCAAAATATGTTAGGGGTTTTGTCAGAATGCTATTACATAACTTAGGTGGTATTTTAGTATTGTGGTAAAATAGTGGTAGCACAGCATATTTAGAGTAATACCCTATATGGTAAGACAAGTCTCCCCTCCCTTATATTTGTATTCTGTTCAGGGTTAACTCTAAGTGCAGACTAGTGGATTTCGCACTTATAGGGACAGAACGGCACCAGCTGTTTTACCGGTTACTTATTTACGAAACCAGACTACCGTCTTTGACAGATCTGTTCAGCTGTCAGCATACACAGCCGAGATAACGCACACACATGCATTATAGGTTTTCTAGCTTGCTAGCTGGTTCCCAAACTTTGCCTCCCACTTTACGGCATGTGGTAAATATTTTAACGCTTTTGGATACACTAAGACGATAACTTGTTATTTCCCCTCTTTGAAAAATAATCCACATAGACACAAAAGTGCAACCCCACTGATTCGGTTTTTGTGCAAATATTTTCTTTTATGCGTGTTGTGATTTAAAATAGGTTCTGAGATACATATATTAACAAGTTAACACTTCAGCAATAGATAGATGAGCCACCTTTGTACACAATGAAAACATAAATTTTTTCTTAGCAAGACCTTGAAACCAGATGCGGTTACATAGTGTACTTGTCTAAGAGAAAAGACATTAAGCACATAGCTTGTCAACTTTTCCCTCCGTCACACTTCAGTGATTCCCCATTACACATGCGAAAGAAAGGAAAAAGAAAAAAAACTTTGTTCAAAATAACCATTTAATCCTGACTGACTAACTGATGGGAAATGCACACCATAATCTGCACGCTCCACAGGTTTTTTACCATTACTCACTTCTAATGTGTAGAATTTCTGCGCTGCTTATCACAAAGGAGCCCCTCTCTGAAGTGTCTTATCTACAAGTGGCAGTGTTGCAAATGTCGCAGCTTTGGCAGCCCATTGAGAAGCCTTTGACCTCACTCCGACCTCCTTCAGACTGCCGCCAAGTATCTTGCCCTCTCTGCACACCCTGGCTACGCCCTCCGTGCACAGCCCGGCTGCAGTCTTGATCTCTTCTCTACGCAAACTGATGACTAACCCTCCACCCCGTCTTCCAGCTATATTTATACCTAAGGCTTGTCAATCTTATTGACCCTGCCCTTTTTCCTGACGTCTCCTGTCACCCCAACTGACTTTTCTAGAATCACGGCATTTCTCTCTCTGAAGT
Source organism: Ambystoma mexicanum (assembly GCF_040938575.1). Classification (NCBI taxonomy): domain Eukaryota; kingdom Metazoa; phylum Chordata; class Amphibia; order Caudata; family Ambystomatidae; genus Ambystoma; species Ambystoma mexicanum. The sequence continues at coordinate 117,658,864 of NC_090924.1, read as the reverse complement.
ATACTTGTATCAATTTGCTTCCTGGAGCACACAATGCGTCTTCTGAATGAAAAGACAGCCAATGCATTTTGCATGCACATTTTAAACTTCCACTGATCAGGAAAAAAAACAGAATTTGTCATCTGAATCATTTGCACTGCTCTGTTAAAGGGTACATTAATTAATAACTGGGGAAATGTTATTTAATGGGAAATTGTTAGTTGATTAGTCTGTGTTAGCTTATTCTGTGCAACCTGTACAGATGGCCTATTCACTGTAACAGCATTTCAATTTGCTGTCTTTGCATTCATTTTACTGCCCCCATGAAACCAGTGCATTATCTTTCCCTACATATTCCTACAGGTCTTGGGCTTTCCCTCTTACACCCGTGTCCATACCCCCACCCTTCTTCCCACCTGATTCCAGGGATTTGTGAAATTGTGAACTGTTACCTTTGGGAGTGTTGGGACAATCCTGTATAAAATGTCCTGATGTTCCACAATATAGACATTGGTTATTTCTTCTCCTCCCATCGTTCTTCTCAGGAGTAAGAGGTCCTCTAGCACCTGATTTTCATGGGTTCAACATCCTGTCCCTTCTGTTCATGGGCCTTATCTAGACGTACAAAAGATGATGGTTCCTTGCGTCTCTCACCCTTCCTCTCTAACAGCTGGTAATCTAACCTTAACGCCAATTCAATGCGTTTAGTACAAGACTGAGGCTGAGGTTCCACTTGGGAAATCGTGCTTTCAACTCCTCTCTTAAACCTTCGTAAAAAAGTACCTGCTTTTTCTCAGCGGGCCATTCTGCTTTAGTCATTAACCTATTGAACTGAGTTTCAACATTAACAGTTCTTTATCTGCACAAGCGCAATAGCACGTCTATCAAATAATCTGCCAAACTCCTATTTAAACTAACCCCAATTATACAGTATCGGGGTCATCTTTGTTCACAAATGGAATAGCCCATGCTGCTGCATTACCTGCTAAATACGATATAATAAAATCAGTTCTAGATTGTGTGGTCTGAAACGCCAATGACTTACACAGGAGATGCTACTGCTTTTGTGTCATGAACATCTGAAACTTGCGTGCGTCACCTGAAAACCACTCTGGAGCTGCTAAAGGAACTTGCACTGACGGGGCCACTATTACTATTGGTGCTGCATCTGTCCCAGCTCCCGTATTCAATGCTGCCCCACTCCCTGCCTGCAATGGTGTGCCCTGTGCTGTCAACGTTTGCACATGTGTCCGTAATGCTGCAGTCTCTGCTCTAGACCTCTCCAAATGTCTCTGAACTTCCTGCAATGCCTTCATCATGTCTGCCAAGGTGGAATTCGTCAAATCCATGCTGCTTGGGTGCTTAATAGACATTGGCGTGTGATTCTGACACGTGTCCGATCCACACTCTCAAGCTTAGCACGGAAGCCGCATGTGCATGACCCCCCGCCCCCCCACCTTGGTTGCCACTAATGGCCCATTTTGAGTACACAGGCCACCACAAGGCAACCAAAGGTGGGACAAGGTAACCAAAGGTGGGAAGCGGGTTAGGTATAGGTCATGGATAGGCACAGGGATTTAGGAACATTGGAAGGAGGGTTAAGTAGAGGTTTTTGATAGGAAGAGGGAGTTTAGGGTAAACTGGCTCTGCACTTCATATTTGTAGACACCAGTAACGTAACTTAATTCTCTCAACTCGTTCTCCTGATACATAGACTGTAATACCTGCAAATACCTAACCTGAAATCACCCACAGAACTCGGAACATGGATTGATCACTGACCACATTGCCCGCACCAACCACCATAGACCATAGATTCTTCCTGATCATTTGGCTGCTCCTAAATTCAAGCAGCTGTTGCATTCAAAGTTTGACTAACTCATGAACACATGTAAACATTCCTGAAGAACACTGTTCATTCTCATTTACACGTGGCATCACAGAAGTATGCTTGTGTCCATTTGTTTTGTTTGACTCGCGCATGAGCCCAGAGGCAGATGTTGCAGCAGCATTCATCAGCTAGTCAGCGTGAAGCAGCGTGTACTATGACTGCCCCAATCACCGCCGTTGCCCGCTTCCATATGCCTTGCTCTTGCAATCCTCACTGCTGTGCCCGGGTCTCCTGTAGTCACTGCCTCTCCCAGCAGTCCGTTAGTCTCTAATCACAAGCACCTTTGACTGGGCGCTGGCTTCATTTATTCACTGCCCCCCTACTACATACATTTACTCATGCCCAAGGCTCGCCAGGAATTGAAGTCCAGCATCAGAGTTGGAGCTTCCCCTTACTCCAAACCACTCTGACATGGACAGACCTGACAATCGTCTCTTAAAGCTGCCACTCCTCTAGTGGGAAAAAGGGCTGGTTTTAATTTGTCCCCAGACATATACGTTAAGGAAAGGGAATCTGTTTCAATCTCTTGGGGATACGACCCATTAGTAGGAGGAGAGTTTCAATGACACTATTCGCTAGACGTAAAATATGTGGGAGTGGAGTCTATTATACTCATGTGGGATCCCCAGTTTGTCCCAACCAAATCCGATCCCACCTATGAAACATATGTGCGGGGTGAGGAATGCGAGTCGGACACAAAGTTGCAGTGAGCTCAACATTAGCCATGTTTATTCAAAGAAAATAGGTTTGGAAAAAGGCCTATCTTGCCCTAACCAAAAGAAAATGCCCCTGCCTATGAAAGCAAAACCAAACCAAGTTGTCTGTGTGTCCAAAATACATCTCACCATCACACTAACATACAAAATAAAAAAGTACAATAGAATTTCTGTTTTCCCTTCAACCAAATTGTTTAACACCATATAGATATAGATATATATATATGGTGTTACACAATATATATATATTATATAATTCAAAGCAGAGAAATTAAATTCACCTCTCACGAAATATATATATATATTTTTACAATTTCAACAAAGCAATTCTTGTCTCCAGAGTTTAGCTTTCCTTCCCCTGAATTGTTTCAGGAAAAAAGTATCTAAATTCTCTGTTTCACCAAGTTCCATCAAAGGCAATACACATGTTTCTTTTACTGGTATTCTCCTCAAGAGAACCAAGCAAATGTTCTTTCTATAATACATGTTGAAATATACTGAAAGAAAGTCTTTTATGATCATTAGGATCGCAAAGCAAAATGTTCAATGTTAACAAAGACTTGATATAATAACATTTCTTTTCAACACAACACTGGATTTCCTGGTGTTCGCTCATGCCAATAATTCCTTCACTGAATAGATATCCTAGTTTACTCTCCTGGCAGGAATATCTCCCTCTTGGTCTTTTCAGATCCCATGATATACTTTCCTGCCAAGTATCTTTTCCAAAAAGGTGGACTACCTTGTATCAGGTTTGTTTGCAATGTTCACTGTCCTCCTTAAAATATCACACACTTACATTTCTTCAATGGTTAAGTTTAGCTTCAGTAAAACTTATTCCAACTTCCCCCATATTGGGTTCCTACATGGAGTTGTGCTCAAGTTCTATTCATCAACTTCTTTCTACACTTAGATTGTCTCTTGGCAATGTTTGTTTAAGTTTTCCCCAAAATGACACTTCCCATAAGGGAATAGTACAGCATTTTGTCCTTTTGTTTCTTGTTCAAAGTTGTGATTACCAAGTTTCCCCAAGTTGGCCTCCCATATAAGAGGAATTGTACCATGTTTGCTCTTGTACTTTAAATCTTAATTGGTTGGTATTGAAAACCTTTACTTCATTGTCCATGTGCCTGTCAGAACACCCTGGGGTTACCACTTCCATTGGACCAACTCACTGGTAACTCCTGGCTTCTCCGACTCGTGGCACTTTACAAAGGCACAATCTTGCATCGGAAATGTCTTTGGTAGACTGTCAAACCCTCTTTCAGCTCCTGTACCAACCTTACAGTTCCTCACCGGTAAGGTTAGCTGTTTAGTTTGATAGTGCTATGGACAACTTTTCTGCGGCTGCCGATGCCTTTGCAATACTTCCCTGGAGTCCATCCGTCTCTGTTGGGTTTCCTGCCAATCCAATACATCGGAGTGACAAGTGGCAGTCCAGGAGCACCTCCTTCCGTCAGTCAGGTTGACTCCTGTGCATCTGCCTCTCTCTGTGACTCTGCTTCCCGCTCCGCAACCCGATCTGACTTCTCCTTCACCATTTCCCATCTGCATGTGTTCCTCTGTTTTAAATGTCCCACACAGTTGATTGAATGAATAACAAATATAGCGCACGTTATTCCTCTTTATAGTCCTAGTACTCAAAGCTTTCTGGGAATTGGAGTTCAAAGGATTGCCATAGTATTTTAAGTTCTTTTGTTGAACACTTTTATCTACATAACAATCATCATAAACATCAGATGTCAAATACGTTTTAGAGGAGTTATGCACATGTGAAGGAAAAATAATGTTCTGCATTAGATATTTAACAGAAGTAGGGTTTAAGACCTTAAAATTAAAGTTTTATGAATAATGACAATAGGTCATTAGAAACTTTGGGATTTGTGTTTCTTCTTCACAGAAAACAGAAGAATGCCTTGTCTCTCCTGTTGGAGTTACAACTTTCCTCTGGTAGCTGTCTCCTCCCATGTGATCCACCCTCAGAATACCACCCCAGGGTCAGGATCAGGTAGAGGCTGCCTTCCCCTGGCCACATGGGAGGAGACTTTAGGGTGGGGATTAGTGATGACTCTGTAGGATTCATCCATAGCCTGGCACAAGCCAGATGACAAAGGAGGAGGCGGCTAATACCCAAACCTAGTGAGCACTATAGACCACAGCCTGCCTGGTGCCAGATGATGCAAGAGGACAAGAGAAGCACCAGTTCCCTTGACTAGTGGGTGGGAATAACGTCAGTCTAAAAAAGCACTGTGTAAGGTTGGGGGAGTTATGGCTGGTAATCATTTTGGGTATCCCCTGAGGCAAGGGGCTTTTGCTTGGAAGGTGGGCATGGAGTCCACATTCCAGAAACCCCAGGGAGGAGTCAGAAGACAACTTTGGACTAAGGAGTGACTGGTGGAGCTGCCAAAGTAGCATGGTGGTATTCTCCTTGTAACTCTAAATGTTATAAAATAGGGAACCTAACCTGAACTACAGTACTAAGCTCGTCTAGACTAGACGCTTGCCCTTTTTTATTATACCACCATCCGGACCCCTTTAATAAAAATAACCCCCTACAGTTTAGTTTCCACTCCATCACCATAAGTACTAATCCAAACCTTCCTGTGGTTATAAATACAAGAGTTGAGCCTTAGTTTTGTCTGTCATGGGTTTTGTTGATCCTCACCATGACAGAGAGCATATAATAAAATACAGGATTTTGAAACAGAAAGAAAGGCAGTCCGTGAAAAAAGTAAAACCACTCTTTGGGCCTTGGAGAAGATTCACACAAGATGTTTTGTTTAGGTGCCCAGGAGTGAAGTGATAGACAGCATATACAACTGATCTGGAAAGAGTTGGAAAAAGCCAGGAATGAATGTGCGGATTGGCTTGCAGTGATTATTAGGAAACACATATGTCAAAATAGGGAAGGGAGATATCAATCTAGTAACAAGTAAATTATGTACTAGTCACTACAATTCAATGTTTAGGTATAATTCCCCCAAAAATTCAAATAGAATAGATAAACAAAAAAGTGCACAATCTGGGTGGAGAGGATAAACATATATAAAATATTATCAGAACATGCTGGACATTATCAGAAACTATATACAATGGAGGACAGTGTGAGCAGTGCAGAGATTCTTTCCAGTCTGGGTTTGTCAAACTGATTAGAAGAGGACCCTTTATCCCTTTTATCAATAGCCAAATCTATTATCATTATCACTGAGGATTTCCTACCCCTCGCTCGCCATATATGTAAGGTGTCTCTGCTAACCCAGCAGCCTCTGCAATAAGACTCTAAAGTTTCTGGGTAAAACATTTATAAATGGGTAGATGTCTGATGCCAAGTACATACTGCCTTATCCCCGCCTCTCCAAATTGCATTGATCTGTATGAGTGGACCAAATTTGACCATAAATTGTGCTACTCATCTTCTGAGACGACAGTACTGATGGCCCTTTCCCATTTTTCTAACGTCCATCCAAGGTGTTGCTCGGCTTCTTTGATTATTCTCTACAGGACTTTAATTGACTGCTTGGAGCTAGAGTGATTGAGATGTTTTTCAGAGGTATGCGTGGCCCGCATGAGACCTGCAGGTGATTTGTAAATACATCCTGACACTTCTCTTTTGCCACAGTGCATTTCCAAGGACTTAGCTAGACATCTGAAGACTTTGTACTGTGTTTTCTCCTACTCTAGGTGGGCATTTACTCGAGGTGCAAAACAAATTTACAAAAACAGAAACAATAATTGCCACCCCACGCTTTCACGATTATGTCCTTAGGCACCTTTGTATTCATTTGTCAGAGAAAATATGTAGACAATCAAAATACCTCATTTGGTATAGTGGTGAGCATAGAAACATTAGTGATAAACATTTGCACTAAACACATGAGGGAAACAAGAAAACACTTACCAATGGATGAAAACAAGTATACTGTTTGTGGATCAGCACAGCATTTCAAACATAAGTGATTTAACCTGAGACACCTTAGCTGGCACTTTGGCTGTGAAAGCAAATGCATTGTAGGTATAACTTCATTTCTCATTTACTTCCCATTTTGCCCTTAGATAACATTGGGCTAGTGGCAAGACTAAGAGTTTGTGAGATTACGGATTATGGAGATTGTGACCCGTTCTGTGTGAAAGAAGCAAAACACAGTTACTAAATTTAGAATCCGGCTACTTCATCGGTCAGTCTGTACATCAACAACAGAGGAAGATGTGCCTTCTGTGTCAGTTTAACACCGGGCCAAATTACAATACCCTGCAGAAAGGGTTCTAGCTGATTAATTGAACAATTGAATGATTACTGCCATGTTTATACTCACACTGGGCTTTCTGATTATCTGGCTCAAAATTGACTCGTTAGGGCCTTTTTCTGCCAAATACAATCAGCTTGTCTCTGTCAGCACTGCCCCTGGCTCGACGCAGCCTTCCTTCTGCAGCTACATCGTTCTCCTGAGACACAGCTCTGCAGCATTGCCCCTCCTTTTCCCAAGCCCAGTTCCACAGGATTCACCCGCCAAGGCCCAGCACGAACCCAGCAACCAATAGAATGCACTGGGCGGCTTTCTCTCTTTATAAGGAAACTCCCAAGCAGCCAAAGACTCCACCTATTGCCTTTCTCTCCCTTTTAAACCATCCCAACAAAACCAACCTACTTTCATATGGCGCGTATGGATTTAAAAAATGTTCGCCACCTATCCTGTGATGCGCCCATCACCACTCCTTATGAAGTCACTTTAACATTCATCACGTGTCAGAACATTCAAGCATTTGCCAGTGCTTTGTAGCCCCCCTTCTAGTTCAACCCAGGGTCCCCTGGTTCTTGGTAACCTTTAAGCTGCATTCCTGATCATCATCTCTTCCTGCAGCTTGGAAAAGTGAAACATTCTCCCATTCTTTCTTCCTGACCTTCCTTTGTATGAACAATGCCCATGTTCTTTTGATGGTCCATGGCTGCACGTTGTGAATGTCGCCTCATTGCAGTTCCAGTTTCAATTTTTATTTTGTTTTCTGAAACTGGCAATTCACAGCCAGTGGAGTTTGTGCACCTGCTGCAGTGTTAATACTATTAGGGCCTACGTTCAACAACTCTAGCCCCCTTGGTTCTAGTTGTTAGCACCCTAAGTCACCCCCCTTTATTGTCCTTAATGGTAAATGTTAGTATCCATGTTAGTAATCCATGTACTACACAACAATACACACAGGACATGCTGCACACATTATTTAGCTCATTGCCCTTCCTATATATCGCCCCTTTCTGCTGAGGACACTGATCAAACATGGGTACTCTGCAGACCAACTAACCTCTTGAACTAGAAATAATGTGTCCCATTCAGACATATTTTCTTCTTTGTCATCGCTGACAACCAGCCGAACAAAAGTATAGCTTTATTGTCAGAACCACCAACCATAACAAGATGGCAACCATAGACACCCCCACAATGATCAATCCCCTTTCTGTCCATTGTAATCTCCCCCACGTGTGCAAATCTCCTTCTGTCAAATCCACATCACTCACTGTGATATTATCCTTTTGTATATTAAATTTGATTATGTGTGCCTCCTTATGTTTCAGGAGATATTCTATATTGGGACCCATAAGAAATGTGTTTCTTTGGAATAACTCAATGGGCCTCATTACGAGTCCGGCGGTAACCCTGCCGGTGCTACTGGTGGGTTGCCGCTAGACTCGTAAAATTTTACCGCCACCTGACTTTCCGGTGCTACTGGGAGATTCCAAGTCCAGCGGCCCGTGAAGTCAGGCGCCAGTAAAATGTAAGTCCCCATTCCCATAGAGTCCGATAGGCTCTATGGGAGTGGGGACACGGAAGCACCGGCACTGTTGCTAACCGGAAACAAGGGTACCAGTGAGATTACCGGCACCCTTGTTTCCGGAATGGCAAACTCATAATGAGGCCCAAATATCTTCTACTTTCCCTTCCCATCGATCACCATCCACATGAAACGTTAGATGACCAACCGTTACCACAGTATCCTTAGGCAGTGTGACAAAAACATATTGTACTGCAATGGCCTGACAACAAATGAACCATGATTGGGGTGTGTGACTGTATAATGGACTGCACATGTACTGACCAGCCATCTGTTTTTAATCAATTTGGCATGTGCTGATTCTTCAGATTTTGGACTACTTATAGACACCTCACATTCTTCTGTAACAATCTGATCTAACTGCAACCCACATAACGCATTTGTCGCATCAGATAAGAATGGTTTCCTTGGGCCTATGTAGTTTTTCTCTTTGAACTTTACAAAAGTATCTAACTTTGGAATGAGGTGCAAGCCCGTCTCCCAGTGCATATCATTACATATTATGACATGACATACAGCGGATGAAACAGGCAATCTTAAGTCAGGGTCAGGGTGCAGTACACGTCAGAGGGGTTTAGCAGGGGGGCTATTGTAGCTATCAGCAGTTCAGGTTCAAGTCTAGCAGCTGCAGAGGGGGTTAGACTGGCCATAAGTCTAAAGGAGTACCATGTGGAGGCGACGTACATAAAGGGTACAGTTTAAGTGGGCTCCATATGTCTCTTGGGTGGAACCTGGTGGGCCGCATACAAGCCCACTGTTCCTTCATATCGTTAGCCCACACAACATCACTCAGCCAGTGGTCCCTGGTGGGAACACTCACGCTCATTCATCGCAGCAAAATACAACGCTGAGCCAGGAGAAAGCACAGTTTTACACATTTGCTCACACAGCCCAGAGTGAGGTCAAAAACATGGTACAAGCAATGCATTTGTAAGGAGTCGTCTTTCCTAACTATCATTTCAGGTATTAGCATGCATATATCATTCCAAAAAGATGTGAGTGATGGGCAGTCCCATATCATGTGAAAGCATTTGGCATTGGCACTGTTACACCTGGGACATAGGAGTCACGATTCTTACATATTTATCATTCTGCCAAAATCCCACATTATGTACTGTTTTGGTCTGGTATATCCATTCTGCAGTGACATAGGGAATACTCAAGAGAAGACCACTCTCCATCCGTTCTGCATCTATAGACGGGAATCGCACTTTCCATTTCAAATGCAATCCTTTCCTGCCTTGTTTCAATTTCTCTTTGAGGCCCCAGTGTAATTATTTGCTGGATGATATCAGATGAAACAAAATAAAATTGAATGTAACCCTGAATCAATTGGGATACGCCGTCTTGACCCTCCTGCACAAATTTAGTAAGCATCATCTCCATTGGATTCACAAAATGTTAAATATCCTCTAATATCCCATCCTGCTTAACCATCACCTTAATACCATGTTCTAACAGCGCTGATTGATTGTTCAAGGTAACAATGATGTGATTCACATACTGAACTAGTCCCTTCTATTCTCCCTCTAACCTTGTCTAGCCTCTGCTGAATCAAGTTCAAATCATGGCCTAATTCTCAGGCCTTGTCCCCAATGTGTTCACTGATACTGCATTTGTTCTTGACGCTGTTGACACAGTTGTTCCCACAATAGCCCCAATTATTGTGACAACAATAGTCACAATTAAAAACCCTGCCATTCTGTGTTCCCTTCTTCTCCTGATATTTGCTGTAGTCATAAATGTCTTTTCCAGCAGCATTAAAATCTCTTTGACCTTCCTTTGAGCGCCCTGTGTATTTGAACCCATTGCCTCACTTGAGTAGTTTTAATTTAAGTAAAATTGAAACTCTTTTCCAAAATTCTATCCATATCTACATTCGTATATACATTCTGATGTAAGAGTCACCTATTGCCTAATATGAATCCACGGCATCCTGCCTGACAATTCCTGATGCTGGCCCCGGCTCGATCAGAACCTCCCCATTTGCCGGTGTGGCACGTGTCCAGCTTAATAAACATGGCATAACTAGTATGTTCTTAAACAGAACAATGTGATAACTCTCTTTCTTCCCTCGATGTGTGGACCGCTGTGTTGTCATCTGGATTTCCACCTTTCGAGTGCCAGTCTCTTTCTTCCTTCCTGACTCTTCCTCCTTTGCGTACTGCAAATGCTTTCTCAACTCTTCCACATGCTCATGAATTGTGGATGCATTTACCAAGACTTGCTCATTGGTGCTGTACAACAAATGTTGGGAAAGTACCATTTTCCTGCCTGTGATAATCTCATGTGGACTGAGATTTGTAGACTTTGATGGTGTCGCTCTAATGGCCATCAACACTAAAGGGAGTTGCAAATCCCAACTACACCCTGCTTCAGTCACACATTTTTAAAGAATGTCAATTATTGAACGGTTGCATCTTTCTGCTCCATCACTAGAGAATGGCTGCTGTGAAATATGTAACTTCCTTTTGACTCTGAGAATCTGACATCTTGGTCATCACTGCACTCGTAAAATGGCTCCCACGGTCTGATTCCATTCTTTGAGGCAGACTAAACCTAGAAAATATGTGGTACACTGACAATGTAGCTGCAGTCTGTGCACTGCAGTCAGGAGCAGGTATACATTTGAACTATTTTAACATCAAACATGTAACTGTTAGCATGTATTTGTTTCCCCCGTGATAACCTTTGGACTAGGCCAATGAAATCAATTTGCAAATCTGACCAGGGAGGCATCAAAACTCTCTTTCTTCATTATTGGTGCTCTATGTGTTGGGGAGGCAGGCAGGAATTGGGCACACACCAAAGACCCTCACGTGTACAATTCCACATCTTGGGACATATGTGGCCAATAAGCATATTCTTTTAATATTGCCAATGTTTTTGGCAAACCTCTATGCCCCTCTATTATCGCATGTTAGACATGATGTATCATTAACCCCGGAAATGACACAGGCACCACCCGCTGGATTTCACCTGAAATGGATTTTCGGACCAACAATTGAAACAGTTTTCTATTATTCTTCATCACCCTTAGTTCCTCTCTTCCTTTGCGGTCCTGCTCTGTTAATGGATTCTGTTCTGCATCTGACACATGATTGTACAACATACATATGATTAGTTTTTCTTTTTGTGCTTTAATCAAATCCTGATCGGGTGTGTCCAAGCTCCACTGCACCACTGGTTGAACACTTGCTCTTGGAGATTTGGAATTTGGATCTCACGAAGCAAGTGTTGAATGGGAAACAGTTCCCCCATCACTGCCCCAATGTTGTCCAATTGATCAGCCTTGGTGGTTTGGAATGCCCTTGTATCTTCCTTCAGTGAATTTTCATCTAATTCTCTGAAACAAGATTGTTGATGCCCTGAATCAGCTTTCCATGCTTGAGTGTTTTTTTCATTACAAGTGACAATCCCTCTCAGCTTCCACCCCGGTAAGTATTCCTTAAAACTATTTTTGGCATAGTCAGACTAGGTAAACAACACTATTACTTTTAATTTATTTTCTACTGCTGTGGATATTGCTTTGTAAATTGCAGCCAGCTCTGCCACCTGACTACTCCTGGAACCTATTATCATGCTTACTCGTAGGATAACTCCACATTTGACCCACACATTCCCAATTCCTTTTGCACACTGATCCACACATGAGAATGGGAAATTTCAACACTCTTCTTCTTCAAACATCTAGTATGGTGATTTTTCAAATTCAATCAATTTGGTTTGTAATTCTGCACTATTTGTAGTACCTACATATGAACAATCATTCTGTTAGCCCTTGAGCTAATGGACTTCTTTTGTTCTGCCCATATCTCACTTCCACAGGGAACCCCTGTAATGTCAATATCCATGATGTAATTCTTGGCTCGGCTAAATTTCCTAATCTAATCCTCTTACTCTGGAAAAATTGCAGAGGTTGATGAGTAGTCTCAACAATCACCCGCTCTCCTTGAACAGTGGATCAGAAGTGTTGTAATACCCAAACAGTTGTCAATAGTGCTTTTTCACATTCATTAAATTTGGTTTCTTGTGACAGGGCTTTGTTGCATATGCAATGATCTTGTTACTTGAATCATGCTTTTGATACAAAACCGCTGACATGCATAGGTCTGTGAACCCTATCTCTAGAAAGAAATAATCATCAAATAAGTGTATTCAGATAAAAATATCCATAAACAACCCTTGCAGAATAAAATACAGAATCAATACAATACATTTTGGTAAAAAAGACATTATCACATACAAGTCAAAAAAAAAGGAAGGAAATACCAATTAAAAGACAGATAAAAAGTGCATATGTACGGTCAAGTTACAGTAAGGATAATATCCACCAGTACCAGTAAAGTTCTTAAGTAGTCTTGGAATTTAACAATGTTCTGTCAGATTGCAGGGGTTACATTTGTTCCGCCGGTACCATGCTTTTCTCAAATAGTCCACAGAACCCCAAGACACTGGCATCATGGCAGCTGATAGCAAATAGCATAAAGCTGGTCTAGCCTGGGTAATGCCTCTGTTTTTAAGCAATGGTAATAAAGTTTTTCTTCTCAAATCCATATCAGCCGGACAGAACAACACAAAATGCAATAGGTCCTCCTCAGGCCACTGACAGCATGGACAAGCTACGGGCTGTTCATTGTGTGACCAATTTTAGGTTAGAGCCATAAAGAAATCCTGATTCTTCTTTGGATATGCCAAAAATGGATCCCTTATTAAACAATCTTTCAATTTGGCTACTGCCTCACGTTTTCCCTGTCCCCATTTCCAGGGCACACCCTGTTTCAGTAATTTAGTCAACGGTTGTGTGATTTCTTCATAGTATTCAATGAATTTCCTATTGTAACTTGTCAAGCGCCTAGAGATTGCCAGTGGGTGGTAGCGTTGCATGGTATAAATTAACATAACATAACATCCCTAGCAAACTTTTCAAACCCTTCAGATTTGTAATATCCTTTAACTCTTGGATGGCTTCTATCTTTATCTTTTGTGGGTTAAATCATTGGTCAGTTGCTTCATGCCCCAAGAAATGTACCCTTTTTCTGTCTGCGCCATTGCGCCTTCTGCAATGATACCTTTGCCCCAGCCTTTTGCAACTGGCTGAGTACATGTCTGATTTCACTGAAATGGCTTTTTATGTCCTAATTTTTAATCAGGACATCATCCACATAAACCACAGTTCCTCTCTCGACTGCATCCGGGAGTGCTTTACTCAGAAAGATTCCAAACTCACTCAGGCTATTGATAAAGCCAAAGGGAGTATGTTCCCATGCCTACCGTGTCCCTTGGAAGGTAAAGGCAAATAGATTGTGTATGTCCTTTGCTAAAGGCACACACAAATCCCCTGCTGTCAGATCTAAGGTAGTAAAGACCTTTGACAGTCAGATCTGTGCAAGACCTTGGTCAATGAATGGGGGGGCACCTTGACCCAGGCACCCTCTTATTCAGTTCTCTCAAGTCTGCACACAACCGCCACTGATCATTGGTCTTAAACACACCTAATATAGGTATATTTGAGGTACTCTTAATAGGTCTAATGATTCCTCTGGACTCTACGTTTTTTATTATTTCTGCCAAAGATTCTAAACAGGACAAGGGTAGCCTATATTGTTGCACAAATACAGGTTCCCTACCATAACCTTCTGGCAGCGTAGCAACATGCAGATCAGTATGCCCACAATCATAGGCGTCTATAGCGAATACATCATTGAACTCTAAGAATATTTTCTCAATTGGTCTTCCTCCAATTAATATGATATGGCATTTGTAACGCGCCCATACAAGCCTATATCATTTGTGCATGCATTCGCAGCTTAGACTTGTTTCTCTACCATTTTAGACATTTCTGAAAAATCCTCCAAAGGAGGAATCTCTGTGCTTTCTTCCAACTGCATAGTAGTGTCTTTTTTTGATAGACACCACTCTCAAGTATCTTGCCATTTTAGCCTCCACCTCAATTTGCTATTTCTCTGCCTCATTTTCGTCCGCCTGGAACAGATGATCCCAGTGATGACAAATGACATCTTTTGGTTTATAAGAATACATTGACTGAATCCTGAAGATCCCTTTTAGTTTGGAGTCTAAACATTCAGGCAGTTCACCTTGTGAACTGACATAGCTGTCCAGAATATTCCCAATAACTGGGTTGTTTAAATCTGCAGTGTAATATGATTCTTGCATTGCCATCCCTAATGGTGTACCTTCCTTCAAGTGAATATCCTAACATCCTTTGTTATCCACTAATATCCGAATTGGACATCCCCAACTTCCACCAAGGGTGTGTATTCATATGCTAGCCCTTGCTGTCTCATGGAATCATTGAGGCACACAAATGCATTAGGCTCCATAATTTTCTGTCCCTTTCTGTACTTCAATGCTATTGTAAATTGCCTTGTAAATTCAGGAATGGTAACATCTTTCTTTGCTTGCAGTTCAACTGCATATGGCATTATTTGTGCACAATGGTATGTTTGCCTTCTATTTTCGAATACAGGTGCTATCCCACCCATTCTGGACCAAACATTTGATTCGAAATACCAAAACCATACTCATTCTGTGCATGATGTCATTTCCGAAATAGAATTTGCCCTTAGTTCCTCTTACAACCCATATATTGTTATGGATGCTTTTGGATCCTATTGTTATTTCCAGCATGCATCTCCACACAATTATATGCCCCAAATCAGGGCAGTCTAATTCAAATATTTGTTGATTTTGTTAATCTTAAAACTTGGTATTGCTTTTCTGTTCAGCACTTGTTTGAACACTTTTTCATTAATGAAACTCCTCTCCTGTTCTAAGGCCAAAACTGCCTCAATCATTTCCGGACGCCATTCATGTGCATTAGTACCCATGCCTGACCTGCATTCACATGTAGCTCTGCAATGATTGAAATATATTTTTCCTGATCGGACACAGAAGCGTCACTTAGAATGGTAATGTTTTTTCATCTACTTGTGTTTGCCAGTTTTTCTTGGGATCCTGATGAATCTCCAATTATTGCTTTTCTTTTTCCCCTTGCATTTCATCTAGGCATAGGAGAATGGCAGGTACATTAGATAGATATACCTGCATTGCCCGTTCTTACTTGTCAATGGTTTGACATTCCTTTGCATTGCTAATCTGGTTGACCACCTTTTGAGGCTTCAGGGGCTTTTTGGCCAAAGACCACAGAACCCCCATTTACCCCATCAATTAGTGGCGACAGTCTCTTCAGACAATTCATCCCCAAAAGGAATGTTGTTTCCTCAATTGGCGTGGCTGCCACTTCTTGCCTCAGTATATGTTTCCCTACTTTGATGTTAACTTCAGTGGCACCTTCCACTGATATTCCTTCACCAATGAATGTCTTGTGGGTGTCTCGCTTTATTTATGCTATCCAGCATTTTCCTTGACATTACAGTCGCCTGTATCTACCATTGCAAATACATTGCATTGCTCTCCCACTTTAGTAGGTGCATAATACCTGTCTTCACATTCTTCAAGCATACATATGAAATGTGAATTGTTGCTGATCTCAGGACTGATGTTCTTTAGGCCTGCCTGACTACTTGATAAACAAAGGGGCTTGTGGAATGATATTTTACCCCTGTTTTTGCACATTTAATTTCCAACTTCCCTGTTTATTTTTCTGCCCTGAGATTCCATTTGAAGCTTTGCTATAGATTGGCCTTCCTGCACAGCGGGCCCACCTGAATTCTCATCCACTTCCTTACCTGCTTTTCCCACATTGTTCCGATTTTCTTCACTTCCTTTCCCTCTGGTGCACAACTGCTTTGTGTTTTCATTAGCCTCTTGTGGCAATATATCAACATTTTGTATTTGGAACTCACCTGGCACTTGTACTGTACCTGTTAATTGTACCTCATGGAACATCTATGGACTCACCTGCAAGTGTCCATTGGGGAGATTTCATCTCTGCGGAGATATGAGCATGATAAGAAGGAGAAGGGCGATTTGAGGCCAGAGGTAGTATGGGAAGCCTTGAAATGCACTATGAGGGGTTATGTGATTAACTTGACAAGTGGATTGAAAAAGAAACGTGACAGTAGACAGAAGGAACTTGAGATAAGGATTGGTGATTTATCTAAGGTGGTCATGGCTGACCCGTTTAACAAAGACGATCTTACTGAATTGAAAAAAATAAAAAGGGAACTAAGTGGTATAATTGAGGAAAGGATGGAAAAGAAATATTATAACCTGAAATGTGAGTATTTTGAGAAAGGTGAGAAGTGTGATAAATGGTTAGCATATAGGTAGAGAATGAGGGAATCTGAACGGTCAATTGCATCTATTCAAGATAAGGATGGACGGATCACATTTCTGCCAACTGAGATTAACAGTGTTTTTCGTGATTATTATGTGCATTTATATAAGAGTGAAGTTGATGTGTTGACAGAGAATGTTGCCTTTCTTGCGAGAGCGAAACTTGCTAGAATTCCTGAATATGACTCACAATTACTTGAAGGAGATCTGACATTGGATGAGATTAAGAAGACGATTCACAAATTAAATGTTGGAAAGTCACCTGGGTCAGACAACTTTCCGGTAGAATTCTACAAGATATTACCGGATTCGGCCCTGAATTTACTTAGGGATATGTTTGTGTCCTCTTTGGCTAATGGCCTACTACCGACTTTGACTAGACATGCTATGATTTCTGTCTTTCCAAAGAAAGGAAAGGATGAGACGGTTCCTGGGAGTTATCGACCGATTAGTCTCATTAACACGGACAACAAAATTTTGGCTAAGATCTTGACCGTTAGATTGGAGGATCTTTTACCGAAATTGATTAATGAAAATCAGTCGGGTTTTGTAAAAGGGAGAAAAACTTCCAGTTACATCAGGCGTTTATTCCATACAATTAATAAGGCGACGGATGAGTCAGATGATGCGGCCGTTTTTTCATTGGATGCGGAGAAGGCTTTTGATCGGGTGGAATGGGATTTCTTGTTTTTAGTCCTCGAGAAATTGTGATTTGGAGTGAATTTTAGATTGTGGATTAAGCTCTTATATTCGGAACCAACAGCAGATGTTAACACCAATGGGATTCGCTCAGTCCCTTTCAGACTGGAAAGGGGGACGAGACAGGGATGCCCCCTTTCTCCTTTGTTGTTTGTTCTGGCGATTGAGCCATTGGCGGCTGTTATTAGAAATGAACTGGATATATATGGTGTTTCGTGTTGGGATTTACAACAGAAAGTATGGTTGTTTGCAGATGACATACTTTTGGTTTTGAGAGACTTGCATCTATCTTTACCAACATTGATGGATGTCATAACTTCATTCCAGTCGATTTCTGGTTATAGAATAAATTGGAGCAAATCAGAAGTGTTGCCGCTGGTCCCTGGGTGTAGCAAAAAGTATGTCACTGATCTGGGTTTTCGTTGGTGTCCGGAAAAGTTGTTGTATTTAGGGGTCTGGATTACTCGGAAAATCTGTGACCTAGTACGAGTGAACATGAATGTGATTACGGTGACTTTCAAAAATGATTTAGAACGTTGGAGTTTACTGAATCTTTCACTTTGGGGGAAGGTTGACGCTTTAAAGATGGTGTCCGCCCCTAAAATCAACTATGTCTTGGGTATGATCCCACTGATTGTTGAGGCTTCTCATTGGAAAGAATTGGACAGGCTTATATAGGGATTTTTGTGGAACAGGAAACCGCCAAGATTGTCTTTGTGGAAGCTACAGTTGCCATTGGAGAAAGGCGGGTTGGGAGTGCCAAACTTCAGGGCCTATCATCTAGCCTTTACTTGTGCTTTCATGGTTGATTTCATGGAGATAAATCCTAGTGTGTGGGCAGCAGCCGAGGCGAGTGCTAATGGTCCTTTGTCACCTAGGGCATTGTTAACCACAGCATTGTAAGGTGTGAAAGATGTATTAACTACATCATTGAGAAAATCCTGGAAGAATCTGAATGTCTTGTTGGGTGTGAATGCATGTAGAGATCCGAATGCATCACTATGGATGAATCCCTCTATCAAACTGTATGACAAAACTTTATTCTGGCCTGAATGGTTTTTGGGTGGTGTTAGTTGGGTTGGTGACCTCTTCATTGAGGGTGAATGGAAAAGCACTAGAGATTTACAAAGAGAATTTCGTATCGAGGGTTTCAGGTTTTCAGACTATAGGAAATTGAAGTTGGCTGTGGGTGTGATTGATTTTCAAAATATTCTGAATCTGGAATTTCTTACAAGGAAATCTTTGATGAATGAGGGCGGACTAGCGAGCAGGGTGTACAGGCAGATTCTACTCGAATATAAAGGCAATGATTCGCTAAGAATGGAATGGGGTCGGAGAATTGGTGTGGACATTGCTGTGGAAAGTTGGACAAAGATGTGTGAGAATGTCAAACTGTGTTCCTTGGGTTTGACTGAACGGACAAGACAAATTAAGATCCTGAATAGTGTCTATTGGATCCCGGAAAAATGATGGAGGAGAGGTTTAAAGGATGGTCCGGAATGTTGGGCATGTGTTCAGGATAATGGTACGATGGAACATATGCTGTGGGATTGTGTGAAGGTTCGTGGGTTTTGGAGTGATGTCTGTGAAATTTGTGTAGAAATCCTGGAAGTGACCATTGATTTTAATTTCGAGATGTTAATTCTGGGGAATGACTCCATCTTGGATGACCTATCTCAGTGCCAAAAAAAATGGTTATTTAGAGGGGCTGCAGTGGGTAAGAAAATTATCCTTAGAAATTGGAAATCAGTTGCTACATTAGAAAAAGAAATGTGGCTAAGTGAAATGCGAGATTTGGCAGCTATGGAGGAACATTTATATAGGAGACAAGGCAAAAATGGTTTGTTTGCAAAGATATGGGGCAGATTTTTGGAACTGTATTGAATTAGATTTTGTAGGCAATGAGATGTGAACTGCGGGTTAGGGTGGGTTTTGTTTCTATAGATACTATTGTTTTTGATGTTTCTGTGAATTTGTATATAATTTTGTAAATATGTTATTGCTTTTTAAAATTGATGTCTTCTTTCTCTACATTGAAAATAAAGTTCCAAAAAAAAAAAAAAAAGAAGGATCAGGTAATGAAAGTATATCACTTGTTTTTGTATTTATTCTGTTTTCACTTGTCATTTCACTTAGCTCTGCTTCATTTATTTCTGGTGTGTTCAATGCACTATTAACCATGTAATGGTCCATTTGCTCACTATCTATTAATTGTTCATTTGTATGCTCCTCATCCTTTCCATGTGCCATGTTCCTGTTAGATTGTCTTACCCGCTGCTCTTTTGGTTCATCTTGTGCATTTTTCCTTTCCTTTTCCCTGTCTTCACACACCTAAATATAGTCAATGCTTTGGTTTAACTCTAGATTAAACCACACTCCTTTCTTGTGTATGTTTTTATTTCCTATGTTGTTATCCTTTTCAACCACTAAGTCACTGCTTAGCTCTGTGTGAACACCCAATGGTGAATCATTTGGACCTCCGGTGTGAGATGTCTGCCTGATTAGTCATTTTCTGATGCCTTCTATAGCATCACTGTTATGCTGTTCACTCTAACTTGTCACATGCTGATTCTTTTGACCAGTGCAGGGCTTCCCTGTTTGATCAGCTAGCATTTTCACTTGTGCTTTTAAGTATTGAAATATTTCTTTATCCCTATAATCATTGCTCTGTGCCCTAGGCCTGTACTGGTTTGAATCAAATTGGCCTGTCCTATTTTGATTTCTTTCAGGTGACTGAATTCTGATAGTGTTTCCCCGAACTCCCATGACAGATGGGGTGGGGAGCATGGGGATGTTCTCTGTCCATAATTCCCAGAGGCCTGAACATAGGGGCGAGGGCTGTAGGTCACACTATGTCTCTCATTTCACTGATACCGCTCTCTTTGTTGATCTCCATTTTCATCTAACCTATCCACATATCTCGGCCATATTTGATAGCCATTCCCATATATCATTGTTGCAGGATTAAATCTACTCTATGCTCCCAAAGCCTGGTATGCCCCATTGTGTGATTGGCTTTGGATGTCATTGAATCCTGTCATGTCATAGCGAAACCCTATTTGTGGTGAATTACCAAGGTACCAGGGACTGATGTAGGTGTCCCTCTGACTGGGATCTGATGATAGAAATACAGTTGTTTGTGGTTCTGCCTTTCCTTGCATTGCCACAGTTTTCTGATTCTGAATTATATCATTTTTCATGTTGCCTTTCTCTTGTGTCATGTTTTTTCCCTGACCTAACTTCTAAAACTGCATGGACCATTGTTGTCTCTTTTGCTTTTTGCTTTGATTCCTTTCCTTTATTTTCACTGTGAGAAATTACCTGCCATATTTTCATGGCCTGGTCTAAAATCCAATTTATGTTTTTATCATTTGCAAATTCATGGGCTTATTGAGCTATTTCTTTATGAAGACCATGGGAAAACGTGATTTTGAACTCAACCAAGCTCATTTCACAATTCACCTCAAACCTCAGGAAGGCCCATTTTATTGTTTGAAGAAATTGTCTTGGTGACTTGTCGGGCCCGCCAACAAATTATACAGTGCCCAGTTAACATTTTGAATTGATTTATATGGAGAGAAATATCTCCCTATTTGTTGCTGATAATTATCCGTCAGTAAAGCACCTTGCTCACTGAGACTGTGTAGAAAACTAGCATATGCAGGATCAATGGTTACATGAAAAAAATAAACATATTGTTGTGGAGGGATGTTTAATGTCCGGTACATTTCCACCACACATTCTATATGTTCCTCAATTGATACAATTGAATCTTTTTTAAAAGGTTTCACTAAACTCTTAAGTGATTTCATAATTTTAGTGGATCGAAAATAACTTCACTTTGAATCATCTTTCTCTGTTCATTGTTGGAGGGCACCTGCAAAACAGCTTCTTTTTCCCTCTACAGCATTGGAAGCTGGCCAGTTTCTGTCTAGAGTAGTAAGCATGCCGCGGCTGGCGCAGTTCCCAGATTGTGGCTTGGCATAGCCCCAATAAGAGCCATGCCCTGCAGCAAGGTGAGTGCAGAGCCTGGTTTCTGAAACGCGAGTTATGCAGTTATACCTAAGCTATGTATGCAAGCCCTGCATTTCTTCATAAATGGCTGAGTTCTCTTTCCTTGGTTTGATAATTAAATCGGTCATTTCTGGGACCTGTCCTTTGTAATTGGCGATTACTCTCTTTTATTATCATCTTCCATCATCAGATGTACAAGTTCACTTTCTAAGGACTGTATATCTCTAGTAGATTGTCTATTGTTTTTGCACATTGACTGCATCTCCGTCAATGTGACATCCCTATCTGCCCAAATCCCTTCTAATACCCCCTTTAAATGGTTAAGCTCTTTCACCATTTCCTCCATTTGTTTCCCCCTACATTCTAACTCAGTCTGCAAAACCTCAAAACAATGCAGACTTGCTTCCTGGGACAGCTAGGCTGACAGGTGCTCAAATCTGTCTTGCAATTGTGAAATGCCAACCCCCTGATCCTCTATCCGAATCACCTTTTCACGTATCTCTGACAATTCATCATGGCATTTCAACATATGTTGCTGTTTATTTTGTCTGAATTTTAACATCCTGTGCAAGATAAACCAAGAGTTCGCCTTTAATCGTTGAGACTTCTCCTCATTGCAATCAAACAATCTATGTAAGCACATGTGTAATATGGCCCTGCCAAAAGGGGTTCGGCTCACCTGTGGAAAGCGGCGAATGCAAACCTAGGTGGGGTTCTCTTCCATTCGAGGAAAAGATCGAGTTCTCTCTATGGCAGAGACACAGCAACGTTTACAGGAGCTACAAGGAGGACCGAGGATGGCCTTATCCCACCATTAACAGGAGACTGTGCATTGGAGACCCAGATCGAGTATCTCAGAAACTGTGAGTGACGGGGGTACCCCACCCCTTTAGAAATAAGTAAGGATAATCTTAAACTGTTGGAACCATTTATGTTTTGAGTTTGACTCAGGAGAGGACACGTATGTGAATAAAACCCACTTTTAATCCAAGATTGTGTTTGGCCTGGTGTTATGGACTCCATTTGGCTACATAACAGCTTTTTGATTCATGTGACCCTCTTAAAACTTTCAGATAATTCAAAAACTGATTTCTGCAATGTTGAAAACCTTGCATTTTTCCCCCATTATTGAGTTGGCCGCCGCTCAAATAATGGACTTCAATGTGTCCCAGTTGTTTGATTCAGATTTGCCATTGTGGTTGGGACATGATCTGACACAGTGATGGAAATGATAGAGACAGTCCTTACCTGACCTTTCATGGAAGGGTTAACATACATAGGAGGTCATTTTTTTTAAAAGTGGTAATTGCTTTACGGAGAAATTTAAGAAAGCACAAGGTATTTTCCATTTCATCTGACATTTTGGACCCTAACAAGGTTGGTCTGTGGTTTAACAAGAGCCTGCCTTTGGATGATTTTAAACTCATTTGCAGATGGTATAGTAAAGGCATTGCTTGTATTCATCATTTATTATATTACGATACTCTAATCACCTTTTATACTCTAGCCTATATCGTCAACCTAGAAGTTGCTAAAGTAATTACTTTGTCATTACCAAATCTTTCACAATGGACCCCTTCCACACAATTTCGAATCTTCTTGCAAGCGTCTCCATTAAAGCTGCAACGATTTATAAATTCTTTATTTCTGATTCCAGCGCGTCAATTACTAATCAACACATCGAAAATGGATGGATCAATGATTTTTCTAGCCAATATACTGGTGCCATATGGGAAAAGGTGTGACTGTAAATCTTTAACATATCTAAAGCCACAAATCTAGCTCAGACTGCCTTTTTTATTTTGAGTAGAGCCTACCTTACTCCTAAACGTACTTCTAGATTCGCTTTCAACTTGACAACCTCATGCTGGTCTTGTAAAGAATGTACGACTGATTTTAAACACTGTATGTTTTACTGTAAATTTGTTTTTTGATACTGGGAAAGAATTTGGATAACACAAAAAAAATGTCAATCAATCTTGACAATCTAATTGTCGGGTCACATGATTACTTTGGTTTAATTAATATTTCCTCTCCCAGGTTATTTCACCTACTTGTCTTCATTGGTTTTCTTCTAATATCTTCTAACTGGAAATGTTTTGATCGCTTATTTTATGCTACTTGGTGGAATTATATATGGTACATTCACAGAATAGTAAAGGGTTGTGCCACTCTCTAATTAACGTACACAAATATCATCAAAAGTGGTGTCCACTGATCTAATATCTTAATGCCTCCTCTGCAGAGTCTTTAATTTGTTGCTTCAGTTTTAGTTTTGTTTGTTCTTCCTTCTCCCCTTGTGTCTTGTGTTGTCCTGTTTGTTTTGTTCTTCTTCTTCTGTGTTCCTGTAGTCCTTTTAGGTTTATATTTCTCATGTATTGCTTCAATGAATTCTGATGTTAGAGTTTTGCAAGGAACCTTTAGTGAATTTCTGCTTTTATTGTAACCTTGATACACTACGTTGTGCCTTTTAACTGTTAACTCAACTTACATTTGTATCTTGGATTATTGGTTAGTAGGTCTTATAATTGTTAACTGTTGATGATTACATTCTGTAATTATCCATTACAAAGCTTAATAAAAATTGCTTAACAAAGAAAAGTGGTAATTGCATGCAATAATGTTACCACTTAAATGCTGTTTGTTCTCCTTGATGCAATTTTCCACTTTCACAAAACAAAGTGTAAAAACAGATAAAATTGCATTTACTCTTTCATTACTCTAGAAAATGGTACAATGGATTCCTATGGAATGAGCATGATTTTTAACAGTTGCTAAATGCAGATGCATTCCTGGGAATCCATTCATTCTACGCCTGTATGAACATCTCATGCATTCAAGCCTCATCAAACCTGCAAGCTCCCATCACCAAAGAAGATCTACGCCTGAAAACATTGACTGACACCTTTCAAGCACAGTTCTGCTTTTTGGCATAAGGTTTTAGAAAGACAGCTGCAGACATTCTGCACAAAGATACAGTATACGGGGCATTGCAAAACATGATGACTCTGGCAAGAAAATAGAAGCCCTTAAACATATTTTGCACGATTTAGCCCTCAAATGTGTAGCAAATCTTTTGTGCTGTAAGACCCCAAACAGACAAAATCTGAAAAGAGACACATACGTTTTGTACATTTGTCAGCTGTGTTCAGGAACTGTTTGGACACAGTGTTGGCTTTGTCATCTCAAAAGACATCTCCATAGATAGAGCTCATTGAGCTGGCAAGCCCCACCTCAATTATGCATAATAGTCCAGGGACATCATAGTAAAAATGTCTCCATTCCCTGTGAAAGATCTTCATGTGAAAAAGGTCATGATCAGCACCCGTTCTGTTTCGCCAGCTCCGTGGTACGAATCTGATGGTGTTTGCGTCAGCGAGAGGTGGCTCAGCAGCCTCTGAAGTCTCTCTAATCGTAGTATTTCTGGCGCCTCTTTGTGGCGCTTCAGCTACCCATCAGTTGTACAAAAGAATTAGGGTTGGTTACTAATTTGCTGATTTGTCTAATATGGGGACGTGAAGAGTCAGGGTCTGATTTTGATACAAGCAGGCTACCTTGGCAGCAGATTACTGTACAGCGTGGTGGCACCCTACAGTGGTTGGAATGGTACTGGAGAGCTTGAAGTAATGCTAGATTAAGCAGGTATCTGGCCCGCACATGGCACCCTGTAATTGGATCTCTAAGTAGACAAACTAGTGTTTTGATTGAGGATGGATGTGCAGAGATGCAATTGCTGCAATGTGCTGTAACTTATAACACAAGGCCTTCTGATGTGAGCATATGGAGGAATACAGGGGACCATTTTTACACAATATTAACCACACAGAAGGCATACACCAATAGAAACAACCTTAGAACTGCACGAGCCCCGGTGCTCCAGAAGACCCATGTTCGTTCTCAGTAGAGGAGCTCTCAGATACTTGCTTAATTTGTAAAACTTGGGGTCTTGCCATAAGTAATCCAGGGTAATCCAGATGTGGACCCCTTGCTCACTGTGCCTTAGAGAGACTCAGATTTACCTCACTGAGGAGTTCCAACAAGGCCGAAACATGTGCTTGGGGCTGCTGATGGTACTCTTGTTCAGAGGAGAATTGCCAAGCATTTCGGTGCTGGACAGCCCTTGTGGGTGGGACAAAGACTGAAATGCAAATGGATACTTTACCTCTATGAAGGGTGCAGTGAGCTAAAACGTGGTTGTAGACCCTTCTTAGTGGAAAACTCTGCATAGAATTCAAAAGAACAGGGTAATACCATATCATATCATATTTGACCCATGATTGTTCTCAGTAGATGGGCTCCCACATACTTGAAGAATCCCCAGATGGTCTGAGCAATTTTAGCAGCTATCAAAGGCTCCAGATCCTTAGTATCAAAACTGCTCATTCAGAGCGCCGAGCACAGTTTAGAGTTCCTTTTTTGTTGGTGCTAATGAAGAAGAAAACAGTATTGTCTCAGGTTACTCTTGCTCCGTTTAAGTTGCCATGAGACTTATTGAAGAGACTGACCCCTGAGAGAAATGGGGGGAGATGTATGGGCTGGGGCAACAGGCAATAGCTTGACACTATTAAAGAGATTCATGGGGGGGGGGGTGTGGGTAGCTACAGGCATTTGGTGCGCTAGCAGCAAACAGGATCACCCACTCCCTGGACAGTTTTCTCACTCCCTCATCTTTCAGAAAACCAGGGCCACCATCAACAGTCCAAGCGAACACGCTCTGCTGCTTCACATATCGTTTGCAGGTTCCAGTGTTGCAGCCACGGGGTGATCTGCAACACTGTCAGACCGCAGTGATGCTCCTCCACTCCACCCTCAATGATCACCTCACCAACAGAGTGCTGGAAGCCCAGACCCTTACATGATGATTTGAGGGAGCCATTACAGGTAGATGGAGCAGCACATAGGTCATCTCCTGGCTAATCAACAAATAACTGTCCTACCACATATGTATGCACACCCAATCTCCAATTTTACTTATGTTGTTTGACCACTATTATCTATGCATTTCTGCCTTCTTGTTCAGCTTTCCTATGACTTATTACTACTGTACCATTGTCTGTTATTTGTAACCTGATGTTCAAAGCGCACATATACCTCTGGGTCAAGAGCGCTATATAAATAAATAAACAAACAAACAAACAAACAAACATGTGGATCATCCAACTAGACCGATTCACCATTAAATTAGGGACAAATAATCAATGACCGGTCGGTCTGCCCAATCCCACAGTGTCTTTATGGTTCAAGAACTACTATTTTCCCATGGTAATCATGCTCCCATGGGAACAAAATAGGCATGGGGCATGGGAGCTCAGACTTGTAAAGATAGTATTTTGATTTAAATTATAAGCTCTCACTAGTGTGACATAACTAATCTTATGATCCCTGCTCATACGGTCACACCCCACAATTCTGGGCAATAAACAGGCAGTTGTAAGAAAACTCAAATTTATTTAAAAAAATCAAATAGAAACAAAAGTGGTCCCCATCTTGATGTCAGGGAAGTCACCACAATGGTACTCAATCACAGACAGCCTATGAACAAAACGAAATTGCCATGCCTGCATAAATCTCAACCACAGGCAATTTATCTACAAAAGGAAATTGACCTGCCTGCTTACGTCTCATTATTGTCAATACACACATACACTGTCCCTCCTTCTATGATTGTTCCTATCTAAGCAATAATACAATTGTTGCCATGTGTTCACATGTATTTATATAGCATTATTATTATTAACCATTGCAAAAATTCTTCAAAAAGGCTTGATTTTCTCCAGTATCAAAACAAGCAATGTATCAGAAAAATGTTACTTGGAAAAATGACATTTATATGCACATGTGGGGTTGAGCATGTATGAGCTATTTGCAGGTGATTTAAATGTAGGCAAGAATACATTTAATCTGACTCCTACAGGTTTGGATTAGCAAAACAAGAATCTCAAGGATTGTACACCATCTTTGTTTACTCACCCAATGTAAGAGTATGTTTCCTGATTTGATTGACCCTTACCCTTTCACTTTACACAAGTTCACCACTGGGTTTCAGAACAAGGGCTGCATGGGTTTCACCTTTGCATGATTTTTTTGTAAATAGAAATAAGTCCTGTAAACTAACTAGCTTTTACCCATAACACTTTTTATGGCTAAGTATCCCATCGGCGAGAAATGATAAATAATATTCTGTCAGGAGATGGAGCTTCATGAATGTGCCATGGCCGCATTAACAACTGCAAAATGCATTGCGCTTTATGGAAATTAAATTTCACTTTAAACTTAACTATAATGGAAAAACACAATAATTCCGAGTTTGGAGGTGCAGTACAAAAGTGTCAGTAATGGAATTACAACCGCCTTTACCATGCAGTCATATTTTGACTTTGCAGGTAAAGTGGAGGAAAAACCTCCACTACTTGGCTGGAGGCATTTCCACTAGTTTATCTCCAAAACAGGGCAGAATTACCACAGGCAAAATCACCACTGGCAGTAATTCCGCAAAATCCCAATTAAGTCCTATGGGACTCCAAAATGGGGAATGTCACCACTTTGAATATGGAGGATTTGCCTCCAGTTCCAAGGTGGGATCCTGGCAGTAACCATAATTTTGTTTGGCAGATTTACTACCAGTAATTCCACCAAATTCGAGTGAGTCTGAGTATATTTTATTTTATACCGTACTATTTTAGGCTGTGGGGCAGATTATGAGTTTGCCGGTAATTTCGCTGGGAAACCATTACCAGTTCCTGATATCTCGGTATCACCGGGATATTTCTGGTGCCGGCAACATCAGGAAATCCCCATTGCATGGGGGTAATTGTGGCATTTTTTTGCCAGTGGGGGCCTGATCTACCGGCAGGTCAGGCCTGGAGGTAGATGTGTGCTCCCCACTGGCAAACTTGTGTTTCCCCGGTACAGTAAAAATATCGGTGCAGGAATTACCAGCAATTTTACTGCCATTTTTACCATACCAGGGAACCTGTAATGAGCCCCTGTATGTCTCCTTAAAAATAACATCTCTTTTGTTTCTTCCCGGCCACACTTAGTCCCGGGGCATTACCATGAAAATACTTTAGGTGTCAGGTCTAATAGACAGAGAGGCAGGAGTAGGCTGAATCTGATTCATTAAGCTCCAGTGGGGTGGTAGAGTTCAGGGTTTTCAAGGTTATTTGTACATTTCCATAACAGACTTTATAGTGGAATGGGATTATCTCATTCCAAAATGGTGACGCTTCAACTCAAGAATAATTGTGGGGAAGGGCAGCTGTGACTTCATTTGGAACCTTCACCAAGGTTCTAAACTGCCTTTCATCAACAGATCTGATCCAGAGAGGTCACAGCAACCAGAGCTCCTGTATTTTAAGGAAGAAATCCTGATTGAAGAAGATTAAGCTAAGTGTAACCATAGATTGACTAAGCCAGCACTATGTAAAGAGTTTATGGAAGTAAACCATACTGTTTTCAGGAATAGCTTTTAAGAGAAAAGTAATCCGTAGTTTGTAGATTCAACAGATTGTGTAATGTTATAATTCAAGCACCTGAAACTGCCTAGCGTGAGCGAGTGAGGCAAGTCAAGTTGTTAATCCTGGAGCAGCCAACCATGAGCGAGTGCGGCAAGTCAAGTTATATTTTTCCTTTTTTAACCTCTGTTCATTTGGAGAAGTCAGCTCAAGTGGCCCAGGTTAGAGTAAAGTACCCGGCGGCATGCAAGCAATGTGGAGAGCTGTTGCGTTTCCAAACCCTCTGACGCAGCCTGGTAAGGGCAGCAGTTATGCGGCGGTACCGAATTGAGAGAGGGCTTGGCAGAGGCAGCGTGGGGCCGAGTAAGCACGGTTAGCGCAAAGATACAAATATATTTTCCAAGCTGTTACGAAGCAAAAAGAAGAATTAGGCTGCACCTCTGAGAGCGTGTTTAATGAGTAAGAGAGCTGCAAAGGATAATCACGCTCTGGAAAAGTATTTAAACTGCGAGAGCACAACATGGAGATCAGCTGTTAGGGTTATTAGCTGGACTCTTTACGGAAAGAAAGTAACTGTCAGGTTTTCTTAATTACTGTCATCAGGTTTCCTTTAATTACTGTTAGGTTCCCTTTAATTATTTCCCTTTATTTCTGTGTGGGTTTGGCCTTGACCTTTCT
The DNA here is from genome assembly GCF_040938575.1 of Ambystoma mexicanum. Lineage (NCBI taxonomy): Eukaryota > Metazoa > Chordata > Amphibia > Caudata > Ambystomatidae > Ambystoma > Ambystoma mexicanum. Next base: position 117,629,348 of record NC_090924.1, on the reverse strand, counting down.
ATACAGATTCCTGGCTCTGGCCCAAGGCAAGATGGAGTTTTACAATAGAAGCCTTGATTGGCTAGAGAGAACTGCAGGACAACAATGAACGTTCTAAACTGTCACTCTCTGCCTTTCATCGTCGTAACTCCAGCTGAGAGGACGTGTCTGTAGCTGCTACTGCTGAAGTCTTGGGCCTAGTGGATTTGAACTTTCAAATCCTGGCAGTCGAGAGGCTACTTATGCGGGGTTGTTCAGGAGAAGAATTCAGGTTTGCAGGAGAGTTTCTGGAAGTTCTTTTGGAGAAGAAAAAATTCTTAAGCTAAGTGACTTTATTTGGATATGTAAATCTTTGCTCAGATTCATTAGAAACTTTAGGAGATTGTAAATGAAAATTCAAGAGAAGAACTGATGTTACTCTGTTTATAGTTCAACGTTTAATTTTTAAATGCGCGTGAGCAATGTTAAACTGTTACGTGTGATCGTAGAGTGAGTGCGCGAGCGCGAGAAAAGACTACTACGTGAAAACTACAGCGCGTGAATTCATTGCGCGTGTGCGCGAGTGCGAGAAAAGACTGCTACGTGATTTCTATAGCGCGGATGTTCCAGCGCGAGTGTTCAAAGCGCGTGTGTTCATAGCGCGTGTAGTCATAGCGCGAGTACGCATGCGCGAGAAAAGACTGCTACGTGATTACTACAGCGCGTGTGTTCATAGCGCGGGTGTTTAAAGCGTGCACATGTACGTGAGAGTAAGAAAAGACTGCTACTTGACTTTTTTCAGCGCGTGTTTTCTTAGCACGTGTGTTCCTCAGCGTGTGTTTTTTCTCCGGCGCGTGTTTTCTTAAACGCGTGTTTTGCGCGGGTAAATTTTTGCGCTTGTGCACGAAAAGGTTTCAACGGACTTGGAAAAGTTTGCAAGTTTTTCAAGAGACTATGAACTCTATTTATTAAGAAGAAAGAACAGGATTCATCTAAGTCTTCTTAACTGGAACATTAAACAGTTTATAAGGCAAGAGACAAGGTTCTTAAGAGTTCAATAATCAAAGGAGTTGCTGTTATTTTCAAGACTTTCATGCCACAAGAAAGGTAGAAAGATTTTATCAGCTATTACTCCAATCTTCTCTAAGATCTTAAAAGAGAAGAACCAGGTATGATTCTTTACATTTTAGTTAAGGATATAAAGTTTTCATAATTTAAAGGTAGTAAAGTAATTTGAGGATTCTGTATGTTATTATGTATTCACTGCAGGTTCCGCATCAGCTAGTCAGAACGTCGCCAGCCTGGTGTTTCTTATGTTATCCACTTTCCCCTTTCCCTTTGGGGTGTAGTTAACAGAGCCGAGAATTATCGGGTTCTGAGGATTACACTTCAGGGGGATTGTCGGGGGTTCAGCAGCTTCCGCGGACACAGGATAACTCTCAGCCTGACAGTAACACTAGAAAGGCAGAAAGAGAAAAGACAAGGAGAAGCAGAAAGTAATATTAATGTGACAGGAAAGTCAAGAGACAGTTGAGTTTGATGTAAATAAGTTCAAGACCACAAACAAAAGAGAACTGAGCAAATCAGCAAAAAATTAATCTAGAGACTTACTAACATGAGGAGAGACAAGTCCTTTCAGAATAATTTTGTGGACTATCAAGGTCGACCTTCCAGAGAGTAAGGAAGGCAATCATGTAATTCAAGAAGAGGAGCAGAAGTACTTGAGTAAGAAAGGTTCCAGAAGAGTAACAGTAGATCTAACCTGTACTGTGTTTACTTGCAGATCCTGCCTGAAAGAGTAGAGCCATAAGAATTAAGGATTCTCAAGAGCAGGGTAAATAAGCAGTGGGCTGGGAGCAGAGATCTGGCAGTTTGTTTTGTTATCCAATTGCCCTTTCGCCCCATGAGCTGTCAAGTCATAAGTGTGTTTTTAAAGCCTCTGGCAAGACAGTTGGGGAGGGGTTTGCGGGCCCATCTCCAATTCCCACAGGAACGGTGAGCTGGGACCTCACATTAGGGTGACCTGAAGTTAAATTGGGGCTGGGTACTTACTTTGAAATGTTGCTTTCTCTCTTTGAGAAACAGCCGGGACCCTCTCAGTTTGGAATTTCTCAATCTTCAAGGCCCCTTTAAGCTGCTCTATAGCTTCCCAAATGGACTGTTCATTACTTCTAAAAATAGATCACTTTTCTGCAATCTCCATAGTGATCCCAGCTATATCAGATGGTGTCTGTCATCACTCCTCATTCCTCTGCAGCCAGCCATCTCCTTTGGTTAGTATTCCTCTCCTTATCTATCTGTGTGCAAGTTTTTTTGTAATCCAAACTCCTCCCCATATCCTGTGACTAAATGGTGAGGGGCATTCTCTCCTAGTCCTGTGACGATAATGTCTACCCCATCTCTTATGACTGGAAAGGCGTGGGGCAAAACTCACTCCTCATGCAAAATGGCAATTTTCTTTTTTTCTGGTAACTATAAAAATGATCTTCATAAAAAGTTTATAATTTAATTAAACGAAAAGCATTGACTTGCATGTCTTAACCTGTACACAGATACAATTCTTGATTCTGTGGCATATTTACTTTGGGAGACATTGATTTTTCATGATTGTCATTACAAACTAGCCACATTTTGTATCTGCTAAACAATTGTCTCTGGTTCCTAAGATCTTCCTTTATAAAGTTATACATTTCTAATTGATTAAACAATTTTGTTGTTTGGGAGAACGTAAAGCTTTCTGTTCATTTGCATCTCAATACAATACTGTTTCTGGCCACACAAGGTCCTGGGTGTTAAATTGGAAACACACTCTTTTCCCTAATACTACTTTAGGAAAGCTCAAACACGTAACTTTAATTTGAGGTTAACTCTGTCTTGTGATCAGAGCCTGGCAAACTGGGTTAAACCTGCTCCAGGCAGGTGAATTTCATATGCACACGTGAGATAGGAGATTTGCGGATAGATAAACTACTTTGAGGGAATGCGGTAATCTTGACTCTACATGCAGACATAAATGCACGGGGTCCTTAGGGAAATGTGTTTGGGACAGTTGGGGAAAATGAGGTACATGGTCAATACATGAAACTGTTTGCCACAAGCCCCCTCATAGCTGGCGGTTGTGCAAGTAGCAGAAACCTGGGTTGGCGTGATAAACTCTGTATGACCGGGGAAGCTGGTTGATCTAGTATGAGGACTGGTGAAAGGCAGCTAACTGCATTCAGGCAGCTGTGATGACATCAAAATTGGCAGCTGCAGCCAGCAAAGGGTTTTATGAACTGGTACTATTGTGGGGAGGAGATGTAATTTTTTTAAGTGCATAGGAGCCTGTTTGGGGGCCAGGTAATAATCTCAGTGCAGGGGAGTGCTTAAGGGCAGAGCAAATATATGGTTTATGGGTTTCAATCGGGTACTCATTAATGACCAGGAAACAGGCACTATACTTGGCATTCCTGGATGTCAGTAAGGCGTTCAACTGTGTAAACCTGGAGCTTTTATGGGCAAAACTATCAAAGCACGGCTGCCCGAATGCACTAATAGACATCCTCGTAGCACTACACAGGGATACAAAGATCAGGGTCAGATTTGATGCCAGTGGGTCCTGTACTGCCTGGATCTCTATGGCCAGGGGATTGCGACAAGGGTGCGTCTTGGTGCCTTCTCTTTTTAATGTCTACATAATGGATATGGGCCTCTGCTCGGAATCTGCCTGTACGAATCCCCCTCTTTTAGGTCAGTCCAAGATCCAATACCTAAACTATGCAGACAATGTCATTCGTTTTGACAAAATAGGCCTTGGACAGTCTAAACTGTTACTTCGAAAGTCTGGATCTCAAATTAAAGGGTGCAAAATCGAAGGTTCTGATATTAAATTAAGTAAAGTTTAAAGGGAAAGCTCATACATGGATGGTACAGGGATGTGCTTTGGAAGGAGTAAATTAGTTTAAATATCTGGGCAGTATAGTCTCATCAAATAAAAGTAAAGCTGAAACTTATAGGAAATTCAGAACATCTTTTTTGGCATCAACATCCCAGTTGTGACTATTTGGCAACAAGTTTGGTCGCTACTCAACGCTGCTCATGCTGAAATTGTACAGGCAAAAAATCTTGCCAGGTCTGTTTTTCGGCCTGGAGAACATGGGAATTACCGTAAACTGGTCATCGCTAGAGCACCTCCTTTGTAGAAGGGCCCTGCGCTTGCCTAATTCACTTCCGATGGCGTAACTGAGGCACGAACTGGGCTTGATACCCGTTGGCTCTTTTGTCGAATGGAAAATGTTACAAACATATGCGCTAATACTGGCTACCCCATATGCATCTCTGTACATAATATTGGGCCAAGAACTCTTCAAAGCTATCTGTAAACCATTAGTGTCCTGGAAGGGAAACTGTGAGCTGATACTAACAAGGATTGACTATTCTGCTGTGGAACTAGGCATGTAACCCCAATAAGGTGAAAAGTAAGCTATACACTAGTGAATAGCTGAAGAATAAGCTTAACAGGTTGATTCTGATGAATTATCGATGTTTCAACAACCATTTCTAACACAATATAAAAATCTTTAACACCTTATCTGTTTACCTGAGAAAGCACCCGTCCAGGGACTTCCGAATGAAGGCCATGAGATTAAGATTTCATTTATACCTGACAAAGGAGGTTCAAGGTTCATGAGAAGGCCTGTCCCCCAGCTTGAGATTAGTTCATTATTATAACAAAGTGCAGGAGACACTAAAACACTTGTGTGGAATGCCCCAAGATTATCCAGCTCCGCTATGAGAAGTTGGGTAGATGCATCCCAACCTCGAGGCTATACCGGCAGATCATTTATGGATCTGTATCCTAAATTTGAATGAAAAAAGCCTTTTAATTGCAATCTTTGAATTTTTTGAAAAAATCTTATCTTCTAAATGTTGAATTACTGCAGAAATGTGAAGAGTGGAATGTATGCAGGGAAATACTTGGAACAGGGTGGCAAATGACAAAGACGGATGAAAAGAAGGTATTACGGTTGATAAATGTCTATAGATCATTTGAGACAAATTTGCAAGAAATTCTAGAAAAATTAGATCAAAAATTGTATGAATGTTTCTCTAGGAATGAGGAAGTTGAAATCATATTAGCTGGGGACCTAAACGCAAGTTGCAATTTGGAAAGAATGGATAGTATGGATTGTTTTTCAACAAACTATGTATGTGTGGAGAAAGGAAAAAGAAACAAAGTGTAGGGAGGTATGTGGATAAATTGGGTGGGGAGTTGGGGATTTAAACGTCTTGATAATGAAAGTGCAACATGGTCAGCTAGAGGCTCCAAGTCAGAAATTGACTTTTATTTTTATGTCTGCCAGAACTTTTGAGAAAATGAAAAAAACTCAAGTAAAATATGTAGGGGTCAATGTTATTGGTGGACTTAGAGTGGCAGAACTACAATGGTATTTGTGAGGAAAGACATTTTCAGAACTTGTGCATTAATAACAGAGGTAACCAGGTAAGGTGGTCGGAAAGAAAAATGTGGAACTTCAATACGTGTATTTTAAAGCAATTCAATAACAGCACATTAGAAGAAAAGGTGCTGAGATATTCAGTAAAGGTGTTCCCGGAATACCTGGATACTATGGTTGGGGGTGCAGAGGGCAACAAGAAAAATCAGTTTACCAAAAATACAAAGCATAAACATAATTATAGTACAGAAACAAGCAGTAAAAAAAATGAACTGAGAAGGGACATAAGGAACATCACAAAGAGCTTAGACATATCTATGGACAGATATGAAATAATAGGAAACTAAAGCAAAAGTACAAAAACTGGTTAAAGCATGAGAAGTTTAGAATCAACCAGGAGGATGGGGAAAAGATGCTAGAGAGTTTAAAAGGGAACAACCCAAGAGCCATTTGGGATTTAATTAACAAAAAAAGAAGAAAGCTTGACTAATCCAATAGCTGAGGATGTCTGGGTAAAATACATTGAATTAATGTTTACCACAAAGAAGGGGGGGACACAAGTACGGGAAATAGAGAAATGGGACTTGGAGATAACCACGCAACAAATAGAGGCAAAGATTATGAAGGCAAATCTGTCTAAAGCTCCAGGACCTAACAAATTGACAAACAACGTACTTAAACAAGCACCTCATTTATGGGCCAAGATACTGTACATCCAATTTCGAGACATAATTGAAACACAATCAATCCCGGAAACTTGGAAGCAGTCTTTTATGGTACCTATTTTTAAAAGGGGTTCACGTGACGACCCAGTAAATTATAGAACAATCTGTATAATGGACGCAGATTCAATTTTTTTTGCGTCTATGATGCTTGAAAGCATCAATGAGTGGGCGGAAGAGAACAATATTTTAGACTATAGACAAATAGGGTTCCGAAAACATATTGGTACAGATTGTGGGGGGTCTACTGATAAAGTGTCTGCAGAATAAGGCATGGAAATCCATGGACGCCCCAATTTATGTGGCCTCCATGGATCTTACTAAAGCCTTTGATTGTTTTAATAGAAACATTATTTGGCAACAGCTAGATAGAAACGGAATACCAAAGGGACTGTTGAGTCTGATAATCTTCCTTCACAATGAATCTAGAATTCAAGTAAGATTAAATTCAGAAGGCCTCCTATCAAGAGAGTGTAAAACAAGAAGGGAATTAGATAAGGCTGTATACTGGGCCCCACACTATATAATCTGTATGTACCAGGAGTGGGTAAAGCCCTGGATGAAAATTCTTTTGTACCGCCTAAAATTGGAAACTTAAAAATAAGCTGGGCAGGATATGCCGATGACTTTCTCCTTATTGATACCACTGCAGTGGGACTACAAAGACTTATAACTGCATTTGGAAAATATATGAAAATCAACTCATCTAAAACAGTGATAATCAAGATATCTAAAGGTCAAACAAAGAGGAAATTTGTTTGGAATTGGGAAAACAACGAATTAGAGGTGAAAGAAAATTTCCAATTCCTGGGCTATCCTGTAGTGGCAAAGCATAGTAAGACCTTTTTGGTAAATTACTTGAATTCAAAATTTAAAGGAATGATAAACCAAATGAAGATGGTGGCTAATAAGTATGGAAAATTGTCTCTGTATCCATGTAGAGAATTTTTACAGAAGTAAAGTACTTCCAACCATTATGTATGGGTTAGAATTTTGGCCATCAAACATATAGAGCGGTTGAAAGTAACATTTGGAGAGCCATTTTCTACTTCTTACCTAAATGTATTCCGTTAGAGGTAATCAGGTATTAAATGGGCCTCCAATCACTGGTAAGTTTGATACAATGGAAAAAACTATGTCTGCTGAGTAAATGCGAATTTTCGAGAGAAGGAACCTTGTACCAACAGTTGAGATGGAATGTTACAGGGGGGTTCATTAAAACTTTAAGGTTTGATTGTGGAACATTTTTGGAGGAAATAAGTATCTCAATGGAAGTGATGGGAACAAATCCAAATCTAGTTAAAAAAAAAACTAAAGGTGGTGGATTGGGTAAAAACTTGTTTGGTAATATGTAACTCAAGACTGTATGCGCATGTTTTAACAGCAGGGAAAAAGGTTGGAGTGTTCGAACCATATCTAAAGAAATTCCCAAATAAGAACATGAAAATTGGATTTATGAGATTTCAGAATGAATGTACTCTTAACAAATGAAATTAAATGCCTAAGAAAAAAAAGGGGGACAGAAAATGGCACATGTAGATTCTGCAATGATAAGGAAGAGTTAGAAAGAAACATTACCTCATTTAATGGTTGAATGTCCAGATCTGTCAATACAAAGAGAAAGTTACTTTGGTGAATTTATACATAATGCTTGGCTATTGAGAGATCTCTTATGGCTAAAAATGCTCCATGGGGAATCAATGTCTATGAGACTACGAGTTTTAGCTTTTGTAAAAAATGAATGTAATTTAGATGAAATGTTAAAATGATGTGGTAAATTAATCAATTTTATGAAATGTTATGATATGAATATTTTGATAAAGAGTGTTCTTCCTTTTCTTGTTATCCAAAAAAAGGAATGTAAAATTGTTCTTTTTTTGTAAAAGTTTTTATAAACTAAATAACAAATAAAAGGAAAAAAAAAGAATGTTGAATTACTATGGGCCTCATTACACGGGAGGGCGGTAGGGGATTACCGGCACCGGTAAGGGCACCAGTGCCGGTAATCCCCACCGCCCTACTACGAGGTCCCTCAGCGGGTCCCGTCCTTAACGTGTGGTCAGACCACACGTTAAGGACGGGACCCGCTGAGGGACTTCACTGCAAATAACGGTACCGCAAATTGCAGTACCGTTATTTGCTCCTTCCCCATTCCCATTGAGCCCTATGGGGGTCCCGCAAAGGTCGGAGTAGGCCGGTAAGTCCCTATTCCGGGAACCCAGCCCCCGACGGCGGTAAGGGGGTAGCCATGGCGCTAATAGCACCATGGCTACCGCCTTCCGTGTAATGAGGCCCTATGAAAACTTATTATCTTGCAACTAAATGTATTCAAAGGTGTTTTTGTAAATGAAGTAATATTGTTTAAATTATGTTCAAATTTTGATGTGTAAATTGATGTATATATATATTTTTTTACTGTGTGAAACGGTTTACATTTTAACCAAATGCACAATAAAATAATTGAATTGAATTGAATTGAATTAATGACCAGGATGTGGCAGAGGCGATGCGTGCTGAAATGGTAGTCGTTAGAAATCAGCGTGAAATGAGGACGCCAACAAGTCTGGGCAGCTAAGATGCTTATCGTCAGTTTAAAGGGAACTTGTTTGATTCTCTCCCTCCTCGTATTGTTGAAGTATCCTTGGTAAAGCTATGTTCATTGCGACTGGGGTTAGAGGTCCCTGACCAGTTGGAACTTTTAGTAAATTAAGATTGTTGTGAATATGTAACCATGCTATGACCTACTACGGAGAGATCCCGAGAAGGGGCATGCTCTAAATATGAGATTATGCAAATGTATGTTGAAAGGGGATGGTAGTTAAATTAATCTATCCAATGAGAGTGTGGGAACTGAAGGGGATTAGATTTCTTTTTATAGGGTTGACCAATTACGTTTGGGGGGATGACTTTGTAACGAAATATGTGGGAGTGTGTTAACTGTTGAAACTTGTATTTAATTTGAAATCTTTGTGTGGTTCAAGGAGACTCAGGTTAGTTTGACTCTGCAGCCTCTTCTAGCCACTTCCGCCGTTTGCACAATAAACTTGCTTTACGGACAAACGTGCACTCGCTTCTTAAGAGGTGGGCCTGTTTTGGGTTATGAAGATTGGAAGTCCATTCACACAGATGAAATTCTGGTGAGCTTTTAGGAAGTTACTTCAGGACAGTCGGCTGGGTTCTTTTCTAGCTCAGTGCCTACTTCAGCAGCACAAGCTTCTCCCTGGGAATCCAGTGTGGGCGCTAATGGTCACTATTAATTCTCTTGACCTGCATGTGTCAGTACTCCTTGGTGTGGCTGGTAACAACACAGGTGACTCTTAGGGCATCCTGTGTGCACAGGTGTTTTCAGGACTGGATTTCTCCTGACACACGTGTCTACACTCCCTGATACACTTCCCTTTAGAGTAAATCACCTAAGAGTGTGTTCAGCACATGTTTGAGATACTGAGGGCCTCATTATGAACCTGTCGGTCCGCTAACAACGGATGCCGGTAGGCTCACTGGCACCGTTGTTACCAGACCGGCAGAGTACAAGTTTGCAACTGGCTGCCGTCCTGCCCGCCAGGTCTGGTTGGCGGGCGGAATGGCAGCCGCTCGCAGACTTTGACTGTAGCACCGGCACCATTATAAATGGTGCCGGTGCTACCGTCTTCCCCATTCCCATTGAGTCCTATGGGATTCAAAGGGAATGAGGAATACCATTTTTCCTGCACCTGATTTCCTGGAACGCCGGGGTCATAATACCATGGTAATTCCAGGAAGCCAGGTGCTGGAATAATCACGAGTCTGGCGGCCAGCCTGCCGGTTTTACCGGCACGGCTACAGCCGGACTCGTAATAAGGCCCAGAGAATCTCGATTTGCTTCATGAGACCACAGGTTGCACGCAAGATTACAACGGGATACAGCTTTGCTTCTTTTCATTTTCCTCTGCAGCTCATGGTAAACACAAAGGAATCATTATACTAAGACCTTTTCAGAGCATGCAAAGAAAAAGGAATCAGCAGAAGCTTTATTCTCCCATGAACCTCTAGTCATGGGAGATACCAACTGAGGAGAACGCAGAAATCTCAAAGAACAATCAAGAAATAGAGACCTGTTAGGGAAAACCCTGAGAACAGGATCAGTAGAGTAGTCATGGCAAGTTAGAGTAGAGTTAGCAGAAGTAGTAGTTAGATATGAGATTTAAGTCTTCAAGAAAATAAAAGTGTAAAGTCACAGCAATAGAAGGTTTTCTGAGAGAGTTCATCAACTCATGGAAGGCATCTCATTCCGGCCTCTCAGCTGTTAGGAGACGTGACCATGGACATCTTAGTACTGAAAAGAGAAGGGAGATATTTGGGAGAGAGTCTTTTGGCAGCATCCAAGCTGACCAGTCTTTTTGTGTGGCTTTCAGATCGCCAACAACATCCTACCGGTTTTAAGTGAGAAGGAATGTTAGAGTCTGGAATTATGTTATATTTTGTCAATCTCCCCCCCCCCCCCCCGTCCACCAGTAGGGTTGTGAATGAAACTATCAAAACAGTTGTAAATGGGCACTTGTGGTGGTCTGTGGGGTTCAGCAATTCCACCAGGATAACAATTACAGGGACCTGACAGCCATTTTAATTATAGTGAACTTGAGCGAAACTTTGTAGTGCCCTCTCTGCCCCCCACCCACTCTCCCATGACACTCAGATAAATTAGGTAGAAGCCTCCTGGCCCCCATAGTAACTTGCTGATGCACCCTCTCCCACTACTCCCACTCACCACTGATATCCTTTTTCCCACCCTGTCCCCATCTACAATTGTGCAGTAGCCTCAGCATATTATGGCCTCCTCATTTTTCCCTTCTCTCACGCTACCCTTGCATTCCCTGCTGCCCCATACAAATAAATGACTCCTCCGCTGAATATGCAACTCAGCTCATATAGATACCCCACCCTCCCTTGCCACCTACCGCCTTCCTCCTAGCCCAAGCTTAACGATACCTCCCCATCTGCCTTAATTTCACCATACCATTAATAAAGACCCAAGCCGGCAATACCATTGGGATTGGGATTTACAAAATGGCAGTTTACGCACCTGTTGTATGCAGTCCTTGTCATTTTGACTAATCCTTTTTAAATGCCTCCCTCAGGACCTAAACATTGGCATTGACCAACTCGAGATTTGGATGACTAATTAGACAGAGAAGTTGGATAAATAGTTTAATTAAATAAAATAGAAAAATATATTTACATTGGAGTATTTGGTGTGACAGGTTCATCCACTATTTTATATACAAATAATAGAGACATGTATAATGTGCAAAACACCCGAGAATATTGGTCGTGAAAGGTGTGTCCTTGATTCACTTATGGCGGTTAAATTAACAGCCTATTCATCTCAAACTACAATCAGCATGACAGTTAGCCTTGAGGAGGTATTCGGTAGCCAAGTTTTTCAAACTCTGGAATATTCCTTTATCAGTAATGTTGCATTTAAACTGTTCCTGGTGCATCCAGGCAGTGCTGTCGGCGAGCCTGTCAGAGCGATTCCTGGCTTTGATTTGAATCTGTCAGGTAATATAATTGCAGGTAAGCTTATTTTGTGATTGTCAGGTACAAGAGTTGTGACATTACATTTGTAATATTGTTTGATAGATGATGCACCTTTTGCCGCAATGCCAGACCCACCAACATATTTGTTTATTTTTCCCCATTGCTGCTAGGCCTAAAGACAAACTAACTGCACCTCAAAGTGTGGCACTAGACCCAAACCGCACTACTCCATACTCAAGGTTTTACTCAATGTGTTGCATTATCCACTGTCCTGCAGTGTGGGCCCCCAGTGACACCAAATAGATGGCGCTGAGCGTAAAGTGGCCTACCATATGGAGCTTGAGCTTATATGTGCTTTATACATGCTTCATGTCCCCAGCATTGGTAGTATTGAGGCTTTAATACTCGACCTGAAAAGGGGACAGCCTTGGGAGCTGGTTTCAAATTGCTCCTTGAATGACTTGAACTGTTATGGCTTAGAATGGCCTACGGGTCAACATAATAAACAGAACCATATTATCAGTTGTACAAAGCATAATTATCCATCTTAAACCAAGGGACGTGAGACTAGAGGCTTGAAGAACGTTAGGCACATCACAAAAGAGCAGCATCGGCACACATTACTGCTGGGGGCCGCTGGAGAGTTAGCCAATACATTTTTTATTTTAGGTTTATTTTTGGTGAAGTAAGCAAGCTCAACTCCCTGTTTGTCGAGAAGACCTGCCATTATCTGATAGGCCGCCGTAGTCCACCAACAGGTCATAGTGCTGATGTTTGTTTCCCCTAGACCAGAGATCAGGGTCGGATAGGCCCCTCGGCCTTTCGGCCTTGGAGAGTGGGGGCCGGTTTCTGGCCATGCCTGGGCCGGTTTGGAAAAAAAAGGAAAGAAAAAATGTTTAATAGTTTTTTTCCTTTCAAAAAGCCTTTCATCCTTCTTAGGTCGATAAATGAGTACCAACACAGGTTGGGTGATTTTGTATGCATATTTGTTCTATAAAAAAGAGCTTAAGCGTAAGTGCTATACAATAACATATTATTATTTGCCTTGGAGGTCTGCTTGGATTTACAGTAATTTAGTGCACTTAGGAACAATGCTATTCGATGCCACTTCTTGTTTTGTCAAGGGGTGAAAGGTCGTGTTTCATCGCTTCCCGGGATGTCATTTTGGGGTGCGGTCAAATGACATCACTTCCGGTGAGGAGTGGGCCACTTTTGGGTTACCGGGCCTATTTCATGTCCCAGTCCGACCTTGCCAGAGATCTGAAATGTGAGGCTCTCCAGATGTTTTGGAGTACGAATCCCATAATCCCTCACCATTGACCATTCTGGCTCGGGCTGATGGGAGTTGCAGTCCAAAACATCCAGAGAGACAAATGTTGCAGACCTCTATCCCAGACGACCAGTGTCTTTTTTGGTTTTCCCTCTATAAATAGTAGCACATTTCAATTAAGGAGTGTGTTTAGTTGTAGTTCATTGTAGAGCGATAGTACAGTAATTATGATGTAAATAGCTAAACCCCCCTTTGTTTAAGATGATGATTATTTTTAATATTACTGTTATTATTATGTCGTTTTCGATAAAGCCTATTAAAAGTCGTTTTTGTTCCCAGTAAAAGCGGCCCATTTTGGAAGCAGAGGGCATCTGTCCAGGCTAGCTTTAGAAAAATCCTTCCATCATTAAGTCCCGAAGTTCAAACCTCCTAGACGACTGTAGCATCAGGCTTCCCTTTCGATCTCCCTTATTCTGTGTATGCATGTATGTGTGATGTCAGAGTGAGTGATGTCATACGTTGAATGTGTGGATGGAAGTGGAAGGTCCCTGCGACTGGTGTTCCCCCAGTGACAGTTAGAAGAGTTGCCTGGGTGGAGCTATGTACTCAAGAACTAAATATAGGGGCTACATGTAAACTTACCTGAGCCTCCAGCATTATCTTCATTACTTCAACAAGCAATCTAGATTTTCTTTTTGGGGGTTTTCCCTCTTTACCCTTACTTGTTTTCAGATGTCTGGGCTAACTAAAGAAGTCAGGGATACTGTGATTACTCTGTGATTGTAGCCTTGCATAATCGAAGCTACTTGATACGTAGACACTTTTGCTTATTATGCAAAATTTTCTCACATCTGTGCACCAAGAAGGGTGTTGTTATTGGTACACATAGGTGTTGTGGATTATATTTACCATATGCCTTATGATGCTAAAGCCCTGTTGTCACCTTACAAAACTTATTTGATTTTTGTGTGGGCCTCCAGGAAGACCAGTGGCATGCGTACAGCCCAGATCTTAAGTTATTCACACCAAGGTTAAGATATTAGGTGGTAACGTCCACAGATGTGGGGTCCCTGCCTGGGTTAAGGTAAAGAATCACACTTGAACACCTAATGGATTTTTTAAATCCTCACCATTGATTATGCTGGCTGTGTCTGATGAGAGGGACATTTTGCAGACCCCTGCAGGAGTGGCACTCTGCGATTCACCCTCCGGAGAAAACTCAACTCTTGACCGCTTTGTGTCTCCCGCAGATGATATTCCAGCATAAAGATAAGAGCTCAACCACTCTACGCATTCCACTCCATCTATTGAAGGACTGCACCCTGCAGCATCCGGACACCCCATCTTCATCCATCCACGGCACAATAAGTAAGTGCTTCATAATGAGGACGGGCAAACTGGCTTGAATCAGATTCAAACATATATGAACAATGGGGATCGAATAATTGAGACCTTTTGAAGCTGACACTAAAAATGATTTCAAAGATTTGAACCCCTGATTGGAGTTGCTTGAGATGATTAGGGTACCAGTTGGCTTCAAGCCAGTCTTCTGGCAGGTTTCCATCTTTTCACTTAATTTATTCATTATTTTTAATTATTTTACTGTTAGGCCTTTGTTCAGGTTTAAAGCTGTCTCTGGTTTAAACTGGTTTTAATCGATTTTCATCAGAAACAAGGAGAAGTGAGCATTCTATGACCCAGCTTGAATCCAGTCCAGTTACAAGCCTGCTCTATAGATTTGACTTATTCAAACTGATTCAAAGTATTGTTTTAATGATTCAAACCATGATTTGAGTCAAGTACTTTAAGGCCCACCTATCATGTTTTGCAAATTCTTGCTTCCGCAGGAGCTGTCAACCCCACAGTACCCTCAGATGCAATCAGGTCACACCATAACACAAACTACCTGCTGTGAACATAGCACCTCCAAGGGAATTGGTAATGGGATAACACAACAAACACCAGCTGCTCTCTTCTATTCAGGAGCCCTGCAGAGAAGACATAACAAACAATTATCAACTTCAATTCCTAGATTACCATTGCTATTTATAACCACTAACATTCTAATGTTTATATTTACTGGTTGCCCCCTGAAAACGTCCTAGAGGATGTTTTCTTAACAGGAAATCCTGATTCACTCGCACGCTTAATGCCTTTTGCAAGTCAGAAGGTTCCTCTGTTAACAGTGTAAAATAGTAATTTATGTAATATTCAAGTGCTGATCTTTCTATTTTTTTTAAACATCTTGTAAACCAGACTGTCATGGACTTAAATATTTACAAATGTAGTTTCTTTTGCTTCCTTTTGTTCATTCTTAAAAAAAGAAATGTTAGACCCAAATAGTTGCTATACGGAAAAGGAAGGACACGACACGGAGCAACTTGGATCATCAACTTTATTCTATATCTAACTACGTACTGTACTTTTCTCCCCCAACTCCTCCCTCCTTCCACGTGACTCTCCCTCTTAAAGAGGCAGCACTGGGTAACATCACCCCCGGACAAATGTTCAAACGTCCGGACTAGCACTCTTCTCCAAGGCAAGGTAGCTTTCTGATTGTGCGTTGGGGTCGTCCGCCCTTTTTGATGGGCACAGTCATATCCGGGGCACCGGCTGGTTCCGCTGCCGTGAATCTGGTTTCTTCAGGACAGCCCCAAAGGTCGTCTTGTGGCTCCCTAGGATCGGGGTCCTGTTCAGGCAGAGGCAACTCACAATCTTCTCTCTCAATGAGGCGTTTGAATTGTGAGCTGTTCCTGGTGACTTCCCGATCTGCGTTCTGGGCGGTCACCATGGTCCCTTTCATGGCGGTAATGTTGAGGAGCTCTGGGGCATAACGTGCGTCTGTTTTCCTTATTATCGGTTGCTGGACCAAGACTTTGTCTCCCACCTTGAACTCTTTCAGGATCGCTCTTCTTCTCTAGTCGGTGTCTGCCTTTGGGTTTTGTTTCTGCTTGGAGTCCCTTGTTACGAGTTCTGAGTCCTCTTCCTCCTGGAGGGTTGGGTGCCTCACAGTCCGTGTGTGAACCTCGTACCGGATCATTAGTTCTGCAGGCATTTTGTTTGTGGCTATATGGAAATGTTCCGGTAGTCACGTAGCAGCCTGCATATGGCCTGATGGGGGTTGTTACCTTCTATGCAGGCTTTTTGGATTGTCTTTGTTAGAGAAGCCATAAACCACTTGCCCATGCCATTGGACTGGGGCCACCTTGGGTTTATCTTTTGATGGATGAACCCCATGTGCTTTGGGAACGCTACAAACTTGAGGCCATTGAATGAGTGCCCATTGTCCGACTTAATCGTCCTGGCAATGCCCCACTCGCTAAGCACTTCACCGAACGTTGCAGCCAAGTGGGCGTATGTCGGAGTCTCCATCTTCTTAACGATGCAAAATATCGAATATTCATCAATGAATACTAGGAAATATTCTCCTGACTCCATCGGTTCATAGAAGTTGACCGCAACTCTGTCCCAGGGGCGCTCTGGGATGTGTGTCGGCTGTAGTGGAATGGGGGTTTCCACCCTCGCCATGCACTGGCATGCTAGGCAGTTTTTGACCCACCTGTCAACCAGCGCATCCATGAACGGGAACCACACGTGGCATCTGAATTGTCTCTTCATATTGTCGCCCCTCGGTGCCCCTCATGTGCTGTCTTGATCACTTCAGCTCTGAGCGTTGCAGGGATGACTAGACGACACCCCCGTAATAGGATGACTTGGTCCTTCACTGCAAGTTCGGTGTGTATCCTTGCCAGTTTGTCAAGCTCCTCTTTGCACACCCCCGGGTGGTTTAGGACTGCGCGTCGGTAATCTCTCGACTTGTTGTTACTGGTCCAACTGACCGCCAGGGCCATGGATGGATCGGCTGCAGAAGAGAAAGAGGAACTGCTGGTGGAAGTGCGTTAGCAGCCACATAGTTTATGTATTCCGTGTCGCTTGCAGGGTGTCGAGACAGGTAGTCCAGATTTTGATCTCCACCGGGCATGTTAATAATGTGGTAGTTGTATTCTTGCAACCTGATGTCCCATCACTCGATCCTGGGCGGCATCTTAGTGCACAAGTTGCCGAACAGCGACAACAACGCCTGGTGGTCTGTGATGAGTGTGAATTTCTTGCCGATGATAAAGTTATGAAAGTGTTCACAGGCCCAGACTGCGGCCAGGCTTTCTTTCTCAGCTTGGGAGTAGGCGGACTCGGGAGCAGATATATTTTCTCCCATCCCCTCCCACAAATCGCCATCAGCATGAAACAAGGTCAGCCCACCCACTGATTCCACTGTATCCTTTGGGACAGACATGTAAAATACATTATGCAGCAACTGTTTAACAATAAAAGATCCATGGTTAAGGTTATCAATGATATAATTTGTCATTGAGATACTTACTAACCACATATCCTTAATCAATTTAGCATGGGCCAGTTCCTCAAGCTCAGTATTACTAATGACCACCTCACACCCCCAGACACTCCAGGATCTGATTTCAGCCCACAAATAGCATCTACTGCATCAGGAATAAATGGCTTTCCCGGACATATATAATTTTTATCTTTGAATTTCACACAAGTATCCAATTTCGGAATACGATAAACATCAGGTTCCCAGAACTGAAACGCTATCATTTCCTGAGTCCTAATCTGTATATACTTATCACCCTGCCAAAAACCTACATTATGTACTAACTTGGGGCCTCATTACACGTTGTGCGGTAAACCATGGCGCTATTAGCGCCATGGTTGCCGCCGGTCCCTTACCGGGTCCGCCTTGGAGGATGGCGGAATTAGCGCCATATTCCAAGGTGAGTGGGGGCGCTAATTCCGCCATCCACCATTGCCCCTTCACCATTGCCAGTCAGCCCCATAGGGCTCCATGTTAATGGTGAAGGGGCTAATTACGGTACCGCAAATTGCGGTACCGTAATTAGCACCAAGGTCCCTTTGCGGGTCCCGCCTGGAAAAACCAGGCGTTAAGGGTGGACCCGCAAAGGGACCTCGTAGTAAGGCGGTAAGGGTTTACCGGTACCGTTACCGGTACCGGTAAACCCTTACAGCACAACGTGTAATGAGGCCCTTGGTTTGATAAATCAACTTTGGAGCAATGAACGGGATGCATAACAGGAAACCTATTTCCATCCTCTCCAATGGCATTGCACTCCCCATGTCAAATGCAATTTTCTCTTGTATCATTTCCACCTCCCTTTGTGTGATCCGTGCCATCATTTGAGGGATGATATCAGATTACACAAAATACAGAGGTATATGGCCTTGTATTAATTGAGACACTGCACTTTGAATTTCCCGCAAATATTTCTCCATCATTCTTTCAATTGGGGTTACTACATTTAAAATGTCATGTAGCAGTTTATCATGTTTAACAATGACATTTGTACTATGCTCCACAATTTTGCCTTGTTCATTGAGCATAAAAATTGTTTAATTCCCATAGCGAATTGCTTCATTTTGTCCACCTCTGATTCCATCTTACATTTGTTGCAGTATTTTTTAATCACATGTTACCTCTTGTGCCTTAGCACTTAAAGCACCCACAGACACTGCATTGGCTGTAGATATTGTCATGCCCACCAGAGCACCAATTATCGTCATAGCAATAGACGCCACGAGTAACCCAGCCATCCTCTTCCCTTTCCTTTTCTTGATACCAGATGAAGGTCTTTTCTAACTGCAGCATGATGTCTTTGGTTCTCCTCCGAGCTTCTTCCTTGCGTGGTTGCACCCATTCCTTTACCTGATCTGACTTTACCTCTGTTTCATTAAAAAAAATTCAATGATGAAGTCAGGATTAGGCTAATGTACATGTTCTGGTATAGCAACCTGCTATTCCCTAAGATAAAATCTGGTGCTTCCTAAACTGCAATTCCAGATGCCGGTCCTGGCTCTATCAAAACTTGTGCCTTTGCAACCATGGTACCTGAGACACTCACAATTAACATTAGGACCATCAGCCGAACATTTTCTCCTTTTATTCTGCATTGCAGGAAAAACAGCCAGTCCTCATCTCTGGTCATCATCTTCACGGTCTCTGGAGACTTTATCTTCACCCCCTTCATTCGGTCCAGGGGGCTTTCCCGTGGTCTCCGATCCAGTGGCATCTTCCAGGGGTCCAGCGCTCCAAGGATCCGGTGTTGCAGAGGCAATTAATTAATTTTCTAGAGTAAAAAGAAAAAGACACATTAAGTACCAAGCACAATACATTTCTCATTCCCTCTTCCGCTGCAACATCTGAAATTAAATTGTATTGTTATTATTTAACGCAAACTATGGGCACCACACGCCACGTTGGTACACCTGAAATCAAACCTATTTATATTTTTAATCAGAGACATAACATGCAACTGAAACAATTTCAAAAATATACACCCCGCCCCCACTTTGTATCTTTATACCAGAAAAACCTTAACACTTTTCCATGTACCAGTAATATTTACATTTACGCACTGGCTAGGGCACCCTTTCATTTTGCACTCATATTTTTTTTTAACTAGCCTCAACTTGCTCAAGCCTCTTCACCTCATGTTTCGGGTGGAAAGGTTTTACCTGATTAACATGGACAAACTGCTCCACTGTCAACTCACCCTCCTTTTTACCTATCCTATACAATACGGGCGAGATCTTGTCTATAATATTATTGTCATGCCTGCGCCATGGGCGCACACATTGGCAACCATCATGGACTATTTGTTATTCATTTATCTTCAGAATACTCTTGGAACAACCCCTATTCACACTTTGGTCCTTAATTCCCATTTGCGTGACTTTGGTGCTTTCTTATTTAACTCAACTAACTACATGTACCACAATGCACCTTGCTACAGCTATCAATTCCTGGCCATTCCCATTCGTCATCATTGGAACCACAATCCCCAGAAGCCCTAGGGATCAGTGCTGCTTCCACCATCTCAGGACCAGAGAGGGAGGAGGCAGATTGTATTCAGGTGTACTGCTCCAGGTGCTGCCAATTAGCCTGCCTCAGTACAGGGCAGGGCGGTATTTAAGCAGCTGCCTGAAGGAGCTCAGTCTCTTCCATTAAGAGTCCTTCCAGCACCTTTTTGCCTTGGGCCACGATTTTTGTATGCTGTTCCTGCTTTATCCTGCTTTTGATCCTTATCCTCTGTGCTCCTTGCCTTGCAGCCCTGCTCCTTTGGGCTCACTCCTTGCTGCCCTGCTCTTCTGGGCTCCTTGCCTTGCAGCCTGATTCACTCCGCTGCCTACTGCCCTTGTCCTCTGGGCTCCCTGCCTTGCAGTCTGCTTCCCTCCGCTGCCTACAGCCCTTGTCCTCTGGGCTCCCTGCCTTGCAGCCTGCTTCCCTCCGCTGCCTACAGCCCTTGTCCTCTGGGCTCCCTGCCTTGCAGCCTGCTTCACTCCGCTGCCTACAGCCCTTATCCTCTGGGCTCCCTGCCATGCAGTCTGCTTCACTCCGCTGCCTACAGCCCTTGTCCTCTGGGCTCCCTGCCTTGCAGCCTGCTTCACTTCGCTGCCTACAGCCCTTGTCCTCTGGGCTCCCTGCCCTGCAGTCTGCTTTACCCCGCTGCCTACAGCCCTTATCCTCTGTGCTCCCTGCCTTGCAGCCCTGCTCCTTTGGGCTCACTCCTTGCTGCCCTGCTCTTCTGGGCTCCTTGCCTTGCAGCCTGCTTCACTCCGCTGCCTACAGCCCTTGTCCTCTGGGCTCCCTGCCTTGCAGTCTGCTTCCCTCCGCTGCCTACAGCCCTTGTCCTCTGGGCTCCCTGCCTTGCAGCCTGCTTCACTCCGCTGCCTACAGCCCTTGTCCTCTGGGCTCCCTGCCTTGCAGTCTGCTTCACTCCGCTGCCTACAGCCCTTGTCCTCTGGGCTCCCTGCCTTGCAGCCCTGCTCCTTTGGGCTCGCTCCTTGCTGCCCTGCTCCTCTGGGCTCTCTGTCTGCTGTCTACTACAGCTCTCTGTCCTGCTCCTCTGGGCTCTCTGCCTTGCAGCCTACTACAGTCCTCTGCAGTCCACAACAGTTTACCTGCACTTTGTGCCATTCGTTATTGCAGCCCCCCTGTTTCCTGGCTGCTCCTCCCTCGCTCCCTTCCTTGTTTTCAACCCTCTGTTCTTGATCCCCGTCCTTCTCTTCCTTGAGTCCTCAGTCCTTCCCTTAAGTTACCCATTTCAGTTATACTGCTTTTCCTTCATTTTCTTCTGCTAGTTTGCTCATCGACTTCCTTTTCCCTGGATATTTCTGTTCTTGTCTTCTCTTGTATCATATGTAGATCCCTTTGTACAGAGCTTGACTGTTGGTTTCCGGCAGGCAACCTCTGCCCCTTCCCTTGTCACGTTTCAGTGTTACATACAGCGTGGGCCCCTGTAATAGCAATCTGTGCAGAAGGCTGGAGTTTCCTAAGGTCCGTGGAACACTCTTTCCCATTTCTGCATACATCCCAAGAGGGAATCCAGTTTGTTTGTACCTTTTTATTTCCTGCTACACTTGCCTACTCTTTGTTCTTGTTGAGCTTCCTGCTGTGTGTGTGCTTATCTGTCACCTTACTTCAGCACAGCCACCCAAACCTTACCTGGGTGCCCTGTGCCACTCTTGACACAGTGCCATCCTTGACAATTATATGGCCCTTGCCACGCCACAAGAAATTTAGAGTTTTTATGGCTTCCCTTGTATACCTGATCTCCTACCTCGTAATCTTTTGCAGATGTCTTCCTATCATAATATGTTTTTGCCCTGTCAGCAGCCTTTTCCAAATTCGGCTGCACAAATGCAAACGCATATTGTAAGTGCTTCCTCAACTCGTCCACATATTCATGAATTGTGGAGGCATTTACAAGGACCTGCTCATTTGTCTTGTACAGTAAGTGTTGTGGCAGCACCATTTTTCTTCCTGTCAATATTTCATGAGGGGTGAGATTTGTTGATTTAGCAGGAGTCGACCCAATGGCCATTAATACCAATCGAAGCCTAAGGTCCCAACTAGAACCTGCTTCAGCCACAAATTTCTTTAACATATCCACTATTGACTTGTTACACCGTTACACTCCCCCTGAAGAGGGAGGCTGGTAAGAAATGTGTTGTTTTCTTTTCACACCCAAAATCTGCCATATCTTTGTCATCAATGCACTAGTGAAATGACTTAACCGGTCTGACTCTATCCTTTGAGGTAAACCAAATCTTGAAAAGACATGATTTACAAGTAATGTGGCTGCCGTTGGCGCACTGCAATCTGGGGCTGGAATGCACTCCACCCATTTGGACATTAAACAAACTACCATTAACATATATTGGTTTTCTCTTGCTGATCTCTTTACAGGCCCAACATAGTCAATTTGCAAATCAGACCATGGGAGTGTCAAACCCATTTTCATTAATGGTGCTCTATG
Source organism: Ambystoma mexicanum (assembly GCF_040938575.1). NCBI lineage: Eukaryota > Metazoa > Chordata > Amphibia > Caudata > Ambystomatidae > Ambystoma > Ambystoma mexicanum. The sequence goes on along the minus strand of NC_090924.1, from coordinate 117,607,090 downwards.
AGTAGGTGAAGCAGGTTGAAACTGTGCACATACTAGACACCCCCTGGTGTATAGTTCAACATCTTGGGACAGGTTTGGCCAATAAGCGTAATCTTTTAAAATGTCCAAAGTTTTCTGTGAAACCCGGCGTCCTGAAGTTATGGCATCATGAGAATGATATATCATCAATCCCCGAAATGACAAGGGCACTACCCATTGTATTTGACCTGTCACAGATTCTCTAATCATCAGTCCACCTTGTAACCTAATTCTCTTTTTGCTTTTTTAGCAACACCCCCAACTCCTCTTTCCCTTTACAATCTTCTTCAGTCAGAGGATTTTGCTCTGCATCTAACAGATGATTATAGAATATGCCTAACATCAGATCTTCCTTTTGCGCTTTGACCATGTCCTGATCTGGAGTATCAAAACTACATTGCACCACAGGCTGCAAAGGATGCATTATGCATACAGAACAGCTAAACCGTTCTACACAAGGTGGAGGTTCTTTGACACACTTCCTGAAAAGCGGCCCGGCAGCTGATACGCCATTAAAGTCATGTGTCTTTTCTTGCACATACTTAGCAGCACGTCAAGCGTACATTCGCTGCTTCTGATTGTTTGCATACAGGCTTGGTCGGAAGCCCCGACTCTCCAAGTCACTTATTCCAACCCTTCCCCAGCGTCTCTGGACTACACCATTCTGTTTGAGTGTATTTCACGGAGCGTACTTGGGTGATTCATCTTCCTCGCGGTTCATCTGAGTGAGGCATTTGTTTTCCTTGGGTGATTTCCTCATCGCAAACTTCTGCTGAATTCCACTAACACTTCTTTCTCGCGAGCCCGAGCGAGGCATTCAAGTAAGTGTTCCTCCGGCAAATTCCTAATCGCACTCATTTGCTGACAGCTGTCTTTTCAGTTCATTTTCTTACCCGTTGGCAGCTTACATTCAGTTACGCCCAATTGCACCTCAATTCCTGATCTTCTCTAGGCTGTTGTCGTTTGTTCTCATTCCTAAGTTGTTATTTCCAAGGGCATAAGAACTATTGCTACCCACGTTGGGACTATTAACCGTGTGTGGATTTATGTGGATTTCATAACTCTGAACTATTACTGGATTACTACAAGTGCACAGAACTGTTGGGACGCTATCCAGGGGTGCACCAACCCGGCACTTGTGTGGCCCTCGTGCCGTTCGGGATTCGTTTCCACACTAACCTTTCCCTTCCTAGACGTTGTTTCCCAGTGGATTACCTGGATTCCTATATTGAAAATACATTTGGTTTCTGACTTCGCCAACATTTTAGTGTGTGATTAGTGGAGTTGTAACGCAGTTGTGATTGCTTGGAAGCATGCTGATAGTCTCCTTCTTTTTACAGATTGGCGTCTGTTGTGTGCTCCTTGTCCTTTCCATTGATTATTCATTCTGGCTGTGTTTACATATCAGACAGAGAGTTTCATCAATTGGGAGGTCTTATCTTGATCCCATTATCATCTCTCTGTCAAAATCCATCAGTGATTGGATATCAGACTCCAAGCTGGTTGAGTGTTCTCAAACAACCTGTATCCTTTACCAAGGTCTGACCTTACAACCTGTATCCTTTGATTTATCAGGTGGTATACCTAAACAAGCGTTCATTTCATGACATAACCCATTTTCGGTCACCTCATGACCTAAGAAGTTCACTTTCATTTTACACCATTGTGGTTTCTGTAAAGATACCTTTGCCCCAGCCTTTTGTAACTGGCCAAGTACATTTCTAATCTCATTGAAATGAGTTTTCAGATTCTCATTTTTAATTAGCACATCATCCACATAAACTATTGTCCCTCTTTCTGATGAACCTGAGAGCGCCTTGATCAAGAATATCCCAAATTCACTCCCACTATTGACATATTCAAAAGGTGTCCGGGACCATACATATTGGGATTTGTCAAAAGAAAATGTAAAGAAATTGTGGATATCTTCAGCCAATGGTACACACCAGTATCCAGCTGTAAGATCTAATGTGGTAAACATCTTTAACCCGTGAACCTGTGCAAGACCCTGATCAATGAATGGAAGTGGCCACCTTGAAACAGGTACCCTTTTGTTTAATTTTCATAGATCTGCGCACAAATGCCTTTGGCCATTAGGTTTTAACACACTTAATATGGGAGTGTTTGATGTGCTATGAATGGGCCTAATGATTCCTCTAGATTCTAATTTTTGTATTATTTCAGCTTGTGTACGAGCATGATAGAAATAAAATATCAATATCAGTGATTCCAAACATGCCAGTGGTAACCTATATTGTCGCACAAATACCGTTTCCCTACTGTGTCCTTCTGTGTCATGGGCGCATACATTGGCGATCAATATGGACAAATTGTTATTCATTTATCTACAGAAAACTCTTGGATCAACCGCTATTCACTATTTGGACTTTATTTCCCATTTGCAAGACTTTGGTGCTTTTTTATTTTTCCCAGAAAACTACGCTTACCATAATGCACTTGGCTATAACCATCTATTCCTGGCTATTCCTATTTTTCTTCATCAGAACTACAATCCCCAGAAGCCCTAGGGATTTGCTCTGCTTCCACCAGCTCAGGAACAGAGAGGGAGGTGGCCGATTGTCTGCAGGTGTGCTGAGCCAGGTGCAACCAATTAGCCTGCCTCTGTGCTGGGCTGGGCAGTATAAAGTCTGCTGCCTGCGAGAGCTCAGTCTCTTGCATTGAGAGTCCTTCCGGCACCTTTTTGCTTCGAGCTACAATGTTTGTATGCTGTTTCCTGATTTCACCTGCTCTTTGTTCCAGTGCCCTGGTGGGCTCCTACCTTGCAGTCTGCTACACCCTGCTGCCTACAGCCCTAGCCTTTTGGGCTCCCTGCCTCAGCCCTGCTCCTCTGGGCATCCTGCCTTGCAGCCTGCTACACCCTGCTGCCTACAGCCCTAGCCTTTTGGGCTCCCTTCCTCAGCCCTGCTCCTCTGGGCGTCCTGCCTTGCAGTCTGCTACACCCTGCTGCCTACAGCCCTAGCCTTTTGGGTTCCCTGCCTCAGCCCTGCTCTTCCAGGCTCCTGCCTTGCAGCTGATCACGCTCTGCTGCCTTCCAGCCTCCGCCCTTGCCCTGCCGGGCTCTCCACATTGCAGCCGATCATGCTCTGCTGCCTTCCAGCCTCCGCCCTTGCCCTGCTGGGCTCTCCACATTGCAGCCGATCACGCTCTGCTGCCTTCCAGCCTCCGCTCTTGCCCTGCCGGGCTCTCTACATTGCAGCCGATCACGCTCTGCTGCCTTCCAGCCTCCGCCCTTGCCCTGCCGGGCTCTCCACATTGCAGCTGATCACGCTCTGCTGCTTTCCAGCCTCAGCCCTTGTCCTCTGGGCTCCCTGCTCTGCAGCCTGCCTCACTCTGGCTGCCTACAGCCCTTGTCCTCTGGGCTCCCTGCTCTGCAGCCTGCCTCACTCCGGCTGCCTACAGCCCTTGTCCTCTGGGCTTCCTACTTTGCAGCTTATCACGCTCCGCTGCCTACTACCTACCTTTTTCCGCTGGGTTCTTGGCCTAGCAGCCCTCTACAGTCCTCTGCAACCTTCTACGGTCAGCGGCCCTGCCCCTCAGGGCAACTCCTTGCTGCCCGGCCCTTCTGGGTTCCTTGCCGTGCAGCTTGCTTTACTCTGCTGCCCTAAGCCCTTTCCCTCTGGGCTCTCTACCTTACAGCCCTGCTCCTGTGGGCTTGCTCATTGCTTTCCTGCTCCTCTGAGCTCTCAACCTTGTTCCTTACTGTCCTCTGCTATCCAATCCTGTTACACGACTTTCCCTTCATTTCCTTCTGCTAGTTTGCTATCAACCTCCTTTTCCTGGATTTGTCTGTAAGTATCTTCTCTTGTACTGTTTGTAGACCCTTTTGTACAGAGCTTGTCTGTTGGTTCCCATCAGTCAACCTCTGCCCCTTCCCTTGTCTCGTTTCTACATTACAGACACCCATAGCTGCTGTTCCAAGCCATGAGCAAACAGCGTGGGCCTCTGTTATAGCAAACTGTGCAGAAGGCTAGATTCGTGGAATACTCTTTTCCTATATCTGCATACACCCCAAGAGGGAATTCATTCTGTACCTTTTTCCTTGCTACTCTTGCCTACTCTTCGTTCTCTTTCCTTTCTGCTGTGTGTGTACTTATCTGTCCACTTTATTTTGGCACAACCACCCAAACCCTTTCTGGGTGTCCTGTGCCACTCTTAATAGAGTGTCATCCCTGACAGAATGCAAGAGCCAAAAATGTCTTGTTCCCTAGGCAGGAAAAGCACACACAGACCAAGGATGCTTTCCTTTCGGGTTAAGAAACCTTTGCAAAAATCTATACTTTCCCTACAGACAGCAAACAAGAACCTTAGTCTAAAGAACAGTCTTGCCTTAGTAAACAAAGTTTTACAAGCACGGTACTACACTCACTGGCTTGCTGACCCTTCTTCCATGTATAACTATTATGACATTTGCGACTATGATCCGCAGTCCTTATCGGTTGAAGAGCTACAGCAAGATAATGAATTCTTACAGATCTTGTTAGCCCAAACAGTGAAAGACACTCCTGCGTCTGATAATTTTTCTAACACTGTTACAGCCAAGGATATTGCACTCATTGTGGGGGTCTCTAAACCAGAGTACGCTGTTGCTAGAGTGATATGTTCAAGATCTGCTTGGCAAGCTCCCCAGTCTACTGGAAACCCTCATTTGACAGGACACAGCATTATGTATCCTGAGGTTAGTTCACCTAGTCCTGGGTACAAAAGACCAATACTGACCATCGGTGGTCTTAATACTTCCCCAGTATCTACCAACCACAATAACCTTAAGGTCAGTCTTCCCATTGCTACAACCGAATTTTCTGCCACACCAGATTCTGAAGCTTTAGATCAGGCTAATGATACATACCTGCTACAAGAAAAACTCCTATGCCTTAAAAGAAAGACCGAAGATCTCTATGATGACTTTGTTTATTTACATAGTAAAAATTCTATGAAGGGACACAATATTCCAGACCTTTTGACACAATGTCCTACACCCGAAATACTGTCTTTAGAGATCGACATGGTAAGGCCTGGAATTGCCACGCAGAAAAGGATACAGATTTATACCAAGCAGATGGAAGACCTAAATTTAGCATATGCATCCCTTCTAAAGTCTGACACAGCTCTTTCACTTTCCAACCACAGTAACTCAGGTTCTGGTACTCTAGACCATGATTCCAATCCTGAACAATACCCGGTACCTGCCTGGAATCCAGCCTTTCCATCAGTCTATACCCCAGACCCACCAAGTAATTTGAGCACACCAGACTTTGAAGATCAGCCTCAGAACGCCTACCCAATCATGACCCCACATCTGTCTTATTACCTGTTACTGCATCTGCTAGCCCAATCTCTGCTGCTCCTCCTGCTAATACTTCTAAATCTGCTACTGTTGCCGCATCTCACATCACTCTTTTCGCAGCAGAAGCACCCCCTTCCTCTCTGCCTGCAAGGACAGAACCTGTTGCTAAGTCAGATAACAACTTTTCTTTTGGGACTACAGCTCCAGTTGTTCTTGCTGGCGCCTCTGCAGCACTAAGACTACCAGACTCTACTCTATCAGTCTCAGGTGTGTCACTGTCCGCTGGTTCTTCTATGGCACCCACTCTCCCAGTTGCTACAGCATCGGAACTATCCACAGCCATTCATGATCTCTCTGCTGCGGTGGCTTCTGAAACTCCTACAAATCATGGAGAACCCGCCACTGTGACTCCTGACGTTTCTGCGGCTAATCTTGACTCTGCCATTGCTGTGTCTGATGCCTTGGAAAACCTTCCTAAAGCAACCAACTCTGCTGTGCCTCTGGCTCCACCTTTCACCACCTTACTGTTGCCTTTCAAAGCAAGCTTTGCCATGGAACCTGCAACAGACATTCACAGTTCCTCTATTCATGAACACTCTGTTGGGTTTTGTGCCCAAAGACTTTGTCTTTTCTGATTTCTACCGCAAAGGTTCAGCACATTGATACCGTCTCCACCTTTCAAGACTCCCACCTTACAACCTTAAACAGTTTTTGGTGCTTCATGGTGTGCCTTTTCGGAATAAGACTCATTCACGGTGTGACAGACCTTCTTCCTGTTGGTCAGTCTTCAGGGAGCCTGGACAGGGGCCTGGAGAGGGGCATACTGTCATGCCTGCGCCATGGGCGCATACATTGGCGATCAATATGGACAAATTGTTATTCATTTATCTACAGAAAACTCTTGGATCAACCGCTATTCACTATTTGGACTTTATTTCCCATTTGCAAGACTTTGGTGCTTTTTTATTTTTCCCAGAAAACTACACTTACCATAATGCACTTGGCTATAACCATCTATTCCTGGCTATTCCTATTTTTCTTCATCAGAACTACAATCCCCAGAAGCCCTAGGGATTTGCTCTGCTTCCACCAGCTCAGGAACAGAGAGGGAGGTGGCCGATTGTCTGCAGGTGTGCTGAGCCAGGTGCAACCAATTAGCCTGCCTCTGTGCTGGGCTGGGCAGTATAAAGGCTGCTGCCTGCGAGAGCTCAGTCTCTTGCATTGAGAGTCCTTCTGGCACCTTTTTGCTTCGAGCTACAATCTTTGTATGCTGTTTCCTGATTTCACCTGCTCTTTGTTCCAGTGCCCTGGTGGGCTCCTGCCTTGCAGTCTGCTACACCCTGCTGCCTAGAGCCCTAGCCTTTTGGGCTCCCTGCCTCAGCCCTGCTCCTCTGGGCGTCCTGCCTTGCAGCCTGCTACACCCTGCTGCCTACAGCCCTAGCCTTTTGGGCTCCCTGCCTCAGCCCTGCTCCTCTGGGCGTCCTGCCTTGCAGTCTGCTACACCATGCTGCCTACAGCCCTAGCCTTTTGGGTTCCCTGCCTCAGCCCTGCTCTTCCAGGCTCCTGCCTTGCAGCTGATCACGCTCTGCTGCCTTCCAGCCTCCGCCCTTGCCCTGCCGGGCTCTCCACATTGCAGACGATCACGCTCTGCTGCCTTCCAGCCTCCGCCCTTGCCCTGCCGGGCTCTCCACATTGCAGCCGATCACGCTCTGCTGCCTTCCAGCCTCCGCCCTTGCCCTGCCGGGCTCCCTACATTGCAGCTGATCACGCTCTGCTGCCTTCCAGCCTCCGCCCTTGCCCTGCCGGGCTCTCTACATTGCAGCCGATCACGCTCTGCTGCCTTCCAGCCTCCGCCCTTGCCCTGCCGGGCTCTCCACATTGCAGCTGATCACGCTCTGCTGCTTTCCAGCCTCAGCCCTTGTCCTCTGGGCCCCCTGCTCTGCAGCCTGCCTCACTCTGGCTGCCTACAGGCCTTGTCCTCTGGGCTCCCTGCTCTGCAGCCTGCCTCACTCCGGCTGCCTACAGCCCTTGTCCTCTGGGCTTCCTACTTTGCAGCTTATCACGCTCCGCTGCCTACTACCTACCTTTTTCCGCTGGGTTCTCGGCCTAGCAGCCCTCTACAGTCCTCTGCAACCTTCTACGGTCAGCGGCCCCGCCCCTCAGGGCTCACTCCTTGCTGCCCGGTCCTTCTGGGTTCCTTGCCGTGCAGCTTGCTTTACTCTGCTGCCCTAAGCCCTTTCCCTCTGGGCTCTCTAACTTACAGCCCTGCTCCTGTGGGCTTGCTCATTGCTTTCCTGCTCCTCTGAGCTCTCAACCTTGTTCCTTACTGTCCTCTGCTATCCAATCCTGTTACACGACTTTCCCTTCATTTCCTTCTGCTAGTTTGCTATCAACCTCCTTTTCCTGGATTTGTCTGTAAGTATCTTCTCTTGTACTGTTTGTAGACCCTTTTGTACAGAGCTTGTCTGTTGGTTCCCATCAGTCAACCTCTGCCCCTTCCCTTGTCTCGTTTCTACATTACAGACACCCATAGCTGCTGTTCCAAGCCATGAGCAAACAGCGTGGGCCTCTGTTATAGCAAACTGTGCAGAAGGCTAGAGTATTTCCTAAGGTTCGTGGAATACTCTTTTCCTATATCTGCATACACCCCAAGAGGGAATTCATTCTGTACCTTTTTCCTTGCTACTCTTGCCTACTCTTCGTTCTCTTTCCTTTCTGCTGTGTGTGTACTTATCTGTCCACTTTATTTTGGCACAACCACCCAAACCCTTTCTGGGTGTCCTGTGCCACTCTTAATAGAGTGTCATCCCTGACATTCTGGTAATGTGGCAACATGCAAATTTGCTAATCCACAATCATATGCGTCTTTGGCAAAAACCTCTTTGAATTCCATAAATATTTTTCTCAATTGGTACTTTTCTTCTTCATTTGTGCACGCATCTGCAACCTGAATCTGCTCTTCTACCATTTTGGAGTACTCTGGGAAGTCCTCCAATGGAGGAACCTCTGTACTTTCCTCTAACCGTGTGGCTGTATATCTTTGGAGAGTCGATGTTATGCCGTCCATTGATCATGGCCCGCAGACGGACACCCTTAGTACCCCTGTTCCTTCACCCCCTGTTCCCGGTCCACATTCACCCTCTACCCACGTGTCCCCAATCCCTCATGCAGTACGGCAGCGGTGGCAGGTTGTCCGGCACAGGAAGGGCACCTGGAGGCCGCCTGTTGGCTATGGACGCACTAACCTGTTTCACTCGTCACAGCAGTGGCGATTACCTTGGCGTCTCGCAGCTGGCCAGCAGAGACGACGATTTCTCCAGCTGCATCATCACGTGTCCAGGAACTCGGCAGTATGTTGATACTTTGGGTCACGTGACGAGGAAGCGTGCAGGATCACGCGCGATCACCTGACTCTCCTCTGCCCATTCAAAAGCTGCGAGGGAACGCTCATTCAGTGCTTCACAGCTGTTTCATTCAAGCACTGTTTGGCGTTTTCCTGGTGTTACGATCACGGTACTGAACTACGTCTGTTTTCCTGGACTTTCTTTGTTAAACCCTTGGTCATAGTATTGCTCCGCTGTAAGGACCTCTTGGACTGTTTTTGGATCCCTTTTGTATTTCTCTTGGCTTCGACGTACACGGCTGGTTTTGACCTCGGAACTCTTCACGGATTGATTACGGGCCCTCGACTCTGCTGCTCTTGAACATCTTATTTGCGCCCACGCAGGTATTGCGGTGCAACTCCATCTGCATTGCCATCCAGTGCGACATCTTACCTGCCGCTGCCAGTCACACCCAGCTGCTGCACGGAACACCTTCCATCCTATTCGTGCTACTTAGGACTCAGGCTCCTCCACCTTGGTAAGACCCTTTGAATTAAGTTCCATTCTGCTCTCAATAGTTCGCTTGTCATAGTACTTACCCATTGCTTGCCTTACAGCGGTCGGGGGGTCTCTGGTGTTCCTGGTTCCAGGCATTTCCAGCATTCAAATACCTGTGGCCTCAAGGATCGCTTAGGGAGTTATTTTGTATCTCCCTTTGTGGTACTTGGGGACAGAGGCCCCATAATCTTCACAACCATCAAGTCTTAACACACTGTGAAGCCTATTGGTCGTCCGGGTTATGGAGGCATCAGCCGAGGACCCCGTGGCCGCTTTGGTGCAAGCTGTCACCACCCTGAGAGCAGACATGGCCGTAGCTACAACGGCGATTCATCATCGCCTTGACTCCCTCCAAAGTGCTCGCCATCCCTTACCATCTGATGCTGAGTTTGGGGACACCACACCTCCGAACCCTGGCCCCTCTACTGCTCGCTCTGTCATCACACCAGTGATAGCCCCCACCCCCTTTCCATTGGCACCCCCTGAGAGGTTTCAAGGAGATACCAGGAAGTTTCGTACATTCTTGAATCAATGCAAACTTCACTTCCTTTGTAGACCCCGAGCATTTCCTGATTCAATCACTAAAGCTGCATTCATGCTTTCCCATTTGTCTGGCATAGCCGCCACCTGGGCAAATCCACTACTTGAAAATGACCATCCGGCTCTTTATTATTTTGATCTCCTGGTCAATGAAATGTCCAAGGTTTTTGACATCAGGCACAAGGCTCAATCTAGAGACTTAGAGTTACTTGATCTCTCTCAAGGAAAACACGCTCTTATAGAGTACATAACACGCTTCAACCAACTAGCGGCAGAAACCTCCTGGCCCGAAAACAAAAAGGCTGTGGTGTTTTACAGGGGGTTAAGTAGCTCCATGAAAGATGCCTTGGCAGTGGTACCGTCTCTTCCGGCTTTGTATCCTGATCTGGTCGACCTGACACTTCAGGTAGACGCTCGACGCACCGAGCGAAAGGCAGAAGCCGGATTTGCCGGTACACTAGTTCATCTGACCTAGCTAGCGAACTCATGCAAGTGGGCGGAATATGCAGCCCTATCACCATGACCAAACGGGAAAGACGGAGAATGGATAACGCCTGCTTTTATTGTGGTCTTAATGGGGACTATGTTAAGGACTGTCCACGCCGCCCAAAACATAAAAGTCAGGGTTTTCCGACTGCTCGTCTTTGAAAAAGCGGGCCAGGACGAGCTCTCTCCAGTCCCCCTCCCACTTCTCTCCTGCATTCAGATCCATCAGGCCAGTCATAGCCATGCTTTGTTAAAACCCGCTCCTGGTACCATACACCCTGTTCAGATTGTCATTGATTCTGGGGCCACAGGCTGTTTCATTGACATACAAATAGCCAAAGCTTTGAACCTCCCTTTGCTCACCAAGGAATGCCCGGAGCATGTACAGGCAGTAGATGGTACTGCTCTTGCCTCTGGCCCTATCCGGCAACAGACTGCTCCACTAGAAGTGGTCATCCAGGATACACACAAAGAAGCACTCACATTTGATCTCATAACCACTCCTCAGTTTGGTGTCATTCTCGGTATTCCCTCGTCGAAAAGGCATAACCCGCTGATCAATTGGGGCACCGGCCATGCCCATTTCGAATCCGAGGTATGCCAGCACTATTGTCTTGTTGAGAGCGAGGACTCGGTTGTTACGCCAGCTAGGGCATTGGGTGCAGTGGCACGTCTGACCTTAACGGTGGGCGATGAGAGTCAGTCATCCACTTCACACGTGGTCGGTGCCGTACTCGCTAACATACCCTCCGTCTATCACGATTTTCAGACAGTCTTTGATAAAGGCACTGCAGAGGGATTACCACCACACAGACCATTCGACTGTCCCATAGATCTGGTCCCTGATGCTCTGATCCCCAAGGGATGCATCTACTCTCTTTCACCTTCTGAGGATCAGGCTCTGAAAGAATATGTTCAAGAAGCGCTACGCCCGGGCCATATTCGGCCTTCCACCTCACCTGCCGCATGCCCTATTTTTTTTGTGCCAAAGAAAGAGGGGGATCTACGCCCTTGTGTGGACTACAGACGCTTGAACTCCATTACAGTTAAGAATACATACCCGATACCACTCATTTCCCCACTCTTGGACCGGTTAACACATGCCTCCATATTTTCAGGTTTCATGGGGTTTGGTTGAATGTGGTGGAATGAGTGTATGATTAACATAAATTATGGTTTGGGCCTTAACGTTTAGTGCAGAATGTGGAGAGCTTCCCAAGCCAAAATGGAGACTTCAAAAAGGATCAGTGATTGGTCAGAAGTAAAAGAAAGGCATTGTTAGAACATTCTAAACTGCCTTTCATTGTCAGCAGCCCAGCAGGAAGGTCTTATGTTTGAAGCTCTGAAGATTTAGAAACTTTAGCTAGGCCCTTGTGCCTAGGATTTGTTATTTGGATCAGGAAAGTTTTGGAAAATTTAAGAAGAAAGTCAGAAAAGTTCCGGTAAAAGAAAGAAGCAAGTTAAGTGACTTTATCATTTTTAACTGAACTTGTAAAATTCAAGAAGGAGTTATATTTCTATACAATTTATTAATCAGTTCCTGTTTTCTTATTCTGTGTTTAAAGGGTAGTTAGTTTTGTTCTTTTAAGACTTTATTTTTGGATTTCTTGAACAGTACTCTTATTTAATGAACTGCGCAACATATTTAGCGCGTGGCAAGTTGGTGTGTGGAAGCCTGTTCATCTTTTCAGCGTCGTGTGTTTTTTCGGCCGTATAAAAATTATTGAGCACTGTTCCTTCTTACGGTAACAATGCTTTCTTTTAACGTCGGGCTAGCGCTAGAAATCTTATACTGTCTGCGCAAGTGACAGTGTTATAGATACACGATCCTGAAACGTTATGTTTTATTTACTAACATTCTAACCTGGCGTGCGTACCTCATTAAGCTGCCTCTTCAAGGATCAGTGTCCGGAGCTCAGTAATTTCCTCTTTCCTACTTGAACAAATAAAATTAAGGAGGGAGAAATACTGATATACTACGCATGCGCATATGCCATTTTTGAACTCTATTTTCTGTTCCTATGCGCACACCATTTTAGAAGCAAAAGGAATATCTTCACGCATCCGCATAACTCTAGTCAAGTGAACGCTTCCTTGAAGAGTGATATTTTTAGGCAAGAAAAAGATCCAATTAGTGAACACTCCTTTCTTTCCACATGCACAAACAATTCTAAAAGGAAGAAGCAAGAGTGTCATTTTTGGAATTTGTGTTAAAGCTAGAGATTCACACAAAAGACGGACCTAGCATTTCCAGATGGGTGTGTGTGTGTTTTGGAATTTGAACTGCTAGAAGATTAATTCATGGAACTGAGAGAGCGAGCTAAAGATAGCAGTTTTCCAATTCTGAATTGAAGAAGTTAGTAAGAGCACCAGAGACTCTATTTTTTCTTCAGTAAGAAAACAAACACTTCCTCTAAATTATCAATAGAGGATATTCAGGTATGGTGGCGTGTTTATTTACTCAATTCGATAAAGAGAAGTCAGAGCCTAGGAAAAGAAAGGTTAGTGACTAAAGTTTATTTGTTATTTTATCTACAGGTTAAGAGATATAAAGAAGCTGAGCAAAACCTGAAGTTTATTATTTTGTCCCATTTTCCCCCTTTCCCTTAGGGATGCTCTCAACTGAACTGTTGGTTACCAGTTAAGAGATTAGCATCCAAAGGGGACTGCGGGGGTTCAGCAGCTTCCGCGGACAACATTCTGATTGAAGATAAAGCCTGACACATATCTACCAAACTAGACCTCCGGGGGGCCTACAATCTAATCCGTATCCGTAAAGGGGACGAGTGGAAGACAGTGTTTTGCACCCAACAGGGTCTGTATGAATACCTGGTAATGCCCTTCGGGTTGTGCAACGCCCCCGCTACTTTCCAGCGGTTTATGGATTATGTATTCAGGGACATTCTGGACACCTATGTAGTAGTCTATTTGGACGATATCCTGATCTTTTCCTCCTCTATGGAGGAACACGTCCTTCATGTTCGAGAAGTGTTGTCCCGTCTGCGCAAGAACGCGATATTTGCTAAACCGGAGAAATGCCAATTCCACTCAAAAGAGGTCGAATTTCTGGGCTTCCACATAACACCAGAGGGGTTGACCATGAACCAGTCCAAGGTGCGTGCTGTCTTAGAGTGGCCGGTCCCGACAAGTCTGAAGTCCCTGCAGTCCTTCCTCGGATTCGCCAAATTTTACCGGCATTTCATCCCTGGGTTTTTCTCTGTAGTGGCCCCACTAACAACCCTAACCAGTCCACAGGTCCCGTTTGTCTGGACCCCCGAACACCAAGCCGCTTTCGAATCATTGAAGGCTGCCTTTACCTCAGCTCCAGTCCTTCAACAGCCAGACCCGGAGTTGCCCTTTGTGGTTGAAGCGGACGCTTCATCCTTTGCGTTGGGAGCAGTGCTTTCACAAACCTGCCCGACCTCTGGCCGACTACACCTGGTGGCATACCACTCAAGCAAGTTCACCTCTACTGAGTCCCATTATACTGTTACGGAGAAGGAACTTCTGGCGATCAAAGATGCATTTCAGGTATGGAGGCACCATCTGTTGGGCGCTAGGCATCAAGTCATTGTCTATACTGATCACCGTAATTTGCAGGACCTTGCATCCCTCAAATGCGTTACCAGTCGGCAGGTGCGCTGGCATCGATTCTTTGCGGCCTACGACTTCTTGGTTAAACACCGACCTGGTACATCTCATGGCAAAGCAGATGCTTTATCCCGTTCTCCTGGGGGGGTGTCACTTCCGGTCTTTCCAGAGACGGTGCTCAATCACGGTCACATAGTCTGCATATGCACGCCTTCGCAACCCCTATTTACAGCCATACGCCTCTGGGTTTCCCAACACCCCCAGCAGTTATCAGAGTGGGAACCTGTTTACCAAGATGGCCTACCATTTGTTCACAAGAAACTGTTTATCCCCACGAGCGATACCCGAAACCTAGCCATGGAGTGGTCCCATGAGGCTGTCATCCATGGCCACCCTGGGCAACAGCGTACTCTAGATCTACTTAAATGGTGGTGGCCTTCGATGCGGCGTGATTTAAAGAACTATGTCAATACATGTTTGGTATGCGCCCAATGCAAATAACGTAGGGATCGCTCTTTGGGACTCCTTCAGCCCTTGCCTATACCTCCAAGACCCTGGCATACCCTCACAATGGATTTTGTAACCGATCTTCCCCGAACACAAGTCTATGACACAGTGTGAGTTGTGGTGGATACATACACGAAAATGGCCCACTTTATACACTGCTCTGGTATTCCCTCTGCACCAACGTTGGCAGGCCTTTTCTTTAGGTCCATATTTTGTTTATTTGGGCTCTCTACAGTCCTGATATGCAATAGGGGCTCGCAATTCACGTCCCGCTTCTGGTGAGCTCTCACCAAGCTGCTGGGTATTGACCCCGGGTCTCCTCTGCTTACCATCTGGAAACTGATGGCCAGACGGAGGGGGTGAACCAAGACATGGAGCAGTACTTACGATGTCTGTCGCTGCAACATCAGAAGACATGGGTTAGTTTGTTGCATCTTGCTGAATTTGCACATAACAACGCACTGCATTCCTCCACTGGCTTCTCCCCGTTTTACTCTCTCTATGGCCAACACCCTCGAACACTACCCATCCCTGATTTCGCATCATCATGTACCCCTGCTGCTACTTCCTGTGTTTGTGACTTAGCCACTGTCCATGCCCAGACTCTTGCTCATCTACAGGAAGCCCAGGCTTCCATGAAAGCATCAGCCGACAAGAGGCAGGTCGTGTGAGAGACCGCGTTTGGTTATCCTCACGTACCCTGCACATACCAGGGTGTCGCAAACTCCTCCCTCAGTTTGTTGGCCCTTTTCGGGTGTCTGGGGTCCTGAATCCAGTTGCTTGCCGCCTTTCTCTTCCTTCGAATTGGCGTATCCACCCGGTGTTTCACACCTCTCTGCTCAAACTGTGCCCTGGTCCTACCCGCCTGGTTTCTCCCCCTGCTCCTGTGGCTGTGGTCGACCCTGATGAGTACGAGGTTGGGGGCATATTGGGCTCTCGTTTTTTCAGGGGTAAACTACAGTACCTGGTGGACTGACTGGGTTACGGTCCTGAGGATCGCTCCTGGGTTCCGACCCGGGATGTTCATGCTCCTCGTCTGGTTGCGCAGTTCCATAGGGACTCGGCTGCTAGCCCACGGGGTTGTGGGCCTTTGGGGGGGCTCTGTTATGCCGTCCATTGATCATGCCCCGCACACGGACACCCTTAGTACCCCTGTTCCTTCACCCCCTGTTCCCGGTCCACATTCACCGTCTACCCACATGTCCCCAATCCCTCATGCAGTACGGCAGCGGCGGCAGGTTGTCCGGCACTGGAAGGGCACCTGTAGGCAGCCTGTTGGCTATGGACGCACTAACCTGTTTCACTCGCCACAGCAGTGGCGATTACCTTGGCGTCTCGCAGCTGGCCGGCAGAGATGACGATTTCTCCCGCTGAATCGTCACATGTCCAGGAACCCCGCAGTATGTTGATACTTTGGGTCATGTGACGAGGAAGCATGCAGGATCACGCCCGATCACCTGACTCTCCTCTGCCCATTCAAAAGCTGCGAGGGAACGCTCATTCAGTGCTTCACAGCTGTTTCATTCAAGCACTGTTTGGCGTTTTCCTGGTGTTACGATCACGGTACTGAACTACGGTCTGTTTTCCTGGACTTTCTTTGTTAAACCCTTAGTCATAGTATTGCTCCACTGTCAGGACCTCTTGGAGTGTTTTTTGGATTCCTTTTGGATTACCCTTGGCTTCGACGTACACGGCTGGTTTTGACCTCGGAACTCTTCACGGATTGATTACGGACCCTCGACTCTGCTACTCTTGAACATCTTATCCGTGCCGACGCAGGTATTGCGGTGCAACTCCATCTGTATTGCCATCCAGTGCGACATCTTACCTGCCGCTGCCAGTCACACCCAGCTGCTGCACGGAACACCTTCCATCCTATTCGTGCTACTTAGGACTCAGGCTCCTCCACCTTGGTAAGACCCTTTGAATTAAGTTCCATTCTGCTCTCATTGGTTCGCTTGTCATAGTACTTACCCATTGCTTGCCTTACAGCGGTCGGGGGGTCTCCGGTGTTCCTGGTTCCTGGCATTTCCGGCATTCAAATACCTGTGGCCTCAAGGATCGCTCAGGGAGTTATTTCGTATCTCCCTGTGTGGTACTTGGGGACAGAGGCCCCATAATCTTCACGACCATCAAGTCTTAACAGTCAACACACTTAAGTATTTTGGAATATTGACTTCTATTTCAATATGCTGCTTTGTTTTATTCTCATTTAAATCAAATAGGATGCAATCATCTTGATGACAGCACACTGTTTCACTTGACTAAGGATACACAGACTGAACTTTAAAGATTCCTTTAGGTTGAGAATCCAAGGATTCTG
This sequence comes from Ambystoma mexicanum, assembly GCF_040938575.1. Classification (NCBI taxonomy): domain Eukaryota; kingdom Metazoa; phylum Chordata; class Amphibia; order Caudata; family Ambystomatidae; genus Ambystoma; species Ambystoma mexicanum. Next base: position 117,590,439 of record NC_090924.1, on the reverse strand, counting down.
GCAACTCACCCTGGACAGTCACATATCTTTCAGGGATGTTCCCAATTACTGCATTACTGAAATCTGCAGTATAATGAGACTTTTCTATTGCCATTCCTATTGCTAAATTCTCCTCTAAATACGAATCTCCTGGCATCCCTTATTGTCCACCAGTATTTTAATGGGTCCATCCCCAATCCCAATCTCTATCAGTGGTGTATATTCACATTCTAGCCCTTGCTGCTTCATGGATTCAGTTAGACATAGAAACGCATCAGAATCTTTTAACTGTTGTCCCTTTCTGTATTTTAACGCTATTGTAATGTGTCTGGTGAATGCAGGAATGGTAACATCTTTTCTCACCTGCATTTCAACTGCATATGGTGCCACCTGTGCACAATGATATGCTTGTCTTTTGTCCTCAAATTTAGGTGCGGCCCCTCCTAATCTAGACCAAACCTTTAGATTTAGGAAATCTAACACCATACACATTCTGTGTATGATGTCATTTCCCAAGTAAAATGTATTTTGTGTCCCGCTCATGATCCACACATTGTGATGGATACTCTTAGGACCAATTGTAATCTTTAACATGCTTCTTCCTACAACCCTTTGCCCTAACTCCGGATCATCCAAACCAAAAATGTGTTGGTTCTTTAGTCTAAATTTTGGGATCTCCTCCCTGTCAATTATCTGCTGGAGTACCTTCTCATTAATGAAACGTCTTTCATGCTCGAATGCTAAAGTGGCTTCTATCATTTCAGAATGCCCATTTACATGGATAGGGATCCATGGTTGTCCCTCTCCCATGTGTATCTCAGAAAGGGTTGAAATGTGTTTTTGTGTGTTTATTTCTGGAGTGACATTTGGCTTGCATTTCTCTTCCTCTAGATACAATCGAAATGGGTTTTCATCTATTTCCGTATGGCATTTTTTCTTGGGGTCCAAATAAATCTCCAGAGATTGGTTCTCTTTTTCACCCCGCATTTCACCCTGACACATGAGAATGACAGTGACACTAGGCACAAAGCTATTCTGAAGATAAACCTCCACTGCACTTCCTGACTTAGCCACAGCATAGCATTATCTTATATTGTTGTTTTCTGTCATTATTTTAGTAGGCTTAAATGTTTTTTTTGGCTAGGGACCATAATACCCTATTTACCCCAGCAATGAGGGGCGATAACCTCTTCAGGCAATTTGTCCCTATGAGGAAAGGTATTTCACTGATGGATGTGATCAATGCTTCCTGTCTTATCCGATGCTTCCCTATCTTTATGGCAACCTCAGTGACACCTTCAATAGGTATTTCTTCACCATTGAAGTTGTGCACAGGGCCTTCATTTTATCTCACCTTTATGTGATTTTGTGGGGATCTCCCTTCATTGATACTTTTTACCAACTACTTTAACATTATCGTGGCCTGGGCACCCGTGTCAATCATTGCAAATGCATTACATGTGTCTTCCACAGTGATAGGAGCATAGTACCTATCTTCAACTTCCTCTAGCACACACATAAAGTGTGAGTCTTTGCTGATTTCAGGACTCACCTTTCTTAGCCCCTTTTCACTCCCTGCTAAACACGTGGGCATTGTATGGGAGCGAGGGGTCCTCAGGCCCCCTCGCGTCGTACGCTCCTCAGTACAAGGCTTGGACCACGTGTCTCCGGTAGTGGTATTGCCCCTTGCCCTTATGTAATGTTAACTACGGTTGACTACTGCATAGATGGGACTACTGAGCAGGACACGGAGCATCCATCTTTTGTGCCCCTTTTCGACTCCATCTTGAATAGACAGGCCTCACTGCGATAGTACAGCAATGCTCAACTCCCCTTTCCACCGCAGCAGCCAAGGACAGAGACACACACACAAGGCGCGCAGGCAGCTGGTTGGCCCCCACCCTTGCACTCCCCTGTGAAGGAAAGCTCTGCGCTTCTATTCTCACGCTGAAGCTGGAGAAAGTTGCAACAATTAATATGCTACAGTTTTCTTCCTCTGAGATCACTGTTCGCCTGAGAACCGGCATGTGAACCAAGATGAGCTAAGCACTTTCTGCTAGATTCGTCCTCATAAACGTGTAAGCCACCCACCCCCATTAGAACAATTTATTGCCATCCTGACCCTGCACCCCCTGTAAGGTATTTCTTTCAAGTGCCAGACCCTCACCTGTTCTGCGAAACCCACCCAACACACTCACTACTAACCTTAAGCATTTGTATTATTATATATGCTTTTACTTGCACTAATGAATTTGAAACCTAGAAAGAGATGCGAAACATAGCCTGATTCTTTTACATGCACAATAAAGGCCAAGGCCTTCAATTAAAGACACAAATGACCCAATTGTACTGACAATAATCATTGTGTGTAACTCATGTAGAAATGTGACAAGTAGCATAAAATGTTTTAAATCATTTGTCATTTAGTATGAAATAATACTAGCTTAGGTAGTGACCACAGGGACCGGACCCTGACCTGCATGGAGCACAAGATGTTTGACATCCGTCAGCTACTCAGCCAACCAGGAGGAAGAGATGCTCCCCACACCTAAAGCACCACGCCGTCTGGCCAATCGGGTCCATTTAGTATTTTTTGTTAGAGTTACTTTAACTAATATAAATGTTGGCACTGATGTAAATGGGTTGGAGTTTTTTGGGTTATTTCCTAGCTGGAGAAATAAACCACCCTTTGAACTCTTGCAGCCGGGTCTCAGTGCTTCTTTCCCCGACAAGGGGTGTTGTCTGCTATGTTATTTTTTCTCTCAGACATAGTAAGACGGGGAAAGGCACCTACAGCATGTGCAATGATATTTTTCTCTACTCTCTGCCCACTTCATTTTGGATTTCTTTGTCTATTTTTCTGGGCTCAGAACCCATCTGAAGTGTAGCCACTGACTGCCCCTCTGACCTGGGACTACCAGTGTTCACACTACAACTTTTTGACTGAACATTTTCACAAATGTCACGTGGCAGCCTGTCGTTTTCTGGCTCATGACACTTATCTGTATTTTGCATGGTGTGTGTCCTTTCTGTCTCCTGGAATATTTGTGCTTCAAAATACTACTCAGGTGACTGACCTGCACCCTCCTTTTGAGCTACCATTTTTTTCTGTCTGGAGCTCAACAGTATTCTTTCTATTAAGGAAGGATCTTACCTCTTCATCTTATGTTTTATTTTCACATTGGATGCTCTTTTTAAATCTGTCTCTCTGTTCTTTAGGTTTTTCTTGCTCATTTTTCCTTTTTTGTTCTTCATCTTCACACATTTCAATAGTGTGATTCAATTCTAAACTGAACCACACTCCCTTTTTGTGCATGTGGGCATTCCCTGTCTCACTTTCATTTGTTTGTATTCTTATTTTTGAATCAGCAAGCAATTCAGGACTGTTATACAAAGGTAATTCATGATCGTCTGTGTTTTTATCATTGCATGGGCTATTAGTCACTTGTCAGAACGTACAAGATCACTCCTATAAAATTCTGCACCTTCACGTTGCTGCTGTTTTTGAACTGCACAGAGCTTTCCTATTTGTTCAGATAACATTTTGACTTGGGCCTGTAGGCATTGAAACCTGTCCATGTCCCTGGATTCTTCTCTTTGCAGCCTGGGCCGGTATTTATGAAACTCAGCCTGATTGGGCCTATTCTGGTACCTCTCTGGAGATTGATTTCTATTTGTGTTACTTCTGAACTCATGGGTCATAGGAGGTGGGGAATGCTGAGTGACCATCCTTGGACCATGGTCACAGATGGTGGTGATTGGTTAAAATGGGGCAGGACAGAGTTCATATTTTGTCTTTCATTTGATGGGAATTGTCCCCTATGCTGAATTCCATTTTCAATTAATCTATCCACATACCTCGGTCTTTCTTGGTGACCATATACCATTGTATTAGGGTCAAATCTGCTCTGCACCCTTAGTGACTGGTACAGGCCAATGTACATCTGATTTGATTGTTATTCATGCCTGACATATCAGGGCAAAACCCCACCCTAGGGCCATTGCCCAGATACCTAGGGCTAATGTAAGACTCTCTATTGCTCGGAACAACAGATTGGAACATATGAGTTTGGGGTCGTGTCCTCTGTGGTGGCATGCCCCTATGATTAGTTGTCATGTTGTTTCTTGCCTGGGTTTGTGCTGATTCGGGTGGCATTTTTACCTCCATTATTGCTGGTATGGATTCTTTGGACTTCAATTTTGTCTCTTTAATCTTAGACCCTTCCTCTCTCTGACAATAGATTACTTCATACAGTTTAGTCCCCTGTTCTATTATCCATTCTAATTATTGTTTCCTGTCAAATTCACAAATTAACTGGGATACAATTTCTATTTGGAGACCATGAAAGTATGTAGTCTTACATTCTACAGAATTAGTATTAAAGGGCACATCAAAGCTTTTTTGCATCTTGTATAGACTAATAAGGTGAAAATGGATGTCTAAACTATTTCTCAATGTCTGCCCACAACAAATGTTCCTGTTCATTGGGACCCCAAATGACACTATGAGCTGCTGAATCAAGTGTTAGGTGAACATACTGTCTATACTGTTTCCTAGGTATCTGGAGGACTTTAAATATATCATGGACTGTTTCTAAATGGTCTTCCATGCAACAATCGCCTCCCTTTTTGAATGGTTTAATCAAGGTTTTGATTGACTTCATGATTTTGATAGGGCTACATGGTACTTTTTGTGTGTATTATTCTGTCGCTCATTTCTGTTCTCTGGTGGGAAGGGATGATTGTAACCACTGGCTGGTGATTCATATCCCACCAGTGGGCTATAATCAGGTCTGGCCATAGGAATAGCTATTGGTACACTATTTCCTCTGGCAGAGCTGGGATTAGCCTCAACTCCATTTAATGTAGTGCCTTGTCACCTTTCCTGAGATTTTAGAGTAAATATTTGCTGTTCCAGATTCTTACATTGTCCATGAAGCCGTTCTGCACCTGACAAAGATTAGAATTCTCATCCCTAATTGTATTGGTCACTGCTTGCAGCTCATTTATTTGCACCTGGCACTGGTCAAATGCTCTATCCTTCTTGTCATTCTCTTCCAACAATTTAACTATGTCTTGTTCTACAGCACGGAATTCCTTATCTTTCTCAATGTTATTCTTTCTAAGTGTTTGTAATTCTGAAATGGCATCATCTTTGTCTTGTCTTATTGCCTCTAAAATCCCTTTTAAGTGCACAAATTCGTGCTCACTCTCATTAAATAGTTTTTCATTCTGAGCCAATTGAGTGTCCATATTGCTACATTTAGATTGTTATTCTGTATTAGACTGTTCTAATTCAGCTTTTAGACACTGGGCCTCATCACAAGTCTGGCGGTAACCCTTAAATGTGGCGGTAGCGCTATTACTGCCTCATTTAAGGGCCCACCAGATCATGGCCTTGGCGGATTTCCCCCCAGCTAAATGGGGAATGAGCTAAAAGCTGGGGGGAAATCCGCGGCAAATTTGCCGATTTTCGGCGCTATTACCGCCGGTGGGAAGTCCACCGGCGGTAATAGCGTGAATTTTCCCCATTGGGCCCAATGGGGAATGAGGAATTCCCGAATGGGCCCAATGGGGAATGGGTACTAACAGTTCCGCCAAACCCGTGATCTGGCGCTAATAGCGCCAGGGGGTTAGGCGGTAGGGCTAATAGCGCCGGCGGTAATAGCGCCGGCATTACCGCCCAACTCGTGATGAGGCCCACTGTATTTGATCAACTGCGTCATCCAAACTGCCCTGTAGTTTACTAATTACCTCAGAATCATTTCCTTGCATTTTCAAAGACCGGTTTAAATGATACCATAATTTAGCATATAACCTTATGATACAATCCTTCTCCCCCTTTTGGTCTGGAGCTATAAAAAGTCTCATGAGGCATACTTTCATGATGCTCCCTTCCTCAAAAATATTTTGTAGTAACTCTTTCTCCACTTCCTCGCAAATCCTGTCTTTCCATAGGGTTGCATTTTCTGAAGACTAAACTCCATGAGCAAAGAGTTTTGCCTAAAGATAGTTCACCAGATCAGAAAAATCAGCTTCAACTTGGCGGATGGTGACACTGCACACAACCCTGCACTATCACTTCACAGCACTAATCCTTTTTAAGTGCATAGAATGGCTATGCCTAACGCAATGCCACACCCAGTAACTATTTTAAAATTCCCAATGGCCAACGCACCAAATATGTTAGATATATATTCTGGAGGAGTTGCACCTAATCTTGGGGTGTTTTATTATTGTGATAGGTAGTGGTATCTTATTGTGGTATATTATTATTGTAGTGATGCATTGGTGGATTCCCTTTTATAGTGGCAACACTCTCCTCAGAATATAGTCTAACACTTGTCCTTCTTCCCAGGGTTTTTCAAAGTACCAGCTACTGGACTTATTACACTTAGTAGGTGACAGTATCACCTCCTCTCAGCAACTTATCTACGATGCTGATGTATGCTCTAGCAAACAAGGTGTAAAATATATCAGGTTATCAACAGGTAATCGCAAACACACACATCATACACTCCTAAACTCAATTATTCGGAAAACCAAAAACCTATTTCAGATTTTACCACCGGTGTTAAAATGAATTACCACCTATGGTAAAATAGGTCCAGGCCCTGTGAACTCTCAGGCTTTGTGCTGAGTGCAGTCATGGAAGGAAAACCCAAGTCCATATGTTTTAAGTTTCCATTTTTATGTACTAATGATGTTCAGAATTGTTCAGATAAAATACACCTTGCAATATAAGCCATGTGTACAAAGAAAACATATGATTATATTTTACATTACATAGTTCGCACCCTTCAAAAGGCTGCCCGCGCATTATCTTACCCAATGTCCTTGTGCACGAAGAAATTGGCAGGGCATGCAGTTTGAGAGAGAGAGAGAAAAACATTTGAAACGGTATTGTTTTAAACATTAATAAACATTAACCATGAAAACAGTCTGCTAACCCTGTCTGGCTACCTGTCATGCATTCATGCAGCAAATCCTCACTTGTGACTCATATTTATCTAGAAATTGGCGAGATTCCTGCCACAGCTGACCGTGGAAAACCTTCTCACTTGGTTCGCCAAGATAAGGAATGTCACGACCCCAGCAAGCCTGCCAGCACTGTCTCAGCCCAGCTCTCGGGAAGACCTCAAGAATGTCACTCCCTGTATGCCAGTGGATGTCTGCCTCCCAAGTGGTTCCTGCACGTCTGGAACTGCACACCCTCTAACAGTTCCTTTTAAAACTTCCCACTGCCACTCAAAAATAATCCTTCCCCTTTGACTAGATCATGTCACCTCATCCATCCTTCCCAGTATTTTGCCCATTGAAAATTAGAGTTTTGCTAAACTACAAATGTAACATTTCCTACCAGCTAAAACACAATAGAGTTCTTTTAGCAGCCATATTTCACATTTCGCAGCTTACCACACAAACTGCTGCTCTGCTGCACGTTTAAGAAGATCTCATTGAATAAAATCACACAGCTAAACCTCATTGCAGAAGAGCATTTCAAAATCGTTCTCAGTTTATTTAATCCGGACCAATTTTCACTAATTTATTAAGGACATGTTACAGGTTACTGGGAGGGCATAAGCCTGTTAGTTTATGTTAGTATTTAGATATAGTGCAAACCAGTAAAATGAAATGTTACCCTGAAATTGATCATTTTAAAACATATGCTCACTGCAAGAATGTGTGCATTTCCATCTGGTGCGAGCAGACTGCAATTGCCATTTATGATGTTTGTATTTCCATGTTTCTGTGCAAAGCCCACACTAATACTACATGTGCATGTACCCCTGTACCTCACAGCCCCCAGTTATTCCCACAATCCTGTGGCAGCTCACATCTTTATGACTCACTCTATGCATTGCTGACTCTCTGGATTACTTATTTTATCCTCCATCGATCACCTATTGGTATGGAATAATATATCACAATAGGACACTTTCTTGAAAGTGTAAATTATTTGAGGACCCATAAGATATCAACAAACATTCTGTGATTTAAAATGTTGTGGAATATTTCCTGATTGTGCAGTGCTTATTGGGTAGGGTTAGCTACAGCTCTCACTTTAATCTATCATACTGTGAGCTGCAATGCCAGGAAATAACAAAAAGCAACACAAATCATAAAAATGTCCAAGTGATTCCAACGCTAATAAGGAACAAGTTACTTACCTGTAACTGTTGTTCTTCAGCATGGGCCTGGCATGGATTCACATGCTCATGAATATTCCCCGTCGTCAGGCTGGGAATCCTCGGTAAAGAAAAAATCAGTTTCAGTTTCGTTTCTGAACTGTCTTTCTACTAGTAACCAATCACTGGTCTCTGGGTCATACTGCCCCCAGCCAATAACTGCCCTCTACCTAAGCCCCTCCTCTGGCAGCCATCTTCAGATTTGGTAGCACGTAAAGTGGCAATAGTACCAAGAGAAGAGCCGCAGAGGGGTAGGAGGGAGGATTTGCATGTGAATCCATGCCAGACCCATGCTGGAGAACAACAGTTACAGGTAAGTAACTTGTTCCTTCTCGAGCATGGGGTCTGGCATGGATTCACATGCTCATGAATATAAGAATACATAGCAGTACACACACATGCACAACCACGGGAGGTGGCAAGGCTCAACATTAAGTTTTTAATCAACTCAACATTAGGCAACTCTTACCTCCTCACCAGGCCCACATTCAGGCGAACAGGTTGCGCAGCACTGCCTGGCCAACCCTGGACTCCTCCCTGGAATCCCGGTCGATGCAGTAGAATCTCGTGAAGGTGTGCTTTGGCCTCCACGTAGCAGCCCTGCAGATGTCCAGCAGGGGCACACCAGACAAGAACGCTGTGGTGGCAGCGATCGCTCTGGTCGAATGGGCTCTCGGACGGCCGGGCAACAGTCGGTTTGCCAACCGGTGACAGTGCATGATGCAGCCAGAGAGCCATCCGGAAATGGAAGCCTTCTAGAGGGCCTTCCCTTGGTTCACAGGTCCAAAGTTCACAAACAGTTGTGATGTCTTCCGAAAGCTCTTTGTGCGGTCCACATAGAACTTCAGCGCTCTAGCTACATCCAGCGAGTGCAACGTCCTCTTAGCCGGCGACAGGAAGAAAACAGGTAACACCAAGGACTCGTTGAGATGGAAGGCCGACGGCACCTTGGGCATGAAGGAGGGGTGCGTCCTCAGCACTACCCTCGTCTCGTGGAAAGTCAGGTATGGAGGTTTACAGGAGAGGGCCTGGATCTCTCCCACTCGTCGTGTGGCGGTTATGGCCACAAGAAACACTGTCTTCCACGACAGGAACTTCAACGGTGCCGAATGCAGAGGCTCGAATGGTGGCCCCATGAGCCTGGTCAGCACCACGTTGAGCTCCCATGCCGGGCCCGGAGCCTTCACCGGCGAGAACGATCGGAACAGTCCTTTCATAAACTCCTTCACCAGGCGATGGGTCCATAGCGACGAGCGCCCCGGAGCGGGAGATAGCCGCCAGATGGATCTTGATGGAGGCATACGCCAGCCCCGCCTTGGCCAGAGATAGCAAGTACGGCAGCACTTGGGGGGGCCGTAATCCGCAGAGGGTTAATCTTCTGTGCACGGCACCAGACAGAGAACCTCTTCCATTTGTGTCCATAGCACTTGAGAGTCGAGGACGCCCTGGCCTTTGCAAGCACCTCCTTGCAGTCCGCCGGGATATCGTACCTTCCGAACTCTAGTGCTGCAGGAGCCAGGCCTGCAGGTTCAGCGATCCTGGGTTGTGGTGGAGGATGGCGCCTCCTTCTCTGCCGAGAAGATCTGCGTCCGTCTGTAGTTTGACTGGGGGGGTGCTGACATGTCCAGAAGGTCCGGGAACCAAATCTGCCTCGGCCACGCCAGTGCGACGAGGATCTTCCTGCACCGGGACCGTCTGAGTTGACTGATGAGTCTCAGCAGCAATGGCAACGGCGGGAACGCATACAGGAATAGGCCGTCCCAGGGGAATGAGAAGGCATCGCCCATGCTCCCCGGCTGGGGAAACCTGCTGGCGAACGTCTGGCACTTTGCGTTCGTCGCCGTCGTGAATAGGTCGATCTGGGGATTGCCCCATCGTCGGACTAGGAGATCCACTTGATCCTGCCGCAGCTCCCACTCGTGGCATGAGTGCAGCTCCCTGCTGAGTGAGTCAGCGATGGTGTTCTTTATTCCTGCCAGATTGAAGGGTACCAGAAACATCCCCTGGGCGACGGTCCAGTGCCACAGATCCTGCACTTCCTTGGATAGGGCTGGGGATCTGTTTTCCCCCTGCTTCCGGATGTAGAACATGGTGGTGGTGTTGTCGGTGAAGATCCTTATCACCTTGCCCTTGAGGGACGGAAGAAATTACCTGAGGGCCCAGAACACGGCTCGGAGCTCCAGGACATTGATGTGCAGAGACCTCTCCTCCGGGAGCCAAAGGCCTCTTGCGTGGAGATCTCCGGTGTGCGCTCCCCATCCCTCCAGGGAGGCATCAGTCATCACCGTTTCCTGATGTGCCAGGGTCTGGAAGTCCATACCCGCTGCTAGATGCGCAGGGGTGCCCCACCACCGGATTGCTTGGCAGAAAGTCTCGTTGAGTGAGATCCTGTCCTCGAAACTGCCCGTCGCTTGCATCCAACGGGCGTCGAGGAACTCCTGCAGTGGTCGCATCTGCAGCCTGCATAGACGCACGAGGAAGATGCACGATGACATCATGCCTAGTAGGGACTTGATGGACCTCACCCTGGTCACCTCCATGGTCGACAGCCGTTGCACCTTGCCCCGGATGGCCTTCGTCCTTTTCTCCGACAGGGAGGCCCATCGTGCCACTGTGTCGAGTCTGGCTCACAGGAACAGGGCGACTTACGACGGTACCAAGTGGGATTTCGCGAAGTTGATCGAGAATCCCAGATCCGTGAGCAGTTGGACGGTCTTTGCTGTGTGCTCGACGGCGAATTCTCTTGACTTTGCTCGGATGAGCCAGTCGTCCAGGTAGGGGTAGACGTGAATCCCCTGTAGGCGCAGCTGCGCCACCACTGGTGCTAGGCACTTGGTGAATACCCTGGGTGCCAACTTCAATCCGAAGGGGAGGGCTTTGAACTGGTAGTGCCGCCCCTGGACCACGAATCGTAGAAATTTGCGAATGGGGATGTGGAAGTAGAAGTAGACATCCTCCAAGTCCAGCGACGATAGGAAATCGCCTCCCTCCAGCTGTCCCAGCACATGCTGGAGGGTGACCATCCGGAATTTCTGAGACTTGATGTACTTGTTTAGACAACGAAGGTCCAGGATGGGTCGCCAACCGCCGGTCTTCTTCCGGACAAGGAAGTACTGTGAGTACACTCCGGAGCCCCGGAGCCTCTTTAGGACGGGTTCTATGGCTCCCTTCCTTAGCATCGCTCGTACCTCCAGAAGCAGTTGTGGGATGTGGTTTTCCTTCCTGGCCACGGGTGGTATACAGAGACACCTTCTCTAAAATTCCATGGTGTGCCCGCGGGCCAGGGCATCTAGCACCCAACGGTCAGTGGAGATGGACTCCCACACGCTGACGAATTTCGCCAGGCAGCCTCCCACCGGGGTGCTTGGGTGGGGGCCCGACGCCACAGCCGGTTCAGTCCTGCTTGGCCACGGTCTTGCCGCCTTGGCCTCCTTGGCGACGACGATGAGATCCTCCTGTCTTGCCGTGTCCTCTGTAGGCTTCCTGTGATGAGGAGCGAGCCGCTTGGCGGTACGACGAGGAACCACCGTCGAATCCTTTGGAGGCACCTTGCTTGCCTCCGGAGTTCTGAAAGGACGTCCGTCGTTGTTGAAGAACACCCAAGGCCCGAGCTGTCTCGGTGGTCGCCTTGATGGCCTGCAGTGACTTGTCCACTGTCTTGCCGAACTGGTTGTTCCCGTCGAAGGGGATGTCCAGAACCCTGGTCTGCACGTCCTGGCGAATGTCGGTGGCCTTGAGCCAACCGCACCGACAAAGGCAAACGCCGTTGCCCATCTGGCGAAAGCCGGTGTCAGCGATGTCAGTGGCCACAGTAATGGCATGGTCCGACGCCACCTTGCCTTCCTGTAGGATTTCTAGGGCCTCAGCCCTCTTGTCGTCCGGGAGGAAGTCCAGCAGGGGAGCGATCTTAAACCACAGCTCCCTGTCGTAGCGTGCCACAATCGCGAGGGCATTGGCTGCTTTAATAGTCGTCGCCGCCGACGAGATGCCCCGCCGTCCCATGGCGTTCAGTTTCTTCCCCTCGTCGTCCGGCGGGGAAGTTGAGGTTGAACCGGTTGCCCCCGCTGCTGTCTTCTTGGCCGCCGCAGAGACGATCGAATCCCGGGACGGCTGTGCCCTAAGGCACATGGGGGCGAAATCCGGGACTCAGTACTTCTTCTCGTACCGTTCCCTCTTAGCAAGAGCTGTGGACGGGTTCTTCAGGAGCACTAGCCCCTCGTCCCAGATGTCGTCCAGTAATGGGACTGAGAGGACAGTCTTCCTCTTGGCCTCCTGCCGTTGGTAGAGGAAACCTTCCTTCCTCTGCTCTTCGGGGTAGAGCTGGAAGAGCTCAGATGCCCTGGCGATCATGGCGTGGAAGGAGCCAATGTCGTCAGGAGGGGAGGTCCGAGCGGGTGGTGATGGAAGGTCCATTCCATCGTCACCACCGTCGTCATCCGTCCCCGTCATCGCCGTCTCCGTTCCCGTCTCATCCCTCGGAAGAGATGAAGGAGGTGAAGGCTGTGAAGGCTATGAAGGCTGAAAAGGAGGAGGGGGATGAGTTCTCCTCCGCTTGCTTGGTGGGCTACCTGACGGTCCAGGCTGCGCTGGATCGTCCACTGGGGGTAAGGGCAACCTTGTCCTTATCTCCGGACACAAAGCCTGAATAGCCATCAAGATCCCTCCTGAGTTGTCTTGTGGCAGAGGCACCGGTTGCGACGGGAGCGACGGTTGGGGAGTAGGATCCTCCATCCCCTCCAAGGCCCGAGGTTCCTCGTCGGCACCGCTGTCGCTTTTTTTGTCTGCCTCGTTGGGATCCCTCCTGTAGGACCGGACCTCCTCGAACTTCTTGTTCAGGATCTTTGCGACGTCAGCCAGCTCCTCTTCAGAGGAGGTATCTGTGTCTGTATAGCCCTCTTTCTCCGCCTGCGGTTTCACGGGGGTCTTATCGATGGGCTGAAAAGAGGATTCCCTCCAAGGTGGCAGGAAAACTCTAGACCCAGAGGTTGTCTCCACTGGGGTAGCCTTTGCAGGCTTCACCAGGGCCACCACGACTCCCTCGATCGAGGCCTTAGCCGGGTGAATCAGGGCCTTCATGACTTTGGGCGCGCCTGAGGCCTTCACCTTGGGGGGAGGGTCACCGCCTTGCTCCCACTCAGCTGTCTCTGTCGGGATCGCCCGAGACTTCTCCCGAAGCTTACCCGGGTTCTCTGATTTCCTCTTCCCCGAGCCAGAGCATTGGCTCGTGGTTGATGGCGTTGGTGATAATGCGCCCTGCCTGGCAGCCGAGGAGCCCGACCGATCGGCGCTCCCGGTGCCCACGGACTCGCAGTGCTTTACCTTTTGTTGGGCCCCCATCGCCAGAGCACCCTCAAAGGTCTTAGAAGACCGCTCAGACTTCTTCCTCTTCTCACCTGCTGCTGGGCACTTCCCCTCCAGCCAGTTGGCGAGTCGAGAACGACGATCCTTCATTGTCCGTTCGAACATGTTCTTACAAAACGCAGAGTCCTTCTCTAAGTGCGATTTGTTGTTGTGAAGGCAGTAGAGGCACCGAGAGCGCTCATCCTCCTTAAAGACGTTCTGTAGCCCGCATCCAGGGAAGCTCCTGAACAGCTTGGGTCCTGCAGGCGTCATGCTTCCTTTGTCCTGGGCCATGACCACGCAGTGTAGGCCTCAAAGATCTTCTGGAATCCTCCGAGAAGTGGAAACTCGACGAAACGATGCCCTTGAGGGGTGTAGAAAGTTCCAAAAACGGGTCCCGTTGATCGGAAGTAGAATCAGTGGAGTTTGAGGCTCGATTGACCGAAAATATAAGAGTAAACTCTTTGAAAAAACGCAAAACGCAGTAAAGCTTGAGTGCTAAAGCATGAGGACTCCCAACACTTGAACGTGCAGTAAAAATCTGAAGATGGTTGCCAGAGGAGGGGCTTAGGTAGAGGGCAGTCATTGGCTGGGGGCAGTATGACCCAGAGACCAGTGATTGGTTACTAGTAGAAAGACAGTTCAGAAACGAAACTGATTTTTTCTTTACCGAGGATTCCCAGCCTGACGACGGGGAATATTCATGAGCATGTGAATCCATGCCAGACCCCATTCTGGAGAAATCAACATCCTCTATAGCCAACAGATATGGAAAAGTGAGAAACGCCATCAAACTGCAGATTTGATGGCGCTATTGCTGGATGCGAGGGCGAACATTCAGTATTCAGATCACAAAATGGACTCCCCCCATGAAGCAACGGTAGAAGCACCCAAACACAAAATGGAGCACCAGTAACCCAGTATGAGTGATACCGAAGAGAGGATCAAGGAAGCTAAAGATCATCTAAACAAACTATCTTTTTTTTTGTTTTAGTTTTATTGGCAGTGTTAAGGCAGTTACACGTTCTGAGCACCTCAGATAACAATGCATCATTACAGACATACACAGAAAAGCATAGACCATGGCAGTAAAGGGCAGTGTGTACTTTGAGAAATGGGCGTACAGTCGTAGCGGCAGTTTACAGTCTATTCAAATGGGTGGAGTTGAAGTAGAGGACAAGGCCTCATCAGTCTCTTTGCTGAGATAGCTGCAGAAGGCAGTCCAGATGTTCCTGGGACGAGATTGTGCAGGTGAGGTGGCAGTGTACTCCTCTTCGCATGTTTGTGTCCATGTGAGGGCTGTGCGCCACATTCTGATAGTGGGGGGGGGGGATGATCTCTTCCAACATTGCAATATGCATTTTTTGGCCACCATGCTGCCCACATTCAGAAATCTAGCCAGCACCATCGGGTCTGGATCAATCACCGTACCCACAATCTCAGATAATGCAGACAGTACATCACTCCAGAATGTATTTAGTACAGAGCATGACAAAAACATGTGTGTGTATTCTGCATCCTCGGCCTGACACCTAGGGCAGACCTGTGGGCAGCCACCTGTAAACTTAGTCAATCTATGTGGGGTGTAGTACACTGGCCCTCATTAGGACCCTGGCGGTAAGGGGTTTACGCCAGCGTTAGCTGCGCCGACCCCTTACCGCCAACTACGAGTTCCCAAAGCGCCATGGTCACTTCTACGCCCGCTTTTTGCGGGCGTAAAAATCCATGGCGCTATGGGACCTTGGTGTTAATTACGCCACCGTAATGTACGGTGGCGTAATTAACGCCTTCCCCACTCCCATTGAGCCCTATGGGGCCGAAATGGGAATGGGGAAGGGTAAATGGGTCAATGGGGACTTACCGCCCCGCCAACCTCGGAATGGGGCGGTAAGTCCGCCATCCGCCATGGCGTAAACGGACTTTACGCCATGGCGGAAAAGTCCGTCGATGGCGGAAAAAATCCGCCAGGGTCGTAATGAGGGCCACTGTATGCAATATTTTGTACTGCATGCATCGATATCTAGCATTTAGGGACACCTTTCTTGTATGCAAACACATTTTCCTCCAGAAAGTATCAGTGATATCTAATCTGAGTTCTTCAGCTCATGCATTTCAGACATTTGTGGTCAAGTCCGGGAGCTCAGTTAATAAGATTTTATATAGAGTGGAGACTATATTCCTACTATTACTGGAGTTGGCAATATATTGTAGCTCAGGGGTATCTAGAGGTGCCTCTGGAAATGACGACCACATATCGCAGCATGCAGCACAAAGTCTATAGTACTGCAGCATCTCCAGGGCCAAAACTGTGTGGCCGGGGTGCCACGTCTCTGGGGTAATGAACTTCCCTTCCGGAAAAAGGTCGGTCAGTGCGCGGTAGCCCAGAGCTGACCACTGTTGCGAGAGGAGTCTGTTGTGGGTAGGTTCCAGCCCAGGGAAGCGCCATATGGGAAGCCATTTATAATAAGTTGCAAGGTGCAGGAGGCATCTCCACGCCATGAGGGTGGACGCAATGGGATCAGCGGGGGCTTCTGTTATGTATTTGTGCTGAAGGATCAGGGTCATGGAGTCTACATCTGGTGTGGCCAGTTTTTCCAACCTGACATGGGGGGGAGCTGTGGGGTATTTATACCAATGTGTGGAAAATTGTGCCTGGGCCGCTGTCCAGTATAAGGCCAGGTCAGGAGCCGCAAGTCCCCCTTTCTCATAGGGTAGAGCCATTTGTTGCCATTTCTTACGAACCACACCCGCATGCCATAGTAATTGAGAGCCCATCGTTTGAAGTTCCTCAAAGTATTTCTTTCCTGGCCAGATCGGCACATTCCTGAAAATGTATAGCAGTTTGGGGACCAGGACCATTTTGATCAAGGAGAGTCTGCCAGCCATGGAGAGTGGCAGGGCACGCCATTTGTTCACCTTAGATTCAAAGTATTTTTCACCAGTGGTATAATTACCAGTGATCAAAGTGGGTCTGGATAATGCTATGTGAACACCCAGGTATTTGATGCCATCGGGGGACCAGCGGAGGGGATGTTCACAATTTGGTTGTCGGGTTACAGAAGTAAGGGGGAAGATCTCAGATTTCGTGTAGTTGATGGTGAAGCCCGAGAAGGGGCCAACCTTAATTATATCTCTCAATATGGGATCTAGATGAGTAGATGGGTCTCTAACGTACAATAGAACATCGTCCGCATATAATGATAATATATCCGGGGATCAGTTAAGCGTATGCTCTTGTGGGAGTGTCTTGCCCTGACATAGTCCGCCATTGGTTCGATAACTAGTGCAAAAAGAATGGGTGAAAAGGGACAGCCCTTGCGTGTACCCCTTTGCAGCTCGAAGGAGTGCGAAGTCAATGAGTTAATCAGGACCCTGGCGGTAGGACAAGCGTACAGTATCGTGATATATTGGATCATTTTAGGGCTGATCCCCATTTTCTCCAGGACCGCCCACATAGATTGCCATGAGACTATATCGAAGGCCTTTTGTGTGTCTAGCGTGACCGCAACTGCCTCGACAACCTGGTCTATCCTTGAGAGGACATTGAAGAGCCTTCTTATGTTAAGAGACGTAGAGCGCCCAGGAACGAAACCGCTTTGATCCTCGTGTACGAGGTATGACATAATTGGGAGGAATCTGTTGGCGAGGGTCTTTGCAAGTATTTTTGTGTCTAGGTTCATGAGCGAGAGGGGCCTATAGGATCTACATTCATCACTAGGTTTGCCAGGTTTGAGGAGAACTGTTAATGGAGCCTTGCGCATTGATGGGGGAAGGATGGACACCTGGAGCGCCTCGTCCCATACCTCTAGCAATCTAGGGGCGAGGATGGCGACATGTTCTTGGTAGAACTCTGAAGTGAGTCTGTCTGGGCCAGGGGCTTTGCCTCGGGGGAGGTCAGTGATAGCCTGAACTATCTCATCTAGTTTTATGGGTGCATCTAGCTGCTCACGAGTGGACCGGGACACAAGAGTCATGGGGATTTGATCAAGTAGATCTAGGATATCCTGTGTATCATGTACCTGGTGTTGAGTATATAAATCGGTATATAACTGTGAGATTGTCGAAAGCAGTTGTTGGTCCGGCCACTGTAGAACACCTTGTGTATCTTTGATGCATTCAATATGGGTCCTACCCCCTTCTGCTCGGACAAGTCTAGCCAGTGTTCTCCCTGGTCTTTTGCCCTCACCATATTTCCTTGCTGCAAGTGGGCTTGCAAGATACCCTATCTCTCGCATGGCGTGAGCTTCAAATGTCTCCAGGCCCTCTCTGATTTGCACCAGTTTGGACGGTATCAGGTAATATTATCCCCATATATATGGTCGCTGTATATAATATCACTGGGAAAAGGTCATGAAAAAACGGCCATTTTTCAGCAACATTTTTGCATGGCGATATTTTTGAGGGGACATTACTACATGGAACCGTTTGGACGGTGTAGCATCCGTCACACACTCGCGTTCCAGACCCTTAAGTTTAGTCTCAGAGCACCATCATTCCTGATGGTTTTTAAGACACCCGCCTCCCGAGAGATGGCCATCCCCCTAATGTAAACCTTAAAAGCCTCCCACCGAACCCTGAGGGTGGTGTCCTGCTGGAGATTGGTTTTGAAAAAGGTCCTTATGTCTGAGAGGATCTCAGCCTTGAACACCACATCTAAAAGTGCCTTGGATTTGAAGCGTCAAGCATTGTGGGGTGGGGGAGGAAGGGCCTGAGTTCCAAGCCAGTGTCACCAGAGCATGGGCAGACAGAGTGCGGGACAGGATACTAGTATCTTTAACTTTGCCGATCAGGTCGCCCAAAGTCAGAAATAGGTCTATTCTATTGGAGGAGCTGTCGTGGACAGAGGCGTAAAAGGTGTATTCACGTGAACGAGGATGAAGTGTCCTCCAGACGTCTCGCAATCCCAGGGATACCATATGGGAAAGGAGACTCTTAGCTGCCCGTGAATGAGCTCTAGCTGCCGTACCCGTCATGTCTAGGCTATTATCAAGTATAAGATTCATGCCCACCCCCTCAGATAATAGGGACCCCAACATATCCCATCAGAATGGAGGACGTTTTATCATAGAATTCAGGGGCGTCAGTATTGGGGCTGTATGTGTTCACTAGTAAGCACTCCCGGCCTGCCAATACACAATGGAGAACAACATACCTCCCTTTGGGGTCGATGAGACTCCTCTTCAATACACATCTCACAGATCTCTAAAGCAGTGTCAGCACCCCTCTGGACTGTGTAGAATATGTAGTGTAGAACCTATTTGGGCCCCAGGAGTGCGCCAAGCACGATGCAAGGTGTCCGAGGGCATGTGTCTCCTGCAATAGAAGGACTTTCACCCCATGTCTTTGTGCATATGGAATAATTTTACGGGCCTTAGTAAAGTTGCTTATTCCCCGGATATTCCACGACATTATTTGAATAGCCATACCAGTGTCTCAATGTACATCCAAGTATGCACGTATGCATATACGCCAAAGGTTATTGTTGGAACAGCAGCTTTGAATACTCATCACGCGTAGTGCCACACTTGCACTGCCATTTTTCAAAATCCCTCCATCCCACCCGCCCCCCCCTCACTGCACAACCCAACCTGGCAGTGTGACTGTCCCTCCCCCAACCTCTCCCGAGGGTGAACCATCCCCAACCCGGAGCAACCCTTACAACAGCCCAACAGGGGCTCACGTGTAACAGGAGAACAACAGCAGCAGACATTGCAGTCGCAGCGGGGTGTGCCGCTGCCATGCAGCCAACCTATATAGGAACCAAGGGGTTCCGCTATATTTCAAACTGGTTTCGTGGCGATCGGCCATCACTCCACATCATATCTATAAGGAGCCGAAGGGCCCCATTTAGGGTTTGCAGATTTAAGGAGGACTAAGCATAGGTATGGGGTGACAGTGGTACAGGGCCTTGCGGTGGGATCGGTGGCCACCCACATTAGGCAGATCATAAGAAGGTGGTATGGTGGAGGCAATATAATCCGACACAATGATGGTGGCCAGGTATATCGGCCGGTCTAGCGACAGTGAAGTAGACAAGCAAAATGTGACATCGGTACTAAATACACATAATCTAAACAAACTATCTACTGAAGTTGATAGCACTTCAGCAAATGAAGGCAAAAAATGTGGATTTACAATCACGGTCCTGATGGAATAACATTCCTATTCGTTGCCTCACAGAATCAGCGATGCGTGGCTCCTTTGAAATTTACCTTGATATAACTCTACTGTACATATTGGGCAAGCTGATATTCACGTAATATTTATTGGTGGGAAGAGCACACCACAGTTTGAGCTCTCTGCAAGCTTCTGGGGAACCCCCTCAGCCTGTCAGATCGCGTATATTCATCAGAAGGACCGAAACGTAATCATAAGGGCAGCCAAGGAAGAGGTCCAATTTCACTATACAAAGATACGCATTTTTCGTGACTTTAGCCCACCGGTCTAATCTCTAAATGTTTGAGGACAGGACTACCCACCTGTACAAAGTATTAGACAAGCCTTCTGGTCCTGCCCGACCACAGGCTTTCCCTTTTGTTATAAACACTGGTCTAATCTGCCCATTAAACCCCCTGAGAGCTTTAAAAGGTGCTTCAGGACTTTGGCACTCAATATAAAATATTATTTCTCACAAAGTTCAACATTTTGTATAATAACAAATGTAATATATTCTTTGACTCCAATAAAACTCATGACTTCATACTCAATAGCATTTCTGATTATAGATTGTCAACAAAAAAGACTACTACATAATTTGATGAGATGCCCTCAATTTTCTATTCTGTGCTTAATATGCCTAAACCAATGTGGTTGGATTGCAACAGTTCCACTGCTATGCAGGGTATTTGATAGTTTGCATCACTCCAAGCTTATTAAGTGCAATCCAAATAATTCATGTTTTTACGGCGTTGTTTTTTCTTTATGTTGTGTCTGAAGTGAATGCCTTTCCTCGCTATGATTTCTACATGGGACTGGGTGTCCTCTGGGAGTTGCACTGCCTAGTTGGGTTGGTCAGTGTGGGTGAGTAGTTGGGCGGTTTCTCTTAAATAAGTATCCCTTCTTGCACATCTCCCGTCACTTGCTTTTAGATTGTCTGGAGCTGAAACACTGGGTAGACTGCCTAACCTAGATCCAATAAATACTTACATTGAATCTTGAACTGTCAAAATGCTGTGCATCTTAACTTATTCAGCCTGTGCATGTTGGCGGTCTCAATGACTTTATTAAAACCAGAAAGTTATTAGAATATCTCCACAGTCATAGGGTACAATATGTATTTACGCAAGAAACTACAATGTGCACGACTTGGGTATGGAGGAACCCCATTGGTTTTGTCGTTTTCCCTGAGGGGTAGCGAGCCTAACCATACGTGTCTTTGATTAGAATAATAAAGGGGATTGCAGGTCCAGTTGGCAGCTTTCTGTTGGTGCATGATGTTTTATCTTATAGAACTTTTTCTCTAGTTATTTTATATGCACCTAATATGGATGCCCCATATTTCTCTGAACAATTGTTTCATACCTACATTGATTGATGGCTACTCTGATATATGTTTATTTGTTTATATAACTGTTTATTATTTTGAAAAAATAAGATATAGCAAACAATGGTGGCAGTGCATGATACAACCTTTTCCTTCTTACAATCACTGAGTTACATTGCCGCAACAGAGGAGACATCCACCGGTGGTAAAACACTAGACTATAAAGCACAGGTTAAAGGCTAGAAATAAGAAGAGAAAGAAGGAAAAAGGAGAAAGAAAAATGTCTCAACCCTGCCATTCCCAACAACTCCACACTTTTTGAAATTTTCGGGGGCAGCCCCTAGTGTTGTATACATGCCTTTCAAGGGACATGCATCGGTCAATTTCTGCAGACCATTGACGGAGCCGTGGACAGTCCACTGTGCCCCACATTGCAGCGATGATCCCCTTTGCTATCCCCAATGCGGCAGCCAAGAACACCCTTTCATATTTGTGGACCCTGCTTCTCCCCAAATTCCACGTATTGCCAGCTTGGGATCGCACGGGACCCTAGATCCCAGCAATGTGGTCAACCTGCGGAACCGCTTCCCCCAGAATATTTGAATTGGTGCGCACTCCCATAATATGCGCACCACACTGGATATCACTGTTGACCGATCCTCGCCATCAAGCAGACCTCGGTCTAAATCACCAGAGAAAAAACACAAATCTATGAAGTTTTGTTCCTTTACTGATGTTTGGCACCAGATGCATAGCGATGATAGACAACACAGACTTGATTAGTGGATGAGTTCTCCAGAATAATTATTATGTGTAAAACAATGTGAAATGTATCCACACACTTATTCTGACCTCTCTCCAGTGATGCTCACCTTGATGACTTTGAATGGTACGACACTAAGACCTTCGTGGCATTTCAAATTGAACGAGTTGCGTGAACCAAGTTTTAGATGCTCAATAGCAAGAGGACATTGTTCAAATGTATTTCCCTAAATGAAAGCTTGGTTGATAACCCTAACATTGTACAGGAAGCCATTAAGATGTATATTCAGGGAATTTGTCACTCCAAAGAATTTGGTATCCATAAACCGTTAATTAAGAGACAAATACACTGGAAAATGCACTCAAATAATTAAACTCCATATCAGATACCATTATGGGCCACACTCATGATAAATTGGAGGAGTTTCATAAAGTATCAACACAGCGGTTAGATATATGTCTCAGTCAGTCGGTTATGGCAAAAAGATGAAGAAGGGATTATATATGCAGAAAATGCAGTCATTAATAAACAGTTTGCCAACCATTCTAGTGGTCTATATACTACACACCTGGATGCACCACTAGAGCACATTCAGAGATACATGGAGGTTAGTTTCATACGCAAAATTAAAGATGGTCACAGAGACTTGCTTTGTAGGGATCTAAAGGAGGAGGAAATTAAGGAAGAACTCTGCAAAATAAGGCCCCTTGCCCAAATGGCCTTACATCAATATTTAATATGCAGGAGAGTGATCTGTTAGCCCCTAAATTACTTTTGATGTATCAAACAGCTTTGGAGACAGAAGCCTTGCATTGCCAGAAAAGACAATTGATGCTCATATCACTAACATGACAGCCCCCCACCCCCAGTACCCCATATTTCCTTGGCTGCACAGTGCAGATGGACGCTGTGGTCCGTCCTCAGGCATTTTCTTTTAAGGGGGGGGGTCAGACAGGTTTCCCTGACTTCTAATAGTCTTAACACCTCGGGGAGCTTGAAATTGGGATTTCATATCTTTTTACAAGAAACCTGTCTCACTCCTACACCGCTACTAGATGGCTTTGGCACTTTCGCACAGGCAGCAAAACCTAGTGCAGGAGGTCGACCGGATAGGGGCCTGGCCATTGTTATCCACATTGATCTGGGCTTATTAGCCTGTGAGGTTATGAACTCTGTATATGCGATTCTAGCTGTGGAGGTTATTACCTCTGGTGAGAAACTGAGCATCCTACTAGTTAGCATTTACTGGCACAGGGGAATGGGTGTATTGGAGGATTTTATTAGTTCCCTCAACAACCTTATTTCCACCTGGCAGATGAGGAAGGGCTCTCACAGGTCGTCTTGGGGGGTGACCTAAATGCTGATTGCCTCCTAACCGAAATTACAGCGAACATAAGGGACGTGCTGCCGACGTTAACAAATTTAAAGCAGAAATCACAGGCTGGGCAGAAATGGCTCTGTTCTGCGGCCTCTTGGGGGCTTAAACTGTTGAATGACCAGAAAGGTAATCAAGTGGGGGGAACTCCACATGCTACAGGGGTACCAGTGAATCAACATAGGACTACATATGTGTTAGCTATTTCCTCTTTGAGCTATGCAATGAGTTCAGTATTGAAAAAAAATCATGGAGCGATTATTTCATTCTCAGTCCACATTTAAAGTCAACTTTAATTCTAAATCTACCCAGAACTTGGAGGCACGACCGACAGATCTCACTGTCTAAGTGGGTCATAATGGGATCAGGAGGTCGCACGTAATATAGATTCTTTAAATGACTCCCTCAAGCAGGTGATGTCCACTTCGTCATTTGAATGGAAGCAGAGGGTGTTTAATGTTTCTCATTTTCAATCTTCTATAGAGGATTTAATGGTGAACCTAGTAAGAGGTGGTAGTAATGGACCTAGGTATTGTTATAGGAGACACCTGCATACATATGATGAAACACTAGCTTAGAGGAAAACAGCTATCAAAGCGCTCAGGGACGGGGGATTCCAAAGCCCGGAAAAATTAGATTAATAAAACAGAAGTTTAAGAATTTTTATAAACAAAAGAAAGCTGAAGTTCTAAAAAGAGACGCAGAAAATATGCTTCAAGTTTTGATCAGCAAAGACGCGGGTGCATTTTAGTTACTGATCAATGGTCTTGATGCCCCGCTACTCCTCTCCCAGTCTAACACAGTCCTGGAGAAGGACTGGGTTACTTACTTTTCTGATCTTTACTCTTTGGGGAAAGCGAAACAGGAATCACCGGCTTTAAGAACCCTGATGGAACCGTTGTCAGGATTTGACTTGAGGGTGGACAACGAGAGGGTCGGCGACTTAATTAAATCTTGCAAGCCCTCCAGGGCTGCTGGCCGGAATGGCCTAACAACACTTTAAGAGCTGACCCCTTTAACTGACCAAATGTTCTGGTAATTCTCTTTAAGAGTATGATTGAGCTGAACTCTCTCCCTCTGTACTGTGTTCCTATTTTCAAGAGGGGAGCAAGATCGGATCCAAGGAATTATCGACCAATTTTCTTTTTGGACTCAGAGAGTAAGATCTTTTCTTCCCTCTTGATGCCCCATTTGGAGGCTTGGGCCAAAGCAACGAACAGATTCCCAATTTTCCAAACAGGGTTTCATAGAGGACTGGTGGTAAGGATCATCCAAGAAAGTGCCTGGTCAGATAAAACTGTTACTACTTATGTGGCCTCGATAGATCTATCAGGTGCCTTCGGTTGAGTGGACCGCAGGCGCCTGTGGTGGAAACTGGACTCTTGGGGTATGCTGAGTGTTATGCTAAAACTCATTATGGCCCTGCATGAGAAGTCAGGGGTGAGGGTTCGATTGAATAGAGAGGGCCTTATGTTGGATTTTATTGCTACTCCTTCCAGCCTAAGGCAAGGATGTAAACTCGCTCCCTTTCTCTTTAATCTGTACGGATCTGATGTACCAACGTACTTAAGGACAGCCTCTCTGGTCACTCCAAAACTGGGTAGTGAAAAAATTTCCTGGTTAGAATACGCGGATGAGTTTTTGTTGTTTGACCATTCACGCATTGGCATAAGGAGGCTTCTACCCGCTTTCTCTGTATTTGCGGTTGAGAATGGCGTATTAACGAATTCCCTAAAGACTAAGATCTTCTGCTTCAATAGAGGGAGTAAAACGACTCCTTTAGCATGGCCGGCTGAAAAGGCCATTCTCCCACTTTGCTCTAGCATGATTAACCTGGGTTTTTATTATTTCGGCTGGCGCCTCTTTACGTAACCTACAGCAAATTGTGGCCCAAAAGGTCTCTCTCATGTTAAATCAGCTGGTAATTGTGAACCAAAAATGTGGCCGCTATTCGATCGAACTGACTTTGCAATTCTACAAGGGAAAATGTGTCCCTAAAATCACTTACGGCCTTGAATTACATTTCAGGGTGGTACCGAAATGGTTGGATGGAATAGAGTCTAAGGTTTGGAGGAGAATATTGGGAGTACCAAACTGTTCCCATTGCAGCAATTAGGCTTGAGTTGGGGCTATCATCTTTAAGAGCCCGAGTACAGTGGAACTGCCTGCAACTATACTTAAAACTTTTGTTCCCTATGGATGCCTCGCTATATGAGTTATTGAGTAAAGCTATGGGCGCGATCCTGAGAGGGAACAGAGTAAACTTGCTGTCTGAACTCTGTATATACTGTAACTCTATTCTGGAAGAGTTAAATGTGGACATACATTTTACTGACAACCCTGATAAGGTAAAAAAATAGGTTATACGATCAAGACTGGGCTGAGACCATTCATACATTCCATAGTTACCCATCTATGAGTCACTTGTGCGTGAATATAAAAAAAGGGGTACAATCCCTCCATATTTAATTCTGTTCCCCTGTATTATATGAAGAGCAGTGATCTTACGTTTCCGCTGGAACCTGCTCCCCACTCTTGAGATTCTACAAAGAAGAGGGCAAAATGAAATGGACAATCAGTCTTGTAGATTCTGTAAAATCGAGGAGAATAAAGAAACGGCCAAGCATTTACTTATCGATGGCCCTGGATAGAACATTTTGCGTATGAGCTACTTAGGAAAGTTGTTGCTCTCAGTAAAAGGGATACATACTGACTCTCTGTGGCAAAGATGTTTAAATTCACCAATTGTGTCTGATGCGTTAGCAGTTGCATGTTTTTTTAAATTGCTCTTAATCTTTATAATTAATTGGACAGTAGTCTTCTGATCCGTTTTATATTTTGTTTCTTATTTGTATTTCTTCATACTAATATTATTGATTTGGATGTAATTGTGTATCGGTTTTATATTGTATGAATTTATTTGTGACAGTTGTAAAGGTTTACTTGTTAAACCATAAACAAAAAAATAGTCTTAGTTCCTGGGGGAGGGTGGAATGTCCAGGTATTAGGTACCCAAAGTCCTCCATAATACACTCAATATGCTTGGCATGTTAAGTTAGGCTTCTGGGCATGCAATGCCTAGGAATTCCATCCACCTCAGAGCACGCACACTTAATTAGATTGGCTTCTTTCTGTTCTGTGTTTTACATGCAATGGGAGCAATGTGGGTGGCAGGCCACTACCTCCATCCCTATTCCAATCCCACTGTCAGGATCGGCACTGATGGTATCCTACCTTAACCCATTTCTCTGTCCCGAGGTAGAAGGCAGGGTTGCCGACTGTCACCCTTATTATTCATGGTGAAACTGGAGCCATTTGCCAGCAGATTGAGGGAAGTAAATGGGGATAAAGGATTAAGCTTTTATTGTCTTAACACATTTATTTCGTATGTGCGGACCCCAAAACAAAACATTTCACTTCTAATGGTGGAAATGACTATGTTTAGCCATTTCTCGGGCATATGCATAGATATGTCTAAGTCAGAGATGTTGCCTCTTACACCATCAATGAGAGACCTTTCTGGAACATCTGGTATGGGGTGGGGCCCACATTCTGAAAAATATCTTGTGGCTGTACTTACAAATTGTGCAGATGACTTGATCTATCTGAACCACGTTCCTAGGTTCTCTAGAACATCGGATACGCAGATGGGCTAATCTGATGATCACTATGATGATGACTTCTTTTACCAGAATGATACACTTGCCTGAGCTGTTGTAACTCTTTGTGTATGACCCAGTTCAACTACCTGCATTCTACTTTTCAGAACGTGCATGAGCGTTAACTTAGTTAAGTTAGTATGAAGTAACTCTACATCCTGTAATAAATGAAAGATATCTCTAAAACCTTTGGGTGAAGGAGACCTGGTGTCCCAGATTTAGAACACTATTATCTCTGCATCTGCAGCAATATCACACCTTTCCTTTGTGAAACCCCAAAATCACCCGCAGTTATTATAGAGTGCTTTAATTGTTTCACATAAACCTACTTCTAATGAATTTGAAATTGTTCATATTGTTGTGTGGACATGTACATGATTGCACATCCTTGACTTGGGCCTCCCTAGAGCTAACATTAACCTCTAAAGCCAGACTTGTGGGCGGGCTGGCTGATTTAGGCTTAGTCAAATTTTGAAATCTGTTTTCCGGATGAAATGTTTCTATCCTTATATTAATATATGGAGATTGAGGGTGGATCACAGATGCAGAGTCATTATTACATGTGACTGTGGCGTGTGGCGTGTGGCTCAGACTTGTTTCTCCACTTCCCAGATGGTGCCTCCTGAGATTGTGCTAGTGCAGTTCATAATCAATATTGATGGATACCCACTTCCTCTCCTTGCACAAGGAACAAGTACAAGACAGGTTTATCTCGCATACTGCCTGGTCTCGCCCCTAAGCGCAAATGGTAATCTGAAGTGGAAGAGGATATACCTCATTATTCATGGTTATTGTTATGTACAAAGACTGCCTCATTACGAGTGTGGTGGTAATTCGTTAGCAAATCTACAGAATTACCACCAAACTCCATCACCATTACCGCCAGTTGGTCCCGTGGAGTTACCACTCGATTACAAGTGGTGGTAGATCGGTGTAAATCCCCATCTTTGTAGTGCATAGCGGTCCATGGGGATTTTTGGCAGATTTACCATACGATAATTCCATCTGTGGTTAATTGACCAAAACCTGTTATTTGGCTGCATGGGGAAAACAGTGGTAATTCTGTCACTTTCATAAAAGTGTAGGTAACAGAATTACTGACACTTTTTTCTTGTATCGCCAAACGTGTAATGAGGCTCTGTTTCTTTAAACTACCACTATAACCTCATGCAATATAGACATGTTTTGCAGTTTTAGGGTACACCTGTTGAACTTTCAAAGTTTGCTTGGGGTACGGCAGATATTTGTCCAGGATGCGGGATGGATGGAGCAGGTTTTATGCACATTACCTGGGAATGTCCTCTGCTTGCATCTTTTTGAAATTAAGGATGGGATAAAATATCTGTGACTGCGGGCCTCTCAGAATTTAAGTCCCCACAGATATGCATTTTCGTTCTAGAAACATTATGTGCCCCCTTTGAAGTGTGCAATCGTGATTCTTGTTAGAAAAAGTAGGGAGTGAGGTGAAAAGATGAATGCAGACGTTTTAAGAGTTTCATAAGTTTTGGCTTTAAGAAAGACCATGTGTCTCATTACGAGTCCGGTGGTAACCGAGCCGGAAAAACCGGCAGGTTACCGCCGGACTCGTATTACCATTCCCCCTCCGTGATTCCCGGAATTATCGGGGCATTACGAGCCCGGTGACCCGGGAATTCCAGAGGCGGAATTGTGTAAGTCCCCAGTCCCGTGGAGTCCCACAGCGGCTCTATGACGGAGCCGGTGTTTCCATTTCCGCCTGCAGGCGGGTGGTGTTAAACCCGCCAGGTCAGACCTGGCGGAAGTGACACCTCCCGCCTGCAGGACTCTTAATCAGCCAGTCCGGAAAGAACGGTGGTGGCGGTTTTACCACCACCGTTCTTTCCGGACCGACAGGGTCGTAATGCGGCCCCATGAGGACAAAGGACGTAAAGCAATATTTTCAGGGATAGAGAGAAGTATTGGGAGACACCTGTGGCAAAGGGGTTAGGGTTGAGTCTACTCATTATGTTGAAAGAAGTAAGAGGATATTTCATCATTTGAAGAGAAGGTGACGAATGAATGAGCCTGGTGAATAATTGGGGGCACCGGTCCCCGCCCACAAACAGGATACTGGGTATTGGTTAACGTGAGAAGAGACATGTTTAGGAGTGATTGCCGCGTCTTTGTCAGTGTAGGTGGGGGCACAGGGGAACGGGGTCAGGAGAAGTGTTAGGAATGTTTGTCCCTGCCCCTGGTGGAGGGCTTTCCTGCTGAACTGATTCGTTCTTTCATTGTAGTTTCATCCCCTCAGGTTCTTGCCAGGGCACCATCACATTCAGTGTCCTCTTCAACTCGGACGGAGCTGCAGATTGCTTCAGGATGATCAAGAGCCTGGCGTCAGCAGGTGAGTGCACCTATGAGCCCACTCATTGTCATACCAAGGATCTCCTATGCACCCTCCCAAGTGTTCATCCAATGCCCTCATCAAGAGCAAACCTAATGCCAAGAGAAACCAAGGATCTGGCTTCAGTAGATGAGTGAAGAAGCTAGTCCTCACAGGGTCCTCGCCAACAGTCTACTGAATGCCCTCACCGACAAGCTCATTTTATGCTTTCACCAACCGCCTCCACTGAGCATGCACACCATTACAATAGCCTTCAGAAACCAGAGAGTCTGGCTTAAGTAGTTGAGTGAAGGAGTGTACCCGATAAATGACTTCACCACGACCCCACAAAATGCTCTTAATAACAGCTCACTCAGCGTCCTCACAAGGGTTCCACTCAGTGTTCCCCAAATGTCCACTTGATGTGCTTACCATGGACCCACTTAATCCTCTCACCAACAGCCCACATATTGCCCTCATTCAGTGTTGTCACCAAGAACCCTTTACAATATCCTTACTAAAAATGTAGCTTCAGCAGGTGAGTGAACATTTATATCATTCAACACTTTCACCCCTTTCACCAAGAGCCACACCATTCCCTCCCCAAGAGTTGGCTTCCGCGGGTGAGGTTACATGTGGGCTTACTCAACTCCCTCACATAGAACAGAACTCCTGTACGTGAGGGAACATATACTGCTCTATGCCCACACCAAAAACCCACTCAATACCGTAGCCAAGAGCCTGTCTTTGATTGGTCAGTAAACCTACATGTATAATCAAGGGTATTATCAAGAGTCTAGCTTGAACACGTGGGGCACATAGGTGTCCACTTAGTACCCTCATATGGAACCTGCATCAATGTGTTCTCCAAAAGCCCATTCACTGCCTTCGCCTAGAGCGCCAATTCCTTCACGAAATCCTAACTTCAGTGGATGAATGACCTGTGTAGTCACTGACTGCCAAAGCAAAGTGTCAGGTGTACGCGGGTAAGTGAGCATGTCTGTCCACACCAAGCTGTCTCCAAAAGCCTGACTTATCAGATACGACAGCATTGGCACCCACTCCATAACCAAATGTATGCCCCTTTAAAGTGCACACCAAGAGTTATTGACCAGGAAGGGAGTGCCCATAAACAAATGTTCCCACTGAATGCCCGCACCCAGCACGTCTCCTCAGCATCATCTGGTGAATGAACACGTGTGGCCATATTTTGTCATCCACTTGAGTCAGGTTTTAAGGGACAGTGCCTTCACCAAAACTACAGGACAATGAGAAATGTGCTAATCGTATGACCTCACTAGGGCATTTGGTCTCTTACTGTTGGTAAAATGGGGTTCCACCGTCTGCTTTCTGCTAGTTAGTTAGATGCATTGCCCATGAAATCTCCTCACCATCTCCTTGCAAGGAAGAGCCCCTTGCTTTAGGGGTTTCACTGTTATTGAAACTAAATGTATTGCCTCTCTATTGGCACCCACGTAGGGTCCTCTCTAAGGCATCACTTCATGGACCCCATTTGCACTGTTTTCATTTTGGATGTTGCACTTTGCACTATTGTATCATCACTGCCACAGTGATGTGATGGTGTAACTGAGTACTTAGTGCTCACACTAGCACAAATGAAGTAAACATGGCCACATGAAATTACAAGAGAATGTTCTCCAAACACTTTAGAACAACAGAAATGTTCCTAAACAAGATATTGCAAAGCCCACAGAGAACCCGGATTTCAGCACAAGTCCGAATTTTGTGTGTGGCTTGGCGAAGCGTTGTTCCTTATACAATTCCACACGGTTTCACTAATCTGCACCAAATTTTGCATAGTTACCTGTTAGGACCCCCCGGACATTACTGGCGGCATGACACTTGGGCACCCCACTCCTTTCCCTGGATTTCAGCACCTTCACACATGAGACAGTTGCTGAAATCAGCAAAACATCAATGTGGTCGTAGAAGGACCGGTTTGGGCACAAGAAACAAAACTGGCACCTCGAAAACCATGTTTCAAGGCCCTACGATGCACGGTTTCTGAGATATTTGCTCGCAATGCATCGCAACGAACTGCAGCAAGCCAGGGTGAGGCGACAGTTGGGGAGAGAGCACAGAAGGTCCCAGTATGCAGCAGCACACCAGCTCTTGCCTTCCCCCAGCGTCTGCTGCGGGGTATGTCAGCCAGCCACACGCGCCCATTCTCAGTTCAGTTTACTTCAGGGTGCAAAGCACATCAAGCGATAAGCGAATTGTAACATCGACCTACAGGATCATTGATTTTCAACAGTTGATGAGAGTGTTATCATGTTCTGTCTACAAAACCTATTTGGAGAACGGGTACTTTTTGCTAGTATTCTATAAACAATGAACTCTCCGTACCTGAAATCTCTTCTGCCTAAGCCTATAGGAATCACAAATGTCAGTGGGCCTCATTACAAGCATGGCGATAGCTGTGCCTGTATGCCTGGCACGGCTACTGCCATGCTCGCTAACGGCACCGCCACCTGTGATTGGGCAATAACCGGCCCATTACTAGTTGAATGTGCCGGTAATTGCCCATTTGCGGGTGGCGGTAATGCCAGGCTCCCAATCCCCATTCTGTAGGGCAGAATGGGGTTGGGGAGCATGGTTGCACCAGCACCGTTGATAACAGTGCTGGTGCAATCATGAGTTCTGCTCGCGGGTGCCGCAACTGGCGGACTGTCAGGAATCCGCGGGCAGAAATCGTAATGCGGTGGGGCAGTAGGAACGGTGCCGGTGCCTTACCGGCACCTTTCATATCGTCACCGCCCTGGTCGTAATGAGGCCGAGTTTGTTTGAATGTGACTTAAAATGATTCTCCTGAAGAGTTATTTGCAAATGCCCAGAACAGGCTTCTTAAACCATTATTAATACAATGACCTCTGACCAAACAAATTGCAGGGTAAAGACCTCCATTTTGGATAGGGAAAGTTCCAACTCTCTGAATAGCCAGACCTAAGGCCCAACCAACAACACACATAAGAAGTAAATAAATAAATGAATACAAAATCACAGGAACACATAAAAAAACACCCACAGCCCCTTCATCCACCACATGAGGACCTGACAGAAGTGGCTTTAACTTGGCTGAGAGCAACATCAGGCTCAGCATAAAACCACCAGAGTGTCAGGATCCTGAAGAAAACTGCAGAAGCTGCTGACCCCAAAAACCCTCTGAGGTAATGTCACACTCCTGGAAAGCTGACTTAATGGCCTGCAGTTCATGATCTGAAATGGTTTAATTCATCTCAGTGGGCGTCAACTTCTTAGAAGAAAAAGCTACTGGGTGGAGCTGACCAGTATTGGGATGACTCTGAGATAACACTGCTCCGAAAGCTAAATTTGAGGCATCTGTTTCCACAAAAAAAGGTTGTTCCACATCTGGATGCAGCAGGATTGGCCCTGAGATTAGCTTTCTCTGAAAAGCCTGATCAGCCTCTTGAGACCAGATACATTTCACCCCCTTCTTTAACAGTTTGATGATGGGAGTTATCAACTCTGAAAAACCTTGAATAAATCATCTGTAAAAATTGGTGAATCCCAAGAAACTTTTAAAGTCGGAACTGGCTAATCTCTAACTGCTTGCACCATACAGGTTTGCAGCGTTGCTTCCTTTTTCGGTACAAAGAACAGAGGAGAAGCTGCTGGTGATTGAGAATGACAGATGAACCCTTTAGCCAAATTGTCTTCGAGGTATTCCTTCAAATACTGGTTCTCTTTTTCTGACAGGGCATAATTTCTGCTGCAAGGAATAGCTGCTACCGGTCCCAAATCAATTTTGTAGTTGTAGTTGTAGGTTCAATGTAGGGGTAGTTCTCCTGCGATCTTTTCATCAAAAACATTCTTTATAACAACCTGGTAATTCCACACTGCCGCCCCAATGATATGACTCTCACAA
Organism: Ambystoma mexicanum; assembly: GCF_040938575.1. Taxonomy (NCBI): domain Eukaryota; kingdom Metazoa; phylum Chordata; class Amphibia; order Caudata; family Ambystomatidae; genus Ambystoma; species Ambystoma mexicanum. The sequence goes on along the minus strand of NC_090924.1, from coordinate 117,557,403 downwards.
CTTCCAGCCAATAGATGTACCCCAATACCTGGAGGAGAATCGACTGAAATGGAACTCTTTAAACAATGCTCATTGCAGAACTTGGAAACGAAGGTCACTGTCGTGACTTGCCGCGTAGTGAAGAGTAATGGGCCTTTGTCCACAAATCACCCACAGGGAGAGAGTAAAGAAACTCCCTGTGCGAGCTTTGAGGCCAAAGGTGGTTTGATGGTTCGCCGGATCCGATGACGCAGAGGACCCCCGAGGCTGTTAAAAGGAAGTTAGGGTTAGCACAGGCAAACACAGTACTTTGATATAAAGAAGTGTGCAAAACTCTCTTACCTAAGTCTAGCGGGATGGTGCTAGGGTGCCTGGGGTTAGATGCAAGGGAGCGTCAAAGATCCGGGCAGCCGTGTCCCAGATGGTAGGTACCGGCTGATACCTGTAGCCCTTCCGTGGCCGAAGGGAACTTGAAACTGATCACAAAGCCAATGGTCGAAAGGTCGAAAAGCCAGAGAGGAAATCCGAAAGCAATCCGTAGAGCGTAGCAAAAGAGTCCAAAGTACCAATATCCGTGCAGAGTTCCGAGCGACAGTATCCGTGGAGCAAGAAAGCCAATCCGAGGTTCGTAAGCCTGAGTCCAAATCCGATGCAGCAAACAACGTGAATCCTGAAAGCGCCGAACAGAGTCGTGAAACAGCTGTGAAGCAGTGAGCAACTCGAACTTCCCGGCTTTTACGTGCGCCGGCTCCTAGTCGCGTGAGCGGAAACCTGAGCATGTGATCGGGAAGCCGTCGCGGAACCAGGAAGTAAGCGCGATCGGGTGCACCAGCCCGAACGCAGTCTCCACGGGAGTTGCCAATGGAAACGAGGCAACAAACCGGGCCGGCCTCTGCGCGCGGCCCGAATCCGCCAGTGATGACGACTCCCTCGCACCATAGGTGAAGGGATGGCTTGGGAGGTGGACTGTGACCCGGGGAGTTTAGCAGTGTGTGTCGGGGTATCAAGCGGGGTGGTGCGTGGTTGTGTAACTGATTTGTTGTGCATGACAGAGCCCCCCCTCAATGGCCCATGACCACGTGGGCAAGAAGGGTGTTCCCGGTGAAAACGTGAAACAAGCCTCGGGGCATGGACATCACTCGCGGGGACCCAACACCGCTCCTTGGGGCCAAAACCTGCCCAGTCCACAAGGTACTGGAGACCACCCCGAACCATACGAGAACCCAATATACCCGAGACCTCATACTCCACCGAGCCACCCACCGAAACAGGGCCAGGCGTAGACCGGAGACGGGTAGGGGCCGGACATGGTTTCAACAAAGAGGTGTGGAACACAGGGTGTATGCGCCAGGAGGCAGGGACCGAGAGGCGATAGGCCACAGGGTTGATCACAGCGGAAAACCTATAAGGGCCCACAAAACGAGGGAGTAATTTGCGACAACCAGGAAGCCTGAGATGGCGAGAAGAGAGCCAAACCCTGTCCTCCACAACATAGGAAGGTGCCACTACTCTCCTCCGGTCCGCCGCAGCCTTCGTAGACTCCTGCGCCTCGCGAAGGTGAGTAAGGTTTTGGGCCTGAACGGCCGACAAGTCGCGAGCACAGGCAGCAGGATTATCAGAAGGTGCAAGGTCTGGGACAGGCAAGGTGCGAGGGTGTTGACCATACAAAACATAAAAGGGAGAAGAACCAGTGGAGGAATGCAACACCAGACACCGCAAATACTGCTGCATGGCCTGGTTTACCCTCTCAGTCTGGCCGTCCGTCTCCCATTGGTACCCGGAGGAAAAACGGGAATCGATACCTAGGAGAACCGTGAGTGCCAGCCAGAAACGGGAAGTGAATTGGGGTCCTCTATCTGAGACGATAACCGTTGGTAACCCAAAGAGGTAAAAGACCGACTTAAAGAAAAAATCGGCCAAGGCCGGGGCTGAAGGGATGCCAGAACAGGGAATAAAACAAGCCATTTTGGAAAAAGAATCGACCACCACCCAAATGGTATCGAATCCCTTGGTTCGGGGTAGGTCTGTTACGAAATCCATGGATACCGTGTGCCAGGGCCTGGGGGTATGGGTAAAGGAAGCAGGAGCCCGACCGGATGCCCTCTGCGGTGCTTACACTGGGCGCATATTGCACAGGTGTTAACGTATCCTTCTACGTCGTGTTTCATGGAGGGCCACCAACACCAACGTCTGAGGAGGTCCAACGTGCGTTTTGGCCATTGATGGCGCTATCGTGGGACCATTCCAGAGCGAGATTGCGAGCGTCGGTTGTCGGTAACCACAATCTGTTTTGGATATACGGTAGCCCGTCATGAAACACCGGATCCCACTCGGTAACCTGATCAGGATGTAGTGAAACCCATTTGCGAATGGAATCCAACAAAGGCAGAGGAGGGGTGCAAAGACAAATGACATGTTGGTCTAATAGTTTTTCCGGGAAAACAGGCAAGGATACCCCACCCGGAGAGCGAGACAACGCGTCCGCCTTCCCATGGGACAGACCGGACCGATGTTTGATCTGGAAGTCAAAGGCAGCGAAGAACAAGTGCCACTGCACCTGCCGACTGTTAATACACTTTAGCGAGGCCAAGTCCTGGAGGTTACGGTGGTCGGTGTACACAGTGACAGCGTGCCTTGCCCCCAACAGATGATGCCGCCAGACCTGGAAGGCATCCTTGATGGCCAACAGCTCCTTCTCCGTGACGGTGTAGTGCAACTCCGTATCAGAGCATTTACGGGAATGAAACGTTACCGGGTGCAACTGACCCGAAGAAGGGCAGCGTTGGGACAAGACCGCACCAAGGGCGAAGGAGGCAGCATCAGCCTCCACAATGAACGGGAGTTCTGGGTCAGTGTGCTTCAGGACAGGGGCTGTAGTAAATGCTGACTTCAGGGCGTCAAAAGCTGCTTGGTGTTCATCCAACCAGACAAAAGGCGACTTGGGGCTGGTCAGGGCAGTATGAGGGGCTACAAGGGACGAGAAATCCTGGATGAAGCGCCTGTAGAAATTCGAGAACCCAAGAAATGATTGCAGGGCCTTAATGTTACAGGGCTTTGGCCAGTCCAAAACCGCACGGACCTTGGACTGGTTCATTGCCAAATCCCCAGGGGTAATATGGAAACCCAGAAATTTCACACTTTCAGTGTGGAACTGACATTTCTCGGGTTTGGCATAGAGTGAGTGTCGGCGGAGACGGGACAGTACCTCGCGGACGTGTGATATGTGGTCCTTCATGTTCTGTGAGTATATCAAGATGTCATCAAGGTATACTGCTACAAACACATCCAACAAGTCGTGAAAAACCTCATTCATGAAACGTTGGAAGGTAGCAGGGGCGTTACAAAGCCCGAAGGGCATGACCACATATTCAAACAATCCGTAGCGAGTACAGAAGGCTGTCTTCCACTCGTCTCCGGAGCAGATTCTGACCAGGTTATAGGCTCCACGGGGATCGAGTTTTGTGAAGATGGTAGCGTGGCTTAACCTGTCCAATAATGGAGTAATCAGAGGAATCGGGTATCGATTCTTGATGGTGATAGAATTTAGTCGGCGGTAGTCCACACAAGGACGCAGATCGCCCCCCTTCTTGGGGACAAAGAAAATAGGGCTAGCCGCCGGTGAGGTGGAGGGACGTATATGACCGACCTTCAAGGCTACCTGTATGTACTCCTTTAATGCTTGTTCTTCCGAGGGAGACAAGGAATAGATGCGGCCTGAGGGAATCACGGAGTCAGGGAGCAGGTCGATGGGGCAGTCGTAGGAACGATGTGGTGGGAGCGCCTCCGAGGAACCCTTATCAAAGACCTCATGAAAATCCCTGTATTCTGTAGGGAGACCAATGGCAACAGCCCCCACCACATGAGGCTCCAGGGCCATAGGAACGTCTTCGTGTAGTGTGAGTTGCGCTATGGCCCCTAGGGCTCGTGGGGTGATTCAGTGTCGTCAGGTGCGGTGAGACAATAGTTCAGACACGTTTCTGATTCGAATTGAACCTGCCCAGACTTCCAGTCAATCAAAGGGTTGTGTTGATGCAACCAAGGGAGACCCAGTATGATCCCAAACTGTGGCATTGTAATCAGGTCGAATGAGATAACTTCCTGATGCGTGTTCTGTATAGTTAGGGTGACCGGGGCGGTCTGTTGCTTGATTGGGCCTGAAATCAGTGCTGTGCCATCCACCTCCTGTACCGGCTCTGGATGTTGCTTGGTAATCAGAGGTAGATTTAAGGACCCGGCCAGTTTAATGTCAATATAGTTGCCCGTGGCGCCTGAGTCTAGGTAAATCGAGACAGCATGAACAATGTCGGGTGTTGGTTTTAACGTGGCCTGTACCAGCACTGGCCTAATCCTGCCAAAGGTGGGGTACCTGTCCGGGGAAATGGAAGTACTGCTCGAGCCGGCCCCCGGGTCTAGGGTCGAGCATTCCGAAAAACCGGATTCTTGAGCTTAGGGCGTCTGGGACATGACTTTACAAAATGGCCATTCAGGCCGCAGTAGAAACAAGCGTGGTCGGTTCTTCTGCGGTCCCTCTCTAATTGTGTGATGGGGCTGCGAACACCACCTATTTGCATGGGCTCGACGCCTGTATCAGAGGAAGAGGAAGGCAAAGTGGTATTGGGGACTCCTGTTTCGAACCGACGTTCGGAACGCCTTGCGTCAATTTGTAACGCAAGGTCCACTAAATCGGTGTGGGTCGTGGGCAAGGAAGGGACGACAGTCATAGCATCTTTCATGGTTTTGTTGAGCCCTCTATAGAAGACAACTGCCTTTTCTTGTTCAGGCCAGGACGTTTCCACAGCTAGCTGATTGAAACGAGCAATGTATTCTATGAGGGATCCCTTTCCTTGAGTCAGGTCTAACAGCTCGAGGTCCCGGGACTGGGCCTTGTGACGTGTGTCGAACACACAAAACATTTCTGTGATCAGCAGCTCAAAGTCGTATAGGACAGGGTTGTCGTTTTCCAACAAGGGATTAGCCCATGCTGCAGCGGTGTCGGCCAAATGAGACAAAGTGAACGCTGCTTTTGTGGTGGCGTTGGGAAAAGCCTGAGGTCTGCAGAGGAAGTGTAGTTTGCACTGGTTTATAAAGGTGCGAAACTTTCTAGGGTCACCGTGGAACCTCTCTGGGGTGGTCAAGGGAAAGGGCGTGGGCATGAGTACTGGCAACTGAGGTGCTGTAGGGGCAATAGGAGGCTGGGGAACAATAGGCTGGACAGCTGGGGGTTGTGCCGCGGCAGCAGCCTCCCCGAATTCAGCATCAGCGGGCAGAGGGTGCTGTGTGCTTTGGATCAAGTCTAGCCTCTGGTGTATCGCAGCAGTGGCGGCACCCATATGCTCCCTTAGCAATGTGAGTGCCTGTACCAATGCAGCCACGGGGTCCTCAGCTGCAGGCTCCATACTCATCACAACGCAACGGCTTCACAGTCTGTCGTGACTTGCCGCATAGTGAAGAGTAATGGGCCTCTGTCCACAAATCACCCACAGGGAGAGAGTAAAGAAACTCCCTGTGCGAGCTTTGAGGCCACAGGTGGTTTGATGGTTCGCCGGATCCGATGACGCAGAGGACCCCGGAGGCTGTTAAAAGGAAGTTAGGGTTAGCACAGGCAAACACAGTACTTTGATATGTGCAAAACTCTCTTACCTAAGTCTAGCGGGATGGTGCTAGGGTGCCTGGGGTTAGATGTGAGGGAGCGTCAAAGATCCGGGCAGCCGTGTCCCAGATGGTAGGTACCGGCTGATACCTGTAGCCCTTCCGTAGCCGAAGGGGACTTGAAACTGATCACGAAGCCAATGGTCGAAAGGTCGAAAGCCAGAGGGGAAATCCGAAAGCAATCCGTAGAGCGTAGCAAAAGAGTCCTAAGTACCAATATCCGTGCAGAGTTCCGAGCGACAGTATCCGTGGAGCAAGAAAGCCAATCCGTGGTTCGTAAGCCTGAGTCCAAATCCGATGCAGCAAACAACGTGAATCCTGAAAGCGCCGAACAGAGCCGTGAAATAGCTGTGAAGCGGTGAGCAACTCGAACTTCCCGGCTTTTACGTGCGCCGGCTCCCAATCACGTGAGCGGAAACCTGAGCACGTGATCGGGAAGCCGTCGCGGAACCAGGAAGTAACCGCGATCGGGTGCTCCAGCCCGAACGCAGTCTCCATGGGAGTTGCCAATGGAAACGAGGCAACAAACCGGGCCGGCCTCTGCGCACGGCCCGAATCCGCCGGTGATGACGACTCCCTCGCACCATAGGTGAAGGGATGGCTTGGGAGGTGGACTGTGACCCGGGGAGTTTAGCAGTGTGTGTCGGGGTATCAAGCGGGGTAGTGCGTAGTTGTGTAACTGATTTGTTGTGCATGACAGTCACGGTCCTCTTTTCACAATCTATAGAGGGGTTATGATGTGTAAGCCAGGGCATAACTAAAATCAACTTCAACTGAGGAGCATCAATCAACTCAAAGACTATTTCTTCCCATTGCCTTTCTCCAATCTTCAAACACAAAGCGACAGTTTTGTGCATAATTGGGCCGAAGACAACTGAGTGCCATCCACAACCCTCACCTGCTCGATGTGTTCCTTGGATTTTAACAAGATGCCAAAAGATCTAGCCAGTCCCCAATCCAAAAAAATGCCTGTAGCTCCAGATTCCAGCATGGCTGGTCCTTCACCAATTAGAGCCTCACTAGAAAATAAGGATATGTGTAATATTATGTGACCAACAGCCGTCTGAAGGGTATTCACCACTAGCTGACTACTGTTCTGCGGGGGCATGGACTTCTTGTGACATCGAGGGCAATTCCCTACAAAGTGACCCTCCTTCCCACAATAGAGACATAGGGCCTCATTAAGACCCAGGCGGCCACGGAATGAACGGGGCCGGTAAGGGTCCAGCCCTGTTCATTCCGGGCTGCCCTATTACGAGGTCTGCAGCGGTACCCGCTAACGAACGCCTGGTCAGACCAGGGGTCCTTAGCGGGACCCGCTAACAGACGAGGATGCCAACAACGGGCCCATCATTAACGGGCCCACTGTTAGCATCTTCCCCATTTCCATTGAGCCCTACGAGGGCTCAAATGGGAATGGGGATGTAGCGGGTCCGGGTCCCGTGAAAGGGATTTACTGGGCCCTCCAAGGTCGGAATGGCTCGGTAAGTCCCCTTTCTCTGGACCCAGACTTGGAGCCCGGTATGGGTTCCAAGTCTGGGTCCATACTCGTAATGAGGCCCATAGATTATTCTTTCTTCCTTTTCCTCCGCGCTCAAAGGAGGACGAGACCTGAATGAGGGAGCTGAGAGGTTTTTTTTCAAAAGGAAACACCTCCCCCTTTGGCCGATCTCTCTTCACCCACTGTCACGATTCTGGTGTATGTCTTCTTCGTTCTCCTCGTCTCTCACTCAATCTAAAATCAAGCTGCATGACCAGGTCCATCAACCCTTCACAAGTGGCTGGCCTACCTACTATCAAGGCTGGAGCATCCTTAAGTTCATCATTCAACCCTCGATAAAAAAGTGAAGCCCTCTTCTCTTCCGGCCAATGACTTTCAAGCACTAGCGTCTTAAACTGTCTAATATAACTAACTAAGTCCCTTGAACCTTAACTTTTATCCAAACGTTTCCCATCTATCTACTGGGTAACCTGCCTTCTGTCAAACATGCCTCTAAACTCAACTCTGAAAAGTTCTAGATCTCCTAAAATGTTACTCTTCTGAGCTGCCAAAGGCACCAACCACGTCCGCTGCATCCCCAGAAAGATATGATAAGATGAATGCCACCTTGGCCGCTTCCGTTGAAAAAGCTGCTGGTCAACACAAAAAGTGAAGCTTACACTGGGTCAAAAATATTTGAAACCTCTTTGCATCACCTCCATAACACTCCGGAGCTGCTAACGGTGTTGCTGCATGATTGAGACTGACATACTTAACCATTCTCACTTCACCTTCCCCAGCACTACCAGTACCTCCCTTGCTAGTTCCTGCAACTTCCAATTCAGGCTGCAATTCTGGTGGCTCATTAAAAGAAGAAGGTTCTCTTACCCCCTTCTCCTGGACTTGCAAACTCAACTCCTCCAACCTTTGACTCAGGATCTTATTCTCTCTTTGAGACTCACTCAGTTCCTCTCTTAATTCTCTTAACAGAACCCCCAGGTTCCCCATGAAAACATCTGTATGGTCCATGACAGATCAGGCGGTAATTTCACTGTGGGCCTTTCATTCTGTCAGGATCCTGAAGAAAACCACAGATGCTGCTGGCCCCACAAACCCTCTCAGGTGTTTAGCTACCATCCAATATGAACAGACAATGCGCTTCTCATCCCAAAGGGAAAGGGGAATGGGATAAAATAACAAAACAGGTACACGTCTTCAACACACCAGAAATACTCTCAAGACCTCAAAATGAGAAGGACATTCACTACTGCTTACTCTTCTTCCCCAAAAACGGAGAATTTCCCAAGTTACTCCACCATACCTGAAAACCCCCGCTGATTTGCCTAGAGGTTGTCTTCAAAAGTATTTACAATTCTTTTTTCTTCCTCTTTGATTCTTTTGTCTTTGAAGAATTGACTTTACTGTCTTTTACATCCTCTCTCTCGACAATGCTTGCCAAAGTCTCTTCAAAGGAAGATTTTTAATATTCTTTACTGTATTACCAAACCTGCACTAAAGCGTTTCCTATTTTACTTGAATGTGACTCTGAATATTTACTGAATTATTTTGCCAGAGAAATAAACTATTTACAAACTTATTACTGAGTATGCTTGAGCTTTTAATTATTATTTTAATTTCAGTCTGTGTCTTGTCCAAGAAATCTTGGTCATGTTGCCTTGCCCTGCTGCAGTTTTTATTCGGGTTGTGCCATCAAGTATATTGTATCTGTCCTTAAATAAATAGACATACTGAAACGAATTTCCTAAGGGTTGCAGTGAATGCCTTCCATCCAGCGCTTACGCTCACGGCAAGTCCTTCATTTGTATGGACACAAGCTCGTCGTGCCACATCAGAACAGTACAAAGCTTTCTCATCCAATTTCAGTAGTCCCACTAAGACGCAAATGTTATCCTGCTCGCAAATGCCGACCTCTCTCCTGCTCGCAAATGCTGCTCACCCCTCTGCTCAGCACTCAAACCCTTTCAACTTGAAAGTTGGGTTTAGTTCATAGAACTACGCATGCACTCCTCAGCACAGCGCAGCAAGAAAACATCAGTTCCTTCTCACAGCAATCACGTGCACTCTCACTCACGCTGTACCTCTTTATACTAAACAGAATGAAAACTGTTACAAAATTATACACTACTTTAAAGAGATTTTGAACGCTACCTCCAATTCTGCATTAGAGATCTATTTACTTTTAACTCCTGCTTTACAGGCTAGATTAGGATGTTCTATAGTACTAATATCTCCTTGTAAACAGTTTCTCAAAACTATCTTGCTTAACTAATCAAAAATGAATCTTCCCACCAAACTACATGAACATGCCCCATGTAGAGCTTATTCTTTCTACACTTGTAAAAAGGCCTAACACTGGAGCTTTTACAAACAGGTCCTGCCTCTTGGTTTACTGTCAATGAAGGCAGTTTAGGACCCTCATTAAGAATCCAAGTAACCTCAGGATTCCAGGCTGACCACACCATTAGAGCTTCTTTTATTTCCTCCATCTTGCCTTGTGATGGACATGTCTTCCTGCAAATAGTGATTAGCGAAAAAGGGAAAATGAATGTCTGTCTATAGTAAATCAAATTTAAATACTATTTACATAAATGTAAACAGAATCTTGACACAGGGGCACTCCTTTCAGTTGCCAGAGGCTGCTTGCAGATGCAAGGGGACATACAAGTACCCTCCAGTGTCAATCTACGGGCTGTTCAGGTAGCCTCTGACCTCACAACCGCCATCTCGCTCGCTTTTCCAAGCAACAAGTTGGTGGTAGGTCTCTTTCTTTGGGTGGTGCCTCCCTCTGGAACAGCCTCCCCGCCTCCCTGAAATTTGAGGAGAATCATCTTCGATTCCGGAAGCACCTCAAAACCTTTCTCTTTGCTTCTGCTTTTTCTCCTCCTCTCCTTTGCTGACTTCCTGGCTGACACTGAATTTGCACTGGTTACCTGGTCACCCTCTGATCTCGGGCCCAGGTCCCTTCCCCTGCCAGTCGCACTCCTGCACTGCCTTCCCGGCTTCTCTGGCACCAGGGGACTTGTTCTGTATTCCTACACATTCCCACCACCAGCACATGACACCTGATGCCTGCACTTCCTTGCACTTGCCACCTGTGGGCCGTACTTTTACGCACTATATATCTTTATTTATTTATTTTGTTTAGTTCTTATCCCATGTACTGCACTGTCCCCTCCCCCTTCTCCCTCGCACTACTCCTTCCCCTTCCCATGCACTTGCGCGATCTGAATGACACCTGGCCTAGTAGGATCGTTGTCTGTCCTCCCTTGTTCCCCCTCCCATGCATTGTTGCACCTTGAAACACTTGTGTATAGGCGCGTTATAAATGCCATATCATATCATATATCATATCATATCATATCATATATCATCTTTGAATGGTCTTTCCATCCTCAGAAGGGGCTGCAACTGGGTAGAGGGCAACATTGAGCTCAGCAAAACATCACCAGCAGTACTCCTTCCAGCTGCCTGAGGCTGCCTAAGTATGTCTGGGGACCTACAAGAACCCTCCAGTGTCAATCTACGGGCTGATCAGGTGACCTCTGATCCTAGAACCGCCATATTTGAAAGGTATTTCCATCCTCAGAAGGGGCTTCAACTTGGCTGAGAGCAACATCGAGCTCAGCCCTGCACACAATTTGCCATCTACTGTTCCCACCTCCCACCATTGGACATGCCTTGCCACCCTCCAACTTTACTCCTCAATACTGGGACAACTTAGCCCCGGGACGACCCAAGCAAAGGGCAAACAGCCTCTTTGCCTCTACACCTTTGAGTCTTTATACCACCTCTTCTCCTGCCGTGCCTGGTAATACTGGAAATCCACCTATTACATTGCCATCCACCCCTGACTTCTATTGAATTCTCTTTTCATCCTCCTGATCATTCTATATCACCTTAGGCTCTCTCCAATCACGCTACATCCCTACCTTTCCTATCCCTATCATACAATTCACAAGTCACTACTCTCACTACATAATCTCCATACTACCTTCTTGGTCTTCACTAGAGCCCCTTTACTACTTTTCCCCTTCCAATTTACCTGATTGCCTTCCAATAGCTCTGGAATGCTGACCTTAGTTCTTCAGATAGACCTGTACTATGATATCTCTTATCTGCTTGTGCTTGGTTTCTTCTCTCACTTTCTTGTAGATTTCCAAAAGAAATATGTTTCTCCTTGCTCTTAAATGCTGACTAATGTGTTTGAACTAGAATCTCTGTAGTCTCTGTATCACTATTTTCCTTTTCACTTCTTGGCAGTCTTGGTGTAACTTACTTAAAATTTGACAACTTGTAAACCTCTTCTTTTCTCTCCTTGAAAGCTTTTCCCGAAGTGTTATGCTTTTCCGGAACCCTTTAACTACTTGCGACTATTTATATGTCTCACGCTTGCTCCGTGGTGGCCTGTGTGTCAACTATGCAGCCTTGCGCTCCACTGCTGCCTGGAACGGAAAAGATTGGTTCTGCATGAGTGCACTAGTCTCTGCTGCTTCTGGCGTTAGCCTGCCTCTTGGCACATAGCAGGAGAAATGTGAATTAGCGCGCTGCTTAGGAAACGAGACACATGCGTCTTTCAACTGTAGCAGGCCACATCATGGTTACCAGGCAACGCCTCTCTGTGGATATGCCGCGTCGCAAGTTGACGCAATGCCTCAAGACCCTGCAAGGTCCTTTTCTCCACCCTGGGGCATGTGCGCAGAGATCTACTCGGACAATGAACAAAAAACTATATTAACTTGCTGTGCACTTCTCTGTCTGACTTATTTTCACGGCTAAAACCTCAGAATCTGTCTTATTACATTAAGTACTTACAGTTCTGTGCCAAAAAATACATTGAGCTCTAAAACACAGCTCTATTTACAGCTACTTTTAAAAACGACTTCCATTAACTTCTTTCATGGCTTGTACACTAAAAGTAACAGTTTCAATATGCTTGATTCTTCTTTACTTTGTTTTTTTCTTTCTTTAGTCTGGAGCGTCAGTGGCTGTGACCTCTCTGAGTCTGTTCTTCTGATGATGGGCAGTTTAGAACATTGGTGAACGTTACAAGTAGCGTCACCGCTGCCCTTCCTCCAATCATCCTTAAGTAGAGGCTTCACCATCTTCAAATGGGATAGTCCCATTCCTCTATAATGTTTGTCAAGGAAATTAATAAATGACTTTTACAACAACACCCCCTCAAACTCAATTAAACCCCGTATAATCGAACTCTGCCCTTCTGCCTTAACCTGACAGACCTGACAGTACCCTCCCCCTGTACGACCCTGTCCCAGGGGCGGGTTTTCCTGGATTGGCTCTATGGAATCTAGCTACCAACCTGGGAGCATGCACATCCACTGACCACTCCCAGGACCGTTTTTCTGGACCACAACCAACCATTCCTGTCTACCAGATATTGCACTCTTCCACAAAATATTCTGCAGTCTAAGATAGCTTGTACCACATATTAATTACATGAACTTTCCACATTTAATTTAATTTCTAACATCTACTGGACCCGGAGTTTCTTGAAATCTGGTTCCCTGAGTACAAGGCTTTAACAAATGTACATGAAGGTTTGGGCGAATACTCAAATTAGGCGGCAATTTTAACTTAACTGTTACTGGCGTGATGATCCTGTTAATTTCAAATGGCCCAATAAACCTAGGGCTAAATTTGTCCTTTCCTTTTAAGGCTAAATTCCTGGTTGACAACCAGACCTACTCCCCAACTGAATATTTTGGAGATTCCCGGCGATGGCCATCTGCATATTCCTTACAGCTAATCGTGCTTTGTAGCAATAGACTTATTGCTCTACTCAAATTCTCGGCCATCCTCTATAATCTGTCCTCTACTTCTGGCACTTGAATCTCCTTGGGCATAACCTCACGCAGAAATCTAGGATGAAATCCCTGGTTAATAAAGAAAGGAGACATGGACGTAGAATCCTTTGCAAAGTTATTATAATAAAACTCTGCCACCCACGCCAAATCTACCCAACTCTTCCCAGCTTTCAAGTAGCACCTTAGATACTTCTCCAGTTCTTGGTTGATTCTTTCTGCCTGCCCATTGCCCTGTGGATGATAACTGGTAGTCAAGTGTACCTCCATACTGAAAACCTTGCAAAACTCCCACCATAATTTCGAGACAAACTGGGTACCCCTATCAGAGATCACCCGACTAGGCAATCCATGTCTTTTACAACATTCTGATGGAAAGCCTGCGCCAAACAAGCAGCTGAAGCCGCCCTTAACAGGAAGGAAATGCCCAGCCTTAGTTAGAACATCCACATTCACAGAATATTTGAGCATTCCTGATCAAGGGAACGTGTCCCAATATAATCCATAGATATAGTGTGTCAAGGTCTCTGTGGAATCGGTAACGGTAATAACAAACCTGCCAGACTTTTATTCTCTGACTTTGTGCGTGCACAGATCTTGCAAGTCTTCACAAAGTTCAAAGCATCAATTCTCATGGCCTTCCACCAAAACTGGCATCGTACTAGCTCCAGCGTCTTCCTGAAATCTGGATGTCTGGCTAACGGTGAATCATGACACTGTTTTAAAGCGTCCTGTCTCAAGTCTGAGGTTGGTAAGGACATCTTAGCTTCAAGGTAAGGTACACCGTTCTGAATACTCCTAATAGAATCTTTTCATACCTACTCTTCCATTTGTTCCAAAGTCATTTTATGACGGACTTCTTCAAACTTGATTGTATCTTCTCCTGTCTTTTCCACCCGTACTACCAAGAAGTTTGTTTCCTCTAAGAGTGGAACGGGAGAGAGAGGATATGCTTTTTAACTATCAGGCAGGTATCTAGATAACGCATCCGCTTTACCATTACGGCTCCCTGGTTTAAAGGTAATTACAAAGTCTTATTCTGCAGAAAATAGTGACCATGGAAGTTGTCTGGGAGTTAAAATCTTTGCAGAACGTAGAAAGACAGATTTCTGTGGTCTGTTAACACTGTTACCTTGTGTCAAATGCTGTCTCGATCGCTAGCAGTTCTCAGTCAGAAATAGTGTCATTTTGTTCAGCTGCCCTAAACTTCCTTGAAAAAAGGCCACAGGATGCAATTGACCTATAGACTGATGACGTTGCGACAACACTGCTCCCATGGCCAGATCAGAAGCATCAGCCTCAACAAAAAAATGTGGATCTACATCAGGATGTAACAGAACTGGACCTGCAGTACAATTTTCTTTAAAAAATTAAAAAGCCTCCTCAGCTTCAATAGACCAAAGAGACTTAGCCCCTTTTTTCAAAAGCCTGGTAATGGGGGTCACCAACTGCAAAGAAACCTGAATGAAACAGCAGTAAAATGTGCAAACCCCAGGAAACTGTCAGGTTTCCCTCCCTTATTCAGGCTATTTTCCCTTATTCAAGTTTCCTTCTCATTATTTCTCTTTATTTATCCTTTTTAGATTACCCTTGTGTGGGTGGGAAGTTTTCTATTGTAGTTGGCTTGGCCTTAACTTGCTGATTCAGAATCCTGGTTCTGACCCAAGGCAAAATGGAGTCTCACAGTGACAGCTCTGATTGGTTAGAAGACACTGCAGAACAACAATGAACATTCTAAACTGTCACTCTTTGCCTTTCATCATCTAAACCCCAGCTGAGAGGACGTGTTTAGTGGCTGCTCCTGCTTTAGACTTGGGCCTGGTGGATTTTATCCTTCAGGCGTTAGCAGTTGAGCGACTACTTTCTTGGGGGTTTCTGGAGAAGCTATCAGTTGTCAGGAATTCGTTTTTGAAGACAGGAAACTCTGAAGATCCTTAAGAATTCGCTCTGGAGATAAGTGACTTTGTTTGTACTGCAGCTCTGTTCATCTTAATGACATTTACTTGAAAATTCGTAAAATGTTATCTTTGAATTTGTACTATTGAACTCCCTGAGTGCGCTTGAACGCTATTTGTAAAAACGCGTACTACGTGTAATCTGAAACTATCGTTGAACCTTTGCGCGTGGGAGTGTATTCAACTGCGCGTGTGTTTGCCAGCGCGTGTGCTCCTTAGCGCGAGAATCTGTTCGTCGCGTGAGAACTCAAGAGCGCGTGTGTTTTCCAGTGCAGGTGCTCCTTAGCGCGAGAATCTGTTCGTCGCGTGAGAACTCAAGAGCGCGTGTGTTTTCCAGCGCGGGTGCTCCTAGCGTGAGATTCATTTGTCGCGTGAGAACGTTAAAGCGTGTGTGTTTCAAGCGCGTGTGTCTCAGCGCGAGAACTTTATAGCGCGTGTGTTTTCAAGCGCGTGTCTTTTTAAACGCGTGTATTCGATCGCGAGTGAACTCTTTGCGCGTGGGTTATAAAGCGCGTGTGAATAGGCACGGAAGTTCATCAACACGGAAATTTATTAGCGCGTGTGTTTTTCTGCACGTGTTCTCATTTGCACGTGAATTCTACTTGGCGTGTTTAGGCAAGCGCGTGTGTTTTCTGCGTGTGGATTTTGCTTACCGTGCGCGTGTTCTTCAACGCAGGAAGTTTTCAACGTGAAATTCATCTGTATTGAAATAACCCGCGTGTGAGTTTAACACGTGTTTCTTCAAGAATTCACAAACTCTATTGAATTGTAAATAGTTTGAAAAAACAAAAGAAAAGTTTGAAAGAAAAGGAAAGAATAAATAAAGACAATTTAAACTGGACAACTAGTGAATTTTGGAAAAGAGGCAAAGAACTAAACTTTCCAGATTTGCCCAAATTAAGAAGTTGCTGTGAATTTCAAGAGTCTCAAGTAAGAGAGATTTTCAGCTTCTTTACAAGCTTCTCTAAGAAATTTCAAGAGAAGAGCCAGGTATGATTCTTAATTATTAGTTAAGGATTTAAAGTCTTTCCCATTCCTAAGGTTAAGTAAGTAAATAAAGCAATTGTATCTGCTTTTCTTATATCCTCTGCAGGTTCAGCTTTGGTTAGCCTTGACGCAGTCTGCCTGGTGTTGTTTTGTTATCCACTTCCCCCTTTCCCTTTGGGGTGTAGTTTACAGAGCTGAATTGAAATCTAGTTCTGGGAATTACATTTCAGGGGGATTGTCGGGGGTTCAGCAGCTTCCGCGGACACAGGACCTCTCAGCCTGACAGAAACTTGGAATGTCTTTCACACAAGTGGGGTTTGACCATTCCTTAACTGCCTGAATCTTTCCTGAGTCCTTCTGGAGATATTACAAATCCCAAAAATTCTGCTCAAGTGGTATGAAATTGGCTCTTTTCAAGTTTTGCGAACTGGTTTTCCTTCAACTTCTGTAATACCTTTCTAACATGCTCCTCATGCTGCTCCAAATCTTGAGAGGAAATCAAAATGTCGTCAATATGCACAACCATAAAAACATCCAGGAACTCCCTCAGTACCTTGTTGATAAAAAATTGGAAGGGCGTAGGAGCATTTCAGAGTCCAAACAGCATAACCTGATACTCATAAAGTCCAAACTTTGTGCGAAAAGCTGTCTTCCATTCATCTCCCCCATGGACTCTCATGAAATGATATGCCCTTCTGACGTGTAACTTGGTAAAAATCTGAGCTCCTTGCATCCGATTTAACATGACAGCTATTAAAAACAGAGGGTAACGTTTTATAATGGTTATCTTATTTAATGATCGATAATCGATGCAGGTACATAAGGTCTTATCCTTTTTAGGGATCAACAATAAAGGCGAGGCCGCTGGTGATTGTGAATGTCTAATTAAGCCTTTGCCCATGTTTTCCTCCAAGTAATTTTTAAAATGTTCATTTTCTTTCTCTGTAAGCGCATACATTCTACTACAAGGAATCGGGACCCCGGGCTCCAGTTCTATTTTACAATCAAATGGATGGTGTGGGGGTAACTCCCCTGCCACCTGTTCATCAAATACCTCCTTAAATTGTAGATAGCAATCCGGCATGGATCCCTTTACTGCCCAAATAGTATGACTGCCTTCCACTCCTTGCACCAAAAAAAATCCCACCTGTACCTCCACTTCTCCTACAGACTGATCGAGGACTCTGTCTCTAAGGCACTCCGAAAGACAATTTTCGGAATGAAATTCTACTGTTCTTCGCCTCAATCTATGAAAGGGTTATGTGGGGTGTCTATAGTCCAAAGATAATCTCTTCCCTGTGTGCTCCAGCTATAATCAGCTCCAGGGTTTTAGTTTCATGAGTTATCGGACAAGAGGATAGCTTGGTACCATCCACTGCCCAAACCTGTTCGGGAACTAACTTAGGAACTATGGGAACTTCTAATGTGGCCGCTAACTTTCTGTCAATAACATTTCCTGTGGCTCCAGGATCCAACACACAAGGGCCTCCACATCTCACCTTACCATCCCAGAACAAAGATACATTCAAGGTGAAGTTCGGTACTGCAGACTGTAAGGTATTTGCCACCTGCTGACCTCTGGACAGATCACTCAAAAAACTTTGAGGAGCTTGTGTACATCTTCCAACAAAATAGGTACTATCCCAACAATACAGGCACAAGTTTTCCTTCCTTCTCCTTAGCTTTTCCTCCTTACTTAAAGGTGCTCAAAGCCGACTAACCCTTTCTGCAGGTTTAGGCACCCTACCTCTACTTCCTTCTGTCTTTAAACGCTCACTCCTTATTCAAGCTCTACCCTCTGATACTCCTATTTTACGCTCAGACCTTCATTCACTTTGCCTAGCATCCAGCCATATAACTAAGCTAATGAGATCCTACAATTTGTGGGTCTATCTGTAATAATGGCCATTGCATCCTTAAGTTCCTTTCTAAACCCTCGGTAGAAAAGAAAGGCTCTCTTCTCTTCCGGGCCAACCACTTCCCAACACCATCGCTCTGAATTGTGTAGCGTAAGTGACTACTTCCTTATTTCTCTGTCTTAATTGCAACAACTCGCCATCCACACTTTGCATCAATAAATGACGATCAAACATCTTACATAATTCTGTTTTAAACAATGTTAGGTTTTTTCAACTCCGGACACCCTCTCGCAAGCAATGGTATGGACCAAGTAGCAGCTTCCCCTGATAAATAAGATAAAAATGAAAGCTACTTTGGAAGTCTCAGTGGAGAAGGCCTATGGCCTACACAGAAAATGCGATCCACATTGCATCCAGAAGGTTTTCAACCTCTGTGAATCTCCTCCAAAACACTTAGGAGGGGCCAATAGAGTCGCCAACTGAGAGGAACCCATACCTCTGAAAGAATTAGAAGTACGTAACTCACCTCCTTCCCTACTACTACCTCCTTCTCCTGACTCTGGGTACAACTCTGGTGGCTCTCTGTCAATAACTAAACTTTGCATCCCTTGTCCGTCTACAACACGCAAACTAAGTTCTTCTAGTCTAGTGGTCAAAATGGTAGTCTTCCTACGAGAAGCCTTTAATTCTTCTCTCATTTTTTCAAGCATTTTTCCTAGCTCCGCCAGGGTAAAATCACGATTGGGCTCCATCTCAATCCAGGCAGCATAATTATTGTGGGCCTTTCATGCTGTGAGGTCCCAGCCTTGCATCCTGCAGGAATTGAAGATGAGCCCACTAACGCCTACTCTACCGTGTAGCCAGAGGAGATTTGAAACTCACTTCGAACTTTACAGTTCATGGGGGAAAGGGAAATGAGACAACAAAACAAATAGTCAGATCTCGGCAGCTAAACTCTGTTCCTCTCACTGCTCTGGAATTCCTATGGCTCTACTCTTCTGACAGATTTATAAAAATAAAAAAACACACTACAGGTTAGACTCGCTTTCAGTTCCTTCTTGGTTTTCACTAGAGCCCCTTTACTATTCTCTGCCTTCCAATTTACCTGATTGCCTTCCTCTGGAAGGCTGACTTTAGTTCTTTAGATATACTTTTACTATTATATTGTATTGTATTGTTTATTTATATAGCGCCTATACACATGAAAGTGTTTCAAAGTGCTCAAGGAGGGTGGGAACATGGGAAAAAAACAACAGTCGCTCAGAGCCCTTGAAATTCTGAGGTGATAATAGTCTGCACAGGCAGAGTAAGTACGTAAAATACATTTAACAGTTGAGACACAGCAAATAGGCCTGACGGCGATTCTGCAGTTTTACCAGTGCAATAAGGGGAGAAGACAAGGGAGAACAGGCAGACGATCTTCAGACACGTTGCATTTGGATCGTGCAAGTGCATAGACGGTCACAGGGAGGGGGAGGTACAAGTGCACCCAGTTGGTGGAGACTGGGGTAAGTGCAGAGAGAGCCACTCTCTTGGGTTAATTCCAAGTGCAGTGAAGGAGGGTGTGAATAGGGCCTTGAGGCAAGTGCGAGAGGGGACTGGCGAGAGAGCCCGGGACCGGTCATACTCTGAGGTACACCAGCCGGCCAGTCAGCAAGCTGCAAGGAAGTAGAGGGAGAGATGGGGAGAGCAGGAGAGATAGATTAGCAGGGTAGAGGGAGAGCGAAGGAAGAGGAGAAGATGAAGATCTTGAGGAGTTTCCAGAACTTAAGAAGGTCAGGCTCAAGACGGAGGGCGGCAAGGAGGCTATTTCAGAGGGAGGCACCTGCTGAGGGCTTGTGAGAGACAGTATTTAGGTAGGCAGCGTTGCATGTAGGAAGGTCCCAGGCCCCAGAAAGCCTTGTGGACAATGCACAGGGCCTTGAACTTGATCCTTGCAGCCACAGGGAACCAGTGAAGGGATTTCAGCACAGGAGAGATGTGGTCCCTGGGCTTGAGGCCAAGGATAAGTCTCGCAATTCTGTTCTGGATGAGTTGCAGAGGGCGCATGGCGGAAGAAGGGAGGTTGAGGAAGAGGCTATTGCAATAGCCCAGCCTAGAGAGAACCAAGGCTCTGGAGACAGTGAGCCACTGTTGGGAAAGTGAGAAAAGGTAGAGTACCTCTGAGGAGGTGTAGCTGATAGTTAAACATTTTAGAGATGTCAGAAATGTGAGAGGAGAAGGAGAGAGTGGAGTCAAAGATGACCCCAAGGTTTTTTGCCTCGCAGGCGGGTGCGGGCGCAGGGCCAAGGGAGGCCGGCCAGAGTGAAAGTGGGAAAGCGGGAGCAGGGGTTCCAATGCAAACTATCTCAGTCTTACTGGCATTGAGGCAGAGATCGTTTGCAGCACACCATGACTGAATAGCTGACAGACAGTGAGATATGAGCGAGGAGGAGGAGGTGGCTGAGGGTAGCCTGAAAGATAGTCGTGTGTAATTCCCGTAACACTCGAAGTTAGAGGTGAAAGTGGCAATCACACGTGCCAAGGCAGTGATATAGCCGTTGAAGAACCAGGGGGAGAGGTTAGATCCCTGGGGAACTCTGCAGGTTGAGAGAGCAATCGTCGAGAGAAAGGATCCGAGTTCCACCTGGGATGGGCGGTCGGAGAGAAAGGAGATTAACCACGCCAGAGCCTGATTTGTGTTTCCCAGGGTATCACTGAGATGTGCGATCAGGATGTTGTGGTTAACCATGTCAAAGACAGAGGAGAGGTCAAGGAGAATGAGGACAGAGGGAGGGTTAGTGTCGAGATTTGAGAGCAGGTCTTCACGGGTGTTCAGAAGAACAGTTTCCGTGCCTCTGGATGCTCTAAAGCCAGACTGATGGTCATGGAAGCAGCCAATAGATTCAGTGTGGAGGGTCAGCTGAGTGATAGCCAACTTCTCCAGGAGTTTTCCCAAGAAAGGAGTGATGGAGAAAGGGTGGTAGTTGGCCGGATGGAGGGGTCGGCAGAGGGTTTCTTGAGCATAGGGTGCACAAGGGAGTGCTTAAGGGAAGTTGGGAGAACTCCAGTGGAAAAGGAGCGATTGCAGATATCAGCCAAGGCGAGGAAGTCAATATTGTCCTTAATGGTTTTTGAGGGGCAGGGGTCCACCTGTTTGGATGAAGCCTTCATAGACCAGACTTGTCTGGTGACCTCATCAGGTGTGATGAGTGAGAGAGAGGAGAGGGTAATAGGAGGGGGGACAAGGGAGGCTCCGGTGTTGGTGTATTCTGTGGAGTGGAAGAGAGGGAGGAAAGCATGTCTTGGGTTTTTGTGATGAAGTGTGCAGCCAGGACCGAGCAAAGGTCCTGGGTGGGTGTGACAGAAGAAGATGCTTCTCTAGAATTGGCCATTTCCTTGCAGACTTTGAAAAGTTGGGCCGTGTTGTTTGATGCCGCGGAAATGTGGACTTGAATAAAGACTCTTTTCTTGGAGCAGATACAGAGTCGGTATTGCCTTTGAAGGAGGCCTGCAGGCCAGTTTGTCAGATGATCCACCCGATGAGTTCCATTTCCGCTCAGATGCCCTACATTAGTGTTTAAGGGCAGCCAGATCGGAGTCGTACCAAGAGTTGCACTTTTTGGAAGGCTTCAGTCGGACCCTCTTGGCAGGGGCAAGAGTGTCAAGAGTGTTGGAGATAGAGAGGTTGAGGTTAGCAAGGGATGTGTCGGGGTGGGAGTCAGCCACAGGAATGGGAGGAGGAGAGTAGGTGGAGGCAAAGGCAGCCACTGTCACTTTTTTCATAGGTCTGGTGACTTTGAACCTGAGTGGCAGTGCCGGGTGTGTTGCTGCAAGAGGAAAGGAGAGCATCAGGTGTTTTGAGAGAAGAAAGTGGTCGGGTCCAAGAGAGCGAGGTAGTGAGTGGGGTAGTGAGAGGGATGTCAGTAGAGATGAGAACATCCAAGATGTGGCCCGCGGTTTGCGGGGAGCCGGAGGGTAGGATAGATAGGGAGAGAAACCTTTATAGGTGGCTGAAAGGTCCTGAAGCGGCAGGAGAGTCCAGATGGATGTTGAGATCACCTGTCAGGAGGAGTTGAGAGGAGGAGGAGAGTAGAGAGGAGGCCAGGTCAGCCCATTCTGAGAGGAAGAGAGTGGGCTGTCCTGGTGGGCGATAGAAGGTGGCCATGATGAGAGAAGATGTAGGGGAGAGTGAGAGTCTGCAAACTAGGCACTCGAAGGAGGAGTAGGCCTGAGTAGGGATGATGGATACAGGTACCCATTCTGAGAAGATAAGCACCTTGACACCTTTTCCTGGGTCCTGTAAGGGCTAGACACTCTCTTGTGTTAATCACTGTTGTACCTCTATTGGCATGATTACCCTTTTTAAATGATTAACGTCCACCCTAGATGGATTATAACACTGCATGATATCTCTTATCTGCTTGTGCTCTTATCTTCTTTGTTTTCTTCTCTCACTTTCTTGTAAAGTCCCAAAATAAATATGTTTCTCAATGTTCTCCCTGCTCTTAATGGCTGACAAATGTGTTTGAACTTAAATCCTTGTAGTCTCTTTATCACTCTTTTCCTTTTCACTTCTTGGCAGTCTTGGTTTAACTTTCTTAATCGTTTGACAACTTGTAAACTTCTTCTTTTCTCTCCTTGAATGCTTTTCTCTGCTTTTCCCGAAGTGTTATGCTTTTCCTGAACCCTTTAATTATTTGCAACTATTTATGTCTCACATTCGCTCCATGGTGCCCTGCGCTTCAACTATGCAGCCTTGCGCTCCGCTGCTGCTTGGAACGGAAAATAATCGGTTCTCCATTAGCACACCGGCCTCTGCTACCTCTGGCGTTAGCCCGCCTCGTAGCGTAGCAGGAAAAATTTGGATTAGCGCGCTGATAAGGAAACGAGGTACGCGCGTCCTTCAACTGTAGCGGGCCATGTCTGGGTTACCAGGCAATGCCTCTCGGTGGACACGCCACTTCCCCAGTTGACGCAATGCCTCAAGAAGCCGCAAGGTCATTTTTCTCGACCCCAGGTTGCGCACGCTGACATCTACCCGGACATCGAACTGAGTATTACAAAAACTATATTAAGTTGATGTGCACTTCTGCGCCTGACTTATTTTCATGGCTATTACCTCAGAATCTGTCTTATCACATTAAATACATTTTTATTTACAGTTCTGTGACAAAAATATGTTGAGCTCTAAAATACAGTTCTGTTTACAGCTACTTTAAAAAACGACTTCCATTAACTTTTTTCATGGCTTTTACATTAAAAGCAACAGTTTCACTTAGCTTGCTTCTTCTTTATTCTGTTTTTTTCTTTCTTTAGTCTGGGGCTTCAGTGGCTAGGACCTCTCTGATTCTGTTCTTCTGATGATAGGCAGTTTACAACCTTGATGAAGGTTCCAAGTAGTGTCGAAGCTGTGCTTCCTCCAATCATCCTTAAGTAGACGCTTCACCATCTTGGAATGGGATAATCCCATTCCCCTATAATGTTTGTCAAGGAAATTAACAAATTACTTTTAAAACAACACCCCGTCAAACTCAATTAAACCCAGTAGAATCAGCCTCTGCCCTCCTGCCTTGACCTGGCAGACCTGACACAACCCCCTTGTAACAAACAACGCCAGCCAACAGATGGCTCCCCTCTTATCAGCTACCTACCCTGCACTCTGACTCTGAAACGAAACACCTCTTCTCCATGCTGTATCGATTGAACATTGCACTATGGAAGGCTCAGTCTGTTTGCAAAAAGTCTTCCTTCATCGCTGACTTCTTTCACTCTAGCTCTCCTCCCCTTCATTTACTTGCTATCACTGACACCTGGATCTCTCCCTCTGACACTGTTACTCTGGCAGCCCTTCATGACTCCAAACATTCCTTCTCTCACTCTCCTCGTCTGACAGGCAAAGGCGGTGGTGTCAGGCACCTATTTTCTTCCCACCTTAGCATCTCACACCTGCCCATTGCCACATCCATCCCCAATGACTCGTTTGAATGTACACTCTAAACTATTGCTCATTTTTGCTCTACTCACTTCATTTCTATCTTTCGCCCCACTGGCCCCACTGGACCATTCTCAATTAACGTGGGCAGCTCCTTGATTCTCTCTCCCTGTCACATCACCTCATCCTCTTAGGTGACTTTAACCTTCCTTCTCCTGGCACTGAAATACGCAGATGTAGGGGCTCCCACTCTCATCAGAACCGGCAACTTTACCTCTCTGCCCTTGACTCTCCCAAGTCTTCTCTTGATAGTGCTTAAAGGTATTTCTACCTTTCACTTTATGACATGCACTCCAACCATCCTCACTGACTCCAAGGCAGCCTAAACGCACTCCTTATACCTCCTAAACCCACAACTATTAAATGTAATCTTTCAGCTAGTGGCCTTGCTGAATACTTTGCTTCCAAAATCAGGGAATCGATCCTCATTCTCCTCTTGCTCCCTCCTCCTACTTTCTTCACTCCACCTACTCTACCAGCTTTCACTGCCTCCATCTCACACCTCATACCAACAGTGAGGAAGTCCTTGCACTGCTGGTGGAGGCTAACCCCTCCTGTGCACCATCAGATCCTCTTGCCCCTTAGCTTGTCAAACCTATTGGCCTCTAGTGGCCTCTCACCTTGCTAATCTCACCAACCTGTCCCTTGGCTCTGCCTGGTTTCCTCCCCTTTCAAAACAGCCATGTTCACCTCTATCCTGAAAAGGCAAGGTGCTAATCCAAACCTGCTGACCAACATTTGACCTGTGTCACTTCTTCCTCACTACTCTATGGTGTTAGAAAGACCTTACTAACTTTCTTGACACGCACAACCTATGCGGCCCCATCCAAGCACGTTTCCACTCCTCCCACTCCACTGAAACTGCTGTCATGAATCCCTCTAACTTTATTGCCTCTGCTCAACATTCCAACCTATCCTCGTTCCTAATCCTCCTCGACTTGTCTGCTGCCTTTGATACCATCAACCACTCTGATCGCCTCAATACTCTCTCTCTGTTTGGGACTCGTGATCCAGCACTTGACTGGGTTGAGTCCTACGTGGCACATCATCAATTCTCTGTTTCCTGGAACAACAACACCTTTCAACTCACTCCACTATTATTATTATTATTATTATTATTATTACTGTTGCTGTTCCGCAAGGCTCTGTCTGGGGTCCCCTCCTGTACATACTGAACATTCTGCTCTCGGGGCACTTATCTCCTCCTTGGGATTCTCGTATCAACTCTTTGCAGATGGCATCCAAATCTTTTTCTCCTTTCCTGAGCTCTCCACTGACCTATCTACCCAAACCTCTTGACTGTCTCTCTGCTATTGAATACTGACTCTCCTCATACTCTCTTATGTTGAACTGCTCCACAACAGAGGTGCCTTTCTCTCCTGCCAAATCCTCTCTCTCTCTCTCTTTTCCTCTCCTCGCTGTCCAGTTCCCACCGGACACTCTTCCCTAGGCCTCTTCCGCTCGAAACCTTGGTGTCATTTACAACCCTGCATGCACATTCTCTACCTTCATCTCTAAAACTGCAATGGCAGCTCGCCTCAACCTCCCAAAAATCACAGAAATCAGGCACCTCCTTATCTTCAAAACCACCAAAACATTTTAAAGAAATGTTTTAAGAAATGCAATCAACATTGCAATATTATTTGATTCAGGGTGGAACATGCTGCATTGTGCACAACCTGAGAGAAACATGCTTGATTCCAATGTACTGTTTCCTTAGGCAAATCTCTAGCCATCTCAAACCAAAGGTCGCAACCTGATGCTGAATGGTTAGTCCCATTTTGTTCAGAGGCTCTCCATTTAAAGCAAAAGCTTTATTCCAATAAGATTTAATACAGCCTATTCCCTAACCCCTGATACGAGAAGGTGAATGATATCCTTGTAATACACCTCACCATTTGCACTGTGCCCGGATGCTTTCTGAGCCCCCTGTCCTCGACCTGGCCTAGGTCAGCTTCTCCCGCCTTCTCTGCCCCCTTCACGACTCCACAGTTCGGGGTAGCAGTTGGATTTTCTTTCCTCTCCAAAGCTCTAACTAGTAGGCCTGGGATTGGCAGACCATCTCACAACAAGGGCAGGCCTCCGTACTCCTTTTCTTTAGTACTAGCTCCATGAATCCATTCAAATATTCAATCAAATAAGCGAGTCTCGAAACAGTGATTCCAACCCCTGCTGTCCTACATCACTTCTACCCTTATCACATGCTTTCTCTGTAAATGTCCTTCCTTTTTTTTTTTATTAGCATTTGGTTTTACAGAAGAAAACCATAAGCTTATTTTTTTATCTGAGTAAACAAATATTATAAAAACGTTCGTTTCAAATGTCAACAAATTAGGTATTAAAAAGGGAAAAAGGAATCTGCGAAAGTTTCAAAGGAATTAGAAGGCAGAAAACAGGCAAGGTAAAAACAAAGGCAAAGAAAACACCAAACTACAGCAGTGAACTTCCAATCAAGGAAGAAAGTAATGATCTTAAAATAATCAGAACAAAGGAACCTCTACGCTCAACATCCTACTTTCAGTCAATTAATTGGCGACCAAGTGATCCTTCTCCTGTAGCTTGAGGACAATTCCCTTCTCTCCCTTACACCACACTGACTTTCCTTCAAAATGTCCATTTCACAACAGTACATTCCTTTAGGCCTGTCTGCAGAAGCCTGGGATGCATTCCCCTGTCCTCTGTGCATACTCCATTCAGAGGCGCCACCAAGAGGTGCCCAAGGGGGGCCACGGCCCCCCTTATAAAAACGCTGCTCCCCTCCCCCCCCCCCCCCCAACGGCCCGCCTGCCTCTTTGGTGTGCCACCCCAAGATTTCCGGTGACCTCATCAGGCCACCCCTTTGAAAAATGTCTGGGGCGCCACTGGTTCCACTTAGCCGGCCAATGGACACCTATTGTTGCACAGACCCAGCGTTTGCCTTTCAAGGTCTCCTTTATACAGAAACATCTCTCGCTCATCTCTCAACACCTCATGCAACTGTCCATGAGTGCTGTAATTTTGTTCCTCATATTTCGGCACATGTTCCATTGCGCTTTGAAAAGCACTGATCCTTTCTGTTCATGCACCTATGGCGAAAACATGCATATTAGTATTTGAATGGCCCATGTAAACCTAACTCTACAATATTCTCCCCCTAATTGACATGTTCATGGTAGGGTTACTGCCAGGGAGGATAGCTCAGGGGGACCGCGCTGGCCTTGGAACCAAGACGGCAGGAAGCAGCACAGGTTCGATCCCCGGGTCCATGCTTAGAAACTCTGTGTATTAAGCACGTTATAAATAACCTATTATATCATCTACGGCCTAGAATCTGAATGTCACTTATAATTCTTCAACAGACACACACACACGAGACGGTTAATGTCAGTTCACTACACGCACAACTGACAATGCACGTCATCCCACCTGTAGTGCAACATTGTGACGGATGCACGTTATCTGGATGCAAAACACTTCTCCTTCCTATAAATGCCTGGGAAATATGCTGACATCTTTTATATTTAAACACAGGGCTGTGTTTTGAACTGAAAATAATTGCTGGTCTGCTGATGGGTTACCCGCATCCTATATACGTGTTACGTCACACATGATTTGTTTAGAGTGACTCTGCCGTTTAGTCAAAAGTGTCTCTAATCAGCTTTGTTATCTCTTCCTTACAGATATTTTGACATCCGCACCTCACCTGCAGTCATTTCCGACGGCTTCCATTTACAGCTACTCCGTGCGCATGGCCCCGCAAACACGTAAGGAGCCCGCCTTTCTCGTGTTGTGTCCCTTTCATGGGGAATGCAGATTGGTAATGAATGGGGGGCCCTGTCACACATGACACCTGGGCTCGAGAAGGGCGGCAAGTCCGAGAATTGGCACTTCGTTATGTTACTCGGAGACTATGTACAGGTAGTGCCAACTGAAACGTGAAATGGAGGATCTCCCCACAGGAAACAATAACAGTAATCAGAATAGTCTTCTCTAGGGCAAAGTCTCTCCTGCCGGATGTGGGTAGTCAGGACTTCGCCCGTGGAGTCAATGTCTGAGACTATAATCTAGTGGTTTATGGGAGGGGTTGCCATCCTCTGGTTTTGTTTGCTTCTGTGGGGTCTTGAACCCTCTTCTGGTGCCTGCTCTAGATGTGTGCCTGTACCTCACAACTGACTCTGACTCTAGGCTCTTAAAGGAGGCAGGTCTGTGATCGTGGCTGGCAGGGAGAGCTACATAGGGATTTTAGGGCCGGGTTTGGGTGTATGGTTCTTCCTCCCCTTTGGCTCTCTAACCTGGCTGCAATCTCCCTGCCCCTGTCTCATTCCTCTACACACTTAACTGAGCCTGCCTAGGGCCGAACTGGCTCGCTGGAACGTTCTTGTTCCTACAACCTGTGTCCTGGTCGTCTTCACTCTCTTCACCTGATGTGACTGGTTCTGTGTCACTCCTGTGTCTGTACCTCCTCCTTGCCCTTGCATTCGACCTCCTCCTCTCTGTCCCTGACATGAACCTCCTCCTCTCTACAACAGGTTCTTGACATTGTCTCCCCCTGCTTCTGGAACTCTCTTTCTTCTAACTACACCGTTTCTACTTTCCTCATCTCTTTCCCGCTGTACCCTGCAAACTTGTCCTACCCGCCACCTCATTACACCAGTTCTTGCCGTCAATTTCTTTACCACAATCTCATTTTCATCTCTTGACCTCAGACCTCTGATTTTATCTCCAGTACTACCACCTCCTCCTACTGTCCACTCTCCCCTCCTGAAGATGCACTCCTTCTTTTGCCTCTTCTTCACTTTAGTTGTTAGCACTTCCTCCAATGTCTCTCCTCCTACCCCCTCCTCCTGATCACTCTCCAATCCTGTTGTTGCTTCCAGCTCTCCTCTGCCGCCATCTTTCCAGTCTCTTCTGTATCTCCAATTTCTGCTTTTTCCACCTCTTTTCAAAGATGAACCTCCTGCAACCCACACCCTGGATCTCTGATTGACTGGCTTTATAGTGGGCTCTTCCCTCCCTTGGGTTGGTTTTTCAGAAAGGGTCTGCACTTGCTACCAGTATTTCGGGGAGGTTCGGGATTATCTACACTCCTTGAGCTCACCTGAGTCTGCTTGGGACTCAGGGGAGTGGACCAGGCCTACATGTGGCCCAACCACCACTTTGACTTTCAAACTCGTGGTTGTGGCCATTGGGGAGGCATTCTGTACATATTTGTGTTCAGTGTGGGGTTTACAGACTGTTGTTCCATGCAATAAATTGTTTAACCTGTATGAATTACCAGTGGCAATGGGTCAATGGAAAAGTTTCCTTTGCTAAAGATTTACTAACCAGTGAACAGCCAGATGGTAATGCTGATCTCTGTGTCAGTTCTCCTACTTTCAGAAGATAGCAGGCTTGAGGTATGGCGTTTGCAGATCTGCTGCTCTCGTTGTGAGTCCCGCGGCTCTTTGAAGAAAACTCCTCCTCCATGCCGGGTAACTTGGTTCCAGTATAGATGAATGCACTACTTTCATCAGACTGTAGACAGTTTTTGTTTTTAAAGGGGACGCTCATTTTTAGATTGGAAGGTATGGGCCTGCAAAGGGGGAGCCTATGATTCTTTTCACTGTGGAGGGGGAGTCTGTACTTTAACTGGCAGAGGTCTGTGACGTTCGGAGTTAGGGATTAAACCTTTGGGATTGGTTCTACCTGACAGTCAAGTGATGTGAGGAGGTGCTGGACCTCTGATACTGGCCTGAGGTGATGGGATGTGACTGTCCCTGTCTTTAACGGGGACAAGAGCAAACTAACCAGGGGATCCTCACCATACCACCCCCTGGGCCCAACATCTACCAGCTCGGAGTGGCACCCAGCCCCCTGACTTACTTCCACGGTGGTTCCCAAAACTAGACTGGGGACTTCATCACAGACCATATTGCTGCAGCATCAGAAAATGTACAGCACAGGGAAGGATAAATGCACCCTCTGGTGCATTATGCCACCAACATGTCTCATACTTTGCTTCGTTGGGGGCAGAGCTAGAAAGGACAGAGTTAATCCTCCAAGTTCAACCTTTACCTGGGCTCTTCTTGATGGGATAATCTCTAAGGCAGTGTGGGTTTGCATGACACTTCAATGCTTGACCGTGCATACTTATATGGGGTCCTTTCTATAGGATGGAAGATGTTGCCAGAGCAATCCTTTGTTTTTCACTGGTACCCTCACTTCTACAGGTGCTCTGGTTTTTGACCACTATTAAGTATTTTCCCTCAATGGGGCGACTGCTAGCGTGGGTACCAGATATGACATTGGTTTTCAGTGAAAGCTGGGCCTGCCGCATGTTAATGTGGCGGGGAAGACAACATTATTTCACCCATGCCATGATCCCCTCTCAGATGCAAAGACCATCAGTCATTACATTAATATATGAAATAGCCACCTATGGATGAAATGTCAATGACATTATCCTAGGGTAGGCATCTAAATGCAGAAAGAATGACATTTATATTTGTCACCTATCCTATCCTAGAGTAAATGTGTCCATGCCACGCTCTTCTGTCACCCACAGTAATTCCCGCTACTGCAGTGCCAGTCTTGCCCCAGGTAACACACCCTGCCCTAGTGTGCAGGGATCGATCTCATGGATTTCTGCCCAGGGTGCTTTTCTTCATCACTGCACCTAAATTCTGCCCTACCGAGGTCAGACCCTCTTGTGATCTTCCATTTCACATGCTACTGTTTATCATGGGCCTATAGCAGACAGGCTAACATTTAGCAGTGCAGACTAGCCCAACTCCTGGAAGCCCAGCCTTCTTGAGCATGGATCTATCCCGTGGGCTTCCAGCATATGTGCCAGAATGCCCCAAACCTTTTATAGGGGGTGTACCCTGCCCCAGAGTTTCCAGATCAATTTCATGATCATCTCCCTCGCATCCTACTCAGTGCAGTCCTTCTGTTGCCCAGAATTCAGACCTGTGGTGTAGGAATTCGTTTTTGGTCTTGCTGCGTATGATCAGTGTACCCCACATTGCCACGGGGCGCTCCCTAGTCTAAGAGGGTATTGATTAAGTTCATGGATTTGCATCCCTAGGATACCCTCTATGAGTGGATGGCAACCTTGGGGCCGGCAGAATGACTCTACCTCTTGCATTTGGATGCATAGTGTGGCAGGTTAGTTCTCGTGCCGTAGTCCTTCTCTTTCTGCACCAGAGAAATCCTCTGTCCTTTGGTGACGCGGTTTGGTCTGAGACCCGAAGGAGGCAGTAGGCGGGCAAAGGCCGTTAGGAGGAGTTAGGTAAGGTGATGTACGATTACATACTAGGTTTATCCCAACAGGAGCCCAGCATCCAAGTACATAATCTATGCATAATGTAGGAGCAAAGCAGAAAGCAAGGAGGATTATTGACAAACCTGCTAGAAAGAGCGAGATAATGAGTGCAGACATGCATGAAATGGGGAATTTCACGAGGGAGGTAGAAAGTGCAGTCCTTTTAAATGGCCCCTGTCAACACATTTCATGAAGACAAGCACGGATAACTAGATGCACTCTTCAAGAGCTTTGCAACAGCGCTGCACCTCTTCCCATGCTACACTCAAAATCTAGATCTGGCTCCTCCGTCAGCCCTGCTCGAATGAAACTTGAGTCGAACAACTCCCGGTTGGAACGCAAGTGTCCGAAAGAATCCCCTCTTCAGACAGATCTGTCACCCCTCGAGCGTTCCCTTCCAGAGTACAAGGAAGCTGTTTTCAGCACAAAAAATACTTTCTACATTCAAAACGCCATGGAGCTATAGATCAACTTAGAGAATAGTTCCAGACAATTCAATCCTTCCTCTCCCCCACCTGCACCAAGGGTGACGCTATCTCCCACTAGAACGTTATGATGCTTTGTGCACTTTATTCACCCCCAAATAACCATGAATCTCCCCACTAATGATCTCCTAAGTATACATCCCAACAGCCCCTAAAATGTGAATCCACCTCCTGCACCACGTTTGGCTTCTGTAGGGACTAGATGCCTGCGACCCTATACCTCCTGGCCACCTGCAACCTACCCGCTGCCTCCCTGGCGATGCCATTCCAGCTTTGGCTGCCAAAGAGCACCTTCCATCTCGGAAATCATCAATGACCCGCTGCTATAAGGGGAGTTCCTAGAGGGTGATATCATCTGTGATGTCAATTGACAACATGTTCAATTATGTCATTTCTGATATCAAGTGTAACATCACCGAAAATGTCAGGCGTGAAATCTGACTATGTACATATGTATATATGTTTCCACTAGGAGAGTAGGGGACATCAATACTTCCACCCTTCGCAGACTTGCAAATCCACTTCTTCACTTTCGCATCAAAGGAACGAATTAACTAAGACATATTGAACCTAACTATTCTAACTACATATTTATTGTTACTAGATCTCCAACCATTATTCCTTATTTGCTTTCCTTTAAAAATTAGATGATATGCTTGTTTCTTTTTTTTATGTTGAGCTAGTGCACTAGACGTGTGGTCTTAGTATCACTCAATGCCTTTAACTCCGTACATGTGTACTCCTTTCTTCTGACATGGGGAAACTCATATAATCAGGATGCGCTACCCTTACTTGAACAACGGAGATGCACGCGCCTCGGTACTGCGCACTGCGAATCTAAGCTGATGCCTGCACTGCCGCTCCGCGACTTTGACAGCACTCCCAGTGCACATCCAGCAAGGACTACGACGCAAGACTTTGTCAAGGCTTGCACACTGGGACGTGCAGATCAATCAATGTTTGAGCTTGCGGACTCAGAGCAGAACCCCACCAGTTATTGTGCTTACAGACTCACTGCTCACTGAAGTTAATAACTTTATAGTGTGGTGCTTCTCCAAATGGATTGCTTAGTTGACACGCTGGTAATCCTTCCCAGAATACAGCAAACAGCATGCACTGTGTCGGTCTTTAAATCCAGACTATGCCCACTATGTGTACATAAATGTTTCAGTCGCATGACCACCCAAGCATCCATCGGAACCTGAACATCACTTTCAAGTCTTGTTTCCCAGATACTTAACTGAGGAAAGCTCTTTTCAGAAGGCTCTCGGTCAAAGAACATACAAAATGACTGTCCCACCGGTTTGTCAGGAACATATCCTCCAAAGCTTGATCTCAAACTGCTTAAGAGACCTAAAACTAGAGGTCATGAGAAAAATGTTCACCTCTTCCAGATGAAAGCCAGTTTAGAAACTTCATAAAAGTTCCAAGCTGCCTACCTCATCTTATTGGCCAATTCGATCCCCCCCTCCATCTTGGCTTGGGCTCACATCACTTCTGGAATAGATGTTAAGGAAAACATACTACTTGACATCAAATAACTTTAATCTACCCCACTATATCATTTAAACCACGATTGTCTCCCTACATGCTTCTAGGAAACCTGATAGCTACAATGATGATTTACTCCTTCCATCCTGCGCCTAGATACGATTTAGTTCATCAAGTGCGCTATACAAATGTATCATATATCAAATATCGCATGATGTTGTCCTGTGAGATGGCCTCGCAGAAACTGAAGCTTTGAGCGCTTTGGGCCTTGTTTCCCAACATCTTGAAACATTCAGAGGTGGGGCATTTGGGAATTCTATGATGGGTTTGATGTTGTCAATGAGGCCTTGAATCTTGTGTGTGAAGAACTTATTTACTGAGCTACAACTGTGAGTGAATTCATTTACCGTTGAGGCTGGTAGTAGTATTTGATGGCCTTGGAAAGGGTTCTGTTCTTGTTGGATGCATCTCCAATGGCAGCTAGTTAGTGATACGCTGTAGCTCTGGTGATGGGGGTATGAGCGGAGGAATTTCAGGGTAGTTAGGTCTTCTGATCTTTTCTTCTTTTCAGATGGCGCATTTGCTATCAGGGACTTGTTGTGTACCAGGAACCAGGCAGCTTTGCTTTACTGGTTCATAGTTTGAGGGGTGCATATGTGTTGACTCTGTCAGTCAGCGTGTGGCTGTGATTGTCAGGCAGACTGCTGACGTTAACTGATAGGATAATTGTGGCTGCCATGCTGATGAGATTTTCTTACAAGGCATACATGGGGAAGATGTTTATGACTTGTTTAGTTTCTACTTGCATGGGGGGCACAAGGGCATATATGCAGAGGATGGATGGGCTTGGTCACATGGTCAGTCCAGTTGTGAAGGTGGGAGTAAATTGACATGAGGTAATACAGGTTGAGAGTGAGGCTGAGAGTGCTGCAGTGGAAAATGAGATGAGCTCTGTGAAGTAAGGGGTCTTAAGTGATGGAAGAGACCTGTCAGGGCCGGTGACCAATATGCAACCCTGAGCCGAGGAAATAAGGTTCAATGGTCTTTATTATAAAACACAAGCAGACTAGTAGAACTGAAAACCTAACGTATGAGGAGCAAGCCAAGCTTTCTAGATGACCAGAGTCCACCAGTCTGTGTCTCTCTGCCTTACATTCCACCAGCCGGCGGTTGGAAAAGTCAGCCATCCCCTGTGCTCCTTTACACGCTGCTGTCAGTCGGTGTACGGGGGCTGAGAGAGGGGTAACCATTGGCAGCTCCTTCTGAGAAAACCAGTTATTGCTATTTGCAGCTGTCTGTCCGCAGAAACACCTGGCTGTGGTCTTGCATGTCGGACACAGAGTGAGGCTCACATTGTTTCCAAAGCAGAGGAGTTTTTAAAGGATCAGCTTTTAGTTCTGAGACATAATTTTAAATGTCTTATTAGGACCTCCTAA
The DNA here is from genome assembly GCF_040938575.1 of Ambystoma mexicanum. Classification (NCBI taxonomy): domain Eukaryota; kingdom Metazoa; phylum Chordata; class Amphibia; order Caudata; family Ambystomatidae; genus Ambystoma; species Ambystoma mexicanum. Next base: position 117,522,986 of record NC_090924.1, on the reverse strand, counting down.
TTCTGTCAGGCTCCAGTCACTCACTCCCTCGCGCTCTCTCTGACAAAAGGCCTCTGTCTGCCTAAAAGGTAAAATCCTGACCAGAACACATCAGTGATTGGTCCCCATGCTTGTCAATAAGAGAAGGTCCCCCACCAGTTGAAAAATCTATTGCTTCAAGTAGAGCAGCTGAAAATTAACCCTCTGCTCACCAGCAGCATTTCCCAAAGAAGACACACAGAGACGGAGCAAACACAAAGCTGCTGATTTGTATAAGGCGATCAGAACTGATCCTAATTTGGGACTAACGTCAGCCCTTAAGTGCATGTTTTAAGTGTAAGACAAAAAGGGGGGCACAAAAAAGACAAAGACACCCAAGCACGTGCACACTAGAGGTTAGTATTTAGATGGCAGCAGTTGGTTGTATGTCGTTGGTGTGATAGGGCGTCCCGTGCCTCGGGCCGCCCTGTACTGGCATCCGCACGCATGCATGCAATAAGACTCATACACACGTGTCCGTACGTTCCAGGGTCCCGGCGGCATCTGCCACACGGGCCGTCTTTATTTCAGACACGCATGCGTAGCCAGAACGAGGCTCTCGCATGCGCACATCCGTCGACGACATAACAGTGGGTGTTTGGCCCAACACTCCACAGGAAAGGTAATAGATTAATGAACATATACGATCACACTGCGCCAATCACTGTGAACTTCATGCATGGATGCATGTGTTTTTATTATTCATTCCAAAGTCAGCCTGACACGTGGTCCGAGACTAAGCTCTTCTTCTGAGGCTGGAGTAGTTCATAACATGTACATTATAAGTTAATTATTAGCAATAGTAAACCAATATAGATTGTGAATGACAATGATTTACTAATTTTGACTTTGTATTATTTTCTTCCTCTTTTCTCTTATATGTATGTCTCGTATTATTGTGTTGTAATGAATTACACTTGATATCATGCATATGTATGTGCTGTGCAATTATGCTTCGATATATGGGGATTCATTGTTTAATTCATTTGTTTTACCTATGACACCCTTTGTTGAACATTGTGTTTGTGCCATCTTTAATCTAGAGAGAATTTAACAATACAGACATCTTATAAATAGCTCTGATCAGATAGCTTAATTTCTGAATATGTCTCGCTCACTGATAGTGAACTGTGGTATTTTGTGTTACCTGCAAGCGGGGCCTCTTAAGCCCTTTTGGGGCCATGGGCACGGACATCGTTGGGGCCCCACTCCACCAAACCAAAGGAATTAAGTGATCAAGAATATCTGCCCCACCTCCCCTGCTGCAATCACAACCCATAGGTTAATATGCTTATAAAAATAAGCATGTTTACTCCCTCTAAGTCCAGGTACCCTCTTCATTCTTGCTCTAATCAGAATGATAAACAAGTACCATTTGAAGGCAAACATTATCAGTCTACGAAGAGGTTACTTCTGTTCTAGCGTAGATTAAGGAGACATTTTGTAAAATGTACATTTAACACAGAATAGGCAGATAACTCACATTTGCTGCCTCACAGAACGCAAACGTGCTCAAGCATGGATAGAGGAGACCAATTGGTAGTAAGGAGAAAGCTACACATACCATAGCATGGATAGTGAATGCAGACTAGAAGCTACCAGGAAGGTGTCTGTATCCAGGCAGGCTGAGATTATAAATGGGACATGGTTTTCAAATAGTGTTGCCATTAGAGATCAAAAGAATAAAGTGCCTGTGGTGTGCAATATATCAATGCTCACTGTTATAGCGGAAGCAACACTATAGCAAGTGAAACCATGAGTAAGGCTGTTTTGAAGATCATACCCTGAGAAGGAAATCTCTCTGAAGGGCTTACAATTGTGAAAGGTTTAGGGACTGGCAATTTCGAGAGGCTAGGCAATACAAGATTACATTTGATGCACAGCATTACACACACTGGTTAAGTGGCGAATCTGGGATTTGTGTCAATTTCTGCATTTGAACACTTTCATTACCAGTTCTTACCATGAACTAAAACAATCTCATTTTATAAAACTGACTTGGAAAGTACACCAATCACATTACCAAACATGACTATTTAAAAACAAACTATTATAGAATGGTGTAACACAGAATTATTCTAGCTTCATTCTCTCCATCATCAAGAGACATAGATAAGTACCAGCATACCAATCAGTGTGATTTAACAGGTTGGTCTACATTTTAAAGCTTTACATAGTTCCAAATCATTGGCTTGTGACATTGTCATTTATGAACTTGCAGAAAAACTTTTATTTTTTATTTTTTATTTTTTTATTACTTGAATTTAATCAAAAGGACATGACTTTTTCAAGGTTCGAAAGAGAGAGAACTCCCCCTCTAAATGTAAACAGTTCAGCATTTGTTTGTCAGCTTGTTTAGTTTCTAATCAGTCGGATCTAAAGTTTAGAGACGTCCAGGGTGCTTAGTTTCCCGTAGACTCTTTCGCAGGTTGGTTTATCATTTTTAACGCTAGGTCTATTAATTTAACAGCTGCTATGGTCCATCTTCTGGTTTCAGCTGAAATCAGTCTATTCCATATGGAATCAAAGTGCACCGTTACGGTGTCGATGAGTAGGGGCGACAGGTAAGTGCAACGTTTTTTTTTTGTCTCAGACAAACCAGCACCAGATGTTTTAGTGTTACGGGGCACTCTGTTTTTTTGCATAAGCGGCAGCCGTTTTCTGCTGATGATGTTCTGATTGACAGGATTTCACGCGTCAGTAGCAGGTTTAATCTTGCTTTCATAAACAGAGTCCGCAATGGTTTGTTTGTGAATTTGATACAATAATTTTGCTGTACTTTAACTTTGTTAAATGTGGGCGGAAGGTGCGCTTGCTTTCTCGATGGTATCAATCCAGCCTTAAGTGCCATCTTTTTTTTACACTTTGTGGATTGTTTCTCAGATCCTCATCCGAACAGGCCACCTCGCTCAGTGTTTTCTTTTTGTCGGGCGACCCATATATTTAGGGCCTTGCATTTTTCGCTTCTAACTTCTTCAGCGATGATGTTATAGATAGGCAGTGTGTCTGCTACTAAGATTTTTCTGTAGAGTAGTATCGCACTTTGTTCCACTAGGCCTGCCAAGGATACAAGGACCAGTTCCTGTCTGATTGCTGCTATTTGTGTTGATTTTGGTAATCCCAAGACGGCTTTCCAGACGTAGCCTTCCAGTTTGTTCCATATAGTTTGTTGCATGTTTAATGAGGCATCCATTCCATAGATGAACGACAGCACTGTTGTTCTGTAAAATTGGATGGCGGGGATGAGTGCGAATCTTCCAAATTTGCTGTTAACTAGTCTGGTCTGTGCTGTCAGCCGCTTTGCTTTCTTCCAGAGCAGGTCTTGCACTGTATTTTCTCTGGCTGAGCCGTCAATTATAACTCCTAGATATTTTAAATTCCTTACCACTTCAATTTTTGTTTTGTCAAGGTACCAGTTTGGTTTTTCGTTGTCTGTTTTTCTTGCTTGTCCAGAATGAGAATTTTCGTTTTTGTTTTGTTGATTTCCAAATTATTTTCTTCAATGTATCTTGACAGATTCTCTAATTTTCTTGCAACCCGATTTTGGTCTGATCTATTAAGATCACGTCGTCTGCGTACAGCAGTGTAGGAATAGGTGTTGTCCCTATTTTAGGGGGGAAAGCCCTTATTTTTGCTTCCCACTGTTGGTAATTGCCTAGGAAAGAGATAAAGAGTGCCGGGGCTAGGGGGCAGCCCTGTTTGACTCCTCTGTTGACTGCTATTTCCTCAGACAGGGTGCCTTGTCTGTTTAATTTGAACCAGATATTTGTATCTGCATGGAGGGCGATGATTGGCTCCAGAATCTCTGTTGGGCAATCCCAATTTTTCAATTTAGCCCAGAGTTTCGCTCGGTCGATTTTATCGAATGCTTTTGATAAGTCCACAAAGGCCAAGTATACTTTCGGTGCACCTTTGACAAAATGCAAGGCGTTTTTATGTCAAACAAGCAGACTTTAAAATATGCTTGCCCGAGTCCTGCACCATTCTGTCTACCACCCTTTCCACTCAAATGGCCTACATAAGAAGAAAGATCAAGTAATGGGCTAAACAATGCCACCAGCATGCGAGGAGGCAAACTTCACAGAAGACATTACAGTAATGTACGAGATATTAGATGATTTGACCAGGGTCGCAGTATTGTCTGCTGGCAAAGCCAGGATACAAGCATGAATGTTTTGGTTCCAAAGTTGGATACTTATTCATCTCTTTGACTAACAGTTTATGCTCATCGTTGGAGGTGATTGCCTAGGTTTTACAACACCCCATCTGAACAAACCAATTTCTAGACCTTCACCATAAGGATGACATGTTCGTTTTTATAGCAACCCCTATCTGGTGCAGGTAAATTGCTGATAATAGCACCTGTTGTGCTGCAAGACCAAGTACATACGCAGGCAGGTTTATTATCTTCAGACATAGGAAATGCTCAGCCAGCCTTACAGGAATGTGCTATTTGAATCTTGCAAAGGAACACAATGAGTGCTTAACACACTGAGCTAACTTCTGAACCATTGTGGCACTCAATTTTCCAATATGCATTTCAAATTTGGCTATTGCACATGATCAACATAATTACCACATGATGGAAACAATGCTACAGGAGTTGTGCCTCAACGAACAAAGACACAAACTATGGGCCTGATTCACAGAAGCATTTTATAATGGCGCAATCACATAGGAAAACGTTCTGTGAATCAGGCACTATACATACCACAGTGAACACAGAAAACATCACATGATGAATTGATTGAGGCAGAATGTACTTGCCAAAACAGACAGGCAGTAGGTTTAGAGCCTCAGCACTATGCCATAAAATATCCTGATGTGTGCTATTTATGTCTGGTGAACAAAGGAATCTTACTTCTTTAGATCAGGCAGCCTTGTAGGGCCCCCTGTCCAAGGTGGTGGCCCTGGGCAAGTGCCCCTTTTGCCCTCCCATAAAACGTCTCTGACTGCAAGAGCTTCTCTGGCTGAATGAAACAATGTAATAGTTCTTCACAACAACATTGTGAGAATATTCCCCAAAGTAACTTGTAGTTACAGGAGATGGAAGATGTTCTTACTTCTCACTAGCCCCATGAGCGCTCCTAAAGAAACCCCTCTATCTACTTGAAGAGATACCTCAGAAGGTTGGAGAAAACATTAATTTCTACATCATAGAAAGATGCAGCATAGTGAAGTCAAGGGAAAGGGTCAGTTTAATGCCATGTTTCTCCTTTCTATGACAGGGTTCTTTCCACCAGTGACAGTGAACTACAGAGACATTCCACCTCTGCCCCCTTACCCAGGCCCACCTGAGCCACCGCCACCGTACACTGAACTGAGCCGAACTGCAGCAGAAGTGCAAGGTCAGTATCTGTGCTTGACTTTGTGGGTGTGCACAGTAAGTGGGCAATGGAGTGGGGAACACAAGGGCATGGATGTGTTGTGTGTCTTTGGTTCAAATTATTGGGATCTTCCCATCTATATAAGAGGCAGGGCCTCATAATTACAATGTTTCAGAGGAAATCATCCGTTTTGCCACACTTGTGGTGGGACCTGCTTTTAGTCCTCCCAATGAAGCCTTAGAACGTGCAACAGAGAGCTCTATTGTGTGGTACTTGACCGCCGCGCACGTTAGTGGTTCTGAGCCGAAGGTGGGGACCCTTGAAGAGGACAAAGGTAACCTACTACACAATAGAGCCCTCTAGTTTGGATCTATGAGATTACTGCCCCCAAATTACTGCGATGACCCTAAAATGTGAACTTATTTTATTTTGACACCCTTTTCACCCTATATATATGGTGGGGAGACCCCCCACAGCACCCCCTACATGTATTAAATACTATACCCATCCCCCACATATATATGGGGTGTAAAGGGGGTCAACAATTTTAAAAAGAGGGTCGCAGTAATTGTGGTTGCAGTACTTGTATAATCCCTCCAGTTCAGGCTCTTATGGTATGCTTGTGCAGTGAGAAAAAGGGCAATCTGTCAGGTCCTGTAAGGCTTGATCCGTAGGAGTTGCTGAACCCCAGAGACCCACCGGAGGGTCTGGCTGACAGCTGAGCTAAGTTACAGCTGAATCCGGAAACACCCTGGGGCAAAGGGGAAGGGGCCAAACAAACAAACAACACATTTCAGTCTTCAATCTTTGTTGAAATCTGCAGAGGACGAGAAAACACATAGATCAAAGATTATTTTTATTATGTCTCCCAGAGCATTTTTCATCAGACCCCTTTTGCTGCTAATACCTGCAGATACCTGTGCTCCTCCTCTTCAAGCTAAGAGGATTTGGAGGTGCCCAAAGTGCCCAAAGTGCTTGGATGAAAACTCCACTTTCTACAGTTTCAATCCTGGTTATGTTAGACATTCTAGTAAATCTGATCCGCTAAATCAGAGCGAGAGACGCTGGTCTCTTCTCCGGTGTCAGAACACTTTCGATGCGGTCGCATTGGTTTAAGACGCTGCTCCCTTAGTTTGTTGCATGCGCACTTGGCAGAGACACTGCTTCCCTTTTTGTTGTGCACGCACAAGGCCCAAGGCTTCACTTCGCTCTGACATACACTACTCTCTTCCTCTCATTCAGAGTCAGCAAGGGCTGCATGCAGATCGCATACATTAACGTCCATAACAGGACCTTCCTGCTTGACATGTACACTGAAAGACAAATTTAGAATGCTAGACTGCATTCTAAGTTCAAGGGAGAGAACCAATCAGTTCATTGTTCCACACCTCCATGTTGGCCTGGGGCAGTCTCAGATGTCTGAATAGCATGGTCAAGGCCTAACCAACCAGGTAATTGTACATCATTTTATATACCACCACCCAACCTGTGTAGTGCCCCTCCAAACCTTTGTGTGTGTCTTAGTCTAGAGAACCTGACAGTACCCCCTCTACTAAGCCCTGACCCATGGCCTGGTGTTGTCTGGTTTCATCTGTGGAATCTAGCAACTAGTTGTGGAGCGTGAACAGCTAAAGTAAACTCCCAAGATCGCTCTTCAGGACCATAACCCTCCCAGTCAATCATATATTGTTACCTTTCCCTAACTTTCCTAGAATCCAAGATGGCTCTCGGTTTGCACTCCATAGAGTCATCATCAGAAACTATAGGTAGTGGAGGTTCTCTCAGCCTTGCCCCCTTAACAAAAGATTTCAACTGACTGACATGAAAGGTAGGGGGGACCTTTAAACTGGATGGCAACTTTAAACTCACTGCCACTGGATTGACAACTTCTTCAATCTCTAAAGGACCGACAAACTTGGGACTAAACTTGTTTCTCCCTTTTAACCTAAGGTACTTTATAGAATTCCAAACCAAATCTCCTGAAGCATACGCTGGGCCCAGCCTGCGTTACTTGTCTGCAAATCCCTTATAATTAGATTTTCTTTCTCGTAAAGCTTTTACTGCCCTCTGTCATCCTGTCTTCCTAGCCTGTAATCTCTCCTCCACTGCTGCATTAGTCGACTCCTCTCCCACATTTTCCTGAATAAAACGAGGGTGACAACCTCAGCTGCAAAAGAAAGGTGACATGGAAGTTGAATCCTTAGCTGAATTATTATAAGCAAATTCTGACAACCAAATCAATGCTACCCAACTCTTGCTGACTTCCAAGTAACACCAGAGATATTTCTCCAACTCTTCATTGACACGCTGTACCTGTCCATTAGTCTCAGGATGGTAGCCAGAAGACAACTGTACCTCTACCACAAGCTCTTTGCAAAATGCTCTTCAAAACCTGGAAAGAAACTGTGCGCTTTCATCTGACACCACCTGACTTGGTAATCCATATAGCCAGACCACTTCCTGCAAAGAACTGCGAGCGAGACAAACTGCTGAAACCTCCCCTTTTATCAGAATGAAGAGTCCCTCCTTCATTAGAACATCAACAACGATTAAGATGTTGGTGCAATCTTGGTCTTTAGGAAGATCTACTATACATTCCATGCAGGTGGTGTGCCAAGGATGTGGTGGAATGGGTAATGGTTCTAAAAGTCCTGCAGGCTTCCCTCCAATACTATTCAACCTGGCCCCGACCACCACCAAAAATTCCTTTGTACTAGTTCTAAAGTCTTCCGAAACCCAGGGTATCCCGCCAATACTGACTCATGACAATCCTTGAGAACTCTTTCACATAGCTCCTCACTCGGCAGAAACAGCCTTGAGCCCATATAAGGTAAACCTTCTTTTATAACTCAAACTGGGTCCTGCAGAGACCACTCAACCATCGCTTCCAAAGAAATGTTCTGTCGAATTTCTTGAAGCAATCTTTTACATTCAGTATTTGCGCAAATGAAAAGTTCCTCACAGATTAAAGGTTTAGGACTCAATTTTGTTCTCTTCCTGGATATTGCCAAGATAAAGTGTCTGCCTCACCATTTAGTCTGCCAGGTTTAAAAGTCACGACAAAATCATAATCGGTAAAAAAGAAAGACTAGCGTAGTGGCCGAGGAGTAAGCGTCTTAGCTGATTTAAGGAAAAGTAGGTTTTGGTGGTCCGTCAACACAGTGACTGTATGCCTTGCGCCCATAAGATAGTGTCACCACTCAGCGAAAGCAGATTTGATGGCAAGAAGTTCTCAATCCATGATAGTGTATAGTTGCATTCTGCTGCAGAGACTTTCCTTGAGAAAAAGGCTACCAGATGCAATTGACCAGAGCAGTAGATTGTACCTTGAAGGGGTTAAACTTAGATGCTAAATTGCAGTCTGGATAGCACGCCCTGCGTTCTTTGGGACTTGACATATTGCTGTAATAGAGTTGTTTGTGTGCGAAAATACATCATCTAACATAGCAAGAATGATATGTGTTACCTAATCCTGCTTACAGGTTATGCATTTATTATCACCCCTACCTCTGTGCCCAATTTGCCAGTTCCATGTGTGACACCTCGAGCCAGTCGGGCTTTTTGCTTCCAATTGCATGCTGGAACTGTAGTTTCATTTTTTGCCATTGCTAGGGTGGGCCTACAAGTCCGAGCATGCAGTGCAAAATAAAAACACAGGACTGGCTCAAATATTCTGCATGGAACTGGTAACTTGGCAGCTATGCCTCTAGCTGGAAGTGCGGAAGAGAGTGGCAGGGTGCCTAAAAGAGGCCTGGCGTCTGTAATAATGTATTTTCATCTTCTCTTTTTGCTTAACAGAGATCAGAGATAGCTGTCCAACATGCGGAGCACCAAGAGAATGCCAGCAATCACCTCACTTACCAAAGTAATAACAGAGCAGTGGGTGGCATTTCGAGCAAGAGGCTCTGCGTGTGACCCCAACATGGCCCAGCCCCTCTGGAGCTGGGCGTCCGACGTTGAAGGCCTGGAACTCAGGGGGCCATGCAGGTTTACTTGTCAGGAGCTGCCGTTCTCTTGTACACTGCCCTCTGCCATTCTAGTAAAATCTGAGATTCTCCTAGCTACCAGGACAGATGTGTCCCTTGTCAAACTTCTGTGTGCAAGGAAGCTCAGGATGCCACATCTCGCGATACTTTTCTGGGGAAAGCGGCTTTTGGGGGACTGAATGGCTCCTACTGTTACCTGCATGATGCAGTTATCAAGCGATATACTTATCAGTTGAAGGAGCCACACATCAGCACTATGCATTTGTGTGCAGTCCTCAAGGGTATATCCAGGTTTTCATGCTCAGGGTTTGTATGGCAATCACACCTACCTTTTCTGGAATCTGTGGAAGGTGGGAGCTGCCCAGCATATTTCAAGAAGCTGCTACAGAGTGAGGGAGAGCAATCAGTTTACAGCATATATCTTCTGCCAGAGGCCCAGCTACTTGAAATGTTGAAATTAGTCCTATATGTAGAATTCTCTTAGGATGTATGTGCATTGGGAACTGAGGATGTGCACAGTCATCCTTACTCTGAAACACGGCTCACACTTTGTACACGGACCAGCCCTTGAATCCCCATGGAGGGACTGATGTGGCAGCCATTCAACCTTCACAACTAAGTCCAAAGACTGTAGGAATCATTTCCCTAAAATGCCATTTGATGTTATGCAAATCAGGCTGGACCCCTCACTGGTGTTATTTGTCCCCGTCCACTTTCTGCAAGGGATATTTTGAAAAAGTGCATTAGGAGCGTGCCAAACTGTCCATCTTAGAACAGTAAGATTATATAAAATAATGTATATAGTTATTCTAGGTTTTGATACTATACTTCACTCAGGGACATACATGTTAAATTCTTATAATTGCTAAAATATACATTGGAAGTGATCATTAGAAATGAATATTGATATGTTGGGGACTGCTAGTAATAAATATTTCTTTCAGGTCTGGATTAGAGACAACCTGCTGTCTTGTGCTCAGGACCAATGGGAGGTGGGAGAGGTGAAGAAGGATATGCTGCTCTGGGGCCCAGATTTCTTCCAGGAGCCCAGACTAGACAAGGGCAGGCTAAGTTAGGCAGATGCAAGGGTTTGTCTGGTCCTCGAGTGCCCCCCAGCCCCGTGCTTCAGCCTGCTTTGTGAAGAAACGTCGAATTGCACGAGTTCTCAATGCTGCCACTACCGGCAGGTCAGCTTTATCCCACTGCAGACAGTTAGTCTTCCATCGCTGGAGGGCATGGTGGTGGGATCTGGGGGTGAGAGGATGGAGGAGCAGATCTGTTTGGAGTGGAGATGGGTAAAGTGAACTCTCCATGAGCTTGGAGTCTAAATGTCCCCCAGGCATTCATGTTCACCGGGGATGTGGTGGGGTCACTCTGAAAGTGGGGTGGGGGAATCTCAACCTCCCTGTGACCCCTGCATTGCAGAAACCGCGAGACATTTGCATAACTGGTGACCTGCACCTGGAATTGACTCCTGCAGGTCTGTTTTAAGAGATCTTAGCCTGCAGCCAAGCCTTTGAGCCAGCCATTGCAGTGTTCTCCAGCTCCAGGAAATGTGGCATCACCATTCTCCTGACTCTGAACCACAATCTTGAATCCAAAAGATGTCAGAGGTAAGAGTTTGGGTTGCTGTGCAGTTTAGTAGAGTCAATCAATGCTTATTTCAACTTTAAATTCATAAAACACGTTATTGAGAAGAATCAATACAACAGCGAAAAATGACAATACAAATGGACAAGGTTCATCACAAAATAATCAGTTTTAAAAGGTACACACTTTAAATATGTATTCTCAGACAGCCCCTCCCCCCGCCCCGTTTCATCAATTATTACATTTATGTGCACATGATAAAAGGAGCCTGAGACTGTAACACACTCTAGACTGATAAGCTTGTATTGGATAATATGTACGTTGGGGCTACACTTGGCAAAACCAAGTATTGCAATATTTCTTTCGAGGAATATCATACGATTTACAAAAAAAGAAAGTGCATATTGCTTTCTAAAGAGACATTCTCAAATACAACTGTTGAGAAGGAAATAATCCTATCCCGTCCCCCTAGTCGCATGAGAAGTGAATAAACCCCATCGAAGCTAAGGGGGGAGCAACGCCCACCATCAGGGCGTGCAGAAGAGCCCTAAAGCGCCTAGAATTTGGTAAATAACACCAGCCATGCCTCAGCTCCAAGACTCCATTTTGTATTAGGCCCTGACGCCATCTTTTACTAGGCCCAAAACCGCCACTTTGAGGGCTGCAGCACTCGCATCTCCAGTTTCGCACAGAGGTGCCAAGCCATCAGCACACCAGGCCAGCTCTGCACGAGCCTTGTTCCCACGGAAGTCCATCCTTCCCCTGCCCTCTCAAATGTTGCAAATAACTAGTATCGTTTTTGAGAATGTGCTCTGTCAAGAGCGTGAGACAGTACCAGGCCCCAGCACTGTGTCCATCCATCTCAACTAAACTGCCAGCGCACTACTGGCCCCACCCCACCAGGCCAGAGCCAACCACACACCTTTGCCCTGACCCCCTATCTCTTCATATACCAATAAGTCTACGGCCCCCTGATCCTGGCCATTCCAGATTACACACCACAGATCTAAAGCCAGCACGTCTGTATATTTCTCCAATAGTAACACACATCTTCCTGTATCATGAGGCACCAGGGAAGGTAGATGGTAGATCAAACCCCGGGGGGAGAAACATTTGTGCGCGAACTGCAGTATTAATAAATCCCTGAATGTGGGGGTTGATATGCCTATATATTATGTCCTTTTCTGTTTAAGCACCCCTTTCATATGATGTTCAGGTGCCTACCATCTGTAATGAATTACTGGTTCCTGTTGATTAGCTTAGATTTGATAGAATGTTTCTAACGTGTCATTTGACCTTCACCGTGAGGATGAGCCCAGCTGACCCACGTGCATCAAGATAGACTGGGAAACAGCAGCCAATTAGCGCCTGGCATCCGCTATGGAGCAGGCAGTGCTATATGCCCTCACCAACCAGCGATGTATTTTTCTACTGTATGTATTGTCGTCACTGATGATGAGTTTGGCCTTTTTAGTGTGCTGCCCGTGTAATTTTTTGGCAGAGTGCTCTCAGGCAGCAGAGTTCTTTATTGGCATTTATATTATATAAAAACCTTGTTATCCTTGCAAAGCTATCTCGTTGCTTTATTCTGTAGCGGGGTGTCTTTATTTTTTGGAGTGGCCATCAGAGGTCTAAACATTCATTTGGTGACCCCTGTATGTGATTCCTTAGTCCCTGTACTTATGGCAAGTTCCAGGGCCTCTCCGGAAAGGCAGTGCCCACCTACAGCTAACCAGTCCCATAAAACGCGCAGGCAGCAGAAGCGGTTCTTGTGGGTTTCGTCTTTGCAAATACCCTGCTGCTTGTTGGATCCGGGTGCGGCCCCAGGGAGAGGCCCAAACGTATTGCGGATTAACCGCAAACTGAGGCTTTCGGAGAACGCAGACACGTGAGTATAGATTGCAATGAAAAACAAACTGTGGGGTTTTTGGGTACAGAGCAGTGTGATTGAAGGGAACACACAGTGATTGAAAGTGAATGAACAGGTTGACTATTTGAAGTAGAGAACTTTTATGGCCATGTATTATTCTTTTTTTTTAATTAAGTTATGAGGAGAATATAAAAGAGGAAGAAACGAGAACCTACCACCGCAAGGGGGCAGAAGGTGGCAGCCACAGTGCACTGCCCCAACCAGTGCAGAGAATAAATATAGAGATAAAATAGGAGCCCCGTATAATTAGGGGGCTCGGGAATAAGTAATGGTTGTTATTTTAACTTATTGTTTTAGCTTTTTATTTTCAGTGTTTCTATTTATGTGTATGGAGGAGGCGCAAAAGGGGCAGGTGTGGTGTGAATGAGAAGTGAATAGATGAGGAATGGGAACACTCTAAGGGGAAGAAAAAGGGGATTTCAAGTATGTTTTGGTTTTATTTGTCCTTGTTTTGTGGTTAAAACTGTTTGAGTCCATTTTTGTTTGACCACACGAAAGACAGTATTGACATTTGTGTGACGTTTAACCATCGATTGTTATTGTAAGTGTTAATGGTCCAGACGGGTCAAGATCTAGAGGGATAGGGGAGGTGAACTCTGTAAAGACATCTATTGTAATCAACAGGGTAGAAAAAGTCATACCCTGTTATCCCATATCTGCAAACACCTACCCCTATACAGTGACAACATTAAATATCATGGACAGTGGGTAACAGAGACAAAAGGGGAGGGACTATCGCACTCCTGGCCAGAGGACGGGTCCTTCGATAAGGGAACTCTAGGCCACATGTCCACATATTTGACTGCTAAATACAAGGGGAGTGAGCTTGGTGTTTCAATACAGCCCTTTAAGATGAGTAGCAATACCCTGGAGATTGATGGGGATGCAGAGTTTATTCATACATCAATAATCAAGACGACTCAGGTAGTTTGGCAAAAGGGAGTCAGTTGTATTAACAAGTCTCTAAAACAGGGAGTACAATGAACATCAGCATTCGCTCGATCTTCTTACTCAATGCATTCTAGAAAAAACTAAGGTTTCATCCTACAAAATCGTCATCAATGACGTGTTGACCTGCGTCACTTACCAACGTCATCCTACGTGGCAAACTACAAAACCTAACAGAGGGAGTGATAGGCTCTGAGTGAATATCTAAGTATAAGTTCTATATCAGTATAGAACCGTGGAGGAAGGTGATAGGATACTTAACATCAGGTGGGGCAACTAGGCCCTCCCCTCAAAATGGCCACTACAAACGTCACTAAATGTACGACGTCCCATTGGCTACACAAACTATAGGACCCTTAATTATGCGGTCCTGTATAATTGGTTTGCTTCTAACCCCCGTCAGTACTTTTGCACCTACGTCTAGCAGCATGCAGACTGAACATCCAGGTTTGGGCGAGCACGTCTTAACACTAGCTTCCCGCCAATTAATGTATCCATTCATCATCACCTCAATGGTCCAGTGTCAATTAGTGCTTTGAAGAATGGCCTTGAGTTTGTACTGTGCTCTGAGAATTTTAAGGAGTGTGGACACAGCCTGCCTTCGTGTGTAGGTGTGACCACCTCAATCGTCCAACTTCCTTCTTTCACGTGACTGGACACCATGAAATTGAGCCTTTTCTTGTATTTAACAGTATTTTCCAATAGTTCTCTGACGTCTTTTGTTTTGCTCAAACTTTCCAAACAGGAGTCTCTGTTCCTTCACACGATTTGTATCCAATGTCAGCCAATCCCAGTTTGATAAGACCTTGGCTTTCTTGGCTCAGTCAACTCTTTCTGCTGAGATCCATTTTTGTAATTCAATGTGTTTTTTAACTGCAACACACTTGAAATGAGGCCTTCTTGCTTTTGTTCAGTACTGCTTGTAATGCATAGTGGAAACATCTATCCTTTACTCGTCCATATGTATCTTTTATCATGTGAATGCCGTTCAGAGAATGTAATGAGAATGCACTATGCATTTTACATCATGACAACGTTGCTTTTAAAATGCGAAATGAATTTAATCATAGGAATGCATTTTTGCACATTGAAATACCTATGCACACTGAAATATTTATCAATGCATTAGGTATGCACTATGCACTTTACATTATGACAACATTGTCTTGAGAATTTTAATCATATGAATGTGTCTTTGAACACTAATATCGTTACAAATATATTTCCTATAATGGCGACATATATATGCCATTACTGCATATGGTCTGGGAATACATCTTTCTGACTTTGATGCACAGAGTTACCACTGCCTATGGTTAGGGTAGAGATTCTCCCATTCTGATGAACTTTGCACTTTAAAATCATCAATGGTAAGGGACTCAGCATTTCGAAAAAGATTTCATGAATACCTTTTTTACTTTCGATTTGATGAAATGTGTCATTTTAAATGATGTACACAGTACAGTACTGGCGCTATTAAAGTATGCACGTTGGGGTCTTAGTTCCAATATCATGGTTACAGTGACATGCTATTAGTTGGATTGTATATGGTACAATTTAAACTTCATGAATTGTGTCTTTACTTTGCTGCTTGCATTTCTATTGCATCTGTACACGTTTAAACTAACTAAATATCTTCATCAGTTCTGCGGCATAAGCTGCTTCACCTTGATCCCAAGATGTCACTAATCCTTGGTGCTTTCTTGATGCCTTATAGGATATCTGCATGCTCTGGTCTCTATATCTCTTTTATGTGTGTCAGTTCAGCTCTGTGTGATGTCACCATTCATCTTCGTTATTCGTCTGCTTTGCTTCTTAAGGAATTTTATTCAAATGGCCATCATATTGTCTTGTATGTAGGTATGGTTTTCTCAATGGGTACCTTGCCTCCCAGATCTTCTTAGGTACGGGTATTCTTATGGGTACTGCACAGAGTCCATGCTCTGCTCTCTGTTGGTTGAACTGTTCAGCATACGTCACATACTTTGGTTCCCATTCTATAGGTAATAGAGGTGTGGCAGTTGGGGTGGGGGTACTTGGCTCCTTCTCTACACTCCCCCCTCTGGGCGATTCATCGACCACTTTCTAATCCTCCTTCGCATCTAGACATCCTTGTCTGAAGAAATGCTTCTTAGGGATCCATATCTTTATGACACCCTTCAGGCATCCAGCTGATTTCACATGCTCATCCTTGTTCCACGTCATGAGCATGCACTGTCCACTTGGACTGCAATAGATCCATCTTCCCACATACTTCTTATGGTCTTAAGGATACAGGAATTTCGTTCCCTCAGGTGCATGGATACTGGCCTTCACAACGTCCCTGATTTCTTCATTAGTCAGATCTTTGGGCTTCCATCGGGTTCAACATCGATCATGATTTTCATCCCTATAGCTTTCTTTGCTGTCTTTTTGCACTGTGAGATTATTATCTTGATCACACAGAATCCAAGCATCACAAACACTATCAGGGCTCGAAGGAACTTGAACATGTCTGCCATCCGTTGTGAAATCCAAGACAAGAGTGATCCAAACCAGCTGTCATCAGCAATGTCTTCTACTTCTTCTATCATCTGGCCATGGAGTTTCGTCAACATGTCTATAGCCTCTTTCAAGGTTCCATTCTCATCATCATGAGAAGGTCTGAACGTGCAACATGATTTTCCTATTTTTGCACAAACACCTCCATCCATAGATGTGATCATGTCCAAGACGTATCTGTTCTGGAGAGTCATCAGTCTTATTGCTCTCATCTCTTCTCTGATTGCATTGAATCCCTTTATGTCACTATTTCATGGGGCGTAAGATGGTCAGAACCTGGCTGGTTCCTCAATGCATATAATGCCAGTGGTAGGCAATGCAACCACCCTTTCTTCAAGGTAAGCTTCAACTTGGCTATTCTTTCTTTAAGCAAGCTGTTGAGCCTCTCACAGATCCCATTTCCTTGTGGATGATAAGCCGAAGAAAACGTGTGCTTTATACAAAGCAACAAGCTGATCTGTTTGAATATTTGATTCACAAAATGAGGACCATTATTTGACCTCATAACTTCACATACTCCCCATCTAGGAAATACTTCTCGTACTAAGAATGTTACTGCACAGGTGGAATCTGGGTGTGTACATGGACCAGCTTCTATCCATCTTGAGAAAGGAGACACCACAACAATCAGGTATCTATATCCATTACATACTTGTATCATGTCGACATAGTCGATATGCAAGTGCTGGAAAGGGCCATTAGGTCTCGAAATGACTCCCCTAACTGTGCAAAGTGTATGCCCAGCCGTGAATTGTTGGCACACAATACAGTTTACCATAAAAATATGCAACATGCTCCATTACATTCGGCACAAACCATTCCTCAGCAATAGTTGCAGCAAGATTCTCCCTAGTTGTATGTGCGGGGTAGTGTAGCTGTTCCAGTGCCACACTTAATAAGGCTATAGGCATCACTGGATTACCAGTGCTGTCTTGTCGCCACAATGCTTCAGAGGGGTTTAAAGAACACCCTCTTTGTGGCCACAAATTCTTTTCCTCTTGAGGTGCCTCCCCCTGGATCTCCACTAACTGTGTTTTGGACAAATGGTTCTACCTACCCTTCAGATACCATCATCATTACAATCATTCTTTCATTTACATTACAAGTTTCAACATTCATCATCTCATTATCTGTGATTGCTACGCTCTTGACCTCAGCATCTGCTGCTTGATTTCCACGTGACATAAAATATGCCCCTTTAGTATGGGCTGCACATTTAACAACTGCAATGCTTGATGAGAGTTGTAGTGCCTTAATAAGCCTGTCCAATAAAGCAGCGTGCTGCACTGACGTGCCGGCCGCTCGGAGGTAGCCCCTCCTTTTCCAACGCACTAGTCCAGCATGCACCGTTGACGTCACATAGGCATAGTCACTGTACACTGTTACTTCCTGGTCTGCGTGATTCTCGATCGCGAGTATCAACGCCAATAATTCTCTAGCCTATGCTGAATAATGAGACGGCAATCGAGTACTAATAAGCACCCGAAATTCCCCATTAGCCATGTACTTTACATAGCGGCACCATATATCTCTGTCCATCATTTTGATCGATCCTTAAAGAACCGTCAATAAAACCAATCTCTCCCCCTGCTAATGCGTTCTCTTTTATTCTAGGGATTCCATCATAGAACTCTTCATAGTTTGCACAATCATGTACAGGCTCTCCTTCTGTCAGTGGCTCAGCTATAAACATGGCTGGATTCACTATTTTACATCAAACTATTTTGATCGCTGGATTCGATATAACTACCTCATAGGCAGAAGCCCTTTGAGAAGTCAACGTGCCTTTCGGTTTTTCGAAAATGGCAAATAGTGCCAGCTCAACAAATAACATCATAGAGCATCCCATCACTATGCTTGTAGCCTTTTCTATGGCGAACGCGGCGGCTGCTAAACTTTGTTTGCATGGAAAATGACCTCTCATTACTGGGTCTCAGATTCCACTGTAATATGCAAGGGGCTTGTACCCCAACGTGGTTCTCTGTGTGAGCAATGCTGTCATAACAGTGCCATCTGTATGTGAGAATAAGAAGAATTCCTCAGCATAATTAGGAATCCCTAAAACTGGTGCTGTACAAATAGCTTTTTTCAATTCGTCAAACCCTTCTTGAATTTCTTCCGTCCACACAATTTTTTCTTGCGTTGCCTGTGCTTTATTTAGGGCTTGTAATAGAGGCCTTGTATATTAGCTGTAGTCAAAGACCCATGCTCTGATATAGTTACATAATCCCAAAAATCTCTGCATGGGTTTTATCGTGTGTGGCTTGGCTGTTTTTAAAATAGCCTCAGCTATTTCAGGGGTAACCTTCTTTCCTTCATGTGAAATCAATTGGCCTATGTACAACACCTCTTGTTGACAATATTGTAACTTTTCTTTGTCAACCTTATATCCTTCATCAGCAAGTATAATCATCAGCTGAACAGAATCGCGTCTGCACTCTTCCTCTGAGGTGCTGTGAACTAAAATATCATTTACGTATTGCAACACAACGCTTTCTAAAACAATATTGCTTAGGTCCATCTGAAGGACTGTCATGATGCCTACCCCGGGGATCCGGATCAAGCCCATCAGACCCGGGAGCGGGCATCCAGATATTTAATAAAACCCCAACAGCCCCGGCTGGGGGCTGTCTGGGTTCAGTCCTGGCGCCTTAAGCGCCAGGCTCATAATAGAAATCAGTCCTGGTGCCATAGGCGCCAGGCTCATAGACTTTACTTACCTCATGCAGACCATGCTGCAAATGAATCCAAGCCAACGTGAGGCCTGGATGGGACTATTTTTCTACAGGGACTATTTTTTACTCGGGTGTGGTTCTAGGGACTTCTTACCTGGAACTACTTTGGAGGCTATTTAAACCATGCCCGAACAGCAGCACATGCTTCGCGTTATTCTGCATCCAGCAGCGTAACGCTCACCGTGCCTGCAGTCAGCATCCAGTCTTCAGCCACGCCCGTCTCAAATCCAGAGCTCCTAGCAATAGAAGAAAGAAGAAGGAAAGGTTAGAATACAGATATTATTTCAATCCTTACCTGAATCCCGGCTCCATCACGTCGTCGAACTTGAAAAGGACATTATTCTACACTCGTCGCATCACCAGCTGCAGCGCTGCGCCATACTCACCAGTCCTCAGCATTTTTCGATCCGGCGCAGCCTCCATCATTTTCTTCGCCGAATTCCACCATCTAGGGGACAAAAGAAACATAAGGTGAGCCGAGAGAGCCAACAAATACAACCTCTCCACCATAGACTTACCTGATTAACAACCGGAGGCATTATTCTGTAACAAACCGCAACTTCTTACCCCGCACCTGTAAGGAGAGAGAAACCAGCAATTTAAATACACGCATCTTTTACCGGACAGTGTTGGGTAATACAGACTCTTACCTGAACACCATCAGCTGCCACAAGACAATCTTCCCTTGGATCCAGCTGCAACACAAGAAAGGAATCTACAAGAGTGAACATCGGACATATTGAACTCTTTGAACTTTATACTTACGGGTTCTCGCCTAGAACCTCGGAGTCAATATTAATCCGGAATTCTTCCCAGTGAAGTAACTGGTATCTACGCGCCCCTGCATTCCACGCAGGATGGAGAGCTCATCATTTAAAAACATATGGTGAGCTTACTGAAAGTGAATATCGGTGGTGATTAGTGGGGAGACCAGTGGGGTGCCATTACTAGAATCCACGGGTGGCTAAACCCCTTTCTCCACCTGCAGGAGAATACTTCTACGGGTCAAGCAGACGAGATTAGGCGGTCCAGTCCAGTCTGTCATCTCTGCACTAAGCTTCGCATTGGAGGAGGTTGCAGCTGTCTGGGTCCGATCGACGCCCCTGTGGGAGCCAGGTGAGCGTAACAAGGACTCTATTGAAAATCGATGGGGACTCACAGTACCCATGGGGCAAATGAGTGCTTTTCAGGCGAGTATGTCTGAACGTAAATAACATCCGATCCTGCAAGTCTTTATGCAATGGGATTGAGAAAAATGCATTTTTTTCAAGTCAATCACCGTAAAATATCGCACATCAACAGATATGTTACATAGGATTGTAGACGGGTTAGGGACTAGAGGAAACTCAGCCTCTACAATTTGGTTTATTGGGTGAAGGTCATGTACAAAACACCACGACCCCCCTTACCTTTTTTCATAGGGTACACTGACGTATTACATGGGACTCTGACGTCACTAAGATACCCTGGTCCATCATGGCAGAAATGGTCATAAAAATACCTTCATCTGCCTCTCGAGACACGGGATATTCTCATGCTTGAGGTAAAATTGCTCCTGGTTTTAACTTAATCTTCACTTCCAAACCCCCTTTAGTAGGCCTAAGTCATAGGGGCCAGTGGCCCATAATGAAACTGGCACTTTCGCCATGTCCTCGAAAAATATTCAGGACGCTTTTGTACTAACATCATTCTCTGAGGAACTTTTCTTTTAATTGCTGTTACCCAATAAGTAATGCTCATCTCAAATATCACCTCATCATCAGATGGATAATCTTCAAACATCTTTATCAGTGACGTCAGTCAATCTATAACCTTCGCCAATGGCGATTACTGTGCACAACTCATTCTCATCTTTCATCATTTGTCTATCCACCGCAGTGGTAATGTTACCACATTGCCGTCTATCTGGCAATGATCTTAACCTGCTTACATAAGGCGGTGACACCCCCCTCTTACCATGGAGTTGTCCCCTAGGTCGGTCTGACTGTGTCAATGGCTCTGATGCCTTGGATACAGGTATGTTTAAATCCGACCATCGTACTCCCTTATCCATATGAGAGCATCCCTCTGGACCACATACGTCATCTCTCTCTTCCTCATGTAAGGTTTCCCTTTCCTCGTCTGACATTTCCTGTGCCCAACTCGTGCACTTTCTCTCGTCTTCATTTCTATTCAGAGTCCGTCTGTCTAAAGACAGCTCCTTATATCTTGCACTACATGAGGCTCCCTCTGTGTCATATAACTGAGTGCTCTCGAGACGGTAATTTTTTCACTTCCTCTGTACTTCCTTCTGAGCTCTCATGTCATGGTATACTTTATCGATCTCTTCCCCAACACTCCTAGAGTCAAACTCGTCTTATAGATTTGCTCTAGACGTGCCTGGTAATGACTCGTATTGTCATGACCCTTGCCCCTGGCCCTCACTGGCAAGTCAGCCTTCCAGTTAGGGCCAGGTCAAAGGCCTTAAAACCTCATCCAAGACTCTCTTGGATTCAGTTCTGGCACCTTTGGCGCCAGGCTCATAACCATCATGAAGACCAACATTAAAATGGGACTATTTACTTGGGACTATTTAACTTGGAGGGGTTCAGCCAACATGGAGGCACACATAGCTCAGTTACAAGGAACTGAGCTATGCAGTCTAGTCTTTTGGGTGTGGCAGGCCTGGGACTACTTTACCTGGACTACTTTGGGTGTGGCAGGCCTGGGACTATTTTACCTGGACTACTTTACCTGAGACTATTTAAACCACACCCAAACAGCAGAACATGCTTTGCGTTATTCTGCTGTGGGCAGCGTAACGCTCACAGTGTTCAGTTCTTTGATGCCAGCTTACCTGAAACCAAGGACCTACAGAGAGAGAAAGAACACTACAAAACTTACCTGGAACAGTAACCTGTCTTCAATCCATCAGCGACTTCAGTTCCACTCACCCGAAGGTACGAACTCCATCATCCGGCACTGCATGCATCCTGGAATACCACAACCTGGAAAGAGGAGAAAGAAAAACAGCATTAGTAAGCGTTTACTCAGGTTTCCTTCCAAATGAAGAAAGCCATACGATTCTTACCTGGGTAGTCATCTCCTGGTCAGTATCATTGCTGGAATATTACGGCGCTCGGCGAGGAACATCGCAACCTGCAAGGAGAGAAAAGACACAGGCCCTCATTACGACCCAGGCGTTGGACCATGGTGCTAATAGCACCATGGTCCATGCCGGTAACTTACCGACTCCGCCATGGTGGAATGGGGAATTACCGCCCCATTCCGAGGTTGGCGGGGCGGTAATTCCCCATGCCGCCATGGCCCTTCCCCATTCCCATTTTTGCCCCATAGGGCTCAATGGGAATGGGGAAGGCGCTAAGTACGGTGCCGCACCGTACTTAGCACCAAGGTCCCTTTGCGGGTTGGTTTTTTAACGCCTGCTAAAAGCAGGTGTTAAAGTGCCACCCGCAAAGGGACCTCGTAATCAGGCGTTAAGGGTTTAACAGCGCCGCCACCTTTTACGGCGCTGTTAACCCCTTAACGCCTGGGTTGTAATGAGGGCCACAGCGTAGCAGTATAAAAGGAGAAACAGAGCCGCGCATCGCGCATTAATCACCGGACAACATCCCGCACACCGCCCCTTCGCCTACCGGCCCATGCTCATCTTCAAACTGCATGACAACTCCAAAATACCTTTCCATATCTAAAAGGAAAGAAGCAAAACATTATTATTCGAACTAAGAGGAATATACAACTGCATATAAAGACTGTAAAGCACCAAACCTACGGAGTTGCAGCAGGCCTGGATTCCCACAGGGGAGGCTTGCTCCAGTGAAGTAACTCGGTCACTGCTCGCCCCCCACATCTACGCGCCGAGGAGCAGGACAGAGAATCCACCTTCTACAATATTAAGGTGAGGAGAGGACCCAAGGGGGAGGAAGGAGTTCAGGCCAAGGGAGGTGGGAAAACATAAAGACAATCTGGTGTTGAATCCAGCTCTCCTATATTGCAGACCCATCTTTAACCAGAGGCCTTACCAAGGGACCGGGAGAGGGTTCGAAAGTGCAAATCATCCAACCAGGGCTGGGTGGCATCCCCGTGGATACCAGGTGAGCGTAACAGAACGCAAAGCCTCAATAATATTATCCACCTGGGCGTCATGGAGACTTCAGAGACTGACCAGTTAGTTCAGTTGTTGGGACAATTATGCGCTGAAGTACATTCAGCCAGGCAAGAAACCAATGCTCTTGGGAGGGATTTAACTGTTACTAAGCATCGTACCGATGAAATAAGTAGACAATTGCTCCAATCACAGGCAGGACAGACCCCATTGCCGGGTAACATTCTGCCAGCACATGTACCAACTTCTACCAATCCAGTACAAATAACCCTTCCTGGGGCAGTTCCTTTAGCTCCACCTGAACGATTTACAGGGGACCCCAAGAAGTACACAACGTTCATGAACCAGTGTCGTCTTCATTTCCATTGCAGACCTGGGGCTTTTCCTAACGACCAAGTGCGGGTTGCTTTTGTTTTGTCATATCTGAGCGGCAGTGCTGCGGATTGGTCGGTACCATTGGTAAGTCAGGATGACCCGTTGTTACATGACTTTGGGGGTTTCCAGATGGAAATGGAAAAACTCTTTGCTCGTCATAACCAAGGCCAAGCATCAGACAACAAACTTTTGTCACTCCGTCAAGGAAGTCAAGACTTGCTTACATATATAGCAACATTTAACAGACTGGTCGTTGAAGCTGGTTGGCCTGAGGAAAAAAGGACCACACTATTTCATCTGGGTCTACGACGGGAACTAAAGGATGTCCTTGCTCAAGTGGTTAACCCACCTAAAGACTGTGGAGAATTCATCAACCTTGTGGTGCAATTAGATCACAGATTACAAGACCGAAAAGCGGACCGGATAAGGTTAGACACTCGAGCTGTGTATGTCCGGTCAAAGGATAATGTTACACGTACATTGGAAAACATGGTAGAACCCATGCAAATCGGAGGTGTATGGCCCCCTTTAACTAAAGCTGAAAGAGACAAGAGAAGGCAACAGCAATTAGGCTTATATTGCGGAAAATCAGGCCACTTCCTCAAAGAATGTCCAGTGAAACCACCAAGGAGAACTGTTGGAGCCACAGAGAAGAAAGATAATAACAAGGAGTCGGAAAACTACCAAGCCCGGCAAGCCTAGAGGTCCGTTTGTCGAGTGAGAAGGATGAGCCACAGACCTCACACTTTGCATTACCAGTAATTTTGATCAATCACCAACAACGGTCTCGGATGCATGCTGTCGAAGCATACATAGACAGCGGAGCAGTTGGGAATTATGTAGACCAAGATCTGGCAGCAGAGATGGGGCTTCCCTTATGCTCTAAGTCGACTACTGAAAAAGTTAGTACTGTTGATTGGACAGAAATAGCTTCCGGACCAGTAACCCAATGTACAGCAGCACTAACCCTACTGTGCCAGGATGGACACCGAGAATCTATTGCATTCGATCTCATCAAAGCTCCTCAGTTTCGACTAATCTTAGAGATGCCATGGTTGGTAGCTCAAAACCCTCTAATAGATTGGCGTGCCAAGAAGTTGGCCTTTTCCGATGATTGTGCTCGCACCTGTTATTACCAAGAAAAGGGGAAAACAGGCTTATGTACATCTGCTACTCCCAGTACGGTGGCGATTGTACTAGGTGTGACTAGTACTCTACCAAATGAATACCAAGATTTTCAAGAGGTGTTCCAGAAAGAACAAGCAAATTACCACCGCACAGGCCCTACGATTGTCAGATCGACCTCATACCTGATGCGCAAATTCCTTTTGGCCGAATCTATGCACTTACTGAACTAGAAAACCTCCATTTGAAATCTAATCTTGATCAGTACCTGGCAAAAGGATTTATCCGCCGTCTAAATCACCGGCAGCCAGTCCCTTATTCTTCGTACCTAAGAAGGAAGGAGATTTGAGGACTTGCATCAACTATCACGCATTAAACCAGATCACAGTAAAAAAACGTTATCCACTGCCCCTTATTCCCGAATTATTGGATCAAGTCAAAGACGCCCAAATCTATACCAAACTGGACCTTAGGGGGGGCATACCATCTTGTTCGAGTGAAGAAAGGAGACAAATGGAAAACCGCCTTTCGTACCAAATACGGCTTGTATGAATACCAGGTAATGCCTTTTGGACTTTGCAACGCTCCCGCTGCATTCCAGTACTTTATGAATGATGTTTTGCGGGAGTTCATTGACGTTTGCGACCTGGTTTACATTGATGACATTTTAGTGTATTCTGCTACAAAAGAAGACCATGTCAGGTATGTCCGCTAGTCCTTAGTAAACTCCGCCAACATAAACTGTATGCTAAACTCGAAAAATGCTCTTTTCATGTCACCGAAGTGGAGTTCCACGGTTTTATCCTCACACCAAAAGGTATCAGAATGGTTAGGCACAAGATAGATGCCATTCTTAACTGGCCGGCACCAACTTCATTTAAAGGAATACAGAGTATGTTGGGCTTTGCAAACTTTTACCGCCGATTCATCCCAGATTTTTCTCAAATAGTGCATCCAATTACATCACTATTGAGAAAAAACAATAAAAAGTTCCATTGGACCGAAGAAGCAGAGAAGGCCTTTCAAGAACTTAAGAAATAATTCACTTCTGCTCCGGTTCTACGGCATCTTCGCCCAGACCTCCCTTATATAGTTGAAACAGATGCCTCTAGCATGGCTATGGGAGCTGTTCTCTCGCTAAGGGACCCAGGAACTGGCCAGTTACACCCTGTGGCCTTCTGGTCACGAAAATTCTCACCTCCCGAACTCAACTATGATATCACAGACAAAGAACTCTTGGCTATAAAATCAGCTTTCAAGGCCTGGCGACACTATCTCCTTGGTGCTAGACATACTGTTACGGTCATAACTGATCATCGAAACCTGCAATACCTAAAAACAGCAAAGACTCAATCATCCCGTCAACTGCGGTGGGCTCTTTTCTTCGCTGAATATGACTATGTGATCACCTACCGGCAAGCAGTCCAAAACGGAAAGGCTGACGCCTTGTCCCGCATGGGCGTTGATGAAAAGGTATACATAACTCCAGATCCAGTAGCCATCATTCCAGAAGACAAACTCCTGGGTCTTTCGACAACATTGACACAGGATGAACTCCAAAACAAGATGCAACTCTTAATGGATCCCACTTTCTCACAGGAGTGGTTTACTCAAGGAGAACATTACACCATTAAAGATCAGTTATCATATTTTAGGAACCGTCTATACTTGCCAAGTAAAGATTTACAAGAGCAGGTTATTTCGGGTTATCACAACTCCCTGATTGAAGGTCACCCTGGAATTGCCAAAACTCTAGCTAAAGTAAAACGAAACTATTGGTGGCCCACATGGCGTAAAGACATCATACAATTTATTCAGTCTTGCGGTGTGTGTGCACAAAACAAGTCCCAAAAGCAGAAACCAGCTGGTCTTCTCCAACCATTGGAAATTCCTCCCGCACCATGGCACACACTGTCCCTTGATTTCATTACAGATCTACCTCACAGTCAAGGATTCAACACCATCTTAGTAGTTATAGACTTGTTCTCTAAAATGGCACACTTTATTCCTTTTAAGGGTCTTCCAAATGCATCCAATTTAGCAAAAGTATTCCTGGAGGAAATCGTACGGCTACATGGCGTTCCATCAGTCTTGATCTCAGATCGAGGTAGTCAGTTCGTATCCAACTTCTGGAGGAAATGCTGTTCAATGGCCCAAATTGACATTCGACTATCCACAAGTCACCATCCTCAAACAGATGGCCAAACAGAAAGAACAAACTAAACCCTCGAGCAATACTTACGTTGCATGTTACATCAAGTGGAAATAAATTGGAAGGACTTGTTATGGATAGCTGAATATGCCTATAATAATTCATTACACACCAGGACTGGACAAACCCCTTTCTACACTATATATGGTAGACATCCACATACTTCAGAATTGGATCTCCCAACCCCTTTGGAAATGGCAGCGGTTAAAACCCTACATACAACTATTTCCCAGGCCTTCAAAGAAGCAGCAGAACATTTACTCCAAGCCAAGAACAGACAAAAGAAATTTGCTGACCAACATCGTAGGGAATCCCCCGACTATCAAATTGGAGACAAGGTCTGGTTAGCATCAAAATATGTGCCCATACAAGAGACTCAGACCTTTCTTCCCCGATATCTGGGACCTTATTCTATTGAATCCATAATAAATCCAGTGGCAGTAAATTAGCCCTACCACCCACTATGCAGATTCATCCTGTGTTTTACGTATCACTCTTGAAACCGGTACATCCCGGTACTTGAGTTACAATACCACCAAAACCAGTATTAGTTGACGGAGAACCAGAGTTTGAAGTAAAGGATATCCTAGACTCAAAATACACCAGATCCAAACTATACTACTTAGTTGATTGGAAGGGATACGGCCCTCAAGACAGATCATGGGAACCTAGTGAATACATCCATGTACCTCGCTTAATTAAAAAGTTCCATCAGAATTATCCAGCCAAACCAGGACCAGGCAGAAGTGCCACCGTGAGACTGGTCTTGGAGGGGAGTGCTGTCATGACCCTTGCCCCTGGCCCTCACTGGCAAGTCAGCCTTCCAGTTAGGGCCAGGTCAAAGGCCTTAAAACCTCATCCAAGACTCTCTTGGATTCAGTTCTGGCACCTTTGGCGCCAGGCTCATAACCATCATGAAGACCAACATTAAAATGGGACTATTTACTTGGGACTATTTAACTTGGAGGGGTTCAGCCAACATGGAGGCACACATAGCTCAGTTACAAGGAACTGAGCTATGCAGTCTAGTCTTTTGGGTGTGGCAGGCCTGGGACTACTTTACCTGGACTACTTTGGGTGTGGCAGGCCTGGGACTATTTTACCTGGACTACTTTACCTGAGACTATTTAAACCACACCCAAACAGCAGAACATGCTTTGCGTTATTCTGCTGTGGGCAGCGTAACGCTCACAGTGTTCAGTTCTTTGATGCCAGCTTACCTGAAACCAAGGACCTACAGAGAGAGAAAGAACACTACAAAACTTACCTGGAACAGTAACCTGTCTTCAATCCATCAGCGACTTCAGTTCCACTCACCCGAAGGTACGAACTCCATCATCCGGCACTGCATGCATCCTGGAATACCACAACCTGGAAAGAGAAGAAAGAAAAACAGCATTAGTAAGCGTTTACTCAGGTTTCCTTCCAAATGAAGAAAGCCATACGATTCTTACCTGGGTAGTCATCTCCTGGTCAGTATCATTGCTGGAATATTACGGCGCTCGGCGAGGAACATCGCAACCTGCAAGGAGAGAAAAGACACAGGCCCTCATTACGACCCAGGCGTTGGACCATGGTGCTAATAGCACCATGGTCCATGCCGGTAACTTACCGACTCCGCCATGGTGGAATGGGGAATTACCGCCCCATTCCGAGGTTGGCGGGGCGGTAATTCCCCATGCCGCCATGGCCCTTCCCCATTCCCATTTTTGCCCCATAGGGCTCAATGGGAATGGGGAAGGCGCTAAGTACGGTGCCGCACCGTACTTAGCACCAAGGTCCCTTTGCGGGTTGGTTTTTTAACGCCTGCTAAAAGCAGGTGTTAAAGTGCCACCCGCAAAGGGACCTCGTAATCAGGCGTTAAGGGTTTAACAGCGCCGCCACCTTTTACGGCGCTGTTAACCCCTTAACGCCTGGGTTGTAATGAGGGCCACAGCGTAGCAGTATAAAAGGAGAAACAGAGCCGCGCATCGCGCATTAATCACCGGACAACATCCCGCACACCGCCCCTTCGCCTACCGGCCCATGCTCATCTTCAAACTGCATGACAACTCCAAAATACCTTTCCATATCTAAAAGGAAAGAAGCAAAACATTATTATTCGAACTAAGAGGAATATACAACTGCATATAAAGACTGTAAAGCACCAAACCTACGGAGTTGCAGCAGGCCTGGATTCCCACAGGGGAGGCTTGCACCAGTGAAGTAACTCGGTCACTGCTCGCCCCCCACATCTACGCGCCGAGGAGCAGGACAGAGAATCCACCTTCTACAATATTAAGGTGAGGAGAGGACCCAAGGGGGAGGAAGGAGTTCAGGCCAAGGGAGGTGGGAAAACATAAAGACAATCTGGTGTTGAATCCAGCTCTCCTATATTGCAGACCCATCTTTAACCAGAGGCCTTACCAAGGGACCGGGAGAGGGTTCGAAAGTGCAAATCATCCAACCAGGGCTGGGTGGCATCCCCGTGGATACCAGGTGAGCGTAACAGAACGCAAAGCCTCAATAATATTATCCACCTGGGCGTCATGGAGACTTCAGAGACTGACCAGTTAGTTCAGTTGTTGGGACAATTATGCGCTGAAGTACATTCAGCCAGGCAAGAAACCAATGCTCTTGGGAGGGATTTAACTGTTACTAAGCATCGTACCGATGAAATAAGTAGACAATTGCTCCAATCACAGGCAGGACAGACCCCATTGCCGGGTAACATTCTGCCAGCACATGTACCAACTTCTACCAATCCAGTACAAATAACCCTTCCTGGGGCAGTTCCTTTAGCTCCACCTGAACGATTTACAGGGGACCCCAAGAAGTACACAACGTTCATGAACCAGTGTCGTCTTCATTTCCATTGCAGACCTGGGGCTTTTCCTAACGACCAAGTGCGGGTTGCTTTTGTTTTGTCATATCTGAGCGGCAGTGCTGCGGATTGGTCGGTACCATTGGTAAGTCAGGATGACCCGTTGTTACATGACTTTGGGGGTTTCCAGATGGAAATGGAAAAACTCTTTGCTCGTCATAACCAAGGCCAAGCATCAGACAACAAACTTTTGTCACTCCGTCAAGGAAGTCAAGACTTGCTTACATATATAGCAACATTTAACAGACTGGTCGTTGAAGCTGGTTGGCCTGAGGAAAAAAGGACCACACTATTTCATCTGGGTCTACGACGGGAACTAAAGGATGTCCTTGCTCAAGTGGTTAACCCACCTAAAGACTGTGGAGAATTCATCAACCTTGTGGTGCAATTAGATCACAGATTACAAGACCGAAAAGCGGACCGGATAAGGTTAGACACTCGAGCTGTGTATGTCCGGTCAAAGGATAATGTTACACGTACATTGGAAAACATGGTAGAACCCATGCAAATCGGAGGTGTATGGCCCCCTTTAACTAAAGCTGAAAGAGACAAGAGAAGGCAACAGCAATTAGGCTTGTATTGCGGAAAATCAGGCCACTTCCTCAAAGAATGTCCAGTGAAACCACCAAGGAGAACTGTTGGAGCCACAGAGAAGAAAGATAATAACAAGGAGTCGGAAAACTACCAAGCCCGGCAAGCCTAGAGGTCCGTTTGTCGAGTGAGAAGGATGAGCCACAGACCTCACACTTTGCATTACCAGTAATTTTGATCAATCACCAACAACGGTCTCGGATGCATGCTGTCGAAGCATACATAG
Organism: Ambystoma mexicanum; assembly: GCF_040938575.1. Lineage (NCBI taxonomy): Eukaryota > Metazoa > Chordata > Amphibia > Caudata > Ambystomatidae > Ambystoma > Ambystoma mexicanum. The sequence goes on along the minus strand of NC_090924.1, from coordinate 117,492,414 downwards.
ACAGCGGAGCAGTTGGGAATTATGTAGACCAAGATCTGGCAGCAGAGATGGGGCTTCCCTTATGCTCTAAGTCGACTACTGAAAAAGTTAGTACTGTTGATTGGACAGAAATAGCTTCCGGACCAGTAACCCAATGTACAGCAGCACTAACCCTACTGTGCCAGGATGGACACCGAGAATCTATTGCATTCGATCTCATCAAAGCTCCTCAGTTTCGACTAATCTTAGAGATGCCATGGTTGGTAGCTCAAAACCCTCTAATAGATTGGCGTGCCAAGAAGTTGGCCTTTTCCGATGATTGTGCTCGCACCTGTTATTACCAAGAAAAGGGGAAAACAGGCTTATGTACATCTGCTACTCCCAGTACGGTGGCGATTGTACTAGGTGTGACTAGTACTCTACCAAATGAATACCAAGATTTTCAAGAGGTGTTCCAGAAAGAACAAGCAAATTACCACCGCACAGGCCCTACGATTGTCAGATCGACCTCATACCTGATGCGCAAATTCCTTTTGGCCGAATCTATGCACTTACTGAACTAGAAAACCTCCATTTGAAATCTAATCTTGATCAGTACCTGGCAAAAGGATTTATCCGCCGTCTAAATCACCGGCAGCCAGTCCCTTATTCTTCGTACCTAAGAAGGAAGGAGATTTGAGGACTTGCATCAACTATCACGCATTAAACCAGATCACAGTAAAAAAACGTTATCCACTGCCCCTTATTCCCGAATTATTGGATCAAGTCAAAGACGCCCAAATCTATACCAAACTGGACCTTAGGGGGGGCATACCATCTTGTTCGAGTGAAGAAAGGAGACAAATGGAAAACCGCCTTTCGTACCAAATACGGCTTGTATGAATACCAGGTAATGCCTTTTGGACTTTGCAACGCTCCCGCTGCATTCCAGTACTTTATGAATGATGTTTTGCGGGAGTTCATTGACGTTTGCGACCTGGTTTACATTGATGACATTTTAGTGTATTCTGCTACAAAAGAAGACCATGTCAGGTATGTCCGCTAGTCCTTAGTAAACTCCGCCAACATAAACTGTATGCTAAACTCGAAAAATGCTCTTTTCATGTCACCGAAGTGGAGTTCCACGGTTTTATCCTCACACCAAAAGGTATCAGAATGGTTAGGCACAAGATAGATGCCATTCTTAACTGGCCGGCACCAACTTCATTTAAAGGAATACAGAGTATGTTGGGCTTTGCAAACTTTTACCGCCGATTCATCCCAGATTTTTCTCAAATAGTGCATCCAATTACATCACTATTGAGAAAAAACAATAAAAAGTTCCATTGGACCGAAGAAGCAGAGAAGGCCTTTCAAGAACTTAAGAAAAAATTCACTTCTGCTCCGGTTCTACGGCATCTTCGCCCAGACCTCCCTTATATAGTTGAAACAGATGCCTCTAGCATGGCTATGGGAGCTGTTCTCTCGCTAAGGGACCCAGGAACTGGCCAGTTACACCCTGTGGCCTTCTGGTCACGAAAATTCTCACCTCCCGAACTCAACTATGCTATCACAGACAAAGAACTCTTGGCTATAAAATCAGCTTTCAAGGCCTGGCGACACTATCTCCTTGGTGCTAGACATACTGTTACGGTCATAACTGATCATCGAAACCTGCAATACCTAAAAACAGCAAAGACTCAATCATCCCGTCAACTGCGGTGGGCTCTTTTCTTCGCTGAATATGACTATGTGATCACCTACCGGCAAGCAGTCCAAAACGGAAAGGCTGACGCCTTGTCCCGCATGGGCGTTGATGAAAAGGTATACATAACTCCAGATCCAGTAGCCATCATTCCAGAAGACAAACTCCTGGGTCTTTCGACAACATTGACACAGGATGAACTCCAAAACAAGATGCAACTCTTAATGGATCCCACTTTCTCACAGGAGTGGTTTACTCAAGGAGAACATTACACCATTAAAGATCAGTTATCATATTTTAGGAACCGTCTATACTTGCCAAGTAAAGATTTACAAGAGCAGGTTATTTCGGGTTATCACAACTCCCTGATTGAAGGTCACCCTGGAATTGCCAAAACTCTAGCTAAAGTAAAACGAAACTATTGGTGGCCCACATGGCGTAAAGACATCATACAATTTATTCAGTCTTGCGGTGTGTGTGCACAAAACAAGTCCCAAAAGCAGAAACCAGCTGGTCTTCTCCAACCATTGGAAATTCCTCCCGCACCATGGCACACACTGTCCCTTGATTTCATTACAGATCTACCTCACAGTCAAGGATTCAACACCATCTTAGTAGTTATAGACTTGTTCTCTAAAATGGCACACTTTATTCCTTTTAAGGGTCTTCCAAATGCATCCAATTTAGCAAAAGTATTCCTGGAGGAAATCGTACGGCTACATGGCGTTCCATCAGTCTTGATCTCAGATCGAGGTAGTCAGTTCGTATCCAACTTCTGGAGGAAATGCTGTTCAATGGCCCAAATTGACATTCGACTATCCACAAGTCACCATCCTCAAACAGATGGCCAAACAGAAAGAACAAACTAAACCCTCGAGCAATACTTACGTTGCATGTTACATCAAGTGGAAATAAATTGGAAGGACTTGTTATGGATAGCTGAATATGCCTATAATAATTCATTACACACCAGGACTGGACAAACCCCTTTCTACACTATATATGGTAGACATCCACATACTTCAGAATTGGATCTCCCAACCCCTTTGGAAATGGCAGCGGTTAAAACCCTACATACAACTATTTCCCAGGCCTTCAAAGAAGCAGCAGAACATTTACTCCAAGCCAAGAACAGACAAAAGAAATTTGCTGACCAACATCGTAGGGAATCCCCCGACTATCAAATTGGAGACAAGGTCTGGTTAGCATCAAAATATGTGCCCATACAAGAGACTCAGACCTTTCTTCCCCGATATCTGGGACCTTATTCTATTGAATCCATAATAAATCCAGTGGCAGTAAATTAGCCCTACCACCCACTATGCAGATTCATCCTGTGTTTTACGTATCACTCTTGAAACCGGTACATCCCGGTACTCGAGTTACAATACCACCAAAACCAGTATTAGTTGACGGAGAACCAGAGTTTGAAGTAAAGGATATCCTAGACTCAAAATACACCAGATCCAAACTATACTACTTAGTTGATTGGAAGGGATACGGCCCTCAAGACAGATCATGGGAACCTAGTGAATACATCCATGTACCTCGCTTAATTAAAAAGTTCCATCAGAATTATCCAGCCAAACCAGGACCAGGCAGAAGTGCCACCGTGAGACTGGTCTTGGAGGGGAGTGCTGTCATGACCCTTGCCCCTGGCCCTCACTGGCAAGTCAGCCTTCCAGTTAGGGCCAGGTCAAAGGCCTTAAAACCTCATCCAAGACTCTCTTGGATTCAGTTCTGGCGCCTTTGGCGCCAGGCTCATAACCATCATGAAGACCAACATTAGATGGGACTTTTTACTTGGGACTATTTAACTTGGAGGGGTTCAGCCAACATGGAGGCACACACATAGCTCAGTTACAAGGAACTGAGCTATGCAGTCTAGTCTTTTGGGTGTGGCAGGCCTGGGACTACTTTACCTGAACTACTTTGGGTGTGGCAGGCCTGGGACTATTTTACCTGGACTACTTTACCTGAGACTATTTAAACCACACCCAAACAGCAGAACATGCTTTGCATTATTCTGCTGTGGGCAGCGTAACTCTCACCGTGCCCAGTTCTTTGATGCCAGCTTACCTGAAACCAAGGACCTGCAGAGAGAGAAAGAACACTACAAAACTTACCTGGAACAGTATCCTGTCTTCAATCCATCGCCGACTTCAGTTCCACTCACCTGAAGGTACGAACTCCATCATCCGGCACCGCAAGCATCCTGGAATACCATAACCTGGAAAGAGGAGAAAGAAAGACAGCATTAGTAAGCGTTTACTCACGTTTCCTTCCGAATGAAGAAAGCCACATAATTCTTACCTGGGTAGTCATCTCCTGGTCAGTATCATTGCTTGAACATTACGGCGCTCGGCGAGGAACATCGCAACCTGCAAGGAGAGAAAAAACACAGGTTAGCAGTATAAAAGGAGAAATAGCGCCGTGCATCGCGCATTACTCACCGGACACATCGCGCACACTGCGCTTTCGCCTACCGGCCCATGCTCATCTTCAAACGGCATGACAACTCCAAAATACCTTTCCATACCTAAAAGGAAAGAAGCAAAACATTATTATTCAAACTAAGAGGAACATAAGAACTGCATATAAAGACTGTAAAGCAGCAAACCTACAGAGTCGCAGCAGGCCTGGATTCCCACAGGTGGGGCTTGCACCAGTGAAGTAACTTGGTCGCTGCTCGCCCCCCACATCTACGCGCCCCTGCCACGAGGAGCAGGACGGAGAATCCACCTTCTACAATATTAAGGTGAGGAGAGGGCCCAAGGGGGAGGAAGGAGTTAAGGCCAAGGGAGGTGAGAAAACATAAAGACAATCTGGTATTGAATCCAGCTCTCCTATATTGCAGACCCATCTTTAACCAGAGGCCTTACCAAGGGACCGGGAGATGGTTCGAGAGTGCAAATCATCCAACCAGGGCTGGGTGGCGTCTCCGTGGATACTAAGTGAGTGTAACACGTATTCAGGAAAAATTCCTCTGTCTTCCTATGCTACTTTTGGATCAGGATTTCTTACTTCCTTCTCCAAGTAGTCGGGATTGCGTGCTCTCTGCCTTCTTTTACGTTCCATATCCTCATCGAATTCTCTTTGTTTTCTCGCTTCGTCTCTCCCTCTGTCTTCCTTTTTCTTTTTCATATCCCTTCTTTCATTTGCCCTTTGTATCTCTTCATCCCTGTCTCTGTATTCTTTTTTCTCTTTACTTTTGCTCTTCTTCTATTCTTTTCCTTTCTAGCCTCTCCTGCTCATCAGCTGTTCTTTGTCTATTGTCATGTTTTCTTTGCTCTTCTGCTCTCTTGTTTTTTAGCCTGTTCATCTTGATATAACTGCTCTCGTCTCTGTCTATCCTTTCTTTTTACTCCTTCATCTTTCAATCGTTCTTCCCTTTCTTTGTCTTTTTTATCTTATTCGTTTTGATCTCCCCTTTGTCTTATATCCTCGATGCCTTTATCACTTCTTTCCTTATCGCGTCTCTCCTTGTCCCTCAGGACTTTGGAGGTTACATCTTTCTCAGTATTTTTCTCTGGGCCTTTGTCACTACTTTGCGTAGGTGACTCATAAACCGGATCGCTATATCCTGCTGCTGATTTAAGTTCCCTTAATGGGTATAAATAATGGTTGTGTTGAGCTATCCCTTGATAGTGCGCCGAAAAATAATGGAATGGCAAGTAGCGATGATTAATAAATTCCTTTTATTTTTGTGATGTTAGCGCCTTTGTGGATGACACGTGTTTTGGCAGAGCTGCCTTTATCGAATCCAGGCTATATAGATAGCTCATAAGTCACTGCATAATGCATAAAGGTGCTGAAGTTCACAGGGATGAATCCCTCCTAGTACAAAGAAGTCCTCCGTATGTACGAGTGTGTTCGATAAAGGCAGCTCTGCCGAAACACGTGTCATCCACAAAGGCTCTAACATCACAAAAATAAAAGGAATTTATTAATCATCACTACTTGCCATTCCATTATTTTTCAGCGCACTATCAAGGGATAGCTCAACACAACCATTATATATTGTCACAAACGGAGTGGAGGGACTCTAAGTCTCCGTAGTAGCTAAACCTGGTGCGACGCAAGATCTTTAACATCACCTCAACTTTCATGGACAAACCCTTTTAATTTAACGGGGCGCGTAGGTACTGCAGCAGGTGTCATCACAAACAGTCCCTCACCAAGAATGCAATACTTAATGGGTATAACCCATCGTCTTTTTTAGTCTTGTCTTCTGTTTCAAACAGGGCGGGCGGAGCAAAGGGCTTTTCACCCCCCTCTTTGCATCCATTGAGTATCCAATCTAAAGGAGGCTCCTCCTCCTTCTCTTGTTGGTACATTGTCCAAAGCTCTAAGCTTGCTAGGCGCTTGTCTAGCTTCTTCCCAGTATATGCTGCATGCAAATATGTCATGTGCTGCAGAACTGTCTTCGATAATGATCCGCCTTGCGGCCATGGCATAAACATTTTGTCTGCAGTTCCTTTAACCCATTCTGCACTGTATTGTCTAAGTTTAGGTACATGTTTTAGCAACTGATTGCAGAGATGCACCAGTGGAGTAACCTCCTCCATTCTTAACCCTTCGCTCTTTCTTTGCTAACGCTGGCTTGTTTTGTTTTTTATCACAGATTTAAAAATACGTCTCAAGAAAATAATCCTGTAAATCACAATTTTACTTTAATCTTGCTAAAAAAAAACATCAAATAAAATTTTTAAAAGAATCAATTTCCTTTTTCTCAACTCCGCACTTCTCTATCATAACATTTTTTTTTCTCTTTAACTATGACATTATCATTCCTTAAAAACCACATAAAACAAACAGAAAAACTTGAACGGTCACATAAATCTTCTATGATATTTCCCTTAAGACTCGTCTTGCCCTCTAAAAAATACTTCAGACAAAGTTTAAATTAACCCCTTCGAATTTGTCTTTAACCAAATCCATCTCCTATGTGTTTTGCTACGGGGCTCTGGTTTCAAATTTCTTCTAACATTTTTTAAAACGTATGTATGGGCGTATCCTCCTTATCGTGGTCTCTCACGATTTTTATTTACTATATTGCTCAGCCACACTCAAGTCAATATCTTATTCCCCATATACATATATATCACACTCTTACTCTAACGTTATATTTATCCCTTCTCCCTCTGTTACTCTCCTTTATTTGCTAAGCATGCATCAATTTGCCATACTCCTTTTTTTTTTAACTCACCATTCGCATGCTCGTCTTCCAACCCTCGTGATTGTCGCCTTCGTTACCGCCTCTTCAAGCTGCTTTCCGATCCGCTTCTCGTAGATGTGGGAGGGGTTTCTATACAAACTAGGGGTCCCGTCACACCTTCCTTGCAAGGATTTTTTTCAATTTATACTAACCACTATCTATGGGGAGCTTCACATCCTGTCAGCCGAATGGCAAAGATTGTGCGATATTCCCAAGACTCTAAAGTTTACTTATGTCGACGGCTGATGGTTTTTATTTTTTATATAACCATCCTCTCTCTGCTACCAAGTGAGCTGGGTGTATCAAAACAGCCCTTAAAGATGAGTAGCAATACCCTGGAGATGGATGGGGATGCAGAGTTTATTCATACATCAATAATCAAGACGACTCAGGTAGTTTGGCAAAGGGAGTCTGTTTTATTAACAAGTTTTTAAAACAGGGAGTACAATGAACACCAGCATTCGCTCGATCTTCTTGCTCAATGCATTCTAGAAAAAACTAAGGTTTTATCCTACAAAATCCTAATCAGTGACGTGTAGACCTGCCTCACTTACCAACGTCATCCTACGTGGCAAACTACAAAACCTAACAGAAGGAGCAGGGCTCAAGTCCCAAAACAAATAGTGGGCGACTCTGGCGAGCATTGGGAAGTGACATCATCAGATGTCAATGTCAAATATACAAATTTCACCCAGGCTTGTCTTTCACGATTGAAAAAAACAGCACATGAAAAAAAGCATTTGCTAAGGGAACCAATTTTCATATTACCTTATACATTCACACACACCTTTAAACCTGAGAACGTGTAACAAAACATATCCGAATAGAAAGATGTCAAAATGAGAGATTTTGGAGCCTTACTTTCTATTTCCATGACCTATGGGATTAAGTGTCTCATTTCAGAAGCGCAAGGCCAGGGTTCGATTCCCGCAGCACTGAAGCCTGTCAATATTCTTTATTTATTTTTTAAATGTGTTAAACACACCGGGGGGAGCGGTGTCCGCCCGCATGGTCCCTTAACTTGATCCAATGTAGCGTCAGTCTAGGAAGTTTTCGAGGGAGTTTAGACAGATAAGGCAAGGTTGTACCCTCTGGCAAAGTCAGAAAGTAAACAGTATGGTGAAACAACAGTATATACTAACCTTGGGGGTATGGATGCCTGGGATAGGGTGGGAGTGGTGCTTTTGGATGAAAGCGAGAGGGACAGCCCTAGCGCCCTGAAAAAAGTTCAATAAAAACTCTTGAAACACCTCTGGAAATTGTAGTGCTTTTTGAGCCATCTGTGACACCTCATTATGTCACATCCGTCTTTACTGGAAGGCTTCAGGCCACCTACCCGATCTGGCACGCCAACAGCAAAATAGGATCTGACACTTTATGGGACAACATTCTAGAAAGACTGGGGAAAGACAAACGGCAGAGGCGTCGCTAGGGGGGTGGCTGGGAGGCCTGTAGCCCTGGGTCTTTTGGTTGTAGCCCTGGAAGGAAGCTCTGGGGTTACAACCAAAAGGCTAGCTAGCCCCGACAGTCCTGACATTGGCAAAGAGCCAGATCTTTTTCAGACCTAGCAACATCCCTGATAAACAGTATCAAAGGCAGCAATTGCGAGATGTAACATAACAGGAAACATATAGTCAGGGCCGGCCTTAGGGCAGGGTGGGCCGGGTGACCACCCGGGGCGCCACAGCACCCCAGGGCGCCGTTAGACCCCCAGAGCGCCAGCTCGGGGGAGCATTTCAAAGGCTACCCCGATCAGGCATAGTGGGAGAAGTGTCCTTTGAAATTAAATGCGCTCTCGGGAGCGGGCACATTTAACAACAATAGGATGCTGGCACCCTATTGAGATCATTACCGCCCCGCTGCAACGCAGGAGCGGGGCAGTTTTCAATAGAATAGGGAGCTGATGCTTGCATCAGCGCCCTATTCCAGTGATTAACTCCCTGTTCCGGTGCAGGAGTTGCGAGATAATCAGCTTAATATGGTGCCGCAGCACCCTATTGTTGTTAAATGCGCCCACAGCCTTCTCACACCAACGAAAAGAAACATTTGATGCCTCCAAACCTCCCCCATCCCCCTCCCGCCTGAACAAGGGCACAGTGGATAAGTGGGGGTAAATTGTTATTTTTCAGCCTGGGTAGCTGCCGCCACTAAGGCTGGCACTGTATATAGCACTGATAGGTCCCTGTGCCCTGCTGGCCAAGGGCCAACGCGGTACGCTAACAGTGCAGCAAACACACAGCACCAGAACAGCCGACGCACAAACACCTGAGCCCAAATATCCTGATCAGCAGCAGTTAACAAGAGACCATTGTTAAGTTACAGTGATAACGGCGTGTTATAGGTGTTTTGCTTGCATTTTCACATTGCAGAGGAAGCTCGGTGAGATAGGTCTTTGACCATGAGGGACAGGCTTTAGGGACATGCTGGGTCGTGTACTGGACCTAAGTTAGTCCCGTAGAAAAAAAAAAACTTTCTTCCAGAGATATTTGTGTGTAGTACCTGTGCAAAATACACGCACTGATCAAAGAATGTTGCCAAGACAACGAACGGACAGTTGTAATGAGATAAATACATTGACACAGCCGCAATGGCATTAAGCTTTGTAACAAAGAAATACATCAAACGGACACTGTTACGGTTCCGACAGGCCTTGCAAGAAAGCAGAACCCACTTCAAACGCAATCAAGCCGAAACACGTGTCATCAGTAAAAGGCACCAAACAGAAAAGGCACCATGTGCTACTATGAATAAAATTGATTAGAGAAAATCAACCAAGAAATTGTGATTTTTGGCGCAGTCTCCAGGAGTTCTTTCTCTTGTTGTCCATTATAGTGGTTTCTGGCTATATCCGCTTTCTCCACCGAGACACGACATCACTACTTGAAGTAAAGGATTGACAGTAATTCAGTGGTTATTAGTGGGAAAAGGCTGCACTAAGGAGTCGCCGACTAGACTAGCTTCTACTAAAGCCAAATCTCACATAACCCATACATTCTTAAATGACCATTGGCAATGCCAACAGTTTTGGCTTTTGTGTAGGCATGGGAAAGGCATTTTGCCAGGCACTGCCGTAGTGGGATTAACTGTCCATTGATGGTAGCAGCTGCAAAGTGGTCAGTACCTGGGCACATAATAGCACTGCCTGGTGAATGCCTAATATTGATAAACAAGCTTAAACTGTTGGCTTTGGCAATGCTTTTTTTAACAGGACTTCAGTGAAGGACAAGTTATAAATGGTGTGGCTGAAGGCAGACCTGGTTGACATTTTTTATTTCACCAGTAGTGCTTTTACAGTTCCAATTACGTTATTAATATTCAGAAGACTGCTTTGAGAAAAAACTGGCAGGCACTTTAGGCAAAAGAATTGATGGTAAGGCTTCATAAAGCTAGCTCAAAAAACATCCCAGGAGGTGTTTTGGGTGGGGAGGGGTAGAAAGCAGGTGGAAAAGCTATAGGAATTAGCAGGTCCATTGGCAGTCAATGGGTGGGTAAATAACCAAACGTGTGCAGGCGTTGTGTCCCAAAAGGCACAATAGGGTTAGAAAGTGGATAGCAGGATTCAGGGAGTTGATGTTGGAAGGGCGAGAAGATCGGCCAGACAGGATCTTTGAATAAAACTTAGAGGTGAGTACAGTAATGTGAAATAGACGAGAGATACTATGGTCCATTCACTGCACATCTGTACATGCATACAATGGGCAACCACACAATCAACAATGTAAATCTCAATAACAAGTATCTGCAGCATTGCTCTCCCCAGCTCCCCTCCTTCCATGATGCCACTGTGTTTGCCCATATTTTTGACCCCATGGTTGGCTGGGAGGTCTACATTTGAAGATTTACTTATGGAAAGTCCTGGCCAGCACCACCCTTCCCTGCTTCATTGTGATGGATTTTTATTTCAAAAATGAAGGTAGGGAAAGAAACAGGGACAAAATACAAAATCTCAGGGGAAGAGAGACAAAACACATGAAGGAGCAAAAAAGAGGAGAAAGTGTGACAAAGGGTATCAAGGGAGGAGAGACAGATTCTAGCAGAGAGGAGAAGTATAACATAGAGAATGGTACATTGGAGAGATAAAATCAGAGAGCAGAGAAAAACATTGCCAGGGAGTAGGAGGGGCAATAGATACATGTTTAGAGAGAGGAGTGAACATAAGAGGAGTAAGAGAATGCTAGAGAGAGGAAAGAGGGCAGGTGGAAGATAAAAACAGAGTGTGAGAGAACAGGACAGAGGGAAAGGGATGACAGGATCATGAGAATTAGGGCCTGTCTACTACACTAACGGGAACTTCTTGTAGTGTCTGTTTGCTGTACTGCCGGATGCTAATTTCTCCATCTGAGGCTCCCTTTCTACCTTTCCAGCAGCCTGCAGGCTACCCCACTGCTTGGCTGCAGTGCTCTGTCGTCATGTCATTCTGCAAATGCGAGCACAATATTTGCCATTTGTAATATAGACACATCATTTAATTGTTAACATCATGTCTTTCAGAGACAAGGATCTATTCATTTGTTGCTGGCAGTTGAAGAATGGTCATTCGCATTAGCTTTTTTCAAGAGGGTGGCATGCCCGCAGAACAACATTCAATATCAAAGTTACAAGTTCACAGCACAATCACACAGACCCAAAAGTGCTGCCTTCAAATACTAGGTCTAGCCTCATATGGTGATGCACTGCCATTTTATGAGGCACCGTGGGCACAACCGCTGGGGGCATGTCTGGAAAAGGTAGCCCTGCAGTTGTTTTTTGAAACACAGCACAGATGCTGCCCATATACAGGCCAAGTGGGAGGGGTTGCATTTTTTGGATGCCTGGAAAGCGGCGCTTCTCTCACCTTTTAGAGGCTAAAATACCTGGCGCAAAAGGCAGAAGTTGGTCGGTGGTGGCTGTTTTTGCTATTCCTTGTAGGCGCGTGTTTAATGACTTTAGCTGTCAAAGTAGTGTGGAGCTAATCCTAAAATCCACAGTCTTGAGGCAAATATGCCCCTTCACTAGGAACCAATGTAAAAGGCGTCTGACTGCAGAGGCATGTTCTCTACTGGGAAGAACACTTGCCACAGTTTGGGTCGTTTGAAGAATGATGCTAAGGAAACCTGGCATCCCTGAGGCCCTGATTTTGATTGAGGTGCGCGCATATATGCTGTACCTATTAAATCTGGCAGTGGGGGCGGGGGTGGTACAGGGTCCAGTTCATGTGTGTGCTTTGAATAATGACACAGCAGTCGCTGAGCAGCTTCATAGTGAGCCTACAGACCTCATCTACAGGAGGAGGATCAACGTACTCCAGATGTCAGAGGTGCAAGTCCTGCAGCTGTATAGGTTGGACTGTGAACAATCCCATCCTGTACATACTGGACTCAGTTGTAGTGTCCTGTTTTCATGTCTGCACCCCTGTCCCAAGTCTATGTCTTCTGCCAGTTCCGAACGTGGGGATATGTCACGTGAGAAGGAGGGGCGTGGCATGGGCGTAGGACATGGGGGCGACAGGGGGGACAAATCCCCCCCCCACAATTTTAAGTGGGGGGGATGTAATGTAATTTATCCCCCAGAATATGTATTTGGTGTGTCGTGCAGGGATCTGTTTTTGAAGTGGGGGGAGGGGCTGCTTACTATGTAAGCTGCCCTCTCCCCCTGGCCCCCAAAGCATGGAGGCAATACCCTGGGGGCAGATGGGTGATCATCTGCCCCAGGGAAGGGGGGCAAACAAAAAAAAAGATGTTATTTTTAAACATAGTTTTGGGTGCAGGTGGGACCACTAGCCCCCACCCTAAGTGGATTGGGGCACCTAATGTAGCCCTCCCTGGGGGCAGATTTCTGCCCCTAGGAAGGGGTACATGAGATGCCCTCCATCCATTTGGGGTGGGGGGAGAGGCCACCGCAAATATTGGCAGAGCCACCCCCTTCCCAAGCCTGGGGCAGTACGTTTTGCCACCCCCCTGGGTGCAGATGGTCACACACATGTGCCCATCTGCCCCTAGGGAAGGGCAAAACGAATATATATATATTATTACTTGTTTTGGGTGGGGGGCCCACTAGACCACCAGGATTTTTTGTGTTTGAAAGCGAGGATGGCCCTCTCCCCCCACCCTAAGTGGATGGGGGCACCTTATGTAGCCTTCCCTGGGGGCAGATTTCTGCCCCTAGGAAGGGGTTCATGAAATGCCCCCATCCATTTGGGGTGGGGGGGTCACTGCAAATATTGTCAAAAACCACCCCCCAAGCCTGGGGCAGTCCGTTTTGCTCCCTCCCCCTGGGGGCAGATGGCCACACACATGTGCCCATCTGCCCCTAGGAAAAGGGCAAAACAAAAATAAAACAGATTATAACTTGTTTTGGGTGAGTGTGGGGGGGCCACTGAACCACCATGGATGTTTTTAGTGGAAAGGGGGTGGCCCTCTCCTCCCACCCCAAATGGATGGGGGGCATCTCATGTAGCCCTCCCTGGGGCAGATTGCTAGCACAATCTGCCCCTAGGAAAGAGGCAAAACAAAAACAAAAATAAAAAAAATGATAACTTGTTTTGGGTGGGTGTGGGGGTCACTAAACCACCATGGATGTTTTTAGTGGAAAGGGGGGTGCCCATGGGTGTCTTCTTTTCGGAAATGCATGGGGTTCTCTGGTTTCCTTGGTGGCTTTGACACCCTAGTCCCAAATCTGTAGGTTGTCCACATGAGCAAAATCTGCTTTGCCGAAAGGCTTGGGGTTATCAGTGGGTTAGCCTTTTCCCTTTGCGCCCAGGTAGGTGCATCCACACATGTGAGGTACCATTTTTGCCTGGACACCTGTGGGAATGCGGGAAGGTAGGACATCTGTTGTTGGCGGCGTGTTTCGGTGGGTGGGCAGAGGGAAATGTCTCTGAAATTTGGTGGAAAAAACACAATTTTCAGACATTTCACTCTGGCCACCCAATGAAACACGCCACCAACAACACATGTCCTACCATCCTGCGTTCCCACAGGTGTCCTGACGAAAACAGTACCTCACATGTGTGGGTGCACCTAACTGGGCGCAAATGGAACAGGTTAACCCACTGTTAACCCCAAGCCTTTCGGCACAGCAGATTTTGCTCATGTGGACAACATACAGATTTGGGCCTATGGTGTCGAAGCCACCAAGGAAAACAGGGAACCCCATGTATTTCCCAAAAGGGGACACCCCATGGGAATCCACAGAGGTCTGACTTGCGTGAATCGCCCCAGAATGTCTTACCCACAATCCCCGGCAAAGTCTGAAATTTGGTGAAAAAACTACAATTTTCAGACATTTCCCTCTTGCCACCCACCGAAACACGCCGCCAACACCACATGTCCTAGCTTCCCGCGTTCCCACAGGTGTCCTGACATAAACAGTACCTCACATGTGTGGGTGCACCTACCTGGACGCAAAGGGAAAAGGCTAAACCACTGGTAACCCCCAAAGGGTTTGGGGAGACAACCTATAGATTTGGGCCTAGGGTGTCGAAGCCACCAAGGAAAACAGGTTACCCCATGCATTTCCAAAAAGAAGACACCAGTGGGATTCCACAGAGGTCTGACTTGCGCGAATCGCCACAGAATTTATTACCCACAATCCCAGACAAAGTGAAAATTGTGTTTTTCCATCAAATTTCAGACTTTGTCAGGGATTGTGGGTCATAAATTATGGTGCGATTCGCTCAAGTCAGACCTCTGTCGATTCCCACGGGTGTCTTCTTTTCGGAAATGCATGGGGCTCCCTGTTTTCCTTTGTGGCTTTGACACCTTAGGCCCAAATCTATAGGTTGTCCACATGAGCAAAATTCCAGAAAATCTGCTGTGCAAAAAGACTTGGGGTTACCAGTGTTTTAGGCTTTTCCCTTTGCACCCAGGTAGGTGTACCCACACGTGAGGTACCATTTTCGTCTGGAAACCTGTGGGAACTCGGGAAGGTAGGCCATGGGTTGTTTGCTGCGTGTTTAGGTAGGTGACCAGAGTGAACCGTGCAGAAAATGTAGGTTTTTTTCTGTCATTTTCCCGATTTCCCCCCAAACTATGGAATCTTTCCCTACATAGTTGTTGCCTGGCCTGCGCAAATCACCCCTTCCTAAACTTGGAATATTGTCTACTTTTCAGAAATTTATGCCTTTCTGGCTTCCCATTCAGCTTTCCTACCCTTTTCTTCCATTCCGTCCACACGTGTCCTATTGGATAAAAAACGCCAAAATCGCCCACCTCTCACAAAACGGCTGATTAGCTTATCAAAATATGTTATTTTGGTTTCCATTCAATCTGTTCTTGAAAGCCTGGCAAATGGCGAATCCAGCACAGCAAACCATTTGTTCCTAGCTCTTACAAGGAAAACACCACAGGCTTCTTTGTACAACATTGTATTGGCATTTTCTGAAAAAACCCAAATGTTCTCCTTTTTGGTCATTTTCTCTCACCCCCCTATAGCAAACTAGGATTGCCGGGTGGCGTTACGACTGCCTACATGTGGGAAAAAAGGGGCCAACTTTGGCTGAGATATCTCATGTAACAAAGTTACAAGGGATTGAATGGCGACATACCGAAATCACCAAAAAAGGCCTTGGCACTGGGGGGAAATACCCATGGCAGTTAAGGGGTTAAGACGGTAAAGCCCCAGAGGAGATATCATTTGTAAGGTAGCTCAGTTAGTTAATGCTCCAAATGCAGATTGTGCACAGGAATATGTAACATCTATGTTCAGCACCTGGCTTAATCTTCCGGTGGGATAATAGGCAGAGTAAATGCATTCAGCTTCCGATGCAACACAGCATTTTCAGGTCAATTGGTTCAGAAAAAGTGGTGGAAAACACTATTACTGTCGCTTTTTTCTAATTGGCCAGATTTTCGTGCATTTTCTGGGTGGAGTTTGTGAGCCGTGTGGACATACCAGGACCCCCTGTATTTCCCGCTCCACCAGACAAATGTGGCATTACTGCCAGCAGGGATTCTCATGCTGGAAATAAGGAAAGGGATTCCTCTGGGATCTGCTTGGAAATGAAGCCTGGTAAAAGCAGGCGGAGTCCAGAGGAAGCCATTGTCAATTCCGCCAGCAATCGCTAATTGCGCGGGGTATTTACACTCTTCCGAAGTGGAAAAGCAATGTAATTTCACCTGCCTTTTACGCTAAAATCTTCAATTTTGTGGCGGAAAAGTAAAAACGTGCGTCAATGGAAGTGGTCCACTGCATGCAGTTTACTTTGCGCCTTGATGCTTGGGGGTTTTGCGTGATGCTACACATGTAATAAATAAATAAATACAATTAACATGACCCCAGATAAATGGCAATTCGTGATCAGAATGAGTGGATATGGCATGTCGCTGGTAAGAGGGTGTCCTGTGCTTGAGTGCGTTGGCAAATGCCCTTAATTGCCATCTCGCGTTAAGCAGGTGCTTAAACCCATCAGTGTGGATTGTGTAATAATAAGTCGACAGGTATTTCAAATGGCCAATTTCGCTCTTTGGGTGACATTGTCAAAGTGGGAGAATGTTGCCCAGCATGTGCCACTTTCTCTGCGGAGTGAATTGTGCCCACCCCGAGGAAGAAGTGTGAAAAACCCACAAGGACACTGTGCCCTGCTCTTTCTGTGTGTGTCTTCCCCACAGGGCGACAGATGCAGACTCAGACATGGGTAAGTATCAGGTGGCAAGCCTGTACCCTAGTTGATGTGGCAAAGGATTCCAGACTTCTGAGGCTGATAACATTAGTAGCATTGAGTTACATGCCACCTGACAGGTATGTGTGATAAAGTTGCAAAGCAGAGCTGTTAGTGGACTAAAGCAGGAGGCAATGTCTGCCCACCCTCAAAGGGTACGTACAACCAAAAGTAATAGGCCGCTCCCCCCATCATGGCTGTAGGGGCCAGGCTCCAAACCAGGGCAAGAATTCCCTCCAATCATCCATGCCCACGTGTAGGGTACCCCTCGTGCTCCAGGAACCCTGTTGAGCAACCTCTGTGCTTTCCAGGTGATACTAATGTCATTTAAAGCCAGGTAATCGCTTAATTGCAGCTGGAAATTAGCTGCTGGCGTGATCAAAATGTCTTAACCAAGTGTGCCATCATCCCCTTCATTTATACGCAATATATGAGCTCTCCCGTTTCTTCATCCACTGAATTACTGTTAGAAACAAAGGCAAGGGTTGTGTCTCTTGTGTAGGCATTAGGAAGGCAGATGCCAGCCTCTGGCATAATATTCCCATGTTCTTCCAATATTGGCTAGCTATTGCCCTCTTATGGCCACGTAGAACCATCATGGCAGTGACTGGCAAATGCTTTTCCCTTGCAGACAGAAAAGCGGAAATAAGAGGCCAATTCAAGACATGGAACAAACAGAAGTAAAGACAGACTACAGCTGCCATTGCTGTGTTAGGGAGAATATGTTGAGTGTTCAAGCAAGGAGGTATGCATTAAGCAAGCAAGCAGTGAGCCAAGGGAGAGACAAAGAAAGGCCAGAGGGGCACTTTGAATAATGTAAAAGGGCAGAGGACCCATGCTCTGCCGTCCTAGTAACATATGAGAGAATCAAATAGATCAGGCTTTGCAGCAAATGTTAAATGAGAAAGGAACAGAGTCCAGCTCTGCATTCAGAATAACAAAGGCAAAGAAAGGCTAGTCTCTGAAGCCAGCATGAGATGGAATAAGAGGCACCAGACTCATCGTGAGAGGCTGGCCCGGCCCTCGCATGGGCGCTAGAGGGGCAGCCCACATAGCGGGCTGCCCCTCTGGCCACCCACCTGGGTCCACATACACTCCATCTAGTAGGCATCCCCCGGGTCCGACAAATCCGGCCGTGGACCTGGGGAGTGCTTATAAGGGGGTGGGCTTGCGATCGCTCATAATCCTTGTTTGCTGTACCCCCTGCCCCCGGAGGACAGTCAAAGCAGTAAGATCACACACCTGATCCCTCTACTACCATAACAGGGCTTACTCAGTGGTAGAAACACGATTTCCTCTTTCTTTGAAACCCCCATCCTTCCATTCCAAGAGACACACACGTCTCCTTGCCCCACACAAAAAAGTAGCAACTTGCAGTTGGTAGAAAAGGCTGCAACTCCTTTATTTTGCAGGAGTCCACTTACTGGTGATCTGCCTCTTAACGAGCTGGCGTCCTAGCTGTGGCCCACTGGAAGTAATTGTTATTTCCTCTCTCTTACCATGAGCTCATAGTCAGATGAAAAATCCAGAAATGCAACATACAAAGACATGTTCTTTGCTGCTGCATCCTTTAATTTTCTTATGTTTTCTTTTGTCCTTTTCTCTTGTTTTATACAGTGATATTTGTAATTTAATACGTACTGCTATTTTAATTCTAATTTTGTGAAAAGTCGAGTTCTTTGACTAAAACACAATAAATAAGTAAGCAAATAAATAAATAAATAAATAAATAAATAAATAAAGCAAAGTCCCCAAAATGTCCTCTGTCCCCCCCAGATTTTATGTGTCTCCTACACCCCTGGGGCATGGTACTTTCATTCAGAGTCAGGAACATGAAATAAAGATAGGTCACGTCCTCCTCATCACTGTGTCCGCGTCGTTATTACTGATCCTGCTTTATTATTAATGTTAACCACGAGGTAGAATAGAACTTTGGCGACAAGTGTAACCTGCCTGCCTGTGTGCTTCTGAGGGTTCTGGATCACAGCAGCATTGCAAGCCGTGCTGCATTCAAACAGCGGATGCCGGCAGGCCTGATTGAAAAGGTCTTGAACCGCGCTGCCAGTCCTGTGCCCGCACCCTGCAACTCAATGGGGATTTTGTCTGCCGTGCTGCATGATTAATGGAGAAAGGGAAGGGTTGAGCTAAGCGCTCCTCCCCCGCTGCCTACGCATTTCGTTTGGAAGCACGTCATTAAGAAAAGAAAAAAACAGCATTTCTTGTGAAGCACATTCTTAATTAAAGCAGCCTGGTTCATCCGTGCTGGTGGATGGACTTATTCCTCATTATACAGTGCCTGTCTGCTCTCATACTGTAGGTCGAGGCTTGAGGAACGGTGCAGCGGTATTCACATCAGAACAACTCAATCCACAGGCCCAGTGGTGATCAGTGGCCTATAAAACAAGTTATCAAGACACTGGCCCTCATTCCGAGTTTGGAGGTAAGTACCGTCCCTTACCAGCATGGTGCAAATAGCGTGTCCGAGCTGGCAGCAGTCCACTAATAGAGGAAAATTACGAGTTCGCGGGCACGAGCTTTGCGCCATGCCAGTAAGGTACTTAGCACCATGCCGCAAAAGTGTCCCAAAAAGCCCTATCGGCATCAAGTGCACCGTAGATAACACTACCGCCATAGTCCAAAGCGGCATTAGCGGTGACCGTAAATAGCGGCGGCCATAATTAGCGTCATCGCACAGGAACGGGAAGGAGCACGGCAGCCATCTTTAAAAACACAATCCATTGCCATCCTCACCACATAGGACCCCTGGGACACTGGTGATCGACCAAAAACATCCGACCTTACAAGAATGCCCAAAGCACCCAGGAAGGGATCTGCCCGCCTGAGAAAGGAGCGCTTCAGTCCGGATGAACTACAGAGGACAGTGCAGGGACAGTGTTCAACAGCAACATGAGGAGGGAGGCAGTGTTGCGTAAAAAGGAAATTTGGGCACTAGTCGGGCAGAAGGTCAGTGCAGTGGGCAACACCCCCCCCGCACGGTCAAGGATTGCCGCAAAAGGTGGGATGACCGGCGGCTGAGGGTGCGGAACATTCTTTCGGCAAACCGTTCCCAGGCCTTGGAGACCGGAGGAGGACCAAGTTCTCCAATTAAGCTCACACCGTGGGAGGAAACATGTGCGAGCATGATTGGCCCAGAATTCTTAGAAGGCGTAAGAGAGATGGAGTGTGGTGCCACATCTTCTGCTGATGGAGGTGAGTGTCCAAAGTAAAAACTGCAAAGCCAAATCAGATGAAAGTCAATGCCAATGTCTGTCCAAAGAGTGACGCCATGGTCGGCCACACACACACACGCCCTGTAAAGTATGCCGAAGCAAGTGAGACGCATGCCGATGCCTGGTGCAAGGCCGTAACGCACATGACACATACCACACAACGTGGGAAATTCCATGAGGCACACACCGTGCATGACCCAAATTGTGAGCATGTCAGACAGCACAGTATCTGGCCAACATGAGTGACACCGACATATGGCTGCATTTACCACCCATGTATGGAATGACGTGCCGTTCCCGACCCAAATGCCTATTACCTTCAATTGTGTGGATGTGCAATCATACCAATGTATGTATGATGCCTATCCAAACATCACTCATGTCCCTCTCTTTCACCCCCACAGGCAGTGAGCATGACAGTGAGGAGCAGGACACCACCCCTGCACAGGACAGCAACCGTCCCTCCACAACCAGGGGCCAAGCCAGGGGGCGCTGTGTCCCAGCAAGGAAGCCACCACAGGGACACATACCACCAGCAACACCAAGGCCCGTGGAGGGCACACCACCCCCACCCCTCACTGCACTGCCTGCAGGCACCTCTCCAATGCCACGTTCAGAGGAGTCCAGTGGGGCTGGGGAGGTGGCAGCCATGGCATCCCTCGCAGTCAAAGACAGCCCCGATGACATCTGGGGCACCTTTGAGGACGACTCAGTGGATGTTGTCCACACCCCAGCACAATTGTCAGCCCCCCAGGTATCCATGAGTGACACTGTTACCAACACACCAGAGCAGTCTGGGCAAGAACAGACCCAGGGACATATCAGTCCCGTATACAGTACCAGGGAGGATGAGCAGGCTAGGCATGCCAGACAGATCCCCAGCAGGGCCACTCGTGCAGCCGCAGTAGCACAGCGGGCTGACCAGCTCACTGCCCTAATCCAGGAATTTGTGCAGGACAACCAGCAGGCCAAGGAGGAGTGGCGAGCGGATTTGAGGGCACTGGGCCAGTCCATCACTGATAACACAAACCGCCTCTGGGAGGTGCTCGGGCGCATCGCCAATGCTTTGGAGGCAGCTGTTCCCGCCCAACAGCCTCAGCATGAGGCCACACCGTCCACAAGCAGCTCTACATAGACCAGCCCGCTCCACTGGTCGCTCCATGCGCTGCGCCGACAGGACATGCCTACGCCTGGCTCCAGGAGCGCTGCGTGACTGTACTGGCAGCCTCATGTGGGCTCCGTGGACCCTATGGGACTTGTGTGGGGGAGTTGTGGGGGAAGCTGGAGGGGGGCGGGGGTATGTGGAGGAGTTGTGGGGTGAGGGGGAGGAGGCTTAGGGTGTGTGGAGGAGTTGTGGGGGGAGATGAAAGGGGGGAGGGTGTGTGGGGGAGTTGCAGGGGGAGAAAAGGGGGGTGAGGGTGGTGGAGGGTTTGTTATACACGTTAATATCATTACTTTCAATACATCGGTTGTGTTAAAAAAAAGAACCAGAGTGGACATTCATCATTGCGCATGTGTCATTTAATCTTGCACAGTGCATAGTGTACATGTACCCCCACACCCAGTGCCCTATGTCCTACTATTATATCAACCTCTGCTGGCATGTAAGTCAGAAATATTGTGCTATCACTGACTGGCGCACAGCACGTCCCTCCTGTGCATCGCCACCGTGATGAGCTCCTGCCCCATCTTCATCATCAGGTGGTAGGTGTTCCATGTCAGGGGGCAGGGGCACATTCCGGCGGATGCACATATTGTGCAGCATTACACATGCCATGGTGATCTTGGCCACCTTCTCATGTCTGTAGAGGAGTGCCCCACCCGACCGGCTGAGGCAGCGAAATCGTGCCTTCAACAGGCCAAAGGTCTGCTCAATTACCACACGTGTACGGGTATGGGAACGATTGTAGTCCTCCTCGTGCCTGTTCTGTGGGTTTCGGACAGGGGTCAGGAGCCACAGCTTCAAGGGATAGCCACCATCACCTGCATGAGAGGGGAATGAAGGTAAATGTTCGCACATTCATGTTGCACAACTTTACTAGTCTCACATGGCTGCCGGGAATTGGTGCCCACATGCAGATGTCCCTGGATGCATTGACCCCATATCAGGTCCCGCTATGTGTCCTGTGCTATGGACTAATGGTCTGGGTTGCATCTTCAAGATGATTCATGGTGTGCACTGACATCTTGTTGCACGTGCATCGTAGATGCATACAGCAGTGTTGTAGTAAAATGAGTGATGTGTTGTGTTTTGTGAGATTTACTAGTAGGCAGCGTTGGCTGGAGTCTGTACAATATTGGGCATTCTGCACTGATCATTTTCGTGTTGACATGCAGCATTCCTATGGGTGTGCCGAACCAGTGACACACTGTGGAATCCCTGGTTGGCTCAGTTCAATGCACTCCCAGGTATGATTGTCCTGTGTGGTGATATGCTGGAGACAGCAACATAGTGCATTTGCACTGCATGGTGCAGGATGGCCTTACGGTGGGTGAGGGCCACTGATGAGTGGTGCATGTGTAGTGGAATGTGGGCTGGTTACCTGTTAGTCATGTAGTGATAGGTGTCGGCCTTTCTTCATCACTATGGGATTTGGATGTCATGTACCGTTTCTGATGCTTTGGGGCACAGTGTTCGGTGATGTCCACATCGTGCACTGACATCAACATTCCCACCCAGGTGGAGTATGCATCCCCCTCTTCCCACCCACGTGGAGTATGCATCCCCCCCTTCCCACCCAGGTGGAGTATGCATCCACCCACCTCACAACCCCGATGCACTGCCATGGCACAGTCAGGGAACTCACCAAGCAGCCAGGCACATCATCCAGCATGTCGCTCCATGAAGCGTGGTAGTGTGGAGTTCCGCAGGACCATAGAGACATGAGTTGATCTGGGATATCGGGCACAGCAATGTGTGATGATCTTGCTGGCGTCGCATACCATCTGCACATTGATGGAGTGGTATTGCTTGCGGTTGCGATACACCACCTCCATGGCATGCGGGACCACCAACTCCACGTGGGTGCAGTCGAGGGCACCTACGCAATTTGGCATGCCTGCCAGTGCATGGAAGGCAACTTTTGTATCGAATATCTCCTGGTGAGTGCGTGGTAGGGATATGTAGTCCCTTGTGTGCTTGAGGAGGGCATCCAGCACTTGGTTCAGAATCCAGGAAAATAAGGGTTGTGATATGCCATGCATGTGCCCCACTGTGTGCTGGTAGGTGCCTGTGGCAAGGAAATGGAGCGCAGACACTACCTTCAGTAGAGGGGGGATGGCGGTGCGTATTTCTATGAGGCTCACTATGTCGTCGTGTATCAGGTCCACTATGGTGGTGATGGTGTCCCGGTCAAGCCGGTACAGGGTGTAGATCTGCTCAGGGGTTAGATTGAATGGACTGGCTCTGATGCGAGGGATTGTGGGCTGCCGGGGTGGTAACGGTGGCTGCACTGGTGGGGCATGCTGGCCTGTCTCACTTTTACGGACTTGATGGTCGTGCAGTATATGGATACCTCCGTCCCCAAGTAACCCACAGGCAACACCAAAAATACTGCCTGAGTGGTCTTTGAGGTCACAGGTGTGGAAGTCTGTCGGGCCTGGATTCGGGAACAGCCAGAACAATCCCTTGACCGCTGTAAGGCAATATATGTTTAAGTACAGGGTGGATATGACAATTCAAGAGCAAAGAATAGTTTACCTAAATAGTGCTTACCTATGTGTATGGAAGTGTCGCACAGAGGAAGGCTAGGCACTGGGCAATTGCAATGAAGAGCCTCTCCCAGTAGAGTACGATGACGGTGCTGAGCCCCAGTAGTGGCTGGATGGAATCAAGGGAAGCACCGCAGGTGAACACCTAGCGTAAGGCCAATGGTCAAAACGTAATCCGTAGAATAATCCGATACGAGTCCGTGGTCTGGCAACGAGGAGACAATGCAGATGCAGGTCGTAGGCAAAAACAATCCGTAATACAAGTCCGTGGTCTGATAACAATGAGTTCAGAATACCAAGAGTAGATCCAGGGTGCAAAACAATCCGTAGTACAAAGTCCGTGGTCCGATAACCATGAGTTCAGAATACCAAGTGCAGATTCAAGATGTAGGCAAAGGAATCCGTAGTACAAAGTCTGTGGTCTTGGCAACAATGAATGCAGAGAGCAGATTCAAGACGAAGCGTCACGCAATCAGGGAAGGAAACAGCTGTGAAGCAACGTCTTCCGTGTTTCCATGCGTATTTAACAATAGCAGGAGTCACATGATCCACAGCACGGAAGCGTTGATACGTGGTGGGACGTCACGTGTCACGTGATCCGTGACGTGCAGGTCTGTGGACGGTGCCGGGGAGAGTCACGTGATCCGTGACGTGCAGGTTTGCGTGAACCGTATCGGGTGCTGTAACCAAACGGGAGTCTCCACTTCAACTGCCAGTACCGGGAGGGGCGATAAACACCAGGCCTGCCATATCGTGTTCTGCTATGATATGTGAGAGGGCGAGCTGATGTCCGTGTCAGAGTGTGCGTGTTGTCGGGAAACAGGATGGGTGGTGGTTGGAATCGGGTGGGAACCAATAGGAGGTGCATTCGAATGTACAGAAGACGTGACAGAGCCCCCCCTCAAAGGCCCACGACCCCGTGGGCACGCAGGATAGTCCCTGTGAAAACGTGCAACAAGAAGCGGGGCCTGGACATCCCGGGACGGAACCCAAGAGCGGTCCTTGGGTCCATACCCCACCCAGTCCACAAGGTACTGGAGCTGACCCCTTCGTACACGGGAACCCAAGATAGCACTAACCTCATAGACATCCGGGGAGGACACGGAGACAGGGGCAGGTGGTGTATTGATACGAGTGGGGGCAAGGCAAGGCTTGAGGAGGGAGGTATGGAAAACCGGATGGATCCGCCAATCAGGAGGAACAGATAGGCGTAAAGCCACAGGATTCAGGACTCTGGTGATCCTATAGGGACCAACAAAACGGGGCAACAACTTGCAACAACCATGGATACGTAAGTGTCGAGTCGACAGCCTCACCCGATCACCAACGCGATACTCAGGCGCCACAGCCCGCTTCCTGTCTGCTTTTGCTTTCATCACCGTCTGTGCTTCACGCAGGTGAACAAGAGTTTGAGCATGGACCTCAGCTAGATCGCGAGCACAGGCGTTTGCAGCAGGAGTAGCAGTGAGGAAATCAGGAAGCGGAAGGGTACGTGGATGTTGACCGTACATGGAATAGAAAGGGGAAAAGCCGGTAGCTGAGTGCCATGAATTGTTATATGCAAACTCGGCGAGGTGAAGCATGTTATACCAAGAGTCCTGGTACTGAAGGGTCAGACAGCGTAGATACTGCTCTAGGACTTGGTTCACCCTCTCGGTCTGCCCGTCGCTTTCTGGGTGGTAGGCTGAGGAGAAACATGAATCAATACCCAGGAGCTTGGTAAGAGAAAGCCAAAAACAGGACGTGAATTGCGAACCACGGTCCGACACGATGACTTGTGGAAGACCAAAGAGGCAAAACACTGCCTTGAAGTACAAGCGGGCCAAAGTCAGAGCCGAGGGTATGCCAGTACATGGGATGAAACGGGCCATCTTAGTGTAGGAATCCACGATAACCCATATGGTGTTGTAACCCTGTCTGCGGGGTAGATCTGTAACAAGATCCATAGATATCGTGTGCCATGGCTTGGGGGGAACGGGCAAGGGTTGGAGCAATCCCAGAGGGCGTCCTCTGCGAGACTTACATTGGGCACAGATGGAGCAGGTATTTACGTAGTCTTTTATGTCTTTTCTCATCGAGGGCCACCAGCACCACCGCTGCAGTAGTTCTAATGCACGTTGCTGCCCTGGATGACCGTTAATGGCGGCATCGTGAGACCAGACCAGCGCCTGATTGCGTATGTCGCATGTGGGAAGGAATAGTTTGCCTTGGATAAAAGGTAATCCCTCCTGGAGGACTATGTCCCAATCGGCGAGTGCGTGAGGATGTATAGAGACCCAACGTCTAATGGCGGTAAGCATGGGTGGGGATGGTGTACATAGGCAAATAACATGGCCCTTTCCCAACAAAGTGTCCGGAAATTAATACAATGGTTCCCCCCCCAGGGGAACGAGAAAGCGCGTCCGCTTTGCCATGATTAGGGCCGGGCCTATATTTTACCACAAAATCAAACCCAGCGAAAAACAAGTGCCAACGCACTTGTCTGCTGTTCGCACATTTAAGAGAGGCCAAGTCTTGTAAGTTCTTGTGATCTGTGTATACTACTGTTTGGTGCTTCGCCCCCATGAGGTGGTGTCGCCATGTTTGGAGCGCATCCTTAATGGGCAGTAGTTCTTTCTCGGTCACAGTGTAATGGGTTTCGGCGATGGTGAACTTCCGAGAATGATAAGCCACCGGATGCAAGTTACCAGTGGCTGAACAAGATTGGGACACAATGGCGCCCAGTGCAAACGAGGAGGCGTCAGCTTCCAACACAAACGGAAGGTCAGGGTCAGGGTGTTGCAATACCGGGACAGAAACGAACCTGGCCTTAAGCGTCTCGAAGGCCTCCTGGTGTACAGAGGTCCAGGTGAAAGGGTCAAGAGGGCTGGTCAGGGCTGTCAGTGGAGACACAATGGAAGAGAAACCGGCGATAAAACGCCGGTAAAAGTTTGCAAAGCCGAGAAATGATTGGAGCTGTTTGATATTGACTGGGGTTGGCCACTCCGTGACAGCACGGACCTTTGACTGGTTCATAGATAGCCCTCCGGGGGAAATATGGAACCCCAAAAACTCCACCTCTCTTGAATGGAACAAACACTTTTCTAGCTTGGCAAACAGGGAGTTCTTCTTGAGACGCGAAAGGACTTCTTTCACGTGAGCGACGTGTTCCTCAAGGGAGGAGGAATAAATCAATATGTCGTCCAGATAAACAACTACGAAAGTATCCAGAATGTCAGAGAATACTTCATTGATGAAGCGCTGGAAAGTCGCGGGGGCATTACAGAGCCCGAAGGGCATCACAGTATATTCAAACAATCCCTGTCGGGAACAGAATGCCGTTTTCCATTCGTCTCCACGCTGCATGCGGATCAGATTGTACGCTCCTCTTAGGTCTAGTTTGGTATATATGGATGCCTTTGATAGCCTGTCCAATAACAGGGAGATGAGTGGGATGGGGTATCTGTCCTTTACGGTGATAGAGTTTAACCATCTGTAATCCACACATGGACGTAAGTCGCCTTCATTTTTTGGCACAAAAAAATAGGACTTGCAGCCGGCGAACAAGAAGGACGGATGTGACCTAAGCGGAGAGCCTGCTGGATGTATTCCTTTAGGGCCTGTTCCTCAGACTGCGACAAAGAGTAGATTCTGCCCCTTGGTATGGAGGCTTGTGGGAGGAGGTCAATGGGGCAATCATAGGGTCTGTGTGGCGGCAGGACCTCCGCTATGGTTTTATCAAAAATCGTTAGGTAGTCATGATAGACAGCAGGAATGCCTGCCATAGTGGCCCCCACGGTATGTGATGGGGTGTCGGATGTAACGTCAACAACACGGGAGGAAGCCATAGCACCTAGGATCGTGGCGGGAGAAGAGTTTCAGACTCGATAAGACAGTAATGTTGGCATACCTCTGACTCAAATGTCACTTGTCCTGTACCCCAATTGATCAAAGGGTTGTGTTGTCTTAGCCAGAGAATACCCAAAATCATACCGAACTGTGGTGTTGTAATGAGGTCAAAAGACATATTCTCCCTATGGGTGCCTTGTATCACTACTTCCAGAGGTGCGGTCTGATGCTTGATTGGACCAGAAGTCAGGGATGTGCCATCTACCGCTTGCACCGGTTCTGGGTGCTCTTTCTTAATCAGGGGTAGGTTGAGACGATGTGCTAATGAAATGTCGATGAAACAACCAGGGGCCCCCGAGTCGATCACTATCTGTACAGCATGAACGATCTCACTGGTAGGTTTTATCAGGGTGTGAACCATAATGGGTCTGATAGGGCCGAAGGTGGGCTCAGTGGGGGTCGAAAAAGGGCTCGCCAGTACCCCCTGTCTCATGGGCGAGCCTTCCGAAAACCAGGTGTCTTGTTTTGTGGTCGTCGGGGGCACTCCTTTACATAGTGACCGTTTAGGCCACAGTAAAAACAGGAATTACCTGTTCTCCGACGTTCTCGTTCCGATTGTGTTATCGGGCTTTGGATCCCGCCTATTTGCATAGGTTCGGCGTTAGCGGAAGAAGGAGCCGGAGTGGACTGGCTAGTGAAGGTAGATTCCGCCTTCCGTTCGGATCTACGGGCGTCCACCTGTAAGGCAAGATCCACTAGTTCCGGGAATGCAGAAGGAAGGGCAGGAACCACAGAGAGAGCATCTTTCATGGCGTTACATAGTCCTCGATAGAACACAATTGCCTTCTTTTCCTCTGGCCAGGAGGTCTCTGCGACGAGTTGGTTGTATCTAGTAATGTACTCGATCAGCGTTTGCCTACCCTGTGTGAGGTCTAGAAGTTCTAAATCCCTTGACTGGGCCTTGTAACGGGTATCGAACACCTTAGCCATTTCTGTCACTAAAAGATCAAAGTCGTACAGAGCAGGGTGGTCATTCTCCAGTAACGGATTCGCCCAGGTGGCTGCTACTCCCGATAAATGGGACAAAAGAAAGGCAGCATTTGTGATAGAATCGGGGAAAGCCTGGGGCCTGCACAAGTGGAGCTTACATTGGTTTATGAAAGTGCGATACTTCTGGGGGTCGCCCTGGTAGCGTTCTGGGGCAGGGAGAGGAAAGGAGGTCGGGAGCAACACAGGGGTGGGGACTGGGGCGGGAGTAGGAACAGGTTGGGCTGGAGGGGTGGGATCCCCGAACTCGGTATCTGCGGGCAGGGGAAAGCGTGTGCTCTGTAAAGCGTCAAGGCGATGGTGTATGGCGGCTGTAGCGGTAGCCATGTCGGTCCTAAGGGCTGCCACTGCCTGCATTAGAGCGGTCACGGGGTCCCCGGTGGAGGGATCCATATTCCAAACGACCAATGGCTTCACAGTCTGTTACGGACTTGATGGTCGTGCAGTATATGGATACTTCCGTCCCCAAGTACCCCACAGGCAACACCAAAAATACTGCCTGAGCGGTCTTTGAAGTCACAGGTGTGGAAGTCTGTCGGGCCTGGATTCGGGAACAGCCAGAACAATCCCTTGACCGCTGTAAGGCAATATATGTTTAAGTACAGGGTGGATATGAAAATTCAAGAGCAAAGAATAGTTTACCTAAATAGTGCTTACCTATGTGTATGGAAGTGTCGCCCTGAATTACAGAGGAAGGCTAGGCACTGGGCAATTGCAATGACGAGCCCCTCCCAGTAGAGTACGATGACGGTGCTGAGCCCCAGTAGTGGCTGGATGGAATCAAGGGAAGCACCGCAGGTGAACACCTAGCGTAAGGCCAATGGTCAAAACGTAATCCGTAGAATAATCCGATACGAGTCCGTGGTCTGGCAACGAGGAGACAATGCAGATGCAGGTCGTAGGCAAAAACAATCCGTAATGCAAGTCCGTGGTCTGATAACAATGAGTTCAGGATACCAAGAGCAGATCCAGGGTGCAAAACAATCTGTAGTACAAAGTCCGTGGTCCGATAACCATGAGTTCAGAATACCAAGTGCAGATTCAGGATGTAGGCAAAGCAATCCGTAGTACAAAGTCCGTGGTCTTGGCAACAATGAATGCAGAGAGCAGATTCAAGACGAAGCATCACGCAATCCGGGAAGGAAACAGCTGTGAAGCAACGTCTTCCGTGTTTCCATGCGTATTTAACAATAGCAGGAGTCACATGATCCACAGCACGGAAGTGTTGATACGTGGTGGGACGTCACGTGTCACGTGATCCGTGACGTGCAGGTCTGTGGACGTGCCGGGGAGAGTCACGTGATCAGTGACGTGCAGGTTTGCGTGAACCGTATCGGGTGCTGTAACCAAATGGGAGTCTCCACTTCAACTGCCAGTACCGGGAGGGGCGATAAACACCAGGCCTGCCATATCGTGTTCTGCTATGATATGTGAGAGGGCGAGCTGATGTCCGTGTGTCAGAGTGTGTGTGTTGTCGGGAAACAGGATGGGTGGTGGTTGGAATTGGGTGGGAACCAATAGGGGGTGCATTCGAATGTACAGAAGGCGTGACACTCACCCTCCTTCTCCTCCTGCGTCTCCTCTGTGGTGGCGGCCATTGTTGTTGTTGATGATGTTGAGGCATTGCAAGCAGGGCCTCCAGCTCCAGTAATGCTACTACTATTGGTATCATCTTGGTGTGGGAGGGGGTGTGGTGTGTGGGTGTGCTCCTTTTGTACTGGGCCTGACTCCATTGCCTCCACCTGTGCTGATTGTGTGCACCTGTGGCAGTTGGAAACACTGCTCAGGGCTCTTTACGCCTGGTCGGCGATGCCGGTATTTACGCCATGCCGGTATGCACTTTTTCCGCCTTCATGAGGCTGTTATTTGCATGTCTGCCTCACTTGTGATCTTCTCCGTCTTACGGCTTGCCGCTAATGCCGGCCTGGTGTGTCTAGTGCGCGCGCCCAGACCACTATTTACGGCATCATACTTTACGATGCCGTTAATAGCAGTCTGGTTGGTCAGAGTAGCCTGTAGCGGTAAACGATGCCAGTAATCCTTTACCGGCATCGTTTTTCCCTTGCCTCCAAACTCGGAATGAGGTCCACTGTATTTCAGATGCCAGGGAATGCCACAGACACATTCACAGGAATTATTTACTCATTGCACACCTATTTTGGTCCATACAGGAATGTTGATTATGAGAGACATATAATTCACACTACCACTCAAGAGAAAAGTGAGACATTGGACACATTTGATGAGATTGTGAAAGTGCGTCAAGTATTGAGATGTTGATAATTATTATACGGATGAAGCTCTGAAATCACAGGTAATTGCAGATTGTGAGTCTGCAGAACTCTCAAAGAAATGACTGCAGAAAGCCAAGTCTCTAGAGGAAATTCTAATGCTCACAAGGGCTGACATGGCAATTTTCATGCAAGCAGAGTCCCTGGGCAACATATCACAGACAGCTGCTGTTGCGCCCATGTGTCGGGTCCAAGCGACTGACAAATTGGTCAACAAGGAACAACACAAATGTTATCATTGTGGACACAACTTTCTTCATGTTGGCCCTTGTCTGCCGATTGGTCATTCATGTGATGCCTGCGGAGGTGAAAATCATTTTCAGTCCATGTGCAAGAATATTAAATATGGCCAGCGATCTGCAGATGGGAAAAGCTCAGGCAGGGGCACAGATAGACCACGTTTAACAAAATGGCAATTTCCCTCTTCCAGGCAGAAGGGCTCCCCAGACAGATGCCAGGAGCCTCCAAGCAGGGCCAGGAGATACACAGAAAAGAGATGAATACTGTAGAGCGTCCACTCCGGAGGAACCGAGAAGAAAGCCTCACCCAAACGCCAAGATGACTCCGGCTCATCCTCCAGTGGTGATCGCAAGATGGGATATGTCCATGCCATAGCAAATGAGATTGCAGTAGAATATAGTCCAACAATATTACTTCAACTAAATAGTAGTGCACAAGAATTCTTAATTGATAAAGGTGCCACGGTTAACATGATAAACGAAGACACGTACCTAGGGCTCAACATACTACGAAGCTTCGATCTCCTGACATTGACATATATCCCTATAGATCTAGCACACTGCTTAAATGTAAAGGGATGTTTGAAACAACCTGCTCAAACAAGGACAAATCTGCAA
Source organism: Ambystoma mexicanum (assembly GCF_040938575.1). Lineage (NCBI taxonomy): Eukaryota > Metazoa > Chordata > Amphibia > Caudata > Ambystomatidae > Ambystoma > Ambystoma mexicanum. Next base: position 117,460,932 of record NC_090924.1, on the reverse strand, counting down.
AGTTGGTCATCCGCGTCGTGAAAGGTGAGCTGCCAGGAGGAAGCGCCCTCAGCTTCAAACCAGCCATGCAAATGTGGTTGGTGCACATAATGTAACAAATTATGTCAGCCTACACCACAGATCCCAAAGACATGATCGTCAAGAGGTTTCCCTTGCTGTTTACTGGGTTGGCAAAACTAAAAGAGAAGCAAAATAAAATTGCAGATCAACCATGATGTCAAACCAGTCACACAGCATTATCAGGGAATCCCACTGAACATTCAAAAACAAGTAGAAGATGAAATACAATTACTGTTGAACCAACATATCATTGGACATGCAACATGGTCCATTCCAAGGGTTACTCCAATTGTCCCTGTGCCCAAAAAAGAAATTGGGGGAAAGATGTGAATTTGAGTGGACATGCGAGCACCCAGCCGGGCTATTTAAAGAGAGGGATGACAGTTATGATGCATCTACTGTATGGCAAGTTGTTCTCAAAACTGGACCTGCACAACAAAGGGTACCACCAGTTAGAACTGCACCCTGAATCTCGTTATATCAACACCTTCACAACACATTTGGGATTATTCAGGTATAAGAGACTCAGCTTTGGGGTCTCATCAGCAGCTGAAATCTTTCAGAACGAAACCCATCAAATCATCAGGCAATTCCTCAGTGCCTTAACTACAGTGATGATATATTAATCTTTGGGGACACACAGGAGGCACATGACGACACTCTGCAAACAGTGCGCACAGCACTGGAGAACACTAACTTGACATTGAATGCAGCCAAGTGTGAATTCAGCAAATCGACACTGAAATTCTTTGGACATATATTTCAAGCAAAGGTCTACAGCCTGATCCTTCCAAGGTGCAAACTTTGATTGCCACACCAACTCCCACGCCAATGCCAGCAGTGCGGTCATTTCTGGGCATGGCCAGCTACTGCACAAGATGCATTCAGGACTTTGCTTCGGTTAGTACACCGTTACGACTCCTCACCGGCAAAGGGCAAGAATTTGCATGGTCGTCGTAGTGTGAGGAAGCCTTCAGGGAGATGCAATCATGCATCTCGTTAGCCTCTTGCATGGTCTACTACGACCCTGATCTGGAAACAGAGCAGACCGTGGATGGAAGCCCAGTAGGTTTGGGAGCCATAAAAAGCTCAATTCAAGCCAGCCTTTTTCTTGCATATGTCAGGCGAATATTGCCCTCGTAGTGTAGCCGAAGAGTTCTTCTGACTAGTATACCCCGCTGGCTGGAATAAACAACCAGTGCGATCTAGTAGCCAAAAGATAGGATGCCAAACGAAGACCAAGATGGCTGCAGTACTCAGGATAGGGTGCGCCGACACAGGAGTATAGGTAGACTGGAATTGACTGCAAGGAAAGTGATGGAAGTTATCCACAATCCGTAGCAGTAAGACAATGTAAGCAATCAATAACAGAGCACTGACCTTTGAGTTAAGAACTCTCAACCCCAAGGGAGTGTGCCAGGCAATTTACCAGTTTACCCCTGTGAATAAGGAAATGCGACAATAAATGCTAGCGACTGGAATTGGCAGATAATTATTTACAAAGTGAATGTGCAGAATACACCCTTACCGTGAAAGAAACTGTACTGGAGCAGTTGAGGCAATGAAGATTCGAGGGTCCGTAGTGGGATGCAGGAAGTCCAAACAGAATCTACCCCGACGGAACGAGGACACCTAAGCAGAATTCACAGGCAGTCTCAAGTCTAAAGTAAACACAATGTTTCAAATCCAAAGGCAAATCCACAACCAAAATCTTGTAATCCAAGGCAGTTCAAAATGAAGTCCAACAAAAATCCCCAGGTAGTCCGCAAGATCCGAAGGAATTCTCAAGCGGCTTTAGTCTGAAAAGAAATCTGTAAGGCAACAAACGTAGGCTTTATTCATAGTCCGTGGACGTTCCGAGGTCAAAGCAGTACAATGAAGGCAGCAACCAATTCCAGAAACCAAGGAGACAGAAGGCAGGCAGAATCCAGGGACAGTCCGAAGTATGATACACAGGGAGGCAGTTCCAAGAAGGGCGGGAAAGGGGAGGGATGGTAAACAAGAATCAATTATACGAAATAACGCCACTGGAAACCAGGAAGTTCAGAAGCACCGAGTGTTTCACGGCGGCGCTTTTTAAACAATCACATGAACACACTAGCATCACGCCGGAGGCGGGGCAATGAAGAAATGACTGGACGCCAGCGTTGCCAGGCCAACTTCCATGCACCTGGTAGTCCTCGTCTTAAAGGGCCAGAACCTGTCTGAGCGCGACTTCTCTTATACAAAAAGGGGGCCACAAATCTTCTTGAACCTGAAGCTTTATTCATGACAGAATATGCCAGTCGAGGTTTGTCATCCATTGAATGTGCCTACTCACAGCTCGAGAAAGAGAGTTTGACTGTAGAGTGGGCATGTGAACATTATCATCTGTTCTTAAATGGAAGGAAATATACTAGTATTACAGAACATCAGGCGCTCACAATGATATATGGCAAGTCCAATGCCAAAATGCCTCTGCGGATCGCATGTTGGGGGCTTAGGTTACAAGAGTATTGTTTTGACACTATACACCAGCCAGGAAAGGACAACAACCTGGTGGATTTCCTGTCCAGGTATCCTCTGCCGGTGAAAGAAGCCCAGTCTTCAGTAGCAGATCAGAACATCAATTATATTGTAGACAGCGCACCTCTGAAGTTCCTGACCATACCAGAGATCATCAAGGCACTATTCCAGGGCAAAGCCCTGACACAAGTCAAAGATAAGGTGACCTCAGGGAAGTGGCATGAATCGCGCAGCAGTGATGAAACATTTTCGGAGAGTGAATGGAAATTACAGAAAGACATTTCATCTCTTGCAGGATATGCTGTCCACCTCTCCACAAGGGTTGCTGTTTAAGGAGAACAGAATTGTCATTCCCGTGTCCCAGCAGGATGAAGTCATTGGTCTGGTGCACGTAGGTCACAGAGGGATAGTTTCCACTAAGCGGCAGCTCAGAACAAAGGTGCGGTTTCCTAAAATAGACGATAAAATACAGAAAATTCTTGAAACATGTGTCATATGCAAGTCAGTGGTTCCTCACCTTTTCCCAGAACCTCTAGAAATGATACAATTTCCTACCCCAGAAAGTGTGGGATTTAGTGCTATTGACATGTTTGGACCACTGACAAATGTATTAGTGGCTATTGACGAGATGTCTCTTTTTCCGGAGGTACATCTAGTATACTCTACTACTGCCCATGCAGTAATTCCAGCTTTAACCAAGATGTTTGCTGACAATGGCATCCCTTCAACTGTAAAGGCGGACAATGGTCTGCCCTTCAGCCGGCGAGAGTTTGCCATGTTTTCAGAATATTTGGGGTTTCAACATTGAAGGATCACCTGTTTTGGCCTCAGGCCAATGGCACTGTAGAACGGTTCATGGTGCACCCTTCAAGTAAGTAACATCACCAGACGGTCGTTCATGCAAGCCATCTGCACATTGCTACGAGACTACAGAAACATGCGGCATAGTTTGACGGGAGTATGCCCTTCAGAACTGATGTTTGGCAGAGTAGTACGAACCTGGCTGCCACAAGTAGTGGATCCAGTGATTTGTCCAGACCTGGATCAGAAGGCTCGGAAAAGGGATGACGCAAGTAAAAGGAAAATGAAGAAGTATAAAGATGGCAGGACAAGAGCCAAGAAATCAAGTATACAACTGGTTGACGCTGTGCTAGTACACTAACGTCAAGGGCAGAAGGGTGTGTCTGCGTATGATCCCAGTTCAATAACTGTGACAGCAGTTCAAGGATCCATGGTGTCGGCTGAAGGTTCTGGTCGTTCCATCACCAGAAACTCATCGTTCTTCAGCAAACTTGCAGAAGGTACTCCTGATCATGAAGAGTCCGCTGGCGTAGTGAGCTCACAAGGGAGCTGCTCTGACTATGTGCATGCGTCAAAGAGAGTGATCTGAAAACCATCAAGGTGGATTGAGGAAATGGAATAGTGTGACATGCAATCATTTATGTAAGTGGGAGATGTAGTTTCCTGTTTTCATGTCTGCACCCCTGTCCCATGTCTATGTATTCTCCCAGTTGTGAACGTAGGGTTGTGGTACGTACAGTGCGAGGAACACAAAATAAAGATTGGTCACGTCCTCCTCAGTTACGTGTCTGCGTCGTTATTACTACTCCTGCTTTATTATTAATGTTAAGCACGAGGTACGACCCTCGCTAGAATATAACATCAATGGCGGACGACTTGGAGGCCCACAACTGTAACAGGAATGCAATCCAACTACTTTTGAACTACTTCCCGAACTCTGTTTTTGTGCCTCAGAGCACAGTTGCCATGGTGGCGGGACGGTCACAGCCAGGATCTTCAAATGCACGCCAGTAGGTGCGTAATGTTATTACTGAATGATGTGCACAAATACATCTGATTTTCAAGTACAAATGCAGAATTAAATGCCATCATAGCAGGTTTTTACAAACTAGAGTATTTCCGGAATGTGATGGCTATTGATGAATGTATATACAGGATTGGTCCCACCATGTGCTCAAGCAAGGACATATGTATTACAATAGAAAGATGCATTACGCTCTGAACAATCAAGTGATAGGCACATCAGTCCCATAATTGCACAGTGTTATGTAAACAAACTTTCCTGGGTTGCCCATTAACCATACATTCTGAGAAGCATCAGCCTACCTCATCACCAAACAGTGCACAACTGTATGTGGAGATCCTGCGCCAGGCCGGCACATTGATTTTGCTTTAAAAACTGTTGTTGGGAGAAAAAACACTCACCTTTGAAATGTACCCGCGACGGCACTCCCAGCTAATAGCATGGGTTTCCTCAGTGGTGTGCCTCATTGTACGGCCCACAGGAACCACTGACCTGTCAGTGGGCGCTGCCCTGGAATTTGCAATGGGGGAGAAGGCGACGGGAACTCGTGACTACACAGCCCAAAATAAAAATATATCATATATTTACCAATTGCACGAATTCGCTCGCACCTCACCGGACACTCAAATGGCTGCCAGACAGTGCCTGCGCCGCCGCCGTTGGCCTGAGCACGCTGCTCCCGCTGCTCGCCTTTTGACACTCAGCTGCATCAGAGTCCGTCAGCACAGGTTGCCGGCTGCGCTCTGCTGCACATGCGCAAACAATGCACATCATGTGATGCCACATGCTGCAATGGGCATGTGCGGTTCGTTCCCCTGGCGTTGCCCATCATCAATGCGCAGGTGCGCTGCGAGCCCAGCCACGGGCTCATGTATCATGTATCCTTCCCCCAAGACCAGGGACGGCCACAACAAGCAGGAAAAGAGGCCCTATGCCCCTGAGGCCTACCAGGGAAACCTCCAGTAGGCCAGTGCACTAGTGCAGGCCTGTCTGCTGCCCACAAGCAACAGGGAAAGCCAAAAGGACCAGGGCAGAGAACATGCTGTGCAGAACCAGCCGGCACCCAAACAGTTTTGCCAAATGAGGGTGCACTGTGCCTGCTGATATTGTTATATAGCAACTTGCTTGCGTTTAAGACATTACTGTGATAACTCAGTGATGTAAGCTTTTCATTCTGCAGGGGCGGTTCAAATACTGGTAGAGCCATCACTTTTTTAATTTTGTCTAATCGATGGCCTGAAAGCACCGACTATAAGCCAAAACTATTACAGTGGAGTAGAGACAGGAGGGAGCAGGCCCGGCTTTAGCCCCCACCACGCAAGCTCGGCAGAGTCTTTCAAGGGCTCCCCTGATCTGGCGTGGTGGGTAAAGGCACCCTATTGAAAGGAAATGAGCCTGCTCTTGCGAGCACAAGAGCGGGCTCATTTCCTTTAAATAGGGCCCTGATGATAATGCAGGATTGGCGCCCTATTGAAGTGATTAACTACCCGCTCCAGCATGGAAGCGGGGAGTTAATCACTTCAATAGGGCGTTGATGCTAAAGCAGCATGTGGCTACTTTAGCATCAGCGCCCTATTGAAGTAATTAACTCCCCGCTCCAGCATGGGAGCGCGGAGTTAAGCACTTAAATAGAGCATGGCTCACCCCGGGTGCTGCAGGAGCTAAGGCCGACCCTGGGAGGGAAGTGTGATGTGTGCAGGGCGACACAGCTAGTGGGTGTTTTTGGTTACTATTACCCACTTATTGACTGCCCCTGTGAATGCTAATCCCTATGGCAATTTTCCTCCACTACCTGACGCTCCCCGTCCAAAAGACACCCTTCTGGGATCTCTATAAGCTAGCTGCATAATGGAGTAACATCAAACATTATGCTGTGTAGGGACTGCCAGTGTTATTTCAAACAGTCTTCTGACAGTTAATGGCAGCTGTAAATGTGATACTGGTGGAAAAGAATGTCTTAATGTGGCTGAAGTAAAACTTGGTTAAGTATAAGCAGTATGTGTATGCTGACATCTGTCTCTTTGGCTGAAGTCCTTTAATAAAAACATCGGCAAAGCAACAGTTTGGACTTGTTTATAGGTATTATTTTGTATGTTTGAAAATCAGTTCAATCAGTTAACAATAGTATAACAGGTTTAATACAATAATAAGCTACAACAGTTAGATTGCAAGTTGATAATAAGACCTACAAGGGGGACAGACTGGACACGATATGATAGGGGAGATAAATATAGGGGGTTGATAAAGTTTAAGCACAGCAATTTTGATGCTACATGGTTGAACATCATTAATCAGCATTATTGAGGTATTGAATAAAAACATTCCATTTTTTTGTTGAATTTATGTAAACGATCTACAGTAAAGGCGTGACATTTTTCAATACGGTGGATGGAGCAAATGGAGTTCCACCAAGTACTGAAGGACAAATTTGAGGCATTTTTCCAGTTAAAAGTAATATAATGGTAAGCAATACTAATTAATAAATGAAATAAGGTAGGCGATTCAATCAACTGCATGTAGAGATTAACAATGGTGTCAATCATAATATTACATAAAGACATAGGTTCTTTAAAAAGAAAAAAAATGTGTAGACAAATCCAAATGTTATCCCAAAATGCATGTACAAATTTACAATCAAAAATTGTGTGGAGAAAGTCAGCATTTGATAAAAGACATGACCAACAGTTATTAGATATGTTATGAGCACTTTTTGCAATTCTCATGGGCCTGAGGAATGCATGGTGTAGGAAGAAGAAATTAGTTTGAGTTAGATTGGCGGCAATAGATGTTGAGTAATAAAGTTTCCATATTTTACTCCACATCTCAGGGATAGGTTGGAAGTTCCAATCAAGATCCCATTGTGTAGTAATACTAGAATTTAGCAAATTAGGAGATGGGGGATCATTTAAGAATGTGTATAATTTGGCTGCTTTCATAGAGGGACTATTGATTAGAAATGTTAGTAGAAGGGAGGGGGACTTTTGAGTAAGAGTAGCTGCTGATTTGGTTAATGATTTGAGAAGAGAAGTATGAAGGGAAAGATCAGACGTGGGAATATTAAATTGTAGTTGAAGTTGTGCAAAAGGGATTGCTGCAAAGGTAAGAAATATGTGTTTGACTAGTTTGATACCCGAAGAGTACCATCTTTGTGTGATATCAAGTTTGAATCTGTTAGGGCAGTATTTATTGAACCAAAGATATATATCTCCCAGTTCAGTTTCGATAAAAGAGTTGGTAAGAAGTGTATTCCAAATGGTTTTGAAGAGATGTAGAGATGGAAACGTGGTAATATTACGCCATGAAGATGTAGTTAAGAAATGCGAGAGCGACAATGGGGCGATAATATTTGCGTCTACGTTGATCCAAATAGGGGCTTCATTAACATGATTTTAATAGTGTTTAAAAAGAATTAGCTGCTTGAGAATAAAGGCTTTATGATATATTTGGAAGTTGGGGAATTTTACACCTCCTAGGAGTTTTGGTAATTTTAATGTATTAATGGCAATTGTTTTCTGATTCCATAAGAATTTAAGGAGTAGAGAATCAATTATTTTATCAAATTTGGTTGGAATTGCTACGGGAATCATAGATAAAGTGTAAAAAATGATGGGACTAATCATCACTTTTTATAGAATCCAAGCATCCTCACCAGGATAAGAAAAGAGGTGTCAAACCCGATATCATTTTTGTAACTTTGTCTATTAAATGGTTAGTGTTAAGAGTAATTGTGTTAATGTCTTTGGAAATATGAAGTTGTAGATATTTAATATGATAAGATTGCCATGTCGGACCTAATAATGCAGTATTATCCAAAGTGAATGTGTTAGTAAGTGGCATAAGTTCTGATTTATCGAGATTTCATTTGTATCCAGAAATGATAGGGAAATTATTTATGGAAGATCTCATGTGTTGCATGGAGGAGGCAGGGTCGGAAAGCGAAAGTAAAACATTCTCAGTTTATGCAGATAATTTAACTTCTTTGTTTCCCGTGGTAATACCTTTGATATTGGTATTAGTTCTTATACTTTGCATGCAAAAAGGGCTCTAATGCGAGGTTAAATAATAAGGGTCAGAGGGGGCATCCTTGGCAGTTAGCTCTTTTAACTTGAAAGGTGGGATAAAGAGAATTATTGAATCCGGGTGGAGGTGGAGGAGTAAAGAATTCGGATAAGATTGATTAAAAAAAAAAGACATGCCATTTTAAGGAGTGAAACATAAATGGCCAGGATACACGATCAAAAGCTTTTTCTGAATCAAGAGCGAGAAGGGCCAAGGGGTCAGTATAGAATATTAAAAAGTAGTCTGGTGTTGGAGGATGCGTGTCTATCTTTTATGAAACCTGATTGATCGATGTGTATGAGTTTAGGAAGATATTTTTCTTGTCGTTTGGCTATAAGTTTGGCAAGTATTTTAGAATCAGAGTTAATAAGAGAAATAAGTCTATAATTTTTTACTAGAGAGGGGTCTTTATCTGGTTTAGGAATATTTTAGGAAATAATACAAGGAGGGCTTCACCAAAGGAACCTGGACTCTGGCCAATTTTAACAAATGGATTATATAGTTGTAAAGGTTTGGGGGAGATGGAATCAATAAATGCTTTATAAAGGTCAATGGAAAAACCATTAGGACCAGTGTCTTTATTAGGTTTGAGGTCTAAGATAACGTGTTTGATTTCTGTTAATGACAAGGGTGAATCAAGAGGACAGAGATCTATAGGATCAGTAGGGTTTTGCTTGTTTTTCTCAAGAAAAGAGTGAATTTCAGAATCATTAATAGGGGTATCGGAGGAATATAAAGAAAAGTAGAAGTCCAGAAAGGCACCATCTATATCTTCTCGGTTAGTTAGTCTACTGCCATCTGAGGAAGTAATGTATGCGATGAGTGATTATTTTTCTTTTTTCCTTTTTTAAATATGATGCCAACATTTTTCCAGTTTTGTTGGATTCACTACAAAATTTGGATTTAGAGTGCAGAATGGAGTTGGAAGCCTTGTCAGTGACCAATTTATTGAATCCAATACGCTTCATCGTAATGTTTTTCACACTAATGCGATCCGAATTGGCATAATATAATCGTTCAAGGCCTTTGATGGAGGTTAATAATGTGTTATGAATAGATTCGGACTGTTGTTTTTTGGTTGCTGAGAATTGAATAATAAAGCCCTGAAGGGTGGCTTTGAAGGCATCCCTATTATTGTGGATAGAAGTATGTTCAGGTTGATTAAGCAGGAAGAAATCATCAATAAAAGCGTTTGTTTTTTAAATGAAAGTTTTATGTTTAAGGAAAAATTTGTTAAATTTCCATCTTGGGGAAAATGTTGCAATAGGTGGCCATTCCAGGACAGTAGAGACGAGGGAATGATCAGAGATAGTTATGGGTCCGGTATTAGATTCTAAAATCGCTGGAGCAAGCAAAGCGTTAGTAAAGATGTAGTCTAATCTAGAGAAAGAGTGATGTGGAGGAGAATAGAACGTGAAGTCTATAGTATCAGGATGGCAGAAGCGCCAAGAGTCAATCAAATTGAGTTTATGTATTAGATTGACAAAATTGTTGCAGGATTTGGAATTAATAAAACTGGACATAGATTTACGGTCAAGGGAAAAATCAGGTACTTGGTTAACATTGCCACATAAAAGAAGTCTATCTGGACTCTTCTGTACAAATATGTTCTGGAGATTTGACCAGAACAGGGTGTCAGGAGCGGTCGGGCCATGTACATTGATTACAGTCACTGGTAGATTATTAATAATACCTTCAATAATGATCCAGCGGCCATTGGGGTTTTTTTCTTCGCTGGTTAAGGAGAAGATTAAGTGTTTGTTGATCAAGATGGAGACTCCTCCTTTCTTGTCTAAGGCATTTGAGAAGAAAGTATGACTAATCCATGGTGCTTTGATTTTGAGATGTTCACTGTCAGATTCTAGATGGGTTTCTTGAAGACAAACAAAATCCGCTTTGAATTTTGAGAGTTGGGCAATGATCTTTTTACATTTGATGGGGTGATAGAGTCCCTTAACATTCCAGGTAACCAGCTTTATAGACATTACTAAGCATAGAATTGTTTATTAAATGACCAAAGTACATAATATAAATAGGAAGCAGTGGAGAAAATACACATTATATATGGTGTTGAAATGAGTGAAAAGCAAGTAACATTGTGACATATTTTCAGTGAAGCATCAATAAGGTATAAGGGGAAGGACATAAGGGTCAGTCCATAACACGAGGGAAGAAAATAAGTAACAGGTAGTGAGGAATATGTTAAGGAAGAAATACAAAAGTGAGAGAGTAAAAGCAGTAAGGATGGAGTCATGTAGAGCTATAGAACAGATAAGGAGTATCATGGGGATACAAGAGCACAACAAAGAAGGAGGCGAGAGTGAAGAAGAGCTAATGAACAGGATATAAAGATGATAACCAGTATAATGTGAAGAGGGGCAAAGTTGGCAATATTTAGAACAACAAAGTTCTAAAAAAGATGCAATAAGATTAGTATGCATTAGACAATTTGTTTATATAAGAATAGACATAGGCAAAAAATAGCTGGAGTCAAAGTATGATCAAGTTTGTAAACTAGAAAGATCAGAGTCCATGAGTTGATTTATCTCTGGGGCACGGAGGATTTGAAGAAGAATCTTGGGGAAGTGATGAAACATTTCTGATACACTTTGAAATAAACTTGGTATGTTGATTTTTAGATCTTCTGTAAGGAGGCACTTGAGAGTGGCGGGCCTGTTTTAGTCGAGTAGGAAGTTGGTTCTGAGGAAGTGGTCTCCATCGGGATGGATTGAAAAGATTGGAGTAGGTTGTAGAGATCACTGGGTTCTGTGAATTCTGTGGGTGGTCCATCTGTTATGGTGATGATCATGTTCGCAGGTTCAAGCAGGCCATATCTAATACCAAGGGTCTTCACCACAGGTCTCATATCGAGGAATTTCTTCTTTTTGATTTATGTAGATTTGGACAAATCTGGGGAAATGTAGATCTTATGTCCTTGGAAAAGAAGAGGAGACTTTTTCCTTATAGCATGCAGTGTTTGGCGCTTGCTGATGTCTTAGAAAGCTAGCAATGAGAGCTCTAGGCGTAGAATGTTTAGTAGCAGAGTGAGGCCTTATTCAGTGCGCATGTTGTAATTCTAGTGGGGGTGAGAAAGAAATTCCTAATGCAGAAGGGATCCATTTGGTTACAAAAAGTATAGGGTCATCTGCTTCCATGTTCTCCGGGATCCCATGAAAGCGAAGGTTGTCTCTCCGATCTCTATCTTCCAAATCTATGTTGTCGCATTCAAGTTGTAGGATTGATTTGTTCCATACATTCAAGACCTTCAACCCTATCTTCAACAAAAGAAATCCTTTCCTCCGTTTCATTCAATCTTCCAGAAAACATTTAAATTTCTTGTTTGAAGCCTTTTATTTCGTCTTGAATATTGGAAGAACGTGAGTCTAATGTGGAAATGGAAGAGCGAATGCTGCTGAGTTCTTCGAGGATGTTTTCCAAACAGGAATTAAATGAGGAAATTTCCAGTGCAGTCACAGCTTCAGTTATTTCAGTCATATTTTGTAAAATATGTGCTGAATTGTGATTAAATTCTAGAGAATCAGAAGAATAAAAAGGATAGAGCGCAATAATTTGTTCGCCCACCTGGTGTCAGTGTTGAGTAGGCCTCTAGATCAACAGGGAAGCTGTGAGTGACGTAAATTTCAACGGAGCAAAACAGGGAGCACAACCACTGTGTGAGCCAATATATAGCCCCGCAGGGGGGCGCTAGAAGAGAGATGTGGTTTCAACCAGAGGGAGAACGTCTAGCCTCTTCTCCCAAAGAGTGCGTCTGGGGACAGTGCGACGACCCAATAATAGCGGGAACAGCAGTTAATACAGAGATTTACCTCCGTGAGGGACGGCAGTTCATTTCAGCAGGTACTCACCGGTGCGCTCTAGTTTCCCCCTCTCCAGTGAGTTAAGGAAGGCTTCCAAGTCTCCTTGTTTCCCCTGACAGTCCACAATACCCTGGAGAGGTGGAAAGCAGACTGAAGGGATCCACCTCAAATGATACAGATGTCGCGTCTCTTCACATGCGAGGGCTCCAGTCACCTGGTAAGAGTATCTCGCAGGCGATTGTTTTCGGGAGCCCAGCAAAACAAAACTCTTTCATCTGCTAATGCCTATTAGAGGTTCAGGATTGTTTATGTAATGAAGAAATGCCCATATTTTTAAAATACTATGCCGCCATCTTGGGTGTCGCTTGGCCACGCCCCATTTATAGGTATTATTTACTAGGCATTTGCCAAGCAATGCTATCATATGTCTGGGTACTCACACCAGTTTCCAGCTGTTGCTGTCATGGTTTATATTCATAATGTCGACAGTCAAAAGGTCGACAGTCAAAATGTCGAAAAAAAAATGTCGAAAAATAAAATGTCGACTTTTTTTTTCAATGCATTTTTTTTTTATATGGGGGGGTTCCCCCCCAACCCCCCTTTTTTAATTTTTCTTTTAATGTTTCCCTTTTATTTAGCTCCCAAACCCCTAAAATAAATATATAATTAAAAAAAGAGAAAGTCGACATTTTTTTTTTCGACATTTTTATGTCGACATTTTTGTCTGTCGACATTTTTTTTTCGACATTATGACTGTACACCGCTGACATATGGCCAGGTGGTTCTAATATGGCAGATCCTGGCAAATGCCTGTCAACTGCCTGCACAAAAAGAAAACTGTGGCTTTGCCTGCCAACGGTTGTCTTTATTCCTTCCATAGTGCACATAGTTGGAAGTCATAATGGAAATTCTGGAAAAATAATGCTGGGTCCGCCCCTTTGCTGGCATTCTAAACCTTAGCTTGTGTCACCTCTAGATAGAAATGTGAGTGTTAGCATGTGCCACACTTAGTTGGAATTCTCAACTTTAGCTTGCGTCACATCTAGATAGAATATGAGTGTTAGCATGCGCCACACCTAGATTGCATTCTGAAACTTAGCTTGCCTCACATCTAGACAGGATTATGAATGTTAGCATGTGCCACACTCAGCTGGAAATCTCAACCCTAGCATGTGTCACATCTAGATAGAATATGAATGTTAGCATGTGCCACATCTAGATTGCATTCTTAACCTTAGCTTGCGTCACATCTAGACAGGATTATGAATGTTACCATGTGCCACACTTAGATGGAATTCTCAACCTTAGCTTGCGTCTCATCTAGATAGAATATGAGTGTTAGCATGCGCCACACCTAGATTGCATTCTTAACCTTAGCTTGCGTCACATCTAGACAGGATTATGAATGTTAGCATGTGCCACACTTGGATGGAATAGTGAAAGATAGCAGGCTCCACTCCCAGACATAATTGCAAGCACAGCAATGCCAACTAACCAATCCACTAACAATTTCATCCCTCTGCATACACCTCTCAAACTCTAACCAAACACAACCACAAGCCTTAAACGCAGCAAACCGCACAAACTTCACTACACTGCAACACCAAAACAAACCGCACATAGACTTGTACAACAGCACACAACAACTACCGACCGTAAAACACCCCAAGCCCAGCCAACGGACCCACCGGGCTGAAGCTGCCAACAGCACATCACTGCTATCTTGCACTTTTCCAGCTCATTCCCACTAACTCCCCCCTCCCTCCTCCTCCCTATTTCAGAGCCGCCAGAGCGCCAGGGTACTACTCCGGTGGTGATAGTGCGTGGTACAAATATCCTTTAACATTACCATTAACATTTGCTATGCAATGTCTGTGATGAAGATTTGCATTACATAAACCCCACAATGCAGATGGTGCACAGCTCTTCTCCGCGGACATTCCATGTGCACAGCACCGGCACAATCTAAATCAGGTCATCTGTGCCAAGCCTCACCGTTGCCCAAACAGGCAGATATACCGTTCATGTAAAACAGTGGCACACTCAGAAGGGTACTTATCTTAAAGTTGAGCAGCAAGAAAGGAGGTGAAACATGCTTTTCAAATGGATTGATGATTCGGATCAAGTTCTTCAATTTGTGAGTAGTTCCTTGTGGCTGTCTGAAGAAATAAAAAAGGAGAATACACAGTGTTGGTCTCTGTGGCTTGCAGTAAAATCCGCTACCTGTGCTGTATGAAGCAATAATCGCGATGGCATAATGAAAACGTAGGGTAATCTTCATGGGCGTAGGAAACAGGGGGAACAGAGGTGATACATACGATCTATCCAACACACAATCTGGAGCAAGGGGAAAGAAGGACTTGCCAAACTATGGGCCTTATTACGAGGTTGGAGGTAGCCTTGCCGGTTTTACCGGCAAGGCTACCTCCAAACTCGCATCCGGGTCCAGCACCTGCGAATGGGCAATTACCAGGCTATTCCAGCCCAGCTGGACCCAGTAATTGCCCTTTTGCAGGTGCTGGGCCCGGTGCATCCCCATTCCCATTTGGGCTCAATGGGAATGGGGACTTTGGATGCACCGGCACTGTTTATAACGGTGCCGGTGAATCCGACTTGCTGTGCTCACGGGTGCCTGTCAGCACGTAAGGCCCTATGGGCCTCATTACAACTCAGGCGGAATGGGTTAACGGGCTCCGCTAATGGGTGCGGACCCGTTATTCCCATTCCGCCTGATTACGAGGTCCCCTCGCGGGGCCCGGAAAGGACGCCTTTTACCAGACGTTCTTACCGGGTCCTGCGAGGGGAAGAGCGAGCTAACAACGGGCCGGTCGTAATCAGCCCATTGTTAGCTCCCTCTCCCATTCCCATTGAGCCCTATGGGGGCTCAAATGGGAATGGGGAAGGTCCAGCTCCTTTTCAAAGTGGCATGCTCAAATGATGTATCTTTCTTTCTCAAAAACAGTGAACAGGTTTGAGCGTCAAGTCCACAAAGTAATATTTACTTCCAGGCTCTCTGAACTCAGAATGGCCCAGAATGCCCCATTCAGGGAACCTGGTGAATGAGCCCCAGAACTACCGCCAAACTCGTAATGAGGCCCTTTATCTCCTAGACCCAGGTCGTGGGCTTCAGCAGCCTTGGAACAGAAAGCAGTCTGCGATTTTACGAAGCAGTTTTCTGACAGGCTTTTAACAGGCTTGCCAAAGCCTCACACACAGTGTTGCAACTGTCCAAACCAGTATATATGTCCTCCAACTTACAGACATCTCTTTAGTAGGGTTAGCATTGTGACCAATCAAAACAGAACAGTCCAGTATTCACTTAAAAGGGTTTCTTACTGAATCATTATAAGACATGTTTAACAATTAAAATGGTGGACATTATGATGTTCCCATAATGCTCTTTGCTTTTATGCAAATCGTTAGTATTGGTTTCTATGAAGAGATACTGTGTTGCACAACCTGGCCAGGGCCCACAGCTCTTGGTCCTGCCACCTCCTTCCCACAGCCCTGCCCCTCCAAAGAGGCGGCAGTTCCCCCAATAAATGTTTTCCATTTCCAGCACTGCGCACACGAATGGATGCTGTTGCACCCCCTCCCACCTTCATGTAAGAGGCTGCAGGGCAAATCCCAGAACTCCCAGAAAATCTGCAGAGAAGCTTTTCAAAGTGGCATGCTCAAATGATGTATTCTTCTTTCTCAAAAACAGTGAAAAGGTTTGAGCGTCAAGTCCACAAAGTAATATTTACTTTGTATAATTCAGCGTAGAAACGTATTACTATGCAAATGAAATTGCTGCAATTGTGTAATTTATGAAAGCATTTGTAATAAAATCTTACTGTGCAAAACGTTCTAAGGAACACACGATGACATGGTTTCATATAGTCAGACCTTCGTCTTTGCTAATAACCCATCGTTGGCCTGCTTGAGTATTAACAAAAGCAGCGTCTGGTTCTGATAAACAGAAAGCGGATATTGTAAGCCACCTAAAGGGGAAAGGGGAAGGTTGTAGCAAAAGGGGAAAGGGGAAGGTTGTAGCAAGATGTTCCAAGCACAGCCATGCACTGGGGGTGTGATATCTGCTGGTTAGATTGAAATGTAACGCAAACAGTCATGCAAAGACAACTCACCCCTGTGCCTTCATCTACATATATCCACACAAATTCCTTTTAAATCATCTTTCACTGTGGCATTATAGGGTGCTTTTTTGCCCCTTACCACTTCCCTCCCCAGGATGCATGAACCTCTCTGTGAGACAGGCACAGGAGGGTACATCTTTGGAGCTTCAAAATATTTTCAGATTGCCAAGCCTGCCATGTACCTTTAAATTGCTACATGAAGACATAGCCAGGTGAGAAATGCCCTCTAGTTAAACACATGCTGGTTGTTTTTGTCAAAGGATGGGCTGGAGAGGAGACCTATACAAAAGTGTTTCACTTTAACAAGAGTGTGCTATATTAGCAGGTCATGGGGATTGCCTGGCCAGAAATCTGTTTCAAGACTGATAGTCCATATTTTGCCACACAGAGATGTGCCAATTGACACTGGAAGACCTGTTAATAAGAAGAGGGGTGACCTTTGTAAACTATTTGGGGTGGCAGGGCTGGGTAGAAGGGGCAATCTTTCCTCTGCAAATCACAGCCCAGCTAAAGCCCAGGTACAGCATGAAAGTACAGATAAAAGGCAGGTGCTTGGTGCCAAGTTTCTTATTCACCACCTAAATCAAGAGCAGTCTTACCTGGCCGAGCTGCTCCCATCCGCCACCTGGAACTGCCTTTCATCTGAAGGGCTGCCATGGCCCCCAGCCTGAAGAAGCTGCTTCTCGGTCACATTTCCTGGTGGGTCTGCTTACTTGCCCATAGAGGAGAGCTGCTGCCTTCTGACTTTGCCACTCTCTTCTTCATTAGACCCCAGCTTTGCTGCTCAGCTAGCCAACACATGTATGCTCGGCTATCCAACAAATGTAATACATTCTATAAATGTATGTATACTTATACAATTGCCCTGGACTTATATTACATTGAAATAATATGCCTGGTCAAATAGATCAGTGGGTTGATGCACGAGCTGCATCCCAACAGAGCCAACTCAGACCTTCATTCTACTGAAAGTACAATGGCCCTCATTACGACCCTGGCGGAGAACCATGGTGCAATTTGCACCATGGTCCATGGCGCAAAGCTGCCAACTCCGCCATGGGGGTTGGCGGACTTACCGCCCCATTCCGACCTTGGCGGGGCGGTAAGTCCCCAATCCCCATTTACCCTTCCCCATTCCCATTTTTGCCCCATAGGGTATAATGGGAGTGGGGAAGGCGTTAATTACGCCACCGTAAATTACGGTGGCGTAATTAACAACAAGTCCCGTAGCGCCATGGATTTTTCCGGCTGCAAAAAGCAGCCGTAAAAATCGCCATGGCGCTACGGGAACTCGTAGTCTGGCGGAAAGGTACGCCATGCATTACGCCGGCGTAAACCCCTTTCCGCCAGGGTCGTAATGAGGGCCAATGACTGCTATTTAGAAATAGCTGTTGATTACAACAGTGTTTAGAGTCTGTATTATTACTTTAAATTTTGGCTGAAAGTTGGGAAAGCAGAACTCCTTTAAAAAGTGTGAGAAAGGCACAAAAAACATTTCCTTTAGATGTATTAAGTACATTGAAAGGAAATGTGTTCTGAGATGTGCTTAATCAACATCAAGGACCTCCATGAATTATAAACATGAAGCAGGTGCAACATATGCCCAAGTACGCTTTGGCAAAAAATATGCCCGTACTGCATAGGTATCCATTGCACGGCATGAAAACACACACAAGCCTCCAGCACTGCATGCGCACAAGCACTAACACCAGCCAAAAGAAGCCCTTAGCTCCCCAATACACACACACACACACACCTCAGCACTGCTTAAATACCACCCCACTGCACTGCGCACCCACACTTGTGAGCACTGCATATACAACACACTTAGCACTGCACATAGACAACACCTAACCCTGGGCATACACATCATCACACTGCACTGCACACACACACACACACACACACACACACACAAACACTGCCCCACTGCCCACTCATACTGTTCTTCACCTCTACCAACCCACTGCAGTATAGACATGCACGCAGCCCCAAAACTGCCTTTCAAGCACACCACCCCCACACTGCACAAAAGTCATCAGCCACAGCATTGCTCTGCACACTGTCTCCAGAACTGTACTCACATCAATCTGCCCTGCATGCAGGCACACAGCCCCAACCCTGCTCTGCACATGCAAAATTGCATGCGCACACTGACTAAGCACTGCGCTGTACACGCTTACTCACACTCGCAGCCTTTTCGCATTGCACACATGTTCACTCACTGCCCCAGTACTTGATTGTTTCAACAAAAAGGAAACAGACTACCCCTTACTCCAGCATACACTTTTTTATCTGGTCAATTACGTTCTGATGTAGTCATGCCCCCAGCAGAACAAATAGGTTATTACGGTTAGTGGTGTTCAAGATTGTTTATCACTGATGAATTGCGCATAGTTTTTTATCTTATACCTGACAAGAATATGTGTTTTGTTTTACGCCTCACACAACACAAGATAAGGCGTAGTACAGTGATTCATCTCTCCATGTACAATGAGTGTTTATGTCCTGATGAAGGCCCTTATGGAAATTAAAGAAGAATGCCGTAGGATGGGTGTATCTTGTAAAGCGGGCCGAAACACAATGAGTTGACTTATGTTCTACTATGAGATCATAATACATGTACTTGTGTAGTGAAATATTTCCCGTGGGCGAATTTGGTGGCCTTATTCTGCAAACGACTTTTCCATTGCTATATACATTTTATGTATTGTGTGTGAAAAATGTGGAATGGTAATAGTGTTGTACTAAGTTTGTCTATATTGAAAATAATAGATCGAAATGTACAACATCATTCTTGTAGGAATCGCCCATATTATGTACATTGACACAGGTAGACCCTACAATGGACTTTTGAATGCAAGCATGGCACTTTTCTACTAACCCCATCTGCACTTTGAAGTGAAAATTGCTGTTTTGCTCTTGCTAATTGCACAAATGATAAACAGTTGGATGCAAAGGTGATATCTTTTTTTTTTGCAATGTTTAATATTTGTAAAATAAAGTGTTTTGATTGAAAAGCAAAGGTACTATGCACTAATTTGTGAATACTGTGCTTGCAGTCTTTTGACCAGAGAAAAAAAGTGTATGCTGGAGAAAGGGGTAGCCTGTTTCCGTTTTGTTGCTATATTAGGTCTTGCATCCTCATCATAGCAACATGTCCCCAGAGACCAACCAAGTGGGGATGACCCTTTGTATATGACTAGTACTTTATTGCACACACAAATCACCTTCAGCACCACACACATTTTATTTTATTTGATTGCTTATAGCGCGAACCTAGCTCAAGAGCAGCAGAGTGCTTTACAACAGGATTTTGCCAGAATTGGGCTTGGCATTTTAAAAAGTAACGCAGTCCTGTTGGTGCAGGTAGAGAGGGATTTTAATTCCTCCGGCAGGTATTGTTGAAAGAGGCACATTTTTAGTGTTTTGTGGAACTGGAGGCTGGTAGGGGCTTTTCGAGGCATTACCAGGATTGAGTTCCAGATGATCATGGCAAGGTAGGAGAAGGGCTGCTTGCGAGTCTTCTATTTGCAGATTAGCTTTGACTCCAACCTTTTTATAATTTTGCTACGTGAGGTGCAGGAGCCTCCAGAGGTGTGGAGTTTAGCCACCAAGTATGTTGGTGTTCCGTTTGAGACTGCTTTGTAGGTGACATATGCAGTTTTGAATACAAATCTCGTGGGTAGGGGGGACTAGTGAAGTGTGCACAGTGTTGGAGAGGCACCTGTAAATAGGCAGGCTGCAGCGTGGTGTGCTGCTTTGAGGGGGGCCATGTGTGCGGCTGGAAGACCAGTAAGAAAGGCATTTCCCCCATTGATGTGTGAGATAACAAGGGCTTGGACCACCGTACAGATTTTGTTCAGGGGATTGAAGGGTTGGATTTTGCAGAATGTATGGATCTGTAGCCATGCGGTTTGTGCCTTTTTGGCTATGTGCTTTTGGAAGTTTGGAGTTTGGCAGCTGACGGGTGAATTCTTCCAGGCAAATGTCATCCAGCCATTGTTGTATGAGATGTTCTTTGGTGGGGGGACCATGAGGAAAAATTCGGTCTTGGTTGGGTCCAGTTTAAGGTAAGTGTTTGACATCCATGTTTGGATAGTAGCCATGCATTCAGGGAGGCAAGTAATGCTCTGGGGTCCACAGACCTTAAGGTACAACTGAGTGTCATCAGCATACTGATGGATGTCTGTGATGGGGTCATTTAGGAGAGTTCCCAACGGTTCCATATATAGGTTGAAGATGATTGGGGAGGGACGTGGCTTATAGTGAGTTGGTTCTGAATGAGCCCCTCTGTATGACCTAGTTCTTATTAGATACGTAGGATGCAAAACATTTTAGGACAGTGAAAAAGAGGGGAGCGGGGGTTGGTTGGCAGACCTTTTAGCTGTGCTTATTTCGGTTAGTAAATTTGTTATTGGTTCTTTAGTTGTGGATGTTCTTGATGCTGCAGATTGCATTGATGGGTAACACTCAACCATGTGTTAATGTACCAATAGTTTGAGTTCTGAGGAGGTACATCCCTATGAAAGCGTTCCAAAAAAGGTATGTAGATGATGTATACGTATATTTTTTCATAACCAAACCAATCTGGTTATATGTGATTTACACAGCCACATATATATATTCTTGTGAGATTGTTGTTAGTAGGTGATTTGTACAAGATTCTGTTTCAACATGATGGTATTGGCTCCTCTTTATTGCATTATAACAAAATAAAAAATTGCCAACTGTGTGGTCAACCGTTTTACCCGTCCGGTTTTGTCAAGGCAGGTTAGTCAAATATTATAGCTGTGCAATATTTTAGAGTCATACATTTTAGTACATTCCTGTAGTTAAACATGAATATTATACTAAACATAATGTTACATTTCATTCAGTCAGTACAGCGGGGAGAGAAGATGCAAAGGAGAAGGGAAATTGAGGAAAAGAGAGAAGGAAAGCGTTTGTTTGCTAAAATTAGCTTGAGTAGTTTCAGATATTTGGTACTTCCATTAGGAAATTCCAATTTGTGCTAAAGCATGCATGCAGTGGCATTGAGTGAAAGGAGTTAATATTGAGGTAGTTGTTATCCAGTGTGGGGAGGTAAATCAAGCTCTGTGTTGGTTGTCTGATTGGTGGTGTTCCACATAGATTGTGTGAGATATTGTTGGGTAAGGGTACCTTGGGAAAAGTAGAGGTCAGTGTCTAGGTGAAGCCTAAGAGGGTATAGATGACTGTTTGCAGTGACATTCCAGGTTATGCCATAATATTGTGCTTAATAGGGCAGCTGTTGGTGGTCTGTGGTATAAGGCCCCTGGCATACTTACTCAGGAGGTCCTGTAGAATTCAGGAGTACTGAGGCATGTATGGGTCACATGCATTATATATGTTGTCTAAATTGGAGAGAAGGAGCCAGTTAGTTATAGTCTGCTTGCCTCAATGCTGGTTTGATTCTTGGTGTCCATGCATTACTCACTTGAGAAAATCTTAGATGTCCATGTAGTAAGAGGAGCTAGTAGCTGCGAGTGGTCTAGCGTTGAGGGGGACAATTCCCGGCCCTTTAGAGATGCGTGTACCGCATACTGTCTGATCTGACCTGGGTAAGAAAAGTACAATTTGTCAGAGATGAGTATCTGGGTAACTATGGTTGGCTGTTTCAGTGCACAGAATGCGTACTCAAAGATAGTCATGCTGATCCCATAGACTTTGTTTGGCCCAAACGCATGCTGTGCCAGGGCTAAACTGGGAAATAATGGCAGGTAGCCAGGGGTGTGTGTCTCTAAATCAGCTGTTAAGGTCTAGAGGGTGCCCGGCCTCCTAAGAAATATGTCAATGTTGATTAACTGTAGCAGCGTATATCTGGCATCTAATTGGTGAATTAATGCAAGGGCTGTGTTAGTACCCACCGAAGGGGAGAGCAGAGGCAAGCTGTTCCATAACGTGGAGCTCTGGTGAGCATGCGAGCTGCATATGGAGGCAGATTTGTTTACTATGCTGTTTATTTCCGTTTATTCACGTGTAGGTTAATAACAGCACAACCACTGTGGTCGTTGATGTGTGTCGTGTCGAGCTTGTCCCTATATTAGACTGGGGTGAGCAAGGGTAGGATGGCATGTCATTTAATGCTGATATCATCTTTATAAAGCTATAGTACGAAGAATTTGGTGGTTCATCATGCCAGGGTTTGAAAAAATTATTTATGCTTATGGAGGAAATGCCTCTGCCGTGGGTCACTGCAGGGTTAAGAAATTGCATATATGCTTGAGGAGGAAATACCTCTGCTGCGCGTCTCTACATGGATTGGGAATTCTAGTTTTGGGGTGTCTTAGCTTGGAGTCTGGCCTTGGAAGTCCGGTCTTACTGTCGTTCATGATGGCAATATCTGTGTAGTAAGCCTTTTAAGGCTGAGAGCCGTCAGAGCACGTTTCACAGAACATGCAACAAGGTCATGTGGAACTGGTCACTATGGTAACCAGAGCATCCTCTGGTTTGTCTGTAAATGTGCCTCACAGAAGGGACGCCGGGACGTGGAGACAGCAGATTTCACCTGCAAGTTCTGAGAGGGTCATGTGTTCACAAACCCTGCTTTGCTGTGGCTGTACTGAGAAAGACGTGCTGAGAGTGAAGGTTTTCCCAGGTGCGGCTAGTGGCTGTAATTGCTGAGCAGTAATCGTGCTGAAGGCTGAGGCCCATAGCAGAAAGCAAGCCGAGGGACAGGGGAGTGAAGGAGACTCAAGTTGGCATGGCTGTACCTGAGACACCTGTGCTGCAGAGTGGTGTGGGACCCAAGTGTGCCCAAAGCCGTAGTAGAAGTGGAAGAAGTCGGGAAGGTAACGCAGGCCCCAACCACAACGTTCCTGGTGATCACTCTGAAAACCTTGCTGGTAACTGTTACAAGCTCTAAAGTGGCTTGCGTAAGAGTAGAAGCGGGTATAAATTGTCATTGTGAAAGGTGTTACTAAAAATGGAAATGTATCACGCGCACTTCTAGTGACAACCATGCTGCTCACGTAAGAAGAAAAGCATCTAATTTTCCATTGACAAACTATTATTGTTGCCGGAGTGGTCACATGTCCCTAATTAAAGAGGGAACACCTGGGAAAGCATTCTGAAGCCCTAATGTTGCCTTTCACAATTGTTGCAAGTACTAAAAGTATTAAAGAAAGGTTGCATGTGGCCGATTGTGATTCCCGATAGGAGTTAGAACATATCTCTGTGATAAGACGTGGGAACACAAGCACTTCCAGTTATTTAAGACCCAAGATCTACCTTAAAGAGTGGTCACGTGTACCTAAATCTGTTTGTCCTTTGAAGACTAAACCTTGCAACACTAAGAATGAATATTCTTTAAACCTAGAAGTTGTTGTATGAACGAGAAGAACAAGAATCACCCAAGCCAAGAGGTGAACCCTTTCTGTAGTAAAGCAAGACTTGTTTAGACATATCCACCTGATCTTCGGAGTTGTTAAAGGTCCAGTGTCCTCTGATACAAGTGTGGCATTGTTACCCGAAGTTGGAAGTGTGGCAATACAGCTTCAGGTTAGCTACTGGAACCAAGAAGGAGTGAATAAAGCTGGGGAAGAGGGCTGGGTAGTTGTAAGAAGATTGAGTAAATAATCTGTAATGCTGAGACTGTTAGAGTTGAGAGTAAATCAGTCTGGAAGCAGTAACAGGTTATAGTTGTGTCAGTAAAACAGAAAGACAGAAGATGCAAAGAGGTTGCCATTTTCTTGAAGCTGAAGAGGTCGAAGAGTCTTGTCTTTAATTGCCTAACAATCCTGAAGTAAAGTTGAAGCAGAGATACCAGAACTGGGGTTGTGTGTAATACTGTCAGTGGATCTTATATTGAAGTTGGTTGAAGTAGGGGCATGCTATGGAAAAAAAGGAGTCTGTTCCCACGGTTACAATAGTAGAAGGGTAGTTGTCAAGAGGAAAGCAATAACCCAAGAAGAAGCATCCTGGCAATTATACCAAGTTTTTCATCTATTCTTTGACTGTGGCAAAACATTCTTGGAACGAGAATATCCAGGATTACCATTGGTGATATTTTGTTGACTGGAATTGGAAGGGGATCTTTTCAACTGTAAGCTGAAGAACTGTTGGCAGTGGATTTTTGTTTAATGAACGTTTTTTTTTTACTTTATTTTCCTTTGGAACATTTGGGAAATTGACTTTGGACAATCCTGGGGAAGGGATTTACCCAGGAGAAGTGAAGGTTATCCACATTGCTGGTTAATTGTTGTTTACTCTTTTATGTTGTTTATAATTTACCAGTTTGTTTATCTTAGGAGTTTCCCCCTTAGCCTTTAGACTAGGTAGGGAATCCTGATAGAGTAGGATTAGCAAGGATTTATTTGAAAGCTTTTTCTTTAATAAAATGTTTAATTGTGAGAAAAACAGAAGCAGTTGTCTACCTCACATTACTGACCCTCACATTCCAGATGAACGGAAGGCTTGTGATACGTCTGTATTTGACTATGTGCTCTGGCTCAAGCAAGTTTTTTTTGAGAAGTGGTCATATAAGACCTATCTTCAACACATCTGGAAATGCATCTTCCCTGAGGGAGGCATTCTCAATACAGAGGAGTTTATTAAGTGCTGGGACAATAAGTTGCTTAATGAAGGAGGCTGAAAGGAAGTTGTCTGTGTACATAGTAGGTTTGAGTGAAGCGTGTGTGTCTGAGAGATCCTTAGGAGGCTGAAGTCTTTTCCAGGAGGGGAGTGCCCGGTGGGGGATGGCTAGCAGGGCTCCGTCTGGTTTTGAGGCATTGAAGTGACCTCTGATTTTGTAAACTTTGTTAATGAAGAAGCTGTTTATTCCATTGCATCTCTCTTGTGAACCTGGCCCCCTGGGGACAGGTGTGGGCTTGGAGCAGTGCTTGATTACTTTGAATAAGGCTTTGCTCCTGTTAGAGGCTGCCTCAATGGTGGAAGTGTAATTTGCCGACTTAGCCTCATAGATTGTGTGTCTGCGCTGGGTGAGCAGGGATTTAAGGGATGAGAGATCCTCTAGGCTGCAGCCCTTGCACCACCACTTTTCAAGGAATCTGATAGAGCTTTTGTTTTCCGCGAGCTTGGGTGTGTACCAGAGTACCGACGCTTTGACTTTGGTGTGACTAAACTTTAGAGGTGCATGGCAATCAACCATTTCTTTAGCAAGGTGGTTAAATGTATCCAGAAAGGCTGAGGCATTCCCTGTGGTGGGGAATGTTGTGAACATTGTGAACATGTTGTGAACATTGCCTCTAGCAGCAAATTCTTGAAGAATCAATGCTCAATAATAGGGCAATTGGCCTGGCCTTTATGGGGCAGGCTTGTCTGTAATATGAGAAGGGGGATTGCAGCATGGCTGGTCCAGTTGAGGGGAAGGGAGTTAAAGCATGAGAGGATCGGGCAGGAGGTGAAGACTAGGTTGAGCATGTAACCTTTGACATGTGTGGCAGAGGGTACGATCTGTTTAAGATCCATGGAGTTGGCCAGAGAGAATAGGGAGTCACGTAGGTGTTTTGCTGGTTAGGACTCAGGATGTTGAAATCGCAGAGGAGGATATGATTAGAGTAGGAAACTGTTGCAGAGGAGAGAATGTTATAAAGGTCATCGTGGAAGTTACCACTCCCTTGAGGTGGCCTGTAAATAAAGTGGAATGTAACTGAGTGTTGTTTGAGATGGAGTACCAATATGATAGGGATTCAAAGGAGCTGTGTGTGGGGGTTGGGATTACCATGCAGGGCCAGTCGATTTTATGGATGACTGCCACCCCACCTCCAGTTTTTCCTGTGCAGTAAGTATATTGGATACCATAGCTGTGGGGTAGGATGACATCAAAGATGGAGGGGGAGGAGGGTATAAACCATGTTTCAGTAATGAAAAAGGCATCGAGATCCTTGGTGGTTATGAGGTCGGAGATAACGGCAGTGTGTGCTACCACTGAGTGAACGTTAACCATCATAAACAGGAGCACGTGAATAGAAGGCACAAGTTGTAGGGGTTTACAGGGGATATTGATGAGGTTTGCCAGGTTAGCAGTCTGGGGCTGCTTTGGGCATCTAGCTGTGCGATCCCTGGAGAGGATGGGATTGGGTAGTGGTGAGTTGAGTTGAGTTGAGACACATAGTGATATTTACCTGGTGTAGCACAAGCATAGTAACTGTCCTTTGGCCCTTACCAGGCCCTAACAGGGCCAAACAGGTGTGACGTTTTGTTTGACTGCACTCACTTTGGACACACAGCGCGGTGCACCCTGTCAACTAACAGTTAAGAATTGAAAGGAGGGGGCAGGCCTTAGTGAGCGGGTGGCTTGAGAAAAGATTAGCAGTGATTGACAGGTCAGTGGGGGTTATGTCACGTGACCTAGATCCACTTTCACCTGCTTACCAACAGTGCTGCATTGTACTACACACAGACACTCTAATATTAGCACACACCGCCCCATCACTACACACACAAACACACATCACTGTTAGCACAGCATACATGCTCCTCACCCAGCACTGTTTACACATGCCTCAGCACTGCACTGCATACACGCACACACGTACACACACACATCTTCATCAGCAGTCGACCAGACTCTGCAGGAGCCTTTGAATTGCAATATTCGAACACCACACTCGTGCAGTTCGACTAAAACCGTGCATCCAGTCAACAGCTGCTTAACTGATGAACCAACACTGGCCGTCCTCCCGATCGACACCTCTCTCAAGTCCTGTGAGAGAGACCCCATGGGCCAATTGTGTTAGCACAGGTTCAGTGATCTCAGGGTTGCTAACTGGCATAGAAAAGGAACCAGAAATAGTGGACAACGTAGTTTCTAGCCTGAAGGATACTCTAGGACTGAGTGGGTTGTCACCTGCAGGACTCCCAGGTCAGGCTGACTGTTCCACTCTAACAGGTCTGTTGAGGCAGACCATGGAGAAGGTAGAGGGCAGAGGTCATGAAATAATCCAACAAAGGGCATAGGTGCAGGGAGAAGACCCTGGCCTGTACCAATACCAGGAGGATTCCTCAGTTAAGGAATGCGAGAGACTGGTCTCACTGGTGCCTCCAAATCCAGACCTGAAGTCCCCTGATGCTCTTGCTCTTACAACAGAGCACTGTGCGGCCACTGAGGTGACTATTGTGTTATCACTGTGTTCAATGATCTCGGGGTTGCCTACTGGCATAGAAAAGGAACCTGTGATAGTGGGTTGGGAAGTTTCAGACCTGAATAGCTTGCCAGAACTGTGTGCGTTGTATTCATCTGGAGCCACAGGTCAGGGTGACTCTTGCAGGGTACAGGGAATCTGTCCCACTATAACGAGTCTGTCGAGGAAGACAGGAGAGCAGGCGCAGGGTGGAGGTCCTGAGCCACTCTAAAACGTGGAAGAAGCTGAGTGCGAGCTGATGCATGATGAAAACTCTGGCCAGTTCAGCGTCAAGGAGCCCAACATATTTTGGGGCAGGATACAGCCAGGAAAAGGTTGCTCACCCAGGCCTCAGGAGTTTCCACCCAGACTTGGCTCCTGACACTCTTGCTGGTCACTTGGATGTGGATAGGACATCTGACCCTTGTCAGATATTTCTTTCAAGCCTGTGTGGCTATAGAATTAGAACCTGTGCACTCTGTCTAGTCCCACCTAGGCACTGACTGGACCAGAGAGGAACACCAGACCCCCCAACTCCACTACCTGTGGTTGGGTGGTCTTGTGAGAGGAGAAATAACGTCTCTCAAGTGGAATCCCCCCGAGATGTCATCGTTGACAGGAGACCCCATACCCTATCTGTTGCTGTCCAGACACCACCAAGACATCAGCAGACCTTTGCCTGCCAAATACCCTTCCAGTGTTGGAAGGCTACTTTGCACAGGACATCAGTTCTAAGACTCTCAGACTATGGGCAGGGAATTAAAATCCAGACAGGCACCTGTAAAACTGGAATTGGAGTAGACTCTGTGCAGCTGAACTTAGCAGTTGCTGATTACCACATTGCCTCTCTTCACAGGTGGCTGATGGGATCAGAGAAATAATGTACCATTGTTGGGAGGAATTCAGAACATGGGCATTGGGCCGGAAGCAGAGGGATTTTATCAATGCCCCCTAATTACAGGCAGGAGGAACTGTTTCAGAGAAATCCCTGTGCGCAAGAAATGGAAAAGTCAAAGAATGTGACAAAAACCCACTGTATATTAAGAGATCTCATAACATGGATAAAACATGGACATCTCAGGATTCTCAATGCTCTCCCGACCAGGGATTGGTTAGTGAGGTGGGCTACATATAGAACATATATACGGTTAGTGTTTCCATTGGTTACAAGCTGTATGGTGGTTCCACCTGTGACCACCTCCTAAATGTTGCAAACAGAAACATGTCAGGTTAGCGCATTACATTTGGAACATGCAACAAAGTGTAAGCTAGTGCAGAAGGTGAGATGGGATTGGTCAGTGAGGGTCTTCTCAGTCTTGGCGCTTTGATGGTTACCAGCCCATGAGGAACAATTCAAGGTGATGGGAACAGGCCCAAAGATGCTGTCTGTACCAAATAATGTTACCATCTCCAATCCTCTAGGCCTTGAGTCTGAACATTTAGCTTTTAACCTAATATTACTTTTGTATCATCTGCCCTGAGCTGATGGGAATGATGGCCTCTGTCTGGCTTGAATGAATAGGCTTTGTCTCCACGTCTCAGGTCACTTGTGTAGAGACCATAAACCTAATTTTCCTGCTCCCATTTATAAGGATGTGTAGCTTTCCTGCATACATGTGTCCTATCTCTTTTGCAACTGGGAAACATTCCCTCCCTCAGTGTCCTTGGCTTGAACATGCTCCCTGGCTACACAAACAGTCTGGTCTGTGCTTTCCTGCTGGATCAGCGAGTCAGGCCTCTCCCTGTATTCTTGAGCCTTCCCAGTGTCTCCCATTCACTGCAATATGGTTGCAGCATCCACCTTGGTTTACATGGCTTTTCATGTTCGTTGCATTTAGCGTTAACAAGCGGTTTATGTGTGTTCTTGTGCAACTTGCGTTACTGCATAACAAAAGTGTGTACGTCCTCTAACTAAATGGGTCATAAGCATGTTCTTCGTGTTTAGGCATAGTTCAATCTAAGTGTCTATGTAACTTAATGCAGGAATGCATAAGGGCTTCATGTCTAACGTGTTTACATCATAGTCTCGGTTGTAACACAATCGGCTCTTGCACAGTCATAGTCAGACGAATTGCTCCTTCGGCTGTAAACTTATCTCCTGTACAACGTCATCGGGATAGGGTCTAAACTCTAAACAGTTGTCTGAGTAAAAAGCATTTCTCACATCTGTGGCACAGCGGTGATGGGGAGGAGGGGGCCAGGAAGGATATGCACCTTTAATTTCTATGACGTCGAGACTGTGAGGAATTGAACCATCCACACAGGGAGTGTGCACTTGCCTGGGCTTTTTTGATTGTTTAGAAATGAAAATGAATGATGGGAGATCAACCTTCAAAAATGTGTGAGGCCATTCCGCACACATTCTCCCTGCTCACCGCATGACAAAAGCATAGTCACGTGTTCTCTGGGAGGACACAGCCTACAGGTGCTGTCCTACCCTGTCATGTTCAGCTGGAATGTGACAGCCACAGGTACATCAAATCATCTCAAGAAGGGGGAAGGCGATACCTTCCTCCTGCCATGGGCAGCCTAATTCAAATATCAAAGGCTCCATGGATCTACCTTCTTACTGTCTAAACTGCTGGTGGCAGCGCATATTAATAGGTGTTAATTGGAACAGGCCTGCGTCAGCCTTGATCGCAGAATGGACAAGAGGAAGGCAGGACTAACACCTCTTGGATATGCAATGTGTCAAATTGAAGCCAGTTCCCACCCCTCTGTATGAAGGACAGTGAATGGCATGTCTGGGTTCACTATTTACCGTAGGCAACCGAGTGGACCCCTTTCAGAGGGACAAAATCTGTGATTTGAGGGAGACAGATGTTTGTTCTCACCACAAACTTCAAGGGAGACCTGCACCTTGATCAAGATCCACAGAGGACTCAATTAACCAGAGAGACACTTTGATCTACAACAGACAGGAAGATGGGTGGGACTTAGGAGTACATGTTGTCACCTCCTACCTTTCCTGTTGCAAAGCACTCTGATCCTGACCTCACACATAGCAGAAGATTGTTGGTGGAGACCCAAGATTGGTTCCTTAAGGTCATTGGGACCCATTTGGCTTTAAAAGAGGGCTGAGCCCCTCACTTAGCAGATCATCTGATGACTTTGAAATTAGTCAGAAGAAGGACTCACTTGGACCCTGGCTGAAAGTACAGTCTAACTTACATCTTCCGCCAGTGAAGAAGGCCAGGATTTCCAATAGGGAAGCAAGATCCCTCCCCTAAACATCTCCCAAGAGACATAGGGAGATACTGGACTCAGAGGACCCATCCAGCAGCTCCAGAACCGGTACCCAGCCAGCAAAAAGGTTAGGTTCTGCCAGCAAGCTTCCTAGGTGGGAAGTGCCAGAGAATCTCTGAACAAAGGACAAGGCTGTTGCCTGCAAACACTCTTCTCACCTTTGGGTCGTCCGCCTTAAAGGATGACACAAGCTTTGCGAAGAAGCTAGGAGGAGTGCCACAACAAGCATCAACCAGCGTCCATCTTTTAAAGACATTTTTGAGACAGTCGAGCCCTCGAGCCGCGACTGGCTGCACCACTGACTGTTATCACACTGCAGTCACTAAAACCGTCCGAGACACCTCGACCAGCATTCCAGACCCGCCAACCAGCACAGAGACAACGGTTCCTGACCGTGAGCAGCCCTGTAGGCCAGCCTGCAGCCGTCCTTCCAGCCTCGCTTGCTGAACTGCCTGCTGCCGATACCCACAGCTGTCTCTCAACTTGAACTCTGTCGCAGGAGCTGCAAGCATCCGGGAACCGACTTGACACTGTTGAGCATCAAGATCATCTCAAGCACCAGGTACATTGTTGTTCTGTCCCGCTGGTCCTTCTCCAATGGCCCCTAGTGACATATAAGTCCCCTTGCTCCCTTCGTGTGGAAAACAAATAACTTTGAACAGTTAAGACTGATTGCTTTACCGACTACCCTCCTGTCAGTATCCAGAGTTCATCCCTTTCCTTTGTGAAACTGTCTGTCATATGTGTTCCTTTACAGGTTGGGCTGTATTTTGTAGTGTGCTAGAACTGTCTTTAGTAATAATAATAATAATGAGGTAGATATTTTCATACAACCTTGACTGGACAGTCCCATTTATCATTGGGTAATAATTGTATTTTTGCTGTGTTGCAACTAACCAACGATCCACGACCTTGCAAATATAAGCCTGCCGTTGCGTCCATGCTACCAAACATTGGACAAGGAGGTTTATAATTTACTTGTGTTTCCAATCTGTTCGGATTCCTTCTAGTTTACTAGAGGTGTGGGGCTGATTGATGGTTAAGAAATTGATATTCATCCCTGCACCACTGGTGCCCCAGAAGTTGATTTGCCACAGAGATGAGGGAGAGACTTGTCCAACAAGGGACACATTCATAGCTCTCTCTTCAAGAGAGTTCAAATGGAAGTGCACATAAGTCAGAATCTCAACATGCTGGTGCAAATGGCACCCAGTTATTTTCTCACCTAGAGGATGAGCCTGACCCTTAGAAGGGTGGATCTTAACCTTTTTGGCTTTAGTGCATGAGACGGATTGACATTTGGCAAGGTTGTGTGAGTCCTGGATTAAAAAAAAAATGTAATAAAATGATTCTGGTAATTCCATCTCTGAAAAGGTAATATGCTGATCAGATTCCTCTTTCATATGCTCCATGCCAAAAGCTTAGTGTGTACTTATACCTGGCTGCATCAGTAGCATGATCTGCAGCACCTGCTCTACCAGTGGCACAGAGAAGGTTCAGAGGTCACAGGTGCCCATTTGACAGCTGCAGTGACAGCCAAGTCTCTGCAGCACAGGGGCTGCATTTAAGGTATACACCTCTGTTCCAACACCCTTTAACTATGCGTCTACCTGGTGGCAGAATAATGTTTAAACATAAGCCATACCTGAGTTATGGTATTCTCATAGGTATTTCAGCCAGGGCAATTCAATATCACACATGTGTCAGCCCTGTGGTCCCATGGTCAGCTGTGGAAGGAGTATGTGTATTATCGTTGAACAGGCTGGGCCTTGCCACTCCTGGCAGGACTTTAGCCTTCGCGGATTGCCTCTCTGTGTTCCTTTGCAAGAGTTAACATCCTTCCCAGAAGACAGCCACTCCACAGGAAGCTAGCCTGGGAACAGAAATCAAAGAACACACAGACTTGGGAGCTGCATTTCAAAGGGCCTTTCAAAGGGCCACATTCACAAACGACTTGGGAGCTGCATTTCAAAGGGCCTTTCATACTTTTGCGAAGGGAAGGGAGCCCGGAGTTAGTGTAGACAGGGGGAGCTCTGTACAGATGAAGGAAGATTCTGCCACCTTGTTTCTCCTGCCTCTCTCTCTCCTTCCTGTCCCCTCCACTTCCTGTAGCACAAATCACTTCGGATGTGATGTTAGAAGGGCCAGGTCCACTTCTATCAAGAACAGGGACTGGTCTTCTAAAGCAGGATAGCTTTAGTGCAGTCATCTGCAGACCTTTACCTTTAAAATAAGGGCTCTCACAGCACTTCTGGTGAATCACCTTTTAGACTTCAACCTTTCAGGA
Source organism: Ambystoma mexicanum (assembly GCF_040938575.1). Taxonomy (NCBI): domain Eukaryota; kingdom Metazoa; phylum Chordata; class Amphibia; order Caudata; family Ambystomatidae; genus Ambystoma; species Ambystoma mexicanum. The sequence continues at coordinate 117,427,891 of NC_090924.1, read as the reverse complement.
AGATTTCATTGGATCTCTGTCGGGAGAGTTGATCTCAAAAGACTTCTGCTGGTAAACTGAAGACTGAGTGTCCAAGGCAGCTGCGAGCTCTGTCTTCTACCCATCCACAGAGACCAGAGGGGATGACCTGCTGCTGGGACAAGACCTGCCTCTCGGCCAGCACAACAGTACCCAGGCCCTAAACACGTTGTAGTACTCCTGTAATTGTGTACCAGCCTCCTTACTACTTGGGAGAACGAGAACAAGGGCCAACACTAATCCTTGAGCCCATAGATTGGGACTCACAGCAACCAGAGGAGCAAAACAGCTAGGAAACATGTGTTCTTACTGCCAAACCAATTTGAGTGGTGAATCAAGCCTGTTCGATGCCTTGGAACCCACAGGACACTGCAGTGGTGCTTTTGGCACACCACAAACCGCTATTTCATTTGTTCACACCAGCCCGAACAAGCCGAGTGAGTCGGTGCCTTGGTTCGAACTAGACACTCATTTAATGTGAAAATATGTTTATTGGTATTTATGTGTTATCACATTACAGAAAGGTAAAGCATATTCTGATACCAGAGCACAGATTGAACTTCAACATAAAACAAACATGCAAACAAAACAGGGCAATATTTGTATAATTACAGTGTTACATTGCTATCGTAGGAGAAAGAAACCGGTGTCCACAAACTGTGGAGCACTCGCGTCCCCTGCACACCAGGTATGTTTGTATGAACAAACAGTAGTTATGATTGATATGTTACATGAAGTTTAAGAAATGAGTTAAATCGTACAATTTCCGCAGCAAATGGTGTTATTATAAAGGTAATCAAAACATGCAATTAATCCATATATATTCGAGTCACATTACAATTAATTCATTGCTTTACTTCAAATACATATATTTTCATATGTTGATAATTGCACAACGTGTTTCGGGACTAATGTCCCTTCATCAGGAGCACAAGTTCCACTGTCCTTCTTACATCAAACTTCAAAATGACCTATAATGTGACATAAAAAGTCAAGTGTATTTGGTATTCTATTTGTACATTATTCAATATATATCCTAATTATATATATAAAATATATAACAATGGCTCGCATGAAACAACATTAGTCATTCACTTGCTAAGAGTCTAGTGTAGAATTTCGGAGAGGGTGGGCTCCGGTTAAAGAAATACTGGAGGATGCTGAAACGACCTGAAAAGTCGGTAAGGGATGGATTAAGATCAGTCCGGAGCAGAGTGGTGGTTGGGTAATGATCATCAGAAGGATGTCCTCTTACTTGGCTGAAGATGGCTGTGGGAACAGGTGATCTATTTCTTCTTGCCACCTATAGGTGATGGAATGAGATGATATAAGGGTCTGTATGACGGGATCGTTTCAGAGTACAGCAAAAGATGCAAGTTGATAGAGCGTGCAACCCTTAATTCCTGGGATGTGTAGAAACAGCTTCTTCTACTTTTGAGGTGTCTGGATATGAGGTCGCTAGGTCTCGCGAGAGAGCTCTAGGGAGAGATAGTGGAACCCTGTTGCTATGTTGCCGCCATTGTACGATCATATGAATGATATGCCTTGAGCTGCATGAATTTACCTTATTTGAGTCTTCTGCCGCTGCGTGCCATTATAGCGCTTGTGTTTTTCTTATTTGTTAAGGAGTGTGAGTTGATTGGTAACAGGATCGGCCCCTGTGAATAAAGTGGCACTCAAGAATATATGTGTAGTATAAGAACCAATGGTCTTAGGTGTACGGCATGGAGCTTGCAGTAGCGAAGCTTACATTCTCGTGTTATTGTAGTCCTAGTGATCTCTGAACGGCGTCTGGCGAAGTCGTGTCCTCCAGCAGGTGCTGAACGGTGCCAAAAGCCCATTTAAATCTGCTGCGCAGACCAGCGTGCTTGCGCGGCGATGTCACATGTAAACAAATGACATCACTGCGCGTGGATGTTAGGACACAATGGGCCTCATTATAACTGTGCTGGTCCGGTAACAACGGTGCCGGTAACCGTTGTTACCGGACCGGCGAGTACGACTCTGCGGAAGGGTGCCGTCCCGCCCGCCAGGGTCAAACCTGCCGGGCGGGACGGCACCCGCTCGCAGAGTTCTCTCGGGAGCACCGGCAGTGTTGTTAACGGTGCCAGTGCTCCTGTGTCCCCATTCCCACGGAATGGGGACTAACAAAATTATTGGTGCCTGATATCTCGGCAACCAGACTTGGAATAGCCTGGTGGCACATGGAAGTCTGGCGCCAGTAATTCATTACGGGTCCGGCGGCTACCTGCCGGTTTTACCGCCACGGCTACTGCCGGACCCGTAATGAGGCCTGTGTATCGTAGGAGCAGGCCATGGAGCTGCAATGCAACTATCCTCAGATGATAAAGAAAGGGCAGGCAGGACCAACATTTTCCAGGACTCCACTACCGCCTCAAGCTAAGGACATCACTCAGGGGGGAGCAACTACCACATCCCTGTCTATCATCAAAGCAAAGTAAGGAGGGAATCCCGATGTTCAGGGGGTTTGTCATCAGATTAACAGAACATTGCTAAAAGGACGCATTCTACGCCTCTATGTTGGTGGTATGATCCCTAAGGCCTTTCCGCAGAGCTCTGTGACACACTACAGTTTCAGCCGTGCTTCACAGCTACATGTCTTTCAGCCACAACAAATGGTTAGGGCCACCTGCCTGTTTCCATGTCATCGCAGTTCTCTTTGCAAGGACACATGCCAAATCCATTAATTTAATTGCATGCCTGTTTTTGTCAGGTCTACTATAAATCCCACTAAGCATTCAATCGGTGCACATTTGTATCTGGATATGCCAACATTTTCAAGCTTTGGTTTAATTATATTCCAGAAAACCTGCACCTTTGGACATCTCCAGAACATGTGCATAATATCTGCATAATATCTGCAGGGGCGTTTCCACACCAAGGACAGTTACACAGCGCTTGGCTGCTAAATGTAGCAATTCTGGATAGGGTCATATAAGTCCGATGTAGGACATTAAGTTGCAGCAATCGAAACCTTGCATTTCTAGACACACGCTTAACAAAGTGTAATGTGGTTTCCTACTCGTTATCCTCCAACCCCAAGCTTCCCTGATTTTCAGTTTACCTGTACATTTTGCATACAAATGTCCATTACATAATTGTGATACAGGTTTCAACCCATTCATACCAGTATCTTGCTATGTTCCGGTTCTTCTGGCCAAAGAGGCCATTTCCTTCTGGCCAACTTAGCGACTCTCAAACTCAGAAATTGACCCTTATGCATCCCAGTAGTAGAAATGATATCAAACTCTTTGAAGACACCTTCCCCATACATGTCGCCCCAAGACGAGACACCTGCATCCTCCCATCGGCTAGTGGTCATTAGGACACTAAAATCATGGTATATATCAGCCACCACAGGTATATCAGGTGAATAAGGGTCCCCAACCTTAAATATCTTCATTGCTCTGGCCCATATCTGTCTGCCTAGCCGGACCATGTGGGGCATTTCCCCAATGCATTTCTCATCAATCCATAGTGCATCCTTCAGGGTAGCTGGTTTGATGTCCTCCAGCTTAAGTCTGGAGACACTTGAAGGTTCATCGCCCAGCCAACCCGCAACAAACTGCAGCTGTGCCGCCAAGTAGTAAAGCTCGGGCCATGGAAGTTGTACACCCCATCCTCATGCTTCAAATAGAGCGTGGATATCGCAATCTTAAGACGGCTTGTCCCCCAGATAAAGCCCTGAATGAATGATTATATTTTTCTGACGAAATTAGCATGGATACAAACTTGTACATGAATGAAGTGGTAGAGTAGGCGTGGTAGTATAATCATTTTTACTACTGCAACTCGTCCCATCAAAGATAAAGCAGTCTGCCCCAGAAGCCCATAGATCGTGACACTCCATTAAGAGCCCTAACACTGTTGAGTGCCTACATTTCCTCAGCTGAGTGTAAAATAAGTATCCCCAAATACCAGAACTAATGGGTCCCCCACCTAAGGCCCAAATCTGGTAGGTCCTGAGGATCAAGCTCCTGTAATTTGGCCAAAGGGAACATGCATGATTTAACCTTGCTAAACGTGATGCCAGATAATTCAGCGAAGTTAGTACCTTGAAAACCAAGGGCATGTTGTGCTCTGGTTCACATAAATACAAAAGATCATCATCGGCATAAAGTGATATCAAGTGTCTCGACTTCCCAGCCCATATCCCAGCTTTGCCAAATTTTGAAATAAACACTCATCATTGCAGCTGCTTCCTTTGAACTGCTACTCAAACCACCCGGATCTTCACTGCTGATCACCATCACTAATGAAACTGATCGTGGTCGATCCACTCTCCAGCTCCTTTGCTGTCGAACCGACTGTTGAACTGCCTCTGGTGGCCCTTATGATAAGCCGATCCTCAAGTGCTCAATCGAACCAATCCAGTGGAACCAAGCAACCAGTCTCAAGCATCTTTGCTGTCGAACCAACTGTCAAACAGTTGCTGGTGGCCCTTACGATTCGTGCATCTCAGAAATTGTGTTCAAAACGCAGTAATCCCCTGTTCGAGCCCAGCTCGACACTGCTCCCCATCTAGAACAATGTAACTGCTGCTTCCAAACTGCTGAACTGCACCTTTGAACCAGTTCACCCTTGCACTACACCAACAGAGCGTATCGTTGCACCGGCTTGAACCTGAAGGTCATCATTTCACCCACTGTCTTCGAACCGCCTCCTTGAACCACCAGCATCTTTGCTGCATATCTTCATCATCGCTCGAGCCATTCTATTCGAACCGCGCATCCAGTCACCGAAGGTGTCACTGATTAATCAACACTGCTGGACTTCCCAATCTGCACTGCCTCGAACCGCAACGAACTTCAGCACAACCCCGGATTGAGACCAGCTCCCCTTCTAGAACCACGCCACAGACACAGTTGGACCTGATTCAAACTGCTGGAACAGTATTAAGAAGCCTGGGTCGGTGATGTTGATCCACCAAGAACTCTAAGAAGGTACTATTGATTCTTAACTGCCCCCCCTTTCTTTCAGTCTTGGGCCCCAGGCACTGGTTAGGTCATTAATCCCTTTTTGCATCCAAGAATATTTACTTTTTAAAGAACATTGTGTTTTTTACTTGCGTTACACCCATGATTCATTACGCCAGAGTGCTTCATCGTGCTGTCTTTACCGATTCTCTGTTCTTTACTCAGTGCTGGGTTTTGTGTAGTGTTTTTCTATTCAGTTATTGTGCAGATGGTGCGTTTTATTAAAATATATCTATTTTAAAGAACCTTCATTGGACATTCCCTTTATTTTAGAATGTTATGCTTTGCTGTTTGGGTCGTTACTGAATCACATTCACACCCCTTCTTAAGAGCGTAGCCTAGCATCGGCCCACGTTACCACAAACGGCAAAGGAGGTGTATCCAGTGCTGGTCATTGGGTTGGATTTTCCCGGATCCGAGATCTGGCAAAAAGTGTTTCCCCGGGTCTCGGGACACTATTTGTTCCGTTTACTGTAAACGATCTGTCGAACTCGGACCAACCAGTACCGAAGTCGTGTGACTTAACCACTAGAGTACAGGAACTTCTGGGCAGAGCACTTGTGAATATTCCTGCCAGGATTGCAGTCTGCAGAAAATACGGAAAAACAGCTTTGCACCTTTTCTGGTTTACTTGCATCAATACAGTAAACTCCTCTTTTTTTTAAATAATGCATTAATGAATGTAAAAGTGTATTGATGGGGGGTGGAGGGGACCTGTCCCTCTACATCCCCTTCGTCCCCCTAAAACCGCTGCGGCCGGTGGGATCGCACAGTTAATCATTTCCATTTCCAGCACTGGGTATATCTCTTAACTGTACCTGTTTTACATGTATGATTGTGTTGGCTCTTGGTTTGCAGCATTATGAGAGCTGAGTGGGCATTTTATCCTCTCCTCATCATTATGTTTCGGCAGGGCAGAATCCAAATGAGTCACAAATGGTTTCCCTTGTGTTTGTTTCTGCACCCCCAACCCCTTGTTTATTCCATCTTTTTTCTTTGAATAGGCTCTTGGGGCAAGACATGGGCTCTAAGACTGCATGAAAGGTAGGATAGTGTTTATACATTATTAATGAGATGATTTCAGGATTAGTATTGATTGTGCATATTGGTCAGCAATCCATCATTATTATGAGCATGGTTCGACATACAATTATGAACACAAAAATACCAAGTGTATATTCTGGAATAACCCCAGTGATATTCCAGGAAAGTCACTACCATCACCACTGTATCAGTGATACAGGTGTCCTTGGGTCTGCTCTCAGATTAGCATTGGTGGTAGTGTGCTCTGATGAGCCTGACCTGCAGGGAGCACCACAGAGGCTGTTGGGTAATCACCATTATATTTTACTTCCATTACTGCTGGGTAACGTGACACTTTTGCTGTCAACAGTAACCGTTTTCGGGTATGGTGTTTGCCTCTAGAGAGTGCCCTTGGGTCTGCCCTCAGATTAGCATTGGTGGCAGTGTGCTCGGATTGTCTGCAGGGAGCACCACAGAGGCTGTTGGGTAATCACCATTTTATTTTACTTCCATTACCGCTAGGATGTGCGACACTTTTGCTGTCAACAGTGACCGTTTTCGGCTTTCTTGTTGTCTCTAGAGAGAGAGGGCGTTTTGTGTGTCAATGGTGCAGTGCAATATGCAACACTTTGGGCAGAACGGTCACCGCTTACTGGCACAGGCACCAGCAGGCAGACTTTGGCCGAGTGTTCCTATGCAGTTTCTTGGTAACACAAAATCAACACATTTCTTAGCATCAGGGGAGTTGCTAGGTCTGGAAATGACCCGGGGCTAAGCTGATGTCGGAACTGTTGGGACTGGGGGCTAGCTAGTCTTTTGGCTGTAGCTCCTGAGATTCTATCCGGGGCTACAACCAAAAGATCAGGGGCTATAGCCCCCTTAGCCCCCCCCTAGCAACGCCCCTGCTTAGCATTGTCGACATTTATGGTACTGACGTGTTTTCAGCACATTTGACATTTGTGCCCAACTTTTACTAACAGCCTTTATATACACAGGTGTTGTGTTGTACTCCCTGTCTTCTTTTACCTCTCATTCCAACAATGCCCCCTTCTGCTCTATAGTTTCATTTTCCAAACGGACCCCCACAACCTTGGCTCCAGCTCCTCCAATAATTCCATGAGCCTGGCTCTCGTGTCTCCTCCGCGCCATTTTCGTCAGAAAGTCCCCTTTCCCGCCCAGGCCGCATTATGGGTCATCTGCTGCGGCGCCCACCGCAGGTAGAAACACAGCAGCCTCCTTCTCTTCTGGCAAACAAGGGGCGTACAAGGGCACATTCACCAGCTTGCCAACCTGGAGGCGAATGGCCCTCTGTGCCCGGTGTATGTCTGCACGTATCTTGGTATCCGCCCGGAGTTATCGTGTTTATTTGTTTGCTTTTGCTCAAGCGATGCCGCTGATATGTTCCTTGGCCACACAGACACTGCTGACTCGGCGCTTTTCCGCTTCCAAGGTGACAGTGGCTTGTGTAAATATATGCTCTGAGCCCCAGGCTTCTTTTTTTTTGTATGGTTTTTCAGTTACTTTTTCAAAGTTGTGATGCCCATCATACGTGCGTTTTACAGCAAGTAACTTGACAAAACAAAAGACGGCCAGTAGCGTCAAAGGCGAACATACACATAGGGGATGGGAGGACCTTCAAGCCCTCGCCTCGCTCGAATCATGGTTCGAATCATTACAACGCGGGTTTGAATAAGGTGACAGGTGAACCCTTACAGGCCTAATTCGATACCAGCCTCACATCAAGCATTAGGCCCGGGTACATGCAATAAAACGGGGGTTTGCGTGCCGTCCTGCCCGCAAATCCCCGTTTGACGAATGGGGATTTGCGGACATTAATGGCACGCAAATAACGCGTTTTACACGCAAATAATTCCATGAAAATTCGCATTGTTTCTGCTGTCGATTCAGCGGAACCATTTTGAACCATAGGCGCATATTGATATAAATCAGATGAAATAGATCGCAATCTACATAAAGGCCTTTTAGCAGAATACATATATCTAAAATATAAATGCAATAATGTCAAAAAATGACATTGTGATATGATGCAGTGGCCAGAATGTTATGTCTATTTTAAATTCCTATTTATATATTTATTTTTTGTGCAAATTGTACGTAATTGTGTGCCTAATGATTTTTAGATCGGTTAAAAGGAAATAGAAAAAAAAAAGAAATCTGAAAGTGCAAGGGTAAGTGCTGACATCAGTTGTCAAGTGCTAGTAGGGGCTGTAGGGATACAGAAACAGTCCCCGAGTACAAGGGTTGCCAGGGGGGCAGTGCAGGTGTGCAACTGGCGGGGAGGGGACCTGGGCCTGAGATCAGAGGGTAGCCAGGTAACCAGTGCAGTTTCAGATTCAGCCAGGAGATCAGCAGAGGAGTGGAGGAGAGAAAGCAGAAGCAAAGAGGAAGGTCTGCGGTGCTTCCGGAAGCGTAGATGCTTCTCCTCAAGTTTCAGAATCTGAAAGCCTCAATGTAAAGCTAATATCGGACCAAGAAAAAAAGGGTTAAGACTGCAATTTTTTTTAAATAATGTTAAAAAGTGTGCGGCGCCCATGTTTTTAATAATGCACTCGACAGATGAGAATTGTATGTTTGATATTGTATTGTATGTGAAAGAATCTGTGGGGGCAGATGAGAACTTTCTTGATAGGACTGTATTTATAAGTGTAATTTTATAGCATGTATGTATTGTTTTATAATGGATGTGAATGGTATATAATGAATAAACCTTGATTGACTTCGGTAACATGGCAGGGGATCAGGATGTAAGGGAAAAAACAGAAAGGGGGCTGGTAGGAGCAAATATGGTGGAAAACCTAGGCAGAAAGTTCAAGCACAGCACGCTTGCCTTGGGAAAAGGACAATGCCGTACGCCATGGGTTCAATACCCTAGATGGGGAAGACTCATCTCTTCCTCTGCCTACGGTCGTAAAAATTCAGTACCATGAGTGGCTAATATTGGTGACACGAGTGATTGTTACAGCGCTTAGAAACCGAAAGAATCTGACATGGGCTAAATAAATAACCATATTTATTCTGAAAACTGCGACTAAACATTTTACCAACGAAGGAGATCCTTGAAGTAAGGAAACCCAAAGGCAAAAGAGATTATGCATGTAGGCTTTGTGGTCACAAAATGGAATCACTCCGCCACCTTATCATGAACTGCCAGGGCCTGGACCATATTCCACGCAATCTTTTATGCAGGTTCTTTGCGGACAATTGAACCTTAACCAAGAAAGACATTTGGTTATTTTTGCTGCAAGGGACTAGGCTATCTCTGACATTCGCTCTGTTAGAGCTAGTATCAATCATCTTTGCCAAACTTGAAGAAAAAAAGAGAACCTAAAATTGTTTGGATTATTTAATTAATTTATGAAATTCTTCTTTATCGTTTTTTTCCTTTTCTACTAATTCTTTTTATTCTTTTGATGTGCTTTGTATCTTGCTATTGTTTTCTCTTACTGGCTCTTTCATTTTTTCTCTTATATTAATTGGATGGCTTTTCTTTCTTACTTGTATATTCTGTCAATTGTTGATTTCACAAGCCTATGTAATGGCAAAAAGTTTCTATTGAAACTAAATAAAAAATAAAAAAAGTAACAATATCGTTCTAATTATTATAGGGTTGAGGAAAGGGGAAGGTGAGAATTGGGCAGATATATGTGTATTGGAAAAAATGTCCCCCACATCATTGTGTTTTGAGCAGAGTGACTTAGGTTGACTTGGTGGTGCTTGTTGGGGCTGTAGCAGGAGGGAAGTGAGGGAGGTAGTGTGCTTTGTTTTGGCATGTTCAACTTGTAGGGGACAACTATTGGGTCACTGATATTGTAATCAGAGACATACTACATTGAGAAGTCGATATTCACTAGTCTTATTTTAGGAGGTACCATTACGAGGTATCCCTACAAAATATCCCCACCAAAAATATCGCCGTACATATGGCAGTTTGTCTCGCCATAGGCAATATTTTTGGGGGGGATATTTTGTGGGAGCAGGGGTTGCGGGGGTGTCCCTGCAATGTCCATGGGACAATATGGCTGCAAAAATATGGCAATATATTTGTATCGCAATATTTTTGTGGGGATATTAACACATGGAACCCCATTACGGTAGGTCGACTGTTAACAATACATGTGGTCTGCCCACAGGTGCTTAGAGACCAGTAAGAAGGTGATATTGTAGGAACTTAAAACAGTCCAGTGCAATTCATTAGAATGGACCTTAACCTTGAGATGAGGTAGAATGTGATTTAAAAAGTGAGAGCATTTATGATTTAAGCACACTTGTGGCAAGAGGAAGAAGTACAACTAAATAAAACTAAACAGAGGAGAGAAAAGAAAGAAGAAAACAGATATTTAAGACAATTAGCAAGCCATATGATTTATTGTTCCGGTTATTGTATATTGGTTGCCTCTGACAATGTTTTAGTTTTAACACACTGGTTTAGTTTAATATTTATAACATGACAAATACTGATAGGCCTCAAAGCGCACATATATCAGATTAAACAAAAACACACAAATGCCAGTGTTGTTTTTAATTCCTTTTTTAAATGTCCCATATTGGTACTTTTCTCCTGTTGAATTGCGATGGTATGCCACAAGGAAGGTGCCCAGATTTCAAAGCAGGAGTCACCATATTTATTCAATGCAAATCGTGGCTGTGCAAGAAGTAAGGCATTATTGGATCTTAAAGTACACCTCCGCTGAGCATCTTTAATGCATTTTGAGAGATACAAAGGAGCATCTCTGGAACAACACTTATACACAATAGATCATGCCTTATGCTTTATCCTTTGCTGGGCCGGTAACCAATGAAGGTTACGACGGGCCTCAGTAACATGGTCCTGCTTTCTTAGACCACATACTGCTCCATTTTGATTATCCTGAAGCTTCTTGATATTGGCTTGCGAGGTGCCAATCTGCAGGCTATTACAGTAGTCCAGTTTGGCATTTATAGTAGCTGATTCTATAAGTGCTCTGTCTTTCTCGGATAAATGTGGGCGAATTTGCCAAAGAAGTCTCGTTGTGTAAGAGCACACTGAGCGAAGACTTGATATATATTTATTGCCTGAGAGCTGGGAGTCCAAGTAGACTCCAAGAGTCTTGACATGTTGGACCACTTTCACTAGGCATCCTGCAACAGAAAAAAATTACCTTAGGCCGAATCCAACTTTTTCAATGTATATGCCTAGCTCTGTTTTCCCGTTATTCAGGGCAAGAGAATTATGAGCCATCCAATATTAAATGGTTGCATAAATCTTGTCTTGACAATGGGTACCAGGTTTCTGAAACAAAAGCTGTGTTTCATCAGCATAATTTGTATACGACATGCCTAGCCCATCCAATAGGTCACAAAGTGACTTCGTATATATATTAAATAAGAGTGGAGATAGGCAAGAGCCTGTGGAACCGCACTTGTAAGAAAGATTGGCGTGGAACTAAATCCATCTTTTGCAACCCTCGGTGGTCGCGGACCTAGAAAAGATTGGATCCATGCCACCGCTTCACCTGAGCATCTACCAAGATTTTTCAACCTTTCCGCCAGCAAGCCGTGATCCACGAGATCAAAGGCGGCAGACAGGTGCAAGAGCATTAATAAGGCAACCTGTCCTTTATCAATGATATTTCCAATATTGGACTTCAAATCCAATAATGCAGACTCTGTTCCATGCTTATTTCGAAACCGGACTGTCTGCAACCCAGTAAGCGGTATTCCTCAATGAAGTTATATTGTTGAGTGTATGCGACCCTAGCCAACATTTTCAATAGGAAAGGGGCACTCGTGCCTAAAATTAGCTGGTACAGCATGATCCAGGTTTTGTTTTTTGAGAAGAGGCAGAATCCATGATTCTTTAAGACAATCAGGTACTTTAGATTTCAAAAGAGAAGAAGTAATGTTCTTAGTGATCCATGGTAATAACCGGCTCATAGAGCTTTGAAATAGTTTAGAAGGACAGCCATCACCCTGATCGCGCTGCGTGCGCCATTCTTATGCCAGTTTTGTGCATCGCAATCACTGCTGGAAATTATATGGGTGCATTTGCCAGGGATAGGCAAACATGGTATTTGGAAAAACTGGAGGCTAGCCGAAGAAATTACATTTTTAATCCTAGTGCACCTGGGTACAACTTCTCCCTGTGTGGGGAAGGTGTGAAACAGCGCCTCCTTTTTTCATATTGCTTGTATTTGAATCTTGCCTTTCGGGATTTCTCTACAATACCTTCAATTTCTTTTCATCCTTACTGGATCGCACTTATTAGTCTTGCACATTACACATTACAAACACAATATTGTCCAATCATGTGTCCCTGCTGCAAATGCACTTTCTCAGCACTTCTAGGGTTGAGCCCTGTTTCCCAAAGGGGGCCAGTAAGTGTCTGTGATTCTCCCGGGTGTATTGCCCCTGTACATAAAGGGACCATCCAAGGCTGAATTTCTTGCCCACCTTTCCCTGCAGCCAATGGAGTTTAGCGTGAAAGACTGTTCCTTTTATTCTCTGTAAAAGGCATGCCCAGCACTTTGGTTCATTTTCTTGCTCATTTTCTCTGATGAAGAAGCTTTAGGACTTCATAATATTTTCAGTTAGTCCATTAGAAATGATCACAACTTGGATTTTAAAACGGGACGAAAATACCACGAACACGTTTCTTTGTACATAGGGTTACACACTTCTAATGGAAATAAGTGGGTGTTAAAGGCCTTATGCAATGGGAGAAGATCATGGAGTGTATCCATAGTAACAGAAAGAGACTTTTGGATTTTCTGTGATTTTCTCGAAAACAATTGGTCGAGGGAGATTACGCCGATTTTCTGTGTGACATTTCAATGCAAATGTAAGCGGGGGGGGTGGCGTCCCTTTATGGCCTTTTCCCCACCCCCACCTTTTTTTTACCCTAACCCCACTCCCCCACATACATTTGCGTTCAGATTCGTCCAAAAATATTCGACAAATTCTCCCTCAACCAATTTTGGAATTGCATTCTAAAAATGTCTTCCCATTACTTTTCTCTGGAGCTGGTGAACATCTGGAGGGCAACTAACGAATAAAAGGCTCTCCTTTTTATTCAGTGTCTTGAGGATGTGCAGTAGAATTTAAGGTGAACTCTAAACCGAAGAGGAAGCCTAAACGATCAATGAAAAGAGGTGCCATGTGTTTGGACTTGCCAGGACAATTACTGACCTATTGATCCCCCCCATCACCTGCTTAAAAGTGCAGCCCTACAAATTCTTCCAAACAGTAGTTATTGCTTTGGCCAGAAATATTATTCCCTCCAGTGTTTTATCTGTCCTTGATGTAGAAGGCTGAAGTATACTTTATTTTTGGTCCATAGCAGTAGCACTTGCGAACAGTACGCGAACAAACTAAAGGCATAGTTTGTTTATTTATTTATTTTATTTTTATTTATTACATTTATGTAATGCCCAGGCCCAGGGGTATCACTGCGTTGGTACTGTGAAGTGGCAAAGAGGAAAGCAGAAAAGTCATAAAGTTTTAGTCAGATTTGTTGAACAGCCTAGTTTTTACCAGTTATTTGAAAGTTGTGCAGGACTGTTCATGTCTGATAGACAGAGACAAGGAGATCCAGAGGGTAGGTAGGTGCTTTGACATAAAAACTGACCCCGCCTGCTCTCTTCTTTCTGTAGCGAGGAACCATAAGTGCGGTACTGTAGGAGCGCGCATGTGGGCCGGGCACTTTTTCTGCCCTTTGTGTAGGGATATGTACACACGCACACCGGTAGAATCACTGGCGATTGTCTAAAACTGTGCTACATCAGGGTGCTCCAGAACAGACTTTTCTTTCTGTATGAGCAGCTCTGTGCAGTATAATGAAGTAAATGCAGCTATTCCGCTGCCGCAGGTATAATACAAACTTCTTAACCATGTGCGCCTTTCAGCTGCATCATTTATAAGCAATGCAGAATTCGAGCACATTGGCCTGAATTAATTTAGGTAGCTTTTCGCAAGATATATTTTACTACTTTTCACCATTAACTGCTGTTAACTCAAATGTGTTGATCTGTAAATAATAATGATCACCAGTAAAGCTAATAGTTGTGCCCGTGTTGTACGTTGTCATCTGTTCTAAGTGGTAGAAGCAGGTAGTCATAGTTTTGTTATTTGAATAGAAAATGTAGGCTAGTAACAACATGTTACTAGTAGTAACATGTTCTTAATTCTATTGGGATGATTTGTGAAAAATTGTAATAAATAACACGTGTAATGCTGCAAATATGTGAATAGGGGGAACATCTGCCTATATACAAGTCTATACTGTTGGTTTACCAATGCAAGTTTGTTAATGTCTGCATGCTTGTGACAAGACTATATGTAAAGACTTTTTTTTTACCCCGCTCAAAGGATTATAGTCTGGATTACAGTTCTCCTGGACGTCCACCTCAAGGTTTTTCCATAAAGGGAGAGTCCTAAATGGACAAAGGCAACATTTCATCTGGCAGAAATGGATCTTATTTCTTGGACAAAAGGTTTCTTCTCAAAAGGCTCCCACGGTGACTTAACGAGTAAGTGCTGTTTGTGTCTTTAAAGTTCAGAGGCCAAACAATAAAGAGTATAGGAAGCCCCTTTCCTAGGGACTAAAAGATGTTTGAGCTGCAGGTGTCTTCAGGAGAGCAGCAATTACACCAGCTTTTCACTTGCCATGCAAAGGACTCCCATTTAGATTCACTGGAGCAGATTCCAGGCCAAGAAAATGTTTGCCCTATTTAAAACAGGTTCACAACAGATGCCCACATTCAGATGCACTTTCCCACCCCCTTAGCGCAAGGTGTGCAGGGGGTCAGGGGGGGGTTATCTGTGCATTTGAATGCTCATCCTGAATTTGTACGCAATGTATGACAGGTACTTTGCTGACCTTACCGTGCTTTTTGTTGTGGGTGGACCACTGCTGTCTCACTTGTAATTCTATCCCTCAAACAGGGATAGAAATGTTTTTTTTTTTTTATTTGCATTTCACAATGACAGGCCCTTGAAGGGCAATGCGTTGCCTGTCATCCATTAGTGTCGGAAGCACATGGCCATGATTCATCTCTGCAAGGGGAAGGGCCGGCAAATCATTTGCACTGCTGGCCAGCCCCACTGATATGGCAGGTTAACGTTGAGAATAGGGCGATCTGGCTTTTCTCCAAATTTTGCTAATAGAAAAAGTGCATCCACTGAGCTTTTTTTTTAATTTGGGTTCGTTTTAGCCAATCTACCCCCACTGCATTAAAAAAATGAAATCTGCAGACATTGTGAACATTTTGGCTCTTGGGGACTGGGCATGGACACCTGTGGACTAAAAGGAAAGACTGGCTGCTCCTTAGCGCATCAATCTCTTCCAGATCTCACTTCAAAAGCAATTCGGTGTCTGCGAGTACCAGGACTAATAAGCGCTAGAGGTTGTTGGCATCATTTGAAATGAACCCCACCCGTGCACGTCTCCTGCGAGTGAGTGATCTTTTGGCAGCCCATTATGTTGATTCAACGCTTGGCGAAACATGTTTCTTACACTGTGCCTTCCCTTGTTGCCCCAGCAGCTTTTCAAACTCTCTGCCTCTTTACGAGTTGGGCGGTGTGGTAAAAAAAGGGACGGTAATTCCATTACCAACACTTTTTTGGGCATTAACGGAATGACTGCCACTTTTACTGCACCACCACATTCTGGGTTTTGAGGCAAACCTCCAATTTACCTCTACTTTACCACGCGGAATTACCACTTGATGTAAATCTGACAAAAATCAGCATACCTCCCCAAGGTCTCCAAAAACGGAGACTAGCGCCATCGTTCCACCATGTGCAATCCCATTGTAAGTCCACGGCACTTAGTGGCAGTGACGGGAAACTATTTTGGTGTTAAATCAGCAGATTTACCGCCTATTTACTGCCAAACTTGTGATGAATGCCGCTGTGTTTAGTTGCCAGTAAGTCAGTCAACATACTTTTATTCGATATAAAAATCTTCAAGTCATTACATAAAATACTTTCATAAAGATTCAACATTTTAAAATTCATATATAAGCTGTAGTTTCAAAGGTAAAAAACAGAGGAGAGCCTGGCTTGCAGCCTCTAATAATTATTACAAAAACCTTGTGCTCAACTAACAGTAGGATTCAGTAACTTCTTCCTTAACAACCAAGCTCTATGGGTGCAAAAATGACATGAGGTTGCAGGCTCTGCCGTTAAAACATCATAGCTGGTCTGCTATCCCTTATCCATGCCTCATTCGAAATTGCCTTCAGATACCTACACCTCAGGTACTTCGTTTTTACACAAATTAGCATAAAGTGCAACATTGACTCTCTCGCCACCCCACTCATAACACATTGGTCCGATTCAGACTCTTTCCAAGATTGCATGAAGGGGGCACCGGGAAGAATCCCCAGTCTCACTTGCATGTATAGAGACTTTGCAAATGATGGTGTGATCAGATCTAAATAGGACGTTCTGCCTGGTAAACTAAGTTCCAGATAGACAGGCCCTTGTTTTAACTTCAAGGCGCCAGCCACCAGCTGGTCCCTTGCTCTTTGTATCACACCATTCTTTATTGATTTCCTCATTCCACTCAGCTGATTTCGGGGGTTATCCCATAGATCACGTCCACCTGCACCTTGGAGAATCTTTTTGACATGGCAGAGCCAGTCAATTGAGTTCCCTACGTCCATAGAAATCAGGTGGCATAGGGCATCTCTATATTTTTCCAACCCTTCCGGATTGCACAGTCTTAACCGAAATAGCACTGGGCTAAGTGTCGCAAGAGCACTCACTGGTTTACCTCAAGTCCTAGGAGTACCAAGGTGGAGAGAGCACTCTTGGGTAGCAGGACCGATTGTTTCAGAAACGTACGCTCGCTTGTTAATTTTGCAAGATTGGCATACCCCCACAGTTCGGCCCCGTATAAAGCAGCAGGAACAGGCTGCCTTCCATACAAGTCAAAGGCTGGGGAAATAGCTCCACGGCCATGTCTTGCATGGAGGGCATGAACTGAACGTCTCACCTGGTCAACCCAGCCTTCAGTCTCTTGAAATTAAACCCCCAAGATAATCAAAATGTTTAACTTGTTCAAGCTGTGCTCCATTCACCTTCAACTCCAGGGGCCTAGTTTTGTTTTTGTAAATCATGGTTTAACCACCATAACCTTTGATGTTTCAATATTCAGGTGCAAGTGCAACTCCTTGCATTTGACCACAAAAATTGCCAATGATTTATCTAAACCTTTTGGAGTTGTGGACAGTAAAACAGCATCATCCGCAAAGAATAGCGCGGGTTACTTGTCCACGGCCATCTTTGGCCAATCCTGGCACCCTTCAAGTAACGCATTATCGCAGCCCTGCCTCAACCCCTTCGTAACTTCAAAAGCAGTGGTGTGGGGGCGTGGCCTGGAGCTCCGGCGATGCAGATGCTCTCCTAGAGGCCTCCGTGATGGGGCCGCTGCATAAGCGGTTCTGGTCAAGTTCCAGCGATTAATATTATGCTAAAACCCTACCTGGGACATCGGAAGCCCTGCCATGGAAATGAAAATTGGGGCTGGCAGCCTCCAGGAAGCCCTATAACGAACCTCCAAACTCTGCGGCCCGTCCGCCGCCTCCTTCCAAAACGGGGGGCGCAGTTGGTAGAGCCCGCAATAACACGAGGCAGTGAGCTTCCCAAGCCTCTGGAGGAACCGCGATCCCCGTCTGGGGACCCCGCCTGCCGCCGGACACATTGGCGGCTTCAGCCCACCAGCTACGGGCACCCAACACGAAACACAGCGCTCTTTGGGGAGAGTGCTCCGGCCCGGGCTGTGGCGTCGGGACGTGGAGAGGAGCCCTCCCAGCAGCACCAGTTATCCGGACCACAGGTGGTGAATTGAGGTGCCGGGGTGAAGTTTCTCCGCCCCCCCAACCTCTGCCTCGGGCTCCGACAGTCTGCTCCGCTGCGCCAGCTGCAAGGGAGCAGTAACGTTCCGCACACCTCGCAGAGCGCCGGCCCAGCATCCAGCCTGCTCCTCATACCGGTTCTCTATTTCCCCAACCCGAGTGGAGGGGGATTGAACTGGGCTTGGGCCGCAGCTTGCGCTTCGCAGCGCGGCTGCCGGTGTGGGCCCACCCAGCCCAGGCTCTCTTCGTGGGGCAAAACCCCTGGCAATCCCAAAACGGACCCGGTCCACGATGCTGCACCCCGAGGGGGGTACCCCCCCCCCAGCAACTGCCCGGCACAGGCTCCTGATCGCGGTGGACAACCAGCTGGCTGTGAGGGACCGCAACTCCAGCTTTCTAGACAGGGTACCCTGCCCCTCCAGTTCCCAGGGATTTCTCATCGCCTGAAACGAATTGGGCTCTCGCACTCCACCCCGACGATGCCTCACTGAACAAGGGTGCGCCTGTGGCTGCTCTGCTCCCCCCTTCTCCCTCCACTTCCTTCCTGGGGTGCCCCACCCCCACTCTTCTACCCCCCCTCCTCCTCAGTCCACACTAAGAAGCCTGGGACGACACCACAATCCCACACCTCACTGGAGAAACCAAAGTCCGCCTCTTCTCCCATTACCTCTCTGGGAGGCCTCAAGCTACGGAAGCACCTACCCCTGCAAGTATTAACCAAGGAATCGGGACCCTCACTCCAATAACCTGTATGCTGTGACCTCAGCTATTAGCCTCCCCACTCTACATTCCCGAGAGATCCCTGGGTCACCTGCTCTACACCCAGTCTGGCGCAATGGCAAAGCAACTAATAGCTGGTAAGAACTCAGATATCACCACTATGTTCACGTCGACTGACAAGAGAAAGAAACATGACCCCCCCCAAGCTTACCCCACAGAAATCCCAAGAGGATAGAGAAGCCCTTGCCACCAAAGAGGACATACAGGCTTTTATGGCTGATATTAAGTCTGAATTTAGTTCCCGCATGACGGAGCTTACTACCAAGCTAGAACACACCGATCAAAGGGTGACCGAGGTGGAACAAAGGCTGGGGGAGATAGACGACCGCTCCCAGGATCATGCAACCACATTGGGTGAAATCCAAACGCTTGATCAGAACCTTGCAGGACAAATTTGAAATCCTCGAATTTAAACAAGAAGATCTTGAGAATAGGGGCCAGCGCATCAACCTCAGAATTTGAGGGATACCAACCTTGTCCCCGACAAAAACCTGGCAGAATATGTAGGGGACTTTTCCAATCCCTGCTCCCACAACTGGACAAACCCCAACTCCTGGATCGCACTCACAGGTTGCGCCCACGTCAGGGAGTTGACTCAGATCTCCCCCCTGACATCATAACTAGAGTGCACTTTTTCACCACAAAGGAGGCCATCTCGGCAATCAGCCGCTCTCAAGACGAGCTCTCCTTCCAGGGTTCGCCTCTCAAGATCTACCAAGACCTCTTGCTACTTACACTCCAGAAGAGGAAATCTCTCTGGCCTCTGACTCTCTTCCTGCAAGAGCATCAGATCCGATACAGATAGCTATTCCCAACTGCCCTACAGTTTTCATATAACGGCACCCTACGTAGAATTAGCCACCTTGAAGACGCCAACAAAATCATGCACCCATCTTTGCCCAAAGAAGCCTCATCGCCAAGATCGGAGGACACTACTGATGTGGGAGCTGTCTCCCTCCCGAAACCTAGGCGGTCCTCCTGGCCGAAGGCAGCAGGAGAAAGTAGGCTGGTGTAGAACCGTAACCTGCGGAACTCTATCTCACGCTTTCACCGCCCCCCCCAGCTCTGTCCCAAAGGAACTTCACAGATCCTGACCCAACTTAAGAACAACTATGACCAATGCAGCGGCCCCCACTCACGGCCCTTGCCCATTTCCAAGGTACATTCCACCTATGAGTCCTTGGAATCCTATAGTATTCTTACTTACTCGATTGGCCCGGTTGGCCAGGGGAATGGCCGAACCCACAATGTCGGAGCCCTACCAGTTAAAGTTATGGCCCCCAGTTGGGGGCTTGTGTTAAAACCCCAACAGCAGGGTGACGCATTCCTAGCATTCTTCCAAGATGGCGGCTAACTCACATCCCTCCGAGCCCTCCCCCTCAAATGCGGCAGCAGGGAGGGACCTAGCCCAGGAGCATCAAACCCTAACATTTTTCTCCCTCAATGCCAATGGACTGAACTCCCCCGCCAAACGTATGTCGATTCTACAAAAGCTTCAGGATGAAGACACAGCGGTAGCTCTGCTTCAGGAGACTCACCTGCTACCGGTGGACTTTGGGCGTCTCTGCCACTAATCCTACCCACTTCAGCTCTTTGCCTCAGGCGGCTCTAAGAAGGGAGGCACTGCAATTCTCTTCAGGAGGGCCTGACCCCCAGGTCCTGGAAACAAAAACATGCCCGGAATGCCGATTTGTGGCAGTCAAATGCTTATTCCTGGGAGACCTATACACTTTTGACTCAGTATATGCCCCCAACTCTGGGCATGCAGCCTTCTATGAATCATTGGGCTCCTCTCTCTATCCCTTCACAGAAGGCCAAGTCATAATTGGGGGAGACTTCAATGGAGTACCAGACCCGACAAAAGACAAATCGCAGCCACACCACCCCCGGAGACTTCACTCAGGCACTTAGTCTCCTGCGCCTGTTTAGATCTTTAGAAGTAGTGGACTCGTGGAGGGTGCTCCATCCCACTGAAAGAGACTACTCCTTCTATTCCTACGTTCACCAAACCTTTTCAAGGATTGACCTCCTCCTGACATCCCCCCAGGTGCTTGCCTACGCCAATGATGTATCGATCGGTCCGCGGATTCTGTCTGATCACGCCACAGTAATCCTGGAGATCCGAGCATATGAACCCAAGCCCAACTCTCCGCGCAGATGGACTCTTTATGATGCAATTTTTTAAAAATGCCGCTAGGGTACAAGATTGCAACAGCAATTAAAAACTTCCTCAAGGAAAACCCGGTCAACACTTAGGATGCTTTGAAAGCAGTGATCAGGGGAGAACTGATCGCACAGGGAGTGGCATTCCACTGTAGTAGGCGACAGGCTCGCTTGCTCCTCGAAGAAGAATTTAAAGCAGCGGAGGAGACTCACAAGAAAAAAGGCTGGTCCCCCAAGACACAGCGAGCCATCCGCACCGCCATAAAAAAGCTAGAGGACCACTACGCTGAACACACAGCACAGCTTTTGGCTACAGACAAACAATTCTATTATGTGAAGAACAACAAGGCAAACAAGCTGCTGGTGGCTAAACTGGCTAAAGCAAAGCACATCAGCACCATTATTGGATTGCGAGACCCAAATGGAGTGATACAATACGCGCAACTGAAAAAGCAACAGCTAACGGCGGACCACTTGGTCCAGGTAATGACGGAACCACCGCTGGACCTGAGCAAACAAAAAGAATACCTACAGGAAGCGGACCTCCCCGCCTACACGATTCGACTAGGGAGAGCCTGGAGGCTCCGATCACAGGTGAGGAGGTCGAGGAAGCCATTAAGTCTCTTAAATACCGGGCCTGACGGATTTTCCTCTAGGTTCTACAAAACTTTTAAACCCCAGCTGGTCCCCCTCCTGGTGGCACTCTTCAACTCCTTTAGGGAAACGGGCACGGTGACTCCCTCAATGCAGGAATCAACCACCATCCGTCTACCCCAACTGGGGAAGGACCAGAGAGACCCGGCCTCCCATAGGCCAATAGCCCTGCTGAATATTGACGCTAACTTATACTCCAAAATTCTCAGTACCCGCCTGTCACGCATACTACCTGACGTAATTCATCCCAACCAAGCAGGCTTTATTTTGAACAGATCGGCAGTAGATAACATCCGCAGAGCCCTGAACCTGGTGGACCTCGCTTCTCGAGGCTCCAAGGGGTTGGTGTTGATGGCCCTAGATGCTACCAAGGCATTCGATAGGGTGGACTGGTCCTTCATGAGCCTTACTCTGGAGGCCTTTGGGTTTGGCCCGGCATTCCAGGAAATGGTCCTGGCCAATTATTAATCACCAAAAACCTTCCTTAGGATCAATGGCTCACTCTCTGCCCCAATCCCCCTGATTGGTGGTACCAGACAAGGCTGCCCGCTATCCCCACAGCTATTCGCACTTATCATGGAACCCTTCGCCCAGAAGATCAGACTGAATAACCATATCAAGGGCCCCCAGGTCGGCCCATCTCAGCACAAAATCGCCCTATACGCAGATGACGTGTTGCTCACGATCTCGGAGGCCTGCTCCTCACTAAAACATGCCCTGACCGAATTGACTAGCTATGGGGAGGTCACTGACTTCTCCATCAACTTCAACAAATTGGTAGCCCTGGGTGTGTGCCTCTCCCCGGAGGAACGGGAGGCACTGGCCCCAATGTGTCCAATTGCATGGAAGGTGAGGGCTATTCCCTACTTGGGAGTCCATATACCCGCAAACCCGAAGGACACATATCAGGCCAACTTTCCCCAGCTCTTTAAAGAATTAGAAGGAGATTTGAAACGCTGGGCGACCCAAGAAATCTCCCTGATGGGATGCATAATGGCCTGTAAAATGAACTTACTCCCAAGATTCCTTTACGCCTGCTCCTCCCTCCATGTCGCAATCCCAGCCCCCGCCCTCTGTGACTTGCAGAGGAAAATGCTCCGATTTATCTGGAGGGGAAAGAAGGCCAGGATCTCCCAAAAAACAATGTTAGGCAACGCAAGATTGGGCGGACTGGGGGTCCCCGACCTGCAATCTACAGGGTGGCAGCGCAACTAGCGCATGTTCGCACGTGGCAAATATCCACCGATCGCCCCAGATGGGTCGAATTAGAACAATCACGGCTTCCGCTCCCCCTGCAGTTTCTTTCACACATCCCGCCCTCTCTCAGGAAACGATGGAAAGGACTCTTGCTGGGTGACTAAGCACACCCTGAACTCCTGGGACTGGGCGCTGAGACATAAGGGAATTCCGAGGGGACTGAGCCCTCTCTCTCCAATCTTTCACAACCCACCGTTCTCGCCTGGGGCGAACCCCCGGAACTTCAAGAACTGGATAGCGGGAGGCCTCGAAACCTTGATCAGCTGTTTGCGGGAGGCATACCTTACACCTTTGAACAATGTAAGGAAATGTTTCAACTCCAAGAAAGAGACAGATTCATGTACATTCAGCTACATCACTGGTGCTCCCATCCCCAAACTCTCCAAGCTGCCAGGCACCCTCTCACCCCCCCTCGAGCTAACTCTCAAGGACCTTCCAGCCCGAGGCAAAATTTCCACCCTATACAGACGATTTCTAGGGGACTTTCTTGTTCAAAAACCCGATGTATGGCCCATTGAGAGGCTGATCTGGGAAACTCGGTGGAGGACCAGCCTGGGTGGATATCTGGACCCAAGCACATATCATCCGCTTGTGTCACCAACAGAGAATGTGCATACAAAATTCTGCTACGTTGGTACTACTCCCCCCTCAGGATTCATCATATGAACCATTCTCTCAACCACACCTGTTGGAGAGGGTGCGGCAGACCGGGCTCCTTTTTCCACATGTGGTGGACATGCCCAAAGATCCAACAATTCTGGAAACTATGCTTAGCCACCATTGAACAGATCACCCAGACGGCTCTCCCTCTGGAGCATGAGCCCGTCCTCCTAGAGGTCCCGGTCCCCGGGATCTATCTGCGCTCCGGAAACAAAGCCAAACTGCTGACTCAATGCCTTCTGGCTGGGAAAATAGTGATAGCCCGCTACTGGAAAGCCCCGGACGGCCCCTTCATGTCTCAATGGTGGGCAAAAAATGGGACATTCTGATCGCTGAAAAGGTAACAGCGGCAAGGGCCAGAGTCCTACATCGCTTTCAGAACATGTGGGCCTCAGTATTGGAGTATGACCTGAAATTTCCAGCTTTGACCTATAAGCCTATCAACATCCGGTGTGCCTTGAGGGATCGGGACGCTCCCTGAAAGGGGAACATAGCAGAAGCAGACACAGAAAACACAAACTAACGGGAGGCGACCCCAGACTAAGAGCCAAGGGGGGAGGCGGTTGGGGGATTGGAGGGGATTTTTTGTGGATTTGCTTTACATGTCTTGTTTATGTTGTATCGTTATCACCCTGCCTTGGTTTAAAAGAAACATATTAAAAAAAAAAAAGCAGTGGTGTTATCACCTCCATTCCATATCAGACAGACGCACTATTTCCTGAGTAAAGAAGCCAAATTATCCAGATCAAATGGGCTGGAGCATTACGTGACATTAGTAAACTCTACGGGGTTTCCCTGGATACTGAATCAAATGCCGTCCTTAGGTCAAGGAATACGGCATACAATTTCACACGTTTCAAACTGTATATTTTTGTACCAATAAAAAGTGCATAAAGCAATGATCCAGGGTAACTCTGTTCTTACGGAAGCCAGCCTGGAGATCACTTATCGTGTTATTGCTATCTACCCAGTTTTGTAGATACTTTAAAATGATTTTTCCAAACAATTTACCTGCACTATCCAAAAGGGATATCAAGCGATAATTAGCCGGGCGATTCCTTCCCACCTTTTTATACAGGGGGATTATTGTGGCCTTTCCCCCATGAGTCTGGGAATGCGCTTTGCCTTAAAATTGCATTGAACACCTTACACAGAACAGGTACCCAGATACCCACCTCATCCCTAAACAGATCACCCGGGATGAGGTTGGGCTGCTTTACCGCCCTTATGGGAGTTAATGGCTTGCTCTACATCATCTAATGTGATACACAAATAGTCCACATTCAGTGGGTCACCCCCAATACTGATTGTTGAAAAGTCTGCTTCATCCCCCATTCCCCCATACAAACTTGCACCACTCATCTGCACCAATACAGCAGTTAATTGTATGATCGCCCTTCAGCTCCCTATCTGTTACCAGTTGCCAAAATAAGACATTATTTTTACTTTGAAGGGCATCAAACATGTCCACTTAACTTGCACATATTCGTTCTTTTTGGTGTATACTATTTTCTCATATTGTACTCGTGCCCAACACAACTTGCATTTGTCTACACCCTCCTTAGCACTCACGCAGGCCATCATTTCCTTTTTGGCCTACTGACACTCCTCATTGCACCACCCATTTTTATGAAGGGATTTCTTTTTGATCATTCCCTTGAGGGTTGAGATAAATGGTAGTAGATTCTCTTTTAGCCTTTCGTAGATGTCCAATACAGGCATGTTGTTGGTCTCGGGATCACAAATAACTTCTATGTTATGAATTATAGATATATAAAGTGCTAGTTTGACATCTTGCTCAATCACATTAGCCTGTTTGACCGATTTGCATGCGTATCTATTTATTTATTTATTTTTGCATTTATGCAGCGCACACAAGCCCTCAGGCATCAGGGCGCTACAATCCAGTTACATGAGACCCATTAGCTGGGGAAGTTCTTTGTACAAGATTAAACAGTGGTACATAAGTATTGGTAGGTACAAAGTAGGTGTTTAAACACAATGGTACAGATAGGCAATGTTTGTCCCTAAGTTACCAATTACAGAGATAGTATAGTTGCCGTGCCAGGAGGACTACTGATGTGGGCGGTTATGACTATCGTCAATTAGTTCAGGTGAACAGCCAGGGTTTTAGGGCTTTTCGAAAGGCCCAGTAAGAGTCAGCCCTTAGGGGTTGGGGGAGGATGTTCCACTGTTTTGCAGCAAGGACGGGGACCCTTGCAACTCCTGCTTTGGCTCGTTTGAATTTGGGCTGGATCCGCTTGTGGGTGTAGGGTGTTCTGGTAGGCCTACCAGTTTGATGGGGAACCATTTTTTGAGCTGGGTATGGTGGGGCCACTTTGTATAAGCACCTAAGGGTGATGGTGAGTGTTTTGAGGTGGATTCTTTGTCCTTTCGGAAGACAGTGTACTGCTTTCCTGGCCTCGGATATATGGTGATGTTTGGGCAAGTTCGCCTGTGGTCAACATTTGACCATGTGCTGGACCTTGATGTTCTATGTTCCCAGATCCATGCTCATTAATTCACACTATTAAAGGATAATGGTCACTCTCTGGTCTACTCAGAATCTCAGTAGTTCACCATGGCCCAGGTAGTGCCTGGGACAAGGATATAGTCTATAAAAGACGACCCATTATGGCCATCAAAAGTTATTTTAGCGGGTTGGTCTTTGCGGAAGCGCCCGTTGCATGCTCTTAGGTTTAAGTTAAACAGTGTACAGGCAGAACCTGTTCCACCTGACCCAGACCCAACAGACCCCGTGGTTAGCACATCTTTGGCACTTGCCAAATTCTGGGCCATGGTCGATATATCTCACCCATTTCACGGGGACCTTCCACTCTGGAACTTCTTTCCAGAGGTTCCACACATTCCACAATCCATTGTATCTCGGTGGGCTGATGCTGGCTTCATGACACTCTGTGATGCCTATGAACAGGGAAACTTCCTTGAATGGGCTGATCTCCCTCTCTCCCTCAAGCGGAAACCCTCGGCTTGGCTACAATACTCCTCTCTCTGGAAGAATCTCAAAGCCAGATACCCTGATTTACCCACGCTACCACCTGACGAACCCATAGTTGCGGAACTCTGTTCCTTTGACTCCTTCAAGGGGAAGGTGTCAAGACTTTATTCATTATTGCAGGCTAGAGCTGCACCCTCTTTCATTAAACTGAAAGGCAGGTGGGAGGAGGATCTAGAGGTCGAGATTACCGATGAACGGTGGTCCCGAATGTGTGCTCGTACTCATGATGTGTCCTATAACTCTAAGTTCAAGTTAATACAATTTAAGGTGCTACACAGATATCATCATACACCAAAGAGACTACATTATATGTTCCGTGAAGTTTCTCCCAATTGCCCCAGGTGTGGCACCGATCAAGCATCTTATATTCATATGATTTGGGATTGCCCGCACCTGACCCAGTTCTGGTCCGAAATCTGCTCCACATTATCGGACATACTAGATTATACTATCATCCCCACCCCATTGCGTTGTCTCTTTCATGACTTTCCTCAGTTGGGGCGTGACTCGAAGAGACTTGCAGGTCTTTTCATGGTATTGGCTGTACGCTATATATTGATGTGTTGGCTTTGCCCCAGGGTGCCCACCTATGCACAGTGGCTCAGGGCAGTCACTTGGGCACATGACACGGAAGAGGCCTGGAGGGCATCGCAACATGCACACTCGAGGCCAAGAGATATTTGGCAGTTCCGTGACTACATGTCCGCCATCACTTCACCCTCGTGCTCCGAATCCTCCTCCCCTGCTCGTTCCCCACAACTGTGTGCTTTGTGAACTGTGTTTTTGTTGATCCAGATACCGACACACCATCCTGAACCCGATCCCTGGGTTTTGGTCCTGGATCCTTACAGTGTACCATCAGAATGTGGAATGTGTTAAACATACCCCGTTGTTGTGCTGTGACTACCTCTGGTTGTTGTTGTGTTGTCAAGACATATCAATAAAGGTTTTTAAAAAAAACAGTGTACAGACAGTTTCTAACGCAAGGTGATGTATTCTCGCTGGGGAGGCTGCAATCAGGTCTGGGATATCCAAGGCGCAATCCTGGTCTTCCCATAAACCTTCCAGTATTCCCAGCGGTTCTATCTGAAGGTTGAAGTCGCCCGCTACCATTGTTAGATTGTTCAAACCTTTTCCCCTGGAGGTGGAATTTAGAATGTCTTTAAGACAAGACAGCGTTGCCCAGAGGCGTAGCCAGTATTGCCTAGCAAGTGGGGCCTGAAGATTACGCATTTGGGCCCACCGCAGTGACATTAACATCTGTAACTGCCCAAACGGTGCTGCTGAGTGGGCATTTGCAGATTTTGGGTGTGCCTTGCCTGCTCCGGCCCTACCCTGTTTACGCCTCTGGCGTTGCCATACCCAGCTGAGAGGAGGGCCTATTGTACATATTAAACAATTCTATTTCTTCACCTCATTTGTCATAGGCATTGTAGATCTACGGAGCCTGTTTGCTTGGCTGCCACCCTCCACCGCAAGCTGACATTTGCCCAGACTATCAAACCACCACTGTGTCTTCCATTTGGGCCCTTTGTGGCGGGACATGAAATGTTTGGTACCCTTGAAGAAAAACAGCTTCCGAGACCCAGGTCTCCTGCAGCACAATTACTTAGTTGCATCAGCAGCCTTGCGTCCGCTGTACAATGTTTGTCTGGTCTATTCAAGCAGCTGTTGCTTGATGCGTCGAAATTTAGACACTGACAGGTGTCATTGTCCAAGTCCCTGTTTAGCACCTGTTTTAACACCCGGGGCATTTTCAATTTGTTGGCAGCTGAAGCTGGTGCACGGAACGAAGTTACTGTTTCCTCCGCCTGCCCTACATGCTGCCCGCATCAAACTCTGATGCTTTGGTCAATGTGTTTGGGTCCCATAGGACTCTGGCCATTTTTTACATACTCAGAGGCATTTAGACTTATTCTCGCCGAGACGT
This sequence comes from Ambystoma mexicanum, assembly GCF_040938575.1. NCBI lineage: Eukaryota > Metazoa > Chordata > Amphibia > Caudata > Ambystomatidae > Ambystoma > Ambystoma mexicanum. Next base: position 117,399,532 of record NC_090924.1, on the reverse strand, counting down.
GCAAAAATTGCACGTAAAATCGGTTTCATCAGGTATTACATAACATCACAGGTGCATTTGTAAAGTGCACGTCCACCCCCACGGTGGCATCTTGATGCTGTTAACAGATGTATATTGTTACCCAACTCAGTGGTACTCAATCCGTCAATCTCGGTAGGATGAAGAGCTGTGTGGACCTGCTAGGAATCGAACCAGTGACCATGTAGTCAAATACAGATCCCTGTAGTGGACGCCTTAGTCCACTGAGCCACAGTTACTGCACTTCCTAGAACACTCTCTGACTACTGCACAGATCGTAATTTACACTTTCAAGAAAATGGGGTCAATATTCACACTATTTCAGCACGGAATGCTCGACAAACACTAAAAGAGTAATCACATACACATTTCAGACAAAGTTATCTGTCATTTCTGGGGGTCAGTTAAAAAAACTATGGAACAATGGAAAAGAAAGGGAGTGCCCCCCCACCAACGCCCCTCATAATGTTGTTCCATCACGCATAACCGTTTGTACATTCATTTCCTTAAGGACGCCACAGAGCTCCTTGAAGTCTAGTTTAGCCATTGGAGAGCAGCATGAGACAGCAGTGGGAGTCCATCCCAATGTGAGGGATTGTCACATATCTGGTATCCGTCCGCCACAGTGCCCAGGTCGCGTGCCAGATGGACTTAGTTGAAAGTCTACCTCAAACATTCGGGTAAACGACATTTGTGTCAGATCCACATTTCATCATCTGGACGGAGTTCAGAAATATGTATTTTAACGGTTTGGTGGTGTTTGATCGCCTGATAATTGATTGTGGCATACTGTCTGAAAAAAAACTGCCAGCATGCGATCAATTATCAGATGATCAAATCACAATCCAAATGCGCTGAAATTCCCCATCCCTCCCCCACTCCACTTCCCTACTTACCCGTTTCACCCCTGCAGCGTCAGATCTTCCTTTTTTTTTTTTTACGGTTCCCAGCGTCCCATGTTGAGTAAGCGGGGGACACCGCCGCAAGCCCCCAAGGCTAATACATACCAATTCTAGGGAGCGGGGAACACTCCCGCAACCCTCACTCCACATCTTTGGTATGTATTAGCCTAATTGTTTGTTTTAATCGGTCGAATGGTACTGGCCAAATTGGGTCAAATGGACCATCCGACCAATTAAAAACGAACAATTATGCTAATACTGTTTAAACCAGGTGGAGATATACTAAGGTCAAGGCCGATGATGATCTACATCTGGAGCATAAAGAGGCAAGAGGAATCCTCTCCGCCGTGCCCTTGGGCCTAACCTAGTAGACTCTTGTATTTACCCTGTATGGGTCTGCAACCTGGGGCTCTCCAGATGTTTTGGACTATGACTCCCATGATCTCTCAAAACGCACTATGCTAGCTGGGAGTTGTAGTCCAACATCTCTGGAGAGCCAACGGTCGCAGACCCTGCTTCATTCCTTCTTCTTCATGTTTATAGACCTGAGAAAGATAACATGCTGCAGCGGAAAGGAGCCCTTGCATTACTTTGTTACTTGTTATTACTTTACTGGGCTGTTCACAGATTTCAGCATTCCACCACTATTTAATACTATCCATATCAATGATTCCCTTCTGGTTGCTCTAGAGAGGATGAAAGGCTGAGTCAGTCATGCCTTGCATGTAAATAAATGACTGTTATTACTTTACCGGACTTTCAGTGGTGCCACACCATCATGAAATCTCCCCATTTAACACTATCCATCTCAATGGTACTCTTGTTAACTCCCTCAGAAGCATCAAGGGCTGAGTCATTCACATCTGGCATATGACTGACTGCCGTGGTCCTGCCAGTCTTTCATTGGTATTTGTCTGTAATGGGGTTTGGCACATTTCATATTATTCGACCCTGCCAAACGAGCCCATAATAATGTCCCCCATTTCATGGTATTCTTTTTATAACTCTGAGAAAGATGGCATTTTGCCCCATAACCACTTGATTTGTGATTGTCTCTGCTTCAGCCCTAGTGACGTCTCTAGGGTAGCCACGTCCTCAAATGTCTAAATCTTAACATTCTTTACATCAATGGTGCTCATTGTATCCTATTCAGAGGTATGAAAGACTGATATTTTAGGTGTGTGTCTGACTCTGCTCCAGCCGTAATGGCCATTAGCAACCGGGGTGGGGGTAGCAGCCAATCAGGTACTCCGATCACAGGTTGAAACCGCTGATCTCAGCCCGCGCTCCATGGAACCCACAGGCTGCCTCCCCTGCCCCAGACCACCATCTTGCCCCTGCACTCCTTTCCCATTTTAAAAAATCTTTTCAACCCCTCTTCCGAACCCGACTTACATTATTGTTGTGGCGCTTGCTGCCGCCGCTAAAGCTTCCCTTCATTTCGCTTTTTCGGCCACCATGGAAATGGAAGAGGGGCTCCATATGGAGCCCCACCTTCCACAACCATGGTGGCCATCTTGGAAAAGTATTTTCATTAATTCAATGAGATGCGTCGGGCGTTCCGTTTAATAAATGAAAATAATATATTTTAGCATTTTGGTTACCGCTTTGGTAACTGGGGTGCAAAGAGCATTTGTAATGCGTTTCACTGGCTAATTGGGGTCATCTTTGACTCCTCTCTCTCATTTACTCCTCACATCTTGGACCTTGCCAAGAAGGCCCCCTTTCAACTCTACCTCCTTAGATGCATTCTCCCTTTTCTCACCTTTTCCCAGCAGTTCAATGTCTGGTCCTCTCAAGGCTGCATTTCTGTAACAGCCTCATCCTCAACATGCCTCCTTCTTCTCTCTGCCCTCTTCAACTAATCCAGAATAGGGCAGCAAGACTTATCCTTGGCCTCAAACCCAGGCACTGTATCTCTCTGGCTCTAAGATATCTCCACTGTCTCCTGGTTGCTGCAAGGATTAAATTCAAGACCCTTTGCATCATCCACAAGGCTGGTTGGGGCCTGGGATCATGCTACCTTCAGCTCTCTTACTGTCATGCCGCGAGGCAGGTGGAGCCTGTGGAGCCGCTGGCGACGCAGATACTAGCACATCATACGCTCCCCTTACCCGTCGCGTACTCCTTTAGCACCGTTCTAGTGTTGCGCGCTGACACGACTCGGAAGCTTAAAGCCTTCCGCTTCCGGATCGCGGACGCTCTGTTCTTTTCGCAGCTTTCACGCTCGTGTATTTTCTCTGTCGGTCCCCGATCCCTATCGGGTTCCTTACGCCTCTCCTTCTAGCCTGTTCCTTTTTGCGCTGAGCTCTTTTCCCCCTGTATTTCAGTTCCTCTTATTCCCCTCTTACTCTCCCTCCAGCCTTCTAGCCCACCCCCCTCCCATCTTACCTTCACTGTGTGTTCCTTACCTTTTCTCCATTCTGTCTTCCAGTACTAGTCCCCTCCTTTGCTTCTTCTCATCTTCCTGCTGGATTCTCTGTGTACCAGACCCTGGCCTGCTTTTGGACTGCCGACTACTGTTTCCTCAAGTGATCATCCTTCTTCTTTGGACTGCCTTCCTCCGGAGCTCCTCCAGAATTTCTCCGCCGACCATCTCTTCTGCCTGGCCCCGTCTCAAGACTACATCTCAGGGGTCGCTCAGGGGTTTTTTGTGCCTTAGGGCTTTTTCCCATTATTGGCGTTCCCGGAGGGGGGTCCCGGGCCCCCTTTTTTGGGTAGCACGGTGGCTTCCTTCTGTGGCTGTCCTTATCTACACAAAAAAAAGGAGCAACCTAGAAGAAGAGGAGAGCAGGTTACGGAAAGGAAAGAAGAAGGTGAGGAGCTAGGGGAGGGTGGAGAATCAGAAACAACGTTCTCTGACGAGGATATCTCAGGTCCCAGTGGCAGTTTGCAACGCCAAAAGAGTGAGATCACGATGGCTACGCCGCAGCAAGTACAAGAACTTGTAGCAGCTGTCCAGAGTCTAAACGTGGAGATGCAGAATCTAAAGGCCGCTAATGCCGCCATACAGCAAAGAATGACTGAGAGAGAACGTCCCTCGACAGACTTACCACCGCTTCCCCTTGTTTCGGGCAAGTTTGATGGCTCACCAAAAAGAGTCCGAGAATTTTTGGATGCCTGCAATTTACACTTCTCATTTCGCCCCCAAACCTTTGCCTCGGACCACGCCAAGGTGGGGTTTATGATCACTCATATGACAGGTAATGCCATTGCATGGGCCACCCCGCTTGTTAACCAGCCTGACCCAGTTCTGCCGGACTATGATGCGGCGGACCTTTCTGCATACAGAAAGCACTTTCTTGGCATCAGAAGATCTTCTTGATATCCGTCAAGGAAATTCAGATCTGTTGACGTACATTACCGCCTTTAAACAGGTGGCAGCCGAAGCCGGTTGGCAGGAGCAGGCTCAGTATGCCATTTTCCAGCGAGGTCTGAGAGAAGATTTAAAGGACGAGCTAGCCAGGATAGAAAGACCCGTATCCTTTGCTGAACTCCTGACGGCTACCCTCCGAATTGACTTCTGCATGACAGAACGACGCATGGAAAAGAAAAGAACCAAGATAAATGTACCCCCTCTTTCAGAGACTCACCCGACTACGTCCGTACCCTTCCAAAAAACCACCAAGGAAGAGCCAATGCAAATTGGAATGGCTCGAGCCCCGCTCACACCAGAGGGACGCAAACGGCGCAGGGATGGTGGCCTGTGCATGTATTGCGGGGCATCTACACATATGTTACTAGACTGCCCGGATGTTCCACCCAGGACGTCGGGAAACGCTCGCCCTCGGTAAGTGTTGGGACTCACTACCGAGGGGCTGGTCCAAGTCCTTATGCTCCTCTATCTGTCTCCTCGTCGGAAGTCTCAGAGGACTCCCGTTTGATGGTTCTCACGGTGACTCTTAAATTAGAGTCAACTGAAGTGACTACCTTGGCTCTACTGGATTGTGGGGCAGCCGGCAATTTCATTGATACCCAATAGGCAGAACAAAAGGGTGTTAAAAGAATTGCCAAACAAGAAGACCAGAAAGTAGAAGGGGTGGACGGTGAACCTTTAAGCTCTGGCTTGATCACCCACACCACAGAAGAACTTACCTTGTCGATTCAACAACACTCAGAAAGGATCGTTTTTGATATCATCAGAGCTGCGCACTTCCCCATCATCCTGGGAATATGCTGGCTACGCAAACACAACCCCTATATTAACTTACTGAATTTTCAGTCCACCTATTGCAAATCTGAGTGTTTACCTGAACCAAAATTTGAAACAGTCAAGACTACTAACTGCTGTGAGACCAGGACCGTCCATTGCTTGCCCCATTACCGAAAGGATTTACGAAGGTAGTTACAGAGAAGAAACCCATTGAGCTACCTCCACATCGTCCTGAGGATTGTAGCATCGAATTAGCTCCAGCAGCTCTGGTACCATTCTGCAGAATGTTTCCGTTGTCATTAGAGGAGAAGCAATAGCTCAGAGAATACTTGGACAGCAACATGGCCAATGGCCTCATAAGACCTTCTAAGTCTCCCGCAGGGGCCTCCATGTTCTTTATCTCCAAGAAAGAATCCAAGGAATTGAGGCCATACATTGACTGCAGAGGCCTAAATAAGGTCACTGTGAAGGATCGATATCCTATGCCTTTGATAACAGAAATCCTACAAACTGTCCACGGAGCCAAGATTTTTACCAAACTTGATTTGAGAAATGCCTACCACCTTCTCCACATACAGAAAGGGGACGAATGGAAGACTGCCTTCCGGACTCTGTTCGGACTCTTTGAATATCAAGTGATGCCGTTCGGTTTGGTAAATGCACCTTCAGTTTTTCAACGCTTTATGGACAGACTGTTTTCGGATTTGTTATGTCAAACCACTCTAGTATATCTCGACGATATCCTAGTATACTCCAACAGTCCTGAAGAACCCGAAGGCCATGTCAAGGAGGTTTTCCGAAGACTTCGAGATAACCATTTATCGGTCAAACTTGCTAAATGTCTGTTTTCAGCTTCGTCTATCCCCTATCTGGGATTTATCCTTTCTAACCAGGGTATTTCAATGGATCCCAACAAGGTGTCTTCCATACTAGAATGGCCTTCACCCTCTTCGGTAAAAGAAATCCAAAGGTTTTTGGGTTTGGCTAACTTTTATCGGAGGTTCATTTCTAATTTTTGCTCAGAAGATCCTACCCATTACTTCACTTCTCAAGAAGTCCTCAAATCCATTCAAATGGTCCGCAGAGGCCGAAGACAGCTTTAAAGATCTTAAGAATGCATTTTGTATTGCACCCATCTTGCAGCAGCCTGATCAAGATCTGCCCTTCGTCCTTGAAACCGACGCCTCATCTGCAGCCATAGGAGCTGTCCTACTCCAAGAAATTCAGAGAGTCGAGCATCCAGTCCCTTACTACTCGAAGACTCTTAACGACAGTCAAAGAAACTACTCTGTAATCGAACGTGAATTACTAGCCATGAAATCAGCCTGTGTGGAATGGCGTCATCTCCTTCAGGGAGGCAGACATCCATTTACAATCCGGACCGACCAGAAGAACCTGCAGGTCCTGAAACAATTCGAGTGTCATAACACCCGACAGGCCTGTTGGGCTCATTTCTTCACCCAATTTGATTTTCACATCACTTACATCCCTGGGAGATTGAATGTGCTGGCAGATTCTCTTTCACGTCGTTGTGATTATTCACCAGATTCAGACTCACCTCTTGAACGCATGTTCCCTCAACCTAAGTGTATCGGAATGGTTTCCACATTTCTCAGACATGTAAAGGAAGAGTCGGGAGGGTGTTTTGAGGTTGCGAGACATCCTAAAGATCTGGCGTATGAAATAAGAGATGGTCTCTACTTGGTAAAGGGCAGACTCTACTTACCCACGCCCGCCTTTCGCAAGAAGGCTTTGAACTGGTGTCATGACTCTAAAGTTGCAGGCCATCGAGGTGGAACAGGCACTCTTGAGTATCTCCAACGACACTTCTACTGGCCGAGAATGAAAGAGGATGTGGATCGTTATGTCCAGTCTTGTATCGTCTGTCTTCGAAGCAAGTCTTCCCGCTAATGACCGACCGGATCACTTTAACCTTGTGCAGTACCTGAGGCCCTTGGAGCTCTATTTCAACTGATTTCATAGTGGATCTGCCCATTTCTCAGGGATGCACGTGCATTATGATGGTAGTAGATTCTTATTCCAAGATGGCTCATTTTTCCCCTTTGTTCGAAGTCCCTACAGCTGCCAGAATGGCTGAAGTGTTCCTCCAAGATATCTTCAAATTGCACGGAATGCCCTCTAAGATCATCTCTGACAGGGGCAGTCAATACACCTCCCGCTTTTGGAAAGCCCTCTGTGAGCGGCTGGGAATTGAAAGAGCTCTCACTTCGGGTTTTCACCCGCAGTCCAATGGACAAACTGAGCGGCTAAATGGAACTCTTGAACAATACCTGAGGTGCTTTCCCAACTCCCAGCAGGACAATTGGTGCTCGTTATTGGCTTTGGCTGAATTCTCCTACAATAACTCCTTACATTCTGCTCTAGGGTTCAGTCCTTTTTTCTGTACCTATGGCTACCATCCTCGGTCTATTCTCCCTATCTCCTGTCTCTCTACCAACGTGCCATCTGTAGATTCCTCTCTTACTCTCCTTAGAGAAATACATAAGAAGGCAGGGGAAAGCCTTAGGGCAGCGCAGGACCGGTGCAGGTCTCAAGCCAATAAACACCGTCAACCTGACCCTGGCTAGGGAGTGAGATCACAAGTTATGCTATCCACGAGATACCTCCCACGCTGGGCCCATCCATCCAAGCGTTCTCCTAAATTCTTAGGGCCTTTCAAGATTATTCAAAAGATCAACCCTGTGCCCTTTCATCTCAAACTTCCAGCCAGCCTTAACCGGGTTCATCCGGTCTTCCATTCATCACAACTAAAAGACTTTCATGTCGACACCTGGACTCGTCAAACTGAGAGAGTCACTATGCCTTTGGCTTCCACTCAGGAAGAATATGAGGTAGCTCAGATTTGCGACTCCAGGTACCGCAGAGGCAAATTGGAATATTTGGTACAATGGAAAGGTTTCCCATCCTCGGAGAATATCTCCCATATTACAGCCCCTTCCCTGCTGCGCAAGTTCCATTTATTTCATCCAGGAAAACCAGGGGGAGGTGCTATAAGGAGGGGGCATACTGTCATGCCGCGAGGCAGGTGGAGCCTGTGGAGCCGCTGGCGGCGCAGATACTAGCACATCATACGCTCCGCTTACCCGTCACGTACTCCTTTAGCACCGTTCTAGTGTTGCGCGCTGACGCGACTCGGAAGCTTAAAGCCTTCCACTTCCGGATCGCGGAAGTGTTGCAACGCTTCCGCTTTCCTTATCCCGAGAGTGGTCTATGCTCTGTTCTTTTTGCAGCTTTCACGATCGTGTATTTTCTCCGTCGGTCCCCGATCCCTATCGGGTTCCTTACTCCTCTCCTTCTAGCCTGTTCCTTTTTGCGCTGAGCTCTTTTCCCCCTGTATTTCAGTTCCTCTTATTCCCCTTTTACTCTGCCTCCAGCCTTCTAGCCCACCCCCCGTCCCATCTTACCTTCACTCTGTGTTCCTTACCTTTTCTCCATTCTGTCTTCCAGTACTAGTCCCCTCCTTTGCTTCTTCTCATCTTCCTGCTGGATTCCCTGTGTACCAGATCCCGGCCTGATAATTCGGATTGTCTGCTCTACCGCTTGGACACCTCTACAGTTGATTTCAGTGTACCAGACCCTGGCCTGCTTTTGGACTGCCGACTACTGTTTCCTCAAGTGATCATCCTTCTTCTTTGGACTGCCTTCCTCCGGAGCTCCTCCAGAATTTCTCCGCCGACCATCTCTTCTGCCTGGCCCCGTCTCAAGACTACATCTCAGGGGTCGCTCAGGGGTTTTTTGTGCCTTAGGGCTTTTTCCCCTTATTGGCGTTCCCGGAGGGGGGTCCCGGGCACCCTTTTTTGGGTAGCACGGTGGCTTCCTTCCGTGGCCGTCCTTATCTACACAAAAAAAAGGAGCGACCTAGAAGAAGAGGAGAGCAGGGTACGGAAAGGAAAGAAGAAGGTGAGGAGCTAGGGGAGGGTGGAGAATCAGAAACAACATTCTCTGACGAGGATATCTCAGGTCCCAGTGACACTTACTAAATACTCTCCTTCCAGATCCCTTTGATCGTCTCGCTCCAACTCTCTGCTGGTCAAACTATTCTCCAAGCAGAGAGTCGTGGACAGATCCCTCTCCTCAGCTTGCTCCCTTTTAGGGAACAGTCTTCCTCTCTTGCTCCGTCTTGAACTGGACCACCTCAAGTTCTGCAAACAACTCAAAACGATTATCTTCTCCTCCTTCCCTCTTCCCCTCCCGTGCTAACCATCCCTCTGTCGCTGTGATTGGTGGCCTGTTCCCCCAAGTGTCATATAGGATCCTGGCCTTCTGCCCAATTGGCACCAGCACCCCACTGCACTACCCTCTGTGCCCACACCCACCTGTCAGGTGGTTTGCCTCCACCATGCACTTACCTGTTGAGCGGTAGACCCCCCCCTTCGCTTGGAACGTCGCCGCCCATGCACTTACCTGTTGCCTCGCCAACTGGCAGCTCTGCCCTCCCCAGGGGGAACCTAATAGCACATACCCCCACTCTTTTTTTTCTTTTCACTGCATTTGCACGGTCTGAATGTCACAAGGCCTAGTAGTACCGCTGTTTGTTTCTATTTATTAATTGTCAATTTTTAATGTTTATTTGCTTCCTTGCTCCCTTCCCTTTTGCCTTGTGGTGCTTTGAAACACTGTCTTGCTGTATAAGCGCCTTATGAATATCCAATAAATAAAATGTATAAATACCAGGGGTAAAGGTCACAGTGCCCTTGTTAACTGCCCTCGGTTCGTCTGGCCATTAACTAGAGCTGCCGGGCCGTTTACCCCCGGTATAGCCGTGTTCCGCGTTACTAGCGCATTATTCAGAGGTAGGTTTGGGTGACATTCAGATATCAGACAAGAAATCAGCAACAGTTGGAGAAGGCCACGGGCTTGCCAACATTCCAGCAAATCACAAGGCCAGTATGCTCTGCACGCTCTAAGTGGCTGGAATTCATTGTTTTCAGCCAATAAAGTGGACAAAGAGTTCTGACCCCCCTGAATGGCTGTCAAGTCAGACATATCTGCCAATCAGGGCATACATAGCAATGTACCCTCCAGACTGGCTGTAATGCTTGCATGGCTTCCTCATCTTGCCTCTCTATGTATGGGATTCCACCTATGCAGAGAAGCAGGGTGCCCGAAACGTCATTCTGTTGAAGCGGATGGCAGATTATCTGCCCATCCCGCCAGCCTCTTCCATAGTACTGTGTGCAGCTATTTCCCTCACCACACTATTCAGAGGTACTGGCTTGTCATGATAGCTTCATATTTAATATTATTCACTTCTATGGTAGCCTCTGGTACCCTGAGAAGGATGAAAGGGTGAGTCGTGTACAGATGGAATGCAAGTGACTTTGCCTTTGCCCTATCATTCCTTTCCTTTCATTAACCTGATAGGAAGCCTCTCCATTTTATTATAAACCATTTCAACTTATTTTATTTATTACCATCGGGTGGATGAAATGATGAGTCAGCCACAGCTGACAAATGACTGGCTCCCTGCATCTTCACTGTCTTTTCAGAGATACCTGCATTTCATGGCCTGTTCTCGTGTCCTATTGTCCAGCCCAATGGTACTCACTTCATCACTCTCAGATGGATAAACTGTTCATTGAGGCACCCCCACACCAACTAAACTTATAATATTAAACATTGCCATGTGATATTACCCATGTCCATTTTTCTCATTTAAAAAATAGGTGATAGCTGGTAGGTTAAGAATTAATCTTGATATCTGGCATGGCTCTGGACAACCCTCCAGACCTTTGCCCAAAGTGCTAGGTCACATCCCTTTTGCAGGAGACCACAAGCATTTCCAGACCTATTGCGGCCTCATTGGGCCTCACCAGTGAGGAGTAGCTTGGGTATCTAGGCCCAGCAGGCATGGGACCCACATCTGGGCATACCCATCCCACTCAGGGTTACTATACCAAAACAAAAGAGGTGATGGCTGGAAGGTTTAGAATAAATCTTAACCTCTGGCATTGCTCTGGACAACCCTCCAGACCATCTTTCTTCCCCTGCCAAGCCATTACAAAAGGGGAAAGACCATATGCAAATCAGGATTGGTCCCACCCCAAAAGGGGCAGTGCAGCCCGATCTGCATTTTTCTCATTTAACCACTCTCAGAAAGAAAGATAAAAGGCTGAGTCAGGCCAATCTGCCATGAGATTGCCTCTACCCCAGCTTTCCAATGGTACCGCATTCTTACAAATTCATACAAAATCTTGATATATAACAATATTATCCAAAATGCTCTCTTACCTCAGTTCAGACCTATTTCTTCACTTCCACACCAACCTCCATCAATCAGGCATGTGCGGCATCAACTGAGATCGCAGCCCCTTGGTGACGCATCCAAGGACAAGGGAAGACAGTACAGCCGTTGTCATTCTCCTACCCCCACCCCTGTTCCTTCCTCTCCCTGCCTGCCTACACCTACACTTCCGTGCGCGCGCACGCCTGTGTGACTTCGATGGCAGAATTGTTCATTTTACAAATGTTATGTTAATGGTATTTATATAGCGCACCGTCACCAACGAATTGGTCCGCAGGCGCTCTGGCGGAACTGTAAACGAGAAGGTAGGAAGGGTTAGTAAGGGGAAGAGGGAGTAGGATAGTGAGAGGGGTGGTATACTGTTGCAGCTTCAACTCGGTGGACACCGGGTGCTGAGCTTTGGTGCAAGTATTGGATTGGTGTCAGTCCGCGTGTGCTGTTGGTGCGGCTTATGTGTTGCGGTGTGGTGAAATGTGTGCAGCTTGTGCGAGAGATGGTTGTGTGAGTTTTTTCAGTGATATAAGTATTCAGAGAGTTTGAGCTTATATTGGTTAGTGGGTTATATGACATTTAACATGCTGACCTACATAGTTCTGTTTAAGTGTGGCACATACTAACATTCACAATCCTGTCTAGATACGGCGCAGGCTAATGTTCTCAAATTCTAAGTGTGGCACATGCTAACATTCAAGTTCCATCTAAGTGTGGCACATACTATCATTCACAATCCTGTCTAGATACGGCGCAGGCTAATGTTCTCAAATTCTAAGTGTGGCACATGCTAACATTCAGGTTCCATCTAAGTGTGGCACATACTAACTTTCACAATCCTGTCTAGATACGGCGCAGGCTAATGTTCTCAAATTCTAAGTGTGGCACATGCTAACATTCAGGTTCCATCTAAGTGTGGCACATACTAACATTCACAATCCTGTCTAGATACGGCGCAGGCTAATGTTCTCAAATTCTAAGTGTGGCACATGCTAACATTCAGGTTCCATCTAAGTGTGGCACATACTAACATTCACAATCCTGTCTAGATACGGCGCAGGCTAATGTTCTCAAATTCTAAGTGTGGCACATGCTAACATTCAGGTTCCATCTAAGTGTGGCACATACTAACATTCACAATCCTGTCTAGATACGGCGCAGGCTAATGTTCTCAAATTCTAAGTGTGGCACATGCTAACATTCAGGTTCCATCTAAGCGTGGCACATACTAATATTCACAATCCTGTCTAGATACGCCGCAGGCTAATGTTCTCAAATTCTAAGTGTGGCACATGCTAACATTCAGGTTCCATCTAAGCGTGGCACATACTAATATTCACAATCCTGTCTAGATACGCCGCAGGCTAATGTTCTCAAATTCTAAGTGTGGCACATGCTAACATTCAGGTTCCATCTAAGCGTGGCACATACTAACATTCACAATCCTGTCTAGATACGCCGCAGGCTAATGTTCTCAAATTCTAAGTGTGGCACATGCTAACATTCAGGTTCCATCTAAGTGTGGCACATACTAACTTTCACAATCCTGTCTAGATACGGCGCAGGCTAATGTTCTCAAATTCTAAGTGTGGCACATGCTAACATTCAGGTTCCATCTAAGCGTGGCACATACTAACATTCACAATCCTGTCTAGATACGCCGCAGGCTAATGTTCTCAAATTCTAAGTGTGGAACATGCTAACATTCAAGTTCCATCTAAGTGTGGCAAATGCCAAAGCTATAGCCTTATCAATGCTTTCTCCAGATAGTTGCCATCACAGGCACCGAGTAAAGAGTGGGAAAGGGGTAAGCTGTCCCCCTTCTGCAACACCGTGGCAGGATCCCTCACGTTGCCCTCTGGCATGTTCACACCTTTAAGCTGCTGACTGTAATTGCCAAATGAGACAGCACCCATTGTCAGTGCTGTAGGAGGTCCAACACGACTGGCTTTCAATCTATGTACATGAGCTGCTGCACTACTGCCAGTGCAGTGACCAGTGCTTTAAGTGTTATTCGAAACTGAGGGTTGAGGGGGGGGGCTATAAAAGGGTGGGTGGCCTAAATGTTGGGCGCGGCCTAAATAGTGATGGGCGTCGAGGATGGTGGCGCCTAAGGAAAACACACTACTTGACCCTGCAAACATGTACTTTGACTCATTCAGCATGGCCTGAGATGGAGTTGCCTGTATATAGTCTGCATATGGCAAATACATTGTTCTGGGGTTTGATGCTATGTTGCTTTGTTTCACAATAAGTTTTACCATCCACAGTGTTTTTATACAAAAATATCTATGCAAAAATATTGCCCTCAGACAGAGCAATGGCTGAGTGGCGCTGCCAGGGTTAGGTACTTTGAAATGGCACATTATCACGGATCTCGTCAGCATGTACTAAACACACTGAGCTACCTTCTTAAACATTGGTGGCACTTTCAGCTTGGATTATTGCATCTGATGCACATGTTCCACAGAGAAAGAGAATAAGGCAACTCAAGTTGTGCAATAGTGAATGCACAAAGCAAATGAGCTGCAATTAACTGGAATGCATGCTCGAGTGACCAATTCATCAGATCCAGGCATAACTGTGGACAACAGCTGGGGCAGGCAGCCATCCATCCTTTCTCACTCGCTTCTCAGGGACGTCATGCAGGGGTCGCCAGGGGTAGCACCTGTGACCCCTGAGGTCTCTCTTGCTACCCCTGTGGTCTCCCTTGCTACCCCTAAATAAAATACTAAAACAAAAATGTTTTCTTTTTTTGAATGGAAGCTCCTGGGCTGGGGCCAGCACTATGTGGCTCTTTGTTTCTGGAGTGGCTGGCTTTCTTGTTCAGGCCTCTTAAAAAAACAGGGGGTTCCACAACAGTTCCACTTTGAGCCATGGTCCTAAATAAGAAAAGAATAGGAATAACAAATTATGTGTCTTTCTGGAATTCTATACAAAAGCTGCTAGACTCAAAGGTTTATTTCAGGCACACTTCAGGGGGTGAGTCGATGATTTAGTCTGTTCTTAAACAACTCACATTCATAATGCCGACAAAAACGGCCAAAAAGCATTTAGAGTAGAAAAAAACAACAATTTTGCACTATGTATTTTGCTTTTTGGAAGTTGCAGTTATAGCATGTTTTTTTTCTGCTGTTGTCTGTTATTTATCTATTTATTTGTTTATTTCTATTTATATAGCGCACAAACAGCCCGGGGGCACGGAGGAGCTGTAACATGCCAGGCTTAGTTACATAGGGCGGTGGAGACGCTGTTGGAATCAATGTATTACAGAGTGCATGTCGCTAAGCAGTCAAGGTATCAATTGAACATTTGTAAAAACAAAGTATATAGCAACTGGCTGCTGAGGAGTTGTATGTAAAAAGTAAGGTTTGTACTGTTTTGCGGAAGGCCGTGTGTGAGTTTTCTCCTCTGAGTGTTTATGGGAGGGCGTTCCAATGCTGGCCTACTAGGTAGGGGAAGCTGCACACAGTGTCCTCGGTCACCTGACAAAATCCTTGTGCCTAAAAGCTTGTGTAGAAATATTTAACCACAGCACATAAAGTGATATGATATGACATGATGTGGCATTTATAACGCGCCTGTACACAAGTGTTTCTAGGCGCAAAATTGTGGCCCTTGATTTCATTGTGCAACAATGAATGCCTTGTTGTGATGTGTCTATCTTTCCTATCGCCATGGCATGCTGTTCAGGGTGTGTGTTTCCATGTATGAGGTAACGAGTGCCCAGAGTATGGAGTGCCGTGTGAGACTAACCTCTGTAGCCTGAAAAGTAGACCCACGCAGGCCTGACATGTGACCAACTTTGCACCAGACCTGCAGATGAACTGGCTGGCTATAAATCTGTTACCAGTTTAATGGTATCCACTACAGAGTGTCATTTGCTTTCTGACTTTCAGAACATTCCGACATGTAATTGCTCATTTTACTATAGCCGTAAAATAGCTCAGTGGGTCGATCGCTTGCTGCAGCGGTGTGTGTGTGTGATCGGCAGGTTTTTGCATTCACAGTAATTTGGTAATATGGGCCTATACACACTGATATTAATGATAAATGTGGTGATCCATTCCTGCATGCAATGTAAATAACATTACAGTGATATCGTAACCATATTTTACGTAGTGTCAAGGGGTGAAAGGCCATGTTCCAACGCTTCACGCGGTGGGGTCAAATGGCATCACTTCCTGTGATGTCCTCAGAGGTCAAGGGTCATGTGATGCCACTTCCGCTACGTCTGGTATTTCGGTGAAATAACATCCCTATCCTTCGGGGTCAATACTAGAGAAAGCAAGATGCAGAGCAGTGTTCCTTGTGTGCAGAGCACAGCTGAGCTACACAGTGGGGGCTGTCTGCAGTGTCAGCCTGAGGCACACAATTGTCTTGGGCACCAATGTAAAAGTGGGCCACCGTTGCAAATGGCAATTCATTCCTTTTGTGGCAGACTGTTTGAATAGTCCCCAAAGGGGAGTTTTTTGATAAAATATGATGCAAATTGTGCAATTTAAAGAATATGTATTCAGCAACACTGGCCAAGACTAAAAGCCGCATTGGTGAAGTAACTCATCAAACCGGCCCACATTGGCTAAATAAGTGTCCCACTTTGACCCAAAAACTGGCCCACAATAGCATTTTGTGTTTTTGGTTCGGGCATTGCCCTATAGGCCAGTCCGAGCCTGGCTGTCTGGAACCGCGCTCTTCTTGTAGACCGCTAACACCTGCCATGGCCCTGCTGGAGGCGAATGCGGTGCTAAAGGCCCGAGGGAGAGGAGAACACCATTCTGATAGCACCAGCAATCAAGCCATTAACTCTGAAATGTGCGCGCCGAAAGGCACATATATAGAAATAACTGCGTTAATCCATTTCTGGATATCAATGCAGAGGACCAACATGCAATCTCTGCGCTGGCTCTGGTCAGGCCCAGTCCCTCTCTGCTCGCCGTCACTAAAGCAAACTTTAAAGTAACTGGGGGTGGGAGGAGGAAACAGGGAATCGCATTGGCAGCGTATGAGATACGCGACGGGGAGCCCAGGCAGAGGAGCAACGAACGGGTATAGGAAGAAAAAAGCATGGGTTGCATATGGGCAACAGGGAGCCACGGCAACACCCCGGCAATGCCCTGGCAACGCCCCGGCTCTGGAACAGTCTTTGGAGACTGCCAGGGCTTTGCCCCGCCTAGCCCCAGCCCACTTAAAGCACCAGCAGTGGCTTTGGGCAGCATCGCAGATCCACCTGCAGTGTTGAATTCCTTAAAGCTGAGTGACAGCCCCCAAAGTAGAAAGCTGCAAGGTAGAACAGCAGGTTAGGTGACTGTTGCTGAGATGTTATATGTTCAGATCAATCTATAAACCTTTAGGGCCCGATTCATGCAATATTTGCCCAGTTGAAAGTGACTTTGCACTGCTGGAAAGTGACTTTGCACTGCCGACACAAACCTTGATTCATGGAACTGTGGTGCAAAGTGTAATTTTTCAGTGCAAAGTCCCAGCAAAGTCATTTTTTCAGTACAAAATGACTTTGCCCGTCAAAAAGCCACTATGCACGGTTCCATGAATCAGGGGTTGTGTCGCCAGTTCAGCAGGGCAAAGTCACTTTGAACCGGGCAAATATTCCATGAATCGGGCCCATAGGCTTTTAAATTGCACCGTTTCCACCTGGGAAGTTGCTTGGTTGATTGCTCATGTTGACGAGGGGACAAGGACATTTTTGCCCTCATTGTGAAAATCAAAGTAGTCATTTTGGCTGATAAATTGATAGAAGCACAGACGTAGAGCACTCGGATGCTGGAACTTCTATGCTTGAGAAACCAAGCTACCCTCCTTTTAATTCCCAAAGCTCTCATTTCCTTTTTGAAATACTGCACTGGTGTGTCCAAGTGACATACTAAGAAGTTTAAATGGCGGTTTTAAAATGGCTCCTGCTGCCGATAGGTTTGTGTACCTTGCGAGTGACAGGTCAAATCCTGACAGGGTGGCTTTTAGCTTTCATGGGTCAAACACAATACATACTACTTGTCTCGCAGGGGCACGTGCCACTCGGAAACCTCCAATGGTTTTTGTTGTTGTCAAAATAATCTTTGGGCAGCAGGCTCTGAGCAGAGAGCAGAAAGTCCCCCAGAGCAGATGACACTAAGTAAACCTGAAAAAAAGCGACCTGGCCTTTGTCTGGCCTCAGGCCAGAGGAGGAGACTGTAGTTAATGTTGCTTTATTTTCTGGGAAAAAAATCAAACGTTTGCTTCAGAGAACAAATGACCCAGGACGCAGGGAACTCAAGGCGAGAGAGGAAAAAGATCTGTTTGTACAAACTGTAAACCCCGTGCTAATGCCATGCAGGTGGGCAGGGACCAATGAGACACAAAGACCGAAGGCGCAGCGCAGTTACAATCACTGGCGTGTCCAGGGAGTTGCCTGGGGTGGCACGTGCTACCCGTGGAATCTGATTGGCCACCCCAGGTGCCACCCTGTAGTATCTCGCAAGTGGACCTCCTCACGCTGCTAGTCAGCCACCCTCATTCATACAAGGATACACCGACACAGGAGCTGGGGTGCAACACTTCTTTACTTCATGGCCGTCAGCCTCGAACTGCCTTTCTGGCGGTAGCCCTGCCCCTTCCTACACGTGGGTGCCAGCACACTGATTAATGGTAACAAACAGAGGACTCGTCCTCGGAACACATAAACACTGGCGACACCACACCCTCCCCTTACTAAACATTTAGTCGTGCTCTCAGTTAATTTCTTCAATGAGGCGATGTGGTTTCTTTCTTGTTCTCTGTGGGCGACAATCCACTTTTGCCGGTGAGTCTGTCCGTGTTTCTGGCGCCGTGTCGCCCTCGGGGCTTCGCTGTCTCCTTCATAGGGAGCGTCCCATTGCGATAACGTGTCATTCTTGTTTGTGTTGCCTGAACCTGGGGTATCAGGCATTCTTCTGAAGTGAGATGAGTTTCTTGTTATGACCCTGTGGTCTCCTTCTGCGGTGATGAGTGATCCCTTTTTCTTGATGATGATGAGTGGTTCTTCATTGAATGGAGCTACGTTTTTGCGCTGTTGAGGTTGTCAGACCACTACTAGGTCCCCTGGTGCCAGGTCACTTCTCTTGGCCCTGAGAGTTGCATCGGCAGCTCTCTTCATGTTCTCTTTCGTGAGCGTATCTTTCTCTCTCATTTCAGTGTCATTCTCATACTGATCTTCCTCAGCTGCCACATGTGGCAGCCGCGTTCTGATGGTTCGCCCAAACATCACCTCAGATGGTGACTTCCCAGTGGTGCTGTGTGGGGTGTTTCTGTAGTCTCGCATGAGTTGGTATAGTAGCTTCTCGACAGGTTCTCCGGTGAGGCGCGCGATTTGTGTCGTGCGTTTGATGTTACTCATGAAGCGTTCTACTGTTCCGTTTGCCTGTGGCCATAAGGGTGTCACCTTTCTGTGGCGAAAACCCATGTATTCGGCAAATCTTTGGAAATCTTGTCCAGTGAATGGAGGTCTGTTGTCGGACTTGACTATCTTGGGTATTCCGTAGGTTGCAAACATCCGATCAAGGGCTGGGATGGTGTGATGTGCAGAGGTGGACGGGACTATCTGCAAGTCGTAGTATCTTGAATATTCCTCCACGGCTACCAGTATGTATTCACCCCCTTCCATGGGCCCAAAGTGGTCGATGGCTATTTCCTCCCATGTACCTTCGGGCAGCGCTGTCATGCTTAGGGGTTCAGGTGATGTATGTGGCTTCACGAGTGCACACGTTGGACAGTTCTGCAGTAGTTCTTCTACTGATGTGTCTAGATGGGGGAACCATAGTCTTTGTCTTAGCATCCTTTTTGTGGATACAATGCCCCTTTGTCCTTCGTGTGCTAGTTCTAGCACTTTCTGTCGCAAGCTTCGCGGGATTACCAGCTTGGTTCCTTTTAGCAGTAGTCCTTCCTCCGACTTCGCAAGTTCTTCTCTTACTGCTAGAAGGCAAGTGACGTCTTGTCTCGTGTCACCATTCATTGTTTCACGGATCTGCTTTGCATGCTTCCATCGCCCTGTTTCTAGGCATCTTAGTATGACTTGAATTCCTTGGTCAGTGTTCGATCCGCGTGCTATCTGCTCCATGTCAAGCCCTTGTGGTGTGCTGCTGTGGATGATGTATCTTATGTATTGATCAGCTATGGACGGTTCTGGTCCGCACTTTTCTCTTGGATGACGGGAGAGAAAATCCGCAGGGTTTTGTTCCTTCCCCGGCCTGTGTGTGATGGTAAACTGGTAGTCCTGTAACCGCAGGGCCCACCTGGCTATTCTTGGTGGCATCTTCTCCTGGGGGTTGCCATAGATGAATATGAGTGCCTGGTGGTCTGTTACTACTACGAAAGGCTTTCCATACAGGAAGAGGTGAAAGTGCTCGCAGGCCCAGACAACCGCTAGTCCTTCCTTCTCTGCCTGAGAGTAGGCTTGCTCAGTTTTGGAAAGGCTTCGACTGGCGTAGGATACTATGTGCTTCCCACTCCCTTCTCTGTCATCCAGTTGCGTGAGAATGGCACCTAGGCCGACGGGACTGGCGTCAACAATGAGTTCTGTGGTTTTCTTTGGGTCAAAGTATGCCATGTTTCGGGCATCAGAGATGCGGTCCTTGATTATTTGGAAGGCCTCTTGGCATTTAGGTGACCAGACAAACTCAGTGTTTAACTTGGTGAGGGCTCTGAGCGGTTCGCTGATGGACGTGAAGTCTCGTATGTACCTCGTGCAATAGCTTGCAAGTCCTAGGAAGGCTCTGAGGTCTGAGGTGGTGGTGGGTGGCTCAGCATCTCGGAGTGCGCTAACTTTCTCTGGATCTGGCATCATGCCCTTTTCTGAAAAGATGTGCCCAAAGAATCGGAGTGTCCTTTTGCGAAACTCGCACTTCTCCTTCTTTAAAGTGAGCCGGGCTTCTTCTAGTGCCATGCAGACTCTCATTAGTGTGTCATCGTGTTGCTCTCCAAAGACCAAGATGTCGTCGCTATAGTTCAAACAGTTGGGTACGTGTTTGATGACATTGTGTATTTCTGCTTGGAATAATTCCGCCGCGGAGGATACCCCAAAGCTGAGCCGCTTATAACGGAATAAACCTAGGTGGGTGGCAAAAGTCGTTATGTAGCGGGAGCTCTTGCAGAGTTCCAGCTGGTGGTAGCCTTTGTTTAGGTCCAATTTGGAGAATACTGTCGCTCCATTTGATAGATGCACCATGTCTGTTATTCGTGGGGCTTGATGTCGTTCTCTCAGGATGGCTTTGTTTGGTCTCCTCATGTCTACACATATCCGGGTGTCGGGGGAGTCTCTTTGGGGCACCAGTACTATAGGGGAGACCCATGGTGTGGGGCCTTCTGCTGGCTCAATGATGTCTGCCTCGAGCAATTTGGTCAGTTCATTCTCGACTTGCTTTTGAATGTTTCTGGGGAAGCCCCTGTAATGTTGTGCCACTGGTGGGACGCTGGCCTTGATGTGGAGTTCGATCTGTCTGTTCTTCAGTTTTCCAAGGCCTTTGAATAATGATGGGAAAACTTGGTCAATGCTTGCTGTCGGGTCTAAGTATTTATGCACCATGAGGCGGTATAGTATGTGAATGAGTCCCATCTCTATGGCTGCTTGACAGCTTAGTATGCACCCGCTCTCGGTGGCAGCCTCTAGTACATGCATGGGAATGCTTTTCTAGTGTTCCTTGTATCGGCATGATGCCATGAAGAATCCTTTGCATGCCAGGGGTGTTTTTGAGCCTTATGGATAGATGAGGGCTCTTGCTGGCTGTAGGATGGGGCGTTTGGTATGCTTTCGTAAACGTCCTCACTGATTACGTTCACGGTTGTCCCCGTATCTATCAAAAATTCAGCAGCAGTTTGATTGATTTGTATTCGTAGCATTGGGCTGTGTTCGTTTGCCGTGTTGTTTCCAAGGGCGTATAAATACCCCTTTTTCCGTGGTGCTTCTTGGTGTTTCTCTGGTCGGCGGGCTCTCTCTTCTGATGACGCACTTGACACGCTGTCCGATTACGACTGTTCTATGAGGCACCGTACGTATCTCCTGGGTCTTCTTCTTGTCCTGGATGGGGTGGTGTTGCTCTCCCTCCAGTTTTTTTTTTCTTGTCTTCTTTCCGGTTGTTCATCGTAGTGTCTGTGACGTCCTTGTTCGTGGGGTTGGTGTGCTGCCCGGTGGTGCTGCGTGGGCGGGTTTTGCTCCATTTCTGTTGTGGGTTTCCCGCTTTTTCCTGTCCCTCTCATCTTGCTGCGGAATATCAAACACACGGCCTTGTAGTGGTTGTCACCACCGCATGCGGAGCATGTTTGGCCCATGGCGGGGCACGTTCCTTCATGGGGGTATTCGTGTCCACACTGGTAGCAGGCTTTCGTGCTTACCGTGCATGATTTTTATTTCCTCCAGGCCCTCTACTTGAGCTGCGAGGGCAGCATCTGATCGTGCCAGACGTAGGATTTCTTCTAGGTTTCTCGGCTGTTGAAGTAGTCGTTTTCGAAAGTCGGCGCTTTCGCACCCCACTATGATCTGCGACCTGAGGGCCTCCTCATTTGAGTAGTTGTTGAAATCACAGTGCTTCATTTTTGCTCTTAACCTCATGATGAATGCATCTATGGTTTCTCCTCTGTTTTGCTTGGTGGTGTGGAATACATGCCGTTTATAGTCCACATTTGTGTGTGGCGTGAAATATTCCGTAAGCGTTGTCTTTAGTTTGGCGTAGGAGTCTATGGTGTTTTTAGGTATTTCGTCAAGGATGTCCCGCACGTTAGATCCTACTGCATGGATTCAGAGGTTTAGTTTTTGCTCATCCTCTAGTGGTCCGGCCGCTTTTAGGCATACTTCGAAGTCCCTCAACCACCTTTTCCATCTTGATCCGAGGGTGCCGGTGTCAGTGAGGTCAAAATTTGCTGGCAGTTGGGTTAAAAGGCTGTCTGTCATCTTTCTGGGTTCTGGTCTGGCTGGAGTCACTGGGATTATCAGTGACTCCCCTTCCAATCCACTCATGGGCTGATCTTCTGGCGCTGTACTAGCTGTGTGGCTCGCGAGGCCTGCTGTCCTGTTTGCAGCTGTTCTGGGGATGCCAGGGGGGTGCCACGTGTTGACGGGCCTGTGGGGCCTAGCTTTTTTGGCGCGCCCTGGAGACTTGTGCGCGTTGGGGTTTATGATCTTACCCCTCTTATCCTTGTGGAGACAAATCGGGAGGCCGTGTCCCTGCCGCTCTTCTCGGTGTTGTTTTTCGCCGTAGCCATTGGCGGGAGGTCAGTACTCCTTAGCCGCCCAGAGATGTGAACAGGGAGACGCTGCTCCACCTGCAGGTGATTGGATGTGCCTACCGGCGTCGTTGCCTTTGGCGGGAAAGGTTTTCCCTTCCCCCCCTGCCCGGACGGATGATACGCGAGGAGCCTCTGTAGCTGCTCCACCCACGTGGGATGTGCACATTGGAGCTTTAGTTGAGCTTGCGCTGGGGCTCGTTTTGACGGCAGGCAGCCTTCTCGCTTCAACCCGCTGTCTCCGGGAATCCTCAACCGGAAGATGTCCTGCGGCTCCAGTGGTGCCTCACTGCTCACCACAAGCGCTTTGGACCTGAGGTGACGGGCACGGTGGAAGACACGTGTCCGCTTCGTCACCAATGTAGTATCTCGCAAGTGGACCTCCTCACGCTGCTAGTCAGCCACCCTCATTCATACAAGGATACACCGACACAGGAGCTGGGGTGCAACACTTCTTTACTTCATGGCCGTCAGCCTCGAACTGCCTTTCTGGCGGTAGCCCCGCCCCTTCCTACACGTGGGTCGCAGCCCACTGATTAATGGTAACAAACAGAGGACTCGTCCTCGGAACACATAAACACTGGCGACACCACACACCCCATTGTCCTGAACTATGTTCATTGTGTGTGTTCGTACCTGGATTATGACATCACTGGGAATGCAAAAATGCTGCATCTGAAAATGTCAGATTTCGAAATGCACATTTACATGCACATTTATGTGGGGGGGTAGGTTAATACAACATATAAGGGGAGTGGGAGGGCTGCAGGGGTCTCTCCCCTCATATAATTGCAGGGAATGTAAAAAAAGAAAACACATTCGATGTTTTCGGAATTCAGCGTTATAGATTCTCAGTGATCACATAGATCCCTCATACTTCATGCCACCCTTGCATAAGTCAGTGCCCCATTTCGGCCACCCCAGTCAAAATAGTCTGTACACGTCAATGGTTACAACAGGGGTTTATTTGAAGTGGCGCAAATTAAAACCATCAATTCAATCAAGTAACAGGTTGGGTTCAACAGTTACAACAGTCCAGGCTCCTTCCTGGCAATCATTTGGGTTATTTTAGTTCCCCTAAATTTCTTTTCCACAGGTCTGGCAACTGTGGCCCTCTCCTTCTTCACTTACTCCATGTGGTCTTGGTCCATGGGTGGCACACAGCTGAAGTCCAAATCTGGGTGACCACTGGAAGAAGGGTTGGGTCACCAAGCGTAGTTCCCAAGGTCTCAACCTGGTTTTTGGCACGGTATCTGGTGTCTTGGGTGGAGGGAGTACTTGCTCTAGCTTGGGGTTCCTCTGAGTAACACCAAATTTCACGCTCTGGCCACCTCTGGCGCCTCTGTAATGATCTTGCCTCTTGGCAAGTCCTCCTCTCTCCCTTTCTCTTTTCTGCCAGGTCTTTGCTTTCTCTGAACTCCTATCACCTCCTTTTTGCTTTGCAACGTGCTCATGCTTGTGCGTCCTACCATACCAACTGTGTCAACCAGATGTATCGCGTATCAGGGTTACCTTCCCTCTCTGCCGCTGCCCGCCCTAGCTCCTCTCCTTCATGTCTCTTCCTCCACTTAGATTCTATTACCACCTCTTCCGTTAGTTCTGCCTTTTGTGCGTTATTCTCCACTCTGACCTCTTTCCTCCTTACTTCCCTCTTCTCGGTCTCTCTGTCCTATTACCACCTCCTGTACTTCTGTCACGTCCTCTGGTTTCCCCCCACCTCTTCCTGTTCTCTCACTGCCTCTTCTTAATCCCAATGTATTTCGCTCCACCTCTTCCCCTCCACCGAGTCTATCACCACTTTCTTTCACCACTTTTCTCCCATTTTGCTTACACCTCCTCCTTATCCTGTTGTTCTCCACCTCTTCCTCTCTCTGAAGTGAATCCCTCTGCTCCCCTCCAAGTCACTTCCTCCTGCTCACTCCCTATAACCCCTGTCCTCTCCACCAAACACCTGCAAACCAGCCTCCTTTGTCCTTTCTGTAAATCTCCAGCACACGCCTTCTCCCTACCTCCACTTTCTCCAGGCACCCACACCTATCTGCCAAACCCGGCTTCTTTTATAGGGGCCTGGCCCCTGTGAAAGAGCGCGACCCGGTCACTGTAACGGAGCACTGCTCCATTACTCAATGAAAGGCAGGACAAAGCGTGAGGTTACTAATGACTCTCTACTCTCTTTTTCAAAACAAACCCCCAATGTCCCGGAACCCCTCCCTAGCCCCTAGTCCCTTCCTTTGCCCATCGCCCGGTGTGGCCACTCTTATGACCCAACGACGGCGATGGGCCACAAGGTTTGCACATCACATCTCCCCGTTTTTAACACATTGGATAAACATTTTACCCCATCTCCTCAATCAGTCTTCGAGGCTTTATGCAAGACCGCTGAGGGTGTCCCTCTAGCCCTGGCGCTCTATCCTCAGGATCACCAGCTGGTCTGGTGACCTCCTCTCCATCCTCTGACATTTCCCTGTCTCCTAGGTAGGAGTCATCACAGTCTGACCCATTCAGATCAGCTCGAGTGGGGTACCACAGGTGTGTCTCATCACTTGGGCACTTCTTGAAATGTGAGGTGTTGCAGGTGATTGTCTTACGAGACCCTCCTTGTGCCGCAAGCATCGATCCTCTCTTGTCCGTTATTACCAGTCATTCCATGGCAAATGTTGGATCTTCCTTATGGAGTCGAGTTTGATGAACCACCACCTGGTCTCCCACTTCTATGTTGCCTTCCGTGGCTCCCTGCCAGCCATCCGCCCAGTCCTTCATTTTCCGCTTCTCCTCCTGATCTGGACCTGTGCCTGCTGTTCTAGTGACCTCCTGGGTGAGTAATCGGACCTTCCGGCAGCCGGATTCGCACTGTCCTCCCGAACATGAGATCAGCGGGACACACTCCTGTGGTGCTGTGCAGTGTCTGTCGATATTCCCTGATCAGTGTGTATAAGGCTTGTTCAAATTGACTTTTGGTGACATTTGCCACTTGCAGGGATTGTTTTATGTTTGCCATGAATCGTTCTGCGAACCGCTGGCTTGAGGCCACAATGGCGTGATCAGTGGCGTAACACAAAATGTTGGGGGCCCCCTGCAAGCCATGCTCAGAGGGCCCCCACCAATTTAGCAACAAATCATGGGTCATGCCACACTCTGGGCCGGCCTAGATTATCACGCTTGCACAATACGCTCGAAAGGGGTAAGCCGCACACTGTACTAAGAGAAAGATATAAATAAGTGTTTTAATGCAATATACAGCACACTTTCTGAGAGCCAGAGTGTTTGCAATTGATTTGTAGGGTAACACCAATCTAATACATGCAAGTCACCAACAGTGCACAGGAACATTAATGCTTTGCTATTAAAAATACCATGCCACATTATAAACATGTCCCACTGGCTGCACAATGTAGACCAGTGTAGACACGTAATAACATTACAGTAAAGCATGCCAGCCCACATTTAGACATACCTAGACTGGTTGCACCAAAATGCCAGTCAAAACAATAACACTCATCAAGAAGAGAACACACATTCAAGCCCGGGTCTCTGCAGCCTGTACCAACACGGCCAAACTCTATCTGCAAGTAAATGGTCAATTCTGTTGCAGTCTCTACCTCTCCTGTACCCTCCCAGGCCCTCTGTATGGCTCTGGCCACTCACTTCTCTGCTAAAACTCAGGACACCCTGTCCTCTATCTCCTCTTCCTCTCTCTCTTCCTCTCTTGGCCCCCCTTTGGCCATCTCTACCTCTCCTCCTCCTTTCTCCTCTTTCTCTCTGACAACACCTGACGATGTTTCTAGACAAGTCTGATATATGAAAGTGTCATCCAAACAGGTGCTCCTCTGCTGCTCCAGAACCATCAAGGACAATATTAACTCGCTCGTTCAAGCCTTGGCCGATTTCTGTAATCACTCTTTCACCATTGGAATGTTCCCCTCTCTCCTTGTGCATCCACCCTTCAAGAAGCCGTCTGCCGATCCTACCTGCCCGACAAACTATCGCCCAATCTCCATCACCCCTTTCCTGGGCAAACTCTTGGAAAAGCTGGGCATCTCCAGCTTAATCTCCACACTGAATCGGTTGTCTACATTACCATCAGTCTGGCTCCAGAGCTGCCAGAGGCACAGAAATTTCTCTACTGAACACCTGTGAAGATCTGCTCTATAACCTTGATTCCAGCATTCCTTCAGTCCTAATCCTCCTTGATCTTTCCTCTACTTTTGACATAGTCAACCACGCCATCCTGATCAGTTGACTACGTGAGAACCTGAGCATCATGGATCAGGCCGTGGAGTAGCTGACCTTCTTCCTCTTGGACTGCCCCTGCCGGGTACAACTTGGTCCCTTTCTCTCCACCACTTCTCTCTCGACCTGTGGCGTACCGCAGGGCTCTATCCTCTCTCCTTGGTTTTTCAACCTCCACTTGGCCTTTTTGGCCCTGCTGATCTCTACCTTCTCCTCTAACTTTCAGTGTTATGCGGATGACACTCAGCTTTCCATCAGGCTCCTCTCCTCTCTCGCTCATTACTGACTGTCTATCCACAATTCAGGATTGGTGCGCCTCCACAATCTATGCCTTAATGCCAGTAAGACGGAGATCCTTCTCATTGGGACCCCTGCCCCTCCTTTCCCGCTCACTCTGGCTGCCCACCTTAGGCCCTCTTCCTTCGTCTTCCTGTGAGGCAAAAAACTTTGGAGTCATCTTCAACTCCACTCTCTCTTTCTCTCCTCACATCTCAGATGTTGCCAAGAAATCCCACTACCAGCTGCTCCTCCTCAAAGGGACTCTTCCCTTTTTCACTTTCCCCCAAAAGCTCACTGTCTCCAGAGCCCTGTTTCTCTCTAGGCTGGACTACTGCAACAGCCTCTTTCTCAATTTGCCCTCCTCTACTCTCTGCCCTCTACAGCTACTACAGAAGAGGACTGCAAGACTTATCCTTGTCCTCAAGCCCAGCGATTGTATCTCTCTAGCCCTGAAATCTCTCCACTGACTCACGATGGCTGCAAGGATCAAGTTCAAAACCCATTGTCCACAATGCTTTCTGGGGCCAGGGCCCACACTACATCCAACACTTTCTTCCAAAATATCTTCCTTCTCAAGGCCTTATCGCAGCTACCACCAACTCTCTAAGAGTTAAACACTTCTCCAGGAAGAGAGTGGGGGGTAGATCTCTCTCCTCTGCAGGTGCCTCCCTCTGGAATGGCCTCCCTACCCTTCTCAAACTTGAGCGGATCACCTGAAGTTTCAGAAGCAGCTCAAAATGTTCCTCTTCTCCTCTTCTTTCCCTCTCTCCCTCCCCTGCTGATCTACTTGACCTACCTATCTGCTGTAATGACTGGTTGCTTGGCTACTTTCAGAGTCTCACTGAGTCCAGGCTCTTTCTTGATCAGTCACCCTTGCACTGCCTCCGGGCCTACCATGCACTTAAGGGCTGTAACTGTAACCCTACAGTCCCTTGTTCTCTGTGCACTAACCAGAGCCTCACTGCCCTGGCTGCACTTACTCAGAGCATTACTGCCCTATTTTCCCTCCCCTCTTTCTTGCACTTCCCCCTCCCTTTCCCCTTGCATTTCTCGTTCTTGCACATACATGATCTGAATGAAACACGGCGTGGTAAGATCGTTTGTCTTGTCCTCCTTCTATCTTCCCTCCCTTGGTGGAGAGGGAACAGGAGACCGCTCATCTCACAGCAGACCATAAGTGGGTGCTTTCAGACTTAAAGGAGAGAGTTAACTGCTTGTAACATTGAAGCGGTACTAGAATAGTTGCATTAAAATGCGTAAAGAAGTTAGATGCCCCCACACAAATCAGTTTGCCCCTTCCCCACCGCCCATGAAGTTAGCCACTCTCCCAACATTTGAATGATTAGCCCCCCGAAATGTAGGTTTTGTTGCGCCCCTGAACACAAGCACACACACCTTTTACCATATACACACATGCCCACCCAGCCATTCATACATTTATGTGTGCACTGTTTCACCATACAGGCACACCCATGCAGCCATCCATACATTTAGGGGTGCACCCTTTTTTCCATATAGGCACACCCAAGCAGCCACCCGTACATTTAAGTGTGCACCCTTTCACCATAGAAGCACACACACCCAGGCACCCACCCATACATTAAAGTGGGCAGCCTTTCACTGTACACGCACACATGCACACCCAGCCACCCATAGATTTGTGTGCACCCTTTCCCCATACACTCACACAGGCAGCCACCTACACATTTAATTGTACACCCTTCTACAATACACATGCGCACGTCATGAGGTTGCAAGAAGCCCTATTACTTAAAAAAGAAATTGGGCCTCATTCCGAATCCGGCGGTAACTCTGCCGGGTTGCCGCCTGCCTCAGAATGATTTATCGGCGTCTGACTTCCCGGTGCCCCGGCGTCCCGGAAAGTCAGGCACCGGTAAAGTGTAGTACCCCATTCCCATAGAATTCCATAGGACTCTATGGGAATGTGGAACACAGAAGCACTGGCACCATTCTCAATGGTGCAGGTGCTTCTGTGACAGTCTGCCTACCTTGGCTGCTGTGCCTGGCAGGGTCCGACCTGTTAGGAACAGCGGCTCCGGCAGGCAGACCTGTAGTGGTCCGGAAACAACTGTGCCTGTAAACTTACAGGCACTGTTGTTTCCGGACCGCCATACTTATAATGAAGCCCATTGTTTCTTTTTGAAGTCACTCTGACTTCATAAAGAAATTATTTCTGTTAAGGACCGAACCATAATGGAAATAATTTGTTTATGAAGGCACAGTGACTTCAAAAATAAACTATTTATTTTTGTAATCATAGGGCTCCCCCACCCCATGTCATGGGTTGATGGGACCCCTCGGACTTCAAAAATAAAGTTTCTTTTTTAATTCACTCTGCCTTCATAAAGAAATTATTTTGGTTACATGAATGCAGAGTGAATTCAAAAAGAAAAAGAAAATAGGCATTTTTTTGTAATGTATTTTTTAGCAAAGTGGGGGCCCCTCCAGGACATGTGCTAGCGGGGCCCCTGCACCGCAGAGGTTGCAGGGGCCCCCGTCACGCCAATGGGCGTGATCCTCCTATTCTGGAAGCCCATGTACCTTGCAAAATGTGCTAAGTCCTGACTTGTAAAAGGAGGCCCATTGTCAGACTTAATGACTTTGGGAATCCCTTATGTCGAGAGCATGCGATCCAGCACGGTTATGACACGTCCGGAAAATGAGAGTGTTCATCTAGCTGTAACACAAATGACCCATTTCGCAGCGGTGCAAAGAAATCCATGGCCAACTCCTCCCAAACTCTCTCTGGAAGTGGAGACCTGTGCAAAGGGTTAGGGTGAGGTCTGGGGCCACGACTCAACATGTGGCGCAGTTCTGGACTGTGTTCTCAACCATGGCAACCAGCTTGGGGAACCAAACCTTTTGTTTTAGTAATCATTTCGGGGACAACTCGCTGCCAGAGTGTGCTGGGCAATATGACTCTACAGCCCTTCACACTAGCTCCAGGCTGTGTACGTCCTCCTGCACTGCCGTGTTGTGACTTTTTGCCTGCAATCTGGCACGTTTCATCTTCCCCTTGGTGAAGCAGGTAGCGATGATGTGTAAAGCAGGGTCTTGTTCCGATTAATTTTTTAGGGTAGCCCAGTCAATAGGAAATGGTTGCATATGATGTACTACATAGCTGAGGTATGCATCTTCGATGGAAGGGCCCGCCCTCGCCGACCCCGTCTGGTGTCTGGATAAGTTATCGGCTGGATTTGCTTATTTTCCTGGTCAGTGAACAATATTGAACTTGTAATCGTGTAGGCGGAGGCCACACATTGCAATTTTCAGGGGCATTCTTGCCTTCAGGTTGCCAAAGATGGCCAGGAGGGCCTGGTGATCCTTGACGACTGTGAATGCTTTCCCATAGAGGAATACGTGAAAATACTCACAGACCCATACAATGGGCAGCCAATCCTTCTAGTCCTGTGAATATCCGTGTTCGGTGTGTGTGTGAGGCTCCGACTGGCGTATGCCACTATGAACTGATTGTGTGGATTGTCTAGATCCTGTTGAGTGAAAATGACACCCAATCCTACCAGGTTTGTATCTACAACCACTTCAGTGGCCCTGCCAGTATGAAAATATGCCATGTCCTCTGCCTTCAAAGTGTTGTTCCGGATATTCTCGAAGGCTTCTTGATATTCTGTGGTCCATTGGAACGCTTGGTCATGTTTCGTTAGTTGTCAGAGGGGTGTGCTGATGGTGGTGTAGTGCTGCAGATATCTTGAGCAGTAACTGGCTAGCCAGAGGAACAAGCGTAGTTCAGACACCTTCTGCTGACTCGTGGCATCATTGAGTGCTGCCATCTTGTCTGGGTTGGGTCTCATGCCTTGTACAGAGAAAATGTGTCCCAAGAATCTCAGCGCGCCCTTGCAAAACTCACACTTGTTTTATGTTCAATGTCAGTCCGGCTGCCTCAAGTGCTGAGCATACCCAGTGTAGTGCGGCGTCATGTTACTGTTTGGATTTTCCAAATACCAGGAAGTCATCCGAGTAATTCAAACAGTTAGGGATATGCTGTATGACTTTATGAATTTCGGCCTGAAAGATTTCAGCTGCAGACGATATCCCAAAATGGAGCCGTTTATAACAGAATAGGCCAATGTGTGTCACCAAAGTGGTGATGTATCGCGACTCTTGGGAGATTTCTAGTTGGTGATATCCTTTTGTGAGGTCGAGTTTCGAGAACACCTTTATTCTGTGGAGGTGAATCATGTCTGAGATTTGTGGCGCCTGATGTCTTTCCCTTTGTATTGCCTTGCTTCCCCTTCTCATGTCTACGCACAGCCAGATGGATCCTTGGGCTGCTTTCTTAGGAACTGCCACTATAGGGAATACCCAGGGCATGTGTCCTACTGCGGGCTCAATGACATGTAGTTCTAGTAGTTTATTGAGCTCGTCCTGCACCTGTTTCTGAATGTTGACCGGGATGCACTGGTAGTGTTGGGCTATCGGCTTGATGTCGGGGTCTATGTGGAGTTGTATTTTGCAGTTTATGAGCTTGCTGAACCCTTTGAACAGTTCTGAGAATGTCCTTTCAATGTGGTCCACCTTCACCAGGTATTTATGTGCCAACAGATGGTGCTATCACAGTCATCCGGTCTGTATCTTCTTGTATCACTGCTGGTCCCAGTCTCGTGCTGGCCTGTCTGCACGGCACTCCATCTCTCTTTTGGCAAGGGTACATTCTTGCAAATGGCACGGAAGTGATCGTCGCCCCTCCAGGCTGCACATTTTTGTCCTAGTGCGGGGCACACACCCACATGGGGGTATTCGTAACCACACTTGAAGCATGTTGAGCCGTTATGCCTTGCAGCATTGGTAGGGTGAGATTGTTCATGATCTCCCCCTCCGCTTGTTGGGGTTGTATGGCCACCTTGTTCATGATGTCCATTTATTGGTCAATGGTGGATTCCAAGTGGGCTAATGCGAGTATTTCCTCGAGGCACCTTTGTTTCTTCAGCAGTTTCTTGCGGAACGCCTGACACTCACACCCCGCAATGACTTGGGGGTGCAACGCTTCATTGTTAGAGTATCTGTGAAATTTGCAATGTTTAATCCTAATGCAGCCTCATGACGAAATTGTCCATTTTTCCCCTTTCTCCTGGTGTGTAGTGTGGAATATGTGTATCTTGTAGTCAACATTTGTGTGGGGGACAAAAGAATTCAGTGTCTCGTGTAGGTCGCTCAAGGAGACTGTCTCAGTGTCAATCAGCTCGCCTATGATGTCTCTGACTGCTGGACTCACTGCGAGCCAGAGCATGTTCATTACTCTGGTATCATCCGTGAGTCCCATGGCTCCCACATGGAACTTAAAATCTCTTAGCTACCACACCCATCTTGGCCCCAGATTGCTAGTGTCCGTCAGATAAAATGTACGCAGTAGATGCATTACCTCTGCTTCGCTGAAGGGTGGCGGAAATGAGCTAGAGGGCCAGATGGCCTTGCGGGCACGGCCGCCGGCACCTCACTATCAGACATTGTGAGCTCCTGAGCTGCTTCTAGGTCGTGTTGCACTTGATCAGCTTTTACGGACTTTCAGTGTCCAGGCAGGCACCATGCTGATACCATGCAGGATGGTTGAATCCCCTGGAGCTTTCCGCCGGGTGCGTTTTATTATATGGCAGCTGACTGCTGCTCACAGGTCGCATCTCCCAGTTTTTTCCCTGGGTGGCGAGGTGCAGCACTGCTGTTCTTGCCGGCGACATGTGGGGCTGCTCTCGGTGCCGGCAGCACTCTTCCCTACGCGCCACAGGCCCTCACCACAGCGGGAGCGGGGGTGCACGGGTCTTCCCTGCAGTCTGGGGGCCAGTGCCGGCATCCTTCTGCTGTCCTTTGCTCCTGCCTGGGTGCTGGAGTACGGCGCGGGCCGAAAGCACCATCATGTGGGTCATGTCCAGCTCTTCATTGCTAGTGTGAAAGAGCGCGACTCGGACACTGTAACTGATGACACCTATGATACTCAATGAAAACAGGACACAGCGTGAGGTTACTAATGCTTCTTTATTCTCTTTTCCAAACTCAACCCCAAACGCCCTGCAATCACTCCTTAGCCCCTTGTCACTTCCTTTGCCCATCTCCCGCTGTGGCCACTCCCATGACCCAAAGACAGCGATGGGCCACAACGTTTGCACAACATTACAGCTTCTTCCCCTGGAACCTCCCCTCTTCAACTCTTCTATCTCCAGCAGGTTGGTTGTATGATAGGTTACCATATTGGATTGGTGTATTTGAAGTTACAGGCAATACTCAGGCCATTCTGTAGGCTCCTCCCCCTTCCTATGCAGCACTCTTAAGCAAGTTGATATATGGGGCAGCTCTCGCCTTGCATGTGGTACTCACTCATGCACACTTTGCTGGGTTTCTGTGCTTGTGAAGACCAAAGTCTGTTAACAGATTTGTCTGTGCGCGGGGCTCGTGAACTTCAACTGGGTAAGTATGTGTAATTGGGTTTCTCTCCTGCGCTCTGCCTGTCTTCCCGCGTTAGCTGCTCTAGTATCTCGCTGCTGCTTCAAAGTCGGATCACTTTACTCTCGGTTTCGTAAGAGGCAATGCTGATTGTAAGCCACACACAGTGCTTTAAGTGGGCCGGGGCTCTGCCTGGGCCCCCTGTCCCACCACAACATTTGTGGGATGCATTATCCCGTCGCGGCACCTGCCATTAGGTCATGCAAGCTGACAGAGGTGTCAGCCAGCCACAGCTTGCCAGTCACTTCTGCCAGTCACTGTAACTTCCTATGGTGACCTCTCGCGCGAGAGGTCACCAGAGGAAGTTACTGTCCTTTTGTTTTCCCAGGTCGCCGAGGCTTGTTTAACCCTTGGCGAACCTGGGGACTCCTCAACATATTTTGAGGTTTATAAAAGATAGCTTGAAAAGTGCAGAATTCAAGCCATCTTTTATAAAGCTTTGCCGACGGACAAAGACGGCTCGGGCTTTGTCCGTCGGGAAAGCTTTATAAAAGATGGATTGAATTGTGCACTTTTCAAGCCATCTTTTATAAACAGAAATGTTTAACAAAGATGGCGTGGAAAGTACACAAACCATAAGGTACGCACACAAATATATAAATGCTATATATTTCTGTGCGTACCTTACTATGGTTTATGTACTTTTCAAGCCATCTTGAAGTACACAAACCATAGTGATGCACGCAAACAAATATATAAACGTAAGCATTTATATATTTTTGTGCGCACCATACATTGGTTTGTGTAGCATACAAGCCATTTCAAAGATGGCTTGCATACTACACAAACCATAGTAAGGTACGCACATAAATATATAAAATGTTTACGTACCTCACTATGGTTTGTGTACGTTTTTAAGGCCATGCCCATCCCACAAGCCCCGCCCCCAAATGAGGGCCCCCCTCAATTTCTCACCCCACTTAAAGCCCTGGCCACACATGACAAAACCCTGCCACACTCCTAGGAGCACGTGGGATGGACCAGGGGTTCCTACCCAAGCTGCCCTGGGCCCTGAATCATACAGTGATATGATTTGATATGGCATTTATAACGCGCCTATACACAAGTGTTTCAAGGCGCGACGAGGCCAGGGAGGGGGAGCAAAGAGAAGACAGACAACGATCTTACTAGGCCAGGTGTCATTCAGATTGGGCAAGTGCATGGGAAGGGGGGAAAGGGAAAAGTGTGAGGGGGAAGGGAGCGGGGAGAGTGCAGTACATGGGATAGTAGAATAAATAAGATAAATAAAACGGCCAGCTGGTGGAAAGTGCAGACATAAGTGCTGGTAGGGGGACTGTGGGGATGCAGAAAACTGTCCCCAGGTGCAGGGGTTGCCAGGGAGGCAGTGCAGGTGTGCAACTGGCGGGGCCTGGGCCCGAGATCAGAAAGGGTGGCCAGGTAACCAGTGCAGTTTGAGGCAGGAATTCAGCAAGGGAGAGGGGGAGAGAAAGCAGTGGGTGGCAATACCCGGCCTCTGTGGTCACCCCATGCCTAACTCCTAGAGCAAGACATGACACTTCTTCACAAAACGTAAATTCACCCTGCTTATGCACCCTGGGATATTCCAATGATAGGTGCAATGTTTGCAGCACACAAAAACAAAAACAGAACTATGTCTTAGTGCGTAAGTCAATGAGGTCACTTTTATGCAGCTGGCTAGCAGGCCTAATCCATTCTAATCTATTCTACACCTGTTAAGTTTAAAGAGTTAGTGTTTCTGCTGAGTTCAAGCAGTGGATCTTTAGCTCACACATAGGTTTGAATAGCGATCTTGCCACCTCCTAAATGTTGAAGCTCTAGGCAGTTCAATGCACTACATTCCAGCTTTAGTGGGATCCCCTGGCGTCTCCAGGAATCACATTTAGGGAGGGCACTGAAGAACCACAAGCAAAAGTAGGGGGGCCACCTATAAATGGGCGATGTGAATGTTTTCCTCAAATTGATGCGGACAAAGTAGCCCAAAGCGACATACGGGAACTAAAAATGGTGCATTTCTACAGCACAATTTTCAAGGAAATTTTGATAAAAAATAAGTATTTACAAGCAATTCTGTAGAAATAAAACTATTCTGATGCCAGGGCGTCAACTGTAAGAACAATGCCAACTATGCATCATAGGTCAGTAAAAACGACACCTGTTCTAATATTGTGCCAGTATATCATGCAGTGCACAGTGTTGGGTTGTTCAAAAGTGCCAGCATATAACAGAAGTAGTTGCAAAGTGTTACCACCAAAATGGCAGGTTACTTCAAAGTATATCTTAGTGTTGCCCAAATGGTAAAGGGTGCTATCAATTCAGGGGGACCCGTGTTGCTCAATTACAGGGAATTGCTAATAAGAGTGCCAACCTTCCTGGGGTAACATTTAAATCCACTTTGTTTTCCGTAAACACTGCAAGGTTCCGCTCAATGTGCCATCTGCTAAGTCAGCATAGCCAGATTAAAACAACTTTGCTTAATCACAGTCAGCTTGCCAGCTTTGCCGAAGTGTACCCCGTAAGACATGTTCTGATGAAAGTGCAGCCTCAAATCCACCCATAATGCCAACATATACCTGACCAGTCTCCATATGATTATTAAATTGTACTGCGCAACACACCCATAGGCCTGAGTGCGCTCACAGCCAAAAATCAATACACATAACATGGGCTAAGTAGCAGAGTAAGTCAAGTCAAAAATCCAGGTTGATGACCATAAAAACTCAAAGATAATCATGTGAGTTAGAGAAAAAAGGTTATATAGCTTTCTTAAAGCCTGCCAAACAAGTGATATCCCTGATATCACTGGGAAGGGAATTCCAAAGAGTTGCTGCACTGACATCAAAGCCGGTACCCCCAACATTTTTTCAGTTTAAACCAGGACACAAAAAGCTTGCCCAGTCCATTAGAGCGTAATGATCGCAGGACAGGGATCTTTTGAAGCTGGCAGGAGCTTGGTTCGCCATACATTTATGAGTAAGAGATAAGATCTTGTGAGAGATTCGATGGTGAACCGGTAGCCAATGCAGTGATCTCCTTGCCTGCATAGCATGCTCTGCTGTTGCCAGCCCACACACAGCTCTTACTGCCCCATTTTGGGCAACTTGCAGAGTCTTAATATTACCCTTCGATGTGCCCACCAGAAGACTATTACAATAGCCGATCCTGGAGTTCACCAGAGCCGTAGCCAGCATAGGAATGCTCGCTGTAGACAGATAAGGCTTGATCTGCCTAATCACCTTAGTCATGTAAGCACATGCAGCCTTGGTATGTAGGACATGTTGCTTCATGGAGAGGCTAGAATCCAGTGGCTGGTACGAGGCTCGAGGAAGAGTAGATGCCCAACAGACAAGGATTCTATAATTTCCGGCTGATTTCTCAGTTCCGTTTTGTTATTCAATTGGATAATGTCTAATGTTTCTCCTCCTACCAGGACAGTGAAGAGTGTCAGTATTTTTAATGAAAAACACACTCTTCAACATTGTAGCCCCCATTTTCCCCATGCCGTACCTTTACTTTCACCACCGCTGCCCAGATCACTTTTCATTTGCTCCCTGCGTCCCCTTGCTCTCCAAGGACGCTGCAGAGTTTCTGTTCGCAGGTGCTGCCTGTGCCAGTTATGTAAGTCTATTTGGTCAGGGCTTGCCAGCAGACCTCGCAGTCAGGGACCCCCCTCTTTTCTAATGCAGTGACCAACGTTCTCCACCTGCCACGGCATCCAGATTTGCTGGGAAGCGCTGTCCGCTCTTCGATGTCGGTCAGGTGAAAGGTGGCAGGACCGCCACTCGTTTCACCAGGAAACGCCTTCCGCTTTACATTGCTGACAGTCCCTGTTCCAATAGGACCATGAGCCGCCACGAAACACCCTGGCATGTTCCTTCCTTGACACTATCTCGTGTTGCCAATCAGGAGTGATTGGCTTTTTAAAAGAAGACGCAGCACCACTCAAGGAAGCCCTGGTTTCTGCCATCTCTTGGGCTTACTGGTTGATTTTCCGCCTATGTCAGTAACAATGTACTCGTCTGCTCTTTCTCGTCTCGGCTCTCGTTTATTCTGCTCTCCGCGCTTCTTCTGCTGTTTATTTCCATTTGTGTTCTACAGCTGCAGCTTCTCCTTCTCACTCTACCACTGTGTCTGCCACCACCACTGCTACAATAACTACTGCTACTACTTCTGTATCTGTGACTGTTCTCTACTTCCCCTTTTATGGGAAGAATGTTTCCCAAAACTGAACAACCACTAGCACGTTGTTGACAGTCCCACCTCTGTATAGGGCCTCCTCGTCCCAGTACTACATGCCTTTCTTACTGGGTGTCGCACATTAGTGTTAGACTGAGGGAGAGTACAGCAAAACTTTTTGTTATTTTTATTTTTGGGACAGGAACAAAAAGGGATGTGATCCCTTGGTTCGACACAATACAGAGTATGGGCATTTTGCAGTCTGCCCTGCCCCCTCCCCCCACTGTACAGGCTTGTACAGCGAGAAACACTTGTGTATGAGCGCGATACAAATAAAATATCATAATTTAAATACAAGGCAACATTCTTTAATTTCCAGAGTATCAAGATAGTTCTCGAAGCCCAGTGTATATATAAGCTCCAAGTAATCTATTGACAAGCAAGCACTGATAGCGCTGCTTGACCGGTATCTAGTCTATCCATCAAATGCCTTTCCATCAAATTCTTTTGTATCGAGGGATTTGCAACGAAAAAATAGGCATAGAATGCATGTTTTGGAGGAGTAAAAGGTACATTTTTTTGTGGTGGGGTTTAAAGGGTAAAAAACAAGGCGTTGGGGGGGACCCCAAATTATAAAGAAATTATAATAAAATGCATTCGATGCACATTTTTTCGTTGCACAAAAATTGATGGAAAGACCATAAACTGCTTGACCAAACTCCATATATTGCCCATTCCTTATAGGTCTCCTCAACCAAGGCTTTTGCATGCATTCCATAGCAGCATGGGGTTTCCCACAATTCCTGTGAACGAATGCCGCATAGCATTATTTTTACATTGTGAAACCACTGCAATTGAATCAACACCTGTCGTAGACAGGAGATCTTGAAGTGATTCACAATAAACCCTGGAATTCACACAATTCCAGATAATCACCCAGTATATAAGGGGCTTTAATCTCACGGGCCATGCAATGCCATACAGCCCCAGTTCCATTGTTAATGGAAATGACAGTGAAATGTATGGTAGCCCCAACAATCTCTTTAGGACTTTTTTTCCCAACCCTTTGATGTTATTATGCCCCCACCATTCTGATCCGTATGCAGCAGCAGATGTTGCCTGTATCCTATATACCTCCACGGCACTTGGTATTGCCCGCTCTCCATTCTGTTTTCGCCTCTTGGTGCTGAAACATGATTGCTTTTGTGTAATTGTGGTTTCCAATTAATTGAGCTATCCATTTTCATTCCTAAGTAATCCTAGGTTTCAACAGTCGCTACAGCGTAGGTTGGGGGTCCCTCATCCCCCTCGGCGGTTGACAAACCAACTTTTCTTTTAGCACAATTCAGCTTCAGGCCTCTGTCTTTGGCAAGATCTTTAAAAATGTAAACTTGCCACGATAGCCCCATCAGGGTTTTCGACATTAAAATAGCAACACCCGCAAAAATGAGGGCGGCCAAATGTCACCGCTGCCCCCAAGCTCAGTGCATCAGCATCCGGATTCACAATAGAATTTATTAGACCATTAATATACAAGGAGAACAGGAGGCGTGCCAAAACACAACCCTGCCTGACACCTGCTGTTGTGTTTACCTGCCCTCCCCCACTATCTTTGTGTAGAATGATCTGATCACAAATATAGTATCTCCCGGGATTGACAGCTCCTCCAACACAGAGCACAGCTTCCATCGTGATCCCAAATCTATAAATGCTAACTATATTGGCTGCTGGAAGGGAAGATAGCAGCTTATGTGTATCGCACCGTTCCGCAGGTCGATTCTGGATCCGCTTGCTTAAAAGTATTCCTCATGGTCTCAGGAGGATAGCTCAGGGGCAACGTGCTTGCCTTGGAAGCAAAACGACACGGAGCAACACAGGCTCGATCCCGGGGTCCGTGCTTATTAAGCGCGTTATAAATAACCTATCAGATCATACAAGGGGGGACTGGGAACCAAAAGTGGCCCTGGAAATCATTTTCAAAGTGGCCCCATATTACACATTTTCAGCAAGCCCAAACCTTTTCCTATGAGAACATTTGGAAATAAAATAAATTACCACACAAAAGAAGCCCAAGGTGCAGAGGCCTACCGGGAATCCACAGAGTTCCCTATGGGCCAGTCCACTCCTGTCCTCATAAATCTAGTACAGACACGGGGCGATCATTTTGTGGTAGATTATGTGCACCCTTTTTATAGTTTGGTTCCACAATTGCCCCCTGCCAACTATGCGAAACACTGGTTTGCAAAAGAAGTTCATTGTAAAATTTTCTCTAAAAAGGAATTCATATTTCTGGCTGTTGTTTAAAAATATCCCCTGGGATACAATCGGGTCCTGGTGCATTTCCTGACTTCTGTGTAGATAGTGCTAGTTAGGCCTCTGAAATTGTAAAAGGAATTGGGTTTATGTCAGCTTTTTTATTTTACATTTATCACAGCGCACCAAACCCTGAGGTATCGAGGCGCTAGTTACAGAAAGTGTAAGTACATAAGTGAGGTGCAAGAATGAGCATAAGGCTGCAGACAAAATGTGGTATGTGTATGCAGACTGGACGGTCTTGCCTTGTGGTATGGGGGGCTACATCAAGTGTACAGTTACAGGCAGGTAAAAGGCGGGTCCGCGCTAAGAAACCTCTGGGCATTAAGCGTGTTATAAATAAAATATCTTATGTATGGGTGCACAATTTGGAAAGCCTCACCTCATGGTGCGGGGGCTACCTCAAGTGTACAGTTACAGGCAGGTAAAAAACAACATAAGCATGGGTGCACAATTTGGAAAGCCTCGCCTCATGGTGCGGGGGCTACATCAAGTGTACCATTACAGGCAGGTAAAAGGCGACATAAGCATGGGTGCACAATTTGGAAAGCCTCGCCTCATGGTGCGGGGGCTACATCAAGTGTACCATTACAGGCAGGTAAAAGGCGACATAAGCATGGGTGCACAATTTGGAAAGCCTCGCCTCATGGTGCGGGGGCTACATCAAGTGT
Organism: Ambystoma mexicanum; assembly: GCF_040938575.1. Taxonomy (NCBI): domain Eukaryota; kingdom Metazoa; phylum Chordata; class Amphibia; order Caudata; family Ambystomatidae; genus Ambystoma; species Ambystoma mexicanum. Next base: position 117,358,834 of record NC_090924.1, on the reverse strand, counting down.
ACCATTACAGGCAGGTAAAAGGCGACATAATCACCTCATGGTGCAGGGGCTACATCAAGTGTACAGTTACAGGCAGGTAAAAGGCGACATAAGCATGGGTGCACAATTTGGAAAGCGTACAGTTACAGGCAGGTAAAAGGCGACATAAGCATGGGTGCACAATTTGGAAAGCCTCGCCTCATGGTGCGGGGGCTACATCAAGTGTACCATTACAGGCAGGTAAAAGGCGACATAAGGATGAGTGCACAATTTGGAAAGCGTACAGTTACAGGCAGGTAAAAGGCGACATAAGCATGGGTGCACAATTTGGAAAGCCTCGCCTCATGGTGCGGGGGCTACATCAAGTGTACCATTACAGGCAGGTAAAAGGCGACATAATCACCTCATGGTGCAGGGGCTACATCAAGTGTACAGTTACAGGCAGGTAAAAGGCGACATAAGCGTGGGTGCACAATTTGGAAAGCGTACAGTTACAGGCAGGTAAAAGGCGACATAAGCATGGGTGCACAATTTGGAAAGCCTCGCCTCATGGTGCGGGGGCTACTTCAAGTGTACCATTACAGGCAGGTAAAAGGCGACATAAGGATGGGTGCACAATTTTGAAAGCGTACAGTTACAGGCAGGTAAAAGGCGACATAAGCATGGGTGCACAATTTGGAAAGCCTCGCCTCATGGTGCGGGGGCTGCATCAAGTGTACCATTACAGGCAGGTAAAAGGCGACATAATCACCTCATGGTGCAGGGGCTACATCAAGTGTACAGTTACAGCCAGGTAAAAGGCGACATAAGCATGGGTGCACAATTTGGAAAGCGTACAGTTACAGGCAGGTAAAAGGCGACATAAGCATGGGTGCACAATTTGGAAAGCCTCGCCTCATGGTGCGGGGGCTACATCAAGTGTACAATTACAGTCAGGTAAAAGGCGACATAAGCATGGGTGCACAATTTGGAAACCTCGCCTCATGGTGCGGGGGCTACATCAAGTGTACAATTACAGGCAGGTAAAAGGCGACATAAGCATGGGTGCACAATTTGGAAAGCCTCACCTCATGGTGCAGGGGCTACCTCAAGTGTACAGTTACAGGCAGGTAAAAGGCGACATAAGTATGGGTGCACAATTTGGAAAGCCTCGCCTCATGGTGCGGGGGCTACATCAAGTGTACAGTTACAGGCAGGTAAAAGGCGACATAAGTATGGGTGCACAATTTGGAAAGCCTCACCTCATGGTGCGGGGGCTACATCAAGTGTACAGTTACAGGCAGGTAAGGTGCAACATAGTGCAGATCTGGAGATATCATGGCGCTACATTGGTTGCAATGGATATAGTTTTACAAGATGTTATCTGGTGATATGGGTAAGTTGCAATAAGCAGCACAAAGGTGAACTGGTCATGATTTGTGGTTATAGACAGATTGAAATTACAGTCAAAACAGGTAAGCAAAAGTGAAGTTTCATGTGCGTGGGGGAATCCAGCGAGGCAGCAACTGCAAATAAGTTGCAGCCTGCGTGGAACATCCGGATGGTGAATTTAGGGAGCAGTAAGGTTTGCAGCATGGTTTGGTGAGTGCGGAATACAGGATGGCATCACTCTAGCATGAGATTCGGGTTTAGTCAATGCAGAGACAGTCTGGTAGGAACTGAGGCACGGCGGATAGTGGAAGGGTGGGAGTGTGAACAAATTGAAAAACAGAGCATGGGGTAGAGGGGTGTGAGCAGTGCCGGTCCGCCTTGTAGGCTATCATGCAACAAGGTAACGTGGCCAGTGGTTGAAGTGGGCGGGAACGGTTGGGAGCGGTACTCCTCTGCTTTTTTTATTTTATTTTTTACTGTTCCTATACTTTTATTTTAAAAAGAAACCACTCTGAAATGGTTTCGTTTTAAAATAAAAATGTTTGAAGCCGTTGAAATGTGCGCTTCAGTGCACTGCAATGAACTTTCCCTTAAACAGCAGGCACATTTGTTTGGGGGGGGTTGTAGTGTGTGTGGGAGGGGGCGTGATGATGGGATTTGTAGGGTGCATGGGGCAGGCCAGCAGGGAACATAGCTACACTACTTCTTTTCATACACTTCGACCACTGAACGTGGCACAGTGCCAGCGGCGTAGGAGGCCTTACCTTAGGATTCACAGGCAAGGCTTGTAGACAACAGAGCATTGTGGGAAAAGTTGTTGCAATAGATCATATGACCTCAAACAAAGATTAGGAAGTCCTTGAAGTAGGTTCCTGGGCCTCCACTGGCCAATGCCGGATAGGGCCAGAGAGGTCTTGTATATGGCGTTAGAGTGAGGCCTTGGAGATAGGCCAGCTTTGCCTGCCGGCAGGAAGCTACGGCCTCAGATGGTGCTGACATCAGCCAATCGGAAGGTCAGGTTGTGGAGGCCTTGCAGGGGGAAACAAGGTGGCTCATAGAAGCCTGCATGAAATGAAATGGCGGCGGGCATCAATAAATCACCCAGATAGCATGAGGGTCCTGTTGCGTCCCAGCACCACGGGGAAGCTGTGGGTCTCCCTCCGCTGCGGCGGTCCTGGCGGCAGATGCTACAGTCTTAGGGTTGAAGTAAGAAGTGAAGCAGGACCAGACAGGTCTTGTATATGGCCTTAGAATGAGGCCTTGGAGATAGGGCGGCTTTGCCTGCCGGCGGGAAGCCACAGCCTCAAATGGAACCGACATCAGCCAATCGGAGGGCCAGGAGGTGGTGGCCTGGAAGGGTGATACAAGATGGCTCAAATAAGCCTGCTGAAATGAAATGGTGGCGGCCATCATTAAACTGACCCAGATAGCATGAGGGCCCTGGTGCTTCCCAGCATCACGAGGAAGCCGTGAGTTTCTCTCCACTGCGGTGGTCCCGGCGGGAGCTGCGACAGTCTGATGGTTGAAGAAAGAAGCATTATTATATTGCAATGGGGTAGAACTAGAAAGTGAATCCCCTAAATTGTCAATATCATACAGGTTTTTATAATACTCCAGCCACTGGTTTTGTTATATTATTTTTTCTAATACTGTCACCATCATCCATACCTGTATGTACAAGTTGCCACAATTCTTTCTTGTTATTAGATGTAGTGGCCTTTAAAAAGGGAGCCCATGATTTCCTAACATACACATCTTTTTTGTTCTATCAGCTCTTTATAAGCCTCCCTCAAATTGGACATGTTATTTATCTCTTCCTGCCTTTTTTAGTTTGTTATGTCCATTTTGTTTGCATGTCTGCATTCTGCATCAGACCAACTATTCCTTTTTTTGAGACTATTTTTGTTCTGAGCCTGGCTGGTGGGATGAGTAACAAATGGTTGGATTGTACCAACTATCCTATCATGAAGGTCCATGGAATTAACGGGCACAATTTCATAGGAATTACATGTTAATGTAAGTAACAGTTTTTTATACAAGGTCTAAATATCTCGTTCTTTATTTAACTCAGAAAAATGAAAACTAATAGGAATTGTTTCTTCCCTATCTATCCCTTCGATGCTATTTGCACAACTAGTCGGTATGGCTAAGTTACAAATAAGAGGATCGTGGTCGCTCTTGGCACGCTACACAACTCTAAAGCTTAGTATATGCTTCCAAGAGCATAGATCAACAAGTATATAGCAGGCCTCGCAAATTCTTAAACATCCCACTAGACCTTCCGGGCGAGTTCCTTCGTTTTCATAATCGACCTAAGAGAAATGCACTCATCCCATAGTGACGGGAGACAAAATATTTACCAGTGCTTTCAGTAAAATGGGGCATGTCACCAGAAGCACACTTCATATTTGGTGCAATGCTGCCAAACGTGCACAGTGAAACTATTATTTGCCTTTTACGGCAAACAATGTTTATTTGCAGTACATAGAAAATAAAGTTTTAAACATCCCCATACTCGCCAGCAAGGTTGAGTACCATGCAAATGGTGCTCGCCTTTCATAAAATCTACCTGCCAATGGTAGTGGTCTTGTAGATTTTGCAAACCCTGATATAGTTTATATCGGACGATTTGCATTGCGTTCAATATGTTTGCCGCGCTGGGCTGTCCCCTTTCAATCTGACATCACATGCTCTAAAACCCAATGAGAAAAAAAGTGAGGCAACCTGTTCCATGTTTCTACATGCAACTTGTGGAGGGCAAGAAGAAAGTGGAGGGATTACCCAGTTCTTCTTTTCTTCCTCAATTAGAATATAGTACATAGGGGTTCCAAGTTCTGATTTAGATCACCGTTACAACTATACAATCTAGGATATTTGCACAGGTCATATTGTAAAGGGAAGTCATAATACTTTCTCACCTATCAATTGCATTAAGCTCAGGTCTCAGATAAACATTTAATATAAAATAACTTTATTCACAGGACAGTTCTCAGCTGAGTACCATTATATCAGGGTAGTCTAGTTCCAGCTGAGAGCATACCACATTCAGTGACATATTAACCCAAATCAATGGTTCCCTTTTGGGTCTCCCCCTATAGCCCTTAGTGGCTTAGGTCCATTGCCCATGTTTCTTGGAGGCAGATGACGTCTAATCGGGAGTCTAAGTCCAGCCATTGACCCTCTTCCAGTTTGTTAAACCATGGATTTTCCATGACAGCAAAGAAATGTGTTTGGCATCTGCAAAAACCAAGTCACATGGTTGTAGCCTTGGAATATTGCTACATGTATCCACTTGTTGGACAGCGGGAACAAGACTTAAATCCAGGTCTATGAGATTAGGCACACACGTTGCTATTGGTGTATCTGGGGGTACTGTACCAGCCAATTCATGATGTCTAAAATCAGAAGTAAGGATATAAGTGTCCTTGTCAATCATTGATGGATCAGACATCATTGATGGAGGATCCTGGCGAATTTGAGTCATCGAGCCTGAGGGCGGTAATGTGCTGAATTCGATAGGAAATAACCATTCTGGTAGTTGTTCATGTGTCAAGATTATTTTGATAATATCCCAATTGTCATCAGTAGCATCGGGTAATCTTTCCACTTCAACAATATCGACCACATCACAGAGAGACACACCTTTGTATGTCTCAACCAATGGACAAACTGTAGCTTTAATGAATTGCCCTCCTCTTTCATTGGCGGTTTAAGTTTGGGGGCTTTGGTTACATAAATGAGTCTTCTCTTTGGTGCTCTTGGAGATGTAATGGGGTTGATAATGATTCCCCTATTTGTGAGTGATAACGATTGCCCAGTGGGTCCCTTTCATGAGTTGGTTGCATTTTGCTACTTATTTATCTTGTTCCCGGAATGTTTTGTTTAGCTACCCCACCCATATCCTTATTCGGGCTCCTTAGGGTTTCTCTCCCAATAGGTACCCTATTTGAGATGCTTAATGGCACAGAATTGTGTGCCATTAAGCCCCCTGTTGTGCAGTGCATAACCACAATGATGGCATCACAGATGACATCATTGGTGACCTCACTAATTACATATATAGAAACGCAAGCTACTCCTCACTGATGACGCCCAATGAGGCCAAAACATGTCTGTGGATGCTTGTGGTCTCATGCAGAGGGATGTGACCAAGCATTTTGGGCTGGACTGCTCCTTTTGGGGTGGGATCAAGCCTGATTTGCATATGGTCTTTCCCTTTCTGTAACGGCTTGGCAGGCTGAAAAACGATGGTCTGGGGGTTGCCCAGAGTTGTGCCAGTGGTTATGATTGATGCAAAACCTTCCAGCCATCACCTTTTGGTTTTTACAAATTACATCATACATGACATCATTGATGGCATCACTGATGGCATCACTAATTACATCATGCATGACATCATTACAGTGGTTTGATTCATTACATTTTGAAATATGACAACTGTTTTTTAACATAAGATATGTGTACATCTTTCATACTTAAACAGTGCAATGTATTCTGCACTTGTTTCTTGAAATGTAATGTGTGGTTCATGTTAGGAAGGATTCCTCTTTACTGCACCTTTCCTTCCATTTCTATGGACCCCCAAACGTTTTGCTTTTATTTTTGATTCTGACCTGTTTTTTTCCAGTGCAGTGAAGCCTTAAGCTTGCTCATCTGTTATGGGGAAACTGACAGGTCCTTCCCTTAGTCTTGTCACTTTGTTACTACTTTTAGTAGCTTGTTATCACTGGTGGTAACTTTTTATCATTGCACAATGCATCTTACAATGCAGTACAATGGGTTGCGCTTTTTGTTTTGCCCAAGACTAACACTCAGAGGATTTTTGGTTCCTCTGGGTATGCTAAATGGACAAGCTGGTGGCAGCAGTGACTTTTTACCATGTTTTGGTACTTTTCGTATTAGCTTTACTGCGTTTACCACATTTGGCTACTAACTGTCTCTAGTGGCAAAACATGGCCATGCCATGAGATTTCTTGCTTGTCCTTTGGCCATCTTGTCTTTTAGCCTTCTTCCTGGCCTGTCATTGGCTAGTGGGGGCAGCTGCACTTACCTGGCTTTTTGGATAAGAAAATGACCCCTGCACCCACTCTAGAGAGATCTTGAAAGAAGCTGAAGCAGCCAAGAATCCTGTCCAGCTACAAGACTTGCAAGGAGACCGTTGTCCCATCGTAAGAAGGCTTGGCGACCAACTTCTGCTGCTGCCCTGGTAGAGCCCTATCCTGTAGAAGATCTCCAGCAGTCCTGCGAAGGAGTTACGACCCTTGGAGTGGAGGGAACATCCATTCTCGACATCAGCTCAGAGTCCTGCAAAGGAAAGCCTTCTGAAGTGCCCAGGGACGGCCCAGGGACTGCCCAGTGGCTGCCCAGCTCTTAGTTTGGGCTACCGTGCTGCTGACTTTGCCGTTCTGATTGAGGCCTGGAACTTGGGGGTTCCTTAGCTTGTGCTACAATACTTACCTCTGCGAAAACACGTGGTCCTAGTAGCAACGGGACTCAAGATAGGAGGGAAAGTCTTACCGCAACAAGTGAGTCCCTTTGCGTCACCGTGCTTCAGTGGCCGTCGCCTGAAAATGCTTACCTGCGTCCATTCCTGTCCTGTGAGGGGCCCTGCATCAGGTTTTGCTGCATTCTTCTACTTAGAGTCCTTGCACCATCATCAGACACCGACCGCAGAGCTGCTCGAACCTGCACCCCCTGGGGATCAATGGCTGAGGCTGATGGTGGGAAAAGCGACATCAGACCTTCTTCAACCAAACTGGCAAGTCTCATGAAGAAACATAGTACAGGGTTTCAGCTATAGCGATACTTACCTGCCCCCTCAACTCCCTTTAAAAGTTTGATAACTTTTATAAAACTTTTCTAACATTTTTGTTTTGCCATTGCTTGTTCACACAAGCACTCCAAAAGTTGGGAACACGTTTGTTAGCTAGTTTTACTCATTCCCTGACACTTGGAACTGTTCACTGGACCCCAGAGACCCTAGCTTGATTTTTCCCAGCTACACAAACTATGTGGAAACTTTGTTGAACTCTTGGGCACAAGGCCCCAGACAACTTAGGGTTGGTCCTCTGAAGTTAGGGGTGATTCTCTGTGGACTTGTAGTGCTAATACTAATCTGTACCTTTATTTTCAGGGACTTGAGATTTATTTTGCCCTACACCAGTAATTGTATATAGGTATGTAATGTTTAGTATTGTTTGATAATATTACCTGTTATTAGCCATTTTTCACTGTGTGTGTTTGGCCTTAAGTAAAGAAGTATTGTTATACCTATTTTTCTAAGTGTGTTCCTTGACTGCTTTGCTGTGTGTGCTCATTGTGGACCCCTTACAAACCCACCAGCTCTTGAGATTTAGCTTAAACCACTCGCCTAGCTACCTTGAACTGGTTTGGCTACAGCTCCCCAGAGTTGTCCCTGTCACAATATAGGATGGCCTTGTATACACTTGTCCACCAGGCCAGAGTATAGAAAACCAGTCCTAACAGTATACAATTATGTAGCATAAGTAACTGATTTGTTTTCATATTAACCACACTTTTAATTCTTAGATTATATATTATCACAATGCACACAGGCACGTACTTTCTTTTATGTGTGACAATTTTGTTTTTTAAACTTGAAATTTAGAAAAAAAATGTGTTCATGTTATTGCAGTGAGGAGAGTTGTACATTTAAATGGGAAGATTGACAACTTTCATACCACTTACTATTAAACATTTCTGCATCATCTATTCTTATTTTCTTTTTACTCCTGCATATACTTATTATATTATGTCTGAAATACCTGAAATAGATTTACCAGAATAAGGTACTTTCCCTGACATTATGTATTGTAATTGTTTGCTAATGCATGAAATTCAAACCATTTGTATAACGTTATAGATTTTTATTTTAAAGTTTATAAGTAAATAAGTATTACAAATTAACGTACCACACATAATCATATCATACTTCTGTATCAGTGAATTGTTCCATGTCATGTTATTTTTAAGTGTAATAAAATATGTATCAAAAGAGGTCAACACAAATATTCTAACTTATTTAGTCAGTAATGTCACATTCGATGTCATTATTTATCTCATTGCTGATGTAATGTATGATGCAATTAGTGATGTCACCAGTGATGTCATCTGTGATGACATCAATGTGGTGATACTCTGCACCGGGGGCGCATAGTTAAGGTGGACTTGCCCAAAATGCAATTGCTGAATTTCAAAGATTGTGGCACCATTGTGCCTCGGCCAATCAGGGCTCACTTCGGCTTTGAAATGTACAGAGATGGGCAGGCAGGTGAGGCAGGTCACCGCATGTGTTCGCTCCTTTAGGCACCCGCACATAGGAGCCTGCATGAGATCTGCACACGTACACATCACTAGACAGGGGATCAGACCCTACCCATACACTACCCCTGTCTGTCACAAATTCAGTCAAACAAACCTTCATTGGCTTATGTGCTGAAAACCACCACAAATAAATCAGTGCTTCGGTCAATGCGTGCCACAAGCATTGCCAGTTGCCATGCCCACCAGATATTCTACAGTCCAACATCCCATTCCTTCTCTCTCTTCTCTGTAGCATTGGTTTTTAAACCAAAAAAAAAAGGATTTTTGCACGGGTAAGGTCATACCAACATGAACAGGATGAGAACAAGGTTATGTACTTGCTGGGTAATTCCTCAAAAACATACTTCTTTAATAATGCCTTTTGATTGGAGGATGTCTTATGGGAGCATTAGCTGCCTTTACTCCAGGCAAGCATTGATCTCAATCTTACCTTGCATATGTGTGCTGGTGTGATATCCTAGCTGCGCCACAGATATTTTTTTCCAGGTCATTGGGATCAAGACTCGCGAGAAGTGGTGCAAGCGGATGTTTCTTCTCTGATCTGAATGCTTGCGCGTGTGCTTGGCAGGTTTCAACTGCCCCTTTTCGTTGGCTTCTGTGCATAGTCCTTAATGAAGCCCTGAGCAAATCAAGTGGTCTTGGTGACCGTCTTAATCCCTGCTGTCTCCTCCCTAGCTGGCAGGCTGCAAACTCAGCCGGCGCAGGAAACATTTCCCAACCCATCTGGAAGTTCTTATGTGTTCCATGAAGAAAAGCAATATCTTGGGTTTCAAGGCGCTGTGGTCAGTACTACTCTTTCACTGGTTAAAAGCAGTTGTTTTTAAACTCTGTGTTTTTTCCTTTTGTTAATGCCCTCACAGTGATTGATCGCCATCCTCAGCAAGTGATCCTAGGTCTGCACCTGCCCTGCGCCCTCCTGCCACTCCGCCCACTCTTCATAGATGATGTCACCTTCAGCCTCATCTAAAAATTACCTAAACGTAACACACTCTCCATCAATTACTTCAACAACCTGGTCACCACCATGTCCCTCACGCACGCCAGCATCTTCCTCAGGGACTTCAACCTCCCAGGCAACACAAGCACCAGGACCACACAGCAGGCGCTACTCGACTCTATGGGATGAGGTCTCATGGAGTGGGCAACCTGCAGCAGTTAGAGGGGACTTCGAGGGTCGGGGACGTCAAGGTGTGTAGTGATGTGCTCACGAGAGGGGGGATACAGGGAATACTACAGAGGCTCGCCCCACTGCCAGAACTCCAATTCCTTCTGCAACCCTATGTAATGGTCACACCATTATTACACTTTCCTCACACAATCCCTTTTGGGTGCCCAGTCTTAACAACTCAGGTTTGTTGTGCCATTCTCCTGTATGCCCCCCACCCACATTGCGGGCTGCGTGCTGTACTGTGACATTCTCCATGATAAAAGGGGGTAAATGTCCTGGATGGTCTGTTGATGGTATGTTTTTTTTTTTTTACAGTAATTACTTTGAAGTAATTTACTTCCAAAACACTTCGAATTATATAAGGGGTTGTGGGTTAAGGGGTTAAAAGGGGTGAGGAGTGGCTTGGGGTAGGCGTACTAGTGCCTGGAGTGACTTTTGGCGAGGCCCCCCAAATAAAAATTAAAAAAGTGTTTTTTCAGTATCTCCTGATATGGTCGCTTTGAAAAATCCTGTGGATAAAAAGGCTGATTTTTTTTTCTTCTTTTTTTGCACTTTTCACGCATATATATGTGGGGCGCGGGTTAGAGTAATGGATTATTGTATAGGAAATGTGAGGGAGTGCAGGGGGCCTCCCCCTCCATATAAAGTGCAATTTGAAAAAACTATTACAAAAAAATCACCCATTTTTTGCTGCAGCATTACGGCGACCATATCACTTAGAAAGATGTCTCGGGATGATAGCAGCGCCACCGTGCTCGCCTTGGAAGCAAGATGACGCAGAGCAACACGGGTTCGATCCCCGGGTCCGCGCTTAAAAACCTCTGGGTATTATGCGCATTATGAATAACCTATCATTTCATTTAATTTCGAACCGATTTTTCAAAGTAATTACTTTGAGGTAAATTGCTTCGAAGTAATTAACGCCGGAAAAATAACATGGGACCCAGGTGATATGTAAGTAGAATGAGTCAGAAGTGGGAGCCGGATGTTAACTTGCGTAGTGTACCCTCCATGGGAGTCCTTGCTGTATGGGGGTTGATCAGAAATACAAGACAACTCTAGGATGTTCCTCTAGCTCGTGACGAGACGGGGAGCTACTTTTTTATTTATTTATTTTATTTATATGCTTATATTGCGCCGGAGCCCGCAGGCATCAGGGCGAAACTACAAACAAAAAACGTTTACATCCTCCAGTTAGGGGTTCGCAGCCAGGGGGACAATTGAGCACTTGCATTTCTTTACATGATCAAATCTATACTTGTAGAACTTGCAAACTTGAATTGCCTTGTAAATTCCTAAAATAAACTGTGTTGTAGAGAAGGAGGCAAGTACCCCCACCTCAAGCATCTCGCCCATATTACCTTTATGTTGGGAACCAGAGAGTGAAATACGTGCAGTACCAGTGAAAATACCAATACCAAGGACAATCCTTGAAGCAAGGCACCCATTGAGAAAGCTATAACCCAGAAGAAGAGTCAGAAATGAGCAAAAGAGTAGATTGGTGACATCACACGAAGTGAGACTGACACACCCAGAAGAGATGCAGAGACAAGAAAATGAAGCTAGTCTGTAAGCATCAAAGATAAGTAAACATTTCGGCCACGAAATGAAGAGGCTTATGCTGCAGAGACGATGAAGATATCAAGTTATTTTACATGTGTACAGATGCAAAGAAACGCAAGCAGACAAAGTATTCTTGAGGCTAGCTATGTAGTGAATAGATTGCGGCAAGCGCCAACGTATATATATATATATATATAAATAGGAGACAGTGAACTATGGATGATTCCACTACACATTATAGCAGAGCTGGACCAGAAAAAGGAAGGCCTTTTCCAATGTGTCGCAGTTCAGAAACCAATTGAATTACAGGAGTGAATCTCAGAAGGGCGAGGCTGGACCAGCCCCAAGAAGCCAAGGCCGTGTCAGGCTGGGATGAGCAGACATTAGTTACTATCGTGTGAAAGAACAAAATTCCTGTTCAGAAGACATGAACGAAAACAAGGAAGGCATCACAGGTTCATTAAATAATGGTATTTTATATGCACCAGAGGTCAAATTTGTGGTCTTCAGTCACGTGGAGGGATGAAAATGGACGATCATGACGAACTACACCTACGCAGGGAGACAGAGCGTGCCTCCACTCCCTCATTTTCTGCAGAGCAAAAAACATTTCCAAGGCTAAGTTCAAAGGCTTAATTGATGTGCAGACCACTGAGGTGATGATAGATGATATGCTAATTGGTGGGAAGCGATGATCAAGACCAACCCACCAGCACCTGGAGACCAGCCTGCGGGCTGCTGGTGTAGGTGGAAAAGTACTGACGGTGGTGTAAGGGTGCCAACCAATTATAGCCGGCCACGTAGTTAAGGGCCCTATAGCTTGTGTAACCAATGGGATGTCGTATATTTAGTGACGTTTCTAGTGACCTGTTTGAAGGGAGGGCTTAGTTGCCCCACCTGAAGTTAGAGACCCTATCACTCTCCTAGACTAGTATGGAACGTATACCTAAATGTTCACTTAGACCCAATCACTTTTGCCACTAGGTTTTTGTAGTTTGCCACGTAGGATGACATTAAAAAAACGTACTTTGACGTCGCCAATGACAAGTTTTTGCTATAAAAGTAATGTGTTTATAAACGACTTTGAGATCATGCTGTGAGACGGCCGTTGATGTCCGTTGTACTCCCTTTTTTAGATAACTGACATTAAAACAGTCAAACTTTGCCTACTTTCTGAGTTAGTCTGATTATTGATGTTTGAGTTTCTTCTGCATCCCCATTCATCTCAAAGTATTGCTACCTCATCTTAAAGGGCTGGGTCGGCTGTGCCGGTTCAGTATGCATTTAAGTATGGATTCTGTGCAGAATCCTGTTACAATAACTGAGTTATGCTATTTGTGGACTGGTCACTGTTAAGTGTACTTTTTTTACGAGTTATAACTTTTACTACTTTTACACAAATATGGTTGCATCCACACTTTATTGTCCTTGTATATGATGAAGTTGACATGTTGTATTGTGATGTAAACGTGTTCCCGAACAAATTGTGCATGGCCTTTTTGATACTCCCTTTATCTTCAGTATATATGGAATTACTGAGTGATTAAATCCAATTTTGTGTAGTGGTTTATAGAACACAGAAGTATTGATGTATCCCATGAAGAGCTCTTGTTTATGTTTGGGTTTGATCAGTGCCACCCCACCTTAGTTGCAACGCCCAAAATATCAGCAGCTCTAGTTTCTTTTTGCAATCTTTGAGGGCATGGGGGCAAATAATGGTGTGACCACTGCACGGGTTTGCAGAAGGAATTGGAGCTCTGGCAGTGGGGAGAGCCTCTGCAGTATTCCCTGTATCCGCCCTCCCGTGAGCACATCACTACACACCTTGACGTCCCCGGCCCTCAAAGTCCCCTCTAAATGCTGCAGGTTGCCCACTCCATGAGACTTCCTCACATAGAGTCCAGTAGCGCCTGCTGTGTGGTCCTGGTGCTTGTGTTCCCTGGGAGGTTGAAGTCCCTGAGGAAGATGCTGGCGTGCGTGAGGGACATGGTGGTGAGCAGGTTGTTGAAGTCATTGATGGAGCATGTGTTACGTTTAGGTGATTTGTAGATGAGGCTGAAGGTGACATTATCTATGAAGAGTGGGCGGAGTGGCAGGCGGACGCAGGGCAGGTGCAGACCTAGGATCGCTTGCTGAGGATGGCGATTGATCACTGTGAGGGTATTAACAAAAGGAAATACACAGAGTTAAAAAAAACAGATTTTAATCAGTGAAAGAGTAGCATGCATACAGGATCAGAGGGGGAGGCCCAGGCATAGGGTGTTTCCTCATCAGACAGGGAAATAGATGCCTGAGACAACAATTCCATTAGTAGTAGTAGTAGTAGTAGTAGTAGTGGTAGTAGTAGTAGTAGTAGTAGTAGTAGTAGTAGTAGTAGTAGTAGTAGTAGTAGTAGTAGTAGTAGTGGTGGTGGTGGTGGTGGTGGTGGTGGTGGTGGTAGTTGTAGTAGTAGTAGTAGCATAAAGCTTTTTTTCGGTTACTAGTGAACTATAAAAGCTATCAATCAGCATCATGAAAACAATAATTCTTTCTTGCGACAATTCCTTAGAACATCAACAGTGCAAAAAATTATAAATAGAACCCATTTTTCGTACAGCAATTCGTTCAATCATCACAAATGAAGAACATCATAAAGGAGTAGCGCAAAGAAGAGATATTTAAAATCTGCTTCCACCAGGTAGTAATCAGTGGCATAGAACAGCTAGACAGACAGTGACTATAACAATGAAAACATTAAAAATTTTAAAATAAGTCTGCTGAATTATAAAAACTAATTTAATTAACTCTAACACATCCTCAAAGCATACAATTTAATTTGAAAGAAAACATTCAAAAAACGCAGATTCAAAACACTCAAATAGTAGTAGAGAACAGGCAAGTATATGCTTCTGTGGGTGCCAGGCAGTGGGGTACTGACCACAGCTTGCCCCCTCCACCGCCCCACTGTCTCTATAGCAAAGGGAAGGTGACTTTTGTAGCAGTATGGGAATTTTTAAGGGCTCCAACAGGGCCTCGTGCGTTACTTCAAATCCTTTTTTGACAATGATTCTTTGTTTTAAGTTTATTAGTGGTTTTAGAACGCACCACAAGCCTACAGGCTGCCCCTGACAAAACCCTAAAAAAGTAGTCCATAGAAATATAAGGCCATACTGACTGTTGTTAACCGCTCGAATCCCAATCCGTCTTGTAAAAGTATCAAACAGTGCAAGAAATATAACACGTCCATGAGGCGAGCAAACAGATCTACACATGGGTTCACGTGCCCGCCATCTTGAAATGATAAGCGGTGTGTGCACCACTTAAAATGCAATATAAGAGGATCCCCGAACCCAGAATACAGGGTTGGTTTTGCCCGTCCTTGGATGGCGCCTGATGAGGCATCTCGAATGCTAGTACTGTGCTGCACCTGCGTGCACTTTGGAATATGCACTCCTTATTGATAGGCGCAATCTATCATTCGGGGTGGACAAACCTACCTATATATGGCGGACTAGGAATACCCAGACCTGAATATCCAATGCATAAGCTATGTGGCAATACCTATAGCGTGCAATGACACCTGGCATGGTAGCCTTAGACAGAGGAAAGGTAATCCAGCAATAAAAGACATATTGCCTCAGCACAGAATGCAAATTGGTGATATCCTACTCATGCTTGAAAGAGATATGTATAAGAACGCCATGTTGTCAAAAAGCAATAATATGAAAATATGCTTCGAGTAGCATGAGCTGGATTTACAACATTGTGTATGTGGACTCTTTCCCGCAATATGTCTTGCTAGAAAATCAAGCAATTGCAAGACGGCGCAGTGTGACAGTGTTCATTTGAATTCTGTTACTTTCTGAGTCTGGTAGGGCACCAGGACTCCCCCACATTCGGTCCCCTGCGTCAGTCTTGTCTTTCTGTGTTACAATGACTGCTCTTTTTTCTATTACTGTGCCAGTGAAGGTGATTCAGCTGCTAAGTGGCCAATCTCGTTAGACTGTGGTTAGACAGTCTTGGATTCCTTGGGGATGGTTCACTGTTCATTTCTGTGCTCACCCCGCAGTGCTGCTACTAACGATTTACCCAACTAACCTCCACAGAGATTCGAGTGCCGCATCTGTTTTTCACAACATGGGTGTCTTTAAGTATTAGAGGCATGGTTGTAAAACCCAAAAGCTTGTTTTTTTTAATTACTTTTATTGAACTCAAAAAATAAAACAACAATTCAACAGAGGTCTATATCGTGTGATGAAATCAATATTCCCCCCTACATGCCCATCAGAGATTCCTTTATTATATAACCTACATACCTACTGTTGATAAGCCATCAGTCTCAGCCACTGGTATGTTCCATTTTTTTTCCTATCACAATTGAAGCAATGGGCCTCCTTGATTTGTTCTGAGTCCTTGCAGTAGGGATTTTGGCAACCACTAGAAGGTGAGCAATAAGCATTTCTGTGTATCCTGAACGTGGATATACATCCTCTGGCGGGCCGCCCAAAAGGGCTGTTAGGCAATCCTTTAAATTCTTAACAGACCTTCCCTCCAAAAGCTTTGAATATTATGACATGTCCATCACACGTGATTGTAGGCCCATCTTCCTCCACAACCATGAAGAAAGAAATTATGATACATTTTATTGAGTCTCATTGGGGGAAAATACCATCAATAGCACAATTTGAGGACGCACACTCTATTTGTGGTACATCTTGAGGATGTGTAATTCCGGACCTTTATATAATTCCAGGTGACCAATGGATAGTACATTCTAATTCCTGCTCCACACTTGATCACGTTTGGTCATTTTTCGTTTGTAATGTTCCTATCTAAGAGGTTATACAGGGTTGACACTCTGGCTTTAGAGAGACCTGCTTGATATGGGAGTTCCAGTGATGAGAGCTGTCTCATTCCACCTTCCTTTACCAAGGGTTGGGAAATCTAGTGGCACAACTGGATGTAGCGAAGTCTGTCTCTCTCTCTCTCCCAGTGTCACGCCGCGCGCTCGCTCGCGGGCGTCGGCGCCACTTACCTGGGTCCCTGGTCCACGGCCACAGCGGTCTCCTCCTTCATGGAGGCTGTACCCGCGGTGGCGACTCTCTTCACGCCGACCCGCGGTTCGGATGGGCGCCGTGGACGCCACCATCTTGCGAGGATCTGCGCATGCGCGGATCGTCAGTATTCGACGTCCCGCGCATGCGCAGCATCGGAACATGCGTTCCAAGCCTCGTTTTGACCCCGGACCATAAATAGGCACCGCATACACAGGGACAACGCGTCTCAACGCGGTTGTTACTGTGTATGCGCTGCTGGAGCCCTGGTGCGCGGTTTTCAGTCCTCCAGTTTCCAGGTCTACCTTTTCCTGCTCAGTCCTGCCTCTTCTCTTTACTTCTTCTTGCTTCCTGGTCCTCCTACCCTTTCTTCCCTTATTTCGTTACTAGCCAGTCCCTGGTTCAGGGTGGAGGAGGATTTGTCTGGGTTCCTAGTTGTAGTGGGGACCCCCCCTGTCAGTACTGCTTCTTCTTGCAGTTTGCTTTCCTTTGCCTGTCTTGTGCCCTGCCGGTACCTGTGCCTTACTGCCTTGGAAGTTCCTGAGTTCCTCCCCGTTTTCATCGGTGATTTCATCAAGCCTTCTCAGCCAGTGGAAACACTGTCCCGACGTCACGCTAATTCTGAGAAGTGCCACCCGTGGCGTTGGGAGTTGGTTCAGTGCCGTCCTGTCATATACCGTCAGGAAGGGATTGGGCTAATTTCTCGCGTTACTCTTTCATCGGCAATCAAGACTTCGACAGACTGGCAACCTCAACTCCACGGTCTACAGGAAAAAGAGGTAAACCACGATCCCGTGAAGATTCGTTTAACAGATTGAGACGCCTTAACCCCAGTTCCGACATGGACGACATACAGGAACTACGTGAAGAAATGCGTGCCATGCATCTTGAAATGACCACTCTCCGCCAGGAGAACAACACCCTCAGACAGGCATTGGATCGGTGTTTGGCTAGTCCCGCACAACCTGTCACACCGCCAGAGAACTCCATGGCTTACACTACTCCGATGAAGTATGATGGTGATCCGCGTCGAGTGGCTGAGTGCTGTACTCATTGTCGGATCCATTTCCAGTTCAGGTCGACTCATTTTGCTCAAGACAAGGCCAAGATCGGGTACATCCTTGGCAATCTGACCGGCAATGCACTCGCCTGGGCCGCACCTCTAGTCTCTACTAACAGTCCTCTGTTGGGTGATTTCACTGCCTTTGAGAAAGCATTTTTGGACGTCTTTAAACCACCCAATTTGGCAGCCATGGCTCAGAATCAATTAATGGAGATCAAGCAAGGGTCAGGTGACATAATCCACTACATCAGTCGGTTTCGACAATTAGCAACTGATTCACAATGGCCTGAAATTACCCAAAAAACCTTGTTTCGTCGGGGATTACGAGAGGAGTACAAGGATGAACTACTGCACATTCCGGAGCCAGAAACATTGCCTGCTTTGGTGGAACAAGTCTTACGCATTGACCACAGGTTGACCGAACGACGGAGTGAACGCCGCAGGTCTGACAGGTATCAACCGATTCCTCTTGCACAGAACCCCGGACCAGCTGTTTCTACTGAAGTAGGTCCAGAACCCATGCAGTTGGGTGCCGTCCGAGGTCCGTTGTCCGAGACCGAAAAGAAAAGAAGACGACAGAAGAATTTGTGCCTGTATTGCAGTGGTTCTGACCACTTTTTAGGCACCTGTCCGCTGCGCCCGCTGAAGAAACAGGAAAACTAACAGGCCCGTTGTTTGAGGCGAAGGCAGCAACGGGCCGCCCTTCTGATTCCGTCCTTCCTCCCATGAACTCAGTATCTTTGTTGATCCTGAAAATCGGTGTTGCCTGGCTTGGAAAATGCGTGCAGACCTGGGCCCTTTTGGATTGCGGAGCATCCGGCAACTACATCGATGCCTCATTCGCGATTGCCAATGGGATCCGTTTACATAACAAGGAACGACCTACAGTGGTCGAGGTGATCGATGGTTCTACTTTGTCTTCGGGTCCTGTTTGCCAACACTCTGATCCCTTGTGGCTCTCTGTAGAAGGGCATCTCGAACGTATCTCCTTGGACGTCATCAAATCCCCCTCATTTCCGGTGGTTCTGGGGTTACCATGGTTGTTGTATCACAATCCCCAGGTCGACTGGACCGCTCGCTCTTTGATGTTTACTTCGACACGTTGTCCTAGTGATTGCGTAATCCATGAAACCTTTCCTGCAGTTATGGAGTCCCTCAATCCTGCTGACGTATCTACTCGTCTATGTGCCACTCAATCGGTACCTCATGAATATGCTGACTACCACAAGGCGTTCTCCAAGCCTGAAGACATACCACTACCACCTCATCGGTACTTTGATTGTTCCATTGACATTCTGCCTGGTGCGATCATTCCCCACGGCAAGATCTATTCGTTGACTCAACTCGAGAAAGGCATCCTACAGGAGTACATTACGGATTGCCTGAACAAAGGCTACATTATACCCTCCAAATCCCCTGCGGGATTCCCGTTGTTCTTCGTCAAGAAGAAAGAGGGCACTTTGCGCCCTTGTATCGACTATCGTCAATTAAACGAAATCACGAGGAAAGACAGGTACCCGTTACCACTCATCCGGGACATCATCGAATCTCTGAAATCAGCACAGATCTTCACCAAACTGGATCTAAGAGGGGCCTATCACTTGGTGCGGATTAGGAATGGAGATGAGTGGAAGACGGCCTTCAAAACGCCTATTGGTCACTTCGAATACAGGGTGATGCCGTTTGGACTCTGCAATGCCCCGGCAGTCTTCCAACGGTTCATGGACGATGTCTTTTCTGACCTTATTGGGATTTCTGTCTGGGTTTACCTTGACGACATATTGTTTTTTTCTGACTCTCGTACTGCACACGTAGCGCATGTTCAGGAAGTCCTCCGGAGATTAATACACAACGGCCTGTATGCCAAAATCGAAAAATGTCAATTTCATAAGGAAAGCATGGAGTTTCTGGGTTATGTGATCAGCAACACAGGAGTACAGATGGATCCCGCAAAACTGCAAGCTATACAAGAATGGAAACCACCACATGGCGTGAAGTCGCTTCAAAGGTTCTTGGGCTTTGCCAACTTTTATCGGCGTTTCATCCCACGCTTTTCTCAACTGGCCAACAGTCTAACTCGCCTGACCAGTACCAAGGTGCCGTTTATCTGGGACACGCAGGCCGAGGAGGCATTCCTGGAATTAAAGAAATCTTTCATGTCGGCTCCTGTTCTTAGACATCCAGATGATGAAATACCATTTGTGGTTGAGACAGACGCTTCGGACTACGCAATCGGTGCGGTCTTACTACAGCAAGATGCAGTCACAGGAACAGAGCACCCGGTGGCATATTACTCAAGGAAATTGTCAGTGAGCGAGAGAAACTATGCAGTGATAGAAAAGGAACTACTGGCAATAAAAGCTGCCTTCGAGGAATGGAGACATCACTTGCTGGGTGGGAGGTACTCGGTGGTGGTTCGCACAGATCACCGCAATCTACAGTTCCTGCGCTCTTTGCAATGTCGAACTTCCCGTCATGCTCGTTGGGCCTTTTTCTTTTCACAGTTTGATTTCACTGTCACGTACATTCCTTGTTCCCAGAACACGAAGGCTGATGCCTTGTCTCGTTCTTTGGAAAACAACGTTGAAGGTGTCAAGGAACCGGAACCTCTGATAGCATCCAAACATTTTCTATTGATGCTGACTCCCCGGCTCCAACAGTTTGTTGAGGCCACACGTACGGATCCCACAAGAGCACAGATACTACAACATGCCGACATTAAGGAACGTGACGGCTTGTTGTTCTTCAAGGATCGTCTGTACGTTCCCACATTGGAACTCCAGAAAATCATTCTACAGAATTGCCATGATTCCGTCGTTTGCGGTCACCGTGGAGTCCGCACAACACAAGAACTGGTTGCACGACAGTACTGGTGGCCTGGATGGGCTACACTGGTAAAGCAATACGTGGACTCCTGTCCTGTATGTGCCCAGACCAAGATTCCTCGCAAAAGGCCAGTTGGCCTTCTGAAACCCACGCCTACGCCTCCGTACCCTTGGCATACCATCGCCACGGATTTCATCGTTGACCTGCCCTTGTCCGGTGGATTTACCTGTATAATGGTGGTGGTGGATTGTTTCCCCAAGACGGCTCATTTCTTGCCCTTTCCTAAGCTGCCCACCGCATCTCAGATGGCACGATGTTTTCTACATGAGGTGTATCGCCTTCATGGTCTTCCGGAGAAGATCTTGTCAGACCGGGGGTCTCAATACATCTCTTCCTTTTGGGGCCAACTGTGTCGGCATTTGGACATTCAGCGAGCCCTGAGTTCCGGCTATCATCCGCAGACTAATGGACAGACAGAACGTACCAATCAGACCCTTGAGCAATACCTACGTTGTTATGCCAATGCTACCCAAGACAACTGGTCGGAATGGTTGGACACCGCGGAAGCAGCTTACAACAACGCTGTTCATTCCGCTACTGGACTCAGCCCCTTTTTTTGCTCTACTGGTCTTCATCCTCGCCTGCTGCCTGTTCATCCAACGTATTCCAGCACCGTTCCTTCTGCAGATGCCCTGGTGTCCCTGATCCGCGATCAACATCGTCTGGCGGCCAGTACCTTGGCAGCGGCACAAGCACATATGAAGGAGCAGGCTGACAAGAGACGGAGCCCGGAGCCTGTCCTTCATGTTGGGGACATGGTTTGGCTATCCTCCAAGAATCTACCAGTACGCAACTTACCTGTGAAACTAGCCCCCCGCTTTTTTGGTCCCTTCCGCGTCTCTGAGCGTATTTCCTCTGTTGCCTTTCGTTTGTCTTTGCCTCGCTCTTGGAGGATCCATCCTGTCTTTCATGTTTCCCTTTTAAAGCCCTATGTGCCCGATGTTATGGGTCGTACCTGTTCCCGTCCTGCTCCGATATTGGTTCGGGGGGTCCCTGAATTTGAGGTGCAGGAGATTTGTGATTCACGAATTTGGCGCGGTGTTCTGCAGTTCCTGGTCAGCTGGAAGGGTTATCCAGCTTGTGACCGCACTTGGGAACCGCGCTCCTTCGTGCATGCACCGCGCCTGGTTCGGGATTTCTATCTCCGCTTTCCTTGGAAACCCGGTGCTCCGGGGTTGTCCGGGAGGGGGTATGGTGTCACGCCGCGCGCTCGCTCGCGGGCGTCGGCGCCACTTACCTGGGTCCCTGGTCCACGGCCACAGCGGTCTCCTCCTTCATGGAGGCTGTACCCGCGGTGGCGACTCTCTTCACGCCGACCCGCGGTTCGGATGGGCGCCGTGGACGCCACCATCTTGCGAGGATCTGCGCATGCGCGGATCGTCAGTATTCGACGTCCCGCGCATGCGCAGCATCGGAACATGCGTTCCAAGCCTCGTTTTGACCCCGGACCATAAATAGGCACCGCATACACAGGGACAACGCGTCTCAACGCGGTTGTTACTGTGTATGCGCTGCTGGAGCCCTGGTGCGCGGTTTTCAGTCCTCCAGTTTCCAGGTCTACCTTTTCCTGCTCAGTCCTGCCTCTTCTCTTTACTTCTTCTTGCTTCCTGGTCCTCCTACCCTTTCTTCCCTTATTTCGTTACTAGCCAGTCCCTGGTTCAGGGTGGAGGAGGTTTTGTCTGGGTTCCTAGTTGTAGTGGGGACCCCCCCTGTCAGTACTGCTTCTTCTTGCAGTTTGCTTTCCTTTGCCTGTCTTGTGCCCTGCCGGTACCTGTGCCTTACTGCCTTGGAAGTTCCTGAGTTCCTCCCCGTTTTCATCGGTGATTTCATCAAGCCTTCTCAGCCAGTGGAAACACTGTCCCGACGTCACGCTAATTCTGAGAAGTGCCACCCGTGGCGTTGGGAGTTGGTTCAGTGCCGTCCTGTCATATACCGTCAGGAAGGGATTGGGCTAATTTCTCGCGTTACTCTTTCATCGGCAATCAAGACTTCGACAGACTGGCAACCTCAACTCCACGGTCTACAGGAAAAAGAGGTAAACCACGATCCCGTGAAGATTCGTTTAACACCCAGTTGATACCTAGATTTAGACATTTCAGCAAAAGTCAAATGGTATAATTGTGAACACTGGTAAAGCCCACCCGTCACCCAACCCCGAAAGGCCCCCCTTTGGCAAGCCTGGTGTAGAGGAGCAGCCGAATGCCTCTGCAGGAAGTCCCGCCCCTATTCTGCCTATATGTTGGAAGAAATTGAGACATGTGCAACGCCAGTAATGATACCTACACCGCGAAAAACCTTTGTGACAAGATATCCACTGAGAAAACCCTACATGATGTACCCCAGAAGAGATGACGGTCTCCTGAGGCAGAGCCCCAAAGAAGTGTGAAGATGTGAAAAGGAAAGACTGATGACATCACAAGAGATGAGTGTGATGCACTGAGAAGTATGACCAGAGAAGAGAATGCATAGACCTTATAGAATCTGATGGTGAAGTAAAGAATCAAGAAGACCTTCATGTGCAAAATGAAGATTGCACGTGTGAAGATGCACTGCAGAAAATGCAAGTCATTTTATAACTGTACAGATGCCGTAACGCAAGTAGACTAAGTAATCGTAAGGCTGGATATACGTAGCAAATAGACTGCAGGTGGTGCCACCAATATATATATATGTGTAGAATCTGGACATTCGATTGCCACAATTTTAGTAAGCTCAACCCGTGGAGAAAGGAGGATTGATAGCTGTGCGTGTCGCAGCAAAGAAATAAGCGGAGGTTCGAAAATGGACCAAAGGAAGACTGCTTGGCCTGTTGTGAAAGGCTAAGGCAGCCAAAACTGGTTATCAGTCCTTGAAGAACAAGTGAATGTGAGACGCTGAGGCATCCCTTGTTAAGTTGCACAGAGAGAACACCAGGAGAGCCAAGTTCTTCATTTAAGACAATTAAATGCTATAAAATGGGACGAATATATATATGTAGAATCTGGAAATTCGATTGCCACAATTTTAGTAAGCTCAGCCTGTGGAGAAAGGAGGATTGATAGCTGTGCGTGTCGCAGCAAAGAAATAAGCCGAGGTTCGAAAATGGACCAAAGGAAGACTGCTTGGCCTGTTGTCAAAGGCTAAGGCAGCCAAAACTGATTATCAGTCCTTGAAGAAAAAGTGAATGTGAGACGTTGAGACATCCCTTGTTAAGTTGCAAAGAGGGAACACCAGGAGAGCCAAGCTCTTCATTTAAGACAATTAAATGCTATAAAATGGGCCAATTCACAGTCTTTGATCACGTGAGTTCAAGATGAAAATAGATGAGGGATTGTGAGCCTGAACCTTAATAAGAACTGCTCTTACTCCCTTATATTCGCAGAGACAAGAAGCAACCACAAGGCCAAGTTCAAAGACAATCTGAATGGCAGGCGGCATGAGTGATGAGAGATGATGGGCTAATTGGGTGGGGAGGTGCATCAAGCCACCCACCAGCACCTTGGGTACCAGCTTATGTGCTGCTAGAGAATTGAATGTTCCAGAAAGGTACAAGCATGCCAACCAATTGTAGAAGTCCATATAACGAAGGGCCTTATAGTGTGGGAGCCAATGATATGCCGTTTAGCTAATAACTGATGAAGATGACTTGCACTAGGGGTGGGCGTGAGTTGCTCACCTGACCGTAGAGACCCAATCACAATCCTATCCCATATAGAAAGTATACTTAGATACTCTCCTTAGTCCTATCAGAATCCCGTGTAAATTTTTGTAGTTTGCCACGTAGTATGATGTCACGTATGGCGAGTATGATGTCACGTATGGCGAGTTTCTGCTATAAAAGTAATGTTTTTATGAAATGTGTTGAGATCGTGCAGTGCGACGTCTGTTGATGTCCGTTGTACTCCCTGTTTTAGACAATTGAGAAGAAAACAGACATTTTGTCAACTTCCTGAGTCGGTCTTCTTGCTTGGTGTGAGAGTTATTCTCCATCCCATCCATCGTATGATGTGTTACCTTAATTAAAAGGACCATAAGGGTTCACTGGTGATAATTCTAGACTACCCAACACGGATGCCTGGCTGCACTTGCCATTTCCTTATGGCTTTACTTCAATATGGTAGAGTGGTGCTTGTGGTTTCTACGGATGGGCTCTCCCCAGGGGGTCTTATACAAGTGTATAAATGGTAACTGAGAGAGAGGAACGGTGGACACTGCTTGTTCAATAGAGCCTAGGAGATTGTTATGGCATGGATTACCTTCCCTATAGTGACTGGAACAACAATCATGCACTCTTGTACGTGCTTCTATAAGAATTTGAGGTGGCTTCGGGGGGTGTATGGTAACCCCTGTGCTATTTGCCCTTTACATTAATGGCCTATATCGGGCACTGGTGGAAACTAATGCTGATTTTCTTAAAATGGGTGGATTATCACTCCCTGTGTTCACCTATGCGGACGATACGGTTCTGATTGCCTGCACCCCTATTGCCCTACAAATTCTAATAGATGCCTATACTACATTCATGTCAAACCTTAAGCTAGCAGTAAATTCCCAAAAATCTGCAGTAAAGGTGTGCTCAAGCAGAGGATCTAGTTTAATAAATTCACGAAAAAGGTGGAGCTGTGGCGAAATCATCCCAAGGGTAGACACATGTGATTATCTTGGAATCAGCTTTACCGAGAATTGGCAGGGTATCTCACATATAGAGAAGCAGTGCTCTAAAATGAGGCAGGCCCTGAGGGGCCTGGCCCGCTTTAAGAACATGTGCTCAGGGCACCAATCAAAATGTTTCTGAAGGTGTACAGAGCTCAAACAAAGTCTGCAACTAATGATGGAGCGGCCCAGTGGGGCATGGAAAAAGATACCCCAATTGAAATAATAGAAAATACTTTCTTAAACAAACTGCTTGGTCTACCTAGTTCAGCACCTAATTATGAAGTACATATTACAAATAGTCCTTCTTTCACACTGACTGGCGGTTTGGTCTAAGTTAAAAGCAACACTAACGCACGTGATTATTAAAACTTTGACCATGAGTTTGTCAAGGTGTGAAATACCATAGTTGACTTATATTTATAAAGCTACATCTCAGTTGAATGCTCAGAGTCTGCCATTTTAACGTCTGTTATTGTGAACAAATATAAGCAGATTATTTAATTCTGTTTTTTTGTCTAATAGATAAACAGCTGGACTCCAAGTTGAGGCAAGCATAAAACACGTGCTCATCTCAGGTTTGGAGGGCATCCAGCCGTATATTCTGCACAGTAACAAGCCCACAGACCACTGGGCATTGACTAGGGCACTTTTAATTCTCTATGGCTCAGGACGAGAACTAAAAACTGGCTGAGCATGGGATAGTCCACAGTCTCCCCTAGGTGTAACTGGCCAGAAGAAGACCTTCTACATTTTGTTTTGTTTTGTCCTGTCTATCAAGATATTAGAAAGAGGATTATTGTACCTTTGCACAAGAATCTAGGCTTTACTCAAGCTAGACCTGCCCTGATATTTCTGTTTTTCGCTGAAACCACCCCAGTGGCCTAGGGTTGCCTTGAATTTTTGCGAAAAGCCTGGTTTCGGCGGAAGAAATTATTTGACAGATGAAATAGTACATGCATTTTTAATCTAATGTTTTTTAACACATATGATGTACAAATTGTGCTTTTCTATGGTTTTTGCTTGTAACTGTTTTGAGTATTGTGGTAAGTTTTGTGTACTGTTGTTTTTGCTGGTTTATGTATTTTTTATGTATTTTTCTATCCGAATAACCTTTATTGATGATGATGCGATCCATGCACTTCTCAAGTAAAATCCATAAAAACAGTATTTGTTGGCATCTGAACACCAAATATAATTGTGTATGTGTACCAATAAGAGCTGAGAAGATATGTGGTGGTCAGGTGGGAGTATTGAAGGCAGGTTTCAAACCCTGTGTGGGGCAAAAAGACAGCCCCAGAGCGACAAAGATGGAGAGGCCATGCTAGGCCCCATTGTGAGAGTGAAGCTGGCTAAGTGTGGAATTCCATTGATATATAAAAGCCAGTACAAAACAGTGATTTTGACATAACTCCTGGTGAATGAGCATGAATGGGCCTCCCTCCATTTTGTTAGAATGTACAGGCACTTAGCTGAAGAAAAGTGCGACTTAGAACACACCCCACTCCCCAACAAAAAAGATATGTGGCAGTGCAGATGCTGACCTCGTGTAGAGGCACATGTGACAGATTTAAGGCTGCAGAAGTGCACATGAAAGGAAATAAATACATTTGAAATACTGTGCATTTGAAAGACAAAAAGGAGGAGTGATGCCTTACATTTAAGAAATAAAGTCGAATGACAGACTGCATTTTCCGGAATAAAGAGACAATTTCAGCACATAAAATGACAACATTTATAGGGCAAGGCCTATTTCGTTTTTGTAGCAGTGAACTCTGGTTCCGTATGTAACTATTGCCTATCTGTGTAAATAATACCAAGAGTGGACTGGTTTCTGTTCAAGCATTCTGTAAAGAAAGAGTTTATTTCATGCCAGCGAGCCTGGATGCAATACAAAATGTCATGTGTAAATAGGTTTCTTAAATTTAAATGCTATTTCTCAGAATTGTGCATGTAACTGAACTTGGTGTATCTGGAAATGTGACCCGCAGACCTTTGGGCTGGGTTCATCAACGAAACAGGCTTGGAGCTTCAGTTAAGAATACAAGAAATGTTGTAAGAGAGATTGGAACTACGGTGATACAGATAACATGAACAACAGAACCGGACCGGACCTTTATGGTCAGGTTCCCCATAAAGTTTGCATTAGCTCTGAGCAAAGACCCTTTGAAGCTCAGGAGAAGAGGGTGGAATAAACATTGGCCCGAGCAGATGGCTGGTCACATGTTTAAGGAGAAATGGAAACTTAGAGGGGAAAAGGAGAAATGAAACTACCTCTCATATTATGCAGTGCCGTTGGTTAACATGGAACACATTTTCCTAAACAGAAAGAGCATTGTGTGTCCCAGTGGGCTCACCGGGGTTCATTTTAAAGGGGATAAAAAGCCAGTTGGGACCATGTAAAAATGAAATGTTTGTGATGCACATAACTTAATATATTATCAAAAGTATGATTCTGCCATTTTCATAATTCGGAGGAACTGCAAAATTGGTTAAGTTTTAGATCTTGAAATTAATCTTTGAATTGGTGTCCCATGTTTTGCTATTTCGGTACAGCAGCAAACCGCAAACAACAATGGCTCCTTTCAGGAAGGTTGTGCCAAAATAAAATTAGTCTTTTCTGACTCATCATAAAATGTAGAATTAGAAAATATATAGATTTATGTATTTATCTGAAAAATTAGCATAGCTGCCATGTTGTTAGATTTTCAGAACCCAAAAAGGCAAAACCCCCTTGTCATTCTGGGATGATGAATCCTTCTTCTCCCTCAGCTTACATCATACACATCTCCCAACTCCTGGTCCTATCAGCAGCCAGTGGGCATCTTGGGAGGTGAAGGGAGAGGGCTAGACAATCCTTACCGTGGGAATTACGATAATGTAGGAGTGTCATCAGCCCTATAAAAGGTCAATTTTGCATCAGAAGAGGGCTTTTCACTTTATTCCGTGAGGGAGCCTACTGCCGCTCTCTTGCTAGGAACAACTAGCAGAGAGGCCTCAATCCTTGCATTGGAGACAGTGACAGGAAAATCTAGAAGCTAGCTGGCACCCCATCAGAGGAGCCAGAAGGTGCCTGGGTGCAGGAGAAAATCCTTGACTGAAGCCCTTGAACAGATCTTTGCTGTCCTCAGAGGAGCCCTGCTGTTTTCCATGACCAAAGCCTCCCGTGTAAGCAGACTAATCCAAAAGCCATTAGTTGTGTGGGGAGTTACCTGACTTTATCCCTTTCAATAGTGGGTATGGGTGGTGGGACTGGTAAGACCTGTGGCACATTTTATCAAATCCAATTAAAAAATGTATTCCACTATAGAAAATCACCCTAGCCATTTAAATTGAATTGTGTTGGGAACAGCCCTCCTTAATCCTTCCCATTAAATTGTGGTGAGGGGTAAAGCTGTGTAGATCTTTAGCGCATTTAATTGAAGTGAAATCAATTAATTTTCTATAGAAAATCACGGGATGAGTATTGTTAGAATTCAAAACTAACAAAGTTTGTGCACAGTGTGTTAGAGCCGGTATAGGCAATAAAGTACTTGGTTGACCCTACCTTTCTGAAACCCCAGTGTTCTGTACCGAAGGGGGGTGTCAATAAATCAAAAATAAGTGACCCTAAAATGCTGCAATTCAAGTGAATGTAGAGCATGCAAAACGAAATTCCCCATGTATTCCCTTGCATTCCAAACCAGAATTACCAAGCATTACTTCTCAAGTGTATGTGTGCTGGAAAATGAAATTTACCATTGATTCTCTTGCCTCCCAAACCAGAATCCCAAAGCACTGCATGTCCTTTGAATGTGTGTTGCAAAACGATTTTTCCATCGTATTGTGAATGTTTTCTATTGGTTCATTTGCAATGAAATCTAGTGTAAGTTGTGACTGCATATTTCAAAATTCTACCTGTGTTGTTTTAATAACGGAAAGTAATTTGGAGTTGTGATATTGTGTAGTGCCGCAGCATTGGTGGTTGATGTTGGTTGCTAATCTTCTTTATCCAACCTTAAATAAATATATATTCTTACTATACACCAGCCTGGTTCGTAGCTTATTCGTGGTAAATAGAGTATGTGTTGGGGTTGGTGCGAGACGGGTTGGAGGCCTCAATAAAGTTGAATCTGTATAAGTGCTTTGGGTGCGCGCCAACCTGTTTTGGGGGGGAATGGAAGTCCCTGAGTTGAGAGTGACCAACGAATATAACGCGACACCTGTTGTCATGATTTAACAAACGTGTGTGATCCTGGACAACTTATTCTATGTGCCTTATCTGGCAAAATAGGGAAGTCCTAAAAGCTAACCAGTTTCATGGGTATTCTATTAAGAAAAAGCAATCATGGTGAAAAGGGCATTTGTGTTGCTCCATGTACAATCATTAATATATTGCACACCACAAAGATATTTGGCCCTCATTACTAGTTAGGCGGTAATTCCGCGATAAATCAGCCGAAAACAAATTACCGCAACCGCCACTTGATCAGGCAGCTTATCCGCCTGTTACAGGTGGTGGTGGCGGTATCATTTCCCATTTATTTTTGGTCCATTGGACCCAATGGGGCTTTTTGTGGAATTACTGCTGCAGAATTACAGCCGTGGTAATTCCACCAATTCTGACGATTTTTCAGCATGGATTGGGAAGATTTACCTCCAGGGTTTGACTGGAGGTAAACCCTCCACTCAAAACCCAACCTCATAATTTGGCGTAGTGGTAGGACTGGCAGTAACTCAGTTACCGCCAATTTGACCACTTACTGCCCAACTCGTAATGTGGCCCTTTGTCTCTTGGTTCACTATGGGGAATCTCTTGTAATGCAACTTCCCGTGATGCCCTCGAGACTAAAGACTGAGATCACTTTCTAGATGCAAATTAGGGGGGCTTGCACATCGTTTGCTGCACAGGGCCTTGCACCCACTATGACCATCCCTTCTGCCTTTCGTCCTTACCCGGTTTATGTGACGAGCTACTGGCACTCTCTGTGCCAGCTAGCCGCCATTCTGGACTCTAATGGTGTTGTCAGAGCGAGGCCTGTGAGGCAAGGAGATGGCTGCCTAGATCTCCCTCCCTTCTTTGAGCACACATTGCATTGGGAGACGCAGCACACACCAAGCAACAATAAACTGGCACCTAGCTCCTGGCCAGCAGGAGAAGAGTTAATGCGCGCTGCTACGAGCCAGGCACAGTGTGTGTTTACACACTGGGGACCGCCGCGCAGGAGTCACTGCCAGCCTGGCCTCGCCTCAGAGGCGCTGACACTGAGGGAGCGAGAGGTGGGCGCAGCGCAGGACACCACCATGGGAGGTGAGGCTGGGCCATATGCCAATCGAAGAAGGGGCCACAAGCGGGGTACCGGGCAGGCAGTCTGTGGGCGGGTGGGGGCGCACACGCAGTACGCCGGGCAGCCACGAGGGGCCAGAGCATTTCGCTTGACTTTGTATTGTATGACGTTATGTATTTACAGTGCGTCACGTGCGACTGCGCAATGTAGACTTTAGCACTAGGGTCTTATGGCATGATCGTGGGCTCGCGGGACTTCATCGCAAAAGATTATTATAATTAGGAGACCCGAGGCCTATTTTAATATCTGTGCACGTTTGTGCCCATATCTTTGCAGAGTCGGATATTTAAAGACTTGACAGCAGCACAGCAATCCATATGTTTTTTTCTCGTGGGTCGAATTTTCAAGTCTTTTGTTTGTTGGTGGCCTCGTGTTTTCATCTTCATCACTGATATGTTGGTTATCTCGAGTTCAGAAGTTTCGGTTCGGTGATGGGGTGCGGATGTGATGCTAGCAACCAGTCTCCCGGCCCCTCAGCTCTGGCATCCCTTGTGGTGCTTGCTACACACTGGGTTGTGTGTTCTAGTCAGGAGCTCATTTTGTTTGGGTGCATAACGGTAATGGAAGGTGTAACGCGTTACTTCCCATTTTCATTCGCTTGTATCGGGGGAGTATGCAGCAATGCATACGATCTCATTCTCGCCCAAGCCGAGCACCCTGCACCAATTTACTTTTTTGGGAACATTAGTGGCAGATAGCTTTTTAACACACAACAACAAAAACTGCAGAATCATTACAGATGCAGGAAACTCCTCTATTAGAGCTCTGTTCAGGCGTTCTAGACCAAAATACATGCAAACCTCCTAATATGCATATGGATTGCACAGGGATGTCATTTCTCCAAAATGCCAGGGGTAGCAGAAGTGACATCACACCACCCTTGACCTCTGATGACATCACAGGAAGTGATGTCATTTGACCCCACCCTGAAGTGATATAGCAGGAAGTGACGGAACGCAACCTTTTACCCCTTGACAAAACAGGAAGTGGCATCACATAGCATTGTTCCTAAGTACACTATTAAAATATGGTTATGATATCACTATAATGTGATATACATTTCTTACAAGAATGGACAGCCATATGTATCATTAAGATCAGTGTGTATAGACGCATATTTCTAAATTACTGTGAATGCACGCAGATGTCCATGGCCAAATGATAATGATGTGTTATTATAGAGCTCTTACGCTTAAGCGCTTTATATAGGAAAAATATACATGCACTATCACCCAGCCTGTGTTGGTACTCATTTATTGACCTCAGAAGGATGAAAGGCTGAGTTGGGGTTTTTAAGAACAGACTAAATCAGTGACTCACCCCCTGTAGTGTCCCTGAAATAAATCTTTAATGAGTCTAGCAATTATTGTATAGAATTCCAGAAAGACACATTTTTTGGTATTCCTAGTCTTTCTTATTTAGGGTCACTGCTGAAAATGTTAGACTTGTGGAACCCCTGTTATTATTTTTTTTAAGAGGCTTGAACAAGAAATCCAGCCACTCCAGAAGCAGAGAGCCACATGGCGCTGGACACAGCTCAAGAGCTTGCATACATTTTTAAAAAAAAACTTTAAAAAAAGGTTTTTTAGGGATAGCAAGGGAGAAATCAGGGGCTGTAGTTCCAACCCCTAGCAACCACCTAAATTGCACTATTATTATATATGTAGCAACTCTATAGTAATTATGCTTTTTTTTTAAGAGGCTTGAACAAGAAATCCAGCCACTCCAGAAGCAAAGAGCCACATGGCGCTGGACACAGCTCAGGAGCTTGCATACATTTTAAAAAAAAAACTTTAAAAAAAGGTTTTTTAGGGATAGCAAGGGAGAAATCAGGGGCTGCAATTCCAACCCCTAGCGACTACCTAAATTGCACTATTATTATATATGTAGCAACTCTATAGTAATTATGCTTTTTTTGTTAAATAGCAGCTTGATATATAAACATAAGCTATGCAGTGAATCGCTTACAGAGCTGGAGATAAGACAGAGTGCGATTAAGCAACTGAGCACATCTTTCCAGGTTTAGTTCATGTAGGTATTTAATAACATTTTGCTTTGCATTTCATGTGCTTAAATAATACTTTATTTATAGCAATGCCTTGGAAGCAAAACAGATTACATAATAAACTAAGCCTTTCATAATAAACTAACTATACACTATATACAGTGTCAAAGTAAGGCACTCCCTTCACCAGTGTTCCACCGCACCCTTTTTACCAGCACATGCCTACGAGCACACTTCCCTGACTAGCCTAGTCTGGTCCACCCCAGTCCACTCACTGCTTGTCCCCCATCCCTGTCTCCCCTGGCACTTGCCCAGCACCCGGGGCCCCCTCCCGCCGGCACTTCTCCTTCTTCCCCCTCTCGCTTTTCCACCCCTTAGCCCCGATCAGCCCCCTGCACATCTAGTTCATCACTTGCACAATCCGAATGTCACAAAGCCTAGTAGGACCGTTATTGTTATGTTCTCCTCTGCCTCCCAGCCCCTCTCTTTTGTCTTGTGGCGCCTGGAAACACGTTCTGCTGTATAGGCGCCATACAAATATTCAATAAGTAAATAAATAAATGTTGAGCAATAAGAGTATGGCTTTATTTTTACTCTCCCCATCCTGCATGCAAAGTCACAATAGCATCATGCATATTAATGTGAGCCTAACAAATCCCCCTTGGGTTTACAGCCATAGGGCTTTATCACGCCCTTGGCGGTATCCCGGCGGTAATTGCGCCGGGATAACGCCAGCGCAAATAGCATTACCACAACTAGGTCTGGCGCCAGATCCCGAGTTGTGGCAAGGCTGTGACTCCCCATTTTTTGTAGAGTCCACAGGACTCTATGGGGCACTAACAGCGTTATTAGTGCCGGCGCAATTAGCCTTGCACTAATAGTGCCGAAAAATGGGCGGAAAGGTGAGGTTTTTATTCCAGCAAAAAAGCGGGAAGTACACGTCCCACTTTCCGCCCAAACTCGGGAATGGGCGGAGTGGTAACGGGGCGGTAATAGCGTTACTACTGCATTTTTACTGCTCTGCCCAGCCCCTGATGTGGCCCATAGTCATTATTTCATAATGCTTGTAACAGGTGTCCAGACATTTGGTCGACTGAAAACTGGTCGAAAGACATTTGGTCGAAAACCAAATGGTCGAATTTTTTTTTAAATTATATATTTATTTTTTGGGTTTTCGTTTTAGAAAAAAAAAGGGAGTTGGGGGGGATCCCCCCCCAAAAAAAGGGTGAAAATAAACAAAAAAAAAAAATCGACCATTTGGTTTTCGACCAAATTGGTTCGACCATTTGTCCAGTCGACCAATTTTTTTCGACCAAATGTCTGGTAACCCTTGCAACATTATGCACCCTTCTCACCACTCCCTCCCATTCACAGGTCTAGAGGGACAAAGGTCCCTGCTAATAGCCCCCCCTCCCTCCCATCAGTGCTTAATGTCTCACACTGAAATGCTCTGTTGACACAGAGCAACATGAGAGCGCTTCTGCTGCTACCTGGAGCTCCTCGCAACATTGTATTGGCAGTGGGACACCTCTCCCGTTCAGAAAGGGTATCCTGGTCTGAATGTCAAAAGAGCCTCTGGGGGACAGCTTGCCTCCCTCTGCCCCCCGCTCGGTACGCCACTGGTTGTATGGTGGTTGGGGCAGAACGCAACTTGAGTTTCTGCCACTGCCCTTCCTCTCCGTCATACAAATGCTCCAGCATTTGTGTAGCATGGATTTTCATGCCAGTGCAAATGCTGGAGATCCATATGGGGTCCACAGGTTTTATGCACAAGCATAAGGCTGGCGGACCCCGTAGGGATTCATTGTAAACGTCGGGCAGTATTTCATTGTAATGACATGGTAAGCCGTGTTCACATTTGAAATTAAACACTGCCCGACATGCGAGCATGTCAGGCAGGGTTTCATTGTAATTGCTAGCATGCCAAGCAGCGTTTACTCACTTTGTACGGCGGAGTGCATAAGTATAGGGCAAAAGGTGGCGTAGACACATGCATGCCACCTTTTCCCCTGAACTTTTGCACTCCGCAGTGCAAATGAAAAAGATTTAGCAGCGGAGAGCAGCCTACGTGAATTTGAACACGTGAAAGCTCCCCACCGCCAAATTACACTGCTGAGGAACATGAACTCTTCAGTGTTTTAAATGTAAAAAGAAGTGAATGTACTCACCAACCTAGGATTTAAGTGGGCCGGGGCTCAGCCCGCAGCAGTCTTAAAATCGCTCCACGCCATAGCACGGCCAATGTTCATTGACCCATTTCAGTTAATCTTTCACTGTGTGTCGCACTCCATGTTCGTGGTTCCCCATTTGTCTCACTTTGTACGTGTGGCTCGCTGTTCATGTCTCGTTTTCTACTTGTGTCCATTTATGTTTGTCACTCTCCCACTCTAGGCATGTTCCCACACTCTGTGTACGTTCATATTTTGTTATGGGTCTGGCCTTTGTAGCATGATGTGCTGAACCTTCTATTTAGTTATAAAAAAAATTGTTATAGAGGATGAAAAAGGCACCAAGTGCTTCTGAGCGCTGTACAGACCACATACATAAAAAAAGATACAAAACACAATTACAATCAAGGAAAAAAACAGCATAAAATACAATAAGTTCCTGGTAAAAGTACCATTTATATAACTACAGCTTCTACTAAAAAGAACGTCATGGTAAAATTATAATGACCGGTTCCATAGACAAGCTTTCCTAAGTTTTCCAAATGTAAGATGATCTGAGGTCTTGCGTTCCAGGGAAATACAGAAGAGCCTGAAAAAGAACGTTTAGATGAAAAATTGCAGGGGAACTTCGAACCTTCTAGTCACAATAAATCATCACGACAGCAAAGACCTTCGAAACCACCTGAAATGCTCAGCTAATCAGTTAAGTAGGATGGGGGTTTAACATGAATCACCTTGTATGTGATAGACAGTCATTTAAATGAAATCCGAGCATTTAAGGGAGCATCTCAATGATTCCTACACAACTCTCAGTATAATGGTTTACTACTGAGTCATTCACATTCAATTTGATTCTGTTAGCCTAATGCAACCATCTCTCAAAGACATTCAGCAATCACAGACTGCTTGTGACCTGTTTAGACATCAGTTTTGTGATGTACAGAAGATGGCAGGATTTGAGAACTATCAATTGTGCATTCATTGCACAAGGGCATTACACTTCTTTGCGAAGGATCGCACATTTTGGCTAAGCAGTGAATCTGTGATTCGTTCACACAAACTTCAGTTTGTTCTGCACTGCGTAAAGAACATTTGAATATCCATGTCAAACTAGCAGACATCTTGGATGTAATAAGCGTGAAAAGCAGAGTTGTATTATTGCTCGGTTTCATTGCCTTATAATAAGGAATTTGGTAGGTAACTGGAGCTGTGTGCAGAATTCCAGTCCAAAAAGTGCCATTCCAATTCCAATTACTTAAACATTTGCATATTACAAATGGCACTGCTAATAACAAAGAAACGCTTTTAAATTTTTTAAAAAAAGGTTATAGCCCATGCTTTCCAAATCAATCCATGCTCCATATGGACACTCTCAAGGGACCCCATGGGGAACAGGTAAAGCCCAATTAGCGAAGTGCTGCCCCACACCTGGTGTGTTGACGGTTCTGGGCATGCATGTTTGGCTCTCCTTTTGTTCAGCAGGGAGACATTGCGGGTGGTGGAGAGAGGAGGAGGGAGAGGGCGCTGCTTTCAACAACAAAGACTGAAGGAGCCTAGTCCTTCAATACGATACAGTTGAATGAAATGCTTTTATTTCCACCAAGCCACATAACTGGGTACTGGTACTCTCCTCTGGGTTTTGAGAAACCCAGCTACTATTATGTCAAAAGTGAAAAGTGCAGGTAATGAGGGACGGGTAGAACTGGCCGATTTAAAGCACTGGTTCTATTAAGCCTGCATTTGAGTTACAAAAAACACTGAACATCCATATTCCTTGGAAGGATGAAAGGCTGAGCTTTCTTCGAACCTCTGATGTGGAGCTACATGCAGAGACACATATTCTCCAGCAGGTGTATCCCCACTCAGTTATCTCTGGCTATCCATGCTTTCTGACCCTGAAAAGTAATTTTACCCTGGTGGCCATGTGTCAGACAAAGGACCGACCTCCCCAACCTCCTCCTCACCAATACTTTCAGAAAAGTTGTCCTTGGAACTGGCGGGGGTCTTCCTGCACAACTGCCGGTCTTCTGAGGACTGTCCCTTCCTTGACTTCCTCTTCTTGTCGTGTAAATAGGGCCTAGCTCCCTCAGAGGCCACCTTGACAGGAAGTGTAACCTATCAAAGGTGAACCCCGAGGAGCTAGACCCCCAAAGTACCAGGGAAAAAGCCTCTCGGGCACCAAAAAACCCTGGGTGAATTGTAAAGATGAATAAATGGCTGACTTCACAAGCCTTGTCCTTTAGTCTTGAGGCAATTCCGGAAAACAGATATATGCAAGCAGAGGTCCAAAAGATCAACAGGATACAGGGAATGGCCCAAAGAGCAAAACTAAGCGTGGGTGTAATGACAGGAACGGGGTAGATCTTGAGACAATGGAGAGAAAGGCAGAAAATGAAGATAGGGTGAAAAACCCGGAAATAGTGTCACGGAAGAGAGGTAAGAAATGGATGTTAGAGGAGAAAGGAAACACCCCAAATCCAACAGGAAACAACGGAAACACCTACCGTGAGATGAGACCAAGAGGAAGAAAATAGTAGTTACCGGAGACGCTTACCAAGCGGAACCGGAAACTAAACAGGAGCGTTAGAGCAAGGCTCCTGGACGATAATAGAAGGAGGATGAAAAAAGAAATGAAACTAAGAATTAAAGGAAGAGGAGTACGCGGAGAGCGTCTAGGAATAGAAACTAGGTAAGGTGAAGCAAGTGAACGGCAAGGGTGGTTCGGGGGGGTTCCAGACACACCGGCAGCAGAACACAGCGTTGACGGCGTACAAAAACATGGACAGATACAACGTGCCGAAGAGGGGGCGTGGTCTCGTTTTATAGTTGTGGCCGCCATCTTGGGTGAGGACTAGACCGGGGGCCATAACCTCCAGGTCCTCCACAAGCTCCACGGGCAAAGTCTGACAGTATAACCCTTCCCCCTAGGGGGCCCTCCAGGTTTCCCTGGGTGGAGAAGATGGAACTTTCTCAGCAGCCGTGGGGCATGGATGTGGCTCTTCGGTTCCCATGTTCTTTGTTCTGTAGAAAAGCCCTTCCAATGAACCAAGTATTGCACTCTCCCCTTGCGATACCGAGAGTCCACTAAATAGGCCACCTCATATTCTTCTGGGGTCTGTGTCTTGGGAGGCTTGAGGCTCAACGGCTTTCTTTGATACGGGTCTAGTGTGTGTACCTTCAATAAAGAGGCATGGAACACAGGATGTATCCGTTGTAAACTCTTGGGCAACTGGAGTTTGTAAGCTACTGGATTAACCTGAGAGAGGATGGGATAGGGT
The DNA here is from genome assembly GCF_040938575.1 of Ambystoma mexicanum. Lineage (NCBI taxonomy): Eukaryota > Metazoa > Chordata > Amphibia > Caudata > Ambystomatidae > Ambystoma > Ambystoma mexicanum. The sequence goes on along the minus strand of NC_090924.1, from coordinate 117,321,017 downwards.
CCCAGGTAGCGAGGAGCAAACCTGCCAGTATGGACCCATCTTGGTAGATACTTGGTAGCCAACCATACCAGCTGACCTGGCTTCCAGTCTGGGTTGGTTCGTCTCCTTAAATCAGCCCACTTCTTATGTGATTGTCTGCTATCCTTCAGTGCCTTCTTTGCCGTCTTCTGGACTTCTGCAAGTTCAGTTAGTAGACTGTCAATCGCCGGGGTGCTAGTGGAAGGTACCCCTGTCCAAGGTAGGGGTTGAGGATCATAGCCATACGTACAAAAGAAGGGGCTCATTTGAATGGAGGTATGGTATGAGTTATTGTAGGCAAATTCGGCTTGAGGAAGGAATGAGGCCCATTCTTCTTGTTTGTTGCTACAGAAACATCTGAGATATTGCTCAAGTGCGGCATTAAGTCTTTCTGTCTGGCCATTACTTTGGGGATGATAGCCTGAAGATAGGGCTCTGTGTACCCCCAATTGTCGGCATAAGGTGGACCAGAATCTTGAGGTATATTGTGAACCTCTGTCCGAAATGATGGTTCTTGGGAGACCATGTAGCTGAACAATGTCCCGTAAGAACACGGCCGCTGCCTCTGGGGCCGAAGGAAGATGTGAAATGGGTGAGAAATGAGCCATCTTACTGAATGAGTCTACCGTGACCATTATCGTATTCATACCCCTAGATATGGGTAATTCAACTATGAAGTCAGTGGAGATATGCTCCCATGGTCGCCCTGGTAGTGGTGGTTGTTGAAGGAGTCCAATTGGTTTTCCAGTGACCTGCTTATTACACGCACACACTGGACAAGATGACACATAGCTGTTAACATCATGAAGGATTGAAGGCCACCAAAAACGTCTCTTGATCAACTCTTGAGTCTTCTTTACGCCTGGATGACCAGCCAACGGTGTATCGTGGCACCATCTGAGTACTTGTTCTTGTAAGGACTTGGAAGGAATGTACAAGGCTTCTTCGTGATAGAAGAGTCCTTCACTGCCTTGTTTTACAGACCGAGGAAACTCCTTTTCCTGGTGATACTGTTGCAACAGTTGCTGTCCAAACGTCCCCACTAAGGCGACCATTCTTAGGCCAGGTAGTAGAAGGTCATGCCCTTGGTAGGTACCAATCTCCTCCCCTTGACTCCGTGACAAAGCATCAGCTACCTGGTTTTCCGTTCCTGGAATGTAGGTAATCCTGAAATCAAACTGAAGGAAAAAATATGCCCAGCTAGCGTGACGGGCATTGGAACACTCCATCTGCTGAAGGACCTCAGGTTTCGGTGATCAGTACGAATGAGGAAACTATGCTTGGCTCCTTGCACAAGATGGCGCCACTCTAGGCATGCTAACTTGATGGCTAATAACTCCTTCTCTAGAACTGAATAATTTATTTCACTGCTCGTGAGGGTTTTAGAGTAGTAGGCCACTGGATGTTCAATACCATCTTCTGTTTTCTGTAACAAGACCGCCCCTACTGCTCCTATCGAGGCGTCTGTCTCCAATATAAACGGTTTGTCTTGATCTGGTTGAACCAAAACGGGAGCAGTGGTAAACCGTTCCTTAAGAGTGTTGAAGGCTTGTCTTTGTTCTTGGGCAAATTCGAACTTGACCCCTTTTTTAAGGAGTTTGGTGATTGGTTGGATTAGATCAGAGAATTTGGGTATAAATCGTCTGTAGAAATTTGCCAAGCCCAAGAATCTTTGGATATCCTTAACACTTCTTGGTTCCTTCCATTCCAGTATTGCTTGAGTCTTGCGATTGTCCATCTGTATACCTTCCTTCGAAAGGATAAAGCCTAAATAGGAAACGGTCTTGGCTTCGAAGATACACTTCTCTGGTTTAACCAGAAGTTGGTTGGTGTGCAGTCGATGTAGTACTTCCTTGACTTCATTCCTATGTTCTTCTAAGTTGCGGGAGAAAATCAAAATATCGTCCAGGTAAACTACTACCGACAAATAGAGGAGATCTGAAAATAACTTGTCCATGAATCTTTGAAAAATGGCAGGAGCATTGACTAATCCAAACGGCATTACCTTGTATTCAAATAGCCCAAGGGGTGTCCTAAATGCCGTCTTCCATTCGTCTCCTTGGCGGATCCTCAAGAGATGGTACGCTCCTCGCAGATCTAGTTTGGTGAAGTAATGTGAACCCTGGACTGCGTCCAGGATGTCTCTAATCAAGGGCATCGGATATCTGTCTCGGATAGTCACCTGATTGAGACCTCGATAATCTATGCAGAGTCTTAATTCCAAAGTGTCTTTTTTAGAAATAAAGAACAATGATGCTCCACAAGGGGACTTGGAGTCTTGAATAAGCCCGTTCTGAAGGTGTGTGTCCAGGTATTCTCTCAAGGCGTTCTTTTCGGGTAAAGATAACGGATACATCCGACCGAACGGAACTTGTGCATCAGGGATCAATTCGATTGAACAATCTTCTGCTCGGTGTGGGGGTAACTGCCTTGGTACTACGTCTTGGAAGACTTCGGCATAACCTTGGTATTGTAACGGAACAGAAGACACGTTTTTTTTAGTCTCTTCCTCTTTCAATGGTCCAATAAGAGGAACTGTCATGCAGTGACGTTCGCAGTATGATGAGTCAAAGCTTACCTTGTTCAAAGCCCAATCAATGGAAGGATTGTGTCTCCTTAACCAGGGTATTCCAATTATCAAGGGAAAATGAGCTGCTCAGATAATGTCAAACACCACTTCCTCTTGGTGTTGTCCCAACTGCATTCGTATTGGAGTGGTTTCCTTGATAATTGGCCCGGAAGAAAGAGGAGTTCCGTCTACTCCTTCTACAGGTATGGTTCTTGATTTGAGCCGTTCAGGAATGTGGTTGGCTCTGGCCCACTCCACATCAATGAAATTGCCAGCGGCACCACAATCTAACATGGCCAAAACTTCCAATGGAGTGGAGGCATCCAGCCACAGCAAGACCTTGAAAACCATTAGACGGTTGTCTTCCTCTACTGGGGTTGTGTTGAAGCAAAGATAGCAGAGAGATCCCCCGAAACTTCCCTTGCGTAAGTTCGGGGGCTGGCGTTTTCCTTCCGGCGAGGCGGAACTTCAGGACAGTTCCTGAGTAGGTGTCTGGAGGAACCACAATACATGCATAGTCCTGCATCTCGGCGCCTCTTGCGCTCTTCAGGTGTCAAAGGGCCACGGGTGGTTCCAATCTGCATGGGTTCTTCTGCCGCTTGAGATTCCCTGGGAGGCGGAGAGGGGGTACTAAGATAAACGTGGTCTTCTTCTTTCCTGACGACGTTCCTGCAGACGAAACTCTATTTGTAGAGCAATAGTCATCAAATCCTGAAAGGTAGCTGGTCAAGCGATGCGAGCCAATTCGTCCTTGATATCCTCGTGTAGACCTCTCCTGAATATGGTATGTTTGGCTGAATCAGGCCAGTCTGCCTTGGATGCCAGTCTCAAGAATCTGGAGATATAGGTCTGCACATCCGTTGTTCCTTGTCTAACATCAAGGATGGCTTCAAGAGATGTAAACAATATTTCAGGACGATCAAACCTTTCTTTGAATTGGGCCACAAAGAGGTCGTAGTCGCTCAAAGAGGGATCATTGTTTGTCACCAGAGGGGTTGCCCACGCCAATGCGTTTCCAATCAAATTGGCGATGATGAACCCCACTCGGGATCTGGCTGACTTGTAGGCGTGTGGTCTAAATGTAAAGTAGACCTGGCAGGCATCTAAAAAGTCCTTTAGTCCCCCTGGGTGACCATCATATTTGCCATACGACAAGGCCATAGGCGGTAGATCTCCACGATCCTCTCTCTGTAAGGCCACTTGTTGACGCAGTGTGGTGTTTTCCGTCTTGAGGGTTTGTATTTCTATCGTGAGATTTTGCATGGCTGCAAACAATTCCTGATATTGTTCCAAGGATGCCATGGTTATCGGTGGGCGTTGTATTCTGTCAGACAAAGGACCGTCCTCCCCAACCTCTTCCTCACCAATACTTTCAGAAAAGTTGTCCTTGGAACTGGCGGGGGTCTTCCTGCACAACTGCCGGTCTTCTGAGGACTGTCCCTTCCTTGTCTTCCTCTTCTTGTCGTGTAAATAGGGCCTAGCTCCCTCAGAGGCCACCTTGACAGGAAGTGTAACCTATCAAAGGTGAACCCCGAGGAGCTAGACCCCCAAAGTACCAGGGAAAAAGCCTCTCGGGCACCAAAAAACCCTGGGTGAATTGTAAAGATGAATAAATGGCTGACTTCACAAGCCTTGTCCTTTAGTCTTGAGGCAATTCCGGAAAACAGATATATGCAAGCAGAGGTCCAAAAGATCAACAGGATACAGGGAATGGCCCAAAGAGCAAAACTAAGCGTGGGTGTAATGACAGAAACGGGGTAGATCTTGAGACAAGGGAGAGAAAGACAGAAAATTAAGATAGGGTGAAAAACCCGGAAATAGTGTCACAGAAGAAAGGTAAGAAATGGATGTTAGAGGAGAAAGGAAACACCCCAAATCCAACAGGAAACAACGGAAACACCTACCGTGAGATGAGACCAAGAGGAAGAAAATAGTAGTTACCGGAGACGCTTACCAAGCGGAACCGGAAACTAAACAGAAGCGTTAGAGCAAGGCTCCCGGACTATAATAGAAGGAGGATGAAAAAAGAAATGAAACTAAGAATTAAAGGAAGAGGAGTACGCGGAGAGCGTCTAGGAATAGAAACTAGGTAAGGTGAAGCAAGTGAACGGCAAGGGTGGTTCGGGGGGGTTCCAGACACACCGGCAGCAGAACACAGCGTTGACGGCGTACAAAAACATGGACAGATACAACGCGCCGAAGAAGGGGCGTGGTCTCGTCTTATAGTTGCGGCCGCCATCTTGGGTGAGGACTAGACCGGGGGCCATAACCTCCAGGTCCTCCACAAGCTCCACGGGCGAAGTCTGACACCATGGAAAGAGATTGACCGATTGATTGAAAAAATCAATACTGCACAGAGTGTCGGTCAAAGTTTATTTCAGAAAGAAAGAAGCTTTCCACAAAAACATTACAACGATAAGACACACATGCACAATGCAAAGCAATCAACAAAACATAGGGCCTCATTACGAGTTTGGTGGCAGCCATACCCTTAATAAGGGCATGGCTGCCTCCAAACTCGGGTCCGGGTCCGTGGTCCCTGAATGGGGAAATACCGGGCCAATCCGACTTTGGAGGGCCTGGTATTTCCCCATTCAGGGAACCCAGACCATCCCCATTCCCATTTGAGCCCCCATAGGGCTCAATGGGAATGAGGAGGGAGACAACAACGGGCCTGTTAATAACGGGCCCGTTGTTAGCTCTCTGGTCCCCTCGTGGGATCCGCAAAGGACGTCTGGTCTGACCAGACGTCCAGAGCGGGTCCTGCAAGGGGACCTCATAATAGGGCGGAATGGGTTTAACGGCACCGGCAGCTATACCGGCGCCGTTAAACCCATTCCGCCAGGGTCGTAATGAGGCCCATAGTATAATAAATACATACGTATAATATCGATTCCTGCCACCTTTCTCCTTCTCTTGAACTCCCGCGCCAGATTAGCCGTCTCGTCGTGCTGTCTGCCGTGCTCGTACTGTGCTCTCTGGCTCCACCTTTTTATCCCTATGGGGAAAGGAAACGGCCGTCAAGTGTGTGCGATTCTGATGACTTTGCCTGAACCTTGTATTGGGACATGTCTGTTGTTAGTCCATCGTCCTTTGTGTTGTGCGAAAGTGTTTGGGTTGGAAAAGGGGGTGTGGGGGGGCAGTTCTAAAGAATGTCCTACGTGAGAGAAGGGGGAAAAGATGTCAAAGGAAGGGGGACACAGCGTCTCACCCGTCGGTGTCCCACTCCCACTCCCAGAGGACCCCCCATCCAGGTGATCCTCCCTCACTGGTCCACGGCCAGGAACTGGATCCAATAGCGATGGCTGTGTCCTGGCCACCTGAATGACAGATCCCCGGGGACTAGCTAGGGAGACACCTTCAGGTTTCTCACAGTGCAATGCTGCCTCTGCAGGTTGATGTTAGGATGCTTTTGTGGTGAGTGTGCGGGGAAGGGTTCTCAGGGAATCCTGAAGGGCGGCTTTGTGCTAGGAGCGAGAGGAACTCCTGGTCTGAGATCGAGGAGAAGGACGCAAAAGTTTGCATCGGGAGAGAGAGGGGACCAGGGATGAGGGGTGGACGAGGAGCAGACTGGGGCATTATAGCTATTTTAGATATGATGGCAGTATGTCTGCCGATAGCGATGTGAACATGTTCAGATAAGGCATTGCATAGGGATTGGGAGTAAAGTGGAGGAGGAGTTGAGCAGCCTGGTGACTATGCAATTCCCTGCTTGGGTTGCGAGAGTTGGAGATTCTTTTTCCATAGAATGTTTTTTTGGCTTTTATGATTTCCGATCTGTAGGCCCTTCTTAGTCTTGCCAAGCGGGTTTTCTTTAGATGAGTCGGGTTGGTTCTCCAGGCCCGCTCCAGACGATGCTCGAGAGATTTCAGAGATTCGAGGTGGGTGGTGTACCATTTGGGTGTGGGGCCTGATCCCCGAGAGGTCCGTTTTGTTCGAGTGACGGGTGTGAGGGCACTGGAGAGCCAGTGGTCAAAGAGTTTGATAGGGGAGGGGGGCTTCCTGGAGTGAATATAAAAACGGTGCACTCACTCACTCAATATTAACTAACTTGTAAACAATAGTCTGCCTAGCTACTTCCACATCCCTTCCCCATTGTAATGTCAATTTCAAAACTGACCATTTGATCTGGGATCCACCAATAGTTTGCAAACATGAATCCACGCTGAGGGTGATACAATGAGTCCCAAAAATGAGGCAGGTAATAAGCGACACGATTATTAGAGCGCTGAAATAAAATTCTGTTCATGTTGTGCAATGCATTTAGTATCCGTGGAAGGGAAAAGAACGAGTCACAAGGCCCCTAGCACTGTGAAAACGCTCCTTTCTTCCTCTCAAAGGGAGGAATGCTGCTTCTACCCAGACAAAAAACATGTGGGTAAGGAGGGCAGCCATCTTGGACCTGTAAGTTTCAGCAGCAGACAGAAGTGTAGAAGGCGGGCGTATCACCCATTGCAACAAAAGGAAGCACTACACCTGACAAACACACATGCTCGTCCCAGCTGTAATTGAAGAAGCGGAAAAATTAAAATGGGCAATGCAAAAAAGGGTTTGGGCGTTGAGTTCTCAATTTATTTGCTTTGAGAATCTGAGTGAATTGTCGGGTGGGCGAGGACACTTGTGTGGGTATATGACTCTGTGAACGGGTATGTATAGTTGGGGCAGGTTGAGTGAACGTGTGAATGAGTGAGAGTGAGTTACTCCAAACGTTTTTGTGGGAATAAAAAGATGCAAGCAATAAGATGCCTCGCATGTAGCCAGGGACGTCATTTAGGAGTCGCCAGGGGTCGCAACTTCGACCCCTGAGGTCTTCCTTGGTACTCCTGGAAAAAAAAGAAAAACATTTTTTTTTCTTTTTTTTAAATGCAAGCTCATGTGGCCAGCGCCATGTGGCTCTTTGCTTCTGGAGTGGCTGACATTCTTGTTCAGGCCTCTTAAAAAAAACGGGTTCCACAAGTCTAACACTTTCAGCAGTGACCCTAAATAAGAAAGATTAGGAATCTCAAATAATGTGGCTTTCTGGAATTCTATACAATAATTACTACACTCATTAAAGGTTTATTTCAGGCACACTTCAGGGGGTGAGTCACTGATGTAGTCTGTTCTTAAACACCTCAACTCAGCCTTTCATCCTTCTGAGGTCGATAAATGAGTACCAACACAGGGTGGGCGATATTGTATGTATATTTTATTCTATATAAAGTGCTTAAGCGTAAATGCTATGTAATAAGACATCATTATCATTTGGTCATGGACATCTTCTTGCATTCACAGTAATTTGGTAATATGGGCCTATACACACTGATCTGAATGATGCATATGGCGATCCATTTTTGTATGAAATGTATATCACATTATAGTGATATTGTAACCATATTTTTCGTAGTCTACTTAGGAACAATGCTATGTGATGCTACTTCCTGTTTTGTCAAGGGGTGAAAGGTTGTGTTCCATCGCTTCCCGTGATATTGCTTTGGGGTGGGGTCAAATGACATCACTTCCTGTGATGTCATCAGAGGTCAAGGGTCGTGTGATGTCACTTCCGCTACCCATGGCATTTTGGTGAAATGACGTCCCTGGTCCCACCATACAGAACACGGGAAGGGGAGGCAGCAGCGAGTGCACGAGAAACGCCCAGAATGGGCACGATGTAGAGGAAAGGGAAGACTGCGATCTCCTGTTTGCTGACTAAGCATTGCAAGTGAGGAGACCACACTTGCAGGCTGGGCTATTGCGAAGAGGAAGCATGAGAGTCTCTTTCCTTGTGCCTAAGTGAGCAGATTCTCCTATGTTCATTGCGGGATAGAGGCGGTGCCTGTGCCCCATTTTCAGGCCCTTGTTCCACAGCCCTGCACAGGGGGAAGGTGTGTGTCTCTATTCAGCTGTCTCCCCCTTCATTTGCGCTCCTCAGGGCATCGTTGGTGTGCAGGAGACTGTCACCGGCCAGCCTTGTACCCTGGGCAAGCAACATGATTTGCAAGTGACGTCCAGTTTTGATCCCACTCTAGCTGCTCCAGTTAATAATAAAGAAAGACGTGCCTCCGCCCTGCTGCTTTGCTTATGGGAGAAACGGCGTCACCATTCAAAATAGCAGAACCGATATCTTCACGGTAGTGCATTGAACGCAGTGCCTTTATTTGCTGTCCTCCCCAAGCTAATTCCTAAATCGCTTTGCTCCAATATCCAAGAGTACTTAAGCCATTTCGCTCACAGTTAGTGTGTCTGCACCAGAGTTGGGTAAACATTAAGCTCGCTGGCGCTGCTCTTTGCAAGTCCACCCTGTTACCACTTGTAATCGCCCGCTGTGTGGCTTTCTACCACTTCACTGGCAACAAGCTGCCACGAGAATCCAGCATCTTGTGCAAAGTAACCTGTCTCCCCAACAAGGCAAGCTATCATAGGCACACCTATACAGCCTTCCCTTTCCTCACATGAATAAACATGTCCAGCTCCCAGAGGGCCCAGTGGTCCACACAAGCAGGAGCATTCCTCTTCTACGGGAATGCTTTGCTCACCAGGATCTCCCTTACAACCAAACTTCACACTTTCTCTAAGGCCACTAGCTGGACACCACTCAGGAAATGGCCGACAAGAAATATACTTGTCAATACAAATGACTAGAACCTCTCTATCTCTACCAAAGCTACATCATTTCTGTAGAACCTATTTTTATATGTTCTTCAACTCCAAGCTATGTACCTCAGTTGCAGAGCACCTCAACGAAGTCCGAGGACCTTGTATGTGTTTTGGCTGCTCTCAAATATGTACCTTAATTAAAATAACTCTTACAATTGTTGAGCAATACTAAATATTGTAAAATCTGCCCCAGGGTGCTTAGTTCAATGACACTTCTGTAAATGTTTGTGGTGCTGTAACATATGTAAAAACGTCCGCCGTGTTTGCTGCTACTTACATGTTCTTCTAATAATGGATTCTCCTTCATCTCCTTCTAGAACTTCCCTTTGCGGTGCTTCTGCTGGTCCTTCTGACAGCTGGTTCACTGGACACGTTGTCTTTGAGCACCCGGGCTCCAGCAGGAGAAAGCATCAGAGATGCTGCCGACTTAGAGACGCAGAAATGCCCCACGGCCTGCATGTGCAGCTACGACTACAATGAGGAGCTGAATGTCTTCTGTAGCTCTCGAAATCTCTCACAAGTCCCACACCACATACACAGCAGCGTCCGCTCACTGTGGCTGGATGGCAACAATTTCACATCATTGAAAGCTATGGCTTTCAGGAACCTTTCCAATCTGGACTTTCTAAATCTTCAGAGTAGTCATTTGTTCAGTGTGGAGCAGCATGCGCTACATGGCTTGAGGGCTCTTGGTCACCTGCACCTGGAGAGGAACAACCTGAAATACCTGGCCCCCCATACGTTCCTCCATACGCCAAACCTGGTATCACTCAGCCTCAACAACAACTTCTTCAGCAAGATTGAGGATGGGTTATTTTCTGGGCTTTCTAACCTCTGGTACTTGAATCTGGGTTGGAATTCATTGGCGATTCTACCCGACAAGGGTTTTCATGACCTACCTAATCTGAGAGAACTCATTCTAGCTGGGAACCGCCTTACTTATCTTCAGCCTCAGCTCTTCTTTAGTCTCAGTGAGCTCAAAGAACTAGATCTGAGTGGAAATTCCCTTAGGGGACTCAAGACCAATATTTTCAGCAAGCTTCTTAAGCTCCAGAAGCTCTACTTAAACCATAACCAGATCAGCCACATAGTGCTAAAGGCTTTTGTTGGCATGAGAGCCCTCCGCTGGCTTGACCTGTCCCATAACCGCCTCACCACATTCTACGAGGACACATTTTCTGGTCTCCTGAGCCTTCATGTTTTACGCTTGACCAACAACTCCTTGGTGAGTTTACGACCTAGGATTTTCAAAGACCTTCAGTTCTTGGAAGAGCTTCAAATCGGGAACAATAAAGTCCAGAGTCTTCTGGAGAAGACCTTTGATGGACTTGGTCATTTGGAGGTTCTTACTTTAAATAACAATCTATTGCCCGAGATCAGACCTGGGGCATTCATTGGACTCCACAGCCTGGCAGTCATGAACCTCTCGGGCAACTGTCTGAAAGCTGTGCCTGAAAATGCCTTTAAAGGACTGACCAAACTGCACAGTCTCCACCTAGAAAACTGCTGCCTAGGCAGAATCAAGACGGACACCTTCCTTGGTCCAACCAGCCTCCGGAGGCTTTTCTTGCAACACAATAGGATCTCTCTCATCGAGGACAACGGTTTCATTGACTTACAACAACTTTTAGAATTGGACCTCCGGTACAATGCACTGACTCACATCTCTGCTCAGTCTTTTGTGGGTCTGAAGAGCCTGGAATACCTTCTCCTTTCTTCCAACCAGCTATTGAATATCTCACTTGATGCCTTCCTCCCCCTTCAGCGGCTAGTCTGGCTCGACCTCTCGGGCAACTGCTTCGAAGTTTTCTCTGTCAACGTGTTTCTGCCATTGCCTCTGCTGAGATATCTCAACCTTCGGAGGAATCTGCTGAAAGCATTCTCAGTGCACTTTCTGTCTCCTACTTCAGTTTTAGACCAGCTATGGTTGGAGGGCAACAGGTGGCACTGTGACTGTTCTGTAAAAGAGCTGAGGGACTTTGCCCTGCAGAACGCCACAGTAGTCCCTCGCTTTGTGCAGTCCATCATGGAAGGGGATGATTCCTTCACACCAGTCTATACCCACAACAACATCACCTGTGCTAGCCCTCTTAATTTAGTGGGCCTGGAACTACGAGATCTGAGCGAGGAGCTCTTCTCTCACTGCTAGCCACACTTATATCAACTTGGGAGCTTCTGTGCTTGCATTTAATGAGCAAATTAACACAAATGTCCCGTACGAGGCTGGACGGCATAGCATTTTGATACAGGGCTACATAGCATGTCACCTTGAGGGAAGTGGTTCGAATCCCGGGTGGCAAAACCCATAAATACTTTTCCAGTTTGTTCAGTGATGAATATGAAGAGAGTTTGTTGGCCTCCAAGTAGATTCCTGTGGGCTGCTGTTGTCTTCTTCTTGGATAGAGTAAATTGCTCAAAGATAAATATAAGAAAATATTTGAACTATTTAAAGTAACGAGTGGTGGCCACCTCTTCTTCACCACACTTGCCGCTACAAAGACTACCAACAACACTAAGCTAAACAGTCTTTTCTGTGGAATGGTATCAAAGACTTTGCTAAGATTGAATGTGCCTCTTTACCTTGACCTAACACCCAAGCTACCAAGTTACAGAAATAAATTATATTTGTGTGACATGATCTTCCTCGTTGTCCTCTAGGTCTGGTGCTTCCTCTTTCCTAGGTATTTGACTAGTCTTTCCATATTAGCAATTCCATGAATTGCTGCCCTTCACCCCCACTTCTCCAAGGCATATTGCTTGCAAATAATGCACCTCTGCAGAGAGGAGACAGAGCACACTTGCACACTCTCACTCTAGAACATGATATGCATTTTGGATGGCAAGCCTAACTAATAATATGGTTCACCATGGCTCACGTCTGGTCGCTAGGGGAGGGAGATGTCACAGGCAGAAAAGGAAGGGTAGGAATACGGCCTTTACCAACTATCCCACTTACCCCAGCGATAATCCTGACCTGACTCCAACTATTTTAGGAGCGGTTTCTTTGAATGTCCAGGCGCTGAACTCTCCAGCAAAAAGTAAGGGGAGTCTCTCCCACCTTTCCCACCTAGACACACACATAGTAATTCTCCATGAAACTCACCTTCTGAAACCTGATGAAGGCAAGGTCAAAACCTTTCCATTCCCAATTCTTCACTACGGCAGGTGAGAAGAAAAGACGGGTTGCACTACTCATCGCTAGGGCCCTATCCTTCACCAACCATGGCATCCTTAGGGACCCACATGGATGGTACCTCCTGATTAGGGGAACCCTGCTTGGACACTTATGCACTATAGTAGAAATCTATGCTCTTAATGACAAACAAGAGGCTTTTGTCACAGAATTAACCCCCATCATTGCAGCTTTCACAAAAGGATACCTTGTAATCAAAAGGGGTTTCACTACAACATTTAACCCTGTAATGGATAAATTGCTACCGGCTACATCGAGCAATTAAAAAAATTAATTGTGCCCTGTTATCACTTATGAGAAACCTAAATCTGATCCATATTTGGAGATTGCAGCATAAGGGGTTGAGAGACTTCTCTTTCTTCTCACATGTCCATAGAGGACTTTCCCGGGCAGACCTGATCTTGATCTCGCTCACGCTAATTCCATATACCTTGCACTCAACGATTGCACTCAGAGCCCTTATGGACCATGCACCTATCCTAGCCACAACACGAGCAGACCGTTACATCCTCCACCTAGACCCCCCCGGTGAACGAAGGACTTCCTGCTAAAAGACTCAGTTATCCAATGCTGGGTTTCAACCCTGCATTGATTCTTATTTCTCCCAGGGTATCACCCCAAACGTGTCACTGAATATGCTCTGAGATGCATTTAAGGCGGTTATCAGAGGGGAACTGATCTAAAAAACCACAACTCTTATATTAAGGTTAGTGAAAAAATTAGAATTGACTTAGTGGCAGAATTAGAGCAACGCAAGAAAATTCTGAAAGCTAAAGCCACAATCAAAGTTGAGGGATACCTTAAACTCACGCATACCAAATTAGAGGCACATCTTTTGGAGAAAACTGAACAGAGTCTAATCCGGACCAAGAAAAAGTATTACACACGCAGGAATAAAGCCAACAACCCTTTGGCATATAAACAGCTGAGGGCTAGTAACCAGAATCACATCACTAAATTGAAATATGCTAATGGGGTTATATTTTTTTTATGACGCCTCCAAAACAAGTATAGCTCATAGTTACTTTTCTCGCATTATGGCTGGGGGCCTTGAAGAAACAGGAACAACTCAAGAGATTCTATAGGGAATCTTTCTCCTCTAACTTGCAGAAGTCCACTATTCCCTCCTAGAAGTTCCCATTGCAAAGGAGGAGATATAAATGGTTATCAAAAACTTGCCTCGCCGTAAAGACCCAGGCCCCGACGGCTCTCTGCATTGTTCTATAAGCTGTTACGACCCAGCGTATTGTCTTCCTTAACAAATTGTTTTTTTTTTTATTTGTTTTTTTTATATTTATAGTTACAAAGTAACTTTTACAAAAACATCTTTAGGTTCCAACTAAAACAATACCGGCCTAAGCTTGGTATAGACATTCATTACATTTTAGACATGACATACAGGACGATATTGGCATTATTTCCAACCTTTGCTTACTAACATTATATCAACATTCATTACATTTTAGACATAACATACAAAGACAGTATTGACATTATTAACCCACCTTTGCTTAATAACAGTGTGTCAACATAATTAAAATATAAAAATGATGCATTTCTTCATCATAATAAAACCATTTTAGAAGTATAAAAGATACTTAGATTTCCTATGAATAATGATATTTATCTGCCCTTCATCTCGGCTAATTTTTTCCAATTATTCCCCCAGACCTAGATTTCCCAGAGGATTAGTGCTAGAATATATCATGTTGAAGTGCCAAATGGTTTCGTGATATTACTCACGTTACAACACACTTTCAGGAACCTAACCACCGCAATCTGTAGCGTCACTCTTTCCCCATGTAACATGTCACACCACAGTAGCTCCAAATCAACTCGCTCAGTATTGGGCACAAACTTACTAAAATACCCAATACGCTCTTCTCTGAGCCCATCACAAGTCGTCAGCGAGTGGCACAGTGATTCCACCTTGTCCCTTTGTTTACAAAACTTACAAAAGGAAAAACCTTTATGATTGCTGTGCCTGATGTCCATAATTTCTCCTGTTTCTAAGGCATTAAATCTAAACCTCATAAAGGCTTGCCTCCAATCTCTGTTCGGAAATTTTAATAGGTATGGAGCAGGTTCACCCATCTTTTTATGGACATTTATGATTTGAGGATAGAGCTTGGTTTTCTGAATCTCTTCGACGGTAATATTCTAATCTGCATGTGCTAGTAGTAATTTTACTTTCATTGGATTACTGATTAGGAGGTCTCTTGAGACTCCCAGGTTGTCAAGTATGTTGTTGACTTCCTCCATCAATTCGTTCAAATAGATTGAGGAGGGAGCGCCTTTCTTGATGTATCTTCCCAAGATATAATAAAGTGTACATTCATGGCTCGTCATCAGTTTCCGATATAAACATAATCTTCTCCATTCAAGAATACTCCTCAAGGAGTGAAGGCCTAGCTCATACCTGATTGCCCCGATAGGGATACATTTAGGAAGGCAACTTACCATGGATCTAACCAGTTTAGATTCATATTTCCCAACCTCGTTTCTACACCAGGACGGTACCAACTCCAGTCCATAACACAACTGTGCTACGATTTTGCTGTTATATAACCAAATGATAGGTAGGAGGGAAAACTTGCCATATTTCAAATCAATTTTACGGATTTGAACAATCATATTTCTAGTCTTCGTTTCCAGGTACTCTCTTAGGTTTGCTTTTTTTTGTTTCCAAATATGGGATAACCAAGATATTTGAAAGAGGAACACCTTAAGAGTTTTTCGTGGTTTAGAAACCAAGAGGGGTATTTGGAATTCTTCTTACTCGACAAGCATATTATTACCATCTTAGTGAGATTCATTTTTAAGGCATTTTGGTGGATATATTTGCTAAAGGCTGATAAAAGTCGCTGTAGACCAATCGGGGTGTGATCAAATAGGGTAACGTCGTCGGCATAAGCTCTCCACATTCTTTAGCTTACACCCTTCTATTTTGGGTGAAAAGACATTTAGATTTACAAAGTTGTTGCCTAGATCTGAAAAGTATAGATTGAAAAGGGTAGGGGCATATATGCACCCTTGCCTAAGGCCATTTGTAACCTGAATCTCCTCGGTTAGGGTTCCCTCGGCACTAAGTCTTACTTTCAATCTGGAGTTTACATGCATGTGATAGAGAATCGATAGCAACTGAGGCGGCATTCCAAAAAGGTCCAGTTTAGCCCACAAAATTGACCTGTCTACAAGGTCAAATGCGGTAGTCAGGTCAATAGATGCGACATAAACTGGACTGTTGCCAGGAGTCCATGCAGTATTTTGTAGAATGTTAATTATTAGGCCTCCTGCATCAGTGCCTACATTCTTCCTGAATCCGAATTGATACGGTGATAAAATTTTAAATTTGTCAATCCATGTCTGGATATGTTCCAGGACAATTCCTGCAAAGATTTTCGAGTCGACAACTAAAAGGGCTATATGCCTATAGATACCCGGTACAGTCCTGTCCCCTTTTTTATATATGGGAATAATGTAAGACATTTTCCAACTGGATGGCAGATTCCTTGTGCGAATAACGTCTTTGTATAACAGAAATAACATTTTAGCCCATAGTCTGGGGTTATCTTTCATGACATTGTTACTAAGCCGATTCGGCCCGGCGCCCTAGAGGATGCGCATCTGGTGATTATATTTTCAACATCGTTAACCCCAAATGTGATGTTCCATGGGGTATTTGCAATGTAAAACGGGGGATTCCAGGTTCCGGTTGGGGTGGAGTATAATACTCCAAAATGTCCTACCCATTTCTCTTCACTTACGCAAGTTGTTAAGGCTTTACTCTGTGAATACCCGGTCTTATTAATTAAAGTCCAGAACCTGCGGGAATTCACTTCCTTAAGAGATGACAACATATCTGTAGCGTCCTCCTGATATAATTGAGCTCTTAAGCATTTGGCTTTTGTTTTCCATTTATTTTTTGCACGATTTAAGTCCCTCCAGTCTATATTCGCTAGGCCTTGTTTGTGGGCACTTAGTATGCCTTGTATTTCGCGATTTCGTTTTTTTTTTTAAGGCATTGCATCTCTTCAGAAAATGCATGTTTATGGGGCTCTTGTCTCCTCAGAACTATTTTATTATTTTCTTTCTTTAATTTTGAGTGAATTGCAGAAGAGACGTACCCCGAGAAAGAGTTGTGGGTATACAATGATTTTTTGTGCCCGAAAGTAGAGCAATCAAAATCCTCCTGAAAATATCTATTTATTTTGGCTATATTAGCCTTGTGCCACACAACTCTATTATGTTGGGCTTTAGGGAGTACCTGAACATCGTAAACAGGGTCCTTACCCACGCTTTCCATCATTGCCATTGTAACAGTCAACATCTTGTGATCACTTTCCATGGAATCAATCAGGGTGAATCCCTCGATAAGAGCAAAGGTTTTTGTACAGACAAAAATATAGTCTATAGTGGAGCTTTATTGGAGTTTAAAGGCAAATCTCTTACTATGGGTGAGTCACTTACCAAATTATTCCCAAAACCGGGGAAGGAAGACACTGATTGCTCTTCAGACCGTCCAATCTCATTATTAAATATTGACTCAAACATTTTTGGCAAAATCTTGCCGGCCCGTCTAGCAAATGTCCTCCACTCCCTCATTGATCACGACCAGACTTGCTTCATCAAAGGGAGATCCCCCTCCAGCGTACATTCAAAGGGCTATCAATCAAACTGACCTCAACTCTCGCTCTAACTCATTCTTAAATCTAGTGGGCCTCGATGCCAACAAGCCATTTGACAAGGTTGACTGGCGCTTCCTCTGCGGAAGTATGGCAAAGATGGGCTTTGGGCCCAACTTCATGACTTGGTCCAAAGCTACACTAAGCCATCCTACAGCCAATCTGAGGGTCAAGGTCACTACTCGCCACAATTACGTGGGCCGTTCAACAGGGGTGCCCTTATCCCCCACCCTCCCTGCTGTTCTCCTCTTTAACGAGCCGCTGGCCATAAGGATTAGATCTAATTGCAATATCACAGGAGTCACAGTCGATAGATGGCTATACACATAAAATCGCAGTAGATGCCAATGACGTTCTCCTCTTTCTCTCCAAGACAGACACCTCAATGCTTGCGGTATTGACAGAACTCGCAAGCTTTGAGAAGGCAGCGGGCTTCTCTATCAACTATACCAGATCTAAAGATTTGAATATTATAGAAAGTGAAACTATTTGAACCCCCCTAAAGCACAAATGTGTGCTACAATAGGAACCCACTGCCCTAGAATACATAGGGGCTAGAATTCCTAGGAAAACCAAACAACTCCTCCAAAACAACATCACCACGCTGCTTATTGATCTCGCTGCTCACTTTGAGAGATGGAGCTTTCAGGAGATCTCCTGGATAGGCAGAAATCATGCCTATAAAAGGAATGTGGTTCCAAAACTGCTGTATGTCTTCTGCAGTCTTGCGATCAAGATACCATATCACCTTCTGAATCTGTTACAATGAAAGATGTTTCATTTTATCTGGCGGGCCTGGGCCCCAAAGGGTAGCCAGAAGCGTCTTGAATCACCCACCGCACCTTGGAGCCCTGGGTGTCCCGGACATTAATCAATAACTCATCGGTGCTGAAGTGGCACATATATTTGATTGGATACATAATCTGCAGGATAACGGCTGGGTGGACCTCAAGCATATCCCATTGGGGATCCCATTAGCCAACCTATTTTTCCTGGGAAGAAACGTGTGCATGTCCGCTGGTAGGCCATAAATGGCCACCAAGTATTCCCTATATTACTGGGACAAGGCCCAAAGGCTTTGGCAGATATCTCTGGGGGTAAGGCCACTCTCCCCACTGATGGGAAATCCTGATTTCTTCCCAGGACTCCATGGAGAGGCCTTCGCGAGGTGGGTGGAAGCCGGACTGTCAAGGCAAGGGATCTGTTACCTCCAGGGCCTTCCACTGGTATTCGAGGAGTTAAAAGAAAGGTTCGGCCTCCCTGAATCAGAGAGATTCTGGTACATACAATTACATCACTAGATCACAGGGGGGGCGATCAAAGTAGGCAGGGCTAGGCAGGCCACCCCTCTCGAAATCCTCAGTCAGGACAACAAAGAGAAGGGGAAAATATCCAAACCTTTCCGACTCTTTAACACAGCTAAAATCAAAGACATTTTCCCCTAAATGCGAAAGTGTGAAGATTAACTTATGATATGATATGATATTTATAACGCGCCTATACACAAGTGTTTCAAGGCGCGAAACTTAAGGTAGAGATCCCCATCGAGTCCTGGATGTCCATCTGTGCCACTACCACAAAGACCTCCATGTGTACGACCACAAAAGAATGCCTAATAAAATCCTCTTGAAGTGTACTATGACCCTAAACGTGTACATGGCTTCATTACCGTTCAATCCCCTTTGTGCTGTAAGGACTGTGGCTCAGTGGGCGACTGGGAGGATATCATAGCCACCATAAAGGCTAAGGCAGGGGTTCAGCTCCCGATCAATCCAGTTGTTCTGATTTTGGGCTTCATGAGGGACTCGGGAGGGGATTCTGCGATCCCCCACTTATCGAAAAACTAATCTTACATGTACTAAACACAGCTAGGCTAATGGTGGCCCAATGCTGGGAGGATCCGGGGGGCAGCAATGCCCTTTTGGTGTTTATTGGCAATGGTCTTGTTATGTTCTTTGGTTTCCTGGAGTCCCTCCTTAGCTCTCATGTGACTAGCAGCAATTTGAGTCAACAATTTGTCTAGAACAGGAAGGTTAGTTGGAGGCATGACAGAAATAGGGAGAGTTCTTGGATGGATACCTAACAAACAGTAGAAAGGGCTCATATTGGTAGCCGTGTGTATTGTGTTGTTGTAGGCAAACTGCAGAGGTATTATTACATTGTATGGTTGAGCCGCTTTGTCTGCCCATTGGTCTGGGGTTGATATCCTGAAAAAGTGCTGTTTCGATGCCCAATGTTCTGCACAGTGTTGACCAGAAATGTGAGGTGTATTGCAAACTTCGATCTGTTGTGATGGAAAGTGGAAGTCCATGTAATCTAAGGATATCTTTGAGAAAGATAGCGACCATCAATGGAGCAGACGGAATACAGGGTAGTGGAGAGTAATTAGACATTTTGATAAACGAGTCCACCGTTACCATGATTACTGTATTGCCTTTGGAAGGAGGCAAGTCGACAACAAAGTCTGAAAAGATATGAGTCCAGGAGCCTTTCGGTACAGGAGGTTGTAGCAGTTTTCCTACAGGCTTATGTGTGAAATATTTGTTCCGTGTACATATGGGGCAAGACATGATGTACTCCTTGGCGTCTTTCTTTATAGTGGGCTGCCAGATGGTGTGGGATATGAGATCGATGGTACCCGCCACGCCTCTATGCCCAGCTGTAGAGTTATCATGACACATAGACAAGACCTTTCTTTGCAAGTGGGATGTTGGTATGATCAGGTGGTTCTTATAGAAAACTGAGATCTAACTTCATAGTAAGTAGTCTTCTGTCCTTAGGATCTATAGGTGGAAGTGGGCCCAGGAAGGCCAGATGAAGCTGGTCTAAAAAAGTATTCACTGTGAATATGACTTGTTTGTTTCCTAAGATCTTCTCCAAAGAAGGAGGTGTTCTGTCGTCTTCATATTATCCTAGAGAAAGAGAATCCTCTATTATGTTTTGACTTCTTTGAGGTTAGGTGACAACAAAATCGTACTGTGAATACAAATAGGCCCATCTTGCTTGTCAGCTGTTGTGATACTGTTTGTTGTAAGATCTTGAGATTTCTGTGATCCGTACAGACTTCAAAAGGATGACCGCTCCCAAGAACAGATGCCTCCATTCAGTACAAACTGTCCGGATGGCCAGCAATTCCTTTTGGATGACCAAATAGTTTGTTTCACTGGTATTCAGGGTTCATGAGTAAAAGGCCACTGCCTGTTCCAGCTTATCGCTACCAATCTGTTTGAGTACAGCTGCAGTAGCTCCATAGGATGTGTCAATTTCCAAAATGAAAGGTTTAGCTTGATCGGTTGCATAAGGATAGGAGTGGGACAAAACGCCCTTTTCATGATCTGAAAGGCTGCTTCAGTTTCTAGACACCAGATGAATGGTACGTCTTTCTTCAAGAGGAGGGTGACAGGACGAATTATCTTGGAAAAATCCTGTATGAACCTATGGTAGAAATTGGCCACCCCTAAGAATCGTGGATTTCCTTAACAGACTTAGGGGTTGGCCATCTGGTTATAGCTGAGGTCTTTCGAGGATCCATCTCTATTCCTTGTTTGGAGAGTATAAAACTGAGGTAAGAGATGAAGTGAACCTCAAACAGACATTTTTCCGGTTTCACCATGAGTTGATTTTATTGAAGTCTTTGTAACACTTCTGAGAGATGTTGATGATGTAAATCCAGGGAAGCAATAAAAAAAACAGGATATCATCAAGGTAGATGATCACATGCTGGAAGAAGATATCCGCAAAGAGGCGGTCTATAAACCTCTGGAAGACTGCTGGTGCATTCACCAGGCCGAATGGTATTACCTGATACTCATAATGCCTGATTGATCCCCCTCCTTTATTCAGAGAAGATGGTACACTCCTCGAAGGTCTAGCTTGGTGAAAACGATGGAACCCTGCACAGCTTCAAGGATGTCATTGATTAAAGACATGGGGTAGCGATCGTTGATAGTAACTTGATTTAAGCCTCTGTGATCTATGCAAGGTCTGAGGTCACTGGTATCCTTTATTGGTATAACAAAATAAAGAAGCTCCTGCAGAAGACTTGGATTCGCGAATTAGACCATTCTGAAGATTGTTATCCAGATATTTCCTCAAAACTTCCTTCTCTGAATGCGAGAGGAAATATATGCGACAAGGCACCACCGAGTCTGGGTAGATATCAATTGAGCAGTCCTCTGGTCGATGGGGCAGTAATTTTCGAGGTATTCTATCCACAAAGACATCCATAAAGGCCTGGTACGCTTCAGGAATGCTATTGATCTCTTGTATAGTGGAAGAGTGTATGACAGGACCCAGAAGCGAAGCGGTATCAACCGCGGCACTTGAAGGTACATGGTTCCATTGTTTCAATCATTGCTCTGAATTGAAACGTATCTGGTTAGAAGCCCAGTCAATAGTCGGGTTGTTTTTCCACAGCCAGGCGATACCCAAGATGATGGGGAAGTGAGCTGCTTGAATAATATCAAAGGTTACCTCTTCTTGATGGTAATTGAGTCATCAAGATGCTTCTAGACTTCTTGAAACCCGAACTTAGTGGCCTCCCATCCACCCCTTCAAAGGGTTGATTGGTCATCCGACCGTTCAAGATGATGTTGTTTGCTTCTGCCCATTTTATATCCACAAAGAGACCTGTGGCTCTGCTGTCCAAGAGGGCAAGGGATTCTACATATCTTTCAAATGCTAATGTCAAAATCACTCTGAGATCTATGAGGTGGTCACTTTCCTTAGAAGGATGGTAAGTGGGACTTGTTCCAAAACCCTGATTCACCGTCCCTTCTAGGATTGGGGTTCGAACTGTCCCTGTTTCCTGGGAGTGACTTCCGGACAATCCCTCAAGAGGTGTCCTCGGGCCCCACAGTATAAACATAGTACCTGATCTCTTCTTCTTTGTCTGCTGGAGTGAGGGGTCCTCTGGCTGTTCAGTTTTGCATGGGTTCCTCGGTCGTTGGTGTCTCTTTAGAACTGGAAGCGGTGGCTTGGAGACAACTTGAAAAAGATCCTCTTTTCTTCTCTTCGTTCTTCTTGTCTGTGTTCTATCTGAAGAACTAGAGACACTAAATCGGCCAAAGAGGGGTGACGGGCGATATGGCTAGTTCGTCCTCAATGTCTTCCAACAGATGAAGATGGTATACTGAGCTGATTCAGGCCAGCTGGCTTCTGCAGCTAATTTCTTGAATGCCTGAACAAACCCGGGATAGGTGGCTACAAATGGACTGGCAGAACATTTCTTGAATGTGGTTATTTAGGAAAACACGTCTTGAGCACCTTGTCGTATATGTATAAGAGGGACTCATAGACATTGTATATTAGTTCTTGTCGCTCAAACATATCTCTCAATGCCTGAACAAACCCGGTATAGGTGGCTACAAATGGACTGGCAGAAAATAGCAAATGGGTAGCCCAAGACAATGCACTTCCCGTCATATTAGAAATCATAAATCCAATCTTCGCCTTGTCTGAAGAAAAAGTAGTCTCACGAAACAAAAAGGACAGTACAGGCATCCAGAAATTATTTTACCAGTCTTGAAGTACCGCCACATTTGCCACAAGTTAAGGCCCGCAAAGGGGCATACGTAGTCAATGCATTCCATGCAGTAAGCAGATGATGCAAAGGGGCATTCTCCGCTTTCAGATTCTGGACCTCAATGGACAGAGCCTGTACTGCATTAAGAAGGTCTTGTAATTGAGCCATCTCAGGTGGTAATTCTGGCGTTGAAAACTCTCACCTGCGAGTTTGGTGGCACCTTCTTTAGGTGGAGTCTGCCGAGAAGTGGATTCAGACTTGCCTTTCTTCTTGTCCCTCAGATGCTCCGTGAAGAGGTAAGTTCGGTCCTGATTTGCCACTACGATGTGTCCCTGGGGCACAGAGGAAACACTGGGCCGGACAAGCAGGACAACGCCTCAATATTGCGGAAAAAGCTGGAAATGGCATAACAAATCCCAAGGATGTTAAAAAAAACTCAGCATCACAGGCTGAGGAGGCGTTCCTTAAAAGTGGTGAGTAACCAATGCCTGTATAACCTAGCAGAGCAGGAACCAGCCAAGTTAGTATACAGGGCAAGAAAGCGGGCAGGGAGCCTGAAAAACAGGAGAGAGCAGAGGATTCCAACACAGAGGACAGAAAAGGGAGCGGGAAAGCATAGAATAAAACTAGCATCTACCCTGCAGTAAATGAAGGGTTGCAACACTGCGATCCGATGGAGAGAACAGCTGAAATCCTGATCGGTGGGCGCCATATTGGACAACACCAAACCAGCACAGCACGATGCCGGTTAACGTGATGGAACTGTCAACCTCCTTTCCTCCATCAGTGCCACAGTGACCATCGCGTCACTGTAACACACACTAGCATTTTGCGTTCTTTTTGGTTTGGGCATTGCCCTATTGCCCTGTAGGCCAGTCTGAGCCAGATGTATAGTATTGGTTTAAAACTCTATCCAGGAGCTAGTCTTTGCCTACCTAGCCGCCTCCTACCCCCGACACCCCCCACCTCACAAACTATGTTCTCGCCTCCTTCTCAAGCACTCCGTCCCTCCCCTCATCAGTGGTCTTCCCTACCTCCTAAAATCAAAAGCACCACGCAAATTTGCCTGTTTAAGTTGGACTTCAAGCTCCATCTCCTCCTCCTTGAAGCGGCATCCACACTGTCCCAACTCCTTTCCCCTCATTGGCCCCCTCTCCAATTCCACCAATGCATGCTTTTTGACATCTCACGGTTCTTACACCTCCCTAGTGCCCTGTATGTTTGCATTGTTCCCATTCCACGTCCTTCCCCACCCGTAACATCATCTGATTCATTATCCCTTTCAGATTTCCGCTTGTAAGGTAGCCACTCACAGGGACTGTCCCAAGTGCTGTATGCAGCTGTGCATGAGTTTCCCATTGAAACGCAGGTGCTATATAAGACCCCTAAAAATAAAGAGTTGGGTTCCTTTGTGCCTCCCTGGACTGAATGATTATATTAAAAACCTCTCTGCTCTAAACAGTATCAATGCGCGCTCATTAAAATGTAGCTAAGAAAATGCTGACTGAAAAACTAAAGGGGAAACCCAGGGGGAAAGAAGTCTAACCGGTCGTCCCTGGACCTCTAGGCTACAAAACAAACAATAGGACTGGTAGCTCTATAATCCCTCCTTTCTGCAGAACCAAGAAAAGAAAAGACTGCAATCTTTACTCTAATTAGCCAAGACTGCAGTCTTTACTCTAATAAGCCAAGACTGCCGTCTTTACTGTAATAAACCAAGACTACAGTCTTTACTCTAATAAAGGACAGTGACACACACATATGTAATGTACTTAGCTGCTACCTAGCAACTGCAAAGGGTATCAGGTAATATTATCCCCATCAATAATGTTGTTTTTGTTTTGCCACCCCGAGTGGGATGAGTATGCCCAGACGTGCGGCATGTGCCTGCTGGGCCTAGAGACCCAAGCTACTCCTCACTGATGAGGCCCAACAAGGCCAAAATATGATTGGGGATGCTTGTGGTCTCGTGCAGATGGGATGTGACCTAGCAGTTTGGGGTGGGCTGCCTCTTTTGGGGTGGGACCAAGCCTGATTTGCATATGATTGATTGTTTTTGAAATTTCTTAAGAGCAACGGCCACTAAAAGGTATCTTGGCGCTAGAGAGTGAGGTAACGTCCCGTATGAAAAACCACTAGAGGAGAACAGCTGACTAGAAAAGAAGTGTCTTAATCGCTTTCCTAAAGGCAATATGATTTGAGAGTTTCTTTAGGGAAGGTGGAAGTTCGTTCCATAGTCTCGCTGCAACTATAGAGATGGCTCTACCTGCAATCCTCGTGAGGCGATAGAGGGGCATGATGAGCAGATCAGCCGAAGCCAAGCGGAGTTGATGATTGGGGTAGTAGTGTGTAAATTTAGTCTGTAGGAATTCTGCACCTAGACCGTGAGTGGCTCGATGCACTATGTATAGAACCTTGAATCTTATATGCTGGTTCACAGGCAGCCAGTGTAACGATCGCAGGACCGGGGATATGTGGGCTCCGTAAGGAGTGCTAGTTGCCATCCGGGCCGCCAGATTTTGCAGACGTTGCAGTCTTTGGATAAGCCTCTTTGGTTGGGCTAAATACAAGGAGTTGCAGTAGTCCAGCCGAGATAATATCAACGCAGCTACCACAGGAGGGCGTAGAGGCGCAGGAATTAAAGGGAGAACCTTCTTCAAAATTCTCAGCTAGAAGTGCCCCGTCTAACATACAGTCGTGACGTGATTAGCCATAGAAAGGGAAGCCGAGAGAACTACACCTAGATTTTTTACTTTGCTCACCCGCGACGGGAGAACACCAAGAGAAGGGGGCCAAAAAGAGGATATCCAAAGTGAGGGATCTGGGGGACACCCAACCACCAAGACCTCTATCTTGTCTCCGTTCAGTTTGAACCAATTGTGGTTCATCCATTCGCCCATGGCCGCATATGGTCTTTCCTCTTCTGTAATCGCTTGGCAGGTGAAGAACAATGTTCTGGAGGGTTGCCCAGAGCAATGCCAGAGGTTAGGATTAATTCTAAACCTTCCAGCCATCACCTCTTTGTTTTGCCATACATATAGTCACTGGCAAACGGCATAGGTGACATTATTTATGGGGCTAATTTATGGGGTAAATGGGAGCAGGAGTTGCAGGGGTGTCCCCCGCTCCCTTTATAAAAAATATGGGAGTTGCAGGGGTGTCCCCCGCTTGTTCCATATGGTAATGGCGGACATAGTGGCTAACACTGAGGCCTTGGGAAAGAAAACTATGTACCAGACATATGCCAGCCAGGCATTTGCCCAAGGACAAGTTTGCTCTTATTTAACAAAATTACTTTCCATAAATCTCCATCGCTTTATAGTGTACTTGCGATTTAATGTACTTCCAACGCAAGAACACACAGGTAGATGGACGAAATTGCCTCGCTATCATAGACTATGCCGTCTTTGTAAAGTGCACATTGAAACGGCTCGACATCTGTTGACACAGTGCAAGATCTTGCCGCTCATTATTATGCTGGCTATAAGGCTTTTGTACATGATATCTCGGCAATAACTGGCAGTCAATTTTGGAGTGCTATATTGGGTGTGGAATCCATTGTTACGATGGGAGCCGCATATTATGTGTGGAAGGTGGCCTTGCAACAAATTCTAAAGCTTAGTAGTTAGTTGGAAGTACAGTGACCTTTTCTGCTCTGTGTTATCAGTGACTGTGATTTAATGAATGTGTTAGGTTTTATTAATGTATTATCAAAGTTTTTATTGAGAATGTTCTCTTTTCATCATGTAATCTTTTATCTATCATAATTTTATGACTATATGTGTTATTAAATTGGCGAAAGTTTTGTAATTAACCAAATGCTAAACAAAAAAAAAGAATGAAAAATAAATATGGTAATATCGCCACAAAAAACTGTGCCATTCTTGTATGGCGACATTTTTGCAGGGATATTATCACATGGAACCCTGCAAAGTTGTTGATCATGCTAAAAGAACGCACAGTTGGGTATCAAAAAATTTAACATAACAATTAATTCACAATGAGATACTCAGAAACTGTAAACATATGACTGGTGCAGTATGAAATGTAAGAATTTTCTTTTTAAAAAGAGCAATATACTAATGCTCTAATTGAACCCAACATGTTTCTTTCTGCTATTACACAACAAAATGTTGTTCGTTCAGGGGAAATTCTTCAGGGGAATATTTGCAGGGTAGATATGTCACTGTGGTTCTTATTTCATTGCTGATAACACTTTTCATTTGTGTTTTCCTTCCTTCGTGGGGCTCGGAGTGTCTGATTTAACTATGTCAGTGGAGCCGTGGGGGTCTTAATCCGCTGTACCAGTAGTGTCATATGGTACACCGTCCGTTTAATGGAATGTATGGCTCTCTGCGTGTGACTGTCGGCCGTCCATATCCTCACATTGGGGGATAACTTTATTCACACTCTTCACGGTTTTGTTCTAACCTTATTCGTTAGTACTAGCTCTCATGTCGAACCGTCTTTATTTATTCAAATTCTACCCTCCATACGTAGGATACACAATGTAATCTGTTCATTTATCAACCGATTCCCGGTGGATTAAAAATTGCTTAGTGGAATTGTTGCTCTCCAGTGGCTGGGGTTGTGGGGCCGACGTCTCGATTTGCTACAGCCAAGAAAAGGCCACCTGTTGGCAAGAAGGGTGCCACAGCATCTCTAGTCATCACAATCACCATTGCCCCCCAGTGATCATGCCCCCTCCCATTGCCCCAGTGCAATCAATAGGAAAAGAGTGGGAATTACAGCATTTGACTCTATGTTCCTCACCTGTGGGCCTGTGCAAATACCCTACAAATAATTGATGGTGGATTAGGGTTTGATTTTGTGAAGAAAGGAATCTCCTGTTAGTTTGATTAACCCAATTAAATCGCCAACAGCGCCCTGCCAACGTTCCCAAAGTTTGCTCTGCATGTTTAGGGTGCATTGATCCATTTGACTGCAGACTGTGCCCCCGCTGCTGTCGCGAGCGATTGGCGCACAGATAGCCAGAGCACACAGATCCTTTGGACTCTGCAGTGGCCCGGTGGATGTGACCGGACCCAGGCATTGTGCCCATTGCAGAAACTGAAGTCCCTGATGGCTTGCATGCAAAATTGGAGGAGAAGACGGGGGGGTACACGAGGAAGGGCTGCTCATGAACGTTTGGCATTGTGCGTGCTGAGGAAAAGGAGGCTTAGGGCCTCTTTACAATGATGGTGGTCAGGATAAAGGCAAGTGGGATTTCAAATACCTCCTACTTTTAAAGCACCACGCAGTTAAAGGTTGACATTGGATGGGCTATTGAAGGAAAAAACGGGCATATATGGGTAATTACCCCATGCAGTACTTTCATGACGTATATATTCCATGAAACCCCAAACTATTATTAGGTGGGCATTTTAGATATTGAAGGAATTCGAAGTACCACTCGATTGTGCAGGTACCAACACATCTGTCATGAGGCCCTCGCTTTTAAATGCCATGTTTAGTCTCTCAAACGACAAGGCATGCTGTTACCCTCTGATGCGTTTGTAAATTCACCCACAAACGTCTTGTACTATAAATTAAAACATAGTAATTTCATTGCACTAATAGTTGGTGTTTATTATTATTAATACTTTTTTTTACCCAGCGCCATCCCACCACCACAATAGTCTCAAAGCGTGTAACCCTTGTCCGAGTTAAGGGGCATGAAGTCCTGCCCGGGGACAGCACGTCCTTACGCCCTTTAAGATGAATAGACAGGAAACTGATGAGGTGTAAGAGAAGAAAATAAAATGTCTTCACTTAAAACCTGATTCTGGGGCAGGAGAGGCTGTGTCAGGAGGGGGGGTGTCTATAGCCCCGGATCTTGTGGTTGTAGCCCCAGATAGAAGCTCAGGAGCTACAACCAAAAGACTGGCTAGGCCGAGTCCTGCCCGTCCCAACATTAGAGTAGCCCCAGATCTTTTCCGGACGTAGCAACACCTCTGTTAAGAGTGCCTGGGGCCTGAAACCTCCAGATGTTTTGGAGTACGACTCCCATGATCCCTCACCATTGACTATGCTGACTAATACTGGGGATTTTTAGCATAAAACACCTGGAGAGCCAAAGGTTGCAGACCCCTGCACTACTCTGTGATAGGCATGGGTGTCTCACAGATGAGAACTGACACGTATTGTTAGAGACTTATAGAAGATGCCAGTGCTGGGATAGGTCAGGACCCTAAGCACCAAATCGTTCCATTTCGACAAAGCAGTCAATCTAGTCCCTGCTGAAACAGATCGCACAAGTGCCTTTTAAACAGTGGTAGATGTGTACCGAAAAAAGTAGTGGCAGGGAAGAGGGTAGGCGGAAGCATAGTGCAACATGTGACAAGGTGTTGCAGTCAGGGCACTGCAATAGTCTAAGTGACGAGTTAAGGCTCCAATTACAACTTAACACTTGCACAGGGACATGAATGGACAAATCCTCTTTATAGAATGGTGAATATGGTCATAAAAAGTAGAGGGATGGTAAACAGAAAAAACGGCAGTGGAACACCGCTCCCGCCCGTTCCCGCTCACTTCGATTGCTGCTCTTTCACAAGAGGTGTTGCTCAGCCCTGACTGAAAGGCAGCATTCTCATCGCATTCATCTCTCCTACTATTGGATAGAAAGCCTTGCCAGTGTGTTCACCATCTCATGACCAAGATGGCGACTGTCTGGTTGCAGCTTAAGGGTACAGCATGGACAACAAGGAGCATCGTGTATTGATACAAATACCAGAGCTTTCCTTGGCTTCATTACTGGCACTCATAAAAAAGCACAACAGCGAATACCCATGAGATATTGGACCGCTGCTTAGCATCCTTGTGACCCTTTCTGTGGTTTTGATTTTGGGTGAGAGGTTCCCCTGGACAGGTACAGCCTATTATCTTCTGTCTAAAACTGCAATGGAGCTGTGTCCTTGATTCAGTGGTGGCAGCATTTCTTACTTCAGTTTTGGCTCCTAAAGCGCCACCTTGTGAGGCAACACCGTTTCCATGGAAGTGTAAGTAAGAGGAAGTGATCATGCAAGGGTAGGGTACAGCCTCCAGGTGCCCTTTGGCTATGTGACCCTCCCATTCAACCGCCAAAGCCATGCTTCAAAATGTCGCCTGGAAGGGAGTATATGGGGGGGGGCGGTTCTTTAAGAATGGGTGGCGCTTAGGCGTTCCTTTGTGATGAGTAACAATCAGCCCTCTGCTCCCTTCCCTTCACCCCTGCCCCTCCTCACAACCGAGGGACTTCACTACAGAGCACAATACAATACAGGGGTACGATATACACTACAAGATACCTTATTGGCATGACAAGTTGTACAAATATCGCCACAGTATATTCAGCCGATGCATATATATATATATATATATATATATTTCCCTCCCTTCCGTGGAGATCTATTAAGTTTTCTGCTTTCTCCTGAAGTCCACATTGCTTTATGCACTTGGCATGCATGCGCGTATTGTGCTGTCCTCTCTGCTAAGCTGTTCTTGTTACTTGCAAAGAAGTCCCTATTCTTGCAAAATGTGGGGAACAATGTTTTAGAATATCTCTGAATGCAGGACAACGCAGGGTAAAGTGTCTCGTTTTCTACTTCTCCTAATTCACATCGCTGACAGATCCTGTCCTCCCCCCAGCTTCTGGTTTGAGTGGTGTGTTGGCCATTCTCCATGTCTATGCTTTTTTTTAAAAACAAAAAATAAGTGAATCTGCAAGTTTGAGGTTTTGCCCCAAAGACCTGCAGCATTCCCTCTAGTTGTGCCGCCCTATTTCTGCTCTCCAGGACATTGTGTGTTCCTTCTTCAGGGCCAGCCTCTCCGCCTATCGCTGTTTTCCCTGGCTGTCAAACTGTGGGGCAGTGCTGATGAAAGACCACAACTCAGTCACATATTGACCGAGGGTTGGCAGAGGGTTCTTCTACTTGTTGGTGCTGCAGTGTCTCGTAGTGTCAGAGGTGTGGGCCACATCTCCTGGTATGACGGCAAACTGTGCTTTTGGATGCTGAGCAGCAGGGGGAATGTGACTCGTTCCGCCCTGCAGCCATCGGTTGCGCAGTTTCTATGCCCATGAAGTGCATGCTTCCAGAGCTAGAGGTGCAGGAATTCTGTGGAAGATGTGTCCCATTATGTGTGCTCTTAGTGCCACACCCCACACCTCACTCCGGTAAATTAGGATAGGGTTAATGGTGCTGTCAAAAGGGTTTAACAATAATTGTTACAGGTGCCCTCTTGATGGCGTAAAATGCACAGGCATGTTCTTCAAACGTTTTTATTGGCAGTGTATAACTCCCACATACACTTATTCTTAGCCCTAGATAAGTATAGACTGTAACATGCTGATCCTCTGTGCCATTAAGTGATAGTTTGAATGTGTTGCTCTTTGTGACAGGGTCTTGGGCATGGCAAGGACCCCATTGAAGCTGAAGCAGGCGGCCAACCATAGCTAGACCTTCCCTAGAAGTGGTCTGGTGGAATTAAGAGTGCCCCCTGTCCCTCGCTGTCATGGGCCAGCACATGTATGTGTGTGTCTCTTTCTCTGTCTCAATGCCTATCAGCCTCTGTCTGTTCCCGAGAGCCCACAGTCACCCACATTCACTAGACTCCTCAGAACTCTGTGATGGATAATGGTTCCAAGGAAGAAACACCCGCCAGATAAAAACTACAAGCACCACAGTGCACCTAGCTCCAATGGACAAGACACGACCAAGAACAGGAATGAAAAAGTGGTGGCCCCAATGACAATAGACTATCCATGTAGGCTGAGAAGGGGGCTTGGCAAAAGGCCCTTATGAAGACTTCCTGGTGAAGTCCCAGCCAAAAGAGAAGCCGAGAGGAGGTGGAATAGGCTCAGCCAGAGATTTGCCCAGGGAATCAGCTGACTTGGTTAACGAATGAGGAGAGAGAAAACATTCTAGGCAGAAAGGGGGAGGCACATACAAATCCAGCAGATTAAGTCTGCAATGAGAGGCGTTTGGGGGAGGTCAGGGGAGCTAAAGAAAGACAAAGAGATCAGAGAGGAGGGTGTAGTAGGTGGAGGAGGACTTGGATGAGACATTGTTTGGAGAGAGTGAAGGTAAAGTCTTGAAACTGACGGTGGTGGGGAGGGGGGTACCAATTCAGTAGTTTGTGTGTGTGAGTGAGAGAGCAATTGAAGATAATTTGGAGGGAGTGCAGGAGGGGGTGTTTAGAGTAGGAGGAAAGTAGAGACAGGAGTAGGAGGGAAGTGAGAGACAGGAGGGTGGAGGACAGTAGATAGGGATAGTGTGGGGGTGGGTGGTGGCAAGATTTGGATGGAGCTGAAAAATAGGCCCCAGGGGAAGGAAGAGAGAGGTAAGCCAGGGAGATGGAATGTAAAGAGGAGACAGTTCAGGAGGATGTCAGTAAATAAGGGTATGTATAGTAGGGCTAGCCTAGACAGTATCATTCACCAAACCTGTTTCAGTACAGAGCTCTACTAGCAGTACTAGGGAAGCAGGAGCCCCTTCAAAGGATGTGGGAATGGGTACACTGAACACCCCTAGTCTTGGAGCCCCAATTGATTCTTTTTGCCTATATTTTTGTAAAAAAAAAACAAAGTGAAAACGCCTGGTCTTGTCTTGTGACTCATTGAGAACTATGTCATAAGTGGTGTCATTGTGGGATAGTTTAGGTCCCGATACAGTGATTGCCCACAAAAGTAACACAGAGGTAGGGATAAGTACCAACGGGCGTGTTCCCATCAAGATACTGGGTTTTGATTGGGTTGACATAGAGTTTCAAGGGCGGAGAACCAAGGGTAAACTCTATGTGGCGCACAAGGGTGATCCGGTCGTAGGATGGGACGAGCAGGCTGCCCTGGAAATAGAGGTTTGCCCAGGGAAAGCTGTCCCAGTTTTAAGTGTGAGTAAAAGAAGTGGGAGCGGCAAGGATTTGGCTGCGCCCTTGACGGCGGAGTTACTTCAAAACAGGTTTCCCACTGTTTTTACATCCAGGTTAGGCAAGTTGCAGGGTTTTTGCACACAAGATAGTTTTAAAAAGAGGTGCCACTCCTGTTGTACTCAAAGTTCGACGTGTCCCCATTGCTGCCCGAGACTCACTCAAGGCGGAGCTTGACAAGCTCATGGAAGCAGGAGTGATTGAGGAAGTGGAGTCATCAGAGTGGTTGGCTCCTGTGGTTCTGGCACGCAAATCTGATGGGGGCATGAGAATGTGTGTCGACCTCAGAGTCTTAAATTGTAACACCTGGATCGACAGGCATAATTTGCCGAACATCAGCGAGATACTCTCTTTGGTGGGGGGGCATCCTGTTTTCCACCTTTGACCTCTCATGTGCCTATCATCAGATAGTCCTTCACAGCGAATCACGCCCGCTCACCTCTTTCATCACCCCGTTTGGGGCATTCCGTTTCTGCCGAATGCCCTTCGGTTTGGCACCGCTTCTGCTGTCTTCCAGAGAGTTATGCAAAAGTTGTTCACAGGTGGCAGCGGTGTAGAATACTTAGTCTGGGGAAGCTCTCTTAAGGAACACGATGAAAGAGTCTTGCAGGTCATGGGTGTGTTAGAAAGGAGTGGTCTCACAGTTAAGATGAGCAAGTGCAAGGTGGGTGTGGAGAGTTTGACTTGCCTAGGACATACCTTAGATGCTGAGGGGGTTCATCCTAAAGAGGAATTAGTGAAGGTTTTGCGTGACGCTCCTCCCCCAGTCAATAAAGACCAGTTGAGATCCTTTATGGGTCTAGCTGAGTATTACAGCAGATTTGTACCAGCGTATTCTGACAAAACTGTTGCCATGAGGGCATTACTCAAGAAAGGTGCACATTTTGATTGGTCTGATCAGTGTCAGAGTGAGTTTGAGAACTTGAAGGTGGACGTAGACCAAGCTCCTTCCTTGGCGACCTTTTGTCCGTCGAGAAAAACTGTCTTAACTGTGGACGCCAGCGAGTATGGTGTTGAGGCAGTGTTGGAACAGTGGGAGGGTGGCACATTCCGCCCCATTGCGTTTGCATCCAGAGTGCTTAAAGAGGCAGTGCGTAGATACACTGTGATCGAAAGGGAGGCCTTGGCTGCTGTCTGGGCCTCAAGGCATTTTAGAACCTTCCTATGGGGTGTTGAGTATACACTGTGCACTGATCACAAGCCATTGGTACATGTTTTAACCACCAAGGGGTTATCCTAGGCGTCCTCCAGGGTCATGCGTTGGATGGCTGATATGGGAGAATTTAATTTTAAAGTGGAGTACGTGCCCGGTCAAAGGAATGCTGTTGCCGACTGTCTATCCCGTTTTCCGCGTCGGGGGGATGCTGATCAAATACAGGAATTGACCAGTGACGATTGCACCTTGGTAGCTGGTGTCACTCCCGCCATTTGCGAAGAGGTATGGAGCGAGGAGTGCAGTCTGGATCCGGTATTGATTAGTATCAGGTCGGCCCTTAGAACCGGAGTCTGTGATGAGGAATTGTCAAAGTTGTTTGGTCATGTGTGGCCAGAGTTGTCTGAGGGTCCTTGGGGTATCGCTAGGGGTTTAAGATTGATTCCTCCAGAGTCACTCAAGGGCAGGCTTGTAGAGTTGGCTCATGAGGGAGGTATATTGGTGGCCCAGGATGGATGATGATATCAAAAGTGTTGTCAAGGACTGCGCAGCGTGTTCGGCCAGCGATAAGAGCAAGGTGACCGCTGCCCAACCTATCTATCCTGTGGAGGTACCTAAGGATGTGTGGTCCAAAGTAGCTGTGGACATAATGGGGCCCATAGATTCCTTGGGTGGTGGTTTGAGATTCATTGTGGTGATGGTGGACTATACCTCCAGGTGGGTGGAGGCCACGGCGCCAACTTCTGCGACGACTGAGAAAGTGGTAGAGTTCCTTTCAGCTGTCTTCAATAGAGATGGTGTTCCTGCTGGTGTGGTCATGGACAATGGTTCTCAGTTTGTATCAAGTGCCATGCAAGAGTTTTTCTCTAATTTAGGAATTCGTCACCATAGGGTGTCCCTGTATAATCCGGAGGCCAATGGGTTGGTCGAGCGCATGAACCGCTTCGTGAAGGGAGCCATACAATTGGCGCTCACCAACGGTTTGCCGTGGTGCAGCGTGGTTTCTGAGGCACTCAAGGATTATAGGCTGACACCTTCAACTTTTACGGGTTTGTCCCCATTTGAGCTAATGAGGGGGAGGAAGCCTGGCTCTAAATTGAGGGTTCCCGGTCTCAGTGGGGGTGGTCGGTCACAGGTGGACATGCAAGAAGTTTTAGATAGGGTGCGCCGTAAACAGGCGGCTTTTTGGCAGGGACACCTAAGACTGAGGAAACCCTTGCAAGTGGAAGTTGGGGATCAAGTTGTCGTGAAGAATCCAAGGTTTGTGGATAAGGGTTTGAGCAAATACATGCAGCCACGTGTGGTGACCAAGACGGGCGTGGTTATGTAAAATTAGATGATGGTACCAGGTGGAGTTTGAGACGTGTGGTTGTTGTGGGAAAGGGAGGTGTAGTGGTGCGAGAGGAAAACGCCTCGGGCGTAGGTGGCATCGAGGGGGGTCTTCATGGTGGTTTTCATGAGGTTCTACCGCCTGTGATCCTCGACCTGGAAGGTGGCAGTACCATGGAGGGTGGCAGTACCGCAGAAGTTGTAAATGCAGAGGGTGGGGCTCCAAGGGGTGCTGAGTTGACATCTGTGGGTCAAGGGGGTGCTGAAGTGGCACCCACGGGTCCAGAAGGTTCTGCCTCTACTTCAAATGATGGGGAGGCAGCGGTAACAACCCCCAGAGAGCCTGATTCGGAGTTCGGAACTCTTAGGTCTCTCCCGGTTAGGGCCAGGAGGTTCCCCTCTAAGTGTAATGAGTTTGTCCTGGGTTCTATTACAGGTTAACCATTTTCGTTGTGGTCTGCCCACCACTTTGCCATTCATTCCCTTTCCCCTTCTTCTCCTTCTTTTCCTTGCCTTCGTTTTTTCCTTGGGTGTGTGTTGATAAATGTATGTTGGTTGAGTGTGTGAGGGGGTGAGAAGTGTTGTAAGTAGCTCATGTCATAGGAGTATGGACTTCTACATGTAGAATTCCACGCTTGTAGTTCTGATGTTCCAATGTTGTTTACCTTTGGTTGTTGCTTTATACTGGTCACTGTTGAGGAAGCTGGGGCACGGCTGGCTACAGGTTGATCGAAATAAACGTTCCTGATGCACTCGCAGTGTACTGTCTTTATTACATACAGTACCTGGTGGGTTGCCTACGAAACCTTCAAGTTTAGAGGCAAGGAAACACACTTCTTCACCCAGAAGACAGTGGAAATGATTTGCCCCCAAATGAAGATGTGGTACCAAAGTACTTGGCATCCAGACACCAAAGCACAGAAGACCAGCCCTACATATGAAAGCAATGTTGAGAGCAAAACTAAATGGCAAGGATGGCAGGAGGAAGTATCGAACTGGAAGGAATTAACTGGACATCTGAAAAGGACTGCTAGAGCGAACCTCACAATGAGGAGTTGGCAACCGTTGGACACCAGTGTGATGAGAAATGGCGATGCAAAGAGAAAGAACGATGAAAGCTCAAGATGACCACATAGCCTAGCTCATTAGACAAGTTGAGAAAGAATGGGCCAAATTCAATGTACAGATGCTATGCGATCTCATACTTCGATCCGCCGCAGGGGATTCACCACATGATGGCTGCAGGAGCACGAAGACCAGAACCTCAGTGGCAACACATAAACCATGACATGACTAACTTAATCCCTGGAGATAAACAAGAGCAGGCTGGAGTCCAAAAGTGGAAGTCTGTCTCATTCTTGGAAAATGTTGCACTAGCTAGTTCATTCACCTGCCTGAAACATAAGAAATCATCCACAGGAGAATAAATAGATTGTGAACCTAAACCCTGTGAGCGACAAAAAACAAATACTCATGTATCATCTTATTGCCCAGCTGGTGCAGGATCAGGCAGTTACCGAAGGAAGGAACAGAGAGGCTCTGGCAGAACCGAAGAACTCCTTTAGCAACTGACCTTACCAGTCCTACCCACCCCCTGATCATTTGCATAGGGAGGAATGCCACCAGAAGACAGCCAACAATATGCAGGTTTGGGAAGGATCTGCAGTGAAGCCAAAAGAAGCATGGTTTGGAAGTATCCTACTGGAAATCTAGGGAATTTCGGGAAGAGGTTGCAGATGGAAAATCTAGAGAACCTCTACAATGACACCAGGCCAGGGACACCGACGGGCAGCAAGCAGAAACACAAACCTGAGGTAAAGCCTGGGTGAACAAGAGAACTGTGACACTGAGCTGGAGGAAGACCAAGAGATCAGAGAGAAGGATGTGCAGGTGGAAGAAGACTTAGAAGAGACATTGGCATATTTGTAGAGAGTGAAATTAAGGTGCTGGGAGTGAGGCAGTGGCACTAATTTGATGTTTTGCGGTTGAGTGAGAATGTTATTCACGACAGGAGCATCAGTAGGGGGTTAAGAGTAGGAGAAAAGAAAGAGAGAAGAGAGGCAACTGTAGGAGAGAAGTGACAGGCAGAAGGGTGGTGGAGAATAGAGGTGTAGGTAGTGTCGGGTGAAGTGGGATCTGGTGGGAGCTGAAGAATAGGGACAAGAGGAGGGAGCGAGGCATACATCCAGGAGACA
This sequence comes from Ambystoma mexicanum, assembly GCF_040938575.1. Taxonomy (NCBI): domain Eukaryota; kingdom Metazoa; phylum Chordata; class Amphibia; order Caudata; family Ambystomatidae; genus Ambystoma; species Ambystoma mexicanum. The sequence goes on along the minus strand of NC_090924.1, from coordinate 117,283,812 downwards.
GAGTGTAGAGAGGAGAGAGACAGGAGGAGGGAGAGAGACAGAGTGTGTACAGGAGAATGAGAGAGAGGTGGGTAGGAGGGTGGAGAAGAGAGGAGACAGAAATAGGGAGCAGAGAGTGAGAAAAGGGTTAATATCTGGAGGAAAGGCAAGCCAGGGCAATCGGACTCCCCCACTGGTTCACATAGGAAGTCCCTGATGATGTTAGATATATAAGGCCATGGCCTTCAGGCCACACTATAGCAGGGCTAGCCTAGACAATACGGATCACCTGGCTATAGATAATCTGTAGTGTCACCAGACCTGTTTGAGTAAGAAGCCTGGACTCGAGAGGTGGGAGCCCCACTCAAGGTGAAGGAAGAAAGTACAGGGACCACCTACAGTCTCAGAGCTTCCCAAAATGTCCCTGTAATAAAAACTGAAAATGTGTTTTAGTTGTGACATTGAGAACCTCTTCAAGTGTGATTCTTTGCTTTATTCAGAAATTCCATGATTTTTGTCCTTTTTAGGTTTCACCTCTAGTGCCCAGGTCTTTAAATATTCTTGGGCAAGTTAAGATTCAGTGGCGGACAGTGAAGCTTTTAATTGGCTTTTTATTTTCCCACAAATGCAACAGAGCGTAGTAACTGAGCCCGAACCAACAAAGGAGATTCTTCCCCCAAGAAAATGTTTTGAATAATGGGTTTAAATGGTGCATTTGACATCACACTTTAAGTGAAAAATGTGGTAAAATACCTGACAGTTTGCAGTTGTGTTGAAGGGTAAGTCTGAAAAAAATTAAATAGATGAACGTCACCAACAGTGCACAGGGGCATGACCCAACACATTTTCCTGATGCCTTTACCAACAATATGTGCCTGTAAAAAGACATTGGCCCTCGTTACAAGTTTTGCGGTGCAGGAAAAGTACAGGTAAAAGTGGCTGTAATTCCGTGACCGCCACTTTTCACCAACCGCAAAACTACAAGTTTGCCAGTGGGGGGTTCACTGACTTACCTCCAGCCAAGAGCTGGAGGTAAATCAGGCCCCCACCGGCAAGAAATGGCAGGTATTTCCGTCACCGGTGTTACCGGTGCTGGAAAAACCTGCCATTCCTCCCATGGAGTCCTATGAGTGTCCATGGAACGGGGACGAACCACCATTGCCAGCACCTGGAAATATCCCAGAATTACCAGAATATCAGGCACCGTTTGCTGGTATCCCACCGGAATTTCTGTTGGGATACCGGCAAACTAATAATGAGGGTGATTGTCACGCTGGCTGTGCCCAAACATTTCCATGCTGGCTGCACCAATATATGAAAGTATTCCCACATAAGAACATATTCATCTTTGCTTTGCGAATAATGCCAGTCATGATACTATAAAAAAAACATGTCCAGGCTGGTTCTGCAATTACATGGCTGTATCCCCACGTAAGAACACACTCCTGATGGCTTTGCCATTAAAAATGCCATGCCACAATATGAAAACATGTCCAAACTGGCTACACCAAAATGGGAATCTAGCCACGTAATAACAAATAATTCTTGCTTTATCATAGATGCACAGTAAAAAAAAAATGCCATGGCAAAGAAATAGCTAGACTGGCTGCACCAAAATGCCAAACTAGTCATGTAATAATAACTTATCATGATTGCTTTATTATAGACGCCCAGTAGAAAAGCCACCCCTCCCTTGACTTCATTCTGCCCCAATTCCCCTCCAAAATCAGTGCCCCGGCTAAGCAAACATAAGCACACGCGCACACGCACACACACACACACCAGCTCATTCACATGAGCACCCATCAACATACAATCACTCACTACACAAGCACACATGCATACACACATACACATATAAAACCTAAAGTTATTTTTACCTTCTGACCTGGTCTGGATGCTCATCACCACAAGCGCTTCTCTGATAGCACTCTGGCTCACGCAGCATGACGAGGAACCAGAAAGCAAAGAGCTCCTCCTGGATCCTACACATGTGCACAGGAGCCTGAGCGCTGCTGATGCACTGCTCCACACTGTCGTAATGTGCAAGGAGGCGCGGCCACCCCATATGCCCATTGAGAGGTGTAGTTTCCCAGCTTGCATCCCCAAAGGGCCATGTTAGGTTGTGGAGGAAAGTTAACCCCTTTCCTTCCATGGCCATGTGCACCGGGGAAGAGAAACTGTCAAAGGGAAACCACATTTCCTTTTAACTGTGTAAGCCGCGGCTCCTTGATAATGGGCAGGGTACTGTTGGGTCGGTGCCCAGTATGGACAAGCCACCCTTGCATATTGGAGTCCTTCCCTGGTGGGTGCCAGTATGACAGGTCACCTGCAAATAGCAAGCATTTTTTTTCTGAGCTATTTGGTCTCAGACTTGGCGCCTGGGATTCCTCTAGTAATATAGGGAGGTCATTGACGTAGTAATTGGACAGGGTTGGCTAAGATCGCACCCTTGCCTCACTCCTTGTTCCCGTTTAGAAGACCGAGTTTGTACATTGTTAATCATCACCTTGCAGCTGGTTATGCTATACATGGATTTTATTATGTCATGAGTCTCTCCCACCCCCATTCCAGCTTGCAGTAATTCAAGGTTTAGTGCTGTGTGCCAGATCAAATGAAACACTTTTTGTAAATCTATAAAGCAAGTAAATAGTTTCCCCCTGTTTTTGTTCTTTACATATTTGCTGATCGGAAAAGATATCGCATGGTGAAGATATCGCTGTCGTTCAGTGTTTGGGTAAGAATCCTATCTAGACTCTTATGCAAGATGTTGCTGACGATTAGGAAGTTCAGTAGGTTTTGGTTCATGAGGCTGTAAAATAGTTTGCTACAGTTTCTGTTTCTACAGATTCCCCTGCAGTTTCTTGCGTCCACGGCGTCACCATCTATAGATAGGAATGATGAGCCCTTCGGACCAAGTGTCTGGGAAGTGCTCAGATTGTAGATGATACTGAATAGTTTCACTAGTGCTTTTTGGATTTGGTATTAGCTATACTTGAGGATCTCGTTTAGTATTTTATCTGGGCCAAAGGATTTTAACATCTTCTTTTAATAGCCCCATTGTTATAGGTTTGGCTATGGGGTTTTGCTGGTCTTTGATAATTTCCACCAAGAGATTCAGCTTTGTCAGGACATTTTCTTGGCCCTATTTGAGGTTTTCAGACTGGATTTGTATAATAGCTATATCATGTTTCTTATTTGTTGTAAGCTTTCCCCAGAGTGCCCAGAAGGAGTTGCTTTGGTTGCAGCCTTTATCAGAGCCCTTTTGCTTTTCATATATTCCATTTATTCCTCCTTGTTGTTGATATGTATTCTCTCACTGTGCAGAGATGGTTTTGAGTGAAGTTCAGGATTTATGTGTTCCTTGTGTTTTAAGTTAGATAGGTTTCTACATTTTTGTTTTAGTTTTTTACAGTCTTTTTCAAACCACATATTCAGTTGGTCGTTGTGTTTCATTTGTTTTGGGGGGTTTTGTTACTTAACTGACTCTGTTGCATATTTTTGTTTGCATCTCTGACAGCTTGGTTTGTGTGGGACCTTGTCTGGTTGTAGGTTTTACTGAAGAAGGTGCTGGCCATATTTCGTAGTTCATTGGACTCGGGAGCAGAGATGAGTTTGTCTTTGCTCTTTTCTATCCAGTGAAATGTAGGGGAAGAGGGAGTTTGTAAAGTGCCTTTGGAAGGGGTGATCGTGTTTGGTTGGCTAGGGCTGTTTTTTATGTATAAATAAAGTTGGCAATGTTCTGAGAGTGTTGACTGTTCTTTGACCATCAGCTCATTGATTTCAGAGGTGTTAGTGACAGCATAATCGATTAATCTGATGCCCTGAGTTGAATAGAAAGTAAATTGTCCAAAGGTATCACCTTTGGTCTTCCAAACGCAGTAGTAAAGAAGTGCTTTTTGCACCTAAGCACAATTCAGCGGATACTAACTTTTTTCACCTTCCGACCTAGAAAACTCACCGCCATTTCTCTCGTCATGACAAGAATAGACTACACCAACAGCATCTATCTTGGAATGTCAGTACACTTTACCAACAAACTGCAATGAATTTTAAGTGTGCCGAAGTGTACGTGGGACACAAAGGTGTCATGGCCACTTGCCCAGGTGGAGGGAGCAGGGGGCATCATGGGTCACGCACGTCCCTTTGGGACATTTATACATGGAGGGCCTGGTTGGACACAGTCCTGGCGCCTCTGGCACCAGACTCATGGAAGGATTTAAACAGGACATTTCCATTATGGGCAGAAGTGCTTAGAATGAACAGGAACTCTTTTATTATGAGCAAGAATACTCTCAAGAACTCTCATTTGTGTAACTAGTCCGGGTGTGGTCTCCATCTTCATCTGCACGTGCATCTTCTAACTTCTAGGAGTGGCAGGGTGTGGCATGCAGAACTTTGCTAGGGGGCGTGGCCTTAAGAGCTCAGCTATAAAAGCCAGCCCAACCCCAAGGCACGCGTTTCGCGTTATTCTGCACCTCTGTGCAGTGTAACTCTCACTGTCGCCTGGGATTCCTCTTACCTGGAGTTATCCTGCCATCTTCATCCGTACTTGTCACTGGAGAATCCTGCTCTTAGCTGTATGCTTCCTCGTGGCACTGCGGCTCACCTGCAAACATCTCGGAGCGCAGACATCTTCCTGACAACGCGGCTCACCGGCAAACACCCCAGAAAGCAGACAGCATCATCTAGGCACTACGGCACAACGCACTCCATCCGAACTCGCAGCACCTGCACAGAAAAGGCAAAAGACAAGGTTAGACACTGAACAGATATTACGTTAAGGGTTCGCTGCCATTAAAACCTCGCGCCTTCCTTAAAGCCATCCCTCACCTGCTGCTGGACATCGCGGTCGCATCTATCTTCCACTCAGCCACGTTCCGCGCCTCCATAGCTGTTGTTAGGCCGCATTTCCACCTGTTTGTGAGAAAACAGAGAGAAACGTTATTCAGTGCAAAACAACCACATTGAAGAGCAATATCATCAAGGCACACGTTCTTTGATGCTCCCGCTCAGGGACCTCGGAATTGGGCGGTAAGGGATTACCGGTACCGGTCTCCTTACCGGTGCCCGGTATCCCTTACCGCCGAAGTCGGAATGACCCCCAAAGACATTGAAAGAAAGCAGAAAGAGGGGAAAAGACAAAAGACATTGAGAGAAAGCAGAAAGAGAAACTTAGTTGCAGCCGGACTGGACTAATACTCAGGAATCAGTGAAGGAACTAGATTCCTCCAACAAGCACCCCTGCCAGAAGTAGCAGGACGGAGAGCTCATCATTCACATTAATCAGTTGAGCCTTATGGGCCGGTACGTGCCCACAGAAATCGCACCTTGGATCGAAGGGGTTGGGAGATACCACAGTCACCTACCAGCGCATTCACGTTTTCCCATATCCACGCAGGAGCAGTGCCACCAATTGTCGCCGCCCATAGCTGATCCGCAGGGGACGAAACCAAAAGGGGGAGATCTAACACCACAGAGGGCGGCAACCGTGCCCGAACGCCTCCACAGAGACCAAGTGAGCGTAACAGAACGCGAAGCCTCAACAACTCTCTGCCTGGGCGTTATGGAAACTTCTGAGACAGGTCTGTTGGCCCAACTACTAGGGGAATTACGGGCTGAAGTACATGCCTCATGACAAGAGACCAGTGCATTAATGCAGGAACTTATCGTAACTCGGGAGAGGACCAATGATATAGCAAGGCAGGTGCTGCAGGCACAAGCAGGACAGGTTCCCTTGCCTGGGATAAGCCACGCTGCTCCGCCACAACAATCCACGCCGGCTCAGGTAGTCCTTCCAGGGGCAGTGCCCTTAGCCCCGCCCGAACGCTTCAATGGCGTCCCAAACAAGTTCGCCATATTCATGAACCAATGTCGTCTACATTTCTTATGCAGGCAGGGAGTCTTCCCCAATGATAAAGCCAAAGGGGCATTTGTACTTTCATATCTAGGGGGTAATGCGGCGGACTGGTCAATACCATTAATAACCCAAGATGACCCTCTGTTTCAGAACTTTGGGGGTTTCCAACACGAAATGGAGAAATTGTTTGCCCGACATGATCAGGGACAAGCTCTGGACAACAGACTACTGTCAGACAGGGAAATCAAGATCGATTAACCTACATTGCATCTTTCAATCATCGCTTATCTCAAACCAACAGGCCAGAAGAGAAAAGAACTACACTCTTTTATCGAGGGCTATGTGGGGAACTTAAGGATGTGTTGGCGCAAGTTGTGAACCCACCTGAGAGGTGTGCAGACTACATTGATGTCAAGCTCTCCTTCTAAAATCGGTTCACAGTCTAACTCTTCCTCTGGTAATGGTTCCCCCAACTCCTCACCTGATCTTGTGGAGCTGAAGGTTGGGGTCTTCTTCCTTCGATAATCCTTCTTGTGATGCAAATATGGTCGATCACGAGAGGCCGCCACTGTGACCACTTATGAAACAAGTAGTCCAGGGGTCGGACTCCTGGGAAAGCCAAAGGGGAGAAGGCTGGTCCGGCAGAAAAAAACCCTCAATAGGCTGAGACGGTCAAGAACTTCCAGGGATGTTTGTGAGCAAAGGCTGCAGGTAAGATCCTCTGAGCGAGCCAGAATGGAGGGGCAGAGACCCAGAAGACGAGCTGGAGCACTTCAGGCCGTCGGCATGAGCAGAACTGAAAGACCTGGACAAAGAGCCGAACAAAAGAGAAAAACACTGAGAAAGGAGAGGAGGGCAGCGGAACGCTGCAGCGGGAGAGAACGCCAGGAATAAGAAATATCAGGAAGGAAAGAACGGGAGCACAAAGTGGAAATGAAAGCTGGGGAAAGCAAGAGGGGATCAGCAGAGCCAAGTGGAAAAACCTGGGGAGCGTTAGAACCCAAAAGAGGAAAATAACTCACGTAAATTGAAACGCGCCAGCTCACCAGAAAGGCTGTGCTAAGTAAACGCTGGTGGCGCCATCATACAAATGACTAGACCGCTGAAGGACGTTACGGAAAACGCAACGGGCCTTCAATGGCGCCTGGCACACCATTTGTCCCACAAACTCCAGGGACGGTGACGTGTGACAATAGACCTCGCAGTGCAACTCGACCATAGGTTGCAGAATAGAAAAATGGATCAAGCCAGATCAGAAGGGAGGACCGTTTTTGGGCGACCCCGTGAAACCCACACCAAAACATATGAACACTCTGAACCAATACAAATCGGTGGGTTACAGAGTCCGCTAACCGAGGCAGAAAGAAAAAAAAAGAAGACAACAACAACTTTGTCTCTATTGTGGAAAAGCAGGCCATTTCCTCCGAGATTGCCCAGTGAAACCTCCCAAGAAAATGGTTGGGACAACCGATAAAAACAACGATGAAGAAGAAGAAACACCGGACTCAGGAAACTCCAATGCCCGGCAAGCGCAGGGGTCCACTTGTTGAGCGAGAAAAATGAATGCGCACAACCTCACATCTAGTCCTTCCGGTACCTTTGGTAAATCACAAACAGCTGTCAAAAATACATGCCTTTGAGGCATAGATTGACAGTCGGGTAGTAGGAAACTACATTGACCAAGATCTGGCTACACGGATAGGCCTTCCTCTTTAACAAAAGCAGAAATCTGAAAATGTCACGGCAGTGGATGGATCTCAGTTATCATCCGGCCCGGTGACACAATGCACCGAGAAAGTCAAGCTTCTGTTGCATGATAGACACCAAGAAGACATCATCTTTGATCTCATCGGTGCTTCTCAGTCCCAGATGATATTGGGGATGCCCTGGCTAGAGACCCATAATCCTAAAATCGACTGGCAAAAATGAGTTCTGACCTTTCCTCAAGACTGCGCCGACACCTGCTACACCAAAGACATCATCAACCAAAGACCCAAGAAGAGTATCGTGCTGGGCCTTACTGGCACCTTACCACCTGAATATCACTGTTACCAGGATGTCTTCCAAAAACAACAAGCTAACATCTTGTCCCCGCACAGACCCTATGATTGCCAAATAGACCTCGTACCCGGAGCCCAAATTCCCTGCAGCCGGATTTACGCCTTAACAGAGCAAGAAAACCAACACCTTAAAACTTACCTGGATCAGTATCTGGCAAATGGTTTTATCCGCCCATCCAAGTCTCCTGCATCCTCACCCCTCTTCCTCGTGCCTAAGAAGGAGGGGGACATGAGGATCTGTATTGATTACAGAGCAATCAACAAGATTACCGTAAAAAACCACTATCCCCTGCCACTTATGCCCGAGCTCCTGGATCAAGTGAAACACGCTCAGATTTACACCAAGTTGGATTTGCGAGGGGCCTGCCACTTTGTAACAGTATAAAAAGGAGACGAATGGAAGACAGCCTTTCGACCAAAGTATGGCCTCTTCGAATACCAAGTCATGCCTTTTGGGTTATGCAACGCCTCTGCAGCGTTTCAATTCTTTATGAATGATGTACTCCGTGAGTTATTGGACATTTGCGCACTTGTCTACATAGATGACATTCTCATCTACTCCAATTCCAAGGAAGAACATGTCGGTCATGTCCAAGCAGTTTTGGAAAAGCTTCGACAACACCAATAATATGCCAAGCTGGAAAAATGTTTCTTCTATGTGACCGAAGTCGAATTTCTTGGTTTCATGCTCATACCGCAGGGAGTGCATATGGACACACGGAAAATTGACGCAATCCTCCAGTGGCCCTCACCAACTTCCACTAAAGGGGTACAAAGTGTGCTCAGCTTCGTTAATTTCTACCGTCAATTCATTCCTGGGTTTTCGCAAATTGTTCACCCAATCACTTCATTGCTGAGGAAGAACATGAAATTCCATTGGTCCACAGAAGCTGAAGAAGCCTTCTCGAAACTGAAACTAGCGTTTACCGCAGCACCGGTTCTTTGACACCCCCGTCCAGACCTACCATACGTAGTAGAAACCGACGCTTCAAACATAGCCATGGGAGCGGTGTTATCCCAAAGAGACACGGAAACTGGACAGTTACATCCCGTCGCATTCTGGTCCCACAAATTCTCGGCTCCCGAACTGAACTACGCAATCACAGATAAGGAACTACTGGCAATCAAAGCTGCATTTAAGGCATGGAGACATTATCTCCTTGGGGCACGACACACGGTCACCGTCATCACAGATCATCGTAACTTACAATATTTAAAGACTGCCAAAGCGCAATGCTCACGCCAACTTCGTTAGGTGCTCATTTTCGCAGAATACGACTTTATCATTACCTATAGACCTGGAGTGTGGAATGGAAAAGCAGACACATTATCACGCATGAGAGAGGAAAAAGAGGCCTTTACAGCATCCGATCCCGTGGCCATCATTCATGAAGAACGAATTCAAACCACGAGCGCTGTTACCACGTGTGTATGACTTAAAAACCAGTTTACAGTCATAGATGACTCAGGTAAAACAACAGGAATGGCTTTTAAAGGGAGACCGGTACACGATCGAGAACAATTTACCATATTTCCAAGGACGGTTATATATCCAGGACAAGAAATTGCAAACTCAAATCATCGCAAACTACCATGATTCCTTAAGGAAGGCCACCCTGGAATAGCCAAGACACAGGCTAAGGTAAAACAAAACTATTGGTGGCCCACTTGGAGGAAAGACGTTGCCTGATTTGTTACAACCTGTGGTGTTTGTGCATAGCACAAATCTCAGAAGCAAAACCCTGCTGGGTTACTACATCCGTTAATGATTCCACCAGCACCTTGGCATACACTATCAATGGACTTTATCACGTATCTTCCTCCCTGCAATGGTTACAACACCATCTTAGTCATCGTAGATTTATTCTCAAATATGGCCCATTTCATCCCTCTGAAAGGACTTCCAACTGCCTCCACTCTTGCCACTGTGTTCTTGGAACAAATTGTCCGGTTACATGGATTTCCATCAATCTTGATATCGGATAGTGGGACACAATTTGTTTCCGCCTTTTGGAGAAGGTGTTGTGCGATTGCCAAAATCGACCTCCGATTGTCCACTAGCCACCACCCTCAAACCGATGGAAAACCGAGCGCACCAATCGGATGCTAGAACAATATTTAAGATGTATGCTTCAGCACTACGAAAACTCCTGGAAAGACATACTTTGGGTAGCCGAGTATGCCTACAACAATTCGGTTCATACAAGCACTGGACAAAACCCATTCTATACTCTATACGGGAGACACCCACAGACATCAGTGTTTGATCCACCCAACACGTTGGAAATTCCAGCAATAAAAACCTTACACAAATCCATCATTCAAGTTCTTGAAGAAGCAACAGAACAATTGAACAAGGCCAAAGAAAGACAAAAACTGTTTGCTGACCAGCACCGAAAAGAAGCTCCCAATTACCAGATTGGAGATAAAGTCTGGTTAGCATCCAGACACATACCTCTGAAAGGACCACGGGCCTTCCGCCCCAGATACCTGGGCTCCTATACTATCAAAGCGATAATCAACCCTGCCGCCATGAAATTGGAGTTACCATCGCACATGAAAATCCACCCGGTATTCCATATTTTACTCCTTAAATCCATGAAACCAAATACACTGATTGATTCTCCGCCAGAGCTCGAATTACTAAATGGGGAACCCGAATACGAAGTTAAGTCTATCTTGGATTCCAAGGTGGTTCGATCCAAAAGGTATTATCTAATAGACTGGAAAGGATACGGACCCCAAGACTGAACCCGGGAACCCAGCGAATATGTTCATGACCCTCGATTGGTCAGGCAATTCCATCGTAATAACCCCACCAAGCCAGGACCGGGAGGAGGATCACCCTTGAGAGGGGCCTTGAGGGGGAGTGCTGTCATGGCCACTTGCCCAGGATCACAAGAGTGGTACCATCAAGTGGAGGGAGTAGGGGCAACATGGGATATGCACGTCCCTTCGGGACATTCATACATGGGGGGCCTGGTTGAACACAGTCCTGGTGCCTTTGGTGCCAGGCTTATGGAAGGATTTAAACAGGACATTTCCATTATGGAAGTGCTTAGAATGAACAGGAACTCTTTTATTATGAGCAAGAATACTCTCAAGAACTTTCATTTGTGTAACTTGTCCAGGTGTGGTCACCATCTTCATCTGCATCTGCACGTGCATCTTCTAACTTCTAGGAGTGACAGGGTGTGGCATGCAGAACATTGCTAGGGGGCGTAGCCTTAAGAGCTCAGCTATAAAAGCCAGCCCAACCCCAAGGCACATGCTTGGTGTTATTCTGCACCTCTGTGCAGCGTAACGCTCACCATCGCCTGGGATTCATTTTACCTGGAGTTATCCTGCCATCTTCATCCGTGCTTGTTACTGGAGAATTCTGCTCTTACCTGTACGCTTCCTCCTGGCACCGCGGCTCACCTGCAAACATCTCGTAGCGCAGATATCTTCTTCCTGGCACTGCGGCTCACCTGCAAACATCTCGGAGTGCAGACATCTTCTTCCTGACGACGCAGCTCACCGGCAAACACCCCGGAACGCAGACAGCATCATCTAGGCACCGTGGCACGACACACTCAATCCGAACTCGCAGCGCCTGCAAAGAAAAGGCAAAAGACAAGGTTAGACACTTAACAGACATTACGTTAAGGGCTTGGTGCCATTAAAACCTTGCACCTTCCCTAAAGCCGTCACTCACCTGCTGCTGGACATCGCGGTCGCTTCCATCTTCCGCTCAGCCACGTTGCGCGCCTCCACAGTCGTTGTTAGGCCGCATTTCCACCTATTTTGGAGAAAACAGAGAGAAACGTTATTCAGTGCAAAACAACCACATTGAAGAGCAATATCATCAAGACATTGAGACGGAAAAGACAAAGACATTGAAAGAAAGCAGAAAGAGGGGAAAAGATAAAGACATTGAAAGAAAGCAGAAAGAAGGGAAAAGACAAAAGAGAGTCAGAGAAATCAGAAAGAGGAACTTAGTCTCAGCCGGACTGGACTACTACTCAGGAATCAGTGAAGGAACTAGATTCCACCAACAAGCGCCCCTGCCAGAAGTAGCAAGACGGAGAACTCATCATTCACATTAATCAGGAGAACCTTATGGGCCGGTACGTGCCCACAGAAATCGCACCTTGGGTCGAAGGGGTTAAAAGATACCACAGTCACCTACAAGCGCATTCACGTTTCCCCATATCCACGCAGGAGCAGTGCCACCAATTGTCGCCGCCCATAGCTGATCCACAGGGGACGAAACCAGAAGGGGGAGATCTAACACCAGGGAGGGCTGCAACCGTGCCCCAATGCCTCTGCAGAGACCAGGTGAGCGTAGCAGGTGGCATGTTTGTTGGCACAAACATTTATTTAACAGAAAATAAGGAAGAACCATACATGTCCCTATAACTAAGAGAGGTTTCAAACAAAACTAAGGATGGTGCCAGAATGTCCATCAAAAACAAATAGTCCACTTTAGTATGTCCCAAACCTTTTTCCATCCCTTACACTTCAAAAGAAAACTATAAAATAGGCTACACCCTGACTCGAAAAGGGTGGCTCCCTCCTTCGGGATGATTTTTAGGCAGTTTGTGAATGATGGGGGAATATCCTTCTTCCCCTGGCTGTCATTGGGCTTTTCTGTATTGTTCCACACAGATGGGAATTAGCTTATAGTTCCCCAAAAAAACAACATTTGGAAGGTGTCTCCCTCCCCCAAGTCAAGCCTTTCTTAGGCTATTTTCCAATAGTATTAAAAATTTGTCTGGATTTCTACCGAAGGATAGATCTTCCCCCCTCTGGTCTTCTCATTTCTCATGCCAAAGGATCTCTTGCTCTTCCCCTGGTCTTTTCGTGACTTTGGTTAGAGAATCGATCCCTCTTTGTTTGCTCTTCTTCTGTCTTTTGCCAAACAATACCTTCCTCACCCCTTGTCCTCATTATGTGGGTCGCAGGCCCCCTTCTCAGCTGTGTAATGTCTCTTACTTAAGCCCAGTTTATTATTCTGCCATGTGTTATCTTGCATGTACAACTCCAGCGGTTTCTCAGTATTCGGGTCCCAGACCCCTTTCTCAGCTTTATAGTGTCTCTTAATCAGGGCCGGTTCACTATCCTGCCAGGCCCCTCTTCAGTTCTCTGGGGTGTTCTCTCACCTAATATGTCCTTTTTTGATATCTTTGCTTGGTCCCACTGGTACGAGGAAGATGGTTCTGCACTTCCTCCCAGCCACAGCCTCTAGGGTCTCTGAGTGCCTTCCCGGTACCCCTGTGCATACCTTCCAACTTGGTCCCCAAGGGGACCGGTCCACAGCAACACCATTAAGCTTCTCCGGGTTCCCCTGGGCATCTCGTGGTCTGCTCTCAGCTTTTGGCGGCTCGCCACGCTGGTTTCTCCCTGCACGTCGGGTCCCACCTGGACCACTCGTATGTCAGGTTCCCCAGCCTTCAGGTAAGACTTGGCTCTTCTCCGCCTTCTCAGTCCCTGCCTTCCCTCTCCAAGCGTTCGGGTCTTCAGCGCATCCTCGCTGCACGGCTTGACTACCCTTCCCCTAATGTCGGTGGCTTCCTCATCTTCTAAAGGAAGCTGGGACAGGAAATCAACATTTCTTTGAACCTTCATCTTTCTGTGTTCAACAGAGAACAGAAGGGTTGAAGATTGAGAAACCAGCGCATCACACAAGGGTTTACGTCTTTCCGGATGCTCAATCAAGTGAGAGGGGTGTGATAAGTGATCAATGTGAATCGTCTTCCTTTAAGATGATATTTTAGATATCCTACCACCCACTTGATGGCTAAGGCCCCAAACTCGATGGCAGCATAATTACTTTCCCACGGGAATCGTTTTCAGGAAATATAAAGTACAGGATGCTCAATGTCTTCATATTCCTGTGATAATACTGCTCCAAGTCCTACTTTTGAAGTGTCCGTCTGTAGAAGGATCTCTTCTCAAAATTAGGGACTTTTAGCAAAGGTTTGGTGTACAAGATGGCTTTAGGGCTGATTTTCATTTTGCCATTTTAGTTTTTGGGTACAGTGTTTTTAGCTTATCAATTAAAGGGGCCATAATGGTGGAATAGTTGGGGATAAATCTTCTATTAGTACCCCACTAACCCTAAAAAGGCCCTTAAATCCCACTTTGTTTTCGGTACTGGAGTTTCCTAGACCGCCAGAACTTTTTTTGTTTTACGGTTGAACTAAGCCATTTCCTACAAAGAACCCTAGATAACGTACTGCAGAGAGGGCACCTTTTGGTGTTCACAGTGAGACCTGCTTGTCTGAACATCTGAATTAGGTAGGTGGACGATATGTTCTCCCTAAGTTTTACTGTGGATAACAATATCGCCCAAGTAGGCGCCACAAAACTCAGAGAAGTGGCAAAGGACTTGGATCATGACACTCTGGAAAGTGACTGGGGCTTTTGTTTTTTGCTGAAGGATACCTTTCTCACTCCTTGGCCTTCTCTTCTCATTATGTGGGTTCCAGACCCCTTCTCAGATTTGTAATGTCTCTTACTTAACCCTTGTTCACTATCCTGCCAGGCATTATCTCGAATGTACAACTCTCTCGGTTTCTCAGTATTCGGGTCCCAGACCCCTTTGTCAGCTTTACAGTGTCTCTTGATCAGGCCAGTTCACTATCTTGCCAGGCCACTTTTTGGGTATCTCTGGGGTGTTCTCTCACCTAATATGTCCTTATTTGATATCTTTGCTTGGTCCCACTGGTACGAGGAAGATGGTTCTGCACTTCCTCCCAGCCACAGCCTCTAGGGTCTCTGAGTGCCTTCCCGGTACCCCTGTGCATACCTTCCAACTTGGTCCCCAAGGGGACCGGTCCACAGCAACACCATTAAGCTTCTCCGGGTTCCCCTGGGCATCTCGTGGTCTGCTCTCAGCTTTTGGCGGCTTGCCACGCTGGTTTCTCCCTGCACGTCGGGTCCCACCTGGACCACTCGGATGTCAGGTTCCCCAGCCTTCAGGTAAGACTTGGCTCTTCTCCGCCTTCTCAGTCCCTGCCTTCCCTCTCCAAGCGTTCGGGTCTTCAGCGCATCCTCGCTGCACGGCTTGACTACCCTTCCCCTAATGTCGCTGGCTTCCTCATCTTCTAAAGGAAGCTGGGACAGGAAATCAACATTTCTTTGAACCTTTCTCTTTCTGTGTTCAACAGAGAACAGAAGGGTTGAAGATTGAGAAACCAGCGCATCACACAAGGGTTTACGTCTTTCCGGATGCTCAATCAAGTGAGAGGGGTGTGATAAGTGATCAATGTGAATCGTCTTCCTTTAAGATGATATTTTAGATATCCTACCACCCACTTGATGGCTAAGGCCCCAAACTCGATGGCAGCATAATTACTTTCCCAAGGGAATCTCTTTCAGGAAATATAAAGTACAGGATGCTCAATGTCTTCATATTCCTGTGATAATACTGCTCCAAGTCCTACTTTTGAAGTGTCCCTCTGTAGAAGGAACTCTTCTCAAAATTAGGGACTTTTAGCAAAGGTTTGGTGTACAAGATGGCTTTAGGGCTGATTTTCCTTTTGCCATTTTAGTTTTTGGGTACAGTGTTTTTAGCTCATCCATTAAAGGGGCCATAATGGTGGAATAGTTGGGGATAAATCTTCTATTAGTACCCCACTAACCCTAAAAAGGCCCTTAAATCCCACTTTGTTTTCGGTACTGGAGTTTCCTAGACTGCCAGAACTTTTTTTGTTTTACGGTTGAACTAAGCCATTTCCTAACACGAACCCTAGATAACGTACTGCAGAGAGGGCACCTTTTGGAGTTCACAGTGAGACCTGCTTGTCTGAACATCTGAATTAGGTAGGTGGACGATATGTTCTCCCTAAGTTTTACTGTGGATAACAATATCGCCCAAGTAGGCGCCACAAAACTCAGAGAAGTGGCAAAGGACTTGGACCATGACACTCTGGAAAGTGGCCGGGGCTTCTGTTTTTTGCTGAAGGATACCTTTCTCACTCCTTGGCCTTCTCTTCTCATTATGTGGGTTCCAGACCCCCTTCTCAGATTTGTAATGTCTCTTACTTAACCCTTGTTCACTATCCTGCCAGGCATTATCTCGAATGTACAACTCTCTCGGTTTCTCAGTATTCGGGTCACAGACCCCTTTGTCAGCTTTACAGTGTCTCTTGATCAGGCCAGTTCACTATCTCACCAGGCCACTTTTTGGGTATCTCTGGGGTGTTCTCTCACCCAATATGTCCTTATTTGCTCTCTCTGTTTGGTCCCACTGGGACGAGGAATATGGTTCTGTACTTCCTCCCAACCACAGCCTCTAGGGTCTCCCAGTGGCTTCCCAGTCTCAACTGCGTACCTTCCAAATTGGTCCACAAGGGAGCTCTCGGCTTGTGGCAGCTTGCCACGCTGGTTTCTCCATGCACGTCGGATCCGTCTGGACCACTCAGATTTCAGGTTCCCCAGCCTTCAGGTAAGACTTGGCTTTTCTCTGCCTTCTCAGTCCCTGCCTTCCCTCTCTAGGTGTTCGGGTCTGCAGCACGTCCTCGCGCGGCACAGCTTCAGTACCCTTCCCCTAATGTCACTGGCTTCCTCATCTTCTAAAGGAAATTGGGACAGGAAATCAACATTTCTTTGATCCTTTCTCTTTCTGTGTTCAACAGAGAACAGAAGGGTTGAAGATTGAGAAACCAGCGCATCAGACAAGGGTTTACGTCTTTCCGGATGCTCAACCAAGTGAGAGGGGTGTGATAAGTGATCAATCTGAATCGTCTTCCTGTAAGATGATATTTTAGATATCCTACCACCCACTTGATGGCTAAGGCCCCTAACTCGATGGCAGCACAATTACTTTCCCAAGGGAATCGCTTTCAGGACATATAAAGTACATGATGCTCAATGTTTTCATATTCCTGTGATAATCCTGCTACGAGTCCTACTTTTGAAGCATCCATCCGTCCAGGTGGGACGTCGGGTCCCACCTGGACTACTCAGATGGCTGCCTTCCTGCCAATGGACGTCGGGTTCCCCAGTCTTCGGCTAAGGCTTGGCTCTTTTCCACCTTCTCAGTCCCCGCCTTCCCTCTCCAGGCGTTCTGGACTGCAGTGTATGCTCTCCGCGTGGCTTTGGTCCACAGCTCAATGTTCCTCTTCGGCGGGACTGACCCTCAGAAGAGTCCTTCGTCAGTTTTTATGGCAGATTGACTCTCGGGTCTCGGACAGCTAGCATATTTTTTCTTGGTTCTGCGTAGGGCTCTTCATTGCCCTGCTCTCCCTCATGTCAGTACTTTTTGAGTCATCCATACTCACTCTTCCTCATCACAGTATCGTCTACCTGATAGACAGGGATGCTATGTATGAGGTAACTAGCAGAAGAAAGAGGAGACAGAGAGGGTGGGGGTGCTTGGGTCCTATCCATGTTGTTGGGTGAGCAATGCCTTGCAGCATGGTGGTTAACATACTGCGTTCTCCCTCTATACTCTTCACCCCTCCCATGGGATCCTCCCACTGAGTACCACCCCCAGGGGGACTATCGGGTAGCGTTCTCACCTCCTTGACCCCATGGGCAGGGTCCCCCTCCAGGGGAGAAGTGACGACATTGAGGGATTCGTCACAGAATACAGAACGCATCAGCAAGACTACTCCTCAGACTCATTAAGAGAGAACACATCACACCAGCACTGAGAACCCTACATTGGCTACTTGTCAAAAAACGAATTTTCTTCAAAACACTGCATAGCACACACAGCATTCCACGGTCAAGGAGCAGAATTCAGACAGGGAAAATGTCCATTTACAAACCAAACCGAACACTAAGGTGCAGCAACAACATTCGCCTCGAACCTAAACAATACTGAAGGTGGAAATTTGGTATTCTCCTGCATCGTGGCAAAAGTGTGGAACTCACTTCCAGAGGAAATACATACAGAAGATTACCTAAAGTTCAGAAAAATGCTAAAAACATGGCCTTTTGACCCACTGAGCTAAACAGAAAACATCATTGAAGGGAAACGGCCAACACATCACAATAGAAACACCAAAAAACAACCAAATCCTCATTAATGTAAACATGGATACCCAACGAAATAAAGGATTCCACTGCAAATCACCATAGAAGAATATGTACTCCACAGACCAACGTAACCATGGCACAAAAGGACACACACGACTCTCCACTAACCCTAATAAAAACCTTCCAACATTCTGCATACTCACTCTCAAACGCCGAACAAAACACACTCATACCTCTATCGTAGCAGAGACCTAAAACCACCACAAACTGCACACACTCTGCAACCCGCAACAGGAAACTAAACCAATTACACACAAATCACCCCCTTCACATTTATTCACCAAACACCATATATATATATCGTCTACCAACTCAAAACAAACCAGCACACATTGACCGTTTTTTCAGAGCTAAAGCTACCAACAACACATCAATGCCCTCTTGCACTTTCCTCTCTCAATCCCACTAACAAAGCCCTCCTCGCCTTCCTTCCCTTTCAGGTCCACCAGAGCGCCTGGAGAGCCTGAACATGGCAGTGGTGCCATTTAAGTAAGTGGTGTTGTCATATCGGTTTCTGTGTGTTAATGGGCTATCCTGGAAGGCTGTATGCCCTGAGAATATGTGTACGTCTCCATGATTTGACATGAAGTCCAGGTGTGAACCTGTATGTGCATTCATATCCTTGTACAAGATGATTTTCCCCTGTCTTTGAAAAATAACTGTTTCAGATTGAATCCTAATGATATAATCGAAGTCTAAGTAAATGGAGTCTGGAGCGGGGGTATAAACTGCACAGAGGTAATCTGATTGCATTTTCATTAATTCTTCAGATACTTGTATCCAAATATGTGTTAGGCCCTTCCTTTGAGGGGTGAGCAATTCTGCTATTTCTTCCTTGCACTATACCAGGATCCCCCACAGAGGGCCTGCCCCCTTGTTTCTTGTAACCAGCTGGGGAAATTGTCTCTTTTTACCCCTGTGGGCAGCCATGCGAAGTTTCTTTATCAATCCAGGTATCCTACAGAATTATAACATCTATATTCTGGATATCCCAACTTGTGATTTTGAAATAGTTCATGGTTGGGGTTCAGGTTCCAAATGTTTTGTTACAATAAAATACTAGTAATTAATAGTAGTGCTAGGAGTAGGCGTATCCCACATCAGGGCCGGGAAATACAGGTGCCACGTTAGGTTTTATTTTTCTGGCAAGGGTGCAAAGATGCTGACTTTGGGCAGATGTTCTTGGTGTTACATAAGTCAATCTGTCCCTCTCTTTATACTTAAATATATTCACATACCTACCCCCCACACACACATGAACATACACATAACCACAGACCCACACATTCTTAGAGACACACATATACATTATACCAGCACATACACACCCACCCATTCACATGTTCACATACATATATAAACCAATAAATTCCTACACGTTTCCACATGCACACACCTACACACATTTCATGGTTTGCCAGTTATAAATGTGGCATTGTTAACCGTGCATACTATACATTCAGCAATACTAGCCTTAAACATGCAGTACTAGCTAGTTGCTAGTACGGTTGATAAAGTCTGTCTTTCTACATACCCTCTTGGATTTAAGACATGGAGGCTGTGTAGATTTTCCGCAAAAAAGCGGTCATAAATTGTTTGATTTCTCGCATGCCATTGTCTCAATGTGCGGTCTTCTCTCTTATGAAGTTTTCAAAGTCGGTTTCGTTGTGGTACCTGTTATTTCGCTTCTCAGGAAAGTATGTTACATATTGTGGATGTATATGTGTGCCTTTCCATTCCTGAAGTGTGTGTCCCCACAAGTGTTACTGTAGTTTGCATTCACTTGATTCCATCTGGGAGACTCTAATGCTGTTGAGGGAGGCCACAAAGTGGTGCCATTTCCAATGTGTCTCTGCCCTCAAATACATTTTTGTGGATTGCGATTCTTATTATGTAGTTGCGTGTGCATGGGTTGGTGTAACATGAGTGTTACTGTAGTTTACGTTTAGTGGATTGATTCTGGGAGACGCCATTGCTGCATAGGCGTTCCCCAAACACATGTCACTTCTATTCTGTCTCCATCCTGGGAGTCGACTTTGTGGATTGTCATTCCTATTTTGTAGCTGTATCTGCATGAGTGTGGGTGGGAGTGTGTGTTCACACGAGTGTTACTGTAGTTTGCATTCAGTTGATTGATTGTGGGAGACACCATTATTAGTAGGCGTTCCCCAAACACATGCCACTTCCATTCTCTACCATCCTGGGATACGTCTTTGTGGGTTGTCATTCCTATTCTGTAGCTGCGTCTGCATGGCTGTGGGTGAGAGTGTGTGTGTGTTCACATGAGTGTTACTTTAGTTTGTGTTCAGTTGATTGGTTCTGGGAGACGCCATTGCTGCGTAGGCGTTCCCCAAACACATGGCACTTCCATTCTGACTCTATCCTGTGAGTCGTCTTTGTGGATTGTGATTCCTATTTTGTAGCTGTATCTGCATGAGTGTGGGGTGTGTGTGTTCACATGAGTGTTACTGTGGTTTGCGTTCATTTGATTGTGGGAGATGCCATTGCTGCATAGGCATTCCCAAAACACATGCCACTTCCATTCTGTCTCCATCCTGGGAAACGTCTTTGTGGATTGTTATTCTTATTCTGTAGCTGTGTCTGGGTGGGAGTGTGTGTGTCATGATCCCCAGCCAGTTCTCAGAGTAACCTATGGTTCCTTAAGGGTTAAATCTCGCTCTGGTAGTGGGAAGGGGTCTAGTTTCCATTAGATCCTTATAGAAAGACATTGGAAATTCGTGTTCCCTAATGGCCGCCTGGTGGCGCCAACAAGGAACTAATCTTGCACGTCTAGTTAATAAGCTACCTCTGATACAATTAGCCGTTTCCTGAGGAGACTCGCGCTTCGCGTTGCTGACTGCCCTGCAGTACGGAAGCTCACCGCAGTCTCCAAAGAATTCCTGTCAGAATCCACAGTCTGCCCATTTTTTCATAGATTTCCCTTTCTTGCCTCTGTATTTTTGTACTCCTTCCATAGTCCGTTATTTGTCTGTTAGTTTTTTCCCTGTAACCACGTTTACACTTCAAAGTTTTAGTCTCCTGTTTTCCCTTTCCTCAGAGGGTCGGAAGAATTCTGCCTTCTCTCACGCAAGTACCGTTTCGGGTTATTCCCATGTATTACAAGATTGTTTAGTGAAACTTCTGTGAGAGAGTATTATTAACTACGGACTATTTTTTCATTCAATTACTGTGCCTTTTCCATTGCCTATGTTGTGCGCTTTTATAGTGCTTCGCATTCCTGTGTTATGTTCATTAGCTGTGGTGGGTTTCGTGTTACAGTGCATTTTTCCCATTGCCTCAGCTGTGCGAGTTAGTGCTCTGTGCTCCTGTGTTACACTCATTTGTTGAGGTGGTTTTTTCGTGTCACACTGCATTTTCCATTTTGCCTCAGCTGTGTGGATTGATAGCGCTCCGCGCTCCTGTGTTTTAAGCTCATTTGCTGAGGTGGTTTTCATGTCACGCTACATATTTATATACACTGCTGGTACCCGATTTAGTTTTCCTTGAATTAGGTTTTAGTGTATTGCGGAGTTCTATTAGAGCGGTGATGTTTTCTATTTGACCATTTATAACCTCTCTTGACTGATTCAAAGGGTCTCTTCTGCCTTCAGTTGCTTCCTCATTTAGGAAACCCTTAATTGAAGTTATTTTCTTCACAGCTAAATATTCACTTCAGTCATTTGCTATTAAGGGTGCCTTATTTCATTGCCATTTCGTTTGCCCCTTGTCATTTTTTCAATAAGAATTAAACTTTGGCATCCACACAACACTTCTCTTCAGGACATGCGCCCCTGTGTGAATGCAGGCTGGAGAGCTCACAAAAAAAGAACTTAAGGTGAGCTTCTTTAGGTGTTGGTTAAACGTATTCTCTTCCTGTTTTTAGAAGAGTTAGATTACTTAGGGAATTCTAATTAAGGAGGGTTGTTCCTTGTTATTCTTTTTACAGAAATTGAAATTCTCTGAAGTCAGGGAAGATCTTCAAGGGCGTCCCCGCAGAGGTACAGGTGAGCGTTACAGTGTGTGTGTTCACACGAGTATTACTAAAGTTTTCGTTCAGTTGATTGATTCTGGGAGACGCCATTGCTGCATAGGTGTTACAGAACGCAAAGCAACTTTTTGAAAATCTCTGCCTGGGCGCCATGGAGACTCCTGAGATGGATCAGTTGGCCCAGTTATTGGGGGAGTTGAGAGCGGAAGTTCATGCCGCCCGTTCTGAGACTAGTGCATTGCGCAGGGAGTTGGTGGTCAATAGGGACCGTACAGAAGAATTGGCACGCCAACTCTTGCAAACACAGGCTGGTCAAGTTCCCTTACCCGCAGCCAATCCATCAGCCCCTCTTCCAGTTGCACCCCCTGCTCCAGTCCAAGTAATAGTTCCTGGAAACATTCCTTTAGCTCCTCCTGAGCGTTTTTTGGGGAATTCCAAGAAGTTTGCTGTCTTTATGAATCAGTGTAGGTTACATTTCCTCTGTCGTCCAGGGGTATCCCCCACAGATCAGGCGAAGGTGGCTTTTATTTTATCTTACTTGGGTGGTTATGCTGGAGATTGGTCCATTCCCCTAGTCAATAGAGACGACCCAATCCTGAGAAATCTCCCAGAATTCCAGAAAGAAATGGAAAAACTATTTGCACGCCATACCCAGGGTCAGGCCCTAGATAATGAGCTACTCTCACTCCGGCAGGGAAACCAAGAATTTTTGGCTTATGTGGCAACCTTCAATAGATTAGTGGCAGAGTCCAATTGGCCCAACGAAAAAAGAACAACCTTATTTCATAGAGGGTTGCACAGTGAATTAAAGGATGTTTTGGTTCAGGTAGTCAATCCACCCGATGGTATTACCGAATTTATCGACCTAACTATCCAATTAGACCAGCGTCTGCAAGATCGAAGAGTGGATCGTTCCCGTGCCGAGAATAAGACCTATTTTCTGTGCCCAAGGGAAAACCCAGTAAGAGCTGGTCCTGATACTCACCCGGAACCGATGCAGCTAGGGGTTGTTAGAGGACCCATTTCGCAGGCTGAGAGGGACAAGAGACGTCAACAACAATTGTGCCTTTACTGTGGCAAACCGGGACATTTCCTTAAGGATTGTCCTATAAAACCTTCAAGAAAACCCATTGGAGGTCTCAACCAGGAAAAGTAGGACCAGATTTCGGAAAACTCCAGTGCCCGGCAAGTGTAGAGGTCAGCTTGTCGAGCATGAAACAGGGAGTAGTGACCTCTCACTTTGTCTTTCCAATTATCTTATTTAGTCAAGAACAGCCCACTAAGATGCATGCTTTACAAGCCTACATTGATTGTGGTGCCATTGGGAACTACATGGATTCTAAACTGGCATACAGTTGGATTTTCCCCTCGTGGACAAGTTTGAAGCTGAGATTTTATGTCTACAGTCGACGGTACTCCTTTAGCTTCTGGCCCAGTCACACAACGCACGGGTGATCTTACCATGCTTTGTCAGGAAAGGCAGAAAGAGAGGATTACATTCGACCTTATAAGTGCTCCACAATTTCAAATCATTCTGGGTATGCCTTGGCTTGAGAAACACAATCCCACTATAGATTGGCGCTCTATATCCCTGACCTTTGCTGCAGAATGTGAAGACTCCTGCTGTTTAATGTAACCTGAAGAATTCCGGTCTACAGAGATTAGCTACGGACTCAACCCTTCGATTAATTGGAAGCTTACCCTCCGAGTATAGGAAATTCCAGGAGGTCTTTGAAGAAAAACTGGCTGAGATTTTACCTCCCCATCGCCCTTACGATTGTCAGATCGATCTACTTCCAGGAGGGCAACTTCCTTGCAATCAAATATATTCGTTAACATAGAAGGAGGGCGACGAATGGAAGACCGCTTTTCGCACCAAATTTGGCCTGTTTGAGTACCAAGTGATGCTCTTCGGATTGTGCAATGCTCCGGCAGAATTTCAATGCTTTATGAATGATGTCCTAAGGGATCTACTGGATATTTGTGCGGTGGTCTATATTGACGACATTTTGATTTTCTCCAGGAACCCCCAAGAACATGTGAAACATGTGACAGCAGTTCTTCAGAAGCTACGAGAGAATTCTCTTTTTGTAAAGTTGGAAAAGTGTTCATTTCATGTTTCTGAGGTCGAATTTCTAGGTTTTGTACTATCCTCTCAAGGGGTCAAGATGGACATGCGAAAAAGTGGAGGCCATACTCACCGGGCCGGCCCCAACGTCTGTGAAAGGAGTCCAAAGTTTTTTGGGTTTTGCTAATTTCTATCGTCGCTTTGTGGAAAATTTCTCACAATTGGTACACCCCATCACGTCCTTGCTTAAGAAAAATGAAAGATTCGAATGGACCAAGGAGGCGGAAGAAGCCTTTCAGAATCTAAAGGGCAAATTTACTGAGGCTCCAGTATTACAACACCCTCAAGCTGACTTACCATTTGTCGTGGAAACTGATGCCTCTAATGTTGCTATGGGTGCTGTCCTGTCGCAACGCAATCCTGAAACTCAGATCTTGCACCCGGTGGCATTCGGGTCTAAGAAGCTCTCTCCAGCTGAACGCAACTACACCATCACAGACAAGGAGTTGTTAGCCATCAAGTGTGCCCTAAAGGAATGGAGACATTATCTATTGGGAGCTCAACATACAATTACCATTCTCACTGACCACCGAAATCTACAGTATTTACGTTCCGTCAAGGCCCAATCTTCTCGACAACTGCGATGGGCTTTGTTCTTCGCTGAATATGATTTCATCATCACGTTTAGACCTGGAGTGCGTAATGGGAAGGCTGATGCTTTATCTCGAATTGGCAATGGAGATGAAGCGTTTGTTTCACCCGCTCCCATGAATATCATCGCAGGAGAAAGAGTTTTGGGGTTATTGCACACTGGAGACCCATTCTTCGAGAACCTGCAGAAGGAAGTTAAAGAAACCTTTACTCAGGAAGAGCTGCTAACATGGACTAATCAAGGAGATCCATTCTGTGTCCAAGATGATATGCCTTACTATCAAGACCGTCTGTACTTACCTACTGAGACAATGAGAAACCAAGTGATTTCCAACTACCATGGCTCCCTCATTGAGGGTCATTCCGGAGTGACCAAAACGTTGGAGAAGATCAAAAGGTATTATTGGTGGCCAACTTGGCGTAAGGATGTGACTCTTTTCATTCTGACTTGCGGCAATTGTGCACAAAACAAGAACTCCAAAAAGAAACCGGCCGGTCTTCTTCAACCTTTGAATATTCCACCCAATCCATGGCATACCTTATCTATGGATTTTATCACAGATCTTCCGTCATGTAAGGGTTACGACACAATCCTTGTGGTGGTAGATTTATTTTCGAAGATGGCTCATTTTGTGCCCCTACAAGGGCTTCCCACCGCTGCCGGACTGGCAAGGAGTTTTTTAGAAAATATTGTTAAACTACACGGTTTTCCTTCCATCGTTATTTCTGAGAGAGGTAGTCAATTCGTATCCAGATTCTGGAGGAAATGTTGTGACCTGGCCCAGATTGATGTGAGATTATCCACAAGTCACCACCCACAAACCGATGGACAAACAGAACGCACTAATCAGACCCTGGGGCAGTACTTACGCTGTATGCTTCATCAAACCGATGACTCCTGGTTAGACATTTTGCGGGTGGCAGAATACGCTTACAACAATTCTATCCACTCTTCTACTGGACTCACGCCATTCTATACCTTGCATGGGCGACATCCTCGAACATCTGCATTTGACCCTCCAGATCCATTAGAAATGCCTGCAGTCAAGAATCTCCATGACAAGATTTCTACCGCAACCAGTAAGGCTCAAGCTAGTTTAGTGGCAGCTAAAGAATCCCAAAAGAAGTTCGCTGATCGACACCGAAGTACTCCTCCTAGTTTTCAAGTTGGCGACTCTGTCTGTTTGTCCTCCAGAAACCTGGCCTTGAAAGGTTCCAAGAAGTTTCTTCCCAGATATTTAGGACCATTTTTCATAGAAGCCGTGATAAACCCAGTGGCCATGAGGTTGACACTTCCGAAGAAAATGCGAAACCATCCAGTTTTTCATGTTTCTCTATTACAGCCTGTAGAATCAGAGACACGTTTACTATCAGCTCCACCTCCAGTGGAAGTTGAAGACAACCAACCAGAATTTGAAGTCAGGGAGATTTTGGACTCCAAAATAGTGCATCACAAACTATTTTACCTGGTCGATTGGAAGGGTTATGGTCCTCTTGATAGATCTTGGGAACCTTTAGAAAACATTCATGCCCCCAGATTGTTAAAAAGATTTCATCGAAACCACCCTACCAAACCGGGAAGGAAATCTTTGAGGGGGGTACTGTCATGATCCCCAGCCAGTTCTCAGAGTAACCTATGGTTCCTTAAGGGTTAAATCTCGCTCTGGTAGTGGGAGGGGGTCTAGTTTCCATTAGATCCTTATAGAAAGACATTGGAAATTCGTGCTCCCTAATGGCCGCCTGGTGGCGCCAACAAGGAACTAATCTTGCAGGTCTAGTTTTTAAGCTACCTCTGATACAATTAGCCGTTTCCTGAGGAGACTCGCGCTTTGCGTTGCTGACTGCCCTGCAGTACGGGCGCTCACCGCAGTCTCCAAAGAATTCCTGTCAGAATCCACAGTCTGTCCATTTTTTCATAGTTTTCCCTTTCTTGCCTCTGTATTTTTGTACTCCTTCCATAGTCTGTTATTTGCCTGTTAGTTTTTTCCCTGTAACCACATTTGCACTTCAAAGTTTTAGTCTCCTGTTTTTCCTTTCCTCAGAGGGTCAGAAGAATTCTGTCTTCTCTCACGCAAGTACCGTTTCAGGTTATTCCCATGGATTACAAGATTGTTTAGTGAAACTTCTGTGAGAGAGTATTATTAACTACGGACTATTTTTTCATTCAATTACTGTGCCTTTTCCATTGCCTATGTTGTGCGCTTTTATAGTGCTCCGCACTCCTGTGTTATGTTCATTAGCTGTGGTGGGTTTCGTGTTACAGTGCATTTTTCCCATTGCCTCAGCTGTGCGAGTTAGTGCTCTGTGCTCCTGTGTTACACTCATTTGTTGAGGTGGTTTTTTCGTGTCACACTGCATTTTCCATTTTGCCTCAGCTGTGTGAATTGATAGCGCTCCGCCCCCCTGTGTTTTAAGCTCATTTGCTGTGGTGGTTTTCATGTCACGCTACATATTTATATACACTGCTGGTACCCGATTTAGTTTTCCTTGAATTAGGTTTTAGTGTATTGCGGAGTTCTATTAGAGCGGTGATGTTTTCTATTTGACCATTTATAACCTCTCTTGACTGATTCAAAGGGTCTCTTCTGCCTTCAGTTGCTTCCTCATTTAGGACACCCTTAATTGAAGTTATTTTCTTCACAGCTAAATATTCACTTCAGTCATTTGCTATTAAGGGTGCCTTATTTCATTGCCATTTCGTTTGCCCCTTGTCATTTTTTCAATAAGAATTAAACCTTGGCATCCAGACGACACTTCTCTTCAGGACATGCGCCCCTGTGTGAATGCAGGATGGAGAGCTCATAAAAAAAGAACTTAAGGTGAGCTTCTTTAGGTGTTGGTTAAACGTATTCTCTTCCTGTTTTTAGAAGAGTTAGATTACTTAGGGAATTCTAATTAAGGAGGGTTGTTCCTTGTTATTCTTTTTACAGAACTTGTAATTCTCCGAAGTCAGGGAAGATCTTCAAGGGCGTTCCTGCAGAGTTACAGGTGAGCGTTACAGTGTGTGTGTTCACACGAGTATTACTAAAGTTTGCGTTCAGTTGATTGATTCTGGGAGACGACATTGCTGCATAGGTGTTCCCCAAACACATGCCACTTCCATTCTGTCTCCATCCTGGGATACGTCTTTGTGGATTGTCATTCCTATTCTGTACCTGCGTGTGCATGGGTCCATGTGGTACATTGATCCCACTCGGTGGTTGGACTGGAGCTGTACTTCGCTGCATGCTATTTCCTTTCTGTTCTTGTGCTCTGGTAAATCTCTGCTGGTGGGTTGGGTGTGCTATTGCCTTTCTTTGGGGGTGCTACACGTCTTGTCAGTTGTCTTGTTGCTTCATTTGGCTTGTTACAGTGGTGTGTATCAGAGGCTCTGGACCCAGTATTGTGTTGTTCAGTATCCTGGCAAATGTTTCCATTCAACTTTCATTTAGATGCATGTGGTCATATAGATGGTGCCTCTCATTGATTTCATGATAGTGTGGAATGTGCACCCCCGCGCAAGGTTTTGCTATCTCTTGCTGGATGCTGTGTATATATGGTGAGGGTTGTGTTCTTTTATTTGAAGCAGCCTGGAAAGAATTATCTTGGTTGATGGCCATCTGTTCCTGGCGAGTTTGAGAAGTTCTTCCCTTGCTTCCACACTTTGTCATTCTGCTCCGTTTGTGAATTACCAGAGATTGGAGGCAGGAGTTTTCTGCTGCTTGCTTTGCTGATTCAACTGTCGACAAATTGATTTTTATGGCACTTGGTCTTGATAATATCTGTGTTTCGTTAAGATGTTCACCGCTTCAGTCCATCAAGGGAACAACACCCAAAGGCATGTTTTGGGTTGGTGTCCAAGGTAGCCTCGGTGTCACGTCATCATTTTCAACTTGCTTGTCCTCAGTGCACTAGGAAGAGAGGGGGACTACTACTTCTGTTTCCTTGACCAGGCTTTTTGTTTTGTAGACCGTAAAGGTTTTTGCCTCAGTTCAAGCAACGGAGCATGTGTGTGCCTGCACTGGGGTTCAGTGTTCATGTTTGTGGAGTGTATTATTCCCAGGTCATCCCCTTTAGACGATATCAGGTAATAATATCGCTGGGAAAAGACATTGGCGACATTATATATGGGGACAGGTTGCAGGGATGTCCCCTGCTCCCATTTAAAATATGTTTTTTAAAACAGGTGTTGCGTGTTCAATGTAATAATATCTCTGACTTTTTTGTTAGGGGACATTTTTGCGGGGACACTATTACATGGAACCCTTTAGCCTTTAGTTTTTTTTCTTTATTGCATAAATTGATCTTGTAGGTTCCCGGGCTTTGTGTTGAGCTGTTCTTTAAATTGCACACACTGTAAAATAAGCAGGGAAAGAAGGGGGCAGACATGCAGGTAAAGTTATACAAATATGACAGTGGGAATCTTGCCAGCCAGAGCCATAGACACAGAGGACGAGAAGTGCAAGGTGGGGCAGCACAGGGGCAGTATTTATGAAACCAGATGCGGTTTACTAGAGTAGTTGTTTACCAACCTGGGGGCCACTGATGATGGTGGCGAGGGCTAGGCAGGCCTTGTTGAAACAAATCCACAAGCTTAAACCCATCTGGACATTAGAGCGTCATGTGAGAACATTGCCTGACTCAAAGGAGCTCTATGAAAATGTAAACAAACTGGAGCATGGGCAGACACAGGTGTAATGAATACCGAAAGAACCAATTCTAAAAGATGCCCCTCCCCATCCACACACTCTCACTTGCGAGAGGGGCCTGTTATGGGTGCCCCAATGCTCATGTGTTTGTGTGTGCTAGTGTTCCTGAGTGAGGCAGTGCCATGACATCATCATGATGCTCCTCTAGTAAAAGGGGCTCTGCTGGCACGTAAGAGTTAGTGCAGCAGAGCCCCAGGAAGCGGCAACTCGTGTCTGTGATTTCTTTCGTGTGCAACTGATTGCTGTGTGATCACGGCCTGTTGTGCTGCCCTCCATGGGTGCCCCCAGTGCTGCAGCGGCCACGTGTTGGGTGTGGTCTGGTGATCCAGCAGTGGTGCGGTCCGGTGATCCGGGCCGAGCAGGGTGCTCCCTGCTGACTGTGGGCTGCGTGAGAGCAGCGTGTGGACTCCGGTGACCAGAGGCAGGCCACCACAGGGCCTTACCTGGTCTAAGGGGATTGGGCTGTGTGTTCGTGAGCAGGCTTGAAGCAGCTTCCCTCGATCTTGTGTTTTGGCTTTCAAGGTGTCTTGGGAATCGGCCTAGAGTGAAGATATGTAATCTCCTCTGAGCTGAAGATGCTGGAAGCTTCCAGAGGCTTCCACGGGGCCCCATGGCCTGCTGTGACGTGAGGCAAGAGCTCTTCAGAGCAGGCCCTTGCCCTCAACCAAAGTTACAGGGGAAAGAGGACGGGCAGGAGGCCTTGAAACTGCTCCCCCTCCTCATAGTAAACTTTGCCACAGATCTTCAGTAGACCTCAACCACCAATACTCACAGTGCTGAAATGGGGTTCTGAAGGTTCCCTGATCCGGCTCCTGCCATTACACCGTCCATTTTGGAAGTCGAGGGTCCAGAGCCCTTTCATGCAGGCCCAAGTCCTGCCTTACCCCTACTGTGGAGGGACAGGGTGGTTGGACCCATACCCAGCCCCATGCCATCTATCACCAACCACTGTGAGGGAGGGAGCAGGGAGCTCGCTTAAATCACCCCAGTCCCCATGACTCACCCTGCTTAAGGGGAAGTGGATATGAGTACTTCAGTTTATAGGGATAATTAGCATGTGGCATGGCCATGTGGTATTTGATGGCAATACCATCCCACGAATGGTATATTGGCCACTGAGTTTTATGAGAAATATTAATGCTTTTTGCTTGTTCTCGATGAGTCAGTGTGTTGCACAATGAAAGTGAGTTCAGGGAGGTGTGGCATTGTTGCCAGGGAATTATTAACATATGGTTTTGGGTAATAGGTGTTGCTTTTGCGACCCTAAACGGAGCACAACTCTATCTGTATCGGTACTGGTAGATGTCAAATATGTATTAATACAGACCCGCCTTAGAGAGAGGTCACTAATTCTCCATTTGTACATTTCTGGCCTTGGGATTAGCTGAAAGGTGAACACTACTTGTGTGCCTTAGTTTCAATCAGTTGCCTCTACTGACAATTTAATGGACAGAGTCCCAGATATCCTAGGCGGTTTACAGAGCACTGCTTGTTTTGCTCTACCTAGTTAGAAGTGTGTGCCTGTTGTGTGTTAAGTAGTTTAAGGATTTTTATGTCCTGGGGGAGTGACGTGCCACTCACCCATTGGCCAGTTTCCGGGCCATATGAGCCGGTATGACTCGGAAATTTCTTATGGCCAGGAAATTGGCCAATTAGGGTTAGCCTTCCCCTAGTATTGCTGTCAGCGCTGCGCTGCCATGATGAGATCGAACATCACGCCAAGAGTCTAACTGTCACTGTAGAGCTCTCAGCGCTGCACTCCCTCCCATTGCGGGAGCACCATGCTGGGAGCCCAGCTGCAGGTGCCTCTTCTCTCACACTCTCAGCATGACGGTCCTCCCAATATCAGAGGGACCACTACGCTAAAACCCCTGAGTGGAGCAGAGTGATGCTCCTCCTCTGGGACGGACCAGACAGCCGCGGATTGCACCCAACATCCCCCTCTCCTTACCTTACTGAGGTGGGGGGTGGATAGCTCTGCACCCCGCCTCCCTAAATAAAATCTTCACCGGGCTGCACTTGGGAGGCACGGCCTGGAATCTTCTGAATGACTCCCTGGCTCCTTTCGAAGTTCCTCCCTCCTCATGAGGTTGTGAAAGTTAAGTGGGGTAGAGAACCTGCTAATGTTATCAGTGTTTTGGGTGCGAAGTGTGATGTTAGTTATTGTTGAAAGGATTTTATTAGTAAGCATGTTATTAGTTAACAGAAAGCACCCAGTCAATAAAAGGCTTAATTTTAAAGTCCACCTTGCATATGTTGACTATACCAGGCTTATAATGACACTATTGCTACATTTGACGTTTCATTGGGCATATGAAGGCAGCCCCTGCAAGGCTATCCGGTAGGTATGGTAAGTTATTGGAGCATTTCAGGCTGCACTTGGCATATAACCATGGGTGTAGTGGACACCCCTACAGCCTCAGCGGTACAGTGGACCACCGCCTTTTCATGGATCTGCAAACTGGCCCAAGAACTGTGCATATCGAATGGGTGCAGAAATCTTAGGCCTCCTCCGTCCAGTTTTGAATTGGCCAAGCATCTTTGAAGAAAATGTGTTTTCCTTGGCAGAACAGAAGAGGAAAGTCTTTCCGATGCTATTGCACAATGCTCTGTATTTTGTTTAGCAGAAAAGAAATGTAGTTTGTCATCAGGTATCTGCTTATTTTACTAGTCTGTAATCGAAGACTAAAGTGGTATTACAGGTGAGGCCTGTGTTTGCCTCGACTGAACTCGCTGCTTCTTTTGCTTGCTTCACTAATGGACAGAACTCAACTGCCTTCGCCCAAGAGACCTCTGCCTGCTAAAGACTTCATGAAGGTGCCAATGCAGAATACATTTTTGAATAAACAATTCAACTCACTTAATTTTGATTCGAAGAGTACTCTTACAGTTGTACATTAGATTGAGCTAAACTGGTCTGCTGTGATGGGGGCAGTCAACGCACTGGAAGTCCCACTATTGCAGTGCCTGATACTGAGCTAAGTAACTCCCTCTCTTTAGACATGGGGCCCACTATGTACTGTTCCGGAAACTTCCTGATCCTATAGGAAGTACACTTGTGCATTCTCTCCAAATTCAAATATCTAATTTTCCAGACCTGAACAAGTGAAAGCAATGTAGTCCTTTTAATGTCTGGATGCTCTTTCTGTCTTGCTATCAGGTCAGCCCACTCGCTGTCTACTCTAAACATTTCCCCGCGCTCCCCCTTTCCTTGTATGAGCACTTAAGTATTTTGTGCACATGTGGCACTTTTCAAATTACCAAATCAATCAATCAAAATCTTTCCTTTGATGTGGTTGGATGAAGTATTTCCTTGAGGGACTAACTGTTGTCTTGATTGGATGTAAGGAGGGCTCTGGAGCCCACAATTAGCGCCTATATTGTACGTCTTCCATATTGAACATAACGGCTTAGCACCCCAAGAGGTGAAACTATAGAATTAAGTGGCACATTATTCTTATTACTATGAAAACTACTCAGCCAGTCTTGGATGCGAGACTAGAACGAGCTCCAGAATGTCCCATTAAGTTGACATTTATTTGAAATAAGACGAAATCCACACACAGTGAAGAAAGTGGTGACAGCATGGTACACAATGGCAAAAGGGAATGGCAGACACTATATAGACTCTTGCGGCCATAGAAATATCTCATGTTTAGGGGTATTGTATCACGTCTTTTTGCTTGCATGGACTGAGGGATGTCAGGGAGGGAATGTTCATTGAGTGACTAGAAGCGCTCAGGCCGCGAACCTGACAAAAGAACGCAAGAAGGTCTTTTGCGACCGTTGGAAAGAAGGAGCTCTGCTGTCCCAGGTCATTGTGTGGAGAATGGTGACGACACAGCGACCGCTGTGGGGAAGGTGGCAAGTGAGAATCCCAGCATGTAGGATTTCCGGGTCTGATGTTCACGCTGAAGGAGTGCAGATGACGGGGTTAGAAGAAAGGACCTATCAAAGTCACTCGACGTGATTATGTCAGATACAAGAAGGGGCTCACATGTGACTTCAGAGTCACTCGAATCTTTTGAGACCCATGCATAATACATTGAAGTGATGTAGTAAATGAAGCCTCCTTCTTCATAGAACCAGAACCACAGAAGGTAAGTTTACATGTAGGTTTATTCTCATAAAATAGTTAGTAGAGAAAGCACTGGGACATCCATCCTGCCCAGCACATTAGGTCCAACTGCCAACAGTAGAACCCCAGCCACTCCAAACATCCTTCAACATTCCACCCAGTGACATCACCACCCTAAGCCTCCATCTAGAATGCCGGTGACATCACCAGCCCATCCTAACACTCACAGCCATAATCAGGCCCCAGCACAGATTATGACATATCTCCCTCTCTTCCATTAACACAACACAACACCCATGGTAGAAACCCATCACCAACAATACTACCATACAAGTTAACACATTCAAAACTCATAGCAGCTCAGAGACCATACTCAACTCCCCAGAGCCACACCGCTAGACCCCAACATCTAACAACTCTAGATGAAAAACACAATCAACAACTAAACTTGAATAGCAGGCACTTCCCCAGAGCCTGAACCCCCAACCAGCTCTAACCCGCTGATGGACACAACAATGGAAGAACAACACTAGTCCTTCCCCTGAGGGGACCCCGCACACCACAACCAAAACTAACCCACTAAACTTCTGATCCCCACACAGGCATGTGGCCACCATGTCTATGTCCAACTAAAATAACCAAACCAGAACTCTGATCCTACCACCAAACATCACCACACTATCCCCCTACCTTACCGAGACCCCAACATATCCATATAATGCAAAACCAATTGTAAATCCATGGCGCCAAAGTCCCTGCGCCAATCCCAGCATACCCATGAAGTGCAGGAAAAATAAAAGCAAAAACATTAACATGGCGCAAAAGTCCCTGCGCCAACCCCACACCCCCATGTCCAATTCAACCCACCTGGAAGAAAAACATTGTAAACATTACAAACTTTGCCAATGAACCCCACCCACGAGTCCATATAGCAAACCCATGGAAATGTCCTAAACAGCAGGCCACGACATAAACACAACAGCAGTACATTAGATCACAGGCCTTACACTGCTAACATCAACCCAGGACCCTAACCACAACTGTACTAAACCCAGAGGCCACAACAAAGACACAACAGCATTAACCATTAAAACCGGCCTCCCCAATCACATACCTCTAATCAGTGACTTGTCAGATGCTTAATCACGTCACTTGTTCCCCACTGATCCGGATCCAGCGCTCGCCTCCTTGCCATCATTCTTGACACATCACCTGCTAACGGCATCCACCGACCCTCAGCACACACATTATAGATGCCCAGAATCTCGGAACCAGCCGCCGCACTTCCCAGCATCTCCAAAAAATAAACCTTGTGTCGCAGACGCATCCTCCGCGCTCTCCCAAGATGGAAGGGTTTCCTTCCTGCAGTCCAATACGCACAACACGCTGGCTCTCTTCCTGCCAATGGCCGCGCACAGCTGCTCCCCCTGGTGGACGCAGGGGCACACGACCTAGGAGAAACCAAACGCCGTCTTCCTGCCAACGGTCGCGCACAGCTGCTCCCCCTGGTGGACGCAGGAACCAAAGACCATCAGCATCCACATCCAGCAACGGCCCGACTGCCTTACCGGGCCTGGCGGAACACCAGCCCAAAGGGGAAACTCCCAATCCGCTCTCCAGTCCTTAAGCTGTTCAGGAGTCACGGCAGCCCCCTCCAAACCTCCGTCAAACTCTGGACCGACCCACCAGAGTGCACAGTGCGTGCGCAGCTCCAGGCAATGGGCCACCTCAGCCCCAGCGCCACCTGGACCCTGGACCTTCCGGGAACCGGGCAACCTCAGCCCCCCCCGCCGGTACTTACAACTGCGCCACCAGCTGTTGTTCCTCCACTCCTGGCACAGCTATACTGGGCCACCCACACTCTTCAAAGCCCCAGCCTGGCCTTTGAAACCTGGGCCACAGCACCGCCCAGCCGCCGGGCACCTCTGCTTCAGCTGGACCTCGACCTCCCCTGCACCGCCCGGTCTGCAGCTTGTTCCAGTTTGATGGATGTCTCTCAGGAAGGCAGCGCTTCTCACCAGCTGCCCCTTCCCAGCAGCACCGGAACCATCCTCGTCGCCAATGTAGTAAACTAAGCCTCCTTCTTCATAGAACCAGAACCACAGAAGGTAAGTTTACATGTAGGTTTATTCTCATAAAATAGTTAGTAGAGAAAGCACTGGGACATCCATCCTGCCCAGCACATTAGGTCCAACTGCCAACAGTAGAACACCAGCCACTCCAAACATCCTTCAACATTCCACCCAGTGACATCACCACCCTAAGCCTCCATCTAGAATGCCGGTGACATCACCAGCCCATCCTAACACTCACAGCCATAATCAGGCCCCAGCACAGATTATGACAAGTGACTTATATCTAGGTTGCTAATTCATAACACTGGATATGTTTCATTCCAAGGGAGAGACATCTTTGTTTTATTATTCCAGATTAATCATGAAAGTCTGAGGATGAGTTTGGTGGTAAAAAAAATCAGTAATCGACAGTCTAGTCATTGTCGTTTCCACAGGTGGGCATTTCAGGCATGCCCCTCGAGTACGTAGTTACAGCGAAGCATGTGATAACAGTAATTACCGAATGCAAAACATAGTGACAGTGCATCCGATAATACCGGAAGTGCTGGAACGTACGAAGAAATAATGATACCACAAGTAGATGTAACGGACATCTGGCTAATAGCACACCACTAGGCAGCCATCACAGGATTACAATCCTCTGAAAATCTCACACAGAGTATGCTATCCAGGGAAAATGTCCAGCTCCCAGGAATCTGGGGAACCTGCCGGAGGGAAGGAGGTGATGGACACTTGAGAAAACCCAAGTTCACTGACCAGGAGCTCATTGTATCAGCAGAGGAGGTTGCCAAGGAGCACCTGGTGGCTAACACTGCCCCTGCCAAACATGCACAGCTAAGGTACAAGGTATGTGGCAACGTTTCAGCTGTCTCTGTGCCTCCCAATACCAGCAAAGACATCAAAAGAGGTGGGATGACCTAAACAGGAGGGCATGTTCCATCACATCGATGCATAAGCAGGAGTGCAAGGCCACTGGAGGGGGCCCGTGCCAGATCCATTTGCGCACCATTGTGAGGCAAAGACTGTCGTTCTGGTGGACATCACAGGCATTACTGGAACCAGCGATGCAGAGAATGGGGCAGGACTACAGGTAGCAGGTGGCGAGTACAACATTATTTTATGGAAACTACCTGTGATTATCGCAGGATGACACATGATGTATTTTGGAGAGGATGGCTACCTTGGCCATAAGAATAGCATCAGCCATCTGATCACATTTCAGTACACCTGTATGCAGACCTCTTGGGTTCCCCCCAGCTATGCCTAGGAGGGCCCCCTCAATCTGTTTTTGCTCGGAATTTCTGGGACTTGTTGCCTTACATTTTAAATGGGAAAGAAAAAGCTGCAAGCCAAAAAGGAAAGGAGCGGGACCGGGGGGACTGCTCATGCATGGGTGGTGTAAACTTGGGAAAACTTGCCAACTTCGTGCTGGGAGGATAGCTCAGGGGCAACGTGTTTGTCTTGGAACCAAGACAATGCAGAGCAACACAGGTTTGAATCCTGGTCCCGCACTTAGAGTCTGATCTCTGCTATTAAGCGCATCATGATTTATGATTATTTATATCACGCTCATACACAAGTGTTTCTGTCACACCGCGGCCGTGGAAACTCTGGGCAAGATGGAGGCGGTGTTGAGTCTCTACAGCGGTCCGCCTGACGGTCTAGTCGTCTAGGACCGGCAGGTATAATAGGAGACCACGCCC
Source organism: Ambystoma mexicanum (assembly GCF_040938575.1). Lineage (NCBI taxonomy): Eukaryota > Metazoa > Chordata > Amphibia > Caudata > Ambystomatidae > Ambystoma > Ambystoma mexicanum. The sequence goes on along the minus strand of NC_090924.1, from coordinate 117,246,630 downwards.
CCCTGCAACTTGCGTTGCAACTCGCTTTGTTAGTCTCCTGACTTTCGTCTGCTTGCAGTGCCCCGTCAAGCGAATCTTATTACTTTTGCTTCATCTGTTATTTCGCTATCCTTAGCGTCTTGACCGATTTTTCTCTACTTCTGTCAGCCCTCGCTTGATTCCTCTTCTCTCGTTCCTCCCTGTTGTACCTGCTTGGATTTTCTATCTTTCTTTCGCGGTGTGTTCGGTGTCAGCTGACCCGTGCTACTCCCGCGCCGATTACTCTTTCTCTCTCTGACGCTCGCTTTCCCTCTCTGTCTATCCCTCTTTCATTCTTTCTTTCTCTCGCTCTTCCGTTCTCTTTCGCTATCGCTCTCTCTCTCTTTTCCACTCTCCTTCACTCCTACTCTTTCACTACTGCTCTCTTTCGCTCTCACGCTCACTTCCCCTTTCTCTCTCGCACTCGCATCCTCTCTTTCTCTTTCGCGCTCACACACTCTCACTCTCTCACGCTCGTAGCCTCTCGTTCTATTTCCTCTCTTACCTTGGTCCAGGATTCTTTTGCGTCTAACTACTCCTTAGCCTCCGGTTGGATTTTCTCTTCGCTTCCCGAGAGTGGCCAAACCCTCATCTATAAGGATCAAACCTTGAGCTTGCATTTACAACTGATACCGGACTACGCCAGCCTCTCCAGTCTTCACATCGGACATATCAAGAGCCCCAATTGAAACACAGGGTTTTTTCTGCCTTATCAGGCTTTTTCCCTGTTTGAGGAGCGGACTCCCCTGGGTCCACCTGACTGCCAGATCTATAGGCGGGCAAGGTGGCCTCGGGGGGAGACCGCCCCTATCTCTTCGAACGAAGGAAGGGAAGAAGGACTATTCAGTCAAGTGAAGAAAGAGAAAGTCTACAAACGGAGAGAAGAAGGAGACCGAAGTCTTCAAACCCTGCTGAAGAACCAGGTGAGGAGTCTCAGGGGGCAGGAACTTTTGCACATTGTGACAGATTGCAACGCCCAACTACCGGCATGGCCTCCTTAGAACAATTCCAGGAGATGGTTACAGCTATTCAGGGCCTTCAGGCCGAGGTACAGAATCTCCGGACCGAGAACGCTAACTTACGCCAACAGGTTGCGACACGAGAGGAATCCCGAGGCGATCTACCTCCTCTGACCTTTTCTTTTGGGAAGTACGATGGTAATCCGAAACACCTAAAGGAATTCCTGAATGCCTGTATGGTTTACTTCACTTTTCGGCCCAGGGCATATGAATTGGATAGAACTAAGGTAGGGTTTCTTGTTTCCAACCTTACGGGTAACGCTCTGGCTTGGGCAACCCCACTGATAACACTCGCAGACCCTGCGCTAGCGGATTACGCTCAGTTCACTCAACTGTTGTGTGCCAGGTTTGAGAGACCAGAAGTCCAATATTCTTCTTATGAAACCCTCCTAGATCTCCGTCAAGGCAATCAAGATGTACAGACTTATGCCTCTACCTTTACCAAACTGGCCACAGACTCCGGATGGCCAGATTCGGCTCAACAGACCCTTTTTCGCCGAGGTTTACAGGATGAACTCAAGGATGAGCTGGCCAGAATGGCGCGTCCTACCTCCTTCCAAGAGTTGGTGACTTTATCCCTGCAACTGGAGTACAGATTGCATGAACGAAGGTTGGAAAGAAGGAGATTCAGACTCCATCCCATAGGAGGGAATCCCTCGATAGGTTCTCCTAACAGACCACAACAGGAAGAGCCTATGCAAATAGGAACAACCCGAGGTCCTTTGAACCCCGAGGAACGCAAGAGACGCAGAGACCTGGGTCTCTGCATGTACTGCGGATCTTCGAAACATTTGCTCCGAACCTGTCCAGATGTGCCCCCGAGACGTCCGGGAAACGCGCCTCCCCGGTCTTGAGCAGGGAAAGGAACCGGGCAGGATCAAGGAATCCCTGCAATTCTACTCACCAGGATCCCTCTGCGGATAACAACAGTCTTATGGTGTTTTCTGTGCGTCTAACATTTGAATCCTCCCTATCTGTTGAAGTACTAGCTATGTTGGATTGTGGTGCGGCCGGTAACTTTATTGACATCCAGTGGGCTCAAGAACAAGGCATACCCCTACGTCAGAAGGCCTGCCCTTTGCCTGTAGAAGGAGTCGATGGTGTACCCCTTTCATCCGGTCCCATCATTAAGGAGACAGTTCCGGCTAACATGTCTTTGTCTCAACACCAAGAACGGATTGTCTTTGATGTTATAAGAGCAGCCCATTTCCCAATCATCCTAGGCATACCCTGGCTACGGAAACATAATCCCAGGATTGATTGGTCCGCAAATACCGTCTGTTTTTTGTCACAGTATTGTTCAAAGGAATGTCTACCACAACCCTCTCCTTTGATGAAGAAGGGGAAAGCACAATCGACATGCACTACAGTGGTTCAAACGATTCCACCGCATTATCAGGAGTATGCTGAAATCTTTGAAGACAGGCTACCTCGTTCTTTACCCCCACATCGAGCAGAGGACTGCGGTATCGACCTAAAGCCCGAGTCATCTGTTCCTTTTGGTCGTATGTATCCTATGTCCCTTCCGGAAAGAAGAGCCTTGAAGGAGTACTTGGATGCCAATCTGCAAAACGGTTTAATACAAGAATCCCGTTCCCCAGCAGGAGCCTCAATGTTCTTCATTCCCAAGAAGGGAACCACTGAATTAAGGCCGTGTATAGACTACCGTGGGCTGAATAGCATGACCATCAGGGATAGGTACCCCATGCCTCTCATCAAGGAGGTACTTGAAGCTGTGGAAGGAGCCTCTATCTTTACAAAGTTAGACCTTCGAGGAGCCTATCATTTGTTGAGAATAAGGGCAGGAGACGAATGGAAGACGGCATTTAGGACTCCCATGGGACACTTTGAGTATCGGGTAATGCCCTTCGGACTAGTGAATGCTCCTGCCGTGTTCCAAAGGTTTGTTGACAAGATCTTCTCAGACATGTTATACATCTCTGTGGTTGTCTATTTAGACGATATTTTGATTTTCTCTTCCTCCCTCTCTGAACATCGAAGACACGTCACGCAGGTCCTTCAAAGGCTGAGAGAACATCAACTACTGGTCAAACCTGAGAAATGTGTTTTCGAAACCTCTTCAGTATCCTATTTAGGATTCATCCTTTCTAAGGAAGGAGTACAGATGGATTCGGAGAAGGTTAAGGCAGTTCTCCTATGGCCTACTCCCAGGAATCCCAAGGATATTCAGAGATTTCTGGGACTATCTAACTTTTACAGAAGGTTTATTCCCAACTTCTCGGATATTGTACTACCAATAACCCGTTTGCTTAAGAAGGGTCAGAAGTTCGATTGGGATAAGGAGGCGGATCAAGCCTTTCTCTTACTTAAGAAGACTTTCACCACCGCTCCCATCCTAGTGCAACCAAATCAGTCTCTTCCTTTTGTGGTGGAGACGGATGCTTCCGGAGGTGCCATAGGAGCTGTTCTCCTACAAGCAAGCAAGGATGGAGCAGAACATCCGGTGGCCTACTATTCCAGAACTCTTACACCGAGTGAGAGGAACTACTCTGTTCTGGAACGAGAATTACTGGCTATTCGTCAGGCATGTATAGAGTGGAGACATTTACTGCAGGGGGCTGCCCATCCCTTTCTGGTTCGCACGGACCACCGGAATCTCAAGGTTTTGCAACAGATGGAATGCCGTAATTCTCGTCACGCCCGCTGGGCGTATTTTTTCTCCCAGTTCGACTTTGAAATAACCTACCTTCCAGGAAAGGAGAATACCTTAGCTGACGCTCTGTCCCGCAGTCTGGAGCCCAAGGAAGAACAGAGCCTGGGTGAGATACTTCCTGGTAAGAGAATCTTAGGAATTATCAATTCCTTCATACAAGAAGTTGAGCGTTCGACTAATTTCCCTGGTGTCTCTTCTGACCATAGGACCAGTATGGAAAGGAGAGGGAAACTATTTTTTCATCAAGGATCACTGTATTTACCGTCTGAGAAACTTCAGACACAAGCCTTATTCTGGTGCCATGATCTCCCTTCGGCAGGACATAAGGGCCAAGAAGCAACCCTCCATCTGATATCCAGATATTTCTGGTGGCCGACTATGGACCAGGACGTCAGAACATACGTGAAGGCTTGTCCGGTTTGTGCGGCCAATAAACCCATTACTCATCGGCCCATGGGGTTACTCCAACAAGAACCTCTACCATCACAACCCTGGGAACACATTTCCACTGATTTCATCGTGGATCTCCCTCTTTCAATGGGATCAACGGCTATCATGGTTACGGTGGATACTTTGAGCAAGATGGCTCATTTTTCTCCCTTGCCTGGCCTGCCATCTGCATCCGAAACGGCTGAAGTTTTCCTCAAAGAAATAGTAAGACTGCATGGTCTACCTCGGACCATAGTGTCCGACAGGGGCTCCCAATTCACATCCCGATTCTGGTCGGCTTTATGTAGTACTCTAGGAATAAAGAGAGCTTTATCCTCTGGTTATCATCCCCAAAGCAACGGACAGACAGAACGCCTAAATTCCACCCTTGAACAATATCTCCGTTGTTTTTGCCATCAGGAACAAGATAGGTGGAAATCCTTTCTAACTCTAGCAGAATTCACCTACAACAACACTGTACATTCGGCAACTGGTTGCAGCCCTTTCTACTTTACCTACGGATATCATCCGAGACATATACCTCTCTTTGGAATACCTCCAACTTCAGTCCCTTCGGTAGATCAACGCCTGTTTGAGCTCCGATCCATCCAGAAGGATGCTACTCAGCAGTTGGAGGCAAGTAGAGCTCGATACAAGAAATATGCGGATAAAAAGAGATCTCAAAACCCCGAATGGGAAGTGGGAACCAAGGTCTGGTTGTCAACCAAATATCTCCCACGTTGGGTTCATCCAGGGAAATTCTCAGCCCGCTTTATAGGCCCTTTTCCCATTTTGTCTCAAGTAAACCCTGTGGCTTTTCGATTACGTCTTCCATCCAGGCTGAAAAGGATTCACCCCGTTTTTCATACTTCCCTTCTGAAGGCTTATCATCCTGATCCCATGAACCGTCATATACCCTCTTCTAAACTCCAAGAACCAGAACCGGAAGAATATGAAGTGGAGAGGCTGGTGGATTCACGTTACCGACATGGATCTCTACAATACCTGGTGCAGTGGAAGGGGTATTCGATCGCAGAACGGTCTTGGGAGCCCAGAAGGCATATTCACGCCCCACAACTTTTAAGACAGTTCCATCGCCTACATCCGGGAAAACCTGGGGGAGAGTCGATGAAGAGAGGGCATACTGTCACACCGCGGCCGTGGAAACTCTGGGCAAGATGGAGGCGGTGTTGAGTCTCTACAGCGGTCCGCCTGACGGTCTAGTCGTCTAGGACCGGCAGGTATAATAGGAGACCACGCCCCCCTGCAACTTGCGTTGCAACTCGCTTTGTTAGTCTCCTGACTTTCGTCTGCTTGCAGTGCCCCGTCAAGCGAATCTTATTACTTTTGCTTCATCTGTTATTTCGCTATCCTTAGCGTCTTGACCGATTTTTCTCTACTTCTGTCAGCCCTCGCTTGATTCCTCTTCTCTCGTTCCTCCCTGTTGTACCTGCTTGGATTTTCTATCTTTCTTTCGCGGTGTGTTCGGTGTCAGCTGACCCGTGCTACTCCCGCGCCGATTACTCTTTCTCTCTCTGACGCTCGCTTTCCCTCTCTGTCTATCCCTCTTTCATTCTTTCTTTCTCTCGCTCTTCCGTTCTCTTTCGCTATCGCTCTCTCTCTCTTTTCCACTCTCCTTCACTCCTACTCTTTCACTACTGCTCTCTTTCGCTCTCACGCTCACTTCCCCTTTCTCTCTCGCACTCGCATCCTCTCTTTCTCTTTCGCGCTCACACACTCTCACTCTCTCACGCTCGTAGCCTCTCGTTCTATTTCCTCTCTTACCTTGGTCCAGGATTCTTTTGCGTCTAACTACTCCTTAGCCTCCGGTTGGATTTTCTCTTCGCTTCCCGAGAGTGGCCAAACCCTCATCTATAAGGATCAAACCTTGAGCTTGCATTTACAACTGATACCGGACTACGCCAGCCTCTCCAGTCTTCACATCGGACATATCAAGAGCCCCAATTGAAACACAGGGTTTTTTCTGCCTTATCAGGCTTTTTCCCTGTTTGAGGAGCGGACTCCCCTGGGTCCACCTGACTGCCAGATCTATAGGCGGGCAAGGTGGCCTCGGGGGGAGACCGCCCCTATCTCTTCGAACGAAGGAAGGGAAGAAGGACTATTCAGTCAAGTGAAGAAAGAGAAAGTCTACAAACGGAGAGAAGAAGGAGACCGAAGTCTTCAAACCCTGCTGAAGAACCAGGTGAGGAGTCTCAGGGGGCAGGAACTTTTGCACATTGTGACAGTTTCAGAGTGTGACAAGGCAAGGGAGGGGAACAGGGGAAAACAAAACAACGATCTTACTAGGCCAGGTGACATTGAGAACATGCAAGTGCATGGGAAAGGGAAAGTGCGTGGAAGGGTGAGAGTGGAAAGTGCGGAGAAGAGGAGAACAGATAAATAATAATGAATAAAATAAATAGATAATAGAGGCAATTAACAGAGGTAGTGCAGCCAGCAAGTGGTAAGTGCTGTGTTTAAGGCAGCAGACTGGGTAAGTGATGAGTGCGGAAAAAAAAAGAAAGAGGGCGTGGGGGGGCTGTATGGGTACAGATACAGTCCCCGTGCGAGGGGTGGTCAGGAGGCAGTGCCAGGCCCCAGAAAGCCTTGTGGACAATGCAGAGGGTTTTGAATTTTAATCTTGCATCCACTGGGAGCCAATGGAGAGATTTCAGAGCTGGAGAGATACTATCCCAGGGCTTGAGGCCAAGGACAAATCTCGCAGTCTTGTTCTGGATTAGTAGTCCATTCTAGAGAGAACCAGAACTTGGGAGACAGTATTTATTTATTTATTCAAATTTGTAGAGCGCACAGCAGCCTGGGGGCATCGTGGTGCTTGTTACAAAGAGTGGTCAGAGCTTAGTTACATATACAAAACATACAGGCATAATTAATGTTCAATTTGCAAAGGACAGTTTGAAAAGCATGAAGATTGGATGTAGTGGGGAGGAGAGATGGCGGAGAGCAGTCAGTTAAAGAGAGCAGTTTTGAGGTTTTTACAAAAGGCAAGGAGAGACGTTTCTCCTCTAAGTGCAGTGGGGAGCACATTCCAAAGCTTTGGAGCTAGATATGGGAAGCCTATCCCCCCTGCTTTGGCCCTTTTAATGCGTGGAACAGTGAGTTGGTTGGCGTAGCAGGTTCTGGTGGGCCTGGTTAAGGTGGATATGGATAGTGTGTCTGAGAGATAGGGCGGTGTTGTGAGGTTAATGCATTTGTGAGTAGTCGTGAGAATTTTGAATATGATGCGTTCTTTGACTGGGAGCCAGTGAGCAGACTTTCTTGCTTGTGAGATGTGGTCTCTTTTTGGAATGCTTAAGGCTGCTCTTAGTGAGTTATTTTGGATGATTTGGAGTCTGTTTAAGTTTTTAGTGGAGGTGTCGGCTATGCGCGCATTGCAGTAGTCAAGTTTAGCCCCTGTGGTGGCTCTGACTATTGAGAGACAGTTTTCCTTAGTAAGGAATGATTTTATGGCGTTAATGAGTTTAGTACTTAGATGCAACACTGTCTATGAACAAGCAAGTCAACGCCATTGTCTCCTCCTCCGCTCTATGTGGACTCCTCAGTCTTGACAGAGGATAGAACTGGGATGTTGCAGTTGTCGATGTTGAAGTTGGAGTAAAGTCTGTCTAGTTTGGCTAGAGTGGCCTTTTGGCAAAGAATAAGAATCTCAGTCTTATCCCCGTTGAGGCAAAATCCATTTGTGGCCATCCATGCTTGGAAAGTGGAGTAGATTTGCCTTAGGGCTGCAGCGTCTTAGTGATAAGTTCCTGTCAGAGGAAGGAGCACCTGGGTATCATCAGCATAGTTTGTGTATGTGATCCCAAGTGTACCAGTTTATCAAAAACAGGCTTGGTGAATAGATTGTAAAGCGAAGGAGCAGTACAAGAACCCTGTGGGATGCTGCAGTGGATGATGGTGGGGGCTGCATTAGCTATGTTTGAGAAGAATTTAATAGCTCTCCCCTCTAAGAAGGAGGTGATCCATGAAGCTGCTTGGTTGGAGAAATGTGCTGCTTGCGTGAGGTGTGCGGGGAGAGTTTTATGATCCACGAGATCGAACGCCGCAGAGAGGTCTAGGAGGAGTAGGAGAGCTGGCTTACCATTATCCATGATTTGAGTGATTGGATTTTTTAGATCCAGCACTGAGGTTTTGGTTCCATGCCCTTTGCGGAATCCCGACTGTCTTTTTCCTAGGATGGTGTTGGTTTCTAGGTATAGTTGGATCTGGCTGTGAGCAGCCTTGTCAAATATTTTAAAGATAAATGCGACAGTTGTTATAGGCCTGTTGTTGTTAGGCTGTGAAGAGTCTAGTGTAGGCTTTTTTTAAGAGGGGCCACCCCCAGGCCTCTTTGAGGCTGTCTGGGACTGTGCCTGTTTTAAAGGATGCGTTGATGAAGGCAGTCAAGAGTGGAGCAAGTGGCTCAGCACACTCCTTGATGATCCTAGGGGGGCACACATTGCCTTTACAATGCGAAGGCTTCAGATGTTTGAGGATGTCTTTGACTTCAGTTTCTGCAAATTTATGGAAGTTGATACTTTTGCTGATGGTCGGGGTCTGCGTTGGCTGGTTCTGTTTAAGAAGGGCATTGTAGTTGTTTAATATTTTGTTTTGCAGGAGCTCTATTTTTTTGAGCATGGCAGCTTGAATGCTAGTGCACCATGCTTCATCTTTAACAATCTTGTCGGTGGAGTTGGGAATATCTCTGAGTTCATTGAAGATGGTAAAGAGTTTTTTGGATTGGAGGTTGGCATCGGCTATTCGGCGGTTATACACTCCAGATTTAGCCTTGAGGATGGCATCTTTGTATTTTTTGGCCGTTGTTTTAAAATTTTCCTTAGTGGAGTCACAGGGGTTTGCCTGGCAGTTTTTTTGCACCTGTCTTTTATTATTGCGTACTGTTTGGCGGTCTTCTGTGAACCAAGAGTTTGAGTGGAATGACTGTTTTTTTTCCTTTTTTTCTAGTGGGGCAATGGTATTGACTGCGAGAGTAAGGGTGTCCTTAAATATTTCCGCTAAGATGTTTGGGTCTTGTGAGAATGGAGGTGCTAGGCATGGGATGTCCAGATAGGGCCGGATGTTTTCCACCCAGTAACATTTTTGAGCTTCTTGCTAAGGTGGCAGGTGCATATGTAGTAGTTTTAGTACTATGGGCAGTAGGGATGGTGAATTGAATACAGCTATGTTCTGTCCAGTGAGCTTCTGGGGGAACGAGAGGAAAGGCAGAGTACGTTTGAGGAGGTGTAGTAGGAGGTTTCACTTTTTAGAGACATCAGAGATGTGTGCAGAGAAGGAAAGTGTGGAGTGAAAGATGACTTAATTAATTAAGTAACACCAATTATGTACACCCATCGCCTTATCTCGGTTACAGGTTGTGCAAGCACCAAACCAAAGTCATGCAAACATAGTCGCCACCTGCAGACAATCCATGGATGAATCCCTAACACACAGACATGAATATGCCATGTGTGTGCACACCATATACCTGCCCCCACATGTAGAACCAGAGTACAGAGAGTTTTGATGTGCAGATTACTCCATGCCGCAGTGAAGTAATTTGTAGAAGAAATACATACATCATTTCACTCGTGTATCCATAGAGTACACGTACAGTGATGAAGGGTGAACACCGGGTACCCAAACAACTGCCACATCACAACAAAACACCATGCAACACCTGTGCCTCTGACCAGCACATTGAAAGCCCTCACAGCACCATCCATCCACAACAGGGAAGAAGGTCCTATAGAAATTGGCTGCCACTACTGCAGGGTAATGAAAAAAAGGGACGCCCAGCCAGCAGAACCTGCCAAGCTAGTGCAATTCAGCCCGTCCAGACACTGGTGACATGACATGTGACTGGATATGTTGCGGCTCAGGCCTCCTTCCAACTGGTGGCCTTGAACATTTCTGAAGACCCCATGGATCCCGACACATATGGAGACCAAGGCAGTCCAGGGTTTTGGTCCCCAGATCACAACCTATTGGATGACCATCCCTTCTGCACAAGAGTCCACACATCCCGTGCCAGCCCACTTGCCATCTGGGATGGATCACTCTGCCAGGTCGGATGACTTCACTGAGCCAGCTGTGACAAATCTGGACAATCCAACCTTTCTTCCCAGGGGAGCCACCCACATTGAGGGTAGGGAGATGATCCTGCTACGCAAGACCCTCCGTAGGGGTCTGGGCAAGTGGGACCTCACTGGGAGTGACTCCCCTCTTGTGGACAAGGACTCCCAATCCAGAGTGGAACTCCCAATCCAACCACCTTGTCTGCATATATGGATATGGAAAAGACTTTTATATCTCCCACAACAACTGGAGCTCACAGGAATCCTTATTTACCTCTCTAGGTGGCAGGCAATGCTGAGCACAGCCTGAATGCCATTGGCAAAACAGAAGGACACTGTTTCAGCTGTCCCTGCAACATGTATTAGAAGAGAACAGACTGTAAAGCAAGAGGGAACTCCTATGGAGGCAGGCAAACTGCTATGCAGAGGCGAGCCTCTTCAGTGCTGCACAAGGGGCAGAGCCACATTGGGCCGCAGAGCCTGTGGAAGCAACAAGGGGGAAGACGATGCTAACCGAATGCCTACGGGTTGGCGTTCTATCCAGCCAAGAAGCCCAGGTCGGAGCGAGAGCAGAGACAAAGATCTCCGTCCTGTCTGGTGGTGCAACCACGAAGGAGCTGTGGTTGCCAGGAAGGACGTCAACGGATGCTGAGACCAGACCGAACAAGGGAGCTCGGATCCCAGAGTTCTGCACACATTGGACCGTGGATGCAGAGGTGCGTAGCCATGGGGATAGCCGACATGGTTTCGGGAGCCTGAGACACCTGACAAAAAGCCTACCGCTACAGGGTACAACCATTGTAAATAACAATTGGGAAGCATATCAAGGTCACGAGAACCTGAGAAACCCAAGAGTGGTAAAACCTATGAAAGGGGGAATGAGAGAAATACGAACACTTTCATTAACAACTGGGGAAACTATACGGATTACAAGAGCCTAAGCAACCCGAGTGTGCAAACTCCCTATGAAAGAGGGAGTGAGAGTAAAACAAATACTGTGGAAAACCACTTGGAAAGCTATTCAGGTTACAGGAGCCTGAGAAATCAGAGAGTAAAAAAAAACAAATGAAAGAGGGACTGAGAGAAGTAGCAACACTGTGAATAATGGCTGGGAAGCTATTTGGGTTACAGAAGCCTGAGAAAACCAAGTCAGCAAACCCCCTAGAAAGGGGTAAGAAAAGGAATACAAAGACTTTTAAAGTAAGGCTAAGAAAGCCAGAGAGAAAATTCAACTTTTGCCCAACCCAGGGTGGACCACCGCCCTATACATAGATATATAATTCCTTTGCATAAAAGAAAGCAAACGGTCTGAGGATTGTGGGACTTTGAGCAGTCCTAGTGCTTAGAATGAGGAAAACACAGAAATCTCGAGGAACGGGATTGTTTGCTTCAAGAAACAGTTTTTGTAAATAATAAGGAGTGACTGAAATCCTTGACCTAGTATCAAGGCTGGGAAGAAATCCTGCTGTGGAAAAGGACATATTGGATAGGATTCGGATTAAAGGACTTTATTTTGGACTCTACCATACATCCTCAGTTTTTGTTTTGCTAGGTAGGGAGTATCCCTCCTAGAAATAAGGCAAATTCGGTGTTTTGATCTTTTTATTTGAATAAAACCCTTGAATCATGAGTCACAATCGTCCATGTAACTGCTTCTGGTTCACCACACAGCACATAGGGCCATCATCATTTGCCTCAGCGCCCGGAGGACCGATCGATGCAACACCTGAATGTGCTTCTGGACATTAGAAAGGCATTAATGCTGCATGGAAAGAAGTTGGGACAGCCTGTGTGCCACCTGGCAGGGAAAATGTATAGCCCTGTGGCTGCCAAAATACTTCAAAGCCAGCGAGTGAGGCAAAGAACAGAAGCAACTCAGAAGAGCTTCCACATGCTATCAGGAATTGTTTACTGGACAGAGTGGTCTCTGCCGCAATTCCAGTCCATTGTGTCAATGACCACCAAACTTCTGTGAACACAACAGATACATCTGTCATTGACAGCACTATATGGTGTACATATTCTCCAGCCTCCAGCCCACATGGGAAAGGGAACAACACACCAATAACTGTGCCTACACCTGGTACAGGGTGAGCTGGGGTTGACTTCTGGGGAAAAAGAGGGGGTTTGTGTTGGGCAGGGGAGTTGCTAGGTCTGGAAAAGACCCGGGGCTATGCTGATGTCAGAACTGTTGGGACTGGGGGCTAGCTAGTCTTTTGGCTGTAGCTCCCGAGATTCTATCCGGGCCTACAACCAGAAGATCAGGGGCTTTAGCCCCCTCAGCCCCCCCCCCTCCTAGCAACGCCCCTGGTGTTGGGTTTGACATCTTGGGGACGGGTTGCGGTGGGATGGCAAAAAAAGACCTGCGAGTCTGATATGTAAAATAAAGGGTTTGATTTTTAAAATTGCAGCAGAAGATTCATGTACCATTGCAGTCTTAGGCAGTCCTGTTCTACTGTACACATAAATAAAAATAATAATAATAATTTGGCATTTATATAGCGCTACGAACCCTCGGAAGGATGAAAAGCTGAGTTTGGCCCCGCCGGGATTCGAACCTGCGCTTATAATGCATGTATGTGCTTCTTTTAAGACGATGTGAGGGGTGCGCTTACCTACACACTGAAGGTAATCTTTTGTAATAACACTATCTTTGATATCTGACTAAGACATGCAGAACAATACCTCTACAGATCGCGGCCTCATGATTGGTCCTACCCGCACTCCCACTGGAATGTCCTGCTGCTGGTTACTCCACATCATTATCCTCATCACTGTCAGGTGCAATGTTCACATTGTTGGGCATTGGCATGTTGCACTTTATACACATACGGAGCATTCAACATGCAATGACAATGTGGCCAACCTTCTGTGGTGGAAACATCCAGGCTACACCGGTTCTCGGAGGCAACAGAACTTTGCACTGAGGAGTCCAAAGGCCTGCTAAATGATGCTGCATGTTTGAATGTGGGTTTCAAGATCCATGACCGGAGAGGCTACCCGGCATCACCTGTATGGTAGTGGTAGGTTGTGAGGGTTCCAATTAGAAAAGTATAGTATACAGGTGCACTCCAATGATTTAAAATGAACAGCTAAGTGCACTTAAAGTGAGTCAAAGGGTGCAGTCGAGAATGTAGCATCCCTGGCATTGGGCTGTAAAATAATACAATCAGCGTTTCCATTAGTCCAATTTTATAGACTTGATACATTTATGGCCATGTGTGGTGGAGTGAATGATTGCTGTAGCTAAGGAGTGGTTGTGTGCCTTTATCACAGTGCATAGCACCTGTGCCCCCTTACCAGACACTCCCTGCATCTAACCCGTTAATCAGGCACTCTGTTTTGTGATGAATCCTTGGATGTTGCCACTTCTCTCAGAGGGGAGAGCCCCTCCCCATAAGGCCAGGGTGGTGAGGCCGCTCCCCGATAGTCCCCCTCAGGGTGGTACGCAGCGGGAGAATCTCCTGGGGAGAGACTCCCTAGGACCACCACCTAGGGAGAGCACGGTACGACACCCCTCACCTAGCACCCAAAACATCCTACCCTATGAACAACACTTCTATATCACCCACCTCTATGTATGTCAGTAAGACTGAATTTCCAACATTCACTGAGACGAGGAAGGGTAGGGATGATCTAACAAGGACTTAATTGCGATGTACTGAGATGAGGAGGAGGTGCGGAGCACTGAAGAGCACTTGGAGGAACAAGAATGAGCGTTCTAGTTGTCAGTGACCCTTCCGAAAAAAGACAAAGGACTTCCCCAGTGGTCAATCCCTCCCTGGAGGAAGCGAGAACGAGATGGCGTTTCGGGAAGAAGAAGCTGGTGACCAGGACGCAGAGAGCGAGGCATCCACACATGGTTCTATAGTGACGGACTGGCACAGCAGAGGTCCAGGCGAGTGCAGGAGTCTGACAGCGCGGTCAAACGAAGAAACGCTGCTTGCAAAGGACCAACAACTGCAGAGCCGACGCAGCATGCCAGAGAGCCAGGGAAGCTGTGCAAGACCCGAACACAGAGAGACACGATCTCGAGACCGACCAGGAGACGCTGTGTCCAACCCTTAAGGTACAGGGGTTACCAGAATGGTTGGTGGGAGCGCAAAAGAGTCACAGAGGCAACAGGACGGAAACCAAAGAAAGGTTTCCCAATAAAGGGGAAAGAGGGAAAGTCCCCATAGTATTTCAAAGGACACTAATAATCACACAGAACAAAAGAATAGAGAACAGGGCCTGGGCCCCGCAACCAAAAAGGAAGATCGTTGCCAGTCATCTTCCCCATGGCAGTACTTAGCAAAGGAAACAACGGTGGCGGCGGATTTACCACCACCGTTGTTTCCTGGACTGGCAGACTCGAATGAGGCCCAATGTGTCCTTTCACATACGGGACAGCTGGGACCAAAAAGTATGCCAAAACCACACTGTTCATTCCCGGGGAGTATTCAGCATTACAATCTTGGGGGGGTGACCACAAAAAAAGTCCTGCTGCTCCCCCCACACCAGTCAAAGCAGTGTGCACGATTCAATACAGTATCATTCGCACCTGCCAAATCCATCTTTTTGGTAACATTAGTGGCAGATGGCATTTTAACACACACATAACAAAAAAATAAAGCTGTAGGACCATTACAGATGCAGGAAACTCATCTATTAGGGCTCTGTGGGGCAAAGTATATGCAAACCTAATTTGCATATGGTTTGCAACAACAGAAGTGACTTAGCAGAAAAGGATATTGCAAGGAGCATCATCAGTCTTTGATACTTGGAGGGACCATAGAAAGAATAAGTTGCCATAAGTATGCCAAGTGGCAAATAATAATAATTTGTTTTTTATATAGCGCTTCAATCTAAAGCGCTTACATTCCTAAATTGCACTACTCTATAGTCGTTAGGATTTTCAAGATAGCATGATATATTAACATAAGCTATGACGTGAATCACTTGCGGAGCTGCAGATAAGACACAGTTCTATTAAATAATTTGCCCAGGATCATACAGTTTGGTTAAATGGTGAAACCAGATTGTAGGCTATTTAAGAAACTGAACACGAGGGGCCGAGGCCCCCTCTCACCGATCTTTCACAATCCCGACTTCTCCCCGGGATCTCTCCCCCGCAACTTCCAGAATTGGATAGACGGGGGCCTTGAAACCCTGGGGCAGATGTACTCCGAAGGCGGACCCCGGACCTTCGAACAGTGCAAGGAAACTTTTCGGCTTCAAGAGAGGGACAGGTTCACATACTGCCAGCTCCGCCACTGGTGTTCACACCCCCAGACCCTCCAGGCGGCAACCCGCCCCCCGACTCCACTGGAGCTAACCCTCGCGGATCTGCCGGCTAGAGGAAGAACTTCAGCCATATATAGATGCTTCTCGGGGGACTTTCTGGCGGCAAAAACTCGATCTATGGCTCGGTGGGAGGCGGACCTAGGCCATCCGTTCGATGACCAAACCTGGGTAGACATATGGTCCCGCACCCACTCCTCCTCCACCTGCGTCACCAACAAAGAATGTGCATATAAACTTACCTTGCGCTGGTATTACCCCCCTCTCAGACTCCACCACATGAATCCGCAAATGGACCCTGCCTGCTGGAGAGGCTGCAGTCAACCAGGCTCTTACTTCCACATGTGGTGGACATGCCCCAAGATCCAGCAATTCTGGACCAGGTGTCTCTCAGTCATCGAGCAAGTCACCGGCTCCGCCCTCCCACTGGACCCTGAGACAGTCCTACTGGGGATCCCGGTCCCCGGAATCTACCCCCGCTCCGGCAACAGGGCTAAGCTCCTCACACAATGCCTCTTGGCGGGCAAGACAGTTCTGGCCCGTTTCTGGAAGTCGCAAGACGGCCCTTGCCTGGCCCACTGGTGGGGAAAATTGTGGGACATTTTAATAGCGGAAAAGGTCACCGCTGCGAGAGCGGGGACTCTGCACCGCTTCCAGAATGTATGGGCTCCAGTGCTGGACTATGATCAGCGATTTCCTGCAATGACGTTCAAGCCAATCAACGCCCGTTGGGCCCTGGGGGACCTGGAGAGTACACACCAGGCGGGGGTGATAGACTGAATCTCTGGCCCGGGAAAACCGGAATGATGGGGGAAAGGGACACAAAGCCAGAATCTTTTCTTTGCAATGTTATACTGCCACCCGATACTGTTTGTAACCTATACTGCCTTGCTATAAATAAACACATTTAAAAAAAAAAGAAACTGAACACATCTTCCCAGGTTTAGTTTATATAGATATTTATTAAGGTTTCGCTTTGAATTTCATGCGCTTAAATAATACTTTATTTATTGCAATGCCTTGGAAGCAAACCACATAACATAATAAACTATCCTTTCATAATAAACTAACTTTACACTATATACATTGCCACAGAAATATATTGAGCAATAAGAGTATGGCTTTAGTTTTATTATCTCCATGCTGCATGCAAAGTCATAATAGCATCATGCACGTTAATGTAGCATAACAAATCCCCCTTGGCTTTTAAAGCCATGGTCATTGTTTCATAAAGCATGAAGCCTTATGGACCCATCTCACTTCTGATCAACCTCATTCACATTTCTTAAGGTACAAATGTCCCTGCTAATAGTCCCCTCTCCCTCGCATCAGTGCCTAATGCCTCCCTTTGTAGTGCTCTGTTGACACAGAGCAAAGTTTCAGTTCCTCGGACAGTCGCTTTGCTGCCCGGAGCTCTGCAGGACATTGCCCTGGCAGAGGAACACCTCTCCCATTCAGCACCAGCAGATAATTATGGTGCATGTCCTGTATTTTTCATATGACAGGTTCCGAATTTGTAATGAGAAATAAATACATGGAGCCGCGTAACAGGTGAACAATCTCTTTATATCTTAGCGTGGCAACTCCCGATCCCGAGAATGGAGCTTTCCGCATGCGTTACATTTCCGGCCTCTGATAGGCTGCTGGAAATGATGATGTCAGGAGCCTGGCTCCTTTAACCAAGTTCTTGCCGGACACATCATCTTCCCTTTCCGACAACAGTTTAACAATATTGTTCACTCACAGTTCTGCAGTCATATCTCCTCAATCAGACGTATCGGGCCTGTGATGCGCCTTCCGAGTCTCGTCAACACTTCTGGCCTCCCTCGGCTTCTTGTTCCCTACTTCATCTTCGAGCAGTGGCACCTTGCTTTCTTTCTCCTCACTGTGCTGCTCGCCCTCTTTGACCAGCTTGAAGTGAGATGCGTTTTTTTCGTGATGACCTTGTGTGGAGATCTGGCGGTAATCATCCGGCCTTTCACATGGATGATTATCAGATGTGCAGGATCGAATTCAGTCTGTTTTTTTGCTTTGCCTCTGGCACACAAGGACTTTGTCGCTGCACTGAAAACTTGATTTGGTGGAACGATGCTTGACATTGGTATACTCTTTCATGTTTCTTTTCTTAGCCATGTACACTATCCGTAGTTCATCATCTCCTCTCACTGGCAAGGTTGCACTATGCAACAATCTGGTTCGGGTCCGCCTGCCAAACATCAATTCTGAAGGACGCCGTCCTGTCCTTCCATACAGCGAGTTCCTATAGCCCCTCAACATGTTACAGGCAGCCTGATTGATTGACATGGAACACAGTTAATTTTGTTGAAGCACCTTCTTTAAACTTCCCATAAATCTCTCAACCATGCAGTTTGCTTGAGGCCATACTGGCATGATCTTTCTGTTCTGTATGCCCATGTGTTTCATGTATCGAGCAAACTCAATGCTGCTGAACGGTGGCCTATTGTCCGATTTCAGCACTTCCGGAATGCCCCACGCTGAGAAGATGTTGTCTAGCTCTGGTATTACTGAACTGGCCGATATACAGATCAGCAGCTGGACAAGAGGGAATCGTCAAAACTAGTCCATGACGACCATTCACTATTTGCTCTCTCCAAATGGTCCCAAAAAAATCAATTGCAAGATAGTTCCAGGGTCGGTCTTGGAGCTTGGACAATCAAAGTGGTTCCAGAGCATTTGCTCTCGAGGTGCTTGGACAAATATGACATGTGCTGACAACACGTTCCACCATTTTGTCAAGACCTGGGAACCACATGGTGTCCCCAATTTGACGTTTGGTGACCACAACACCTCTGTGTCCTTCGTGGGCTAAGTCAACAACAGATTTACGCAAACTCTTGGTAATGACTATACGGTATCCTCGCATTACCAGCCCATCTGCTGATATTGGGAGCTTCTTATCTACCCACTTGAATGCAGTTAGTTCCGTTGCATTTCCACTATTCACTTCTCTGCACCTTCTGGACCTTATGATGACCTTTAATTTCCATAACAGATCATCTTGTCAAGTATGTTCTCTTAGTGCTTTGGTGGGGACTACTTTCGGAGTTCCTTGTTGCATGAGAAAGTTGACGTAGTCTTCTGCCACCAATGTTTCTGGAGTGGTGTTGGGCAGGGGGTGACGTGACATGAAGTCTGCAGGGTTATACTCCTTTCCTGGCTTGTGGATTATGGTAAAGTCATGTAAGCGTAGGCCCCACCTTTCTATGCAAGGATGCTTTTTGCAGTGTGGATTTCCATAGATGGTGACCAAGGCCTGATGGTTGGCGACGGCAGTGAATGCCTTTTCCAAAAGAAACATTTGAAAATGCTTGCAGGCCCATACGACTGCTAGCCCTTCTCTTTCTGGCTGAGAGTATTTCATTTCCACATCTGATAGCTTCTTGCTGGCGTACGCGACCACTTGCCTTTGTGTTTCTCGTCCCGGTCGGTGTTGCACCAGAACGGCTCCTAGTCTGACCGGACTAGCGTCCACTGTTAGTTCTGTGCATAGGTCTAGATTGAAATATGCCATGTGCTCTGCGGACACTATATCTTGTTTGATCTGCGTAAACGCTGTCTGACACTCCAAGGTCCATTGAAAAACAGTCCCTGTTTGGTAAGCTTTCTGAGTGGGGCGCTGACGGTGGCAAAGTCACGTAAGTATCTACTGCAGTAGCTCACCATTCCTAAGAATGATCTGAAATCACTAACATCTTTCAGTGGTGAAATCCTGGTTATGGCAGCAACCTTACTTGGATCTGGACTCATTGTGAGAATATATGCCCAAGGAATTTGAGATTTTCCTTGCGAAATGTGCACTTTTCACAATTTAGCGTTAGTCCTGATTCCATCAGTGCAGTGCACACCTTATGCAGTGCACCCGTTATGCAGTGCCTAATCATGCTCCTCTGGAGTGGTTCCAAATACCAGGATATCTTCACTGTAATTAAAGCAGTTTTTGATGTGTCGAATGAGCTTTGTTATGCTTTCCTGGAATATTTCTGCTGACAACAAGCTTCCAAAGCTGAACCTTTTGTACTTAAAAAGCCCAACGTGCGTGGCAAAGGTGGAGATCTACCTCATTTACTCATCTATCGTTATCTGTTTGTATCCGTTGTTGAGATCGAGTTTCGAGAATATCCGGGATCCATTCAGTAGGCTAAGCGTATCCTCCAGGTGAATTCCAGGGTGTCTCTTGGGTCAGCTAGCTCTGTTGGCCTGTTTCATGTCAATAGCAAAACAAAAGAGTTGATGGCTGGAAGGTTTAGAATAAATCTTGACCTCTGGCATTGCTCTGGGCAACCCTCCAGACCATCGTTCTTCGCCTGCCAAGCCATTACAAAAGGGGAAAAACCATATGCAAATCAGGCTTGGTCCCACCCCCAAAGGGGTAGTCCAGCCCGAACTGCTAGGTCACATCCCTTTTGCACGAGACCACAAGCATCCCCAGACATGTTTCAGCCTTGTTGGGCGTCATCAGTGAGGAGTAGCTTGGGTCTCTAGGCCCAGCAGGCAAGGGACCCACGTCTGGGCATACCCTTCCCACTCGGGGTGACAATAGCAAAACAAAAGAGTTGATGGCTGGAAGGTTTAGAATAAATCTTGACCTCTGGCATTGCTCTGGGCAACCCTCCAGACCATCGTTCTTCGCCTGCCAAGCCATTACAAAAGGGGAAAAACCATATGCAAATCAGGCTTGGTCCCACCCCCAAAGGGGTAGTCCAACCCGAACTGCTAGGTCACATCCCTTTTGCACGAGACCACAAGCATCCCCAGACATGTTTCAGCCTTGTTGGGCGTCATCAGTGAGGAGTAGCTTGGGTCTCTAGGCCCAGCAGGCAAGGGACCCACGTCTGGGCATACCCTTCCCACTCGGGGTGACAATAGCAAAACAAAAGAGTTGATGGCTGGAAGGTTTAGAATAAATCTTGACCTCTGGCATTGCTCTGGGCAACCCTCCAGACCATCGTTCTTCGCCTGCCAAGCCATTACAAAAGGGGAAAAACCATATGCAAATCAGGCTTGGTCCCACCCCCAAAGGGGTAGTCCAGCCCGAACTGCTAGGTCACATCCCTTTTGCACGAGACCACAAGCATCCCCAGACATGTTTCAGCCTTGTTGGGCGTCATCAGTGAGGAGTAGCTTGGGTCTCTAGGCCCAGCAGGCAAGGGACCCACGTCTGGGCATACCCTTCCCACTCGGGGTGACAATAGCAAAACAAAAGAGTTGATGGCTGGAAGGTTTAGAATAAATCTTGACCTCTGGCATTGCTCTGGGCAACCCTCCAGACCATCGTTCTTCGCCTGCCAAGCCATTACAAAAGGGGAAAAACCATATGCAAATCAGGCTTGGTCCCACCCCCAAAGGGGTAGTCCAGCCCGAACTGCTAGGTCACATCCCTTTTGCACGAGACCACAAGCATCCCCAGACATGTTTCAGCCTTGTTGGGCGTCATCAGTGAGGAGTAGCTTGGGTCTCTAGGCCCAGCAGGCAAGGGACCCACGTCTGGGCATACCCTTCCCACTCGGGGTGACAATAGCAAAACAAAAGAGTTGATGGCTGGAAGGTTTAGAATAAATCTTGACCTCTGGCATTGCTCTGGGCAACCCTCCAGACCATCGTTCTTCGCCTGCCAAGCCATTACAAAAGGGGAAAAACCATATGCAAATCAGGCTTGGTCCCACCCCCAAAGGGGTAGTCCAGCCCGAACTGCTAGGTCACATCCCTTTTGCACGAGACCACAAGCATCCCCAGACATGTTTCAGCCTTGTTGGGCGTCATCAGTGAGGAGTAGCTTGGGTCTCTAGGCCCAGCAGGCAAGGGACCCACGTCTGGGCATACCCTTCCCACTCGGGGTGACAATAGCAAAACAAAAGAGTTGATGGCTGGAAGGTTTAGAATAAATCTTGACCTCTGGCATTGCTCTGGGCAACCCTCCAGACCATCGTTCTTCGCCTGCCAAGCCATTACAAAAGGGGAAAAACCATATGCAAATCAGGCTTGGTCCCACCCCCAAAGGGGTAGTCCAGCCCGAACTGCTAGGTCACATCCCTTTTGCACGAGACCACAAGCATCCCCATACATGTTTCAGCCTTGTTGGGCGTCATCAGTGAGGAGTAGCTTGGGTCTCTAGGCCCAGCAGGCAAGGGACCCACGTCTGGGCATACCCTTCCCACTCGGGGTGACAATAGCAAAACAAAAGAGTTGATGGCTGGAAGGTTTAGAATAAATCTTGACCTCTGGCATTGCTCTGGGCAACCCTCCAGACCATCGTTCTTCGCCTGCCAAGCCATTACAAAAGGGGAAAAACCATATGCAAATCAGGCTTGGTCCCATGTTTCAGCCTTGTTGGGCGTCATCAGTGAGGAGTAGCTTGGGTCTCATTCGAAACCTTCCACCCATCACTTTTGTGGTCAGTCTGTTTCATGTCAACACATATGTGTATTGCAGCAGGTGTGCCTTTTTTTGGAACTGCTACTATGTGAGACAACCAAGGGGTAGGGCCTTTGGCAGGTTTAATTATGTCTTGTTCAAGCAGGCTTTATATTTCTTTCTCCACTTGTGCTTGGAGGTGAAACAGTATCCTCTTGGGGTGCTGAGCGACAGAAGTGATAGATTTGTTGATGTGTAGAATTATGGGGTCTCCTTTGAGGCACTCTAGGCCAGTAAACAGAGCTGGGAAGATCTGTATGATGGAGTCGTTCTGCTGCACTGCTGCAATCTCCATTTTAAGGGCACTAGAGCGGCCTAGCAGGTTGCTCTGGGGACTTCACCCTGTAGTACATGTAGCTCCTTGATGGCATGTTTGCCTTTGTACCAAAGAGTCATGGAGACTTTTCCATGATTGCACATGGGGCCCTTTGCTCCCCAATGGAATATTTTCAGTTTGGATGGAACCAGGCATGGAGGGTTCAACATTTTCTGGTACTCTGAGATGCAGATGATGTTAAGAGTGGCCCCTGTGTTGATCACGAAACTTGCTCTGTGGTCTCCTATCCTCATGTTAACGTCACTCGCAGCCGACGTCTCAGGATTCATCATGTATGCATAGTCACAGGGTTCTCTTTCGTTCATCGTGTATGCATAGTCACAGGGTTCTCTCTCGTTCACTAGTGAGGGCGAAGGAGATCTGTTATCTTGCGTATATGCCTCACAATATCTCATCGGGTGTTTGCGTCTCTTCTCGGCACCATGCTGCGTGGTTTGTTCTTGCCTCTTGCCTCATCGTATTGTAGTTGGGCCCCTGAGTCGACATAGCAGGGCATGCACACAATGGCCAAATGATTCTCACGACCACATATAGTGCATTTCTGTCAAAATGCTGGGCATTTCATACCTGGATCATGTGGAAATGGCAGTTTGCAGCGATAACACCTGCTTGTGGAAACATAACTTCTTGTCCAGTTGCCGCCAGTGTATCGACTACGTCACCCTGCAATCACCTGATATATCTGTTCCTTTGTAGGACCTTTGTTACTCTCCATTCGGCTCCCCTGCGTGTCGGTGCACGCTTCTGTCCTGGCCATCTGTGGAATGGTATTTATCGGAAGTGGCTCTCGTAGCAGCTTCTTTCTGAATGATGACAGCCACCAATGATCGTGAGACGTATTGCTTCTTCATTCGAAACATTTTTGAAATTCACAGTGTGCCACCAGCTTACGAAGCCTGGTTGCAAATTGCGTCCGTGCTCTCACCTGTGAGTTGACATGCCGTATTTAAGGTTTGCCTTTCATGGTCGATGTTTCGTTGTGGATCAAAGTATACACATAGTGCTTCCTTCAGACAAGCAAATGTTTTCACTTCTTCTGGCAGGAAAGTGGGGATCAGATCTTCTACATCGTCCCCCACGAGATTTATGAGCAGTCTTCTTGCGAAATGATCAGGGGCCTGTTCATCATGGGCTGCCAGGTAGTTTTCAAAGCACTGCAGCCATCTTTCCCACTTTGGTCCAAGCAATTGTTGATCTTGCATGTCGAAAAAGCGCTGGCCTACGGAATGCGCTTGCATCTGGCATGTTGTGCTCATGGCATTCTTGTTGTTCCTGTCCTTGCTCCAACATTTTGCAGGTGTAGTGGAGCAGGTCAGGGGCGTTGCTAGGGGGGGCTAAGGGGGCTATAGCCCCTGATCTTTTGGTTGTAGCCCCGGATAGATTCTCAGGAGCTACAGCCAAAAGACTAGCTAGCCCCCAGTCCCAACAGGTCCGACATCAGCTTAGCCCCGGGTCTTTTCCAGACCTAGCAACTCCCCTGGAGCAGGTGTTTATCGCCCCTTGCAGGAACGAGAGAATATAGAAGACATGGGACCTGAATGTAGCCACACAAGCCTACCCCATCCTTGTCTCCATTGTCCTGTCCTGTATTTGCATATGACAGGTTCTGAATTTGTAATGAGAAACAAGTACACACAGCCACGTAACAGGTCAACCATCTCTTTATTTCTTAACGTGGTAACTGCCCGATCCCGAGCATGGAGCTTTGCGTATGCATAACATTTTCGGGCTCTGATTGGCTGCAGACAATGACGACGTCAGGAGCCTGCCATCTTTATCCACGTACTTTCCGGACTCGACACTGCCGAATGGGAAAGGTGTCCTGCTACCAGGACATTGAGGGTGCTGCTCGTCAATGGATTAATAGGTATTATGTATAGTGGGCTAACTAAAAGGTAATTGTAAATTTCCCACAGAAGGAAAAACTATAATGAGAACAAAATGGTCAGCATGGTCTTTGCCACTGTCTGTGATTCCGGGTGCAAGTTCCAGGCCTCCTGAGCTCTGGAATCAAAGTCTGAATCCTTACAGCTCTCACGAGATTGCTCCACCACCCTCTGCTCTAACATTGTGAGCTCACAGGGTCTTTACAGTTCCAGGGAGACTGCACCATCTCCTCCCCTGGTATTGCAGGCTCCCAGGGTTGCCAAACTCTTTCTGGGATCCTTTAGCCCTTCGCTACTTAGGTTCTTAAAGTTCCTAAGCAGCTTGGATGTCGGTTGTAGCTGGCAGGGAGAGCTAGAGTAGAGTCCCTTGAGCAGGGTGGCCAACCTTACAGACTTTACCCTTTTCATTGTACTGACCATACTCCCCCTGCCCCTGTCTCGTTCCTCCACTCACCATCTGGACCTGCTTAGGGTGACCTGACATGGTGGACCCCGCCTAATACATCTGTGTAGGACCTGCTCTTTCTCATACTCTTTCTTGCTCCGAAGGTTCCTTCCCCTCCTCCTCAACTCCTCTCTACTACTCTCTCCTGATGTTATAGCTGGTGCTGTTCACTCGTGGACCCCAGTGTTTTCCTTCTTTCTTTGACCAGGAATCCTGTCCCCTCCACCTGACCCTCTCTTTGTGAAGCCTTAGCTTCTATTCGTATGAGGTCCGTAACTTCCTTACTCTCCCTTCCATTACCTTTCTTTTCACTCCTAAACTGGTATTACAATCTCCTTCCTTTCCGCTTAGGTAGTTGGCATCTCCTAAAACCCACTCAACAATTTACAACAACCACCCTTTCCCCCTTCTGTTGTTACACCTTTCAGTCCGCTCCTGAATTTACCTCCTCCCTCCTATGCTCTTCTGTTGTTGCCACTGCCTTACAATCCATTCCAGGTTTCAGCACCTCCCTCTTTGCCTCTTGTATTGCTATCACCTCCTTCCACTGCCCTTTAGACAGTACCTTCTCATTTCGTCTTCCCTCTCCTTCCAATCGTCTCCTTTTGCTCCTTTTCCCTTCTGTAAAACCACTACCTCTCTCTTATTCACTCCTGATTTACACACTTCCTCCTCACCGGCTCTGCTGTTTTCCCTCACTTCCTCTTTATGCCAGATTTGACCTCGTGTCTCTTTCCACATGTTCAGTTCTCCCCATCTCCTCGTGCTCTCCTCTGCCGCCACCTCTACAGGCTCCTCCCCCTCCTAGTCTTTCAGCTGCCAGCCTCCATCCAGCGTGAGCCTCCTGTTCCTGCAATCCACCCAGCCAGACTTGACTGCCAAGGGTCTGCACCTGTCAGTGGCAACTGGTTGAGGACCGAGTTCCACCGTGGCCCTTATTTTCTTGTGGGTCAGAATGCGCCTGAAGGGGCCAAACTAAGACTATAAGAACTTTATTTGCATTTTGGAAGCTCTATGTGTACAAGGTGAACAGCTGTCTGTGCCTGGGACGATGCTGTAGTAGAGCTTTGGGTATGCAAATTCACTTTGGGGGGAGTGGGGGGGTGGCATAGGGCCATTCATATTGCTTTCTCCTTGTTTCCCATAATGTTAGCATTGAACCTGCATGTTTGCAGACTTTGTTCACAGGTCTGCAAACCCGAACAGGATCCCACCGATGGGTAAGCAGATCAGCATGGGTTTGCACACCTGGCACAACCCATGAAGGTGCTTTGCAGTGTCCAGGGCTCTGGTGCTCCCATTAAGCATCTTATCTGTGTCTTTAGGGCGAGTGTTGTCCTATGAGATTTGTTTAGGGGAGTGGCCTGCTAGTAGTGAGCCTATATTGGGTATGGAGCATGGTGTAGCTACTGTGACTGACCCCTGTCAAGCAACCCGGACAGAGGAGAGGGCCCCAGGGATCCTCCTCATCCCCCCGCCCCACAGGCCAATCATCCACAGGCTCAGGGAGGCACCTGGCCCCAAAGCCACTCTCCGAACTCTCGACAAAGCCAGGCAGGCAACTTCATTGTACTCCTAATAAACAGGGCTATTTTGGCATATGCTGTAGTCTCTGCATCTCAATTATTTTCAGGGCAGTGATGATGAAATCCATGGCATTGAGGTACCCTCTGACAATTTACGAATTTACCAGTGGAAGGATGATAATTTACATAGACTGGTGGTTGTGTGTCCGCAGGCCCCTCTGGCATCAAAGCTGGCCAAATCCATTGTTAGTTACTCAGATTAGAAGATCATAGTATTGCTGTTGCATGTAATTTATAGCTAAAATGGGAGATGATGAAACACAATTTACTTGTTGTATAAGCGCCTTACAAATGCACAAAAAATACATAAATCTGACAGGCACTTGCTTAGAGTCGGGCCTTGAATTTCATTCTTCAAGCGCCCCAAACACCCAGTCCATAATTGAGATTTAGTCTCACTGTATGCTTATGGGTTTCTTTTGGAATACCTGTTATTTGAACAGTATTACTTGTATATATGAGCTAATATGTAGCTTTAAAATACGTTTTCACTATATTTGTCCCTTTCGCTGCTTAAAATTTGAAAACAAAATGTAAAAAACAGAAACATTAATTTTCCTTTGTTAGCGGCGCATTGGCTATCCAGAAGTTGAGCACTGCTGCGGAGGAGGCACTGGGCGGCATTGCAGCTTTATTCAGGCACATCATAGCAAGTAGGATGCTACGCGCTATCAAAGGGCAATGATGGACTGGTTGCTAATTCTGGATTCTTAAAAACAGCCCTGGGGTTGGTCCTTATAGACCAAATTATTAAACAAAAATAGGTTTTTCTTTCTAACGCTGAAAGAAAATCTCAGCCAGTTTGAGTTTCTTGGGGCCTGCCGTGACCCCCTAAATGGCAATGCTAGACATGCTCTCTCAGAAGAGCAGTTCTATGTGAGCATCTTGAACGTAAAAAGAATAATGTAAACCTTTAATAAAAAAATAGAATGTGAATGTTAGGCCGAACGGCATAATAAAATAGGACGCGACACCGGAGTGGACTGGAATGTCTGCTTTATTCAATGACTAACTACATACTGACTTTCTCCCTCATCACTCCTCCCCTCGCCCACGTCACCCCCCACGTGGGCTCCCTCTCTGTCTCTTAAGGGGACAGAGTCTAGTAACATCACCCCTGGACAAATGTCCTGACATCCTCCTCAGCACTGTTGAACTAGGTGAGGTGGTCTTCTAATGGTCCTTGGGGCCTTTCACTCCTCTCGCTGCCCATGGGTGGTCTTTGTTTCCGCTGAATCTGCCACCCGGTGGAGGGTTTCTCCTAGGGGAACCCACAAGTCATGTCTGGGCTCTCGTTGTTCAGGATCAAGATTAGGTGGTGGAGGCCTTTCATTTTCTCTCCTGGTGAAGTGCTTAAACTGGGAACTGTTCCTTGTGACTTCCCTGTCTGCATTCTCGGCCGTCACCATGGTGCCTTTGATGGCTACAATATTGAGCGGCCTCTGTGCAAACCGGGCCTCAGTGTTCTTGGTGGTTGCCTGCTGTACCAGAACTTGGAAGTCCTTGGGCATTGCCCTAAGTTCTCCTCAAGTCTGTGTCTGCCTGCGCCTTCTCTTTCCTCTCAGTGTCCCTTCTTATGACGTCGGGAACTCCCTCCTGCTAGGTTGTTGGATGCCTTACGATACGGGTGTGGACCGCGTATCGCATCATTAGCTCTGTGGCCGCCTTGTTGGTGGCTTTGTGGAGGGGTGTTCCGGTAATCTTGGAGTAGCCGGCACAGCGCTTGATGAGGGTCAGTACACCTGATGCAAGCTCTCTGAATTGTTTTCTTAATGGAGGCTATAAACCGCTCAGCCATTCCATTAGCTTGCAGCCACCTCGGGGTAATCTTCTGATGGGTGAACCCCATGTGTTTTGCGAAGGATGGGAATTCGTGACCACTGAATGGGCGTCCATTGTCAGATTTAATCTTCCTGGGGATGCCCCATTCGCTCAGTACTTCGTCAAATGTTGCTGCTACATGGGCAAATGCAGTGGTCGCCACTTTTTTTTGACAATAGGGAACATTTTGTGCTTGTCAATGAACAGTAGGAGGTACCCTCCAGATTCCATGGGTCCATAAAAGTCAACCGCTACTCTATCCCATGGCTTGTCTGGGATGTGTGTTGGCTGGAGTGGGACTGGGGCTTCTGCCTTTGCTGTGCATTGGCATGCTAAGCAGTTTTTCACCCATCTGTCAACCATCGAGTCTAAGAAAGGAAACCACACATGACACCACAGCTGTCGTTTTGTGTTGTCAGCACCCCTCGTGTGCTGTCTTGATCACCTGTGCCCTGAGCGTCGCAGGAATGACTAGCCGACATCCTCTCAGTAAAACTGCATGGTCCTTAACAGCTAGTTCGGTGTGTACCCTTGCAAGCCTGACCATCTCTTCTCTGCACACCCCACGGTGGTTTAAAACAGCACACTGATCATCTTTCCACTTGTTGTTTCCTGTTAGACTGATCGCAAGCGCCATGGATGCGTCTGCGGCGGATGCAACCATCCCAAGTGAAATTGCTGGTGGGAGTGCATTTGAGGCCACGTAGTTAATATATTCTATTTCACCTTCTCTGGAGCTAGTCATGCCTGTCGGGTTGTCGTGACAGGTGTTTCCCTCAGGCCTGTGGATAATATCAAAGTCGTATTCTTGAAGTCTGATGCCCCAGTGCTCAATCCTGGGAGGCATCTTGGTACGTGGGTTCCCGAATAGGGACAGCAGAGCCTGATGGTCTGTGATCAGTGTGAATGTCTTCCTATGACAAAGTTATGAAAGTGTTCACATGCCCATATTGCCACTAGCTCTCTTTCTCTGCCTGTGAATATGCGGATTCGGGTGGGGCCAGGGCTCTGCTCGTGTAGGCGGCAATGTGTCTGGAGTGCTCATCAGGCCCACTTGTTTGTGCCAGAATTGCTCCTAGCCCTACGGGGCTCACATACACAATCATTTCTGTGTGCCAGTTTGGATTGAAATAGGCTAAACGACGGGCTTCCGCCAAGGCTGTTTTGATGGTGTCGAACACCTCTTGACATTCCGTCGACCAGGTGAACACAGTGTCATTCTGCAGCAAGTATCGTAGTGGTCCCGTAATGGACGCATAGTGTGAAATGTAACGAGCGCCGTAGACAGCCGTCCCCAGAAATTACCGAATATCCGCTACTTGCGCTGGTTCTTGGAGGTTTGAAATGGTGCTGACCTTGTCGGGGTCTGTCGTCATTTCTTCTGCGGAGAAGATGTGTCTGAAGAATTTTAACTTTGTCTTACTGAAGCGGCAGTTGTCGATGTTAAGTGTTGGTCCTGCATCTTGGACCACAGTGCATGTCGCCAGTAGTGCAGCGTCGTGATCCTCTCGGGACTTGCCGAAGACAAGGATATCATTGCTATAGTTCAGAGCTCTTCTCACCGTCCTGATGACTTGTCTGATAGCCTCCTGAAAATGTTTGCCAGCTGACGAAATGCCAAAGTTAAGGTGTCTGTATCGAAATAGGCCATCATGGGTGGCAAAAGTGGTAATGCCTCTCGACTCAGAGTGTAGTTCTTTCTGGTGGTAACCCTGATTGAGGTCTAGTTTGGAGAACATCACAGCCTCATGTCTTCAATTCGGGGTCCCATGTGTCGTTCTGTTTGAATGTCCTTGTTAGCCATCCTTATGTATATGCACATCCTCAAGCGTCCTCCTTCTTTGGTCACAATCACTAGGGGTGAAACCCAGGGGGTCGGGTCTGTTGCTGGTTCAGTTATGCCGTTGTTGAGCAGCTGGATTCGCTCTTTCGAAACTGCCTCTTGCAGGTGGAACCCCACTCTCCTGGGATGTTGGGGAATGGGTCGGACCATGTTGTCGATATGTAGCTTAATGGGAGGTCCCCTCAGTCTTCCCAGCCCTTTGCAGAGGAGTGGGAACTTCGTCAGGATTGTCTCTTTTGTGATGAGAGTCTTCGATGTAGGGTTGACGTTTATCATGCATATGTCCTCCTTCTTGTCGCTTGATGGTGCAACTGACTGGATTACATTGCCTTAATGGAAATGGATATCAATGAGTCCTAGGCAGGATGCGGTGTGGCAGCTTAGAAAGCATTGCACTTTTGTTGGGCTCCGGATCACATGAATGACCATGTCAATGGTAAGTCCTTTGTGCATGAGTTGGCGCTTGAAAGGTCCTATGGAGTGAAGGGGGAGGATTGCGCCCCACTGGAAGATCTTGCAATTCGTTTTGACCAGCATCGGTCTTTTGTGAATTTGTAGAAACTCTTGTTTACCTATAATGTTGACGTGGTGCCAGAGTCAAATAGGCAACAGAATTGTCTATCACTGATGTTGACGGCTATCCTGGGCACCTCTCTTGCTTCCCTGTCGTCCAGAATGAGATTGACATACTCATCTTGGAAGTATTGATCGTAGTTATCACCTCTGTATGGTGGTCCGAATTGTTGTTGTGCATTGTAACCACAATATAGTTGCGGGGGTCCATAGTATTCGTCCTCTAGGCGTGGTCCTTGGTCATAAGATTCAGAGTGTTGGGAGTAGTCTTCCGTGTGGTGCTCTTCTACGGCATGTACATAGCACATAAGTCCTTGTTGATAGGATCTTGTTTGGTATGATGGGCTTTGAGGAGTTCGATTGTACATTCTACTTTGTGGTTGTGGAGACATTCGCGGATTGGGAAATGGCCTGCCTTCCCTGCAACGGACTGGAAGTGTCCCGCTCTACCACAGTTGCCCCATCTTTGGGAGAGTGCAGGGCACATCCCTGAGTTTAGGAACACCATCCTGCAGCGGTAGCACAGTCTTTGTGGTCTGGGACCTGTTTGGTTGCCCCCTCTGTATGGTACGGCTCCCCTGTCACCAGGACGCTGGTTTACAGTTAGACCGCTGCAATGAGCTTGCTCTTGTCTTGCTTGGTGCTGGGGTTTCCTGTCATCGATGCCACTTGTG
This sequence comes from Ambystoma mexicanum, assembly GCF_040938575.1. Taxonomy (NCBI): domain Eukaryota; kingdom Metazoa; phylum Chordata; class Amphibia; order Caudata; family Ambystomatidae; genus Ambystoma; species Ambystoma mexicanum. The sequence goes on along the minus strand of NC_090924.1, from coordinate 117,215,539 downwards.
CATCCACTCTTTCATAAATTCTGGCCAACTCGCTTACTTCCTCTATTGAGAGTGGCTTTTTCAGTAGTTGCTTCTTCAGGGTTTGGAATAGGCATCCCTCTATCACCCGCAGTTTTATTGCTTCATAAAGTGAGAAGGTGTGGAACTGACAGTGTTCGCCTTTGACTCTCAGGCGGGTGATGAATTCATCAACTGTTTCTTACCCTCGTTGTGTGCATTGATTGAACATGTAAGTGTTCAAAATTCGACCCACCTTGGGCCTTTGTCTACCTGTGGAGTCATGGCGAACGGGAGCAGAATGCGCAGCAAGGTTGATGTGGACCTGGGAAGGGATGTTGGTGGTGCAGGGTCACTCATGGTGGCAGGTGTGGCAGTTAAGGTATGTGCGTGGTGCTGGCTGTGAGCCTCTTAGTAGCAGTTGACTGGTCGGCGCATGTGCGACCTGTGCGCGAGGTACTGTGTGAGCGATGCCACTTGGGAACTGTGGGCACTGTGTGAGACACTCGGCCCGTGAGGCTTGCCTCCCTTTCCGCTGTATTGTACTGTTTTCTGTGTCTTGTCTTGGTGGTGTCTGCTTGTAGGGTGGCACCCAAGCTTCTTTCGACTTAATTTCACAGTGGTATGGTTTCCGTGCGAGAAGGACCGCCTTTGTGGCAGCATGATTGCCTGTGGCGAGTGGAGGAGGAGGCACTTCTTGTATTGCGGGCCAGAGCCGCCTGTATGAGGAGTAGGCAGTGCGTGCGTAGTGGTGTTTCCCGGCTTGCTGGCGCCTTTTATTTCTCTTTTATATGGAGGCCGAAGCGGCCAGCCTGAGGAGGAAATGGTGCAGTATTGGCAGGAGCGCCAGAGGAGGTGGGAGGAGGAGGCACCCACCTGAGGGCTCTGCGTATGTAAACATTTGTCACACTCACCTGGGAAACTCTGCGGGAGCGATAGGCACCTCTTCCCTCTCTGGGTGGTTGGTCTTGGAATGGGTGGAGAGTAGGCCTGCCAAAACAAAATGGAGTTCAGTGTACTGCTTTTCGCGGGTAGCCCCAGACCTCCCCCTCCCAGATTCCCTGTGTGTGTATGGCTATCTAAGGTAAATGTGCAAGATCACCTGTATGGCTAGTGTGGTGGGCTCTCCATCCTGCGAGGCGCACTAAGTCTTGAATAGGATTGGATCCCAGTTGCTTCACTGGGCCCTTGGAGTCTTGCTTGTCCCATGTAGATATCAGGTAAGTCCGGCTGACAAATAGCCTTGAAACGATAAATAAGTTCCTTCCCTTGCTGTGGCAGTTCCTCAGGGGTTAATAAGTGACTTTTTAGCAAACATAAAGTAACTAGTGTCTTTATATAATGGGTGTAGGTTCTACAAATGTCTTGATTGTTCTATTCTTACTCTCTCTCTCTGCAGGTGTCCGTGGAGCGCTGGGAGTTAAACCTGCAAAGCTCGGGTAGAAACTGAGCGGGGGTGGAGTCTCGTTGCGCTCCTGAAGTCGGGGGAAACCCGCAAGCAGCCTCTGTGAAATGTGATGAGCTGCATGAGCAAAGTTTCTAAACCTGCTATGCGGCAGTCGTTGCACTTCATGTTCACTATGCCAAAATGCGCTGCGATTATTGTATTCACTGTGTTACTGCGTTTCTCTCATTTTTCTTCCACAGGTGCAGAAGCTGCAGAGTTGGATCGGGAAATCAGGAAATCCTCACAGCTGAAGTTCGGGGCTCTGCAGTGTCGTGGAGAAGCTGATCTGGTAAGTCTTTCACAGAGAATATTAACTGGTTTTTGGAAACAATAATACTGATACGGGTTGTCTTCTCTTTCCAGGATAACCGGAGCTCTGGTGAGTGTGTACTTGGAGCTACAGATACTACACGAAGCACGGACTGGTTTCTGGGCGTGGCTTATAACGGCAGCCATGCTTAGAGACTAGAATGTGTTGATCAGTTCTACTATGGCCAATGGGGAACCCATATTGAGAGATCACGAAGTGTCATGCCCTAATGGAAAGTGGTGACTCATGATAACTGAAGCTGTTGGCGGTGTCTTTCACACCTGGCCATTACCCACATAGCCCCTGCATGCCTATTCTGTAACCCCCCTACAATCTATGGGAGAGGAATGCCTAGCTGGGAGCGCAGTGCCCATGATAGTCTTCCCCTTTGAAGCCCCCCCCCCCCCCCCCTAGGGTGTGCTCCCTTATCCTGGTTTGGTAGGGTTGTTTTGATGGAACTTGTTAAGCAATCTGGGGGCGCAAATGTTTTCACTGGGTTCCCAAGTTCTGTCTTGTGGCCTATACCCTTTCCAATCTACTTTTAATCATCTTGGAATCCAGAATACTTTTTACTTCATACTCCGGTTCATTTTCGACTACTACTGGAGCAGGGGGTGTCTGCAATGGGGTCCCTGGATGTACCGGTTTCAATAAGGAGACATGAAAAACCGGATGTTTGCGTATGTGGGGTGGAAGAGCTAGTCTCATGGGCACAGGCGTAACCACTGCTTCAATCATGAACGGTCCTAAGAACTTGGGGTGAAATTTCCTGGACCCTTTTAGTGAAATGTGTTTGGAAGCTAACCATACTGTATCACCCACTTGGTATTTCGGAGTTTCCATGCGGTGACAGTCAGCATATCTCTTTTGTGCCTCCTTGGCTACCTTTAAATGTGCAATAGCTTTCTTCATGGCTTGGATGATGTTTTCGTGTAATGTTTTAACTACAGGCATCTCTAATGCTTCCGGTGGAGCGTATCTAGGAGTTTGTGGACTCTGACCATATAGCGTGTAAAAGGGACTCAGGCTGGTGGAGGAGTGCACGGAATTGTTATAAGCGTATTCTGCCATCCACAGAATTTCCACCCAGGCTTGATCCGTTTGGTGTAGGAGACAACAGAGGTATTGCTCGAGAATCTTATTTCTATGTTCCGTCTGCCCCTCTGTTTGGGGTTTGTGGCTAGTGGAAAGACGAACTTCCACCCCGGCTAGAGCACAACATTTTCTCCAAAACTGTGATACAAACTGACTACATCTGTCTGATATCACCATGGACGGGACACCGTGCAGCTTTACTATGCGTTCCAAGAAGACTTGAGCCATAGTTGATGCTGAGGGAATCCCCTTTAACACCACAAAATGAGCCATCTTGGAGAACAGGTTGACTTACGACCAATATGGTGTTGAATCCCGAATTAGGAGGCAGGTCTGTGATGAAATCCATGGAGATGGTGTGCCAGGGTGCGGTTGGTATCGCAAGAGGTTGTAGAAGACCAGCTGGCCTTTGTCTTGTCGCCTTGTTCTGAGCATAGATTCCACAGGAATTAACAAATTCAGTGACATTGTTTCACCAGGTTGGCCATCAGTATGATCTTCCGACCTTTTCCAAAGTCTTTGCCACTGCAGGATGACCTTTCAGGGGGGAGCTATGGTAATTGGTGATGACTTGCTCTTGCAAGGTACTCGTTGGGAGATATAGGCGTACCTGGTAGTAAGGCAGATTGTCATGGACGGAAAACTGAATTCCTTTTTCTTCCCATGTTTGTAGTTCAGCTACTGACAAGCTGTCTCTAACTGCCTCCTTCAGATTTTCCAAGGGAGAGTCAACAGTTCCACACCATCCTAATATCTTATTGCCAGGGATGATGTCCACTGGATCTGAAATTATGTAAGCGCCCTTGCCTTTACCGATGTGCGACAAGGCGTCTGCCTTGCCATTCTTGACTCCAGAAAGGTCATACTCGGCTAGAAACAGAGCCCAGCCTAGCTGTCGAGATGATTGGGCTTTTGCGGAACGTAACTACTGCAAATTCCAGTGATCAGTAATGACCGTGATGGTATGCTTCGCACCTAACAAGTAATGCTTCCACTCCTTGAGAGTGTCTTTGATCGCTAACAGTTTTTCATCTGCAACTGTGTAATTTAGTTCTGCTGGAGAAAACTTTTTCGACCGAAAGGCCACTGGATGTAAGCGGTTGGTCTCAGGATTCTGTTGTGATAGTATGGCCCCCATGGCAACACTGTAACCATCGGTTTTGACTACATAGGGGAGATCTGGCTGTGGGTGTTGTAATACAGGAGCTGAAGTAAACTTGTTCTTCAGAGCTTGAAATGCCTCCTCTGCTGCTGTTGTGCATTCGAACTTCTGATGTTTTCGGAGTAGCACAGTAATCGGATGTACTACATGTGAGAAACCTGGTACGAATCGCCAGTAAAAGTTTGCAAAACCGAGGAAACTCTGGATTCCTTTTAGTGATGTAGGCGAAGGCCAGGTGAGGATTGCTTCTACTTTCCTGTTGTCCATCCTTATGCCCTATGGCGATAACACAAACCCCAGAAACTCTACTTCGGTAATGTGGAAGGAACATTTCTCGAGTTTAGCATACAGATGGTTCTCCCGCAGCTTGAGGAGGACGGCCCGTACGTGTGATATGTGATCTTGCAGATTAGCGGAATAAATCAGGATAACATCGATGTATACCACCGCACATACATCCAGTAACTCCCGCAGTACGTCATTTATAAAATTCTGTAATGCCTCTGGGGCATTGCACAACCCAAACGGCATTACCTGGTGCTCATAGAGGTCATACCTGGTGCGGAATGCAGTCTTCCACTCGTCGCCCTCTTTCACACGCACCAGGTGGTAAGCTCCTCAGAGGTCTAATTTAATAAAAATCTGTGGCTGTTTGACTTGGTCCAAAAGTACTGGGATCAGTGGCAGCGGATACCTATCGGATACCTATTTTGTACCGTGACCTAGTTTAGCGCGCGATAGTCAATTGAGGCTCTTAGATCCCCCTCCTTCCTGGGCACGAAGAAGAGGGGAGAAGCCACGGGGGACTTTGATGGTCGAAGAAACCCATTAACAAGGTACTGGTCCAGATAGGTCTTCAGGTAGGTGTTCTCTTTTTCCGTCGAGGTATAGATCCTACTGCATGGCACTTGAGCACCTGGTATCAGGTCGATTTGACAATCATATGAGTGGTGTGGTGGTAATGTATTTGCCTGTTCCTTAGCGAAAACATCCTGAAACGCCTGGTATTCGGGTGGTAGTACACCCACAATCCCCAACACAGAGCCTGTCCTCAGAACGGCTGGCAGTGGACGTCCTGAAGTGGTTTCTTTATCGTAACATAGATGTTGACACCCATCGGCTAAGGTCAGGGTCCTAGTACACCAGTCAATGCGCGGGTTATGCGCTTCCAGCCAGGGTATGCCGAGTATGACCTGGAACTGCGGGCAGTGATTAAATTGAATCCGATTCCTTCCCTATGTCTGTCTTGGCAAAGTAACGTGACTTCCGCAGTACACTGTGTTACTGGTCCAGAGAGTAGTTGAGTGCCGTCCACCGCTGTGACGTTTTCCGCTACAGCCTTGGGACAGACAGGAAGTCAGATTGTGCCTGCCACACCTAAATCCATATAAATGCTGATGGCTCCACAGTCCACAAACGCCTCGAGAGCATGCATCCTGCAGGGTTGTTGCTGGTTTATCAGAATTACTGGAATTACGAAATGTGAGGTCTGAGATTACCTTTCTGCGCTGGGCAAACCGACCTCTAGGTTTGCTGGGCGTTGGAGTTTTCCGAGTCACTGTTCTGTTCTCTACTGTCTAAGGCCCCTACTGCCTTTCGAGGAGGTGTTGCCGGGTAATTCCAGAGAAAATGAACTAATTGGCCTAGTACAAACATAATTGTTCCTGCCGTCTTCGATCTCTCTCAGCCTTTGAGAGAGGGCTGCAGAGAACCCCCAGTTGCATGGGTTCTGGATGTGCCTCAGCAGGATGTCGGACTGGACTCTCTTTTGGGCGCACATAATACGTCCTACCCTCCAAGCGGGCATGATCGGTTTTATGGTCCTGCTACCAGTGGTCCAATTGGATAGCTAAATCGAAGTATTCCTCACACCCCTCCGGAGAGTTAACCACCTGTGCCAGAACGTCCTTTAACTCTCCCTGCAGCCCTCTGTAGAACAGTGTGGTACGTTTCTCTTCCGGCCAATTTGACTCGGCAACCAGGCGATTGAAGGTTGCCACATAGGCTAAAAAGTCTTGACTGCCCTGACGAAGGGTGAATAATTAGTTGTCAAACGCCTGCCCTTCAGTGTGGCGAGCAAACAGTTTTTCTAGCTCCCATTGGAAGGCAGGGAAATTGCGTAATAGGGGATCGTCTGTGTTCACCAGCGGAACCAACCAACACGCTGCATGACCCCCCCCCCCCCAAGTATGGCAACACAAAAGCCACCTTTGAGTGGTCCATTGGGAACACCCCAGGCCTACACAAGAAATGTAAACGACAATGGTTCATAAAGACCCCGAACTTCTTAGGATCTCTTGTGAATCTTTTGGGAGGTGCTAACGCAATATTACCGGAGACAACTACCTGCGGAGCCAAAGGCTGCGGAACCGGAGCTGGTGGTACTGCTTTATTCAATGACTATGTACTGACTTTCTCCCACATCACTCCTCCCCTCGCCCACATCCTCCCCCGCGTGGGCTCCCTCTCTGTCTCTTAAGGGGACAGAGTCTAGTAACAGTGAAGTCATAGAATTCCTATCTATAAAATAGAATTCAACATTTTAAATTGAATGGTTTGTACCAATTGTAAAATGACTGCTATGTTACTGCTGGACAGGATGTTCTCTTTGCTATCTTCAGAATTCATATTATCCTTCAGCCGAGAGGAGCTCTGTGCAGAGTAATGGAAGAGAGCCGGCCTTTGAAATCTGCAGAAAGAGCGAGGACGTAGAGGTAGGAAGGCGCTTGTAACAGGTCCTCTAATTGGGAAAATACGGGGGCAGAGTCAGAACGCATGTCCTCTAATGGGGGGACAACAGCTAAGGAAAAACACAGATGTATCATTTCTTCTAGGAATCAGTTATTCTTATTCGTTTGCATTTTCCGGGGTGCATTTTGTCACAGTAAACATAACTTGTATAAAAGAATCATTAGAGTGTGTCCACTTCCTCAAATGCTTTACTGCAGGCGTGACTGCAAAATGAAAACAGAAAAAAATTAGCAAAGCAGTATTATGCACCTTATAACTGAGTGCTTAAAATAAACAGTCTTTCTGAAGCACTGGCAAGCACAATCAGCACCTGCAAATAGGTCCCTTTTGTTGTGGAGCGTATGGAGGGGGGGCCTGGCATGCGCTGCGCAGCACAGCGCAGCAATGAAGACTGGCACAATGGTGTTGGTCGGACAGGTCCAGCTCCGCTCTGAACAAAAGAGCGTAAAGCCGGGCCTCTTTGTTCAGTCTGCATGCCTTGATGTGCAACGTCACAGCGTGCCATCATGTGATATAACACTCCTCCCAATTTTTATAACAACAAACCTTTTACTCAGCAACATCTCAAAACAGAACATATGCAGTGGAAACATAAATGCCTTGCACTCAACTCACAGCTACCCCAGGATTGGGGTAGTTCACCCGGGGCGCTGGCTTCCTCTCATGTCCGAGTTCTGGTGCCCAGCTCATAGTCCCTTAGGCATAGTGGGGGCCCTCTGAGTTCAAAGGTGGGGTACCGCCTTTAAGGCTCAGCGCTTGGGAGATCTGATGGCCATTTCCTCTGGGGGCTTGCTCCATTGCTCCTTCATGGCGTGGCTCTCTCAGGTTGGCGTCTTCAGTGTCGCTCACATCTGGGAGGTGGGCTGCGCTGTCCTCTCTCAGTCCATGCCAGTCAGTCTGTAGCCGGGAGGCACCCAAAAGCCTTTAGGAGAAGCTGGAATGTGTTGTTACCAGCCCACGGTCATCTGCAGCTGTTACCTGTGACCCGTGTATCCGGACCACCTCAGGGGTGACGGCTCATGGGTGAGGGAGCTCTTTCCTGGTGGGTGGCGAGTCCTCACCAACACTGTGTCCCCGACTGCCAGGTCATGCTCTTTTAGGCCTCGGCGTGTATTCTCCTTGTGGATGGCACGTACATTTTCATTGTCTATGGTCCCTGGAGTTCTCGCGTTCAGTTTGGGGAGGAATGTGGAAGGGCACCTATGCAAAAGGGCCTCTGCAGGTGCCATTCCTGTGGAGCAGTGTGGGGTGGTTCTATATTCAAACAGGAACTGGAATAGTGTTCTTTTTTTTTGAGGTCGCCTGATCATGCGCTATTCTAAATGTTTTATTGAGGGTGCGCATACGCTCAGCTTCTCTGTTTGCACGTGGCCACACTGGTGTGATCTTCCTGTGCGCAATTCCACTTTCCATCAGGAATTCTTCAAGGCCGGCGCTTTGGAATGGTGACCCGTTGTCTGAGCACACACTCTTAGGGAATCGGGTTGCAAATATTTTCTCCATCACGGGTATTACATCTTGAAGAGATTGTGATGGTACAAATTCTACTTCAGGCTAGTGAAACTATTGGTCATTCATAACCAGGAAGTGGGAATCTCTCTGTGTGGATCCAAAGTCCCTGTGGATGCTTTCACACAGTACTTTGCTCCTGGGCCTACCCTGGATGGAAGGTTCTTTTCCTCTCGGGGCAGCAGCCTGGCACCACCTACAGGCTTGGATGAACATCTCTACCTTTGATTCTAGCGCAGGAAACCAGAGTGAATCTGAAGCGACTCCTTGTTTTTGCAGCTTCTAGGTGCCCATGGTGTGCTAAGGCAATTGCTCTTTCAGTCAACTCAGTGGGGATCACCATGTGGGACCCCCGCCGGAGAAGGCCGTTGTACACGAATGCTAGCTCACTCCGTACCTTCCACAATTGCTCCAGGGTGCATCTTGGGTTCTGGTCCCTAGGTTTTAGAACGCTATTTTCCACTGGCCTGATTCCATTGCTTCTCATAGGATTCGGAAATACCAATCATGTTTCGATGCGGCTTTGAGCTCTGCAATGTCCATGGACTTTGGAACCATGCTATCTCTGACTAGTCGTACATACTCTTCCACCTCGGCAACCTCCTCAGGGGAGTTGGGGGGTATTGGATGGGGGTGGCTTGGTTTGTCACTTGTGGGTGCCGGGACAAGTAATCTACAGCGCTGCTCTTTCTGGGCTTGTATATGAGGTTGATATCATATACTTGGATGCCAGTAACCACTTTTCAATGCGTGGTGGTGGGTTAGCTGATCCGCCTGTCATGATGGTTAACAGGGGCTTATGGTCTGTGACCACTTTGACAGGTTTTCCGTAAATATAAAGACGGAACTGGCAACATCCCCGCAGCACGGCCAGTACCTCACGCTCAATCTGGGAATACCTTTGCTCCGTTGGAGAAAGAGCTCTGCTGGTGTACGCGACGGTGCATGCAGTGCCGTCTTTGTTCGTTTGTGTGAGGATGGTACCAAGGCCGAAGGGGCTTGCATCGACGATGATCTTTGTGTCTTTCTGTGGGTCAAAGAAGGCTAGGATGCATTTGTCTGACAATGCCTTCTTGATGCCATCAAATGAGTTTTGTTCCAGGGCTGTCCACTTCCACGTTGTGGATTGCTTTGAGAGGTTTTGCAGGGCTCCGAGAGTGTGGCTAGGTTTTTGATGAAATAGCCACAGTAGGTGACCATCGCTAAGAAGCTCCTGACTTTAGCTCGATCAGCAGACAGCCCTCCTTCCTGAAAGATGAAACCGAAGAACTCCATTTTTCTTTTGAGGAACTCGCACTTCTTGCGATGGAGGGTTAACCCCAGTGCTTGAATTCACAACAGCCCTTTCTCCAGACGCTCTAGGTGTTCTCCTTCTGACTTTGCATGTATCTGGATGCCTACGCTCACATTTAGAGTTCCAGTCAATCCCGCCAAGGCCCCGCCTATGGCGTTTTGAAACAACTCGGCTGCTGAAGAGATGCCAAAGTTCAGTCTCTCTGTAGAGGCCACCATGTGTTGTGAACGTTGTCATGAAGAGACTGTCCTGGTGAAGCAGAAGTTGGTGATATCCTGAGCGGAGGTCGAGTTCAGAGAAGATGGTTGCACCCTCCAGTTCGGCTATAATATCGTCCAGTGTTGGAGTCAAATGTCTCTCCCTCCTTATTGCCTTGTTCGGAAACCACATATTGACGCATATGCAGACACTGTCAGGCTGTTTGAGCTTGTGGGCAATGATGATTTGAGATACCCAGGAGGTGGGTCCTTATACGAGCTCGATGCTGTTGAGGTCCACTAGATTTTGTATCTCCTCCACTTTGTCACGAAGATGGAAGGGCACCCTTTGGGGTTTAAGGGCCACCGGCTGGATTGTGTCATCGATGTAGAGCCGGATCGGTTTACCTGCCATCTGCCCTATGCCTGTGAATATGCCTTGGAATCTCTGTAATAGCATCTGCACGTCTTCTATGAACACTTCATGGGTGAATTGAATGAGTTTGAAGACTTCAGCCGCAGCGCAGCCAAGTAGGGTCTGGGTGAATACCTTGGTCACGTAGAATCAGGAGTGTATGTAGACATCACCATGCTGGACGGTGGCTATGAAGGCACCTTCTAGGGATAGCGGGGTCTTGCATCCAAAAGTGGATATGCACACATTGGTCATTTGGACTGCTGGAGGGCCTGGTAGCTTCCGCTATTGGTCGTCGGCCATGACACTGACCGAGTGTCGAGAAGTACAGGGACTGGGGTATTAAGTATAGTCACCGAGCACCTGGGTTGGCGCTTCCCCCTGCCACCGACTAGAAGCACGCAGAAACGAAAAAACACCCTTGTCTTCATCCCCTTGGCCGTCTCCTGGTAGCTCCGTTAAAGACATGGTGTTGGCATTTTAGACCATTCGATATTGTGGAGCACCTCTTGGACACTTTCTGTCCCTCGGCACGCTGGCTGGCTGCCGATGCTCACCCTTTTCTCAGGGCAAGGTTGTATCCACACTGTGTGCACTGGGCTGGGGTGGAGGGGTTCCGGTGTTTCCTTTGTTGCCAGACGCTCCTCGTTCCTTGGCTTTTCGGGGGCTATTTTCCCACTGGGCACACCTCTTCTAGCTTCGCTGACTTCAGCGCAGACTCCATTTTTGAAGCCCTGAAGTACACCAGCTCATGAGACTGTCCCAGTTCAAGGATCCTGGAGAGTGCTATTCCCGGCTCACAGGGAATTTGCCTCCGCAGTTTAACGGAATGGCATCCAATGATGATTTGGAGCCTCACCTCTTCCTCCTCCTTCTCCCAGGCGCAGGTTGCTGCCAGCTGCCTCAGACGACTGTGGTATTTGTCTAGGCTCTCCTCGCTCATCTGCATGGCAGTGCACATGACACATTTTTCGTAATCAGTATTAACCATGGGAGTGAAGTAGTCTGACAGCAGCACTGTAGGGCGCATTGTCTTAAAAAGCTTGTGGACCACTGACCCTGCTGAATATATCAGCATGCATTCCTTCGTTAGGTCATCAAATCCCCCGTGGCATTAAAGCACATGGCCTGGCATTCTAACCACAGCTCCCACTGTGGTCCCAAATTGGCCGGGGCCCAGTCTACGTCGAACTCACAAGTGACCCTCTTTGATGCAATGTCCCCCACTGTGGACGTGGTTCAAGTGCAGGTCCTACCTCTCCTCTTTGACCTTTACAACTTATCCAGAACAGTACTGCGAGACTTGTCCTTGGCCTATCTCTCCAGCTCTGAAATCTTGTCATTGGCTCCCAGTGGCTGCAAGGATCAAGGTCAAGACCCTCTGCATCGTCCACAAGGCTTTCTGGTGCCTGGGACTGCTCTACCTCCAACTTTCTCCTCCAAAACATCTTCCTTCTCAAGCTCTCCGCTCATCCACCTTCAACACTCGGAGGGTCAGACGCTTCTCCAAGCAGAGAGTTGGGGGCAGATCTATCTCTTCAGCTGAGGCCTACCTCTGGAACAGCCTCCCTGTCTCTCTCAAACTTGAGCAGAACCCCCTCTGGCTCTGGAAGCAACTCAACACCTTCCTTTTCGCTTCCGCTTTCTCACTTCCTCTCCTCTGCTGGTGCACCTGACTGCTCCACGCACTGGTCACCCCCTGAACTTGGGCCCAGGTTCCTGCATGTCCAGTTGCCCTTGCACTTAAGGGTCTGTATCTGCAACCCTACAGTCCCATATCTCTGCACTTATGAGCCACCAGCTGGCTGCACTTGTGAGTTAACTGCACTTCTCCTCTTCCTCACACTTGCGCGATCTTAATGAAACAAGACCTAGTAAGATTGTTATTTTGTCCTCTCTTTGTTTCCCCCTTCTTGTCTTGTCACACCTAGAAACTCTTGTGTACAGGCGCGTTACAAAAGCTACATCATATATCACTGGTTGCACAGCGGGTGCACAGGCACTCCCTAGGAGGGCAGCCCCAGCCCACTATGGACAATGAGGGAGGGTGGCGCACAAGCGCTCTCTGGTGAGAGCCATGCCTTCCCTCGTAGTTGGGGTGGCCCTGTGGGGGACCTTGGTTGCAGGTGTAGCCTGGGATTTCCAAAAATTAAGGCTACTGCCTTCTTCTGACAGCATGAGGATTGTTAATTAGAACGAAAAAGCAGACTGGCTTGCACATAGCATGTGGTGTTCCCGTGGCGGGCTGAGGGACAGCACGCTGTGCGGATCGATAATCTAGGTGCTGCAGGCCTGCCTGATCAGCAGGTGCGCGCCCTGGACTCCTTTGTCGCCATTGTTGTGGAGCGCATGTGGGGGGGCATAGCATGCGCTGCACAGTGCAGCAATGAAGACTGACACAATGGTGTTGGTCGGACAGGTCCCGCTCCACTCTGATCAAAAGAACATGAAGCCGGGCTTCTTTATTCAGTCTGCACGTTGCGACGTGCAAAGTAACAGTGTGCCATCATGTGATATAACACCTCTCCACTACCCATTACTGATTTTTATTTTTTTATTTTATTTTTTACAAAATAGCGCTGGGGTACCCCCACCCTGTCCTCACATTGGGCCCAAAAACCCCATACATTACTTGAAATAAGAAGGAAAGAAGGCTACTGGCATTGCCTACCACTTCCCCATAAAACTTGTTTATTCCCACCTGCTACTTAAAACAAAGCCCTCAGTCCCCAAAAAACCCTCTTATGCCAAAGACAACATATTAATGGGCCCCATTACAAGTTTGCCGGTATTCCAGTGGTAAACCATCAAGGGGAATTACCGGCAGATTTCAAGTGGTGGTAAATCCCCATTCCAAGGACTCCCATTGGACTCAGGGGGTATTTTGACGCAATTACCGGCCGTGCCAGTGATAAAGGCAGTTTTTTGCCAGTAGGGGTCAGATTTACCTCCAGCTCTTAGCTGGAGGGAAATCCTTAACCTCTACCGGCAAAGTTGTAGTTGGCCAATCCAGTAAACCTTATTATCAGCACTTTTACTGTTTACCGGCCAACTTAGAATACGTTCAGCAACCAAAATAAATTCTGGAAAAAGCATTTGCACTGCTAAAATGGAAACAAGGAAAGTCCAGATCTACTGGAAGATATTTTCAGATGCCCACGGTGAAAATAGATTTGGAAACAAAAACGGATTGTTCAGAATACATGGATTTTTGCAACTGATTTCCTCAACAAAAATGGTCATTATACAAATTGCCCAAAAAATAATGCCCCCAAAGAAATAGAGTATATCGAGTCCTCAAGGAAAAAGTCCTGAAGGAAGTGAATGTGTATTGACATGACGTGCCGAAAATTGAACACTTTAGGTGCAATTATCACATTTTAATGTGGCGATGATATACATATATGTATGGAAAAAGGCAGAAGGGGTATGCAGGGCTGGGTTGAGGAGGTGGGCAGAGAGGTGGCAGAAGTGTGTGGAGAACCCCCATAATAAAACAAAATAGTCGAAAATACAAGGACCACAAAGGGACGAATACAAATCCCACGTACAGTATAAGGTAGGTGAAACCACGCAGATCCATTAACATCCTCATAACTTTAAATAACTGTACATTTGGAAAACCAACTTTAAGCCTCATGTGTACTTTGGAAAGTGCCATCAGTGAACATCTGTGTTTACCCCTTAAAGGCTTGTCACTGTGTGTAGTTTCAATGAAATGACTTTAGTCTTTGATCAATCGGATGTCTCAATCGTAATTTCAAACTTAGAATGCCCTAGGGCATGCCCTGTCGTGGATTTTTCCTTCTGAAAACCAGTAAGTATCCAGGGTGGTGCCTGTCACCCTTTAACGGACAAACTCCGATCAAGAGTCATGATTTCCCCTTGATTTCTCGATTCATGATAAATTAAAGGACTGATGTTCGTGGTTGTGTGGTGTCATTAAATCAGTGGTATTGTTTAAGGTTCTTTTTTGTAAAAAAATTGAAAAGGGAAATAAAAAAAAGACTTTTTGCACTGCCTATTAAAAGACTTCTAGCAATTTCACAGCCAAAATAAATAACGACAAGGCACCAGATGGTCATTTAGCAAAGACACTGTGTATGGCATAGGCGGGCTTGTCTTTGAATAACTGATGAATAGGTCTGTGGAGTCTTATGAGGACACGCTTTTCCTTAGGAGGCAAAGGCCTGAACTATTACTGAAATTAAAGCCTCAGGTAGTGAAGTGTCTTATTGGCCAAATTCTGATCTTTATTTTCAGATAGAGCCTGGAGTTTTAGCCAACCCACAAGCCTCCTGAGGCCTCTTGTTAATGTGCTGCCCTCTGCTCTGGCCTCCTTCTCTGTCTCTGCGCAATTTTCCACTGCCCATTCTTATTCCATGCGTGACTTTAGTTTGCTGCCTCAATGTGATAATTCCACATTTTAAAGGCTGAACACAAAAAATACTATTTCTTGTGGTTGTTTTTTGTGGCCTTTAAAATGCCAAAATATCACCCCCTCCCACCTTCTGAAGCCGATCCTGTCTCCAGCCCCACCCTCTAATGTTGGTTTTCCTGTTAATCGGGGGGTTTAACCTCCAAACACCCTATTTCCTCACCCACACCCCTTCCCAGCCCAACACACACTTTCTCCCCAAACACACACACGCACACACAACACCACATTAAACACACCTCCTTCGATGCTCCTTTCCTCTCCTGCCTGCGCTTGTCAGCCTCCTGCGCACTCGAGTGCGGCAAGGGCATGACACTTCGATTTAGAAAGACCGCTCTGTGCGGTTACAGTGGTGTTTCTAGATTGACCCCCTCACCACCCAATTAAAATAAAAACACTTTTTCACTTAAAGGAATTGTGCGGTCAAAAATGTTATTATCCCGAGTGCTTGGGCATGTGGTTTTAAGCAAACTGTGATCGATCGTAAAAACATTTCCTATGCACCTTACCTTAGTTTTCTGCACTTTTACACATGTGAAATCAACGAGTGGGGCACGGCCATCTTGTGCTAATCTTATCCGTGGATCGATCGCCCTAAGTTCAAGTACCCCTGCGGCACTAAATCATATCAACCGCCCCTGAAGCTGACATCACTAGAGGCATACTGGCCATTTCATAACGCGAATGCACGTCGTGTGTCCACATTCTCTGTGCGCCAGCTAATGACGTGTCCCCATGGAAATGGCAGGACACTGCTTTCCTCAATAAGTATAAACAGACGGGTTATCATCAGAGTTGCTTTTTCAATCGTTTCACTATTTGTTTTTTTGTATAGCCTGTGACTTGTTTCTGCTGTGTTCAGCTACCTTCGTTGCACGGAGCCCCTGCAAACTAATACTTATACTAGCATTACTATTGATTTCAATTTTGTTGTATAATGGCAACAATACAGCCCTACCAGTACGAGCCAGAGTATTCCGCGGCGGAATTACTTGATAGAGAAAGATGTGGAAACGATGGGGCATTGGACGACAGTTGGAAAGACGAATCACTGCATCCTGAGCCAGAGCCTAGTCGCATGGAAGACGTTTCCACCTGGTGTACATACAATTGGTGCAAGGTCATGCCAACCGAGGAGGAGAACTGCTGCTGCTGAGAAAACTCTGGATGCTTGGCCTACATATCGGAAGAAGACACACCACTGATTTGCCTTACCGAGCTGCCTGACTTCAGGGCAGCCTGCCTCACAAGGTCTGTGTTGAGGATTATGATGGAGTTTATGCACGAACTTCGCGCAACAGTTTGCCCTCGCAATCCAAGTAACGAGTAAGTGTACTCTAGGTGTGATGTCATTTTGACTACTGAGGCCACAAACATTTCATGTTTGTCTCCTATATTGTCGTAACTTTGATCTATTACTGCCAAATGAATGTAGTCTGCCAATTGAATACATTTCTCGCGCTTTGGGGAAATCAGAGTGTTCATCTTATGTGTCTTTCACGTTCAACTAAGAAACAATATTTCTCTGTGCCCCAAACGTTATGGATTGCATGGGTATTCACTTATGTAATGTGTCTACACTTCAAAGCCCAAGTTGATTGATCCATGAACTAACACTTGTACGGGCAACTATGCCATATGACACAGGGTGCATTTTCAACTAAGGTTTGTACACTTACCAGATTCATTTAAATACAGTATGTGTGTTTCTCTTCCACAGGTGGAACAGGCTGGTGGCCTACCGTTCATTTACATGGTGGCTTTATTGGAGGCTTGGATTCAGCGTCTGACGCGTAATAACCACGTGTTTCGTTGGAGCCATTTGCGCCAAATTCCCCAGTGACAGCGGACAGTACAGGGGATTTTCCCACACTGTGCTGCAACCCGAAGTATACAATTTGTAGTATATTTGTGCCATAAACATCACCAACAACATAAAATACAAAAGAGCTTTTATGGCTAGTTGTTTCAATTTTTCAGTGAATCAAGGACACGCTCACTTGTCTATGAGGGGCATGAAAGCATTGTTGGTGCCCTTTTACGCTCACCTCCTCTGCAACAATCCATCCCCCCTCCATTATAAATGGCCAAGGTG
The DNA here is from genome assembly GCF_040938575.1 of Ambystoma mexicanum. Taxonomy (NCBI): domain Eukaryota; kingdom Metazoa; phylum Chordata; class Amphibia; order Caudata; family Ambystomatidae; genus Ambystoma; species Ambystoma mexicanum. The sequence continues at coordinate 117,198,829 of NC_090924.1, read as the reverse complement.
CCAAACACCATGTACACTTCAAAGGAATCTTCCGCACAGGCGACATTGTACACATGGACTCCCCAGACCCAGTGTCTCCAGGCTCAACTGAAGCAGACCGCGCCCCTGCAATCCACATAAGTGTCTCCATTCAGCAGTGTTCCGGCCCTTTTCTGCACACCTCTTGCCCATCCATTCCCCCCTCCACTATCAATGCAGTTCTCATCTGTGGCCATGCGCTCCCAAGGGGGCTGGCAGGGTGGGAATGGCCAAGGTGCCAAACACCATGTACACTTCAAAGGAATCTTCCGCACAGGCGACATTGTACACATGGACTCCCCAGACCCAGTGTCTCCAGGCTCCCCTGAAGCAGACCGCGCCCCTGCAATCCACATAAGTGTCTCCATTCAGCAGTGTTCCGGCCCTTTTCTGCACGCCTCTTGCCCATCCATTCCCCCCTCCACTATCAATGCAGTTCGCATCTGTGGCCATGCGCTCCCAAGGGGGCTGGCAGGGTGGGAATGGCCAAGGTGCCAAACACCATGTACACTTCAAAGGAATCTTCCGCACAGGGGACATAGTACACATGGACTCCCCAGACCCAGTGTCTCCAGGCTCCCCTGAAGCAGACTCTGCCCCTGCAATCCACATAAGTGTCTCCATTCAGCAGTGTTCCGGCCCTTTTCTGCACGCCTCTTGCCCATCCATTCCCCCCTCCACTATCAATGCAGTTCGCATCTGTGGCCATGCGCTCCCAAGGGGGCTGGCAGGGTGGGAACAGCCAAGGTGCCAAACACCATGTACACTTCAAAGGAATCTTCCGCAGAGGGGATATTGTACACATGGACTCCCCAGACCCAGTGTCTCCATGCGCCCCTGAAGCAGACTCTGCCCCTGCAATCCACATAAGTGTCTCCATTCAGCAGTGTTCCGGCACTTTTCTGCACGCCTCTTGCCCAGCCATTCCCCCCTCCACTATCAATGCAGTTCGCATCTGTGGCCATGCGCTCCCAAGGGGGCTGGCAGGGTGGGAACGGCCAAGGTGCCAAACACCATGTACACTTCAAAGGAATCTTCCGCACAGGGGACATTGTACACATGGACTCCCCAGACCCAGTGTCTCCAGGCTCCCCTGAAGCAGACTCTGCCCCTGCAATCCACATAAGTGTTTCTCCTTTCAGCAGTGTTTCCGGCCCTTTTCTGCACACCTCTTGCCCATCCATTCCCCCCTGCACTATCAATGGCAGTTCGCATCTGTGGCCATGCGCTCCCAAGGGGGCCGGCAGAGTGGGAATGGCCAAGATGCCAAACACCATGTACACTTCAAAGGTATCTTCCACACAGGGGCCATTGTACACATGGACTCCCCAGACCCAGTGTCTCCAGGCTCCCCTGAAGCAGACCGCGCCCCTGCAATCCACATAAGTGTCTCCATTCAGCAGTGTTCCGGCCCTTTTCTGCACGCCTCTTGCCCATCCATTCCCCCCTCCACTATCAATGCAGTTCGCATCTGTGGCCATGCGCTCCCAAGGGGGCTGGCAGGGTGGGAATGGCCAAGGTGCCAAACACCATGTACACTTCAAAGGAATCTTCCGCACAGGCGACATTGTACACATGGACTCCCCAGACCCAGTGTCTCCATGCGCCCCTGAAGCAGACTCTGTCCCTGCAATCCACATAAGTGTTTCTTCTTTCAGCAGTGTTCCGGCCCTTTTCTGCACACCTCTTGCCCATCCATGCCCCCTCCACTATCAATGGCAGTTTGCACTGGTGGCCGTGTGCTACCAAGGGGGCTGGCAGAGTGGGAATGGCCAAGGTGCCAAACACCATGTACACTTCAAAGGTATCTTCCGCACAGGGGCCATTGTACAGATGGCCTCCCCAGACCCAGTGTCTCCAGGCTCCCCTCTGGTTTTGGTCCTCTGTTGAATTCATTTCACTTCCGTAACTTGCTTTGTTCTACTTACAAGGTGGTTTCGGACCAATGGCTATGGTCCATTGTTGAACTCTTTCCATCATCCTATTTTGACTATACCGAATATTTGGTGATTGTTGTTTGATAGCTGTAATCTATTTGTCTAGTACAAACACTTTCAGATTTAGGACCTTGGTTTGTTGTTTTTTCTATTTTTCTATTTTGTTTTTTTCAATATACTTTGCTGTGATTTCGCAACACATGAATAGTACTAACCCACCAATGATGTTTCAATTGGATGTTATACTCTTTTAAACCTTTTTTTACTATGCTACATTCTGTTGTTACTCTGTGTATATATAATTGCAGATAAACTGTATCTGAAAAAGAAAGAGAAAAAAACAAAAAATGTAATAAAGTAACTGCTAATATTTAAAAAAGCAGTGTTTCAAGATACTGGTTTTATCTTGAAATTTTGATTTCTTGTTTTCAAGGATAACTGGCTTATTGATTTTTGAGCAATATTTTGAAATAAGAATAACAAAATAATTTAGGCACTCTAAATTAAGTGCAATGCCAAGAAATGTACTTGTGGTTGGAGCCCCCTTTTTTGTTCTCTACTGGATACTAGGCCTTTATCCTTCCACATTAGGGGCCATCCCTTCCATTACAAAATCCAGGCTCCCCTCTAGCAGACCTCGCCAGAAACATGTCACACATTCACATACACACCCACTTTTCTAATCATATATAAACCCTTTGATATTTCTCCGGAGAACATCTCTGAGCACTGGAAGTCAACTCTTGATCGTGCTACCTGTTCTCCTGCTACTAACTCCCCTGCTTGCTGAATCTAATTGTTTGTTGGTCAAGGTAAGGGCAGGTCACCTATTAACTTCTCTATACTCATCTCTTTCTGATCCCACATTTTCTATCTATTTCGACCGAATGTACCCAGTAGTGTAATGTTCATTCATCTCAATGACTTTACCATTGTCGAATGTTTCAAGTGGTCTGATCTTGATATATAGCACATTTCATCAGTGTCCATTTTAATAGAATCGCATCTTTCTCAGACCATGTCTATAAGCATGTTTGCTTTTGATGCATGAAAGTACATTCAACGGATGAGTAACACGTTCTGATTTGCGTCATATCAATCAATTCTGTATGACAGTTATCCCAGTGTATATTCAACTACACTACACAGGTTTTGCTTCTTTGACCAAAACAAACATTGTATAGATAGCTGTGATATAATTCCATCAATCTCATGTATACAGTACAATTTCTTTGTAATTATTTATATCTTTTTATGCATCTCTTATAGATTTTTTTAAGAATGCCTGCTTGTATGGTTTTGGGTTGCCGTTCTAGGAGCCGTGTCAAAAGTCAGGGCACAATCCTGCATATATTCCCGAAGGATATTGATTTAATAAGAAGATGGGTTCGATATTGTGGTTTTGCGGTGGACGAGATTCAAAGTAGAGCCCAGGCTGTCTTGGGAGACTTGAGGGCCAATCGATGCTGCAGCCTGCACTTTATCGAAGATATGTACAACCAATCGAAGTACACAAAATAGCGTCGACCCAGAATGTTTCGCAAATTGCTTCCAAATGCAATTCCAACTCGTTTGATGCACACACCGCCGCATGCGAGTCCCGGATGATGATTTAGCTGTAGGTGGTGGGGTACTGAAAAGGTAACTTCATGAACGGATTGGTGCTTTTGGTGTAAACAGCCTTAGACTAGAATCTAACTACCTATCCTTTAGGAAGAAACTGAAGAAACTGTTGTTCAAATAAAGGACCTGCATAAATACAAATGTCCACATAATGTAATCTACTCAGAACCAGTAATCTTACTCTACTGTGCCGTCACTTTTCTGTTGTCCTTGTCTTCATGTAATGTGCCCTGATGCCTGTGGGCTTCGGCGCTACAGAAATAAATAAGTCTTACTAAAGTTTTCATATTTACTAGATTGTATTACATTTTAACTATACCACATTTTACTATACATCTGTCCCTGTTTTATGGAGCCTCAAATGAAGTAATTATGACCATGGAAAACAATGCCATAGTGCCCTTCAAAAGAAGCATAATGTTTTTGTAATCGGTTGCTTGAAATGTTTTTTATTTAGGAAAGCATACTGACGGAAGCACAGACCCTCGCAAGTGACAAAACCATCGACACATCCATTATACCAATGGTGAGCCCTACAGACTTGCAGAAGTTCATATTCTCGACAGTTGGATCTTCCCACATATCTAATGCTCCCTTTTGCCACTTCATAACAATGCACTGAAAATGAAGGACCAAGATTCTGCATCCATTTATTTTCTGGAGTCAACAACAACTTCAAGTGCCTATCAGGTAATTTTATTTCACTTTTCAATTACAAGAATGTATTATGCTTGGAATTTCAAATAATATGAAATTGTTTATGTATCATGTTGGTTGTTTACACTATGTGTCATTTATGGATTTCTCTTTATATGTACCATTGTCTCTGTTCCATTTCGCTGTTTTCATCCATACTAAAACAAGTACTGTGTTACAGGGAGATGCAGGTACTTCGACTACAATTATATCTTCCTTTGCAGCTGGTCCAGAGTATGAGGTACGCATACGGACAGTTCCCTTGAATGAAAGAAAGTAAATCCTACATAGGATACTATTAGACAGTAACATTCATATAAACGTGCAGGGTTTCAAACTTTTATGACTTCAGTTCTAACGTTACACTTCCTTCCTAATGCAGAATACATTGCAAAATGTTTGAGCGCAACTTACAATCAGTATGTTTTGCACAGTGATCTCTGATCAAGTACACTTGTCATCAATCAGGTGAAATTTGAAATGTATATTTTGACTAAATGACGTACACTGTTTGCGAGGGTGTGTGTAAGCACTGTGTGCGATAAAAGATTTTAATTTCCAATACGATTGACTTGTTTTGTTAATGAATTTTCTATTCAGGGAATGTACACAAGGTGTGGAATTAGAAGTGGAGGCACATGGATCGGAGATGGTGGATCAGCTTGCTGGTGCAGTCGTTACAGAGAAGGCCACGGTTTCACAGAAAATCAAGAAAACAAGGGTAACTAATTTAGTTTTCTATAAGTGCTTTGGGCTGGTGTTTTATTCATAACATGTTTTTGTATTTAAATTGCTATCTGCTGTATGTGTGCTATACATTGAACATGTTTTACAACATCTCCTAGAGGCCCAGAAGGAAAAGAAGTATAAAGACACAGACAACAAATGAAACCAAAGATGTTGTTTGCCAAACAGATTTCTCCATGGAGCAACTATTTGAGGCGCAGAATGGTCCATCCAATAAGCACACTTCTGATGCTTATGCCCAATGGCCTCAAACGGAATTGAATATGACCGACAAAGCCAGCAAAGTGTTCTTGGACCATTACACAATTTGAGAACTCGACAAGACAAAACTGAATCAATGAAGATGCATTGGAATTCCTCGCAGACCACTTGACACAATCTACACCTGCAGAAAAGGTCCCCCCAATAAACATTTGAATTTGACGGATTCTCTAATTCATGTGCAAATAACACAAGCTGAACGAACAGAGACTGAAGCTTCAATGCAATTGACCGATGAACTTGCCAAAGATCTCAACTTCAGTTTGGCTAGTTTGGGCTATTTGACAAACACAGTTGAGTCACAAACCACATTCATGCAGGACGATTGGCTAATAAAGGAGCAAAAATACATTGTGCTCGACAGCTGCCTGGTAGACATTACACTGATGCTAAAATGTGTCCATACATTGAGGGGGAAAATATGTGGGCAGCCATTGGTGCATGTGTCAAGGCACTAACCTGAAAATCCAAGCCAGGTGTGTTCACCTCTATCATACATTTTCATGTTATGCTCAACCGATGCTGGGCAAAGTGCCAGGTGGAAATCTACTATGTTCAGCAGCTTTACTTTTCAGTGGCTCGACTTTCAGTAAGATGTCCAGTTTCTGTCAATTTTTGGGAGTTCAGTTACTTGCTAAAACCCAGTACTACAAATATCAAAGGGAATTATTATTCCCCGCTATTAGTCAAGCCTGGAAAATTGAACATATGACAATTGAAAGCACATTCTCTGGCAAACGGCTCAGGCTATCTGGTGACAGAGAGTGCGACAGCCCCGGATTTTCAGCAAAGTACTGCACATACCACTTTCAAGACATGGAAACTAAAAAAACTCGTGAGTTTGGAGATCGTGCAGGTGTCCCAATGTAAATCCTCAGTGGGCAAGGAGAAACATGGTTTCATAAAATCCCTCGAACATCTTCAATCGAGTGGAATGCAAATAGACCCGATAGCCACTGACAGACATGTTTCAATAGCCAATGCCATGCAAGAGTAGTTTCCAAACATTCGTCATCAATTTGATGTATGGCACGTAGCCAAATCAGTGATTAGAAAAATTACAGCTGCTGGTAAAAAAAAACAAAAAAGGGTTTTGAAAATATTTTACAGTGGTCTCAGTCTTTCAGCAACCATCTTTGATGGAGCTCCAAAACTTGTGACGGGTCTGTGGAAATTCGACTTGAAAAATGCCATTCATTGATGCACCACAGTTCCAACGTTCACTCATGGACAGAAAACCAAAATGTTCACGAATGTGCACATGGACCGTTATCGGAGGAGCAGGAACGCAAGAAGAAGCAGTTGGTGCCATGTTCACCTACACACAAAGCTCTTGATAAGATTGTGTCTGACATAAATCTTTCAAGAGACCTAAAGGCACTCACAGAATTCTGTCACACCAGAGATTTGGAGGTGTTTCACAATATGTGCCTAAAGTACAGGCCCAAAAGGTTGCATTTCGGCATAGACGGTATGCAGGCCCGAACATTACTAGCCGTATTAGTGCATAACGAGAACTTAGGTAGAGAACAATTGAGAACTGCCAGAAACTTTGGGATGCTTCGTTACAGCTTGGCCATTGCAAAAAGCAGAAAATGGGTGGCAAAGCCAATATACCAGGAAATGGAATTCAATTTTGCGAAAGATCTCACTTTGACTGTGTTGGCCATGCATACTCATGGAATCTATCTTGATTGATAGGACACATACAACGCCACAAAACATTTCAAACAAGCCCTGTCCACCTAAAGATGAACTTGTTGAACAATTGACCACCCGGTATAAATGATTTGCAGCGTTGTTCTTAATGTGCTCACTATAACCTTTTAGGATATGTTCCCTAATGTTTGTACATTGTACACCAACAATGGAATGCTATTGAACTCGAATTTCAATGCAATAAAAATATTAAGAAGTGTTTAATTATGCAGATTTCATCTGGTTTATGATTCATTAATTTATATCTTTTGCCTCTCTTAATTTATATTACTGGTCCTCGAACGATAACATACATGTTTGTGGTTGCTAGGTGTGTGTAAATCCCTCTGCTAGACCCAAGCCACATCCACAAATGCAGTGCATGGCTCTGGTGTTGATGGCCTAAATTGTCTTTTCAAATGTATCCTCTGTCAACTTTAAGCCCTGCTCTTTTCTCCTTTCCCCCTCAACTGGACTTGCATGATCATCTGTCCTGCTTGGGTCCTTAGGATATAGTTAGACGTGTGTTGCTTTTTGGGAGAATATATTACTACATGGGATAAGTGCAGCGATGTGGGTCCTTGACTGATCAGGGCATGGGACAGTCAGATGGATATCAGCATGAAAGGAACTGCACGGTCTGAGCTGGTGGGCTCAGGCCTGGCGAGGTGGATGGAGGTTGTTAGTGCACGGGAAGTTCAGAGGAGATAAATGGGCACTTGGATTTATGACTTGTTAGTGTCTCACGTTATCCATAGCACACATTCCTCTGCGAGAACAGGGTGCGCGCAGATCTGGCAATGGGGAGGAGATGGTGTGGGCTGGCTGAGCAGGGCGTTGGGGATGGGAGAGCTGCATTTGTATAGAGATGGATTTTCGGGCCTAGTATAAAGATGTAATTCGGGCTATTCCAAATTGGTTTCCTAATGCTGGGCTTGAAACTATAGTGTGTGTTATTTGCAATGGGGTGTGGTGTAATGGAATGTCACGGGGGTTGGCTACGCCTCCCACCTTGGTTATTACATATGTTATGTTTCAAGAGTGACGAACGAGGCGGAGGGGGGGGGGCAAGGATCATCTACTTCCCAAGACTAGTAAGACTGTTGTCTGTCTTCCCTCTGCATTGCCTCGTCGCACCTTGAAGTACTTGTGCATTGGCATGTTATAAATGCAATATCATATCATCATATGCTATCACAATCTGTTTCAGATAGACACAAGTGGAATCTTAGGTTACACCAGACTTGCAGTGGTTTGTATTATCTGTTTTACTGACCTTCTGTATAACTGGTGGAAGCCAGCAAATAATTTTTTATTTTTCAAACATATTTTGAATACCACGTTGGTCGGCCAGGTCATCACTCCAATGGAGTGAAGGTCACTTACTTTCATGTTGGTTATGGGGAGTTCACACTGACGTGTCTTGTACAGTATGTTTTAGATTTATGGCTTTCCTTCACAAAAACGAAACCTACCAGGCATACACGCTCTAAAGAGGCTTCAATTGTTATTTGACCTTGGACGAAAGGGAGGATTCGCTATGGCTTGAAGAGCGGAAGGTGTCGAATACCCGCAAAATTTTTAAAACTGGACATTGTAAACATTTTTTTCAATCTATGCAAACTTTTGTTCTGACGGGACACTCTGTTACGCCAAGAAAATGGAACTACCAAGTATAATGTAAGTTTAACTATTCAGTTTAAAGGCGAGTTTATAGACGAACGAGTAAAGGTTTCATTTTCTGACCGGTATTGCTCGTTTACGTTGTTATGGGTTGTTAGTTGGAGCATATTGTGACGATTATTCATCGACGACCTGCCAACCCAACCTGTATGCAGGCTAGTGATATCTAAACCACTTCGCCCCATGGCATATCACTGTGTGCTATCAACGTTGTATTATTGGATGTGCCGGGTGCAGAACATGTTTCAAGGGGACTTGGTTTGTCAAAATTTGATGTTGCCAGTTCCGTTACATTTTTTTTAAAAGGTAGCAGGCGCCCCACACTAGAAAGAACATGGCATGATAACCTGTTGTGTTTTTTCCACACTTTGAGTGTCCGCAGCCATCGCCTTTTGCTCAATGTACCTTTCACAGATGGGAAATATCTATTTGCATATCAGTCTTTGTCCCAGCCACATGGGCAGTCCAGCACTGAAATGCTATGGCAATTCCTTTCTGAACAAAAGTACCTAAAGCCACCCCATACACATGTTTCAGCCTTGTTGTGCCTCATCAATGAGGTGCACCTGTGCCTTTCTGAGTACAGTGAGCATGGAGTGCACGTCTGTGGTCCCCCAGTGAACTTAGGGTCACAAACCTCAAGTTCTTTGCAACTATTCCATCATAATGCCGTCTCTGTGTTGTTTGGATTTTTCTGCCAGCTTCCGCATCCCATTGGGAGCTATACATACTCCACAGCGCTAACCTCTCAAGCACATTGTAGACTCAAACTTTCCCCGATGTTTTCTGTGTGTTTCCATTCCATCGTTTGTGTTCGTTATTAGGTTTCACCTGGTGCAGAATTACAGGGTAAATGGATACATTTGAATAAAGAACGGCTACTAAAATATATTTGTATTATTGTGTGTACAAATAACGCTTTCCTGATGGCATTTTGTCACAGATTAGACAAATTTTGTAAAGGATACAGTCGTGTAAAGGATACAGTCGGTATTCACTTTCAGGGGGCCCTTCCGTTCTGGGGTATCTTGAACGTGCAGCGAACCAGATTCTTCCGGGACACCTTGCGCGTGATGCTAAACAAGACTTCCCCCCCCCCAAGAGCGTAGCCTGTAGGAATTTGAATAATAACTAACAGGCCAGGGGCTTGGGCGAAAAGGCAGGAGCAGCGACAACAGAGCTAAGGGAACAAACAAAAAACAATGGTTCAAGAGAGCAACTAAGTTTTACCCGAAATGCAGCAACCAGCCACCCACAATGGCCCTCTCTTACCTGCTGATCTAGAGAGAAATCCCACAACCTATTTGTGGGTCCAAGGCGCTCTACGACAACCAGGCGATGCAGGAGAATGGTTTCCAGTTGGTAATAGTTAGTGTAGATGTCCGCCTAACCCGAACGGCAAGAGGGCGCAGCTAATGTCCAAAAGCAATCCCTGAAAGCATTCAGCAAAGCGTCCTTGCATTGAAGGTGAGCGATCCAAAATAGTGACCAGTAGAATCAGGATAGCGTCCATATAGTCACGTTGATGCGTGGAAAGGAAGGGGGAGTAGGAAGTCCGTGAAGATAGGGATAGGGATCCGATGGGACAATTGGAGCTTTATCTGGAAATTCAGCGGTGAGAAACAAATCCGAAAATGTCACAACAAACAGGAGTAGGAGAGACCAGTCCGTTATACAAAGCCAGGAGTTCGAGTACCAAGGGGAAAACAGGAGGGGGTTTTGTCGCCGGAAATAGTAAGGGTTAAGACGTATAGGATAATCCTTAAAGCATGAGCCGGGTCTAGGAGGTTCAGGAAACAGGATAACATGAATCGGGCGCTTAAACTAACTGCTTAGTTTTAGGAGCACCTATTGCATGGACCGGCTTAGTTAAGTACGATTAGTATTCCCAGGACGTGAGACGCGTTGCCGGCGTGTCACATGATCGTAAGAAGTGGAGATGCTGGGAAATGTAGTGCGGCGTGTCCCGCGGCTTGGATTTAGTCGCCAGGGCAACTTCCACTTGGAAACGGACGGCCCTAGTCGTCCGTGTGCAGGAAAGCGGGGCATGACACATTTACAATAGATACCTCAGGAATCTGCCTGCTTTTAGCAGGTGCGCATTGCAGGCAGAGTCCATAAGAATCAATTTGTTGTACTCTAACTTGTAAATCTCATCCAGGCACAAAAGCCGCAGGCATTTGAAGGAGAAATGCATGAGGACATTTCCCTAGAGATTAAAAGTAAGGCATAAACAGCTTACTCCTTGCTCATTTGCCTTACTTTTCCACTCCAGCCCTTATATGTCTCCCAGTATATCTTGCTCAAGAGATATACACATGAAATGTTCCCTAAAAGAACCAAGACGAGAACTGTTAAGGAGCAATAAGACTACTATATATGGCTTGCTGGTGAAACATACCTAACATGCCACTGTGGTTTAATGTGAGAATATTGAACTGAATCTACTGAGGGGAGTTTAGATGGGAAAAAGATGGAGCTGCACTGTTGGACAGAAGATGGTTACTCAATGAATTTTGTTGACCAGTGAGTAAGGCATCGTGAAAAGGAGACATATGCATAACACTACATGCTGCTATGTTTGTAAATATCGGTTTACCTTTCTCTTTTAAGGTGTATTTTAAAATATTGTATGCCTTGTTTAAAACCACTACTACATGGAAACCTATACATTTAAATAAAATGCTAAGAATGTTTGTGTAAACTCCACTCCTAGAGACACTCGCCTCATTACGAGGTTGGCGGTAAGCCCCCTCCAACCCCCTGGTGAGACCAGCAGGTTGCCGCCAACCCTGTAACATTGAATCCTCCGACTTCCCAGTGCCACCGTGACATTATAAGTATCGGCGGCGCGGCAAGTCAGGCCCTAGATTTTTAACTCCCCATTCCCATAGAGTCCAATAGGAATAACAAAAAATAGCAACAGGCACACTGACAAAACATTAAAAATGAATAGGTACACACAAACAAAAACAGACAGCAGAACACACACAAAACATGCACACACAACGGATAGCAGAACATGCACACACGCACAGACAAACACACGAATGGCAACACACACATCCAATATAAAGTTAGAGGCTGCTTAATTAATTGAAGTACCTGCTGCATAATACTTTTGTCTGTGCCTGGTCCTGCAATTTAACTCAGGAATTGTGTTTTTGTCTATTGAACTACATTTCCACTCATTATTTGTAGTTCTGTTGCTCCTCTTCAAGACCACGTCAGACATGTAAGCGCCAGCGCGTCAAAGCCAGTTTGTGCCAGTTAGTGCTCAGATAGTCTCGGGCTGTGTTCCTTTTTGTCCTTGCCTGATATATGGGGACTGTGGGGCTTGCCTGTCCGGCCCGCTAACACTATGTCATCGCGGTGCAACTTTCTGTCAGCCATACAAAGGAACCGACGGGTAAGACTTGCTGCCATGTCGGAGGATGCTGCTCTTCAACATGCATTACCCATTATTTTGGCAAATGACTGTGTTCCTGAGCTGAAAGAAACTGTTCTCTCAGTCTCAGTTCCATTGAATAGTGTAGGTCCAGGTGAGGCAGCGTTGCTACCTACACAGAATGGGGATAATATACACATAGCTGACGCAAGCATCTATGTCAAGATTCCTCCATCATGCTCAAACAATTATCATTAAAGTGTGCTTTACTTAATCCATGTTCCTTAGTATGCCATGCAGTGGAAATGGCTGACTTAATAACTGAGTTACAATTGGATCTTGTGGCCATAACTGAAACTTGGCTACACAAGGCCGCCTTCCATGCAACGCTACTGCTGTTCCTGAGGGATATGAAGTTTTGCTCATTGATCACAACATACAAAGAGGGTCGGGGGGGGGGAGTGGCCTTAATGTTTCATAAAGGCCTTAATTTCTATATTTCAGCCAAGCCTCTTCCTGATCATTGAGTCCATGCTACTTAAGCTAAATATTAACTTTGTATAGTAGAAGACTGCTGCGAGTACTAACAGATTGCCTGTAGTAATGCCTCTGTTCAAGGAACAATTTCGGTCCTCCTTGGCTGCATCTCTAAACCTCACTCGCCTCTGCTGGTTCTGGGAGATTTTAACCTATGGGCCAACGACCCCTTGGACTGCGATGCAGTCTCTCTATCGAATACTTTAGCAACTCTTTGTTTTAAACAATATGTTAAGGAAGCAACACATGTTGGTGGCAATACCCTTGTCTGGATTGAGTCTATAAACCAGGAAGTGGCATCCGTTTTGTCACAGAATTGCTTATGGTCGGATCATCTTCTCATTGCTTTCGAACTTCCTTTTTCTTCTGATATTGCTAAACTACCTTATCCCTCCAAACAAATGGTCCTTACTAGGAAACCAAAAGGGATCACCCATAGGCCTTCGCCTCTTCTGCTTTTCCTCTACTACACTCTTTGGATAACGATATATCTCTTGATGACTTTATGTCGATCTTTAGGAAGGCTATTAATCAGAACTATGAATCTTTAGCACCCCTGAAACAATCTACCCAAAAGAAGCTGGCCTCACATAATTTGTGGTTCTCACCAGCGGTGCTGTCTGCTAGGATAGCCAAACAGAAAGCAGAATGCTATTGGCGTAAACAACCGACTGACACATCTCTTTCTGCCTACAAGGCAACTGTGAAGGCCTTTAAAAATACCATGTTGAAGGTCAAGGAAACCAAGCTCAATGCTAGGATTGAGGCAGCTAATCCAAACCCAGGGAATTGTTTATAGTTTTACAAGAGTTAAAAAGTACTCTGGTGGAATCCCATATTGAGGTGGATAATGAGTGGTGTCAGTTGATCCATGGTAGTTTTCACAGAAAATTCAAATGCATCATCAATGTATAGCAGACCAATTTAAATTTCTCCAAACCTCTGGAAGCCGAACGTCTCCTGCTTGTGCGGCTTCTGTCTGTGTCGTCTCCTTTCAGAAGGTATCCGAAAGAGGTTATGGATCCTGTGCCTAAGATGAAGCCAACAACATGTAAAGGGGATAGTTTTCCTGCCACTTTATTTGAAGAGTTTCTGAGCTTTCTTGTGCCCTGCGTGACATTTTCTGAAGCCTCTGTGCCGGATAACATCAAGGAGGCATGGATCTCTCCGCTTTAGAATTTAGACCCCAGTGTTCCTGGAAATTCTAGGGCTATTACTAACGCCCCTTTCATGTTGAACATATTGGACAAAACGGTGTTTAATCAATATCAAGACTTTGTGGAACAAAATAATATCCTTGGAATTGGTCAGTTTGGGAGACTGCACTGCTGGATCTCAAATCCAACATAGCAGAGATAATTAATAAGGGCGGCCAGGTACTGTTACTTTTCCTGGATTTGTCGGCCACCTTTGACTCGATTGATCATGCCCTTTTAGCAGATGGACTGGTTAAGGTTGGCGGATGTACTGGCACTGCAGCGTGTTAGTTCAGATAATTTCTCAGCCCAAGAATCGCCTTTGTGACTAAGGGTTCGGTGCAATCACAAAGGGTTTCTCTGGTGTGTGACGTACCCCAGGGCTATTGCCTGTTGCCACTTTTATTCAACATTTACATTAAACCATTGTGTGACTATCTATCCTCCCTGGGGGTACGATTTGCAAATTACGCAGACGACACCCAGATTGTGATAGAACTATCAGGTGCATATAGCAAAGATTTAGATTGGGTAAATTAAGTCTTCAGTGCTATTGAGACCTGGATGGCCACACATTCTTTAGCTCTAACAATAAAACTGAACTGCTAATCTTAGAAACCCCACAAAAAGTTAAATCTTCTTGACTTATCCTACAGTAGCTTTTCTATTGCGGGCAACAATATCAAGGTTTCTGATTCAGTCAAAACATTGGGTTTTTTCTTCAACTCCCACTTATCTTTCCAAAAACATGTTTTAGATCTGAAGTCTTCCTATTTTATTCACTTGTTATGGCAGATTGGTCCTTCTCTTTCGGAATCTAACAGGGGAACGATTGTGGCAGCTATCATCAACACCAAGCTTGATTATTCTAATAGCCTGCTTGTTGGAACCTCCCAGGCGAATAATAAGAGTCTCCAGATGATTCAAAATAGAGCACTACATGCTGTTTTTGGTTTAGGTCATCAGTTCCAAGTGTCCGAGGATTGCAGGAAACTGCACTGGTTGCCAGTTAGCCAAAGAATTAGGTTTAAAGGCACCACCTTGGTGTTCAAGTGCTTGGAAGGTGAAGCTCCTGCTTATCTCTCAGCCCGAGTTTCTAAGGCTCTGTTTAGGCAGACCATATGTTCTAATAGATATCCTCCTTCCATGCCTGGGCACCAAGTCGTTGGAATTCACTTCCTTCTAGCCTTAAGGGGTGTGTGTCGAGTCCCCATTTAAAAAACTAGTGAAAACCTACCTTTTTGCCATGAACACAGGCTAAACCCGCTATCCGCCCCTCCCTATCTTTCTGCAGTCCCTTTTTATGTTTTCTGTTGTTGTTTTGTCTTGGGGGCGCCTTTAGGCCCATGTGCAAATGGTGCTTTATAAGAAATGCATAGATAAATAGATAGATATACACAAACACAATGTAGGACAGCAAATGTGCACACAAAGCAAAAACAGATGGCTGCATACACACAACAAAATCGATGAGAGATGCCAGAACACACACAACAGATGGCGGGACACACAAACACACCACACCTCCAAAAGATGTCAGGACAAACATATATACACACACATGCAATTACACAATGGATGGCATCACAGAGACCAGCAACATTTGGCAGCACATACACACCACTAACAATGGAAAAAACACACACACACACACACTCCCCCCCCCTCCCCCTCCCCCCACTCCCACAAGAGGATGCCAGCCCACACACTGTAAGCTTTATTAAAAGAAAAGTGTAGTTTAAATGTGTTTCTGCATGTTTACTGCCATTTGAAAGACAATGTAATAAACTGTGCAGCTTGAATTTTAGCGTTCACGAACAGAAAGGACAAATTTATTTACAAAGTTAGATCGTTTATCATAAATCACACCAAATCTGTTCATAAGCTCACAGGTTGTTAGATTAATAATATAAGTCAGTCAATTACATTTACTTCAGATTGAAACAATCAATACAAGCACAAATAAATACAACAAATGTACAATCTACATTCTACTCATTTTGATACTTGGTAGTATTGTGTACCACCACATTCCATAATGTGAGTTTGATTTCATTTTGATCCCCGCTTGTTGAGTTACATCACACTATTTTCCTTCCACAGAGCCTCCTAAATTGGGTTTGGTTTCATTTTGATTCCCGCTAGTAATACCACATTCCATGATTTAGGTTTGGTTTCAATTTTCTTCCATAGCAACACTATATTGGGTTTGGTTTCATTCTGATTCTTGCTAGGGTTGATTTCTACCACATTGCATAATCTGGGTTTGGTTTCATTTTTATTCTGACTAGTACTGTGTTCCACTACATTGCATTTTCCTTCCACAGTGCCTCTGGGTTCAGATCACATTTGAGTCTTCCTCAGTGCTTCTAGATTGAGCCCTCATTTGAATCTCACTGTTGTTGATCCACATTACATTTTTCTTCCCAAAGTGCTTCTGGGTTGGGTCTGCATTTGAATCTCGCTTTTGGTTAGTTCCTCCATCTTGCATTTCTTCCTGCATTGCCTTCCAACTGTATTTACTACAGCCTTTTCCACAGCCACACGCCTTTTCTCTCTTTAGGGTCCTGGGTGTGGGTCGCACAACTATATCCTGTTACTGCCTTTCTCCAAAGCCACAATTGCTCTCCTTCTCTCGGGGTCCAATGTGGGTGTTTTTAGAACTGTATCCTACTACTGCGTTTCCCCCTTCCACGTAGTCTTCTTCCCATAAGGATCCAGTTGTAGGATTTCCCATTGTGAACAGCGCTTCTGCTACACACGCGCCTGCTCCTGCTATGCCCATCAGCTCCAAGATCAGAGACGCCAACTGGCGCTCCAGAAACACCACTGCTGTACCAATCAGACCACATCCTTACATGCCAACACCTCCCACTAATCCTAGCATCGTCGGGATGACTCATCCAACCCCCTTTCTAGCCGAGAATCCCCCCCTTTCCTGAAACACCCTTCTGAGTATCCTCCCCCTCTCTCCAGGGCTGCCTTCAGAACACTCTGCCCTCCTCCAGACACCAACCTCTTGGCACTCCTTCCCCCAGGCACATTCCAATTCTGCAATCCCACCACTCTGATATACGCTTTGCATTTCTAAACACTACGTGTAACATAGCCATCTCTCCCAGTTCTGCAGCCCATCCTTCCCTTTCCCACGTCGCCTAAGCCCTGCTAAACACCTAAAAAAACCAGACACTGTATCTCCCAGGCCATATCCATCGAGCACACCGCCCCCTACTTCACACACAGATCTAAAACACCCTCCCTCACCTACACCTAATGCAACCTCCACCACTCTGCCAAATCCAGTAAAATCACTCCTCACCCTTCCAAATAGTCCGCTTGGCACTCACCCCCAGAAGACCATCACCAGTCCCCCAGCTCCCCTAGAAGACGGGCCTGCAGATCAGAAAATGACTAGGGAACCTATTTGGGGCCTCTCAAACCCTCACCTCCCCTATAGACCACAGTCTCCACGTCCACCAGCCCAGCTCACCCTAACATTAGGGATTCCAACACATACCCTCTGCCAAAACTTGCATCCCAGATAAACCCTCCACCCACCACTACCCAGAGGCCTTCCACCACCCCAGCCCATTCACAAACACACCAACAATGCACAAAGTTGCCTTCCCTCCCCCACTGGAAACCCTCAAACTTCCTCTGATCACCTTGAACCTGCCACCAATTCCCGCCCTCTGATTCTTCCACATTACAACCACGAGCCATCGACCCGACCTCCCTCCATTCACTACTGCCATCACCATTTCAACTTTAACTTCCTCACATCTATATCCTCTCCGCCCCCCTCACCTAGAACTGCCCCCAGCTCCCTCTCAGAACATACACCTCCGATACTCAAACAAACCACCAATTGGCGGCCTAAAATGCATTCTGATCAACGCCAGATCCGTTACTAAAAACTGCCACAACATTTACGACCTTATCTCCTCAGAGGCCCACCGATATCCTCTTCATCACCGAAACTTGGTTCTCCCAAGACATCCATCCCATTGCACATGAAGCATTCCTTCTAGCGTCATAATCTCATTGTACATACCAGGACAATCAGGGTATGTGGGTTTGCAATCCTCCACAAACCCTTCCTCTCCATCTTGCACTCGAAGGAACAAGCCTACAATGCAGACTGTGAATCATTTCTGATAACATTTCAGGTCACCCCCTCGCACATCCACAGCTTCATGCTCATATCTAGAACCCAGTGATACAATAGACCCTTCACAGAATCCCTCGATGACTCCTTATCAGCCATAATGGTCTCCCAGCCCCTCCTCACAATAGTAGGAGACTTCAATATATGGTTTGACATCCCACACAACCCTATGATACAATCCCTAAAGGACAACCTGCAAACCCTACATCTAGCACAACTAGTGTCATGCCCTACACACTCTGCAGGTCACACCCTTGATGCAATCGTTAGCTCACCAGACAACATCACTGTACTGCCACCTGCCACTCATCTTGACTGATCACAAAGCCATCCTCTTCAATGTTTCCACGATGAACCCTCCCCTGCCTCCAGCAAGCCCCAGTGACACTTACCCACTCTGACTGTGGAAGAAAGTCAAAGTAATTCCTAATCTTGCAGATTCCTTTCTGGCCTCCCTGACCTACTCACCCATCCACTTTGATCAGATCTCCATCATCCACTTCGATCGCTGGCTCTTTGAAGCTCTCAGCCCCCTAGCCCCTCTCAGAACCTTCTCTAATAAACAAGGCCTTTGCCCCAAAAGGTTCATCACGGCTCTTAAAACACTCAAATCGCAGAACCACACCCTAGAACGCAGAGGGCCCACGGACCCTTCACCCTTTAACAGACTAGCATACAGCTCCCAGCTCAGGGCCTAGTGGGCAGAAATATGCAAGGACAAAAATACATATTAATGGAATAAAATCAACACCACACCTAACCCCTCCAGGGAACTCCACAAGCTCATCTCTGAATTCTATTCACTGGCATGCACTGCCTCCACGCCCATCCAAAAAAACAAACCGTCTGCGACTCCCTTTAAGACCACTTCCACAACATAGCCCTAGAAAAAAACACCACCATTGCCTCGAAAATACCTTTTCTCCCGCCTCTCTCCCCGCACCTCAATTGGGACATCAGTACTGCCTTGCAACCCCCCACCGCTCTTCACATTCTTCACTTCTCTCTCCCACCCCAAAGTTAACAAGCTACTATCAGCTATGCCTCAGGATCCCCCGGAGACCCCCTACACCAAGTCTCTCCTTAAAGAAATCCTGAAATCCACCTGCGCCAGAGACTTGGCAAGATCCACCATCAACAAATCTCATCACTGGCATTTTCCCAGCAGATTTCAAAACCTCCTACATCAAAGCCTCTTCTTAAAAGGCCCACACTCGACCCACTCATCCCAACCAAGTACAGGCCCATCTCACACAACCGACTCCTTGCTAGACTGGCTGACAGAGCCGCATATTCACAACTATGCCAGTTCACAGAATCAAACCAGATCCTCGACTCCATCCAACCTGGCTTCAGACCCAAACCAGGAACTGAATCTTGCGTAGTTTCATCTGTGATGAAATTAAAAGGCACTCTGATGGCTGTGCCGTCCTAATCCTACTCGACTTCTCGGCAGCCTGCGACACCATTGGCACCCTTCCCTCACGGACTGACTTCACTCTCTCGCCATCAGGGACTCTGTTATGAAGTGGATATCCTCCTTCCTCTGCAACAGATCCCAATTAGTATACCTGCTTCCTTTCTCCTCTTCCCCCTGCCCAGTCGCCCTAAGTGTGCTGCAGGGGGCCTCGCTCTTCAACCTCTACCTGAGCCCACTTCCCGCACTCATTCAAACCCATGGCATAAACTGCTACAACTACACAGATGACACCCAAAATCATCTTCATAATCCCAAAAGACCCCTCTGTCTCATCCTCAAATCTTGCAACATGCCTCTCAGAAATTGAGCACTGTATAACTTAACCACATCATACTCAACCCAGGAAAAGCTGAGATCATGCTCTGCGGGATGACCACCCTTTTCCCCCAACCCACCAGGTGGCCACTCTCTCAAGGCCTGCACCCACCTCATCCGAAACACATTAAAAAACCTCAGATGCATCATGGACACAGCCCTGACCCTCTCACATCACCTGGGTGACAAAAAGCAATTACTTACACAATCACATTCTCAGATGCGTATTCCCATACATGTCCTTCCCTCACAGACTCTTGCAACAATGGCCATGATCTTTTCATGCTTAGACTATGCCAAAGCTCTATAACTGGGAATCACTGCATCACAGCCAAGTCAATTTCAATGGGTGAAAAAACACTGCTGAAAGGCTTCTCCTAACCCTAGAGAACATCTCACACACCCTTCACTGGCTCCCAATTGGGTAACAATTCACCTTCTAGGCATCATGCATCACCCACCAGGCTCTCCACAACGCAGGATCGGAATACTTGCAGCATAAACTCACAAAACACAGGCATACCAGAAACCTCCGATTAGAGATAGCACTTCTCCTTGTCATACCCGTGACAAAGTCAACAAGAATAAGGGAATCATCTTTCTCAGTAGACATCCGCATGTCAATGGAGAAAATAATTAAAAACATGAATATTCCATTTAAAATTGGTTTAACTCTAAAGGTGAGAGTTAGTTTGTAGCCGATACATCTCCTTATGACACAGCAATATTTGATGGGCCAAGAAAAGCAAGGAGGAGGGCTCTGGTGTGTGTAAGAAAGTGAACAGAACCCATCATAGGGAATGTCCAATCCAAAATTCAATGACAAATGATGCTTCCTGTGTGCAGTTTGCTGGGTGTTTCAGCTCAAACATATAGGAGATGGACACTTTTTGGGGGAAAACAGAAAAGCCAGAGACTCCATTCCACAGGAAAGCAGCAAATTGAATGGTTACTTGATGGGGAAATCTTATAAAAAGGACCTTCTTTAGACTGAATGCAGACATCTTTCCCAAACGCAGAACCAGCTTAACCAAGAGGGATTTTCAGGTGCAGATGCACAAATTGGAGGGCCATCTTACTGTACAGAATGGCCTGGGACTAGTCTCTATCTTTTCCCTTTTGAAAGACAAACATACGCAAGTACCAATAACCCTAAGCTGTGTAGACATTTCCCCCAAATTAATTAAAGCCCAGATAGTATTTACAAGTATTTTGGGGGCCCCGTTTAAAAGTAGACCATAAAAAGGGAATATAGTGCAGGGTGTATTTGCTCTACGATTTATAATTAAAATTGAAAACCTAGGTAGCATCACCGTAATATTGCTTTGCCTCTGAAATTTGGAAGCTTTGGATAGATCAAATTGAAATGGTGAATAACACGCCCTTTAATTGGTATCTTCCATAGTCAATGTTATTGAAAGCCAATCCTTACTGAACATATGGAACTGGCATGATGTCAAGCCAAACACTTTCTGGAGCGTTGGGCTCCATTGTCCCAGCATTCCAAAAACAGACATCCTGAGAAATCCAAGCCGTTACAATTATTTGTAACACATTCAAAATCATAAAAGATTAAATCGAGTCAAGTTAAGAACCAATAGTTTGTCATAGATAATGTCCAACATTTTATATTTAAATCCACCCAAAAATGTGAAAACCATCTAAGAAAAATATGAATCCAAGTATATTTCCCAAATACCAGTACTTATTAATGGTTTTAGAGAAAACAAATTAAATTGCTTTGTTCAGAAGTTTATTCAGTTAACTGGCTCGCCTTTTGATTTCAGGGAAAGGTGGGTTTAACATGGACAACATTTTCGACTGGAGATAGTTAGATTTTTGTGAAACCTCCAATCTCAATGTGTGTGCCAACCACTAGCGAAATATTTGAACACATTGTCTTCCATAGTCATTCAAACATATATTTTTCAATGTATGGATGTTTGTATGAAGGTGTAAAGTAGACCCAATGGGCCTCATAAGTTTGCAGGTCCGGTAGTAACGGCGCCGGTAATTTTCTAGTGCTGTTGCTACCGGACAACTACGAGTTGTGCTCGCGGCCTCCTTTCTGCCCGCCAGGTCTGACCTGGCAGGCAGAGCGGCACCCGCGAGCACAACTCGTCATATGCACCGGCACCATTCATGTATAGTGCCGGTGCATCCGACCTCTCCATTCCCATTGAGCCCTATGGGGCTCACTGAGAATGGGGAGTAATTAATAATGGCACCCTGCAATGGGGACGGACCGGGTCCACCAGGGTCGGAATGCCCCCGTACGTCCCCATTGCTGAGTGCCAGTAATTTCATGAGTTTAGCGGACGGCGTGCTGTTTTTTTTTAGGCCCAATGTTTTATGTTAAATAAAAATGTTATTGAGACAAAAGTAAACATGCTTAAGTGCATTTATTATCATTGTAGTCAGAATTCATGTGCATTGTTTTGAAGTGACTTCCCCAACACTGCAAGTTAGGGGACCACATGCATTTCCTTGATTTATTATTTAAATAAAACAAAATATTAGGATTAAAACAGCCTATTTCTTGTCCTGGCGTCTGGGTGGGTGGGATTGTGCCAATAGGGGATATTAGATCTGGGATATTTCCACATAGTCAAAGAACCAACTACAAAAGTAAATATAAACCCCCAAAACAGAAGAGGAAGGCAGCACACACGTACACAGAGGATGGCACTACACACATACACACAACAACAGACAAAACACATACAGAGAACAACATAAATCATTTTATGAAGCTTTTTGACTACACCAATCACCTATGTAGTGGTCCTAAAGCAGCAGGGAAAATGGCATACTGTGGCTCAGCTTCGGATAACGAGACTGTAGTCGTGGGGGATGAATCAAGGAAAACAGGTAAAAAAGTAAGGGTTGGGAGAAGCAGGAATAAGAGATGCACACGGCAAACAAATTGGGAACATGGTAGAGGGAATAGGATTGTATAACGAAGTGTGTGTGAGTAAGCAGAGGTGTGTGTATGGTATGCACTGGGTCGGCAAAACAAAAGAGGTGATGGCTGGAAGGTTTAGAATTAATCTTAACCTCTAGCATTGCTTTGGGCAACCCTCCAGACCATCGCTCTTCGCCTGCCACGCCATTATAAAAGAGGAAAGACCATATGCAAATCAGGCTTGTTCACACCCCAAAAGAGGCAGTACAGTCCAAACTGCTTGGTCATATCCCTTGTACAGGAGACCACAAGCATCCCCAGACATGTTTCAGCCTAGTTGGGCCTAATCACTGAGGAGTAGCTTGGGCCTTTAGGCCCAGCATGCACAGGACCCATGTCTGGGCATAACTGTCCCACTCTGGGGACTACAGAAAACAGCAAAACAAAAGAGGTGATGGCTGAAAGGTTTGGAATTAATCTTAACCACCGGCATTGTTCTGAGCAAACCTCAAGACCATTGTTATTCACTTGCCAAGCTATTTCAAAAGCGGAACGACCATATGCAAATCAGGCTTAGTCCCACCCCAAAAGGGGTAATCCAGCCTGAACTGCTTGGTCATATCCCTTCTGCACGAGACCACAATCATCCACAGACATGTTTCAGCCTTGTTGGACCTCATCTGTGGGTCAAACAGAATGATTATCTAGAAAGAGGGAAAGTAAGAAAACTTGTGTTAAACATTTTCCAGTGTTGGCGTTTTCCGGTACTCTGGAAGAAGCACTAGAATGGTGCTGGTTGTCAGATGCCCCCGAGACGTGCTCGAGAAGCCCTTAACGTGTGCAAGCCAGAATTGACAGGTAGCATTTTTTTTTAGATGCCGGCTGCAAATCCCAGGTATAATCTGGGAATGCCAGGCCAAGTGACAGGGCCAAAGTAAGTACGAACCACCCTACAAGTGCCCTATGTGCATGGACTCTCCATTACAAATACACTGATTCAAGCTGTGGGAGATATAGAGGGTGGACAGTCATAATATCGAAAAAAAAAATGTCGACACAAAAATGTCGACAAAAAAATGTCGACTTTCATTTTTTTAAAATTATATATTTATTTTTGGGGTTCGGGAGTTAAAAAAAAAAGCGAAAAATTTAAAAAAAAAATTAAAAAAGGGGGGTTGGGGGGAACCCCCCATTTAAAAAAAAAAATGCATTGAAAAAAAAAGTCGAAATTTTTTTTTCCGACATTTTGACTGTCGACATTTTTGTTGTCGACATTATGACTATAAACCGATATAGAGCTGGTGTATTGGCATAATTTAGCAGCTGTGAGAATTCAAACTCCACTTCCATAGGCTGAATGCCTGATGCAAGCGAGTATGCCACATATAAATGATGCTAGTATAACAGGCATCCAAGCGCAATGCCCCCAACAGAGCCTAAATAACAAATAACTCACGATACATGTGAAAAGTATAAATGACCTTATGCAATATAAAGAAGACACCCATGGGCATTACGTGAACATGAGAGTTGACATGAGCCTCATTAATCCCCTGAATCTTGGGACAAATTAAGTCAATGCATCTCCCATAAATATTAGGCTTCAGTAGTACATTTGAATGGTCCATACTAGGAAGGTGCATTAAAGAACTTTGTAAGTGATGTATTTCATTTTACAACATTTACATCTCCCCCTGACATTTTATGTGAAAAAGGGTTGCATTTTAGTTCTCAACATCAAATTCCATATGAGAATATAGTTTGTAAGACCTGTTTAGAGGAAGCAGATATTTGTCCAGGTTAAGATGGCCAGCACGATCGACCTGCCTACCCTGCAGCCTATCAGCACCCGACCAGATTGGTCGGATTCAGCCAAGATGGATTGGGCGCTCAATACATGCACAGCCAAGCCCCCACCAAGTTGGCAGGCGGCGCCGACTACGCTGACAAAGGCCAGGAACTAAGGCCTTGGTCATACTCTGTCTGCACCGACAAGGTGATGTTTTTGACAACATGAGACGCTCCTAGAGCCTCACACCCTACCCTAAACTCTTCTTACCCACCTTATGCCAGGCATCTGTGCATCAACACACTATCGCCACACCCATACATAGAACAGCCTTGGACACCTCTCCCAAGTCCACAATCCTGCAAAAATCCTAGTAACTCCATGCAGGTGGTCAAGGTTCTGCAATCAGTGGTCCCAAAGTATAAAAGTCTACAGCCATTGTGGATCCACTAATCTGACCCCTCAAAATAGTATAACAGTTGCGCACCAGTGCATGACCAGCACAAAGGTCCAACCACCTGGAAGTACCCAACACCTTCGCATGGCCCATCCATATCAGGGCCCATCCACAATAGACCCCGCTCCTACTGGTACTAACCCACATCCTGTAGTCCTCCTAATATCACAATATCCCAATAGCCTAGAGGCACTCCCTCCTATAAACCACCTCCTAGGCACAGACCGCCTTCATAATTTCAGAGTCTACCACTAGACTCTGCCACAGACCCCTTCCCCCTACTATACATGCTCTAACTCTCGCCTCCATCTCTGTTCCCAATCCCACATATTCTACGAGTGCCTGTGCCCCCCCACACACTGTGCAATCAACCTCACCCAAAAAGGATCAGAGGAGCCCATCACCACAACATCCATGTATCTGCTCCTTGATTAATGCTAGGTCAGTTACTGTTCATGCTCTCAACATCCATGACCTCATCACAACAAAGAATATGGACATGCTGGCCATCATAGAAACATGGCTCAACCCATCTGCAGGCTCGGCCCCATCTATTGCTATCCCTTCTGGCTACGCCATACTAGGAGAAGATGGGACAGTCTGTAAAGGAGGCGGAGTTGCCTTCATCCACAAAGATACGATCCCGCTGCAAATGACCACTGCCCCACTTATCACACATTGCAAAGCCATAGGCACCAAACGTAGCTGCTCTCCCATATCGCTCTTCCTGCTGTACCGTTCCCCTGGCCATAGTGCTACCTTTGAAAACGATTTGATCGAAGTCATTGCTGCTCACCTAAAGCCCAAGACTCAGCTCATAGTCCTGGGAGATTTCAATCTGGTCTCAATGACCCTCTAGACGACAAAAACCTCAGCCCTTCCCAAAGCTACTTCTGCTCTTGGCTGTACCCAACGAATCCTTGACCCCATATATTGCCAAGGTCACACACAGATTGTTTACTAGACCATAACTGCAACATATCCGTAGTCTCCAATGTACCATGCGCTTGGACTAACCACCATTGCGTAACCTTCACCATCCCTACGTGACAAAAAAATACTAAACCCCTTTCTTTCCTACCCCCTACTCTGGCTTGCAGCACTCGCCATCTCACTAGTGGCCACCTACTCCCATTGTTCACCACCCACTACGATATCAACTCCTTAGTGGAACATTACATTACTAGCTAACGCAGTCGAGTCGCTTGCACCCCCTCAAGGCATGTAAAGAGAAGAACACCAATCACAAAAACACATTGTTCACCATCCAGCTCCACACACACTGCACCAAAAAATGAGCTTTGAAGGCAGCTTGGCAAAAGGCTAACACAGCTAACAAGGACCTCTTCTCATAGCGGTCCACAAAATATTTAAAAAGGTAGCCTCATGACCAAAGCAGCTCCTGCAATAGTAGGATAATGGAAGCTTCCTCCAGCTCGCAAGAACTGTTCATTATCATCCGCAAATCAGAATCTCCAATCGCACCTCCATCTACTGTCACCAAAGACTGTGCGGCAGCATTTAAGGCGCCCTTACTGGCAAAATCTCTCAACAAAGATGTCAAATCAAAGCCAAATGTGATTCCTTTACCAACAACATACCACAAAGCACCCCTAACATAACCCATACCTACACATAACTCTTTCCCTTCATCCCCATCTGAGTTCGACCTGGCCTCCATCGTGAAGGGCTTTAAGAAGCAAAGGTGATATTTGCCCTGTCACCCTGTTCAAACAAACAATGTATTGAATCGCTCATTCCGCTAATCACTGCCATAGTCAATGCTTCCTTTGCTACAAACACCTTCCCTTCACCCCGCAAAGAATACTGGGTTACCCCCATATAAAAAATTTCACTTGACCCGACCATCGACACAAACTGCCGACACATCACCACTGTCCCGTTCCTCTTGAAAATCTAAGAGTTGCCTATACTCAAATCCAAGCATTCCTGGAAGAACATCTCATCCTCAGACCCCACCCCTGCCAATCTGGCTTACACCCTAGACACGGAACAGAGACTGCACTCCTTGACCCAAATAATCAATTGAATGACTCCAATGATCCAGGAAAGCTGTCCCCCCCCCCCCCCTGCTATTACTTGATCTCTCAGCGGCGTTCGATCTCGTCGACCATAAAACCATATGCCACCATCTGACCTCAGTAGCTGGCTTCTCCCTAGAAGACGCCAACTGGGTCTCCTCATTCTTTGACAATAGATCATTCAGAGTCTTTGCAGGCAAGGCAGCAGCCCCCAACCCCAAAGCCTATCATTTGTGGTGTCCTGCTAGGTTCTTGTGTCCCCCCCACCCTCTATAACATTTATATAAAGCCTCATCTCCTTCACAAACTACGCTGATGAGACACACATTCTCACAGGACTGCACTTCTGTAAACTTAGTCTAGAGATAATCCAAACCTGGATGGCCTTGCATAACCTCTGCCTGAATGACAAGACGGAGCTCCTTCTCGTCAGCCCCCCAGTCCGTCTTGCAAGTATTGACCCATCATACCACTTCTTCATTGATGGCCACAAAATCGCCGTCTATGCCTCAGTAAAAACATTGGGCATTTACTTGGATGCATCTCTTAATATGACCCACCAAATTAACAACATCACCTCTGCTACAGCCTACACTACAAAAGTAATACGAGCAAGTCAACTTTTTCTCTCCACTGCTAACCGACTTACTGTAGCCCACGCTCTTTTAGGGTCCAAGTTGGATTACTGCAAAGCCTTACTTTGTGGCACTTCCGAAAAGAGCTTGAACAGGCTCCAAGTCATCCAAAATAACGCTCTGGGGTTCTGTGTTTCCGATTGTGTCAACATTCACCCTTGGCTTTCCACAAATCTGAATTTCATATTCTCATATATGGCTGGGGCTTGTACTTGCAGTATCCATTCCTGGTTTGCAAACAATCTCCTTAATATCTTTGTTTCCGTTGCTTTAAAGTTTACAAATTGTGTTTGGCGCGATCGCTGAAACGCCCCAGGGTCCCCACTTTGCTTGGGTTGACTCACTGGCTCTGTGTGCCGTCTTCGGTCCTGTTTGCATTTACGCAGCCGAGCTTTGCCACCCGCTTTCCACTCTGGACGGCTTCCATGTCCTTCCGTTCGTCTCGCGGCTTCCCATCAGCACGCCAGCCTTCCTTCAGGTCCCGCTAAGTGAAGCTGTGTTTTCTCTGGCGGCCAAATGCCCAGGAAGCTTCCCTCTGTTCCTGGCGTGTATGTGGCGCATCCTGCTTGTGCAATGTTTTTCTGCCTCTTTGCTGGCAATCCCCTGGGCTCTGCCACAGCGGTCCTTGCTCCCAGGGACCACGGTCTTTGCAGAGAGGTACAACAACTTCTTCCCAAGAGCAGCTGCCTCAGAGTACCAGTCCTCTCACGACAGCAAAGTCCTTCAGACTTCTTCCCATACACTTCAATGGGATTCACCCCAATTGGGCAAAGAAACAGACTTTCTGGTGTTACCCCTAAGTGGGGGAGACTGCAGTCGCTTTTGGGCTGCGGCACTCTGCTGCTGCCCAGGAGTCCCCCTTCCTCTGGAGGGGGTAGACTGTCCTCCTTGACACCTCCAGTGCTTTCCATCTCCCCACAGTTAATTGGGAGTCAAGGGTTCCCCCTTTCTTCTCTTGGCACAGGATTCCTGCAGCCAGGTACTCCAGGGAGGACCGCTCTCACACTTCCTGAGTCTTTCCTCCTTTTGATATTGGCTTTGGTCAATAGGATTTGGGGAAGGACTAGAGTGTTGACAGAAGGAAGTGATCATCATTACTCCTCTCCTCTTCCTTGTACCAACAGTGAGGAGTCCATCAGATACATCACACAGTACACACAAACAAGTGGCACACCATCAGAGGGTGGCAACACACACCCACCCATCACAGCACAACCGGCCTAAGAGTTTCCATTAGATACCCTCTCCATAGCTGCTGTAGATCAGAAGCTGGATAGTAGGACATGGCAAGCCTTAGACCATGCTAGATCAGCGCATGGTAAGTAGAAGGCAGCTACTAAATATTTGAGATAAACTATCACTGAAAATAAACTACACATTCTTT
Organism: Ambystoma mexicanum; assembly: GCF_040938575.1. NCBI lineage: Eukaryota > Metazoa > Chordata > Amphibia > Caudata > Ambystomatidae > Ambystoma > Ambystoma mexicanum. Next base: position 117,169,870 of record NC_090924.1, on the reverse strand, counting down.
GAAGCTATAAATACTTGCTATGCTACAGAAAAGAAAATGGGTTATATCCGACAGATAGTGCTGTGCAAGGAAACATAATGGCAGATCATTCATGGAGCAGGTAATGGATAGTCTTCCAATGTCAAGGAAAGTCCATCTATGTCATGTAGTGTTGCTATGCAGGAAGTATTCACAATGAGCGACTCGAGGAAGACAACAATTAAAGTGAAGCAAGGACCTGCCTGAAAAGAGCATTGTGAATATTTGATATTATGTCATGTAGATTGACCCAAGCTGAGCATTGTGTAGCCCCTCAGTTGAACGAAGAATGGCCTGGACAACAGAAAAGGAAGAGCTAGATGGTAACCTTGTTGTAGAAGGCCCATCATCTTCAAAGCACCTTTCTTAATGAACACCTATAAACAAAGTCACTTAAAAGCATAACCTAGTCTGGCTTATAAGGGACCAGCGCCCACAACCCACAAAAAGTATACTTGACAAGTGACCATGTTTTTAGCGATAGGATAAATGGCGGTCTACTCTGATGAAGTTTTTTTTATCCATGACATTAGTTCTAATCATTGGGGTCAGGGATGTCTGAGCACAGTCACGGAGGATTGCAGTAATGGGATTTGCAAGAATTACTGGAGGGCCCTAGTTGGTATAGAACTGAAGGGCCTTGGTGTGAGACAAGGACTACTGCTCTGCAGGAGTATAGGGATGAGTAGCGGCTAAACCACCTACTCAGCCCCACGCTACTATTAAACTAGCAGTTGATCCCAAAGGTGAAACAGGCACAGCCCAAACGAAATTCCTCCTTCAGCTCTTTTGGCAGCATAGGCCATGAGCCAGCTATGTCTTTTGGATAATATTCTGCTGTGCCCTGTCTTTGTAACAAGGCATTATTATTATTATAATTTATTATACTTGGTTCATCTATTTTACTAGTTTTTACAAGTTTTGTGAACCGTTGAAGTTTATTTCCCTCTCTTTGTTACCTTAAGTGGTTAAAAGTTTTAAAAAGTCTTTCTTTTGCAGTAGATGTAGTTTTTCTTGGTTCTTTGTTAATGTTATTGTGTTTCCTATCCACTCTCGACAGCCTATTTGTTGTCCAGGTCGAGGCTTTCTAGGAAGTTTCCTACTGCAATCACCCGTTTGATGTTTTCTCTGTTCATCAGGTATGTCCACCAATAATCATCTTCTACACTACAGAAGTACGTGAAGAGATGACCGAGATAAGTTCTTCTATCCGCCGATAGGCCTTGGCAGTTGAAAAGAAGATGTTTTAATGTTTCAACTGTTCGGGGCTCCTCGCAGTATCAGCATTTGTTGGGTTTAGTTTTGTCTCGGATTGCTTAGATTCCTTTGGTTTTTAGAACGTTTAGCCTGGCTCTCATGAAGATTGAGCGCATTCTTTTGTTGGGAAATTTCACTAGATAGTTTACAGGCTCGCTAATATACAATTTGGGCATAAAGTCTAAGGAGAATACAAGGAGTTGGACTGCTTTTGATGCCAGAAGGGAAGTATTTGTCTTTATTGAGTTGGAACTTAAAAGGTAACTTTCTATCAGCCGCATATGGCAGGAGTGTTCAAGCCATGGCAACTCCAGCGATGTTGATAATGCCAAAGCTGAAAGTGGCTTCTGTGTTTTGAAATGAAACCTATTGGTGAAATGGAAATGAAACCTTCATTGGGTTAATCAGGTGTAAGGGCATGTCATGTGAAAAGGTGTCACGGCATGGAGGCTGGGTGTCTAACTGCGCAGCTGCATCTGGTTTACAGGGACAATATAATGAGTCAACCTCGTGTGCAGTGCGTGATGCAGCAGTCAAAGAACATCGAAGTAAAGTGTTGTTACTGCTGACGACCGGTTTTTTAAAAGCAAGGAAAAAGTGTCGATGGAAAGGTTGAATTAATCAGACTTTTGTCAGATCAATAGGACCAAAGGTCGTACATGAACATTTTAGTGCAGCGTACTCTGAGGAACATGCAGGGCAGAGGCGTTGCTAAGGGGGGGCTGATGGGGCTATAGCCCCTGGTCTTTTGGTCGTAGCCCAGGATAGAAGCTCAGGGGCTACATCCAAAAGACCAGCTAGCCCGGAGTCCCTTCATTAGCATAGCCCCGGATCTTTTCCAGACCCTTATGCACAGTCTTGTCAACGGACTGAAAGGAAACTTCAAACTGATTTTATTGTTTTTTTCTTTTCTTGGTGAACTTTACTTCAAGGTGTTTTACAGCACGAGAGGCAAGCTTTTCTGCACTGTGAATTTCGAGGAATTATAGTTGGAGACCTTGATTTATTTAAAATATATTAATGAAATGCATTGCTTAGACTTTAACTTCATAAAATGCTGGTATTCATAGGTGCACATAAAGAAGGCGTTATGTAGCAAGAGGGGAGTGTGTGTATTAATAACAATGTAGTGAAATGCTTAGAGTTTGTGCATCAGATGCAGGAAGCTTCAAGTGCACATAATGTTAGGCTGTGTGTTAATGACGGTCATAGGCCATTGTCTTGTGGAATTGTGTTCACGTTGTTGCCCGAGAGCAATGGATGTTTTTTACAACCTATTTAAAAGAGTGCTGCCAAACAGAGTATTGGAGGAATACACACCTCACATATAAGTGGGTGACGAGAGTTGCAGAGCAAGGTTGCTTTGGGAGGTTAAATCTATCTCAAGAGAATTTGTTAGGAACATGGAACAGTTCACGTAGAGTTTGGGACTTCTGAAGTGTGTGGTAGTGCTATACTCCAAAGTTGGGGTGCTGCTGTAGGGCTGCCAGAGTTGAACAGCATCTCTTGTTTCTGTTACTCCAAGGAGGGAGTTTTGACAATGAATATCCAGTGGATAAAGGCATTTTAGCTAGCTGGCTGTTTATTATTCCAAGGTGGGAGTTCTGTTACTGAGTATTGTAAGGGTACAGAAGTAAGGTTCGGGCACAAACGTGCCATGTTTTCGCATAAACTTTTATTAACCAGTAAAGTGTTGGACAAATGCATCCGAGTCCCTAAAGCTAAGAGGGATTTCCCCTGCCTCAAAGAAAACTAGTGAATATGTCAGCATGTCAAAATAAAAAGTGTGTTACTGTTGTGTCCCAAAAAGCCTACACCTGCCCCTAACACTAACAACCTAAATCAACTGATGATCTCTTCCCAAAGTAAAGTGTTCATGATAACTCTGGGCAACAGAAAGGTTCCCAATTTCTTGGGTGATAAAAAATGACAAAAGAAATGCTCCACAATGTAGAACTCCAAGGATTAGGGATTTACTACTTTCCACTGGATTCTTCCTGGTTCTACTTTCCTTTCTTTGGGTTCCAGACCCTGTTCTTAGGTAAATGTCACTGTGATTTTATAGTTTCACAAGGGTGCGAGCCCCAGACTTGCAGTTCTTTATCATACCAGCTTGGTGTGCTTCCCTGCCAAGCATGGGTTACTTTGGATTAGTCTCTTACTTCCAGCGTCCTTTACCCTCTTATTCTCAAACTATCATGTGGGTGCGAGTGCCAGACTTTTGATGTGCGATTGCAATAGCTTGGATCTACCCTCTTGCCAAGCATATGTCCTCTCATGGACTATCTGTTTCTGTCAGGGTCCCAGACCCTTTTTTTCTTCGACTCTTATTTGGACTTACAATATTCTGTTGCAATGCCCTGGTTTACTCTCCTGCCAAGCACATGCCCCCTTTTGTATTGTCTCTGCTTTGATCCGGGTCCCAGACCCTCTTCACTCGTTCTCATATGGGTGCAAGTCCCACAATCTCACTGTGCTGTTGAAATAGCTTGGTTTACTCTCCTGCCAAGCATATGATCCTGTATGCACTCTCTGCTTCTGTCAGGGTCCCAGACCCTCCTATTCGGATTCCTCGGCTGCTCCCGAGACCTCCCGGACTTCCAGCATCTTTCGCTCTGCCCATCTACCTGCTTCTCTGGTGCACGTCTTTTGGGCAGCAGTGCTTCCCTCTGACCCTCAGTCAGTATTCAGGCGTTCTGTGGTCGGCGGCGTCCCCACCGATCACACTTCGTTGGCTTATCCCTTCTCATTGGTCAGTCGCTCCGCTGGTCCCTTCTTCCTTCTCGAAATGGGGTTTCGCTCTGGCAGCTGGCCGGACTTGGGGACACCCGGTGGTTTGTTCAGGCAGCATGCAAAGTAGCTCCTCCGACTGTTTTCATGCTCCCGTTTGCCTTCCGTGCTCAGCATACCCTGCTGCTGTTCCCTTCAGGCCAGGCCTGTGTCTCCCAGACTTCCTCGCTGGAAGAGGGCTCTCTTCCTTTTGGTTTCCACCTGCAGTTTTCTATTTCCTTGGGCCAATCAAGTCCACGGCAAGACTAGACCTTTTCCTCCGGTTCTTGGGAGTGATGCTCATGCTCCTGGTCATCTTCTTCACAGTACTTTTAATGGAGCTAAAAGCGAAGCATTTGTTATTTCCAGGGCTGCTGGTCAGCTCCAACATATTAGGTTGGTTAGCCTCACAATAGCAGATATTAATACTGTCTGGGAAAAGGGAAGAAGACATTGGTTTGAGCAATGAGGGAGGGTCTACTAAAAGGGTGGACTACCGTGTTCTCTGGGAACGGTCGTTCCTAATCCCATAAGGGGCTTCCGCTCCCATGTGACCCTCCTTCAGTGTACCACCCCTAGGGGGACCTTTGTACTGTGGAGACACCATCCTGGCCCCATGGGAAATGTCCCCCTGCCCCAGGGAAGAAAGAGACAACATCTTCAGATTCGTCACAGTATTGAGTGGAGAAAGGCCTCCTTGCTTGCTGGGTTGTTGATCACTCCAAGCAGGGAGTGGAGCAGTGGCAGCATATCATATTACGAATTAAAGTGGGGTGTATTACTACCTAGTTGAGAGAGGAGTAGTGCTAGCATTTATGGCACATAATGCAGTGGTCTGTATTCTGTGGCATGGGGACATGAAAGTGTACATGTATACCTGTAGATCGGTCTGTTGTGTGTATTCATCCAAGTAGGGAGTGCAGGCAATGAAGATGTCTTCAAATGGGGTGTTTAGTGGCTTGGAGGTGAAGGTTACAATAGTACAATTCTTTTAAGCACACGCCTAGATAAACTTGGTTGTGCTGTTGGCATACATAGTGTTGTGGTGTGTTCGGGTTAGTGTTAGGCAGAATTATATGCAGTACCCTTTGGGAACACCACATACAATTAAGACTACAAGTGGCAGTACAATCTCACCTTTGGTACAAGCCTGTACTACACAGTTAAAGTGGTAGGAGTAGCAGAGCAGCCAGACTTATCTCAAGAGTAAGTGAGCAGTATCAAATAGTTACACAAAGGACAGCAATTACTATGATTCAGGCAAACACTGACTCAAGGTTTTCAAGTAAAAGAATATACATTTATTTCACTTTTCAGTTGTACAACATTACACTATTGTAAGCAGTCTAAAAACCACTCTCAATCCACTACTTCCCTTAAATTCCGGACAAGTTAAGCTCACAAAATGAAGTGGGAGCAAAATGGCACTCCAGCAATTTAAAAGGGAGGGAAAGACAGAAGTTACCTGTTGGTGTGGATTAATTTCTGTTAAGTACTCAGGGCAAGCAAACAAGAAAGACTACAATGATCAAATCAGATAGAAAAGGCTTAGGGCCAAAGTCAATGGTTCAAAAGTCTTTTTGCTCAAAATAATACAGTTCAGTGTAGTTCGTGGTAAAGTTCGTGGCACGGTTTCCGGACAAGGTTGGTTGGTAGAAAAGTTAGTTCAAAGAGAAGAGAAGGACAAGCCCTCGGATTGGAGAAAGATTCAAACACTTTCACCGCATCTGAACGAAACGAACAACCGGATTTGCATAGTACCTTAAAACGAGAGGGAGCTGTAGCTGATGCAGACGTTGCTGGTAGTTTCTGCAGGCTCACGGTTCCTGAAGAGACTGCCGGACTGATAAGAAATAGGAAGACTGGAGGGTCCGGCATTACCCAGGGAAGAAACCAGCAGCAGAGCAAAGCAACAAATAAAAGGTCCGCTCCTTAAAACCCAAGCAGGGTCCGACCTTCCTGGCTATCTGGCCCACTGTAGCTCTGTACAGCGAATTCGACCAGAGGAGGGGCCCTGGCTTGCAGTTTGGGTGAACTGATTGGTCCTGCCAGCTCTGGGAAAGAAGTTTCCTGGAGGATCTTATCGGTCGTCGGATTCTGGAGATTCAGACCTGCAGCAGGGCTTCACTGGGGGGGGGTTCAGTCGTTGTAGGGGTCCTCTTCTGCCAGTCCCTCGTTGGTTCTTTCGCTCCAGTGGCGACTCTGCTCTCCCAGTCCCAGAGACCTGCTTTTTATGCAGTTTTCCACCATTCATACAGCCTGGCTGTCAATCACACAGCAGGGTGGCTGCCCTGGCCAGGACAGTCACCCAGCCAATCAGGGAACTCATGGCAGGGGTACTAAAACCCCTTCCTCACAGCCTGCCTACCCAGACTCTCAGGCGCCTAAAGGAGGGCTTCTGTGTGGAAGCCCGCGAAAAGGCGATGAACCAAGGGACCAGACCTGGTTTGGCGCGCAGAGTAAAACACAAGAAAGACTAACAAAAAGAAATTGCGAATAAACCCGGCCGGAGCAAAAAATAAAATGTATTTGGTCAAGCGGGTTTATGTTTGAGGCGAATATAATAGCCTAAAACATTACCACGTTTATATAAAATAATCGCGGTAGAAAAGTTAGGGTAGATACCACTGCCACCAGCCAAGTCTTAATGTAAAGGGAGTGAAACATGCTCCAAGAGGCACAGGCAAAAAGGAGTATGAATTAACCCTGAAGATGGGGTGTACTGGGCCTTTGGAAAAAGTGACTAAATAAAGTTAATGGCAACTTTATCTTTTCTGGGGGACAGTAGTCAGCCCCAGAACAATTGAGTCAGTGGGAAGTCTGAAAGACAACCCTGTGTCACTGCACTGAAGGTGCTGTGTAACGCACATGAAAAATATGGTGCCCTGGAGTAGGTGAGGCTCCAGTGCCCAAGATCACACAAAAAGTAGAAATACACATAGCAAAACACATGTAAGAGTGGGGGAAAAAAGGCTCACACTCTTACCAGTTGAAAAAAAAAATCCTAGAAATCCAGCAAAGCTGCTGAGGGACTCAGTAGTAAGGGAAATCAACCATTTATGAGAATTCTCCCCAACAGTTAGTCCTTCTGGTATGTGCATGTGTCAGGTTCTTTTGTATTATTGATATTAACGTATCAAGTGTAAAGTGAAGGAGGTGTGTTGTTTTGTATATAAAGGGAAGGTGTGTTGTGTGCCGTCTTTGTGACAATGCATTATAGGTCTCTACACTTCTCTTTCTGGCCATTCCTATTGTTGATGGAATGCTCTGAGTGGGGGTGAGTGACAGCTTAAGGAATGTTAGATGAATCGTAACATGTTAGTGTTCTTACAAGTGTCAGTTGAAACGTGGGCCGAGCCACCCGAGGATGGCCGGTGGGTGTGCCCTGCTACCAACTTACAAGAGTAACTGGAAATAATATAAATAATGCAATGCACCTTTCTAACATCTGTCCCGACATGCCTTTACTGGAGAAATTCACTTTACAACAATGTAATCACAGAAACTACCCAAGAGGTGTTAGTATAATAGTTCCAAAATCAAACAATGTTCAATCAAGGTTCTATAAAAACATAGACCTTAATAAAACAAAATCAAATGCAAACTAATGAAAAATACTAAAATCCCACCTGTTTACAAGGGCAGAGAATGTAGAACTTTATGTTCAAGGCCACTCTGTTGATAAGCAGGTGTGACAAGGCTTTCTGCAATTGTCAATGTTAAAGGCAATTTTTTGTAGACAAAGGTACGAAGGAAGCTTAAAAGTCATATGGTCCCTTAAAGTGGATTGGGGCGGGGGACAGTTTCACTTCACAGTAGCTTTGATTGATTTGTTTATTTATAGAGCGCCTTACACCAAGGCACTGTACAATGGAACAACTCATTCAGTGAACAACAAACATTGGGAGCAAAATTACATAATGAATCATTTGACAACAAAACAGTGCAAAAAGCAATTAACTTAGGGGGAGGCGAGGTGGAGAGGGAGTAGGATTGGTGAGGGGTAACGGAGAAGGATAGAACGAGTGAAGAATAGATGGGAGGGAGAATGAATTGGGATGGGGGAGAGAGGAGTTAGAAGAGGGAAAGAGGGGGGGAGGAAGAGAGAACAGGGGAGGCCTTCAAGGAGGAGAGTGGAGAAGGGAGTCTTGGGTGCTGGATAGCAATGATCCCGGCTGCTAAGTGTTTTTATTGCAGTCAAGCTTATGTTGAGACATTCAAGTTGCTGGGGTCCCAGGCATTGAATCAGTTTGAAGGTGCATGCTCCCGTTAGGTCGGGTCAACTTTCGAGATGGTCGACACGATCGCTTCCAAAAGTTAGGGTTTTGGCTGAGTTGGCTGCAAGGCCATTGCTCTGCTGGGTCGAGTAAGCATTTGAGAAGTGTGACAAACCTGTGGGAATCCTCACTCCGACTCCCCTGGATCCTCTCTGTTCAGGTGGCCAGGGAAAGGCCATCACTTTTGGATCTCGACTCTGGGGGTGGGGAGGTGAGGCAGGATCACCTGGGAGGAGGGTTCTTGGAGATTGGGGTGCCCACGGGCGAGACATGGTATCCCCCTTTCCCTATTGACAACCAACCTACCCCTAGCCCAGCCTTTATGGGCGATGGTAGAAGCTCTCCCCTTATTTCCTCATATTGTACCTTTGTTAGTACTCAGCAATGAACACCAAGACGGTGTCCAGTCATTTGGTCGACTACAAACTGGTCGACTGCAATTTGGTCGAAAACCAAATGGTCGAATTTTTTTTTTTATTTATATATTTTTTTTTTGGGTTTTCGTTTTGTAAAAAAAGGGGTTTTTAGAGAAAAAAAAGGGGGTTGGGGGACCCCCCCCAAAAAAAAAAAAAAGGGTTAAAATAAAAAATAAAAAAATTCGACCATTTGGTTTTCGACCAAATTGGTTCGACCATTTGTCTGGTCGACCAATTTTTTTCGACCAAATGTCTGGTAACCCACCAAGACCTCTTTTCACCACTAGTACTGGGATGAGGAAGATGCCTGTATAGTACTTGCAAGGTCGGGCATGTCGCTTTAATGAGAGTCAGGCAAACCCAATTTGAATACACGCCTGCAACCTGTCAAGTGGTTTTCAGGTGTATAAAGAGAGCCCAATGCAAGAGAAAAGAGCAACAGGGAGGCCTTTGTAGGAGAGACCAGGGGACCCTTCCCGTCAGGAGGCAGCCGTGGTGGGACCAGAGGAGGATCCAAAATGCCAGCAGACATCCCCAAGGACCTGTAAAGCCCAAGGCGAGTTGGGCCGTGGGGCTAACTCAGGTGGGGAAGCCTCTGCGGCAGAGATCGAGCAGCTGGAGCTGTGAACCAACAGGAGAGAGAGGATGCCGCCCGCGTCCTCGCAGAAGCAACAAAGTTGCCGGCATATGCGAGATTCAGTGTGCGAGCGGGGCTAGCCGAGGTCAGAGCACCAGCCGGAGAAGGGGAAAAGAAGCAGCAGGAGCTGCCGGAGCTGGACGCAAAAGAAAGCCACTCCAAGTCGGGGCGCTCTGGGCAGGATGCACATAAATACATTAATAACGAAGCGATGTATGAATGAAAGTTTGAAGCCAAAACTGAACTATACATATTGAATAGCGAACTGAATGAAAGTTTGAAGCAACACTGAACTATGCATATTGAATACCAAATTAACTAAAAACTTGAAATTAAACATTGAATACAGAGTTGAAATGAACAAGTTACTTTCTTACCTGGTAACGTTCTTTCGATGGGATGGTCCGACGACGTATTCCATATCTATGACAGTAATCACCACAGCTGTGCTGCTTCGGAAACTTTTTCGGCGTCTGCGTCCTGCGTCGATGACGTCGATGCGCCGCCGTCGAGGACCTCCTCCGACGTCCGACGTCATCCGATGTGATAAGTAGGACGCACGACGCCAGTAGCCTCAGTTGTAGTTTTTTCCCCCAGAACGTGTGACATTAGTCAACTGCCAGTCCGACACAAAGCCTTGCGGAACGTAAGCTGCAATCGCAACAGAAATTCTGCAGCGGGGAAGGCAGGGCGGGAGCGATATGGAATACGTCGTCGGACCATCCCATCGAAAGAACGTTACCAGGTAAGAAAGTAACTTGTTCTTCGAGGGGATTGGGTCCTCCGACGTATTCCATATCTATGACAGACTCCCAAAGCAGTACCAAATCAAGGAGGAGGGAAAGAATTTAGAAACAAAATTTAGAATAGCCAATCAAACAGCAGAGCAAAGGACCGCCTTGCCAAAGGCCAGATCCTGCCCTCTGATGGAATCGAGGGAATAATGCCGCACAAATGTATGTACTGAAGCCCAGGTGGCAGCATCACAGATGTTGCGAATAGGAACACCCCTCTGCAGGGCAGTAGATGCAGCCAAGCCCCTGGTAGAATGGGCCCGCAAGCCAGCCGGTGGGTCCTTGCCCGCCAAGCGGTAACACTCCGAGATGGCCAAAATAATCCAGCGGGACAAAGTCTGTTTCGTCACAGCTTGCCCCAAGCGCTTACCAGCGTAACCAATAAAGAGTTGATCGTCCACTCTGACCCGGGACATGCGAGAAACATAAAAGCTCAAAGCTCTCCTAGGATCAAGCCTATGGAGCCTCTCCTCTTCCTTACCAGGATGCGGAGGAGGATAGAATGCCGGAAGAACAATCTTCTGGGCCAAATGAAATTCCGTCACTACCTTTGGAAGAAAAGAAGGACGAACTCGAAGGACAACCCTGTCCTTGTGAAATACAGTGAAGGGTGGCTTAACAGAAAGTGCCTGTAACTCACTCACTCTGCGAGCGGAAGTAACCGCAACTAAAAACACAGTTTTCAAAGTCAACAGCCTCAAAGGGCAAGAATGTAAAGGCTCAAACGGAGCACCCATAAGAAACCTAAGAACAAGGTTCAAATCCCAACCGGGCACCAGGAAAGGCGACGGAGGGAACACATTAGTGAGCCCTTTCAGAAACTGCGAAATTAAAGGGATTTTAAAGAAAGAACATTCTTCAGATGAGCGCTTAAAGATAGACAGCGCCGCCAGGTAACCTTTAATGGTACCCACTTGCAAGCCCCTGTGGGCCAAAGAAAGCAAAAAGGACAGAACCATGGAGATGTCACATGCAAAAGGATCCACATTCTGAACTCTGCACCAGTCGCAGAACTTACGCCAACGGCAACGGTACAGAGACTTAGTTGCGGGCCTTCGGGCCGAAAGCAACACCTCCATTACGTCTCCAGGGAGGTCCCAATCCTTATACCTCAACCTTTCAGAAGCCAAGCGTGAAGGTTGAGGGATCCGACCTCTGGATGGAGAACCTGACCCCCCTCCCGTGAGAGCAGATCGTCTCGGTAGGGAAGACGACGTGGAGGGCAGATGGATAAGTCGAGAAGGTCCGGGTACCACGTCCTCCGAGCCCACGCTGGAGCAATGAGGATCATCCGGGAACCGAACTTCCGTAACCTCCGCAGCACTTGCGGGATGACGGGGACTGGAGGAAACGCGTACAGCAGCGGGAACGACCACTCCACCACGAACGCGTCCCCTAAGGCTCCTCTTGGAGGAAATTCCCGCGAGCAAAACCTTTCGCACTTCCGGTTGACACTGGAGGCAAAGAGATCCACTTGAGGGGTCCCCCAAAGGGCGAAGATCTCCAGGAGAATCTCCTGAGCCAACTCCCACTCGTGAGAGATCGTGCTCTGCCTGCTCAGAGCGTCCGCCGTCACGTTTTCGACTCCGGCCAGATGAACTGCCGAGATCGAAACTTCCTGCTGGATGGCCCAGAACTCGAGCTGCATCGCCTCCCTGCACAGAGGAAGTGACCCTGCCCCCCCCTTTTTGTTGAGGTAGTGCATGGCCACTGTGTTGTCCGTCAGGATCAGGACATTCTTTCCTCGCACAGTCGGCAGAAAAGCCCTCAGGGCTAGCCTGACGGCCCTCAGCTCCAACAGATTGATATGGAGTCTGGACTCCGACGGAGACCAACGACCGCTGACTGTCAGCCCGTTGGCATGAGCTCCCCATCCCGTGAGGGATGCATCCGACACGATCGTCACCTCCGGCCAGGGAAGCCAAAACGGAGCCCCCTTCATCAAGTTGCCATCGACGGCCCACCACAGAAGGTCCCGGGCGACCGAGGGCGGCACCTGAATCGGGTCCGACATCCTGCCGGAGGACTGCGACCATTGCATCTTGAGTGCCCACTGCAAAGATCTCATTCGCAGGCGAGCCTCTGGCACCAGAAGAATGCAGGATGCCATGAGGCCGAGCAACCTCAAGAACTCGAACGCCGGGAGCGTCTGGGCATGCTGAAACTTGTGCACCATCTGCTGAATGTGAAGAGCCCTCACCTGGGGAGGAAAACACTGCCCCAGGGAAGTGTCGAGCACTGCCCCGATGTACTGGAGCCTCTGTGTCGGCGTCAAATGGGACTTCTTTAAATTGAGGGAGAAGCCCAGCCTGTGAAGGGAGTGGCAGGCGACGGACAGATGATCCAGGACCTGCTCGGGAGAGCTCCCCCTGATCAACCAATCGTCCAGGTAGGGGTAGACGTGAATCCCCCCTTGCCTGAGATGCGCTGCCACCACCACCATGAGCTTGGTGAAAACCCTCGGGGCGGAGGTCCAACCGAATGGCAGGACCCGAAACTGAAAGTGCGAGTCGCCAACCGCGAACCTCAGGTACTTCTTGTGCTTGGGATGGATCGGCACATGGAAGTAAGCATCCTTGAGGTCGAGTGACACCAACCAGTCCTGAAGCTGAAGGGCCTGGAGGACTTGAGAGAGAGTAACCATCTTGAACTTGTCCTTCCTGAGGAGTTTGTTCAACCGCGCAAGTCCATGATGGGTCTCAATCCCCCGTCTTTCTTGGAAATCAAAAAATAAGGGGAATACCAACCCTCGTTCCTCTCCGCTACAGGCACCAGTTCTATGGCGCCTTTCTCCAGCAGGGCTTGAATTTCCTGCGCAAGGAGCGGATCCGGACACTTCAAAGAGAGGTTCCCCGGTGGATTGTCGCGAGGCCTGTGCCGAAAGGGAAGACAGTAGCCGTGGGTTATGATCTCCAGAACCCACACATCTGAAGTAATGGCACGCCACTCTACAAGATGCTGCGCCAGCCGTCCCCCAACCGGCGAACCATGGGACATGGCCTCATGACTGAGTAGGAGCGGCTGCGGCGTTACCTGAGGGCAAAGAGGCAACTGCCCGAGCGGCCTTGGCACCACGGGTACCTTGTCGTCCACCTCTGGTACCCCTGCGTTGGCCCCTTTGACTGCCAGCTCCTCTCGCTCTACCAAAGGACGAGTAATAGCGAAAGGAGCCACCCCTCCACTGCTGTCCCCTAGGACGAAAAGGCGGAGGTTGGCGAACTGCAGCGCCCAACGACTTAGCTGCAGCTTTTGAGGTCTGCAACCTCTCAAGGCTCTCGTCAGCCTTGCTGCCAAAAAGATGTTCACCATCAAAGGGCATGTTGAGGAGCCGGGACTGCACATCAGGAGCAAACCCCGACTTCCGCAACCACGCAAACCTGCGTATCACGGTGCTCGCCGCCATGGACCTACTGACGCATTCAGCCAAGTCCAAACCCGACTGAACGGACTCACACATGGCATCCTTACCATCCTGGACCAAAGCAAGGAAACCATCCCGTTCGTCCCCTTCGGGAATATGTTCAGCCGCTAACGCAACACAGTTCCACAGAGTGTGCGTGAAACGTGACAAGGCACAAATGGAGTTGGCCGCCTGAAGCGCCATACCACCAGAAGAAAACACCTTCTTCGCCCAGCCATCAAAACGTTTGTCGTCCCTATCAGGAGGGATGGTAGGGTACGACGCCTGCTTTGCCGGGGCCGTGGCCGCCTGCACCACCAAACTTTCCGGAGTGGGGTGCCTGGTCAAGTAGCAGGGGTCGCCACTGGCTGGACGGTATTTCCGCGACAAGGATCTGCCCACTGCCGGGAGACTCTCCGGAGCAGTCCAAGCCGCCGCCACCCTACGCTGTAAAGCCATATGGAACGGCAGTACCGGGTCAGTTGGGGGACCAACATCAAGGATGTCCGTCAGATCATCCTGCACAAACTCCCCTGGGGGAGCAGACCATCCCAGATACTCAGACACCCTAGCCATAAGGCGCCGGTATGAGGAATCGGCATGGGAGCCAGGCTCAGGCCGACCAAATTCCACCTCCGGAGAGGTGTCCAGACCACTAGCATCATGCAGCGACTGCCTCAAATCGTCAAATTGACCATGGCCCGAGACAACGTCATCCGGCACCTGACCAGGAACCAGGCCAACCGAATCCTCATCCGCCTCTGAAATATAATCCAAGTGGTGGAAAGGCACCTGAGAGTGCCTGCTCTTAGCCAGAGCCTTCCTAGGGGGTACACCCGAGACACGGGGCACCTCCGACACGAAAGGCGTCGATGGCGTCGAGCGAATCGGCGCCGCCGTCGAGAAAACCGGCAACGGCGCCGAGAGGATCGGCGTCGACGTCGAGGAAATCGGCGTCGACGTCAGATGCAGCGCCTCCAATATCGGCGGCGTCGACACAGCCCTCGAAGCCGGAGCCCCGAGCGTGTCCCTCGACGACCTGAACGTCGACGGCTTCGACGACTTCCTCGGAGCCGGAGCCTCGAGAAAGCCTGTCGACGCCCTCGACGCCTCAGACGTCGATGTCTTCCTCGAAGACATCACAGGTGCACACGGTCTCGATCGCGTCGAGGACCGGGACCTGGAACGGGTACGGCGAGAACGAGCCTCCTTGTCCGAACGGGACCTCTCCCGTGACTCGTGCCGACCACTCTTGCGAGCGGTGTCTCTCGACCTCACACGGCCGACCCCACTCGGGGGCGCGGACGGTTGAGTACCCTGCGACTCAAGAATCGCCAACATTTTCTTCCCGAAGGAAGCCCATTCCTCCGGCGTCGCACGGCTGGTGGGATAACCGACGTGCCGGGCAGAGTCCTCGGAAGAGGACCTGGAAGGCGACCGGTGACGGCGCTTCCGAGAATGCCTCGAAGAGGCTGAGGAGTGGCGAGACCGACTCCTAGAAGAAGACCGACGAGACTTCCGACGATGACGCGGAGAGTCACCCCTCGAATCATCCGTCGAAAGCCCCGCCGACTTCGACTTCCGGGGCTTGGACACCCGACCTACCGACAATTTCTTCTTACGTTCGCGTAAGGCCTTGGACGTGAGCGACAGGCAGTCGACACAGTCATCCGTGTCGTGGGCCTCCCCGAGGCACCAGAGGCAGGCGTCGTGCGAGTCAGTCACCGACATCTTGGACCCACACTCCCCGCACTTCTTGAAGCCCGGACGCGGGGTTGAAGACGAAGTGGAAGACATCGCTAAGGAATATTCACAAACGAACAGGTTCGAAGAACCAGAAAGAACAGAACTCCAAAGAGTCGAGGCTAGAACCGAGAAACACGAAGCAACACGTTCGCGGAAAAAACGGAACTGAGGCTACTGGCGTCGTGCGTCCTACTTATCACATCGGATGACGTCGGACGTCGGAGGAGGTCCTCGACGGCGGCGCATCGACGTCATCGACGCAGGACGCAGACGCCGAAAAAGTTTCCGAAGCAGCACAGCTGTGGTGATTACTGTCATAGATATGGAATACGTCGGAGGACCCAATCCCCTCGAAACAATGTTACAGGCAAAGCAAATAGCTAATGAAAAGTCAAAAGGAAGAATGCCTACATAAAAAAAAACTTTTGGGAAAAAGAGCAAATGTCAAAGAGTGGAATTAAAGTGAACCTTATGAATGAATATAGTGCTGCAAAGCCAAAGACTGGCAAAGAGGTGTGTGACACATAATGGCAAAGCCAAGAGGCTGATGCAGAGAAGCTTGGAAGGTGTGATCCTGTATATAAAGCCAAGAAGCCAACAAAGAGAAGCCAAGCGAAGGTGAATCAGTACACAGGGACGAATGCTAAAGAACTTGTGTGGGCAGAAGAGCCAAGAGGGTCATGGTTGCGCAACCTGTGATGGGTGGACGCGTGGTTTGACAACTGCACCTAGACCAGGGAGCCCTATATTGTGAAAGCCAAAGACATTGTGAAATAAACCAAGAAGGAGCGCTGTAAGTGAATTGGTGACGCAAAACCAGAAGAAGGGTCAGGTTCATCTAGAATTAAGTAAAACTTTGAAAGACTGAAAAACACATTGGTTGCTACGTTGTCGTCTTGGGGAAGAGAACCCCGAGATTTGAAGAACTGCAAAGTGCTGCCTTGAGGACAGAGCCTAAAGACCCCCTTTCTTTTGAACTGTGTTGCTTGGAACTTGGGGAAGGGAACCCTCGAGGATTGTGTAAAACTGACCTTGAGCAAGGTAAACTTGAGACTTTTTGGTGGAACTTTCTTGAACTTGGGGCAGGGGAGCTGAAGAGAAAGCAAAGAGCTGGACACAGCTCAGAACTTTATGTTGAACACCATTTCTCGGATTATTAACATCCCTACACACATAGTTTTAGTTGTGAGGGCAAGCCAGACTTAAGTGGAACTCTTTGACTCAGACTTTCCTTAGTTTCGTTTAGAAAGGGAAATCCCACCTTTGCATTTGGCAATTTAGGCTTTCCACCATCCTGACATTTGAGTTAATAAACCATTTTGCTTTGAACTTTGAATCTGTTGGCTGTGTTGCTTCATGATGCCATCACAGAAGGGAGAATCAATGGCTTCCAGTACTCTAGTCAGTTTCTCCCAAGAAGTTGAGCACACCATATGGTTGAGATGAGGTGATGTGCTTCAATGGGTCGAGCCAGTGTCTGGTTGTCTCACAGTGCAGCAAGTGGTTTGAAGTTGCATATAGTGCCAGAAGCAGCACTGCAGGTCCTGTAGCGGCTCATAGGGTGCGTGCGCAGTCAGATAGTATCGAAGATCTCTCAAGGCAATGAAACCGGATTTTCAAGCTGCGTCTGGATTTCAAGGTTGCTGGGAGTCCAAATCCAAGATCTCCAAGGCAAGGTGAGTGCTTAGATTCTGCACTGCCACTCCAGGAAGTTGCCTGGCACTTATAGGGCAGATCTGGTTCCAGTACAACAGCCATTTGAGAGGCCTTGGTCCACAGCAGTTCTCCCTCACTATTCCCTGGTGATGGTTAAGGAGCAGAGAACCCCTCTGCTTTGGATGCATACCTGTCCTGCCGAAAATGGTGGGGTTGAGGGGCAGAAGGTGTAGAGCCTTAACAGCAACTAACTTCAAAAGGGATTCCAATGGTCAACATTCTTGTGTGGGTTGTAAGAAACCAGAAGGTGTCTCACCCGCTAGTCCTCTAGGATATGTCATTTAGGTGGCCAGGACTTGGCCATTGCTTTTGGATCCAGTTCCTGGGGTGGACCAATGCGGGAGGATCACCTGGGTGAGGTGTCTTCGGGGAGTGGGATACCTGATGGTGAGACGTGGTATCCTCCTCCCTGTAACACCTTTACCCCATCCTACCAGGTAGGATATTTTGGAACTCTACACCCCCTCATCCCCTTTCCCTTCATGAACACTTTCACACAGACAGCCCACTTTGGCAGAAAAGACTCACACACAAGCACACTAAGCGAGGCAAAACACACAAAGGAACAGTATTTTCCCGATGGACCCTTCTACATGGCTGACCGAGTCGGGGGGTGGGAGGGGGCTGTGGGGGGGGGGGGGAACAGCAGTCGCTGTGGTACCCTCCATGGCTCCAAGATCAAAGCAGCGCCAGAGAGATCAACACAGCCGGTGAGTTGGGGAGACCGATGCAAGACCGGTCTGTGTTGAAATCATGGTTGCAAGCAGCAACATTGACTAAAGGTTGCAAGAACGAAGATTGGTAACGCATGTGATGGAAGACACGTGGAAGGCTTAATTACTGATGGATGTTTGAACATTAATGGAGAAAGATACAATACCAGTGACAGAGTGGACCGGCACAGCAAGGGTGCTCAATCAAAGGTGTCTGTAAGGCAGCCAGCCAAGACTTGGCAGAAACGAAAAGAATGAGAAGTGAAGTGAATCTAAGTGGCCCTGTGACGGTTTAAGCAAAACCCATCGCACATTCGAAAGTCTTCAATTTTTGACACAAAGAGGGAAACTTAGAACATGGGAGATCCATGGTCCGAGCCCAAACAAGAGAGCCATGGTCCGAGCCCAAACGAGGGAGACCAATTGTGAACACTGTGCTAAAGTGGTCTGAGCTCGAACGAGGGAGATCCATGGTCCGAGCCCGATTGCAGGTCACCAATTGTGAACAGTGTGTTAAAAGGGTGTCTGAGCCTGTAGGAGGGAAGACCCCGGATGAACATTGGAAGCAAGAGCTTGTGAATGTGAAAATTCTGATAAGAAAGGAACTTGGTGCTCATTTGTTACGACAGGCCCTCTACAATAAGAGACTTATTGAGAAAAGAAGCTTTGGCAGAAGGCCTTGATACCTATGCTTTGAACTGTATCCTGGTGACAGAGAAACCAGAGTGTGTGCGCAAAGCTCCAACGTGCCTTCTTTCCCCGTGCTGAAAACATGGGGAAGGGAAGCCAACTGCTCAACTATCCTGATATATTTCTTGAAAACTTTTCTTATTGCATACATTATTGTCCCACACCATTTGTATTTAGAAGGAGTGGCAGTAGGATTATTAGTATAGGCCCTTTTATTCTGACAGAGACTCCACTAGGACTGTGTTGTTATTGTTTGATGGTCGTAGCATGCTCCCATCCTTAGATTTAGTCTTCGATAGGCGTTCAACCAACCCATTGAAGCTAAATAAACACCCTTGAACTGTGATCACTTTTGTCTGTCTTCACTGTCAAGATCAGGCTTACACACATTATTAATATACACACATTATTAATATTTGAATCAGAGGTGCAGACAGTTAAAACACCCGTCTGCTGCCATTTTGTATTGCAGCAGCTGTCAGGAATGCATATGTGACCTCTGAGCCTGCCCTGTGCCACTGCACAGCTAGTGCCAAGGGTGACAGGAGACTATCTCAGCAAGGCACGTTTGCACTATACTTTGGCATGGAACATTTTTATTAAAAGGGGGTTCTTATTAGCAGACCACATTTTTAGAGACAGAATTAGACTAATAATTTTGATTAATACAAATCAAAAAGGCTAGAGCCTTTGCGCCCTCGCTGATGGTTATCCATCACAACTGGTCTAAGAATATGAGCGTGAGGCTCAACCCTTCAGTCGGAAGGTAATTTGCAGTGAAGTGCAACCAACTTAGGATTTGTAGTGCCAAACCCAGAAAAAAAGAAGTTAGACTGCTGTTGTGTCTGACTGTTGGGCTGAGGGACAGAACACGGTAATGCTTTGAGAGCTGCTGTGCGAGACAGATTGAGCTTATAGTTGGCCAGGAGTGGCTCATTAAGAGAGTTGAACTGAGGTGATCTTGGAGGGCAGTGACCCTTGTGGGTTTGTGTTGCTACCGAAGACTAGGAGGGATATTGCAGGCTCAAATGCATCATATTAAACTGAATTAGAACCATCTGTATTTTCAAATGTTTTTATTACAAAAACTGGAAAGGGGAAGCATAAAGATTCGACTTTTTCTGAATCAGAGAGCCCCTTTTAATTGATAAATGTTTTAAATACACCAACACCTGGCAGAAAGTGTGCTGCTTAGCTAATAGTGTTGTCCTTTTAATGAAAGGACCTGGAAGAGTATAGCCTGGACTTGCTGCTGCAACAGTTTTAGGGAAATGTTCTCATTTAGAAGCAGACCTATTTTATAAACCATTTGTGAGCAGAATAAACTGTTGTTGAACTTTGCTTTTAGATTAAACATCGAAGGTTGTGCGATGTGTCTAGAAGCAATTAGTAATAATGTCTTTCTAAGATTAAGAATTGCAACATCCTTCTTTTGAAAATCCATGTTGACGTTTATTGGGATATATGGTGGATGGTTATCACATTATTGGGAAGAACAAAGCAGCATTTTTTATGGACAAATTGTTTACTGATCCATTGTTAGCAGATCTATCTGTGATGTGCAAGTTAAGGAGCAAGGGGAGGGAGAACACACCCTTGCTTTAAGGCAGTATCTGAAGATAGATCTTTTGAATAAACATCCAAGCTACCGAGACAGACTTTTACAGTGGTACCTGTTGTGACAACTCCCCGGATGCTGTCGCTTCTCCCTGAGGGGGAGCCCCTCCCCATGAGGCAAGGGAGGTGAGGCCACTACCAGATAGTCCCCTTGGGGGTGGTACTCAGGGGGTGGATCTCATGGGGAGAGAAGCCCCCTGTGGGATTACGAGGACCTGGGGAGAAAATGTTATCCCCATTGCCCATCTAACACTTACACACCTTCCTGCACCCCTCCCCCCAACACTTGTCCTAATGTTCATATATGTTTTAGTCATGCCACCAATATAGGACAAGGAAGAGTGTGGACTACTCAAGGAGCACATATCCCTTACGAACTGATATGAAGGCAAGACCAATTGACTCAATGGAAGACCTAAAAATCAGCACTGGGATGACGAATCCATGCAGAATCATAGAGAGCATGCATGAGAACCTGAATGAACATTTGTTTGCGAAGGCTAAAACCCATTCAATGCTGAAGCGGGAATCCAGGAAGGAGAACGAGGAGAAACTGTGGGAAACGCTCGGCTCAGCAAAGGACCTGTGCGGTTGCAGGAGAGATATAATGGTCAGGCAGAGGCTCTTACCTGCTACGATGTTGAATGAATATCTGGCGGAACAGAGCAGCGAACATCCAGGCCAGCCAGGCAGAAGGACTGTGCGGTCGCAGGAAGGTGCACTTGCTGAGAGTCTGCGAGTGCCGGAGAGACACCACAGCACGCCGGAAGAGCAGAGAAGCCTGAAACAGAGGGCAGAGAACCCTGAGCACCAGAGGAACAAGGGCTATCGGGCGGTTCGAAGGGGATTCAGAAGGCACTGGCAAACGCTGGAGCTACGATATTGGATAAGGATATCAGGAGAAGGAAACCATACCTCCTGGTGTCTTTCCAGAAGACTGTATATGAACTGTGAGTTCATAAAGTCTAAGAAGGGCTTAGGGCAGGGGTGCACAACTGATTTTGACAGAGGGCCGAAAGTACCTTACATGAGGGCTATAGTGGGCCGAAAAGTAAAAGTGGGCGGGGCGGTAGGCGGGACATGTCAGGAGGCTTTTTCAACCCCCAATTTGTATTAAACACATGGAAAAAGATGTTTTTGAGGGGTAACGATTTTTATTGCATTTCAAACTTACATTTTGTACTACACATTTTCCATTGCTATCATTTATTTCGATGTAGTTATTGTATATCGTCTGTTTAATTAAATTATATATATTTTATTGACCCGTGATTGGACATTCCGTTATTTTGGACTGCTATAGTTTGCTGTTTGGGTTACCCAAGAGGAGTATGGCCTTCGTTGAGTCAGGTTTCCTCAAAAAAGCAAAGGATGTACATCTCCTAACTGTGCCTGTTTCAGCTTTATTATTGAGTTCACTCTTGGAGTGCAACACTATGCCCCATGGCTCCCATCCCCAACCAAACACTATGCCCCATGGTCCCCTCACCCCCAACCAAACACTATGCCCCATGGCTCCCATCCCCAACCAAACACTATGCCCCATGGCCCCCTCACCCCCAACCAAACACTATGCCCCCTGTCCCTCACCCCCCAAGCAAACACTATGCCCCCTGTCCCTCACCCCCAACCAAACACTATGCCCCATGGCCCCCTCATCCCCCTAACCCCCAACCAAACACTATGCCCCATGGGCCCCTCACCCCCAACCAAACACTATGCCCCATGGGCCCCCTCACCCCCAACCAAACACTATGCCCCATGGTCCCCTCACCCCCAACCAAACACTATGCCCCATGGCTCCCATCCCCAACCAAACACTATGCCCCATGGCCCCCTCACCCCCAACCAAACACTATGCCCCCTGTCCCTCACCCCCCAAGCAAACACTATGCCCCCTGTCCCTCACCCCCAACCAAACACTATGCCCCATGGCCCCCTCACCCCCCTAACCCCCAACCAAACACTATGCCCCATGGGCCCCCTCACCCCCAACCAAACACTATGCCCCATGGCCCCCTCACCCCCAACCAAACACTATGCCCCATGGCCCCCACCCCCAACCAAACACTATGCCCCATGGCCCCCTCACCCCCAACCAAACACTATGCCCCATGGGCCCCTCACCCCCAACCAAACACTATGCCCCATGGCCCCCACCCCAACCAAACACTATGCCCCATGGCCCCCACCCCCAACCAAACACTATGCCCCCTGTCCCTCACCCCCCAACCAAACACTATGCCCCCTATCCCTCACCCCCAACCAAACACTATGCCCCATGGCCCCCTCACCCAAACCAAACATTATGCCCCATGGCCCCCTCACCCCCAACCAAACACTATACCCCAAACACACTCTCAAGCATGCACCCATACAGACCCGAACCCCCGCCCCCAACGCAGCACACACATTCTCAAGCATGCACCCATACAGACCCGAACCCCCCACCCCCCAACTCAGCACACACACATGCACCCTTACAGACCCGAACACCCCACCCCCCAACTCAGCACACACACATGCACCCTTACAGACCCAAACCCCCACCCCCCAACTCAGCACACACACATGCACCCATACAGACCCGAACCCCCCACCCCCCAACTCAGCACACACATGCACCCATACAGACCCGAACCCCCCACCCCCCAACTCAGCACACACACATGCACCCATACAGACCCGAACCCCCCACCCCCCAACTCAGCACACACACATGCACCCATACAGACCCGAACCCCCCAACTCAGCACACACACATGCACCCTTACAGACCCGAACCCCCACCCCCCAACTCAGCACACACACATGCACCCTTACAGACCCGAACCCCCACCCCCCAACTCAGCACACACACATGCACCCATACAGACCCGAACCCCCCACCCCCCAACTCAGCACACACACATGCACCCTTACAGACCCGAACCCCCACCCCCCAACTCAGCACACACATGCACCCTTACAGACCCGAACCCCCCACCCCCCAACTCAGCACACACACATGCACCCTTACAGACCCGAACCCACACCCCCCAACTCAGCACACACACATGCACCCATACAGACCCGAACCCCCCAACCCCAACTCAGCACACACACATGCACCCATACAGACCTGAACCCCCACCCCCCAAATCAGCACACACACAGACCCGAACCCCCCACCCCCCAACTCAGCACACACACATGCACCCTTACAGACCCGAACCCACACCCCCCAACTCAGCACACACACATGCACCCATACAGACCCGAACCCCCCAACCCCAACTCAGCACACACACATGCACCCATACAGACCTGAACCCCCACCCCCCAAATCAGCACACACACAGACCCGAACCCCCCCAACCCCAACTCAGCACACACACAAACATGCACCCATACAGACCCGAACCCCCACCCCCCCAACTCAGCACACAAAAAACATTCAAATCAAAACATTCATACACATCCGACACCCACCCCCACCCCCGCATCTCAACACACACACAAAATACATTCAAACACAAACATTCATACACATCCGACACACCCCCCACCCCCGCATCTCAACATACACACAAAATACATTCAAATACAAACATTCTTACACATCCGACACATCCGACACACCCCCCCACCCCCGCATCTCAACATACACACAAAATACATTCAAACACAAACATTCATACACATCCGACACCCCCCCACCCCCGCATCTCAACATACACATAAAATGCATTCAAATCAAAACATTCATACACATCCGACACCCCCCCACCCCCGCATCTCAACATACACATAAAATGCATTCAAATTCCAACATTCATACACATCCGACACCCCCCCACCCCCGCATCTCAACATACACATAAAATGCATTCAAATCAAAACATTCATACACATCCGACACCCCCCAACCCCCGCATCTCAACACACACACAAAATACATTCAAATTCCAACATTCATACACATCCGACACCCCCCCATCCCCCCATCGCAACATACACACACAAACAAAGTAAAACAGACCCGACACACAAACGCAAACAGACCACTTACCGGAGACGTGCTGGAAGGCAGGCAGGTAAGCGGCAGGTAAGCAGGAACGCTAGAATCGTACTACGGCTGGCGTGGTCCAAGGCTGAAATGCCTTCCGGCATCAAGCCTTATGGACCACGCCAGCCGTAGTGCTGGCCCTCCATTGGGTCAGCACACACACACTACGTGGCTCGTAGGAGCAACGTGGTGCATGTGTGCTGAGCTAATGACGGCCAGTGTTTTGTCCGGCCCGGAAGACAACAAAGACTTTCCTAATGGAGGGCGGCCGCGGGCCGCCCTCCATTAGGAAAGCCTTTGTGCCTCGCGGGCCGGACAAAAGAGCATGGCGGGCCGCAATTGGCCCGCGGGCCGTATGTTGTGCACCCATGGCTTAGGGGAAGGAAGTCAATCCGCCCTGCCATTGTGAATTGGGAAGCAAAGGGACCCCTGGAGAAGGGGACAATACCTCCTGCTGTCTTCCCAGAATATTGGGTATCGTCAAACGAAGGCCAGTGGAAGCGAGTCAATACCCGAGCTCTGAGAGGACATTGAGAATCATACCTGCAGAAGGAAGCCATACTCCATGAACCCAAAAGTGAAGTACCACATTGTTCAAGAAGGAATAATGTTGAAGTTGGAACTTTTTCTTTTGCATTGGACCCTTAAGTCGTTAGAAGCTGGAACTTTGTTTTCTCAGAAAGGACCAGAGACCTGGAGAAGGGAGTCATTTTGATGGGTGAAATTCCCCTTACGATTGGAATGTGACTCATTGTCCAGAAGGAGGGAGTCATTCTTCTGGACCAAGAAGAGCCACTACCCTTTTCTTATTAGTTATAAGTGTGAGGGATAGACGCAGATATTTTGACAACAGTGTTCTCTTTATTTACTTGGACATTTGGACCGATCGTTTAGTTACTTATTAGAGGCAGGGAAACCCCCTCTTAGAGTTTGGCAGAGTTAGGTCTCCTCTTTATTTAGTCCAACTTCTGCACCCTTACACCGTGTTTAGTACTTTTATAATTTGTATAATTTATAAGCAACCTCGCAGGAATTTGTGTGCAATTTGTGCCAAAGCTGGCTCGTCTGACTTAGTCAAAGGCTGAACTGTAATCTATAAAGGCAGCATACAGAGGCGGGGACTTAAAGTGTTTAGCACAGTTGGTTAACAGTTGTACCACTAGATATTATGCAACATAGCCATGCTAGTGAAAACCGCTCTGGAATAGTTGCAAAATAGTATCTACAACCCAGTTAGTTCTTTAAGAAGTATGGTGGCAAATAGGTTGCTGTGAGTCCAACATTGCTAGTAGTTCTTTAGCCGGATTTGAATGATCACCCTTTTTGTAAAGTGGAACTAATGATTGCCTCCACAAATAAGGTTTAGTTTCTTCTTTAGCTATGTGTGCTAGTCCCTCCAGAGCAGGGGCCCTAGAGAATTTGATTTTCTTAATAATGTTTTGTGAATATCCTCCGGGCTCATGGAGTAAGTGCATACACATTTGGTTGTAGATTCATTTGTTTTCATGCTTTGTTTTGGCAAAAGGTCTGTATTGATTTCCAGCTTTACATCACCTTATTTAAATTTCCTAATGAGCTGCTAACCTTTCTTGCTCTCATTTGTCTTCAAAGTTTACAATCGTACATTCCTAATATAGTCGTTGTGAGATAGTAACACTTTAAAATTAATTTTTCCTCCGATATAAGTATTCATCATTCCGAGTTGTTTATATGTGGCAATTTCTTATAATGATGAATATCACAACGAAGAATGCGCTCGTGACTGGCAATCTCAGCCTCATGAAAAATGTGGATGCTCAGCTTATTTTCTGAATATACCAATTCTTTGCCTTTCCTACCAAAATACCTTGCAAGACAACTAAACCATTCATTCATGTCATTTGATGTATACCAATTCTGGGGGGCTGAAGTAAGTGCGCTTCTACAATGCAATCATTAAGGGCACAAATGTTTTACTCCTGCCAGATTAAAAAGGGATGATGGACAGAGAGGGGACAAGAGAGACCACGCAAAAGAGAAAATGAACAGTACCAAGTAACGGCAAGTGTGTAAATAAAGTTATTATACATGCACAATTCACGTTCTGCGTTTATAACAATACCATCAAACACAAATGGAAAGCAAATGATTTAATTTGTACATCTTCCAGGCACACCGATGTGCAAAAACCAACTGTTAAACTGCAGCCTTCTATCATTGGCCAGTTTGGCACCAAGCCTCATCACCAGCTAGTGCCACACTTTCCCATCAGTAGAGTGGGCCTTGTTTGTGCCGATGACTCCTAGGCATTGAGGGTTCATTGCTGGCCGCTGGTATGCCTCTTTCTCAGCTTCTTTGTCCAGTGGTTGGCCTGATGAGGCAGTCAGAATATCAAGATCTCTGGCGCTCTGCCTGCTCCAGGATCCGCTGGGCGATGTCATTTATAGCGGGGTAGGCTGCACTCTTGGGGAACTCCTGCATGAAATCTCTGCCTTGCTCCAAGCTCTGTGAAAGCTGTGGATCCAGCGGGACACAACCTGCATGGGGGAGAGCTGTAGTTCAGAGTTTGTTTGGTTAACACAGCATCTCACACACTATATATTAATCCGTTGATACACAGGAACTACTCCTAGATAACACTGGCGGCAAGGTCTACATTTACCACACAATATTACTGCATCACACCTTCCCAGTGGGCAACAATCGCACTTCTTCAGTTGTGGGGAGTACTCACCCATGGAGAAAACCATCTGCAAACACACTGAGGCCTACTATCCCCCTTTTGTCGTATTACTGTGAGTCAAGAAGGTAGAGCTTCTTCAGTGTTCCCCTCACTTAATGGCTCTACTATAAGCACACTTGGGGCTGGAAACTACCTCTAGTCCAGTGACAATGTGGATGGCTGTGTGATACAACTACGTTCTAAACTAAGGGGAGATCTGCCTCACCGCTGGTGTCTGGGCGTCCAAACTTCAGCATGGCAAAGAAGCTCACCCTCTCTCTCCAGTGCATACTGAACGCCTCTTAAGGTGTGTAGGGGGCTGAATGTCGACTCACTCCCAACTCTGTATGGTCATTACTGTGAACCATGGGACAGGAATTGGAAGCCTCTCGCTTGCACTAGAGGACTTTAAGTCCTGTGGGACAGGGAGACATTTCTCAGTATTTATGACCAGGTAAAGGGAGTTACTTTACGACCTACAAGTTGAGTAGCACTCTCTCAAGACATTTACCTTGTACATCTCTCTACTCTGCCACATACTATGTGTAGGGCAATAAGCACACAGGAGACCACTCGTGGTGGAACATTCTGCAGTACTAAGTAGTATTTCTGTATTTCAGTGCACTTCTCTCCCTTCCAGAGCTCCAAACAACAATTCTGGTGTCTTATAAGGTGGTGAAATGAGTCATTGAGTTGAACATAAAACATTCATGCGCACAGAAGCAGAACTGGGACCAGAGAAGTCCCTCTGGCACAGGTGATCCCCTCACTATTCAGGGGAATCCCCAATGGCCAAGGTCTGTAAAGGTTTGTGGAAGACTGGAGTCTCAAGGGCCTCAACATTTTTCAGGGTACCGGCTTCATTTTGTGTTACACTAGTCCATGAGCTCCTTGCTCAATATACCCACTAACAAAGTACCCTCTGCTCCCGAATCCTTTCAAATAGCATAGGATGCCTGGTGTTGGCTGCAGGAGGCCCGAGGTGAGTTTTGGAGGTGAAGGCAACTGCGTTGGAAGGAACTCTACCGCACACTGTTAATGCAGAAAAGGCGAGACTGGCAAGAATAGGAACGCTTATGTCCATTTTGGGGCCCCAGGCGCTCTTCTTTTCCTCACAACTCTCCCCATAATCCACCTCCACCCAGACACCAGAGGTGTATAAACAGCACCAAAGAAAGCCTGCACCATAATGCCTTACAACAAAGCCTCTCATTTCCATCTGTAAGTGGCGCAACAAGATGGGGGTAAAAAGCCATCCGGGGTATCAAGCCAAACAGGAAGGGGTGGCAGTGGTAGGGGCTCATAGGGTAGGCAGAATTTTTCTTCACTGCAGTTGCAGCAACAATGAACAGCGCAATAACCCATTTGCGGGAATGAACATTCACAGAATGTAGAGGTGAGGATACCTAGAGCAGGCAATAACACCACAACCTCACCAAGAAGGGACTGATGCATCACCATAAACTCCCAGCAATACTGCTTTTAGAACAAGCATTGGCTTTTGAATATGCACTGTATGAGCATTTGTCAGGTATTACCATCATATGTTCAGCTACTCAAACCATTCGGCAGCTATTGGCCACATATGTCCAAGCACTTGCATCATCTCCAGGGGTTCACTTCATATATCTAGGTACATAAACCATTGGCATGCTTTTCTCTGAAATGCCAAGGTACTCGCAACACTGGGGTGTGCATGTGCATGCATTGTGATGATGTGCAGTGTGGGTGTCTGAACATTGTATGTGGGCAGTGTATATTGGCAGTATTGGTGCGTGCATGCAGGTGTGCTATATGTGGGTAGTGAGTGTATGGGGGTCAGTGTGTGTGGGGTGGGCAATGAGGTGGACAGTGCTGCGGGGAACAATGTGGGGGCTTTGTGTGTGTTTTGGGGCAGTATGTTCATTTGGGTGTAGTGTTTGGTGGCAGTGTTAGTGTGTGTGTGGGGGGGGGGGGGAGTGTAGGGCCAATGCATGTGAGGGGACAGTGCATGTGTGTGGGGGTGGGTGGAGTGCATGGGGGTGGTTGGGGTATATGGGGGTGGGAAGTATATGTTTGGGGCAGTGCACATGTGTGGGGCAATGTGAGCGGATGTGTAAGAGGTGTGTGTGTGGAGCCAGTGTTAGTTTGTAGGGGAAGTGTGTGTGTGTGGGGGGGGGCATTGTTTGGGCAGTTTGTGTGTGGGGTGTGTGCAGGCAACACGTGTGTGGTGCTGGCCAATGTGTGTGAGGGTAGTCTGCTTGTGGGCAATGTGTGCGGGGCAGTGTGTGTGGTGTGGCAGTGTGGGAGGAGTGCATTTGCAGGTCTCTGTGGGGGGTGGAGGTTGTGTGGGCAGTGAGTGTGCTTGGTGAGTGTTTAAGGGGTAGTTAGTGGGGGTTTGTGAGGGGAGAGTGCATGTGTGGGTACACTGTGTGCAGTGCATGTTGGGGACAGTGTGCGTGGGGCAAGATTGGTGTACGTGGTAGGCAATATGTTGGTGCGGTGTCAGTATTTTTGGGGGAGAGCAGTGTGTGTTAGTGGGCGCATGTGTGTTTGTGTAGTGGCTGAGTGGAAATGTGTGTGTGTGTGTGAGGGGGAAGTGTCGGTGTGTGTGGAGGCCGATAATGGGTGCATGGGCAGGCATAGTGTGTATTTGTAGAGACCAGTTTATGTGGCGGCACAGTGCCTGCGGCCAGTGTGCGTGTTGGGGGGGAAGTGTTCGGGGGCATTGCATATTTATGTAGAGGTATTGTGTGTTGGGTAGTGTGCATTTGTCGGGCAGTATGTGCATGAGGCATAGTGTGCGGGCAATATATGGGTAGTGTGGGGCAGTCAGTGTGAGTGTGGTGGGCAGTGTGTGTGAAAATCGTGCATGCTAGGCATTGTGGAGGGGCAGTGTGTGGAGGCAATGTGTGTTAGAGGACAGTTTACATATGGGGCAGTGTGTGTGTGCGAGTGGACAGTGTGTTTGGGGCCGTGTTAGTGTATGTGGGCAGCGGTGCTGCTCGTGTGTGTGCTTGTGTATAAAGTATGTGTGGGCAGTGTGTGTGGTGGGACAGTGCATGGGTGGGGAGTTCAAGTGTGTGGGGTGGGGCAGGCGGTGCATGTGGGCCTTGTGTGTGATTGCATTGTGTGCCAGTGGGTGTGAGAACAGTGTGTGAGTGTGGGTGGGTATGTGCACGAGAGCAGTGTGTGTAGGGGCACTGTGTGGGTGGGGTCATGAGGCCGTTGATGCGTGGATGAGGCAGTGTGATTTGTAGGCGAGAAATACTTTCCAAAGTCTGAGTTCAGTTATAAAATGCAGAGTGACAGCCAACAATATTTGGCCAACTTTCTTTAAATGTTCCCAGTTTCAAGCAAACAGGCTTCAGTTACTCCATTTGTCAAACCTGTTAACTCGTTGCTCAAGAAAGGCTCAAGTTGTGGACTTGTCATGTTCGATTCTATTAGAGCTCAACCGTCATGTAAAACATCTTGGCAAGCAAAGATGTCCTTGGCCTGATAATATTTTATATCCTTTAAACAAGGATGTAATGAGATCTCAAGAGCTTACCTAACAGAGCCCACCAGTGGCTTGGAAGTTGAACAAAGTGCCCAGTACACTGTAAATAAGTAAAAACCAGCCTTGCTATGAGATTCCATAACACACAAGGATTCAACGGAACGAAGGCAAAATCAGTTTTACATTTCGGAAAACACACTGCAACTCCAAATGCAGTATGTACTCTAGCTGGCAATGCTTTGTGTACTTGTATCTTGTGTAACTGTTTGTGAAAAGTAAGTTGACAAATGTGTGTACCTTTCTATCTATTAAGTTACCTAAAATCCTGATTTAGGTCATCTATATATTGCCCTTGCCTAGCATGAGCTCCAGCACGAGTCCAAAGACATGAGGGTTAAAATCGCCAGGCAAGAAAGCCTGGCTGCACCACTGTATGGGGGAAAATACATCTGTTTCCCTATTGCTGCAGCTGGATCCCTGGTGTGGCATCCGGCCAGCAGAACGGTCGTCCCCTCTGGATGAGGCCAGTCCCAATGATCGCCCACAGAAACCGCCTCTTTTCTTCTCCTGGTAAACGCTCTGAGACTTCCTGCAGTGTCTGGAACCCTTATTATGGCTGGAACCCAAAAACTAAAAGCAATTGCCTACTGGTAACTGCAGACCTCTGTATGGCCAGAAACAAAACTCACTGGAGAGAGACTGAACTTCCCAAACGGTAAGACGGCTTTGCAACTAAAGCATTGGGGTTAGTATACCATACAACCAACCAGATGCCCAATTATTTCCCATCTGAAAGAACAGTCCGGCTCCACTGCAGTGGCACTGACTTGATTGGAGGCTACGTCCTGAACAGGCCCTTCCTGAAAGGTTTGAAAGTGATTTCGCTGAACAGAGGTGTATTCCCCTTCCGTCTGTTATATCTAGACATTGTTGCTAGATGTACTCTTTTGGATGCATGTGACAAACCTCCCGTTGCCAGGTTTAGCAGGCATGGCAGAAGCTTGTGTGTTTGAATCTGAAGCGGATTCAGCTGCTGCTGCTGATCAGGCCCTTTGAAGAACCAGGCCCATTTTTGGTTGTAGGATTTATTTGTTGATGCCGCCCTTGGAAGTCGGGCGCCATGCCTTGCGTTTACTGGGTCGTGGTGTACTATCGTTGGGAGCTGTCCCGAGTGGGATTGGGCACTTCTCCGACATGTGTAGGAGATGTGTACCAGGATTGTCTGGGCCACGCGGATATCACCTCAGTGATCCCACCTGAGGATGTCTGCTTGCGAAGGTGTGGCATTTCTTCTTCATTCTGGTCGCAAAAAGGTCTATGGCGGGTGAGCCCCACCGTCTAAATACTCTTGTCAGCTGTTTGCAGCACAATTCTCACTTGTAAAATGGATCGCTTCCCTGGTGAGATAATCCGCGCTCGTGTTTTGCATCCCTGGCAGGTGAAAGGCTTGTAGCTTGAGCTGGTAGGCGTTTGCCCAGTGACAAAGGTTCTGCGCTTTCTTAGACCGAGGTCTGGACCGGGTGCCCGTTTGCTTCCTTAAGTAGTACATCATTGGTGGTGTTGTCCATCAGTATGCTTCCTGTGGACCCTCTTAGTACAGGTAGGAAGGAGCGGAGTGCCTGGGCTACCGCCTACAGTTCTAGAACTCTGATGTGTAGGCTTGTTTTGTCCACTGGCCTTTCACACATAAGTCGCCCACGTGTGCGCCCCATCCCATCAGGGACGCATCTTTTTGATGGGAGGGTCTCCTTTAGGGGCATCCCTTTCGATACAAGGGGAGGGGTTTGACACAACTGTAGCTGCTGTAATAAGTTGGTCATGACCCACACCTTGCCGTTCCAGGTGCCGTCCACTTGTGACAATCTGCCGTCCAGAAACCTCTGCAGGGGCCTCATGTGCAGCCTGTAATCTGGAATTAGGGGTATGCATGAGGACATTGTTCCCAACAGTTGCATGCACCTTCTGAACGAAAGCCACTCGTTTGGATGGAATGTGGCTGCTATTCATGGGATGGACTCTGCTCTCTACTGCGACGGTCGGACTAGCTATCCCCTGGAGGAAGATTCTGCCCCCAAGAAAACTACCTTTTTGCAGGGCATTATGCTGGATTTTGCGTAGTTGATTGAGAATACCAAACATGTTAATGTTTGCATAGTTTGCATCATTGCACGTGACGTTTCCTGCCGTGTAGCCCCCTCTACCCCCGCCCTTACTAGCCAATTGTGTAGGTAGGGTTATATGTGATGACCTTTCTTCCTCAAGAATGTCGCTACCGGTGTGAGGCACTTTGTGAAAATCCTTGGGGCAGCACTCTGAACTGGTAGCGGCTGCTTCTGACAACGAATCTTAAGAACTTCCTGTGGTCCTTTTGCACTGGGATGTGAAAATAAACATCCTGCAGATCTAATGATGCTAGGAAGGCTGGCTGCACTGCTTTGATGACTTCTACTGTGATCATTTTGAACCTTTGTTTTGGGATGCATTTGTTTATGGGCCGTAGATCTAGAATGTGTCTCCACTTTCCATTTGACTTCTTTATGAAGTAGAAGCGGGAGTATACTTCCTTGCCTTGTTGACTCTTTCGAACGCTCTGTATTTTGTGGTTTCAGTGGGCCCGTTGGTGGCTTCCGGTTAAAACCCAGGACGTGCCCCGTCGAATAATGTCTAGGACCCGAGCATCTGTTGTAATCGCTTTCCATTGCTCCAGATAATCCTGGAGATTGCCTCCCACTTGAAACTGTGTGGAGGCTGCTGGGTTCTGTAAGTAATGCTTGTTGCTTCTGTTAGCACCCTCTTTGAGATGAAACAAAGAACCTTTGGCAGAAATGGAGAAAGAAAAAGGCAGGAGGATTAAGGGAATGAGGCAAGAACAAGGGACGACAGTGTTAAAAAGGAGCAGGAAAGAGTAGGATAGCAGAGAAGAAAATGCTGGAAAGGAAAAAAGAGGGGGTCAAAAAGAATGCTGTATGGGAGAAAAAGGAAGCAGGAGGGAAAGGTGTAAAAGGGGAGCATATTTGTGATACGAGTTCAGCGGGTGCTAGTCCTAGTTGCCCCCATGTATGCAGTCACAGCTGCAATAAATACATGAACAGGGAAACAATTAAAATGCAGCCACTTAGATACAGTCATATTGAAATGGGGCAAAAAGATCCACATGGTTGACTAAACAAGCCCAGAGTTGAAGTAACGGGGCTGGGTGTCTCTGTAGGGTGGACAACCATGTGTGTCTGTAGGGTGGACTGTTTTGCAGGACTGTCAATTTTATGGGCCTTGTCCCTTGTCTCGCACACAGCCAGCTCGGGACAGGAATAAGGCTGACTTTTCTCCTTTGATGCAGGGTCATCTGTCCAAAGTCTTCCCAACTCACACTTTTCATGTGGTAGTTAAAAGCGCAGGGAAGCACAGCACCTTTCCCACTGTTCCCCCAGCACCTCAAGGTACAGCTTTGTGCCAACCCCATTTCAATAAACAGATAAGAGGGTGATGACCCAGACATGGGTATCTGGGTAAGAACTGTTGTCCCTTAGAAGGTGCAATTGGTGGGTGATAATAAATGGAATCTGCATGCTGTGTAAAATAATGTCTCAAGCAGATGGATCTGTGTGATCACTGCGCCGCCCGCAACTGCAACGCCGAAAATGCCGACGGTAGTTACGGCGCAGTGCAATGATCATATAGATCACTGTGCCCGCTTCCCCTGGTCTGAATTACCCCCTCCCCAACCACCCTACCACAATTAC
Organism: Ambystoma mexicanum; assembly: GCF_040938575.1. NCBI lineage: Eukaryota > Metazoa > Chordata > Amphibia > Caudata > Ambystomatidae > Ambystoma > Ambystoma mexicanum. The sequence goes on along the minus strand of NC_090924.1, from coordinate 117,135,850 downwards.
CTTTAGGGTGGCACACTTCTGCGTGTGCCGCCCGCACTCTGCCATCCCTGCAGTGTCAGCTTCTCCCACCAACGTGGGTTGGAGCCAACGCCGCAGGGTGCTTTTTTTTTTTTTTTTTTTTTTAACTTGCGTGTCCCCTGCTTTCCAAAATGGTAAGCGGGGGACACCCCCGCAAGCCCCTGTCCCCCATTACTGCGCCCAGGAAGAGCGGGGGACACCCCCTCTCTGCTTGGGTGCAGTAAATGTCACCCTCATTTTGTGCACCTCCAAAGTCGCAGGGACTACGGGGGCGCACAAATGAGGGCAACATTTTTGTATGATATCAAGCAGATTACCTTATATTGAATTCCCTTTCACTGTGAATACCTTTCTTAAACCCAAAGCATATTGTTTTTAGGCCCACATTACTTTGCAGGCTGCTACCGCAATCATGCATTCAGGGTGACTGATGTAAAGCTATGCATGTCTTTTTGCTTGACCTATTTCTATAACCATGCATATAATATCTGGTTGGTTTCTATGTGATTTAATAAGTACTTTTCAAGGCATTGATAGAAAAACGAATTATTGTTTTTGGAAACCGAACTTTAAAACATTTGTCACCTATCACTGGGAGGATATGCAGGCAAGTGCTTAAATCACAGCCTGGGTCCAAAAACTGAATCACCACTGTAACAAAAGGGGTGATCCTGGGCAAATCATTTAATCTCATTGTGCCTGATCAGATGACATTGGGTGTCGCTAGAAGTGATTTTGTTTGCAATTTGTCCGCCAAGATAAAAAAGCTTCATGGTTTACTGAACTATTGAGTTTCTGCATATTAATAATAGTGAATATATGTATATATATTGCACAACACATTCTCTTGGCTGACACTTGAAAACTGCTTGTAATTTCTTGACAAATGGCATCCTAGAGTACTGAAGGTTGATGCCACTGCTTGCGATATTTAGTGCGATGTCGCTTCTGATCAGGTCAATCCATATCATGCAAATTAGGGTTCTGCGTATCTTTTGCTGGACAGTTTGGGAAAACAAATTACAACATAACAGTGCCTTGTATACCCAATAGTCCCACAGTGTTGTGATTTTGTTCTATGTATGTGTTCAAAAGCCTCTGGGAAGAGGGGATGTTCAAGCAGCTGTCCCTATTTTGGCTACTGAACAACATATTTCTTATTTTCATGGCATTAAATGTGCACTTTGCCTTGTGTGCATTCTACAGGCATCCCTTTGCTGGCTGCTGTCACCTTACCTGAAGACTTTATATGTAAGCTTTGCAGCAGGTTACTAGCACCCAGCCTCCAGCAGTGTTGTCACCTCTTTTACTCTGGTTAAATCTGCAAAGCACTTTGCTTACAGAGCAATTACTAACTTTGTTAGTGGGAGTTTAGGTTCACTGTGGCTGCCTGCCCCTTCGGATCAAAGGGCATCGTTATTTAAGGAACCCAAGGGTGCCATAGACTGTGTCCCTCCCCCAACTGTAAGCAAGGGGGGTCCATTCATACTGAAATGGGCCCCACTAGCCATGACAAATGTGTAGCCAGGACCCTGTGAGCGAGCCCTTAAGACGGTTCTTTGTTATTCCACTGTGCCGGACTGCCAGCATAGAGGGATGAGGGCATGTGTGTTATGGCTGCTGTGAAGAGATTTGGAAGGTGTCACCAGGACACTGCAGGGCCCGCTCGCTCTGTCATACAAGTGCTATATCCGCCTCGGTGTAAACCTTGAGACTCTGGTCCGAACAAAAAAATTTCGGACAGTGGCCCAATCGATTCTGAGCTCTGGTTAAAAGCAGTGTGGAAAGCGGACATTCTCCTCTCCAGTTTTCAGTACCACCAACCTGAGGTAGGGGATGTGCATTCCAGCTGCGCAAGCTGATTACATTCCTTATTGTATGAAGCAATCTCACTGCTAGCCATTCTTAAGACTGCCACTTTCTAATTTACCAAAGTAAATCAGGCTTTCACATTCTTTGTGTGTCAGAATTTGGTGTGTTTAAGAAATGTGTTCATCCTGCTTCGCCAACACATTTCGATTTTTACACGGGCCTCTGAATAGGGCCCTTAGAAATGTGCATTTCGGACAGACCGCATTGCAACAAGGTCACATTAATGGCACAGGTGCACTAACCAAAGAACGGTAACACAACCTTAAACTCGGATTCCGGCTGTATACATTCTGGTTTCCTTATGCAAAATCAAGCAATTAATCACTGCAGTGCTGCGGAAAATCAGTAATAGCAGAGGAATGATTACTGACCTAGGAAGGGAACTTCTGCATGTCGCGCTAGCTCCTCGCCACCACCACTGGAAAAGATGTTGGTGCATTCCTGAAAAAAAGAAGACTCATAATTAAGTCAAATGATGGCCCCTTCCCTCAGGTGAAAAGATGAAACACAGCCAACACTGTGGCAGGCAGGACATGGACACACTAGGACTCCCACAGAAATCGGACACAGTCCAGGAAGTGCTCGTTTTGTGATTGCAGAGGGATGGGAACGTGGTGCTGAACTAAAAAAGAAGCCAGAGTGTGTCCCTACTCAAGTAAGACCTCTCCAGCGCTTAGAAGCTATTGTGCTGCCTACCTTCTTGAAGATACGAATCTCTTCACCCGCAAGTCTTGCAGCAACACACAAAAGAAACAGTTGTGGCTGTTCTACGGGAATACATGGTTTAACTAATACTTGTATATGTCAACATTTTCTACTTTCCACACAGATCCCAATAAACTTAATGGCGTTAACTACGAACCTTTATCTTTGCACTACAAAACAAGCACATAACATCACTAGGCTTGACGTCGTTTTCCAAAACAAAAATAAGCCCAGTATTTAGAGATGTGCGCTTGGATGTTGTATTGTCGAGAAAGCAAATAGCTGAATGTGTACTTGGTTAAGATGTTTTTGTTAGAAGAGCCCCTTACTAGTGGCAATGAACCCATTACCTACCATGCGACTGTTTCTGCAAGTAGAAATGGGTGTTTGAAATCACCTTAGTGGTACCACAGTTTCAATAAAATAAGCATGGTACTACCGGCCAAGCTACTGGCATATAAGCATACCTCGAAAATACCAGGAAAAGGGGCCTACCCCATGTATACTTTCTACACCAATACTTTTTTCCCCATACAGGTGTCTAATGTGATTTGGCATTTTTATAGTGCTCTATATATTATTGGTATGATCGCAAAGCGCTGGTAGGTTGAACACCCTCGGGGACCGTAGTCCAAGTCAGTTGAGAGAGTAAGGTGTCATAGGGTGCACCAGTTGTGTGCAGCTGATAAAATTGCCTGATGGTAGCTGCATCCTAGCATTAGGTGTGGTGGACTTGATATCAGTTGGAAGTGCGCAGTCTGGACGGTGGACTCCAAGACATGGTTCTGGCTGCGTTAGGCCCATGTAGGACGCTTATGTGTGCAGCTATGCTGGTTTGTCATGGGATCTAGCTCCGTATTAGAATGAGGTGTTCATGGGGTAATGTTCGTATGTGAGCAGGTAGGCCAAAATTTATTGAGGGGTGTAGCTGTACTTTAATTGTGTTTTGGTGTAGAGAGTAAGCATAGTGATATGGGAGGTGAGTGTTTCGCTGGAGTTATGATCTAAGGAGTTCGCTATTCCGGAATTTTGAGGGTGTGTTTGCTAAATAGCGACTTAAGCGTTTTCGGTGGTGTCATTGCTTGGGATCTCAAGGAGCATTTGTCATCGGTAGTCGCCTCAGATGGTCATGGTTGGCCTTACGGAAAGGGCCACATTTGTAGAGCTTTGCGGAAGGTCATATAGTCCTGGGTGTGTCGAATATGTGGAGGGAGTGAGTTCCACAGAGTTGAGGCCAGGGTTGAGAAAGCGGATCCTCCGATCCTGCCAGAGTTAGAGGTTGGAATCACTAGAAGTAGAGTAGTGCTTGATCTTAGGGTGCCAGATGGGAGATAGGGTTTTATCTTTTCTTGTAGGTACATTTGGCCGGTCTTGCGCACTGCTCGGTGGGTGATGCATCGGGTCTTAAAGGTGGCCCTTCGTCCGACTGGGAGCCAGTGAAGGATTCGGAGAGCTGGCGAGATGTGGTCTCTATGATCAGTTTTTGCGGCAGTGTTTTGGGGTCTTTGTAGTTTGTTGAGTTGGTATGCCGGAGCTCCTAGGTATAGGGAATTGGCATAGTCCATTCTCGACATCACAATAGACATAACTGCTGCAAGTCTGTTCGGGTATGAGAGGTAGGGAAAAATACGTCTGAGAAGTTTGAGGTGGTAGTGAGAATTTAGACACGTTGTTGATCTGAGAGAGAGTTAGGCCTGAGTCCATTGTGCAGCCTAGGTTCATCACTATATCAGGGGGGACGGGGGCCATGGGAGCGGATATGGCAGAAGGACAGTATTGCTGCACACCATGACTTTCGTTTTATCAGGGTTCCAAAGAAGGTGGTTTATTGTCATCCATCGGTAAATATCGCAGAGACAAGCTTCAAGGTTTGGAAGGGGGTTGTTGCCTGACTTGCCAATTCTTAGGATAATTTGGGTATCTTCAATGTAGTTGTAACAGGAGATGTGTGTGTGGACGATTCCTGGTAGAGTGGTCATTTAGAGGTTGAACAGGAGAGCAGATAGGCATGCGCCTTGGGATACTCCAGTGTTCACAGAGTGAGCATTTGAGACAAAAGGGGAGAGGAGGGTTATTGGTTTCCTGTTGCTGAGGAAGGTGGCAATCGATTTGAGAGCAGTGCCATGGATTCCGAGGGAGTGAAGGCGGTCAAGGACGATTGAGTGGTTAACCGTGTGAAAGCCTGCAGAACGATCGAGAAGAATCAGAGCTGCGCAGCCTTCAGAGTCTGCAGTGACATTGAGATCATCCCAGATCGAGATCAGTGGTTTCTGAAACCTGATTGTGAGGGGTCGAGAAGACCATTGGATTCTACTAAGGAGTTGAGCTGTGAGTATGCTGTCCGGTCAATTAGTTTTGGAGATCGGTCTGTAATTTTTTGGGTGAAGGGATGCCTTTTTTTCTTAGAAGTGGTTTGACATGTGCTGTTTTGAAGGCATAAGGGAAAATGCCAGAGGCCAGGGAGTTATTTAGAATGGTTCTTGCATATTACTCTGCACAGGTAAACTAGAATATTTCTTTCAGGACAGAGGCGGGGCAGGTGTTGAGGGACCACCCGGGGGTTTGCTGGCTGATAGGTCAAGGAACTTGTCTCTGGAGATGGGTTTGAAGGTGTTGAATGTAGGGGAGTTGGGCGTCGGGGCAATGGGATCAGGAGCAGTTGGTTATGGGAAGGGGGGAGAGGAGGGACAGTTTGGTGTTGAGGGTTGCTGCTCTGTCAAGTGCAGTGTTGAAGAAATGTAGGGAGAAGGAGTTGCAGAGCGATTGTGTGGGGGTGGATTGGGTCGCAGTGCACAAGGGTTTCACAAATTCTGATATGATCATGTGGAGTTCTTTCCTGCGGTTGCCACAGTTGAGAATGTGTTTATTGCAATAGGCTTTTTTTGTCTTTTTGGCTTTTCAGATTTGTAGTTACGGTGGTGCAGGGCGAACATGGATCTGCCGAGATCGGTTTTAGATGCTCGCCATATGCATTCAAGAGAGTTTCATTTTCGTTTTTTTGGCATGCCTATTGGGGCGTGAACCATTTGGCAGACGGTCCTTTGCGTGAGAATCCGGGGCGCGAGGAATTAGTGAGTCATTAAGCCAGGAGTCGAAGTCATCAATGGTCAAGTATCAATCGGGGGGGGTGGGGCAGCATTGCAGGGGGACGAAGAAGCAGCCTTTGGCTAGGTCAGGAAGGATCTTGACTTTGTTCCAGCCTTTGAGATCAGGGGTGGGGGCCGGGGGTGCTGTAGGAGGAGGGGCATGTGGGTGGATAGAGAAAGGGATTGCAAAGTGGTCGGTCCAGATGAGTGGTGTGAGACGGGATAAATAAACCAGGTCATGTGAGCTGAGAATTGCATCAATGGTGTGCCAACCTGAGTGGGTGGGACCAGTGGTGTGAAGGGAGAGGTTGAGCGCATCGAGAATGTAAACCAGTGGATGAATCATGGGGTTGTTGCGAATATCGAACCAGATATTGAAGTCTCCCAGGAGTATAAGAGAAGGGTGATTTACTTGAATGGTAGCTATTGAGAGTCAGAGAGGTTATTGGCAAAATAACTGTTGTATCCCGGGGGTCTGTAGATGAGTAGGAAGCGGTGGGAGAAGGTTGGTAGTAGCGAGAGTTTAACTAGAAGGGATTCACAGGAGGCAGTGCATGCCTGGGATTCGAGTAAGATGGGAGGAAAGAGAATTGAAGAGGACTGCCCCTCCGCCACCTCTGGAGGGTGGATTGTGGGTTTCGGTGATAAAAACTACAGCAGGAGGTAGGTATGTGAGAGAAGGGGTGGAGGGGTGGGTCAAGCGGGGTTGTGAATGGATCGTTTCGGGTGCAGGGGTTTAGGTGTGTTGATTTTGGAAGGAGTCTGGAGGGTGTTGGGGGTTTAACTGAACAGGGTGAGAAGTCAAGAGAAAGGGGGAGAAATTGGGAGAGGAAGGGGGTAGGCGAGAGAGAGGATGGGAGGTTGGGCAGAAGCAGAAGTGGCGAGGAGTGGAGGGTCGAGGGAGAGGACCAGTCACGTTTTATGCATTTTGTGAGTTCTGGTGTCATAGGGGTGTGAGAGAGGGTGAGGGGGCCGGAGGGGGCATGGGGGACGGAGAAGAGGTTACTGTTATAGCAAGGGTGAGACAAGCTACTATCAGAGAGGGGAAGGGGTATGAAGGGGGGTTTGTTGGCAGGGGTCGCATATGGTTTAAGGGGGGGGGAGGGGAGTGGGCGGGAAGGGAGGTAGTTCGAGAGGGTGGTGAGTTCCGTGGTGGGCTAAGGGGGAGGGTGGCATGGGAGGTCGGAAGAGAGAGGGGAGTTCCTCAGAGGGCACAAGTATGGTGTGGAAGAGGAGGAGGATTTGTGCTGTTTGGCATGCCAGAGTGATCCCATGGTTTGAGAGTTCGATAATGGGCGTGGTGTAAGGGCGGGGGGTATCAGGATGTTCTCTATAGATGTCAGAGGAGACTGTGGAGTCAATGTGTTAGGGCGGGATGGGAAAAGGGGGATGAGCACTTGAGGCGGCATATGTTTGGCGCCCCAGAGTGTTCTTCTGATCTTAGAGTTGGACGCAGGATGATGGTAGGAGAGTGGGTGGGGGTCGTCCGGGTGTATTTATGTACGGGTGGTAGGGGTGCAGGGGGGTCGTGAAGTTGAGTGCTAGAAGGGGGGCCATGTGCCGCGAAGGGTGAGCCATGGGGGAGGGGTATGGAGCAGAGCGGATCGGAGCATGGGTATATGATGCGCTGGGATCTACATCCCGGGGGGGTGGGGTGGGAGGAGGGGTGTTTTAGGGGGATCAAGGGCAGCACCTGGAGATTGATTTCTACTAGAAACAGTAGATGTAGTGGCAATAGATGTACAACCTGCGTCTAGATTCAGGACACCTAGATGTAGTAGCGGTGCCTAAGACATAGGCTAGGAATTCCCAGTACTATCTCAGACGGCATTTCCCAGTCGTGAATCAAACCAGCAAAAGCAATTCTAATTGTGCAGCGCAGGCAAGTAAATCACAGTGCCATCTCAGGGGGTACTTGAAGATGTGAACCGATGCAGCTTTCTAGGTGTGAATCAATCCAACAAGAACAACTTCTAAGAGTGTGGGACAGGCAAATAAATCACGGTACCATCACAGCAGGCACCTTCCAGATTTAATCAATGTAACAAGACAAATTCTAAGTAAGCGGCACAAGCAGGTAAATGACAGTACTATCACAGAGGGCTAAGCCAAGTAATTCACAGTACTCTCTCAGTGTGTACTTTCTAGGTCAAAATCAATGCACCTTTCTAGGTGCGAGTCAGTCCAACACAGACAATTTCCAAGTCACAGTGGGCACCTTCTAGATGTGAATTAAGTTAACTAGAAAGGTTTCTATGTGTGCGGCGCCGTTAATAAATTACAATATTACCACAGTGGGTACCTTCTATATGAATCAGTGCAACAATGCAGCAGTTTGTAAGTGTGACCGGCGCAGGTAAGTAAATCACAGAAATGGGGCGGCGCCTTCAAGATGTGAATCAGGTTAAGTAGAAGAGACAGTATATTATCCCACATGCATGTTTACCATACAGTCTTTGGACTGTTCAGTTTCCGTCTCCCCTTCAGCTGCTTTGTGTTTGAGGGATCTGGAGTAGGTTTTGTCAAAACAATGTGGGAACAATCAGCTGTTGTAGTATGCTGCAGATGTTTTGAGGGCTTTTCAGTAGGTGCATTTGTGGGTAAGGATAGAGGGTTTGAAGGCACTTTGGGCACAAAAGAGGTGCCAGCGACATAACCAAACAGATGGGAGGGAGGGGGTTTCAGGCCTTCTTTCCAGTTACCAGCCTGGCTGCTACATTTTTGATATGGACAAGGCTGTTAAGATCGATGTAACCGGAGGCACAGCTCGATTGTCTAAGGACACCATGAAGGCAATCATGGATCACTTCACCACGCTAACCTCACTGGTAAACTAGAACACCACCTTTACACTCCTTTGCTTACCGAACAATGCGGGCAAACAAACCCGCTCATATTCTCGATAATTCCGATCACCCGCAGGCCTGTCTTCTTACAGAACGTCAGCTCCCGTCGAACATCTCCTATGGACACCGCCTAGGAACAGAGAAACATAGAGTCAAATGAGATCATACAACATATGGGTGCACAACTGTGTTATTAGCGATATAGTCTGAGAACACAGACACCTAAAGACTCAGAAGTGATAGTGGTCATGGAAGCAGCTTAAGATCCCAGATAGGGTAAACCAGCTGAGATACTGGGAAACCAGTATACAGAAAGGCAAGCGATGAAGAATGATAATAAAAATAGAGATATTAGGATGGAGAAAATCAGAAGCCCACATGGTAATGGTCCAGCAAGACAATTGCCGCAGACAACTTGAACCTGCAGAGATTGTGTTGAAACAGTTAAGATCCTTGGAGAGAAGTGTAGAGATATCGGGGGTGGGGTTGGTGGTGGGGGCTGAGAGGATGCCGCCTGATAAAGGAGAGACATTGGGGGATGTTGCAGGGGCGGGCAGACCTGCTGAAATTAGGGCAGTAGGAATAAAATAATAACTGCCTAATTCCAAAGGCCAGGGAACATGATGGAACATTTTGATAATTGTTCAAAGAAACAGGACGATGTAAACCTTAGCTGCAACATGTACTTTGGCTCCCAACAGACAATGTAAGAATAAATCCCTCTAACAAATATATGAATATATGATTCCAAGTTGAATGTTTCACAAAATGCACTTTTTATACCTTTCAGCAAACTGCCTGGAAATATGATGCTTAGATGGAACAATGTGTTAGCCATCAAAGTAATGCAGACTTCCTAATCGGATAGTGTAAAGTGAAATGAGAAGCAAACACCCACAGTTAATTCTCAGAGCGGAAAAAAGGAGAGCATTTTCAGGTTATAGTTCATTGGGTGAAGGAATGGCACACGCATGAAATGCAGGCATGGAATGGCTGCCTTATCTCAGGGAGCAGGGAACACACAACAGCCATCACTGAAAACAGTTCACATTTCTAGCCATACAGACAGATTCATTTTATGAAAGCAAACCGGATTCACATATAACTGATGAATGTAATCTGTTCTCGAAATTAGTCACAGGCAATCTGAATGAGGGTCCCAATACATTCATAAAATAAGGAGGTTTCTTTAGAAACATATTGAGGTGAAAGATTTAGGAGCACCCAATGTGAAAGCAGGGCGTGGTTTGCATTGGCCTCACACAGGATCTAAAGATGTGTTTTGTAGCTTCCATATGGTGTCAAGTCTGTGCAAGGATTTTAATACAGATGCCAAGATGCACTTGCTGCAATAAAAAGTGACAACTGCAAAATATGTTGTCATAAATGGTGCAGTGAGCAAGGTTACTGCAGTATGCCTCAAGCGTCAAAATGGCGAACGTGCTTGCATACAATACAGCAAATACAAAATACAGGATGCAGTGCCCACTCAACTCAATAATGGGTGCCAATCATTTTAGCTTAGGCACCCACAAAATCCAATGGCAATATCCTGTGTCCTAACCCATTAGGGTTCAACAGCTGTTAGTTAGAAGTGGTACTGAAGGGTTTTCTTCTGACTTTGTTGACGTGATTGCAATCCTGGACTACGGCTCTAGGATGGCCACAGGGAGTCATAAAACTATGTTCGGATCTGTGTCTTTTAGGTACAGATCTTTAAGTACTTGAGTTACTGCTTAACCCCATCTCAGACAGATTCTTTCATTAGTTTCCAATTATTTCATTTTTCAATTCGTAATAATACATTTTCCTTATTTTTTGTATATCTCTGGTTTTTATCTCTCTACACGTGTTTCACCTATCCTATGTAGTGGCCCATCAGGAGAGATTCTAAAGTAACAAAAACAAAACATTGTGAACATTCAAAGTCACAGATACACTGAAAGATTCAAAGTTTGTATTTGCTTGACTTGATAAGCTTAAATTGACCAAACACCCTAAAACACTTCCAAAATGTTTCAAGGTGTTTTGGAAAGTTTTTTCCTTTCTTCCACTATATCATTTTTAGGCCTGCAGTAAACATGGATTAGAACCAAAAAGAAGAAAGAGAAAAACAGTACAAGCATTCCCTTTGTGTTTAACAAAAAATGTCTAATCAGGATACAGTTATTAAAGGCTAGCGTTGTTAGTTTTCTTACCAGCTTTGTTCCTTGGGATCCGTTTGTCACCTGCCTGATGCTGCTGATCCGTGACACGGATCTGTACTGACATTGGCAGTCTTTATACTAATTGATGGTATTGCATTATGACGTCATCACGCTTATGCTTTTTGGCATCATGACGTCATTACGCAATAACGGGAAGCAGCCATCTTGAACTTTTCACTATTTGCAAAAGCAGTCTATTTCTGAATACTCTTGTTTTGTATTACACCACAGTTTTTTGTAGGAAAATCACAGGTGACAAGTCATTTTCCTTTACATACATTGAGATAACAATCTTCCTATGTCCCACGTATCTTTTATATAGAAGTTCCAAATTGAAGCGCTCTCTCCAAGTTTCCCATATGATTCTGCTACATATAGTTCTGCCATTGTATTTTCATGTTTTCCCTCTGTACGTGACCCATTGTCATTTGGAATGTGTTCTTACTCTTTCTATGCAGCTGTTTCAATGTCATTTTCATTCAGTAAGTTTACCAATTTTCTGCTAAAAACTCTGGGTACCAAAAACACATTATGTCCAATCTTAGTCACAACCAGTTATACATCTGATTGTCACAATTTAGACCAGTCTCGCATGTGTCCATGAGACACATCCATTTTGCTTCTTTTTGTCACAAGAGCTGTTCTCCATTTCTTCCTCTAGGTAATTATTTGATATCAAGACCCTAGAGACTCAGCAGTTCAACTTTTGCCTCTGGATACTCTATGCCAAAGTGAATAGCCATGGGATATTTCAAGCCTTTATTCCTAATGGCGCTCATGTGTTCAAAAATTATTATTTTGAATGCCCTAATTGTGCTTCCAATATAAAGTATCACAGATGCATTTTATTCCATAAACTACAAACTTGGCATTGCAGTTTCGTTTTTCTTTTCCGTTTGGTAATTTTAAACTTCTAATTCCATTAATTATTTGTGGACAGAGTTTACAACTCCCACATCTATGGTTTCCTAGGATTGGTTTCTGATTGAGCACACTACTCCTATCTTTTGGTTTTGGTGGTTTCAAGAAACTTGGACTTAAAATGTTTATAGTTGGGGACTTCAGATAGCAGATCAAAGTTACATCATCCAAAGGTTTCCTAACATTTTCATCAATTTTTAAGATATTCCAATATTTCTATGACTATCAAATAATAATGCAGTCCTAGTGGCGTCTTATCAAAATAAATGGGCCTATACTAAAATAAAACTATTGCCAATCCTTACAACTAATACAGAAAAGTGTGGGGTAAGGTTTCTTGAGAAAGAAAAGAAGTTTTCACAAATGATAAGCCAGGGTGTAGTAGCCGGGGGTCCCCCTTCCCCAAGTTTTCAGCATGGGACAAGGTGGGATTCCGGCGCACAGCACACACAAGGTTTTTTTGAGCACGGGCCTACAGTTCCATTCTCAGGTATCACGACCTCTGGCGGTTAAGTCTCTTTACTACAAAAAGTCTCTAGTCTCCAAGGACCTGCTGCATACAAAATAATAAACAGTTCCTTTTCGTCTGTACGCTGGGTGACAACCATTCACCCCTGGATCACCCTCTTCAGGGCTCAGCTCCCCAAAGAGTTTCTAACAGTATCAGGACCTTCGACGGTTATTTATCTTGTGGGTCTGATACAACAAAAGAAAGCATCCTTTCTTGATTACACTCAGGGTGGTGGTGCACCTTCACCCCTGGGTCCTCCTCTTCTGGGCTTAGAGCCTTTTCTGCTTGCTTCTTTATTTGGGTGATGTTTCTTTATCCCTGGGTCCCCCTCTCCCGGGCTCAGACCCTTGTTGAATGTTTGCCTTCCTCTGTTGGGTTCACTATTGCCTTTTCCGGTGGGTAATGGCTTTTGACCCCTGGATCCCCCTCCTCCGGTTGCAGACCCTTTCCAAATGTTTGTTTCCATCTGTCGGTTCACTATCCCCTTTTCTCAGCTAAAGTTCACATGTCCAAAATACCTTCAGCTATCCCTCTGCTCCAACTTCCCTAGGGTCTGTTGTTTTTCAAAGAAACAAGCTGGGGGTAGATCTTAGTCTTCGGCTGGGTCCTCCCTCTGTACAAGCCTCCCTGCCACTCTGAAACTTGGAGAACCATCTCTGGAAGCACCTCACAACCTTCCTCTTTGCTTCTGCCTTCGCCACCCCCCCCCTTCCTACTGATCTGTTCTCTCTCGGCACTGTGCACCTGGCCTACCCTCTGTCTTCTGGACCCAGGTACCTGCTCACCCTGCCACTCTCCCGAACTGCCCCCGGGCCACCCCTTGCACTGGGGTCTGTATCTGTACCCATACCACTCCCCAACCCTTTTTCTTCCTGTACTTATCAGACATACCCTGTCTGCTGCCTTAAACCCAGCACTTGCCACTTGCTGGCTGCACTACCACTGTTGCCTTTATTATGTATTTATTATTTATTATTTATCCATTTCTCCTTTGCTCCGCACTTTCCACCTCTCCCCCCTTCCATGCTCTTTCCCACTTTCCCTCTCCCATGCACTTGCACATTCTCAAGGTCACTGGGCCAAGTAAGATCATTGTTTTGTTCTGCCCAGTTCCACTCCCTTGCCTGGTCGCTCTGAAACACTTGTGTACGAGGGCAATACAAATAAAATATCAATATCAATGTGGTATTCAAAATTCTTAATGTCTTTTTAAACAGGTAACAGTGACCTCAGTTTATCGGGTTCGCTCTGTCGGGTTCACTCTTGCCAATCTTTTCTTTCACCATGCGGGATTCGTTCCCCTTAACTTTCCATTACTTGCTGGCCAAAGACTTTCAACCGTAGAGCCTATTTTGTTAGACCTCTGTATGACCACTCTTTTCACTGCCCTCGCACGGCCTCTTGGTGTTGGTAGTTTCTACCATCTTCTTGCGGCCCTCGCACGGCTTCTTGGTGTTGGTAGTTTCTACCATCTTCTTGCGGCCCTCGCACGGCTTCCGGTGTTGGTAGTTTCAACAAAAATGGGGCATCAACTAGAGTGTCTTGCCATACACCCACATGGTGGCGGACCCCTTCAGCTGGCTTTCCCCTACAACCTTCACAGTTCTTTGTACTTTCCTTAACTTGCAACTTTCATTCAAACACAGTTCGGTTTCTTATCGGTTCTCCCCCTCGACTCACCGGCTGTGATGAATCGCTTGGTTTTCCTTGTATTGGGAGTCATGGACGGTGCCACGGTAGCAAGCACCTCCTGCTGTTCTGCTTATCAGCGTAGGCACGCTCCGTGTACCGTTGACATCTGCTGCAGCAAATGTTAGCTTTTGTTCACGGTCTTATGATTTCTTCCACAGAGGTGCCTAGTTAGGGATACGCTATTTTCTCTTTTTAGTGCCCAGATAGATCAACATACGTGGTTTACAGGGTGTTTCATTTCAAATCCGGACTCTCCAAGTGGTGGAACAGAAGGAGTAGTCAAGATAACTCTACAGAAGATATGAGCTGGTTTAAATGTACAGTAGATACATTTAATAATCTATCTTTAGGGAAATCTCTTCACAATAATTCTGTAAAAGCAGATGTGCATAGGAAAAAAAAAACTGGTAAATTTACAGCCAAGTACATACTCAAATAATTATGCAGAATATGGCTAAAAATACAGAAAAAGGTCTTGCGGGCCCTTCAAATCTGTATCGCCCATTTTCCCCATAGGTCTTTCACTACATTTTGCTACTGGACAGTCACCGTGGTAAAAAGGGGAAGGGTAGAGGGCATAATTGGGGTGGCTCTGGGAGAGTGGTGGTGCAGAGACCACGGGAAAGATGAGGCGACATTGGACACAGGATTATAATTGATTTTTTATAACGCACTTAATACCGAAGAGGTGTCCAAGCATGGACATGGGATTCGAACCTGTGTAGCTCTGCGTCGTCTTGCTTCTAAGCCAAGCGCATTGCCACTGAGCTATACTACCCGTTTAATGGGATGGGATATCATAGATCCCTGTCAGGTCCCTAGTTAACAGGACACTGTAATACATCTCTAAGGGTGAGTACACAAGATTTCCTTAACCATAATAATAGCCAGCTGCCATTGTCCCAGTCGAAGATGGTGAACTTCCTGCTCAGCAGTGATTGGCAAAGGAATATTGTGATGCAGTTTGGAACCTCAGGAGAGGTTCTAAACTGCCTTTCATTCAAGACCTGTTCAGGAGTGGTCGGTTCCATGTAATAATGTCGCCACAAAAATCTCGCCATGCAAAAATATCGCCGAAAAATGGCCGTTTTTCTTGGCGACATTATTGCATGGAACATGCGGGGGACACCCCCGCAACCCCCACATTTTTTTTGCCCCTGTCCCCATATATATGGTTACCTAAATAATATCGCCACGACATTTTCCCGGCGATATTATTTACGGCGACCATATATATGGCGATATTATTACCTGATACTGAGTGGTCATAGTGCTCAAGAGCTCCATAGAAGATCTAAGAAACCAAAAGAACAAATATACACTACCAAGAAGAAAAGACATCAGACAGTGCCAGAGTTTAAATTCAGATAAGTGACTTTAAAAATGAACTTGTGCCACAGTTAAATCAAAAGCAAGTTTGCATGTGTTGTACAGAATAGTTGTGAAGTTCTTAAACTGTCTAAACTGGAAGTCAAAAGAAAAGTTTCTGAAGCATTTGCTTGTTTGGAGAACACTTAGTATTTTGTTTTAAATTGTAATAACTAATATATTTTTCATAGAACATTATTTTGCATGCACGTTTTAACATAAGCGTAACAATAAGCACTTTCACTATGCTTTGCATTCAATGTTGTTTCATATAACCTGAGTGGTCTAAATTCCCCCGTGCAAGCATAAGAAGGTGGAAGCCCTAGTAAGACGGGAAAGTGCGGATGTTATCATGCTGCAGGAGACACATATAAAGAAGGCAGGTAGATCTGCGGTGAGAGGGCAGCAATTCTCCCGGATATTCCAATCTAATGTGAAAGAGAAGACCTCAGGGGCCTTGCTAGGGTTCAAAGACTCGCTTAAGGCTACAATTGTGCGGCATCTGGCTGATGCTGGAGGGGGCGTCTACTTGTATTAGTGCCGTTTGAACATAGACAAGTTACCATGGCGACTGTATATGCACCAAATACAGGGCAGGATGGGTTCTTGCCGGAGGTGGCAACTAAGCTGGCGTTCTTTGCAGTAGGCGAGATTCTATTAACAGGTGATTTTAACCTGGCGTGGGACCCGGCCATGGACAAAAGTGCGGCAGTGGGGAAGAGCTCAGCACCACCCCTTCACGGGTGTTAAAGGAAGGCTTTGAAACTCTGACCCTTGCGTTGCGAGCTCAACAGGAGAAGCAGAGAGTGGGAATGGAACAGGACCTAGAAACACAGTTGAGCGACACACAACAAGCTATGGCGAAGCATAGAACATGGGCCCTGCATAAAAGGTTGAAGGAACTCCATAGTCAATTAGAACTGTTGCGAACTCGTACGGCAGAAAAATCCCTGTTGATGGCCAAGCAGAGGTACTATGTGCGGGCCAATAAAGCAGACGAGCTGTTGGCCCGGGAGCTAAAGAGGTCGGAAGCTGCTAAAACGGTCCTGCAAATTACGCAGCCCGAGTTGGAGACCATAGAGGCTTTTGCTAAATGTTATAAATCATTATATGCCTTGGAGTACCCGGATCATCGGGCGGTTGGGCAATATTTTTTAGACATAACAATATCAAAGATAACATCTTTGGAGCAGGAAAGGCTGGATGGGGATATGAGGGAGGAGGAGGCAGATATCAAGGCACTACCACGGCATAAAGCGCAGGGACTGTATTGATTCCCTGCAGTATTTTAGAAAATGTACGCTCAGCAATTGGTCCCTCAGCAAGCAGAGCTTTCCAATTCGATAGCAGCTAAATGGGGGGTAACACCGACTATGACGGAGCCGAAAGAGGTGGTATATGGTAAACCGGGCAAAGACTTGACGAGATGCGGGTCGTACCGACCTATAGCATTAATGAATATGGATGCAAAAGTGTACACAGGCATCTTGGCGGCGAGACGGTCTCCACCTCTCCCGAACCTGATTGATGCAGACCAATTGGGGTTTATCATGGAAAGACAGAAATGGGATAACATCAGGGGGGTTGTACATTTGATAGAGAAGGTCAACGCAAAGCAGATGCCGCCAGTGCTGGTGTCGTTAGATGATGAAAAGGTGTTTGACCGGGTGGAGCGGCCCTTTTTATTTATGGCAATGGAGCAGATGGGGATGGGAGCTAAGTTTATAGGGATGGTGCAAGCAAATTATAAAGCCCCCAAGATATGCCTGTTGATTAATAACCAACTGTCCCGTAAAATAGTAATAGGTCGCGAAACGAGGCAGGGATGCCCTTTGTCGCCGCTTCTCTACGCAATATATTTGGAGCCATTTCTGTGTAAACTCAGACAGGGTTCGGCTATACAGGGCATCCCTTTCACGGGTTGGGAGCACTAGGTAGTAGTTTTCACGGATGGCATGCTAATAACATTAATACATCCAGTGCAGTCGATACCAGCACTAGTAGCGGAACCGACAGTAATCGAACAAATGGTGGGTCTCGAGGTTAATATGGGAAAATCGGAACTGAGGGACTTCCGGCTTCTGCTGATAGAGGAAGGCTCTGCCAGTCTATTATCTGTTTGTGGTAGCAAACGGTACGATTAGATATCTGGGGGTTAACATAGCTGATGCAGTGCCACAGATGTATGATAGAAATTATCTGCGGTTGCTCCAACAGGTGAAGGAGGATCTGGGGAGATGGACTCCACTGCATATTTCATGGTTAGGAAGGGTAGCCACTATCAATATGGTAACACTCCAGAGGGTACTTTACCACTTTCAGGCTCTCCAGATTCCGGTTCCGCTGTTTTTGTGATATTGAACAAAATGGTCGCGAGATTCCTATGGCGTAATAAACCCTTGAGTAGCACTGCACACTTTAATGGCACCCAGAGATAAAGGGTGGGTTGGCCTCACAAATTTTATAAAATATTATGACGCCGCACAGCTGCAAGTATTGCGTGAATGATTTACTGGAGACCTTTCGAAATCCTGGGAAAGGATGAATACGGTGGTGGCGGGGTGCCCCTGGGACGGGGTTCTGTGGCTACATAGGCTGGATAGGCCCCAGAACAGACAGATTAGTCAGCTGTTAGTGGTTGTATGCGATTGATTACTCGAAACGGAATGTTCATCTACACGCACATCCCCTTTTACCCTGATACTTGGGAACACGCAATTTCAGCCAGGGACAGTCCAAGGAGCGTTTAGGCAGCGGCGGACGGTGGGATGTACACAGCTGCGAGATATGATGCAGAGAACCGATATTTATACTTTTGTAAAATATAAACGGCTGGTGGGTCTTTCCAAAAAGAACAGATTGGAGTATTATCAAATAAGACACTGGATAGCAAGCTCTGGAGTGAAGGCAGCTTCAGGGAGAGAGCTTACAGAGTTTGAGAAATGTATTACCACACGCACTGGTAACAAACAAATGGTGTCAAAGCTATATTCGTTTTTGATGGCAGGGGAGATGGGAAAAATATGGGGTTATATGCATGGATGGAAAAATACATTGGGATGGATATCCCAAGTGAACGTTGGAAACATCTATGGGCGAATATTCCCAAGATGACGAAGCCGAATCAGGTTAGAGAAGCGTGGTACAAAATAAGGGTCCAGTGGCATACACCGGAGAGATTGCACACAATGTTTCCGTCAACCTCAGAGAAGTGTTGCAGGGGATGTGGCATGAAAGGGGATTGGAAACACATTTGGTGGGAGTGTCCAGAAGTGGAAATGTTTTGGGAGGTGGTCCCAACCCAGATAAAAACAATAATCATCCCGGAGGTAATTCTGACCCCCAGGGAATGGGTGTGTGGGGTGTTTGATCCGGAGATTCGCTTTCCCACTAGAGCACATGGCAAAGCCTTCATGTTAATGGTAACAGTGGCGTGGTTGGTGATCGCAAAATGTTGGATACAAAAATGGCCGCCAACGATAAGAGATTGGTTATTCAAACTGTGGGGGTTTATGGCAAAGGAATGGATGACCGAATTTGCAAGGGGAGACTGAGAAGTTCCAACAAGATTGGGTAATGGTTTTGGACGCTCTTAAAGGGGACTACATATACCTGTGGTGTCCACACAATTTGGGAATAATGGACATTATGTAAAAAGCACGATATCCCTGAGATTACCTGAGATGTGGAAGGATACAGGAACGCTACTTCTGCCGGTGGGCGCAGCGAAGGGGTTTTTGAGAGGTGAGGGCGGGCAATAAAGTTTTTTTTTTTTAAAAAACAAATAAATTACATTTCTCCGAACAGAATTACAGTTACCACCAAAGGTAACTGGATTTTCCACCGGAGTTGTAATCCCCATTCTGAAGTCACATAGGACTTCATTGGGGAATATTCAAATTGCCAACCGAGGTAAATCCACTGGAGATAATTCCTCAATTTTGTGGAAGGAAAACCTCCATTCACAAGCTGGAGGGATTACCTCCTGTGGGGTATGCAACTAATAAACAGGACGAATGTTACCTCCAGTTTTTTTTAGTTACCACCAAACTAGTAATGAGGCCCATGATCTGAAGGTGATCACATCAGCAGAGGGCCAGATGGATAAAGGAAATGAGGATCGGAAAAGGTTAAGGGATGTTGCCTGAAAACACAGAAATAAAGGGAAGTCAGTAGGACAGCCCTGCACAGCATCTGGGGGAATTAAGGGGTATAGGAAACATGAACACAAGGCATAGTCTGTGTAAGGATGATAGACTTGCTATAACATCATTGGCAAGGGCTTCTGGTCAGCTTTAGGAAGAACCTTTTAAAGACATTAAAGACAGGTGCATCAAGGGAGGAAAGGGTGAAAGCAGGCCAAAGACAATGCCATTAAGCTATTTAGTGTATCAGTGTTGGAGCAGTCTTCTACTGAAATGTGCACTTACCTGTGGGGTGGTGACTAAAATGGCTCCGAGAGGCTGGAATGGCCGCAGTGCGTCCACTGTGGAGATGTGCTCATCGGAGGTGCCTGGTGGAGTGTCCACAATGAGGAAATCCAATTCACCCCATGCCACATCATTGACAAACTGCTTTATTAAAGCTGGAGACACAAAAGGAGAACCCCCAACGACACCCCAAGGAATACACATTAGGAAAACAGCTGATGCAAGAAGAAACATGCTTCTCCAAATACAAACAGATCCCAGCAAACAAAGAAATAGCAGAAAGAAGAAGAGAAGAGCATCAGAAAAAAACTGAGAAAGAAGCATTTCAAAATCAATCCTTCATGGAAGACACCACATTTCAACAGAGTTAAACTGTTGGTATAGTTGTAACAAGACATCAGGCTATTTGACACTGGCTTTCTCCTAAATGCCAGATATTGAACATGTTTCCAGTGGTGATCCAGATGAAGCATTTGGGACAAAAACATGTCTTCTCGTCCTTAAATAACATGACCAAATCAACCTTGTTCTGCTCCCTTACTAATGTTTATTGCAAACAGCATTCTAACCCCACTGCCCTGCATGCCATGCCCTTTGTCCTATATGGCCTTAAAAGAAAGGACTGTCTTTACGACTCCATTATCGACAGGAAGCCATAGCATAATCTCTGAGCCATGACATTAGGCCAAGGGTTTTGAAATGATGCGAGTGCGGTGTACTAAGGACACAATTCAGTGAGGAGGATTGTGGTGGTCAGGTTTGTTGCCCTCTGGTCCTCAAGACACGCAGGGCAAGTAGGAGCAGGCAAGGTAAACCCATAAACACTACATTGGCAGCAGAAACACTGCTAGCTCACACCCTTGCAGCCAGCAGATTCTCTCCCAACTGCCATCAACCAACCGTCACTACTAGAATCCCTGCAACCTCCACGCTCCAGGACATCACAGGTTCAACATTGATCCACAGTCGCACGAGCAGGAACAATAGGTATCTGTCACCCAACACCAGGGACACCAGACCATAACATCTCCCCCTGTTACATTCAACACAACCAAGAAAATACCATGATACCAGAGACGCGTCAACGCTCCATTCCATTACACCATCATGAACACTAGGTGTCGCGTTACATAACACCAGGAACAAATCAAAACACACCTCTCTCTGTCTCATCTAACACAACCATGGTGGTCAGGTTTGTTGCCCTCTGGTCCTCAAGACACGCAGGGCAAGTAGGAGCAGGCAAGGTAAACCCATAAACACTACATTGGCAGCAGAAACACTGCTAGCTCACACCCTTGCAGCCAGCAGATTCTCTCCCAACTGCTATCAACCAACCGTCACTACTAGAATCCCTGCAACCTCCACGCTCCAGGACATCACAGGCTCAACATTGATCCACAGTCGCACGAACAGGAACAATAGGTATCTGTCACCCAACACCAGGGACACCAGACCATAACATCTCCCCCTGTTACATTCAACACAACCAAGAAAATACCAAGATACCAGAGACGCGTCAACGCTCCATTCCATTACACCATCATGAACACTAGGTGTCTCGTTACATAACACCAGGAACAAATCAAAACACACCTCTCTCTGTCTCATCTAACACAACCAGGGGACAATCCCAACACCAGAGACACAAACCTATAATGGCACAAGAAGGAATACACCAAACTATAACACCTTCCACACCCTCCATCACCTCTAATGCAGAACTGAATGGAAAAGAACACTAAAAAACAAACTATCGCCCCATGAAGAAGCACAACCATATACCACAGGGCAGGTCATGACCAGTGTGAACTAACCATCATACAACCTGACACACGCACATATGGCTCTCGCGTCAAAACACAAGTGGCCACCCAGTGGATTGATGCCAGGAGAGCCAAACGAAAGTGGAAAACACAGTGAATATATCCAGCACAAAAGGGGCCACCACCCCAGATCACGTACCGCAAGTAATGTAATCCAGCACCGGATACAAACAAACACAGACAACTTATAAACAAAACACATAAGAAAACCATGGTGCCCTATAACCTAGATGGCAGATAAAAGAACAGTAAAATCACCGCTCCATAAATCTGATGACGACCTACAGCTGAGCCACCTACATAAATGAGCAAACTCAAATACAAACCCAAAATTTGCCATTTACCATGATGACAAATAAGTGAGCAACAAACATTACCAAGAATGGTGCAGACTGACTGCAAGTATCACCATCCCTCACCTCCAAAACCGTACTACCATGGTGAACCAAGACACCCCAGATCAAAAATGCACCTATCGAAATGCACCCATCGGTGTTGCGGAGAATGCTCAAAGATTTGCCAATTCCCTTCACCTTAGAGACCCCCAGCAACTTTGCTGGATTTTGAGGACTTGATTTCTTTTTTACCTGGAGAGCGAGCCTTTTTCCCACTCATGTATTTTGATATGTGGTTTGCTCTGCGTTTTCTTTGGTTATGGAGTCTAACCAACTCCAAAGGCATCATCTTTTCATTTGTGTCACACATCACCCCTCGGTGCAGTGGCACAGGGAAACCTTTTCAGGCTTTCCCAAGGTTTAAATACCTTCTCTGGGATAAACTACTGTTTCCCAGAGTAAGTAAAGTGAAATTGACTTTACTAGTCGTTTAAATTCCTAGACCCAGCACACCCTATCTTACAATAGAGTTCTGAAGGGGTTACTTAGTATCCCCTATGTCTAGATACTCATTTAGCAGTCAAATGCTACCCTTTCTCCTCAGAATGGCTGGTGGCAGTGGTTTTACAACTAACTACCATGATTTTTCCCAACCGTTAACCATTCGTAGCTCCGGTAATGTTAAATCGAGCGAACCATGTTTTTCAAGATGGCGTCTGTGCCCCTTTTGTTAAAACAAGTCCTGGTCTTTTTTTGCCATTTCTTTTTGGAAAGGTCCTTCTAGAGTGTCTCTGCGTGCCAAACCTAGTTTGCCCTCGTTGTTCATTCGCCTTTGGCGGGCTACAGAAGTGAAGACCGCCTCTGGCTCTGGGGTGGGTAGGCAGTGAGGGAGGTGCCCGAAACTCCCTGTGCTTAGTCTCCTAGGAGACCCAAATGCACTCTGTGGTGATTGGCTGGCTGACTGTCGGGCAAGGACAGCCACCCTGCTGGGTGAGTGACAGCTAGGCTGGAATGAATGGGAGAGAACAGAATAAAAGGCGAGTCTCTTGGCTTGGAAGGCAGTCGACCACTGGAACGAAGGAACCGAAGAAGAGCTTGAAGAGGGCAGCTGGTCCGAATCGCCAAGTTTGCATCGACAGAGAAGCCCCTGCAAGGACGACTTCTCCTTTTGAGTTGGTAGGACCAATCAACTCCAAAGTAAGCCTCCTGGACACCCATCTCGGATCTGGTTTAATTTTTTCAGAGTTGCTGCAGGAAACCTTAGAACCAGGCACACCAGTTTGTGTGCGTTACCTACAGGCACTGGAATTGAAGTTGCCAGTTGTGATCTTTTGACCAGTCCTAGCGCAGGAGTCCCCCCGACGTCCTCCCTCTTGTCTCCATGACTGAGGCCCAGAAACAGCGAGATCTGCAGGAACTGAAGTCATCAGCTGCCTCTTTTTCTTCACTGTAAGTTACTGTAAAACAAGACAGAGTACTTATCTCTTGCGGTGAAAGTCTTTGGAACTTTTGCAACTCACAGGCCTAATCCGCTTCTGACCCAACATATGATTCTTCTTCCTACAAACTACTTCTAAGAACTTGTGCAGAGACTTTCCCCGTCTACTTACCAGAACTGCTTTGTCCTATCCAAGACTTTAGCCCATTGACTTTGGCGTAGCCTATTGAATTGAATGGACTATTCTGGTGAACTAATAACATTTGCCTTTTACTCCTCTTGAAAAGTATTCTAAATGCCAACAGTAAGATACATGTCCCCAGCAACCTTGTTACTAAAGTTACTTGTGGTTGTAGGTTGTGTCTGTGGACATTCCCAAAAGGGTCTTATCTGATTCATAAACTTAAGAGTGTACAGTATTGAAGTATATTTGTGTGTTATTATATGATTGCCTCCTTCTATTGAATGTTTTATAACTGACTGGTTAATAAATTAATAAGTATTTACCAAGAAACCTTGAGTGTAAGACTATTTAAACACCTGTGATAGTAGACCTCTGTGTAACATCATTACTGCTCACATTTCGCCTCTTGAGATAAGCCTGGCTGCTCAACATGCTACCAAAACTGTGGTACAGACTAAATACCAAATGGCACATTCTTGCGTCAAAATCAAAATCCTCGCAACGTGTTAGTTGCACCCAAGTCCCATCAGCAACGCTAATATCAGTGGCACTTCCCAGTGCTAAAATCACCATAAATCCAACCAGTGGCACCTCCTTGCGCCAAGGTCCTTACAACATTTGCTGTTGTTGCACCCTTATGTACCCCTCAGCCAACGCCGACAGAAATAGCACTTAACTTGCACCAACACAAACGACGAACAATCCACATTCACATGCCATAAGTTAACTTTGGAAATTTTGCATGGTCCAAACATACCAATAAACCTCACCCAAATGTAGGAAAAAAGGTACTTCCAGATAAAACACAACACACAGCTATACACTTTACAAAGAAATCTATCTTGCCAATAAGTCTGGTTTGAAACGGTGTGGGGAAAGAAAAAAAAGACTCCTATATAGGATCCCAGACCCACGTGTTAAGATACTCCAAATCTGAAAGAACCGGAGCCCAAGCGAGACCGACAATACAGCTAATCTGATATTCTTCTGCACCAACATTGAACGTCTTAGCGTTCACAAACCAAGCCCACAGGTTGGGATCCAGTTGCTGCAAGTTCCTGGAAATTCGCTCACACCTCGAGCAAATCACAGCGGCAAGACACTTTCTTTCCGAACACGCTCTGCAACTTTGATGCACTTGTCCCTCAGATCTGGTCACCGTCCACCTCCTCTGCCTTTTAGCTGCCCAACCAGATCACTTAATTTCCTCCCCTGTGGTACTGTGACCCAAATCTTCCATCCACAGTCGCTCTCCGCTTCTCACTGCAGGGCGATCCATTGGCTCCCTCGCCCCTCAGAGCTACGCCCCCGACTCCCACAAGTGCAACATTGCGCTCCGCACAACGTTGCTCTGTCACTACACCATCCCCAAGTGACATCACCATTCTTCCCTCAAGCACCCGAGGGAAAGGATCTCCCCTCAGCCTCCTGTCCGTGAACATGGGGACACAGCTCCTCATGCCCAGCATGGCGGGGACACCCTCCATCTGCCATCCTCTGCCTTCTGAGGCTCCTGTGTCACCCCTGGTTGGCCCTCAACTCACGGACAATGGCACCGCACCAACAGCGGCACCAAAATTTTGGCCGCTCCTTGCTGCTCATCCGACACCCGTCTCCTGCAGCTGCTGCACAGCCAATAAACGGCTGATGCTGGCATGAAAAATGACACCAACAGGGAAAAGCATCCTCTGTCTACAGTCTGGCATCTCGCAAAAACTGGCTCCCTGTCGACTGTGTGTGGGGGAAATCCTTTAGGAGGCAGTGGCTGTCAGTCCGTGTTGCTCCCCCCGACAGCAGTTCCTGTACCTGCTGTCCGTCAAGATCAACTCGTCGCCAGTGAAAATTATGTGAGTGTGATGCACCAACGACACAATCCAGCGAGTACGATTGTGGTGGTGAGCTTTGTCTTCTGGTCCTCACCACCAACCATCACTCCTAGAACCCCTGGAACTTCCAAGCTCCAGGACATCACACATTCCACATTGTGCCACAGTCATACTGAACACAAACAATAGTATTTCTAAGTGTAAGATATTTGAAGGGGAAGCCTATTTTAATCAAAGAAAAACGGCAGGATTCTTGGAGATCATGTCCCAACTGTGGTTGAAGAAAGAAACCAGGGCTCGAGCTAGTGTAGTGGGCTCTCACTGATAGACTTGGAGAAACTGCTACCCACTAGACTGAATCAACTAGGCTTCTTAAACACGTGCAAGGCTCTGGAAGAACCTTGATGCCGATATCCTTGAAATGTTACAGTACCTTGGTTGCACTGATCTCCCCCTCAGTCTATAGCAATGTTCATTTTAAAAATCCCAAGGGAGCAGTGTCCAGTAGAAAGCTTTGTTAGGTGATCTACCAGATTCACAGTGATGCCAGACAGGCATGGCTGCAACAGCTTCACATTGAGTGAGGACCTCCTCTATTTTGGAATTGAACACTGAGCTTTTAAAAAAGTAAACCAGTAAGTTGTATATCCTGCGTTATCACAGTGGACTTTAACCATGCCATTCCCATCAGAAGGACAAGGGGAGAGAGGGGAAGGTGAACCAAAAGGGGCAAGAGGAAGTCCAAGGTAGCAGAATACACTGGAAGTGCTTGAATAGTGAACAGTTGACAGCGTTTGCTCATTGATTGCTACATGTCGATTTGCATCATTGACACAAACATATTAGTAAATGCCTAGCTTAATGAGAGAGTCCTTTAATCCTGGCCTACTTGGGTAAACCTGTGTTTAAGATATTTACAACCAGAGTTTTTAAATTACAGAAAAATGAAACGCCTTCTTTAAACAAGTCCTCGGTTCCTCAATAGCAACAATGATCATCTCACTCAGGATGATTTGCCACTCTGATAACTTAAAGAAATAAAACTTCTCTGCAAGAGCCTTGGACAGCTCTTCCTCCAGCACCACTAACAAAGTGTCTGTTAGGACCACCTTAAAGCACTCCTTCAACTTCCACCTGGACTGCTTCCATGCCAAGCCTATAATCTCCAAAGGTTAGCCATCTGGGTATACTGCCCTGCCCGAACAACGTTTCACAACAAATGATTTTGTGGTCAAGGTTGACCCGCAGATAGATTTATGTTAATGTTGAGCTGGCAAATAGTGGCATTTTTCTTTACTCTTTGCACAGTCTCAATCTACTTACATAGAATTCTTATGATATGTAATTCATGTCATGAATCTGTGTTATTTTATAACATTTAAGTGTTGGTTTGATTCACATTTTTGTGCTGTTTTTTTAATTTTTAGCATCATAATTGACTATATGCATTGACAAATGAATCACGTTCAATGATAGAATAGGTTTATGTGAAAAATGTTTGGATTAAATATGAACATTAATGTTTGGAAAAAATTGCAATAATGTAGACTGGTCATTTTGACTACCTCTCTTGCACCAAAGTTCACCACGGCTGGTGCTGAGGGGCCTGTTCTTGGAGCAGAGCAGCCTTTTCCGTACTTTGCGGATAATAGGAACCCGTTCCGCCCTGCAATGGATTGGCGTGCTTGGACTCTGCTGCCGCATACAGTCACGCTTCCTCCTACGTTCGTACCTTTCATCTACGTGGAACCAGTTGGTGGGGGTACCATCCTGGCGGCCATTTTCTTTGCGATCCTGGGGCTATGCCCCTTCCGAGCGGCCTCTGCCCAGTCAAGCGCCCAGACCTTCGTCTGAGGATGCGTTTATTTTTGGCAAGTTTCACCGCTTATGCATCAACCCTCTATGACCAACAGTGTGGTTCGAATTTGCACGGACAATTCCGAAGCAATGTTTTACATCAACAAACGGGGGGCACCAAGTCTCCCCTCCTGGAGGACCTTGCTATCCAAATTTGGAATTGGGCTATGAAACATGTCTGGCTCCAAGGCTGTGCACATTCCAGGTCACATCAATGTGATTGCGGACTCCCTCAGCCGCCAATCTGCAGCGAGTTACGAATGGGCGATAAACACTGATGTTCTCCCCAAGATCTTCCAGCAATGGGCTACTCCAGAGGTGGACCTCTTTGCAACATCATCGAACAGTAAACATATTCTTTATGCTTCCAGGGACGGGCTTGGAGTGTCTTCCGATCATTAGCGCAGTTCAACCTCTGAGGACGACATGCGTATAATCCAGGCGGTACGAAAGCCCTCCAAGAGCTCAATACAGGAGCAAGTGGCTCAGTTTTTGTCATTGGTAGTCAAAAGCCCCGCCATGGACCGCCATTTTGTCAACGCCTGAGGCGAACTGCGTCACAGGTGCAAGTGAGACTGTAGTTACCAAATGGAAACAGGGGTGTTATGTTCCATTTTAGCCTTGAGAAAAGGAACCTTGGCAGAGCCGGTGCTAGTAGATTTAGAGGGTTTGAGACACCTTAGAGACTGCGGATGAATTAGCCCCAAGAGAGGTAACCTCGGCAGAGCCGTTACTCGAAGACTCAAGGTGTTTAACCGGCTTCTTTGTCCCCTCAGCAGGATCGGTTCTACCACAGGTCTGAGTGTGGGAAGGCTTAGAGTCACGCCCTGAAACCAGAACCCCCCAAAGGGTGCCCCCTCAATCCTGCTGGTCTTCGATATAGCCCCAAGAAAGAGAACCTCAGGGACAACCACGGTACGTTTAGTCACATTGAGAGGCACCTTGAGCCAAGACTCGGTACACTTAGTTCCTGATGTGGAAACCTCAGGGCTGACCCCAGTGACAACAGCCCTAGAAATACTGGGTGTACCCTAGCCCCCAAAAGGGGAAAATTGGAAGGAGGTCTGGTTTTGGAAGCCCCTTCGCAGTGATCCTCGGAGGAAACTCTGGAGGACCGGTTAGGTCCCTTTCGGGATAACTTGGGGAGATCGCTGTAATAGAGCCACTTGAGCCCCTACTGGACCCAGAAGAACCTGGGAAGGAGTCCCCTGACAAGGAACAAACTTACCGGCAGTTTCCATTTTTCTTCAAATAACTGCTGTAAATGTGGTGGAGTAACGAGTTCAAACACCTCCTCCCATCTGACAAGCCGACGCTGGAGTGCCCGGACGGAGAGGGAGTCGCAGAAGAAGGACGAGTCCCAACAGTCTTCCCGGCCTAAGCACTCCAGGCAAAGAGTGGGGATCCGCCCCTCGCGAAACGACGTTCGCAGGATGAACAGGACACGAATCCCAGACGCTCTGGCATAGACGGAGGAAAAGAGGACCGTGGAACCTGAGCCAGAATGAAGGACAAGGGAACAAAAAGAAAAATATTCCCTGTGATGCAAGTGCGCCCGACCCCAACTGCGCGGAGAAAAGTACTGAAGGGTGATGCACGGGGCAGAGCTCAGGAAGGCAGGGCTTTGGTCACGTGTGGTGGCCCCATGTAAAAATAAAAAAGGACAAAACATTTTTGATGCTTTAAAAGTGCTCCGGTCCCGTCCCCAAGGACGGAATGTTCCACAAGTATGGAGGAAAGGGGACAGGACGTAGGATTATGCCATTTTACAATAGTATGGTATTCAAAAGTAACGTGTGAATCCCTTTCATTCACATGCAGGTACTGCTTCTGCTGCTTTACATTAATTCTGCTTCTACGTGAGCACTCTACCTGTGAACTTACTCTGGCAAACTTTCGGTAAGTCTGCCTTTGCCCACGCCACTTCCAATGGGAGCTCCTCTTGCTCCCGAGGCTCTCTGGTGCACGTCAACCACTGGAGGCAGCCTCGTGGCCCTCGGGTGCACAGCAGCCACCCGAGACAGCCTCCTGCATGCTTTCTGCTGCGTGACCTCTGCACTTTAGATTTCTTGTGGCACAGACCCTCTAAGGACTGGGAGCTGATATCTGCCAAGCAATGGTCCTGGAGTCTTCTCTCTCCCCCCCCCCCAACAGCTTCTGCATGGGCTGTCAGCATGAACCATGCTGCTTCCACTCCTGACGTCCTCTACTCTTCACCAACGCCGCCTCTATAGCCTGCACCAGAGGTGGCTTTTTAAGCCTCTCAGTGTCCCTCAGGTGTGGGTCATCGGCATTAAAGAACTGACCACTCCTGCAACATTGGGCCTCTTCTTCGTCCCAGTACGAGAGTTATGGAACTTGAAGCCCCTAAGGGAAAAATGTGATTTTCTTATTTCTGTTTTACAATTAAACCCCAGTTTGTCCCTTACAACATTCTTTAAAGGAACATCATAAGAATTAGTAATTAGCCTGGATTGTACAGGGGAATGCAATTCTTTTACGTTGGCGTTATTCACAAATTTCCTTTCACTATCCCTTTGGGTGTTAGGGAGGTTTCCATCTCCTGAATTTTAGAAGGGTTTTGATTTTCTCAAGGCATAGAAGTGCCCGATTGGTGTCACCCCCATTTATATGTGTATTTTGTGGAACAATAAGATGGTTATTATAACAAGCCGTTGCATACTTCGGTATTGCAGAGCCATCCTCCCTAGAGGAAGACAAATACTGTCTCATCACACGGATTCCTCTCACTCCCCTGTGCCTCTTCTCCTCCCAGGCGACCCTCCCGCAGACCCCACCCCCAAGGTCAGGAAGCGTCTGCCTTTACCTGGCCACCTGAGAGGAGACTTTAGGCAGGGAATTAGTGAGGAGTCCGTCAGATTCATCACATGTGGCAGGAATTACAAAATGGAGACTTGAAGCTAGAAGAAATAGTATGTGATCCAGACATACAGTTAACAACCAATGGGAGTGGCTGATCTCCAGAGCCCCTGTACTTTTTTCACCCGGCTGAAACAAGTGATCGACCATGATGGCAGCCATGTACGCTACTGGCAAAGAAGGAAGTCAACCTTCAGCTACATGAAGTTTAATGGGTTGAGGCAAAGGGAAGATTTATACTTGGGTGGGTTGGATGCGATTTTGATAGCAAAACCAGAGTTAAATAAACTGCACAAAAAATATATATTTTAGTTATAGCTGCAAAAAGGATCTTGTATGTGTTTATGCTTATTAACTCTTATAGGTCTCTCTGGTCATTTATAGGTTTTGTTTATTTCTATGTAGAACATCATGGCCAGAAATATGCAGCGCTTACACAAAACAATACATAAAGAAGATAACTAAAAGCTAGTATTTCTGACAGAAAACCATAACAAGAGAAAAAAAAAGAGTAAGAGAGAAAAGGAGAAAGAAAGAAAAGCGGAAGAAAAAAGGGTTGAATGATCAGGACAAAGCGAGGGGGAAGAGCGCATGAGACACAGAAATACAAAGGAGTGCAAGATATTCCAAGGAAAATTTTGTCCTTCCGGCCTGTGAAAGCTGCCAATTGCAATCATTTCCTACCATTTTTCTTGGGTCCCCTCCACACCACAGCATCATCAGGTTTCTCCAGCAGGAACCCAATGGACATAAGAGAGATGCTCTTCTCTTGATCCACAAAGACTGGTACCCACCCACTGTCACACTGGTGCACATCTTTATCTTGCATGTTCAGCATGCGGGGGATGCTGGGGCCACACAGGTCCACATCCAGAATCCCGACCTATGAAACAAAATGGACAAAGTAAGTAGGAGTAGACAGGACAAACACGTCAAAGCAGATTTACTTCCTTGTGTACAGAACACAATCCCTTTGTATTTGCAAAAAGGCCAGACAAAATTACTCGAGATTTGAACATGCCCATTAGCATCATGTCTCTGGTGATTGCCTTATTGGAATGGCAATCATCATACCTTGTTTCATAGTTTTTTCTCTGATACTAGTAAGGTTGAAGAATGCCATATGCCCATGGAAATGTAAGTGCCGTTGCTGTGAAGGAGGACAGCAAGGACTGAAGAGCCAGAAACAAAAGTTAACTATTTGTTCCTTTCTACGTCACCCTGCTTTCCCTCACTCGCAAATAGTTGTGAAACAAGAAAGGAAAGTGACACCAAATGCTCAGCAGGTTTTGAGCAAAAAGTTTATTCAAAACATGGCAGAAAGATGCATCCCTTACTGAGGCAGCATATAAAAAGATAATGTCTGCAAACTACATGTGCAGTTGCCCACATGGCTACCATACATAGTTCCTAGATACAGACTTGCCCCAGATAGGCCACTGAGGATGCTTCCGACTTGCTGGAGTATGCATGAAGCCTTTTGGGCGCTAGGATTCCTTATTGTTCACAGACACGAGATTTATAGCAAGCAGTCCAACTACCTCTCAACTTCTCCTCGGAGAACTCAACATCCACCTGGATGCTCCTTATCCCTACTCTGGGCTTTTCCGCAACCTTTGCGACCGTCTCTCCCTTTCCATTCCACCCTCTGGTCCGACACGCTGCTGGACACACCTTGGATGTTCTGATCTCAGACATCCCCCCCTCTCTAACCCTCTCACCACTCCACTCTCTTGGACTCACCCATTTCTGCTCCACTCTCACCTGAAACTTCTTGCCCCTCAAGCAAAGCCTACACCAGCAGCGCCACCTTCCTTCTCGGTCATTCGACCCATGAAGAGGGTGACAGTGGATGCCTTTGCCTCTACTCCTGCGGCTGACTTGCACCCTGACACAGCCTTCTGTAACTAGCATCTTTCCACCTCTGGACATCCTTGCCCCTGTCATGAGAATCCGCCTGAAGCCTACCTCCAAGGTGCAACTCTTGGCATGATTCTGACCTCGCCGCCCTGAAACGCAAGTGCAAGGTGGCTGAGAGGAAGTGGAGGGCTCTCCTCTGATAAACTGGCCTGCTGCCTGCCCCAAAGGCATTATAGACTGTCCTCTCCAAGAAGAGGGTCCATAATTAAGCCCACGTGTCTGCGGCCTCTAATAACACGGCAAAACTTTTTAAAATCTGCAAGGAGCTGGCCTATCGCACTGCAGTCACTGCCTCTCCTGTTCCCTCCCATGCCCGCTGCACGTCCCTGGCCTCTCATTTCACCACTAAAACTCAGGCCATCCTGTTCTCGTTTTCCTTTTCCCCTCCCTCTACCTCTCCCAGGCCCCCTTTAGCCATCTCTCCCTCTTACTTTTTCTTTGTTCTCTCCGTTAACACCTGATGTCTCTAACCAAGTCAGATCTATGAGGGTGTCGTCCAAACATGTTCTCCCCTGCTCCTCCAGAATCATCAAGGACCACATTGCAGTCGCTCAAGCTTTGGCCGATTTCTGCAATCACTCCTTTGCCACTAGATATTTCCCTTCTCGCCTCAAGCACTCTTGCCCACCCCCTTCTAAAAAAGCCTTCTGCCGATCTTACATGCCCAGCAAACTATCACCCGATTTTTATTACTCCATTCCTGGACAAACTCCTGGAAAAGCTGGACATCTCCCAGCTTACCCTCCACACTGAATTGGTTTGCAGGCCTCCATGACCATCAGTCTGGCTTCAGAGCAGCCAGAGGCATGGAAACTGCTCTCCTGAACAGCCGTGAAGATCTGCTCTCTAACCAGGACTCCAGCTAGCCCACTGTCCTCATCCTCCTTGACCTTTCCTCTGCTTTTGACATGGTAAATCACGCAACCCTGATCCATGTGAACCTGGGCATCACTGATCAGTCCCTGGCATGGCTGACCTTCCTCCTGGACCATCCCTCCCAGGTCCAACTTGGGTCCTTTCTCTCCACCACCTCTCTCTAAACATGCCCCCCCCCAGGGCTACATCCTCTCATCCTGGCTTTTCAATGTCTACCTGCCCACTTTGGCTCACCCGATCTCCACCTTCTCTTCAAACTTTTCAGTGTTATGCAGGTGACACTCTGCTCTCTTTCCGGCTTCCCTCAGCCTCCTCTAGTCCCTCGCTCATCCCTGAATGTCTTTCTGCGATTCAGGAGTGGGGCGCCCCTAACAATCTTTGCCTTAATGCCAGTAAGACTGAGATCCAACTCACTGGGACCCCTGCTCCCACTTTCCCCTCTCTGACTCTAATCGGCCTCGTTGGGCACTCTACCCTCGCCTTGCTGTGAGGCAAAAAACCTTGGTGTCATCTTTGACTTCCCTCTCCCCTCCCATCAAAGACCTTACCAAAAAGGCCCAGCTGCACCTCCTCGGAAGCATTCTACCTTTTCTCACTTTCCCCCAGAAGCTCACTGTCTCCAGAGCCCTGGTTCTCTCCAGGCTGGACTACTGCAACAGCCTCTTACTCAAGCTGCCTACCTCTACTCTTCCCCACCTGCAGAAAATGGAGAACAGGACTGCAAGACTTATCCTTAGCCTCAGGTGCTTTTCCAGGCAGAGAGTACAGGGTAGATCTATCTCCTCTATAGATGCCTCCCTCTGGAACAGCCTCCCTGCCCATCTCAGACTTGAGCCGGACCACCTGAAGTTCCGCAAGCAGCTCAAGATCTTCGTTTTCACCTCTGCCTTCTCTCTCCCTCTCATTTGCTAACTTGCTTGTTGCTGCGCCGAACCGTTACTTGGTTACCTCATCTCATTGGGTATCCGGCCCCTCCACGACCAGTCTTCTTTGCACTGCCTCCTGCAGTTGGGGCTGTAAATGTAACCCCTACAGCCCCCTGCCTCCTTGCACTTATCCCTAGCCACGTTGCCCTGATTGCACTTCCCCATTTCCTCTCCCTTGCACTTCGCCCTGTTGCACTTGCACGATCCAAATGACAAGGCCTAGTAGGATCGTTTGTCTTGTCTTCCCTATATCTACCCTCCCTTGTCTTGTGCTGCCTAGAAACAGTGAGCATATGGCCCTTTGGATATCGTGCATGCAATAGATGGCGATGCAGAATAACTCAGCCACTAAATAATCAAACCAACTCAGGAAGATGGCAATGGTTGCTGTTTTATTAACAATTATCTAAAACAGGGAGTTACAACAGACATCAACGGACGTTCGCTCGAGCTCTCAGTACATTTTGCATAGAAACAGCCTTTTATACAAAAGATATGTCAGATGTGACGTCACACTACGTGGCAAATAAGAAAAACCTACGAGAGATTGTGATACATTCAAGGGGAACATCCAAGTATATTTTCTATAAGGGGTGGGATTATGATTGGCCATCTACTGTCGGGTGGACAACTTATGCTTACCTCTGAAAACATGTCATCTTTAACACTAAGTACACAGTACATCATTGGCTCTCAAACTAGAAGGCCCTTCGTTATACAGCCCTCTATAATTGGTTGGCACGGTCGTGCCGTGGCTGGAAAATTTGGTTTACTTAGCACGTATGGTTATACCCAGGTGCCAGAAGGTGGACTTGACTTTACCTCCCCACCCAATTAGGCCAACATCTCTCATGCCTTCTGCCATGAAGATCGTCTTTGAACTTAGCCTTGCAAAGTATTCTGGTCTGTGAGAATATATGGGAATGCGAGTACGCACTATCGTTCCAGAACGCCAGGCTCAACTCTATTTACATACTTGGCTCACGTGACAGGAGACCACGATTTGGTCCATTTTGCAGCATTTCAATGAATACAACTTGGCATGCTTGTTCTTTGCACCTTAACAAGGGATGATTCAGCTCCTCACATTCACTGCCTTCAAGAATAGATAATAGAACCTGGCTGCTTGAGCTTTGATACCAGGCCAGACATCCTCACTGTTCTCTTCTACGATCTCAGCTTATTCGTGCTGCGACCGTTCTCTGCCTTTCCTCTCCATGGGCCATGGCTTACTAAATTCATGACATGGATGTCCAGCTTCTATACAATGGTGGCTCCGCCTGCAGTATATTGACTACGTATAGCCAGCTTCTATGATCACTTAGTCAACTTGGGTTACAGCATCTGTACAGTTATTAAACGGCTTACATTTTCTGCAGCGCTTTGCACACGTGCAATCTTCTTGCATACTAAAGTTTACTCGATTCTAATTTCATCATCAGTTTCTTTAAGATCCATGCAACCCGATAAGATTTTCTCAGTGGATACCTTCTATCAAATATTCGCTGTGGTATGGTTACAACAGCTGGTGTTAAGCATGGTAAAATCTCAGGCTCCCAACATATAGGAGGTATAGGGCCGGATTTCCTGCAGAGGCAAGTAACTGATCCTCTACACTCCCCCCTCTGGTCGAGTCATCGACCATCTCTTTAATGGTCTCCACATCTTGATATTTTCTCTTGAAGAAGTGTTTCTTTGGAGTCCAGATCTTCATCACCCTCCTCAGGGTGCCGGCTTTTTTGACATGTTCATCCACACTCCAAGTCATGTAGTTGCACTGTCCATTCGGATTACAATAGACCCATCGTTGCATGTACTTCTTGCGATTCTTCGGATAGAGGAACTTCGTTCCTTCTGGTGCTACGATGCTGGCCTCTATGTATTTTCTGAAATCTTCATCAGTCAATTCCTTGGGTCAAAAGCCTTATTCGACATCGATCATGATCTTCATTCCTACTGCTTTCTTCGTAATCTTCTTACATTGTGCAATTATTATCCTGATTACACAGAATCCAGACATCACCATGACCAATATTGCACCAAGAAACTTTCCCATCCACTGCGGAATCCATGAGAATATGAAAGCAAACCAACTGTCATCTATAAGGTCCTCTGTTTCGTCTTCCATCTTGTTATGCAGGTTCGTTGGCAATGTTATGGCCTCTGTCAAAGTCCCGTTCTCGTCATGAGAAGGTATGAATGTGCATCATGATGGCCCAATTTTGGCACAAACTCCTCCTTCCATCGCTGTCATCATGTCAAGAACACATCTGTTCTGTAGGATTATCAGTCGTATGGCCATCAGCTCTTCTTTGATAGCATTGAATCCCTTTATGGTGGTGGTGATTGTCTGCAGAAGCTCCATTCTCAGAATTTGCAAACATTTGGCATTGGCCATCGTCTGAATCCCAGGCATGAAGATAGTCGTGAAGATTGAAGCAGTCTTGCTGAACAGCCTATGTTTATAGGGAATGGAGTCATATGCTTCTATTGACTTGGCTGATAAGCAATTCCCTCTTCTGGTCCGATTGAGAAATTGTTACGCTCACCTGGTTCCCAAAGGGCGGCGATCGAACCCGGACAGCAGCGGCCTCCACCAACGTGAAGCGTAGGGCAAAGATGGCTGTCTGGACGGACCCGCCTAGTCTCGTGTGCTTGACTCGTAGGAATATTCTCCTGTAGAAGGAGAAAGGGATTTAGTCCCGTGGATTTGAGTGCAGACCCCTCCCCACTGCTCCCGCTCTCCCTACTGGCCACCTCCGATATTCCCACTTAGTGTCCTCACCTTATGTTTTTAATGGATGAGCTCTCCATCTTGCGTGGCTTGCAGGGGCGCGTAGATACCAGTTACTTCACTGGTTTGGGGTATTGGAGTTCTGGAAGATTATTGACTCCGGAGTTTACCAAGTTTAAAGAGTTCAATATGTCCAATGCTCACTCTTGGTGTTTTTGCGGCAACAAATACTGTCTGGAGGTTGCTGGTGGCGTTCAGGTAAGAGTCTGTATTACCCAACACTATCCAGTAAAGTTGCGTGAGTTTAACTTGTTGTTTTGTCCTTCTTTCATAGATGCGGCGTATTGAAGGATAATGCCTCCGGTGGTAAATCAGGTAAGCCTTGTGGTAAAATGATTGTCTTTGTAGTCTCTCTGGGCTCACCTCGCTATTCCCTTGTCTTTTTCCCCCCAGGTGTTGAGGATTGCCGAAGATAATGATGGAGGCAGCGCCGAGTCGAAGATGCTGTGGACTGGTGAGAATGGAGCGGCACTGCGGCTGCAAAGCGAAGCGTGTCGAAGTATGTCCCTTCAGGCTCGGAATGGTGCAAGATCCTGAATCAGGTAAGGAATCAGATTAATGTCCGTAACCCAACCTCTTCTCCTATTTTCCCCTTTCTTCTAGGAGCTCCGGATGCGTGGTGGGCGTGGCAGAAGACTGGATGCAGGTTCGCAGGCACGGTGAGCGTTACGCTGCAGAATAACGCAAAGCGTGTGTTATAGATCAGGCGTTGTTTAAATAGCCTCAAAAGTAGTCCCAGGTAAGAAGTCCCTAGAACCACACCTGAGTAAAAAAAATAAATAAATAAATTTAAAAAAAAATAGTCCTTGCAGAAAAATAGTCCCATCCAGGTCTCACGTTGGCCTGGATGCATGTGCAGCATGGTCTGCCTGAGGTAAGTGATGACTATGAGTCAGTCCTGGCGCCTTAGGCGCCAGGACTGATTCCTACTAGCAGCCTGGTGCCTGAGGCGCCAGGACTGAACCCAGATAGCCCCTAGCCGGGGCTTCTGAGGTTTTACTAAATGTCTGGATGCCTGCTTCCGGGGCGGATGGGCTTGGTCCAGATGCCCGGGGGTAGGCATCATGACAGAAATTCAAGCACTTTTTTTTCTCAAACGGGCATCTACTTTTGGAAATTCTCCAGTATTCAGGTCACTCTGATGAATCACTAGTGCTGGAACATGAATAAGCTCCAAGGAGCACGCGCCTCCCCAATCCTTGGGCAACTTCATGTAGGCCATAGGCACAAAAGCCCAATATCGATCCATCAAGACGGCTGCCCCTGCTCCCATCCTGGAAACGCTAATTGTAGTTTTGCAGCCTTTGTCATCTCCCACATGATTCTTTCCATTATTGCGGAAGCACAATGTCAAATTCGACCAGATTCATCTTCTACCCATGTCAGTAGTTTGGCATATTTAGCCCACGACTTCAAACATCCATTGTTCACTCCCTGCACCTCTTGTACATACTCTGGTTTCAATAGATGAGCTGCACAGGACATCAGTCCTCCTTTCCCATCCTTTCTTGGACTTCACTTGTCCATAGACTAAGACTTAGTTTGTTCCCAACATCCAGGCGATCCAGCTGTCTTTTAGATCAGGGCACTCCATTCTCTTCATGTCTTCCAAAGACTACCTCTTCCTGTCCTGCTGCAGGATACACAAGCATCTTGCTCTCCCATCCAGGTTCCTTTTCTATCTGTGTGGTCTTGATATAATCATCCTGGAATGGAAACAACCATTTTGATCTCCATCGAAAAGTGGCCCAACTTCCCTGAAATTGTCCTCTGGTCATACATGCTGCAAGATGGAGGCATCTGGCATCATGTTCTGGGACTTCTCTGGAGATTAAAATTTGCACTGTATTCATGGCATGAGAGCGCAGATGTAGCAACTCTCCTTAGATGTTCTCTCTCCCACCTTTCTCATGTGTTACCAAATGTGCAGCATTGTCTAGATGAACAAGTTACTTCTTACCTGGTAACGTTCTTTCGATGGGATGTTCCTCCGACGTATTCCTTATCTATGATATTTGTATCTCCAGCTTGCTGGCCTCGGAATTTTTTTTTCCCCAGTAGAGGGCGCTGTGCGTCGACGTCCGTCGAGTAGGTGTTCCTCAACAGCCACCGTATCAACGCCGACGTCATCATGCCTATAAATGGCCACGCGCAGCGTCCGTTGCTCAGTTCCGTTTTGTAGAGTAAGGTAGTTATTGCATGAATGGTTACTACCCTTGAAGGAGCGTAAGCTGCAACCACAAGGGAAATGTTACTGCGGGGATGGATGGGAGGGGCGATAAGCAATATGTCGGAAGAACATCCCATCGAAAGAACGTTACAAGGTAAGAAGTAACTTGTTCTTCGAAGGGATTGTATCCTCCGACGTATTCCTTATCTATGATAGACTCCCATAGCAGTGGTATGTGATTGGAGGCGGGAGTAAGAGATGCCATATTACTCTGTTCATTCTTAAAGAGTGTAACACAGCTTTGCCAAAACTAGTCTCTTGACTAGAGGAGGAATCCAAGCTATAAAATTTGGTAAAGGTATGTGCGGACGACCATGTGGCAGCCGCACATATGTCTCTAATTGGTACCCCTCTTTGAAGAGCTGAGGAGGCTGCGATACCCCTGGTCGAATGAGCCCTTAGATTTTGAGGGGGCTCTTTCCCTGCCAGTTTGTAGCATTCCAGAATGGCTAAAATAATCCATCTGGAGATGGTTTGTTTGGTTATTGGTAATCCCAACTTACGTCCTGCGTAACCTACAAAGAGTTGGTCTGCTTGTCTAATTTTAGCAAGTCTACTGATATAAAAACTCCAGGCTCGCTTAGGGTCCAGCCTGTGTAGTCTCTCTTCCTCTTTCCCCGGATGGGGAGGAGGATAGAATGAAGGTAAAGTAATCTTCTGAGTAATGTGAAATTCAGAAACTACCTTTGGGAGGAAGTTAGGCTTCACCTGTAGAGCGACTTTGTTCTTGTGAAAAATTGTATGAGGAGGTTTACAAGATAGGGCTTGTATCTCACTAACCCTTCTAGCAGATGTTAATGCTACCAATAAAACAGTTTTGAGGGTGAGAAACTTCAATGAACAAGAGTGGAGTGGTTCAAAAGGAGCACTCTTTAGGAAGTTTAAAACTAGATTTAAGTCCCATAAGGGAACTTGGAATGGTCTTGGAGGGTAAACATTAGTTCGACCTTTTAGGTATTGTATTACCAATGGAATTTTGAAATACAATGGTTCCTCTGCAGTGCGCTTAAAGATCGATAGCGCTGCGAGATAGCCCTTAATAGTGCCAACTTGAAGGCCTGAATTTGCCAAATAAAGTAAGAAGGATAACACCGCAGGTGTACCACATGAAAAGGGTTCGATATTCTTTTCTCTGCACCAGCTGCAAAATGTATTCCAACGGCAGGGTTATGAAGTTTTAGTTGCTGGCCTTCTGGCCGAAAGCAACACCTCCATGACGTCATCTGGAAGGTCCCAATCCTTGTACCTCAACCTTTCATATACCAAGCGTGAAGGTTGAGGGTCTTGATGGCTGGATGGAGAACCTGACCTCCCTTCTGTGAGAGAAGATCCTCTCTGTACGGTAGACGAATTGGAGGGCAGATGGACATGTCCAGAGGGTCCGGGTACCACGTTCTCCTGGCCCAACCCGGGGCAATTAGGATCATGGTCTTCCGAAACCATCTCAATCTCCTGATCATTTGAGGAATGACAGGGACCGTAGGAAACGCGAACAGAAGTGGGAACTCCCAGTCCACTACGAACGCGTCTCCTAGAGCTCCTCTCGGGGGAAATTTCCTTGAGCAAAATCTGTCACACTTCCTGTTGATACTGGTGGCGAACAGATCCACTTGAGGGGTTCCCCAAAGGGCAAAGATCTCTTGAAGGACTTCCTGAGCTATCTCCCACTCATGGGAGACTGTGTTCTGCCTGCTCAGAGTGTCCGCTGTCAAGTTCTTCTCTCTGGCTAGATGAATTGCCGATAGAGAGTTTCCTTCCTGAATTGCCCAAAACCAGAGCTGCATCGCCTCTCTGCACAGTGGCAGTGATCCTACGCCTCCTTTTGTTGAGGTAGTGCATGGCCACTGTATTGTCCATCATTATCAGGACGATTCTCCCCCGTACAGACGGCAGAAAAGCCTTCAGTGCCAGTCTGATGGCTCT
This sequence comes from Ambystoma mexicanum, assembly GCF_040938575.1. NCBI lineage: Eukaryota > Metazoa > Chordata > Amphibia > Caudata > Ambystomatidae > Ambystoma > Ambystoma mexicanum. Next base: position 117,095,179 of record NC_090924.1, on the reverse strand, counting down.
CAACTCCAACAGGTTGATGTGTGGTCTGGACTCCGATGGAGACCAACTACCGCTGATGGTCAGGTCGTTGGCATGGGCTCCCCACCCCGTGAGTGAGGCGTCTGTGACTACTGTTATCTACGGCCATGGTTGCCAAAACAGTTCTCCTTTCAAGATGTTCTCTGGAGAGGCCCGCCATTGAAGGTCGTGTGCTACCTTGTCCGGAATCCGGAGGAGATCTGTCATCCTCCCTGAGAATTGTGACCACTGAGTCCTCAGTGGCCACTGAAGGGATCTCATTCTCTGGCGAGCCTCTGGCACAAGGGATATGCAGGATGCCATGAGGCCTAGCAACCTCAAAAAGTGATAGGCTGGAGACGTTGGGCATTTTGAAACCTGGTGACCATCTGCAGAATATCTTGAGCCCTCACCTCTGGTGGCTAGGCTTTTCCCCAGGGACGTGTCCAGGACTGCTCCAATGAACTGGAGTCTCTGTGATGGTATCATCTGTGACTTCTTTAAATTGAGGGAGAAGCCCAGCTTGTGAAGGAAGTGGCAGACATAATCTAGTTGGATCCGAGCTTGTTCCGAAGAAGCTGCTCTGATCAACCAATCGTCCAGGTAGGGATAGACGTGAATCCCTTCCCTCCTTAGACTTGCAGCCACAACCGACATTAGCTTGGTGAAGACCCTCGGGGCGGAGGTCAGCCCAAATGGCAGAACTCGAAATTGATAATGAGAGTTGCCAATTGAGAACCTCAGGTACTTCCTGTGCTTGGGATGGATTGGCACATGGAAATAAGCATCCTGAAGGTCCAGAGATACCAACCAGTCCTGAAGCTGGAGGGCCTGAAGGATCTGAGGGAGAGTTACCATCTTGAACTTGTCCTTACTGAGGAACTTGTTCAATTCTCGTAAGTCCAGGATGGGTCTCAGTCCTCCGTCTTTCTTTGGTATGAGAAAGTAGGGGGGGGGGGGGTGGGGGATTAGTACCAGCCCTTGTTCCTGTCCGCTAGTTACCGGGTTCTATGGCACCTTTCTCTAGCAGGTCTACAATTTCCTGCAAGAGGAGCAGATCCGGCACTTTCAGCGAGCTGTTCCCCGGTGGATGGCTCTGAGGGATGCATAGAAAAGGCAGGCAGTAACCTTGGGCAACTGTCTCCAATGCCCAAGCATCTGATGTAATAGCCTGCCATTCCGTCAGATGGTGAGTTAACCTGCCCCCTACAGGTGTCTTGTGATTGGAGACCTCAAAGTGGTATGGGAGCGGCTGATGCAGTTGCCGAAGGTAAAGCGGCTCCTGCTGATGCGGCTTTCTTTCTTTTACCCCGTCCACCACGGGTAAATTTTCCTTGGCCTCTTTGTGCCGGCCGTCCTCTGCCTCTTCCATATGAGGAATAATAGCGAAAGGACCTTCCTCTCCAAGAGGATGCTGAGGGACGAAAATTGGCGGATTGCAGCTCCTAGTGACTTGGCTGCTGCTTTAGATGTTTGCAGTTTTTCCAAACTGTCATCCGCCTTTTTACCAAACAGGGAAGAGCCGTCAAAGGGCACATTTAAAAGTCTGGCCTGTACGTCAGAAGCAAAGCCGGACTTTCTCAACCACGCATGCCTGCGGATTGTGGTACTTGCCGCCATGGCCCTGCTGATACTGTCAGCAGAATCAATGCCAGTTTGAAGGGACTCACACATTGCATCTTTACCATCTCTGATGATATTTAAAAATGCGTCCCTTTCTTCTCCTTCCTGGAGGCAGTCAGCCGCTGATGAAGCACACTCCCAAAGAGGGTGGCTGAACCTAGCGAGCCTACAAGTCGCATTAATAGATTTTAAAGCCATGCTACAGGCCGAGAAGACTTTCTTAGCCATGGAATCATATTTTTTATCATCCCTATCCTGTGGAGCAGTGGGGTATGCAGATGTACTGCCTGATGAAGTTGCAGCCTGGACCACGAGACTCTCTGGAGTAGGGTGTTTAGATAGGTATTCAGGGTCATAAGCAGATACCCTATATTTCGCTGACAACTTCAGGAGTTTCCCAGTTAGTTAAAATCTTTCTTTGTAAAGCAGAATGAAAGGGAACCACAGGATCCTCCTGTGGACCTTTATCCAGAATATCTGTGAGGTCATCCTGTTGAAAAACAGGTGAAGGCGCAGACCACCCCATGAACTCCATAATTCTTGACATTAGGGTTCTATAAGGGGTTTCAGCATGTTCCCCTGGGTCTGGTATGACAAATTCCACTTCTGGGGAAGTGTCTAGGCCACTTGCTTCCTGTAATGCATCCTGAAGGTCTTTCAACCTTCTTTCCTCAGAGGCAAAAGTCTCTGGTTCAGGTGATGTGGTCCTCTCCAGCCCAAAAGGCCTTTCTTGATCAGAATCTTCCCTTTCTTCATAAATTGAAGTTAAGGGGGGATGCTCTGGCCTGTGAAATGGTATAAAACCCATCTCTAAAGCAGAGGGAGCCATCATCAGTGGCCTTGAAAAGGTCGATGTCGTCGACGCCGATGTAAAAATCCTCGAAGGCGCCGACAAAAGCGTCAAGAAAACTGGAAGAGGCCTCGAAGAACTCGAGAGGATTGGAATCCTACTCGAGGATGTCGACGGCGTTCTCGACGTCGTGTCGGAGGCTCTCAGTGTAACCGTTGGCTGTGGAGTAGCCGTGAGTTTTTCTTTTATCGGCGTCGACTCGATCGACGGATGCGTCGAAGAACCCTTTGATAACGGCGTCGATCTATGCTTCGAAGGGGCTTTCGACGATGGCGTTGAAGATGCTTTACTTCCCGATGGCTCATGGCGCTTTCGGGTCGACTCTTTCGCCGGGTGCTTCGACTAGCGGCGTTTAGATTTTTTGGACTTTTCACCCGGGGCATCACCCTCAGCTGACTTCGAGGGGGTCGAGGCCGCTTTCTCGAAGACGCTTAGCATCTTTTTTCTGAATTCCTCCCACTCAGCCTGAGAGCTGTATTTTGTGGGGCAATTTACTCTTTCAGGGGAACTAGAAGACGACGACAAAGGAGATCTTGTACGTCTCTTTTTCGAGTGTCTAGACCTCGACGAGTGGTGGGAGCCACTTCGAGACCTAGACCGAGAATGCTTTCGATGGTGAGGAGACGAATGTCTCGACCCCACCGCGGAAACTTTCGAGGAAGTTAAAACTGACATACCTCTCTCGAGCTTCCCCTTACGCTCCTTCAAGGCTTTCGCCGTCATGGATAGGCAAATCCTCACACTCCGAACACTGGTGTTCGATTCCCAGGCACCACAAACAGATCCTGTGAGGATCCGTCAACGACATTTTCTTCCCACAGTCTCTGCATTTTTTGAAACCGGACCGAGGAGTCGTCGGGTCGGAGGAGGAAGCCATCGAGTACGAGTCGGTTTTCTCGAGGAAATATGAATATATTTCGACTGACGAACTGAGCAACGGTATTCCGAGGCACACGAAGCGCAGAAAAACAGAACTGAGCAACGGACGCTGCACGTGGCCATTTATAGGCATGATGACGTCGGCGTCGATACGGTGGCTGTCGAGGAACACCTACTCGACGGACGTCGACGCACAGCGCCCTTTACTGGGAAAAATGTTTTTCCGAGGCCAGCAAGCTGGAGATACAAATATCATAGATAAGGAATACGTCGGAGGACAAAACCCCTTCGAAAGGTATTTATCCCTTCATTATCTAGATAGGCATTTATCCCCTCATTTTCTTTTGCTGCATTTCTCTTCTGTCTCCCAAATTCAAAGGTTGTGTAATAATCATGAAGTAAGTTAAAATCAGTTTTCACAGTGGGGAGAACCATTGATATTGATATTTTATTTCTATCGCGCTCGTACACAAGTGTTTCAGAGCGCAACAAGGCAAGGGAGGGGAAACAAAACAGCGATCTTACTAGGCCCAGTGACATTGAGAATATGCAAGTGTATGGGAGAGGTGGAGGGGAAAAGTGCACGGAAGGGGGGAGAAGTGGAAAGTGCGAAGCAGAGGAGAAACAGATAAATAACAAATAAATAATAAAGGCAAAAAACTGTTTTAGTGCAGCCAGCAATTTGCAAGTGCTAGGTTTAAGGCAGCAGACATGGTAGGTCTGATAAGTGCAGGAAGAAAAGAGGGGGGGCTGTATGGGTACAGATACAGACCCCAGTGCAGGGGGTGGGCTGGAGGCACTGTGGGAGGGTAGCAGGGTGAGCATCTACCTGGGCCCGGAGGACAGAGGGTGGCCAAGTGCACGGTGCAAAGAGAGCAGATCAGCAGGGGGGAGGGGGAGCAAAGGCAGAAGAAAAGAGGAAGGTCTTGAGGTGCTTTCGAAACCGGAGATGGTTCTCCTCAAGTTTTAGAGAGGCAGAGAGGCAGGGAGGCTGTTCCAGAGGGAGGCCACAGCCGAAGACAGATCTACCCCAGCTCGTTTCTATGAAAAGCGACTGACCCTGAGGGAGTTGGAGGTAGAGGAGCGAAGAGCTCGAGAGGGGAGGTATTTGCGGAGGGATAGCTGAAGGTATTTTGGACCCAGGCCCCAGAAAGCCTTGTGGACAACGCAGAGGGTTTTGAATTTAATCCTTGCATCCACTGAGAGCCAATGGAGAGATTTCAGAGCTGGAGAGATATGATCCGAGGGCTTGAGGCCAAGGACAAGTCTTGCAGTCCTGTTCTGGATTAGTGCCACAGGGCAGAGAGTAGAGGCAGATAGATTTAGGAAGAGGCTGTTACACTAGTCCAAGCTAGAGAGAACCAGAGCTTGGGATATCATGAGCTTCTGGGGGAAGGAGAGGAAAGGCAGAGTACCTCTGAGGAGGTGCAGTCGGAAATTTGACTTTTTAGAGACCTCAGAGATGTGGCCGGAGAAGCATAGGGTGGAGTCAAAGATGACCCCAAGGTTCTTAGCCTCGCAGGTGGGGGTAGGAGGAGGGCCAAGGGAGGCCAGCCAGAGAGTGAGGGGAAAGGATGGTGAAGGTGTGCCGATGAGGAGGATCTCCGTCTTGCTGGCATTCAGACAAAGATCATTGGCGGCACACCAATCTTGAATGGCAGTTAGCTGATGAGAGGGAGAGACGGTGGCAGAGAGCAGCCTGAAAATGAGGAGTGTCATTAGCGTAGCACTGGAAATTTGAGCAGAAAGTGGCAATGCAGTGGGCAAGAGTTGCCAGATATTGGTTGAAAAGCCAGGGCGAGAGGTTAGATCCCTGGGGAACACCACAGGTAGAGAGGAAAATAGATGAAAAGGAAGGACCCAAGTTGGACTTGGGAGGGTCGATCTGAGAGGAAAGGGGTCAGCCAGGCCAGAGCCTGATCAGTGATACCCAGTTTTCACAGACGGTTGAGCAGGATTGTATGGTTGACCGTGTCGAAGCCAGATCGAGGAGGAGGACGACAAAGGGAATGTTAGAGTCAAGGTTGGAGAGCAGATCTTCACGGATGTTCAGGAGAGCAGTTTCCGTGCTTTTTGGCAGCTCTGAAGCCAGACTGGTCGTCATGGAGACAGCCAACAGAATTGGAATGAAAGTTAAGCTGAGAGAGGGCCAACTTTTCCAGGAGTTTGCCAAGAAAGGGAGTAATGGAAATTGGGCAATAGTTCGCTGGAGAAGAAGGATCAGCTGTGGATTTGAGAAGACGGCGCACAAAGGAGTGCTTCAGGGGGGAGGGAGAAGGATCCCAAGGCAAAGGAGCGGTTGCAAAAATCAGCAAGGGTCATATCAAATCACCATAGGGTCCTCTGTCTCAGGGGATGTGCTAACTGAACAAGGAGGAACAGAAAGACAACAAGAGTAATCATACAGGAAAATATTATACACAAACATTGGCATCCACATTTCACGCCATCCTGGTATTTGTTGCACTTTTTCAATCTCTAGAACTGTCAGCTTCTAAATTGCTCATCTTTAATACAATCATCAAATTTCTTTAAGCCTGCAACTGTAAAACCTGCTCAATTATTGCAATTAGGAGCCTTATCACTTGTCCATTTTTAGGATCATGTAAAAAAAAAGTATGAATATCAACGTTTTTTCTGACAAGAGCAGGATAAGCTTGAAGTATAAACACAGACAGCAAGCACAAGCCGATGGACATCACTTTCAGTAAGTACCATATGGTTAACTGCTTATAACAGATATGCACCACAAAATGAATCTTGATACTGATCTTGTTTCCAATTTCTGATCAATAACTGACGTTTAGGCATAACTTTGATACTTCAATGTGTACCTCTAACGTTCATTTCCAAGCCACTGAAACTCGCTCAAGTCCTTGCACTCCTGCTAAAATATCTATAAAGGAGTGTCCCTTTGAATCTCATTTCAAATGCAAAATCTGCATCATCCACTGGATGTTGATTTATCCCCCTTCTAAGTCATCGATCGAGTCTGCGCACGCTGATATTCTTCTTTTTGTCTTGCTTCTGGATCAACGATGGAAGGGTGGGTCTCTCCTTTGTAGGCCTTTACATCCCCTAAGTGAAGCCAAGCTCATCTTCCTTGGACCTTTACAGCTGAAGGGATAATAGTCTCAACGCAAAAGGCACCATTAAAACATGGCTCATGACACTTCCTAGTAAAGTCATTAATCAATAGTAGGTCGCCAACATATAACTTGGGTGCCGATAAAAGTTCAGTTGGGTTGGTTGTTGAATTGTCTTCTTCTGTGTTCTGAGACCGACCGCCCTGGCGCTTGACTTGATCTGAAATGAGAGTAAGGCTAGAGGTCATACATGTCAAATAATCATGTAATTCATCACCTAAAGTCTTAGCTACACTCTGGGCATCACTTCTACTTCTAGTTGGAGGTCTAAGGGGAATTCTCGTTTGCGAGCCGGTCACTAGTTCGTGAGGGGGGAGGTGATGGTCTGATCCCAAAGGGCATACAAGGCTAAAAGGTAGACAATATAGCCATGCCTTCTATAAAGTCATTTTAATCTTGGCAATCGTTTCTTCAAGGAGGCCATTAAATCCCTCACATATCCAGTTTGCTTGCGGGTGAAAAGCGGAAGAAAACACATGTTTAACGGAAGCCCCATCTGTTCAAATGGCTCATTAACAAAATGTGGCCCATTATCTGATCTCGGCACATCACACACCCCCTCATCTCAGAAAGACTTTGCGCACTAAAATGTTTGCTGCACAAGTGGCATCGGGGTGTCTGGATCCACCTGGAAAAGGGACACACCACTACTAATAGATACCTGTATCCATTACACACCTGCAGCACATCAACATAGTCAATATGTAAATGGTGAAACGGACCATTCGGTCAAGTATTACCACTCTAATTGTCCTCAGTGTATGCCCAGCAGTAAACTTGAGTTTACCATAAATTGTGCAACGTGCTCCAACAAATTTCGGAATGAACCAGTATTCCACAATCGTAGCAGCAAGACTCTTCCTAGTTACATGCACGGGATAGTGCAGCTTTTCCAGCACAACCTTCAATAACGCTACTGGCATCACCAGCTTTCCAGTGCCATCTTGTCAAAATGCTTCTGTGGGGGATAAAGAACACCCCTTTCGCTCCACAATTCCTACTCTTCCTGCAGTGCATTCCCTTGAATTTCCCTTAGTTGGGTTATCGACAATTTATGAAACCCTTCTTACACCAACATGGTTGCAACTACTTTTTCTTTAATATTCTCAGTATCAAAACTTATTATCTGAGGAATATGCAACCCTTTTGGCTTCTTCGTCTGCGGCTTCGTTCCCGCAAGAGATGAAATCTGTTTGCTTTATGTGCGCTGCGCGTTTAACGACCACTGTGGCTACTGGGAGTTGTAACGCCTTGATAAGCTTGTCCAATAAGGATGTGTGCTGCACTGGAGTACCATGCGCACGGAGGTAGCACCTCCTTTTCCAACATGTTAACCCTGCATGTATAGTTGACATCACTTAGGCAGAGTCACTGTACACCGTCACTTCATGCCCTTCGTGTTTTTGGAGCGACAATAAGCGCTACTAACTCTGCTGCTTGCGCTGAAAAGGGAGACCATAGACTTGCACTTGCTACAACTTCAAATTCTCTATTTAACCAGTGTCTCACAACTGCAGTGCCCGAATGCCTTTCCCCACTAGTCTGATGAATTTTCAAAGAACCATCAAGAAAATTTTCCCCTCCTGCTAAAGCGTTTTCATTGACACTGGGTATATCATAAAATTCAACATAATTAGCACAGTCCTGCACATGATCGTCTTCTTCCATTGGCTCAGCTTTAAACGTGGCAGGATTCAATATTTTACATCTTACAATTTTAATCGTCGGGTTTGAAATCATTACCTCATAAGCCGAAGCTCTTTGAGATGTTAATGTGCCTTTGGGTTTCTCTAAAATGGCAAACAGAGCATGCTCCATGAACAGTCAGAGAGGCCCATATGTCATGCCGTTTGTAAGGAGATTCCCTTGGCGTCTCAGAAGCCAATGGCAACTCCGCCGCCATTAATTGTTCCACCTTTTTTTTCCCCATTTCCTGTTGCTACGCTGTAGTCTTTTTCCGGCCTCTTCCTGGTTTCGCTTTTAACCACGCCTCCTTGTTTTGCTCGGCGCGTTGCAAATGTAGCTTTCACGCTCCGTGTCGCTTGTGTGCTCGCTTCCGGCTTGCTGCCTTGCCGATCTCATCCCGGTACTCTCCCCTTTCTGCCTTTTTCTTTGCCTATCTCTTTCCGGTGTCCTTTCCCTCCTTGGTTCTTGGCTGTTCCTTATTTCTCGTCTTAGCGTTACGTTATTTTTTTCCCTTGCCTTATCAGCTATTCTCCGCCCTTCCCGTTCCCACTCTCCTCGTCCTGCCTCTTTTCCCGGCTCTCGGCCCTCCTTCTGTGCTTACCTTCTTCTGAGCTTACCTGTTTCTTTTCCCATCCTTTTCGGGTCCATTTATCCTTCCTCCGTTTTCTCTTCTTACTTCCTGCTTCTTCTCCCTCCTTTCGGTCTACGCTACCATTCTTCCTCTTCCCGGTCGGCCGCCGCTTACCCGGCATTCCATTCTTACCGCTTTTCCCTTGCCCAGCTCAGCATTCACGTGATCCTCAGCGGTCTCTGCGATCCTCTGCAACCCGGAACATCCTCTCCTTCGGATACCTGGAAAAGAACCTTGTCTGGCTATCCTTACACCGCAACAAGATCGAAACACATGAGGTTTTTTTCAGCATACGCTTTTTTGCTCTTTTACGGCTTCAGCGGAAAAGGGAGTCCCTTGTTTCCCTGGTGTTACGAGGGGGAACAGGGTGGCTTCTAACCGCGGAAGACCATATCTCTTCTCAAAAAAGAAGTCTACAAGAAAAAAGGGGCGAAGACGCGAGGAGTCCACAGAAGAATCAGGTGAGGAGGAGTGGGTTCTGGATAAAGACAGTTCTGGTTCCAACGAATTGAGTGATCAGCCTAGCATTCATGATAGATTGCAACGCCCAAATGATCCTACAATGGCTACAGCTGAACAGATACAGGAGTTGCCAACTCCTGTACACAATCTCACACAGGAACTACAAACGGTCAAGGCGGAGAACGCGGTTCTAAAACAACGTATTGACAACCAAGAAAGAGCACGTGCAGAATGACCCCCTATGCCTTTGGCATCGGATAAATACGATGGCTCTCCACATAAGTTCAAAGAATTCATGGAGGCAAGTATTATACATTTTACTTTCAGACCCCAGACATATGCCTCCGATAATGCCCGCATAGGGTTTCTCATCTCCAACCTTACTGGAAATGCACTGGCATGGGCCACCCCACTAGTTACCAGTGCTAGCCCACTGCTGCAAGACTATAGTGGGTTTACTGCACTATTTAAAGAAGCCTATGAGAGACAAGAAACTGCCTAAAAAAGCCAGCGAGCAGTTGCTTGACATCAGTCAGGGTAACTCGGATTTGCTATCCTACATTTCCCATTTTAAGAGGGTCGCCGCTGATACCGGGAGGCAAGAGGCGGCTCAATACACCATTTTCCGTCGTGGTCTCAGAAGAATTGAAAGACAAATTGGCACGCATGCCCAGACCTGCAACTTTGTCGGAATTGTGGTCTACCGTTCTCCAATTGGATTTCTGCCTTTCCGAGAGACGTTCTGAAAACCGAAGAGGTCGAATCACACCTATTTCCTCCGAGCCTTGTCTACCCACTGCCTCCTCTGCCCATCAAACCAAGGATGAACCCATGCAGATAGGTACCACCCGCGGGACCCTTCCGTCTGATGAACGAAAGAAGAAAGGACAATAATCTGTCTGTATTGTGGTTCTAACCAGCACCTGTTATGTGACTGTCCAGAAGTACCTCCACGACGGTCGGGAAACGCCCCACCTCAGAACTAGTGGGGACAAGTTACCGAGGGGGATTTCCTGGTCCCTACGTTTCTATGTCAATAACATCCATCTCATCCACAGAGGACACTCGTCTCATGGTTCTGGCAGTCCAGCTTACCCTTCATCAAAGGACTCATGATGTCCTGGCTTTACTGGACTGTGGTGCAGCAGGATGTTTCGTGGACACCATGTGGGCTAATAAATCTGGTATTGAACGACTAGAGAAGGATGAAGACCAGAAGGTGGAAGGAGTTGATGGCAAGCCCTTAAGTTCTGGTCTGATCACCCATGCCACCCCGCCCATGACTATGAGGTTGTTACAACATACAGAGACAATCCAGTTTGATCTAATAAGAGCTGCCCACTTCCCAGTTATACTAGGGGTATCATGGCTACGCAAACACAACCCTACCATAAACTGGAAAACCAATCAGATGTCTTTTTCTTCTGATTTCTGTTTGAGGAAATGTCTTCCGGAAACCAGCTACGCTACTGTTCAAGCCATCACTGAATCCTCTCCAGCATCTGATACCTTGGGAATTCATACCATTCCCATCGACCTGGCTCAGTTTAGTGAAGTTTTCCAAGACCAAGAAGTCCAAGAATAACCTCCACACAGACCTGAGGAATGCGCCATTGATCTGGTCCCAGAGGCCCTAGTATCGTTTGGGCGAATGTTCTCCCTTTCTCTTAAGGAAAAAGAAGTCGTCAAGAAATACCTTGACTCCAATCTACAAAAAGGACTCATTCAACCTTCACGTTCTCCTTCTAGGGAATCCTTGTTTTTTGTGCCCAAAAAAGATACAATGGAACTAAGACCCTGCATCGACTACCGAGGTCTGAACAGCATCACCATCAGAGATCGGTACCCGATGCCATTGATTAAGGATATATTAGAAGCCGTACAAGGGGCCACTGTTTTCTCCAAGATCGACCTTCGAAGAGCCTACCATTTGCTACGCATCCGTTCTGGAGATGAATGGAAGACTGCCTTTAGGACCCCCTTCAGCCACTACGAGTATAGGGTGATGCCGTTCACCCTGGTAAACGCTCCATCAGTTTTCCAGCGATTTATGGACCGTACTTTTTCTGACTTGTTGTATAACTGTACTATCATCTACTTGGACGATATTCTAGTGTTCTAAAAATCCCCGGAATTACATGCACAACATCTTCATCAGGTTGTCCAAAGACTTAAAGATGCCCATCTAAAGGCTAATCCAGACAAGTGTGTTTTCCAGGTAACAAAGGTTCCTTATCTTGGGTTTATCTTGTCAGCCGAGGGAATTCAGATGGACCCTCGGAAGGTAGAGGCCATCTTGCAGTGGCCAAGTCCGACTTCGGTAAAGGAAGTCCAAAGATTCCTCAGGCTAGCCAATTTTTATCGCAAATTCATTTCTGATTTCTCCTACAAGGTATTGCCCATTACCTGTTTGTTAAAGAAATCTTCTCCCTTTCTTTGGTTCAATGAAGCAGAGGACGCTTTTCACCAACTTAAAACTGCCTTTTGTTCTGCCCCAGTGCTACGTCAACCAGATCAAGATCTCCCATTTATAGTAGAGACTGATGCTTCATCTGCAGCTTTGGGAGCAGCATTGCTACAAGAACATGACGGGTTGAATATCCTGTAGCCTATGTATCTAAAACTCTAACACCTAGCCAACGGAACTATTCCGTGATAGAGAAGGAGCTGCTCGCGATGAAAGTAGCATGTGAAGAGTGGCGACATCTCTTACAAGGGGCTGCTTTTCCCTTTGAACTGCGCACGGACCACAAAAATCTAAAGGTCATACAAAATATGGAGTGTATTAATTCACCATAAGCCCGATGGGCCCATTTTTTTCCCCAGTACAACTTTGTGCTTACTTACTTACCTGGAACCCAAAACTTGCTTGCTTATGCATTATCCAGAAGACCCTCTCCAGAATGTCTGTCCGAACATCTAAACCTCATGTTGCCTCAGAAGAAGGTGATATGTACGGTAAATACTTTTCTAGAAGGGGTACGCAAAGCCACAGCCAACTTAGACAAACCCCCTTCTGTTAAGGCTTCAGAAGACCTCATCCTCCAGGATGGCGTATATCTTTGCAAAGGACGTCCATTTCTTCCAGACTCCACCTCCCGTCTACAGGTCTTGAAATGGTGTCACGATGACCAAGTAGCAGGACATCAAGGTATTAAGAACACTCTGGATTTACTCAGACGTCATTTTTGGTGGTCCGGAATGGAAAAGATAGATGAGTATGTGTCGACCTGTCCCATCTGCTCCAGATCACAATACAGCACTCAGAAACCGGTTGGATATCTACAACTAGAAGAACCACCTAGGAGACCATGGAGAGTAATCTCCACCGATTTTGTAGTTGACTTGCCTCCTTCGGACGGTTGCTCCTGCATCATGGTAACCGTGGACAGTTTTTCCAAAATGGCACATTTTACCCCCTAGGCAGGACTGCCAACAGCAGCAGAGAGGTCTTCTGTTTTTGCCAAGGAAATATTCCGGTTACATGGAATTCCAGACAAGATCATTTCTGACAGAGGTTCACAGTATACATCCCGTTTCTGGAAAGAGCTCTGTAAGAGGCTCGGAATTGCAAGAGCTATGTCCTCAGGGTTCCATCCGCAGACGAATGGTCAGACAGAACGGATAAACGCCTTACTGGAACAGTATCTTCATTGCTTTACCAATTCTCAACAAGACAATTGGGTGGCCCTGCTACCAACAGCCGACTTTGCTTACAACAACTCCACTCATAGTGCCACCAAAGTAAGTCCTTTCTTTTGTACTTATGGCTTTCATCCCCGTTTCTTACCAATCAGAACCTTTCCTCCTGGGGATATACCTTCTGTCGACGCTTTGCTTGCCAGTATTTCTGAGGCACATAAGACTGCTTATGCTAATCTGCAAGCCAGCAAGATCCGGTATAGTTCTTTCAGCAATCCACGGTGCCTTCCTTCTCCCCAATGGCAAAAGGGCACCCAAGTCTGGTTATCTACGAAGTACCTCCCTCGCTGGTTGCATCCTTCCAAACTTACTCCACACTATCTGGGTCCTTATACCATCTTGGAAATGGATAAACCCAGTGGCCTATCGATTTCTGTTGCCCGACTACATGAAGCGAATACATCCGGTCTTTCATTCCTCCCTTTTGAAAGAATATCAGGAAGACACCTACAAGCGAAGAATACCGAAAGATCAGAAACCCAAAGACTTACCACCTGATGAATATGAAGTAGCAGCCATCAGAGACTCCAGATATAAGGGAGGCAGACTGGAATATCTCATACATTGGAAAGGTTACCCGCATTCGGATGATACTTGGGAACCTGTTTCTCATGTCCATTCCCCTCGTCTGGTGCGGATATTTCATAGACTTCACCCTGGCAAGCCGGGGGGGGGAGGTGGGGGGTGTCCCATGGAAGGGGGCATACTGTCATGCCTTTTGTAAGGAGATTCCCTTGGCGTCTAAGAAGCCAATGGCAACTCTGCCGCCATTAATTGTTCCACCTTTTTTTTTCCATTTCCTGTTGCTACGCTCTAGTCTTTTTCCGGCCTCTTCCTGGTTTCGCTTTTAACCACGCCTCCTTGTTTTGCTCGGCGCGTTGCAACTGTAGCTTTCACGCTCCGTGTCGCTTGTCTGCTCGCTTCCAGCATGCCTGCTTGCTGCCTTGCCGGACTCATCCCCGTACTCTCCCCTTTTCGCCTTTTTCTTTGCCTATATCTTTCCGGTGTCCTTTCCCTCCTTGGTTCTTGGCTGTTCCTTATTTCACGTCTTAGCGTTCCGTTATTTTTTTCCCTTGCCTTATCAGCTATTCTCCGCCCTTCCCATTCCCACTCTCCTCGTCCTGCCTCTTTTTCCGGCTCTCGGCCCTCCTTCTGTGCTTACCTGTTTCTTTTCCCATCCTTTTCGAGTCCATTTATCCTTCCTCCGTTTTCTCTTACTTCCTGCTTCTTCTCCCTCCTTTCCTTTCGTTCTACGCTACCATTCTTCCTCTTCCCGGTCTGCCGCCGCTTACCCGGCATTCCATTCTTACCGCTTTCCCCTTGCCCAGCTCAGCATTCACGTGATCCTCAGCGGTCTCTGCGATCCTCTGCAACCCAGAACATCCTCTCCTTCGGATACCTGGAAAAGAACCTTGTCTGGCTATCCTTACACCGCAACAAGATCGAAACACATAAGAGGTTTTTTTCAGCATACGCTTTTTTCCTCTCTTACGGCTTCTGCGGAAAGGGAGTCCCTTGTTTCCCTGGTGTTACGAGGGGGGAACAGGGTGGCTTCTAACTGCGGAAGACCATATCTCTTCTCAAAAAAGAAGTCTACAAGAAAAAAGGGGCAAAGACGCGAGGAGTCCACAGAAGAATCAGGTGAGGAGGAGTGGGTTCTGGATAAAGACAGTTCTGGTTCCAACGAATTGAGTGATCAGCCTAGCATTCATGATACCCTAACAATACTTGTAGACTTCTCAAATGCAAACGCAGCGGCTGCCAAAGACTGTTCACAAGGCAAGTGTCATTTCATAACTGGATCTAAAAATCCCACTATAATACACTAAAGGCTTATATCCCAATGTAGTTCTATGTGTAAACACTGCTGTCATGACTCATTTGTGTGCGAGAACAAATAAAATTCCTCAGCATAATTGGAAATTCCTAAAACAGGGACTGTACAAATAGATTTCTTCAACTCATCAAACCCTTCCACCATTTCTTCAGTCCATTCTATTTTCACTTTATCCACATGTGCTTTCTTTAAAGCTTTCAGAAGTGGTCTTGTATATGTGCTAGAATCAAACACCCAGGCTCTAACATAGTTACACAACCCCAAGAACCTTTGCATTTGTTTCAGTGTTTGGCTTTGGCTTTTCCATAATCGCCTCAGCTCTTTCAGCTGTTACTTTCTTTCCTTCATGCAAAATCAATTGACCCATGTATAACGTCTCTGCTTGACAATATTGCAATTTCTCCTCGTCTACCTTACATCTCATATCTACTAGGATAGTCATCAACTGAATAGAATCTTGTCTGCACCCTTCTTCCGTGGTGCTACAAACTTAAATGTAATCTACGTATTGTATCACTGCTCTCTTATGATCAATATTGCCTAAATCCATTTGTAGGACTCGATGGGGACTCACAGTACCCCTGGGGCAAACGAGTATGTTTCAGTCGAGTTTGGTGTAACGTAAAGGAAGTCGAGGCTTGTGAGTCTTTGTGCAACGGGAATCGAGAAAAACACATTTTTCAAATAGATCCCGTGAAATATCGAGCTCCCACCGGGATACTGCATATTATCATCGGCGGATTAGGAACTAAAGGAAACTCTGCATCTACAATCTAGTTAATCGGTCTCATATCTTGTATAAAGCTCCACAACCCTCCTTTAGATACACCGCAATATTACACAACGATTTCAATGATACGGTCAGTGTAGAAAAATGGATACCTCTACTTTGAGACCACAAACGTATTTTGGTGGCCGTGGGCCAACCGTCTCATGCACAATATGACAGAACATAGGTTTTAGAGTTTGCCAATGAACGGCCATTTTGATGCAACAAGAATCGCCATTTTGTTTTCTAACCATTGCTCATTGCTTTCTGTCCTATTGCTTCGCAGTATATTTTCCGCTTACACTGCTCAACTGTAAAGCATTGTCTGTATGTAAAAAGGACAAGGCCGGGAGGATAACAAGAGTTAGTTGAAACACAAACGTAGGCAGCGCCAGGAAGAATGCCCGGCTCCCTCCCGAATGTAGCCTTGAAGCAGAGCTGCAGGGCATTAATCATTTCGCAGCTGCCAGCCAGTCTCGTTATATGGTAGAATATGTTAGAATAATACAGCTAAAGGCTTGAATTATGCTCTTCTTATGGCCCCCCCCTTTGCTGAGCCCGCTAGAGCGTGTCGGCTCCCAGGGCACGAATAGCACCTAATAGATAGCAAGGTCCGGAATGCAACTCTTACCCCCCATATGTAGCTTGCTTCCAAGAACAGAAGCGCTGTGTTCGATTCAACAACTGAAAGATGCCTTCGCACTCACAAATTGCAAATTGTTACTAGAATAGATGTTTGAAGGTGTCTCAGTTATCGGAGATGTCCATCATCACACCAAGTTCAAAGAAACCCAATAAAAGGGGGGTGTTAAACATGTCATAGCTGATTGTTTGATATGCATTTTGTATATATCTAACTGATGTACGTAATTCACTCTTGCGTCCCTCGAGGTCTAGAGATACACGTCGCGGGGCGCGAGACCGAGTTGGCCAACTGAGACTTTTGCTTTGCAATAAACCCTAGCTTTGGGAATACAACCTCGTGTCTGGCGTATCTATCGTGTGTGGTGACTCGCCTAGTTTCCATAGATGTCAGGGTCCCCTTTCAAGATGGCGCCCGAATAGGTACCCTCCCCCACTTGTTCCATCGCAGAATGTTGTAATTGAGTACGGCGGAGAACGGCGAGGACGGGACGATCGAGCCGGGATCAAGAGGTGTTTGGGGCGCCCTGTAAAAGTGATGGGACTCCTTTGCAGACCTGCACACATCTGATCCCTGATCGACATGCCTGGCTAGAGAACAAGGAGGCGAGGGTCCAGAAACGAGGTGGAAGCCAAGAAACGCAGACACAACGTCCTTTGGACCATCAGTATACAGACGTCTTGATTTATCAGGTGAGTCATTCCCCGATTCAAAGTAATCCTGATATTGGTTGAGAGTTGACTTTGCAAAATCAAACGCCCTAGGTAAGGTTGATTAACCAGGGGGAAGGTTGAAACATGCCTGGGGTATTGTCCACCTTAGCAGGGTTTTTCTGCTGTGGTAGACAATCTTTGGAAGATCGCCAAACTGTACCACCTGGGGGAACGCCGGCGTATGAGATGTATGTGAAGTATGGAGTGGGTGCGATAATATTCTGTGAGACTTAGCATAGGCAAACCAGAAAGCAACAAGATGATCAGTGGCCGATTAATGGTAGTTTTGAGATAGCGAGGACAGACAACCTGGAAAGGGCGTTGATAAGAAAGAAAGCGCGTCCTGCAGCATTTGAGACTATTAAAGACGGGAGAAAGGAAGCAATGCTCCGTTTTCAAAGCAGAGCAAAACATGCGCACAGGCACAAATCGAAAGGTGAAGTAGCGGAAGAGAAAGAAGAGGAGTGGACAGAGTCTAAGAAGGGCAGGTAGGCGAGACCAGTTGAATATAGAAAAAATATATCCACAACGGGAATTACACATAGCAGATGAATAGAAAATATATTGACCCATACAAAACAAGGCCCAAGATCAGAAGTAAGACCAGACAAGTCAGTAACTATTGCCCAGACCCTGCCCATAACCCTGCCCATAACCCAAGCTCCCTCTCCGGTAGCTCAAGCCCTCCCACAGCCACAGACCGCGCGCGTAACACTTCCTATTAGCCAACCAGGCCCACAACAGACCCTCCCTGTTCCCATTGTCCCATCCGCACCTCCCGCCTCAGACACAGACTCGGTACCGTCTGTTCCTCCTGGGGTCGAAATTGAAACCACGAGGGCAAGAGGCGGGACTGACCAACGGGGATGCAGCACAATCAGCAAAGAAAGGAAGGAAGGAAGGTGGAATTGCAGCAACAGGCAGAGATGTATATAGACGGGAATGACGGGACGACAACATTGGCTTCGATGTACGACTTCCGAAGAAGCAACAAAAGACAGGTAGTGTTGGAATGCACGGGTGCATATTTGGTGGAGAAATGGAAACAGTTAATTGGGAGATTACCACCGCAGCGATTGTTAGATTTGAATGCATTAGCACGCTGTAGGGAGAGGGATGAAGAAGTGAGAGACATGTATATAGACTTTTTGAGCTTAGAGATGAATTCGATAATGATTATGTCGAAATGTTTACTACACCTGTAAAAATGTTTACTACACCTGCGTACAGGAGTAGGGATATCGGGAGACCTGGGAAGGGGGGGAAAAGGGTGGGGTCGCATAATAAAACGGCAGCAGTTACCATCACCGTGGCAGAAGGAGATGGTGAACGAATTATCGTTGCTAAAACAGGTGGTGGCAGACTTGAAAGAATGTCTATTGAGAACACAGGTACTATTGCAGCAAGTAACAGGACATAATGTAGGGCGAGGGAACGCACAAGGAAGGAGTAATTCGAATATGCATGGGGGAACAGTGGGACCGAATCAGTGTGCGTATTGTAAGGAGGAAGGACATTGGCGAGCGCAATGTCCGCATCTACAGAATAGAAATGGGTTTGGTCAGAGGAGACAGCATAGAGGACACCCAGGAGCGAATGGACCAAATAGGAATAGTATGCAGAAGCATCACAATAACGGAGGTAATCAAAACCAAGGCCAAAACCAAAATGCCCCAAATCAGTGTCAGGGACAGCAAAATCAACAATATGGAAACCAGAGTGGGGGAAATAGAGGAAAGGGTGGGAATGTTTTTGATACACAGCCAAACACGTATTACAGTAATAGTAATGATTACATATCGGACGATGTGTTATTTCCCCAATAGGACAGCCCAGGACAGGGGTCGGAACCAGTGTCTATTCCCGTGAATCAGAGAGGACCCTACGTAGACATGAGAGTCGGGAATGAGGAGCACCGCTTCCTTGTGGATACAGGAGCGCAGAAGTGTTCAATAGACCACCACTTGGTTCCGGATATACCACTGTCGGGGCAAAAGAATGTTTCCGTAGGGTTCGCAGGTACACCAGTCATAAACCCAGTGTCCAAAGCAGTCCCAGTTACAATAGGACCATTTACTGAACATTGTTCTTTCCATTTAACAGAAAATTGTAGGGAGAATTTGTTGGGATTAAATTTGTTGGGATTAAATTTGTTGAAAAAACTAGGTTCCGTTATACATTGCACGGCGGACGGAGTGTTTCTAACGATTTGGCCACACGATGCCCCTGTGTCAGAATTCATGTCTGAAGCGTTACCAGGGGAACTAAGTAAAGTACCAACCTGTATATGGGCAATGCATGACAATGATGTAGGATGTTTAAAGATAGAGCCAGTAAAGATCATCTTGAAAAAAGGTGTTACCCTACTGCGAATACCCCAATACAGAATTTTGGCTGAAGGTGAGAAAGGATTGAAAAGTATTGTTAAAGATTTGGTGAAATTAAGGGTAATCGGGGAAATTACAGGCAGTACATGCAACAGCCCGATTCTTCCGGTTTATAAAAAAGGAGGCAATGAGGTACCATACCGTTTCATAATTGATTTACGCGCATTGAACAAGGTAGTAGATCCACAATTTCCTCTAGTGCCAGATGTCGCTACAATATTGACAATGATACCTCAGCAGATTACTTTAGTGTAGTAGATTTGAAAAACGCCTTCAGTATTCCAGTGGACAAGGACAGCAGATATTTGTTTGCGTTCACATTAGGAGGACGATCATTTACATTTACGCAGATTCTGCAAGGTTACGGTTATACGGAAAGTCCAAGTATTTACAGTAGAGCATTAAAAGAGCAGCTAGACATGCTGGAATTACCCGTGGGTTGTGTACTCTTGCAATACATAGACGATCTATTGCTAGCTGCAGACACAGAGGAGATATGTAAAGAAAGCACTGTATTACTACTGTCACACCTAGAGACACATGGCCATTAAGCTAGTTTGAAGAAATTTCAATATAATCGAAAGGAGGTGGCCTATTTGGGCTACCTTCATTCGAAAGGAGGGAGAAGACTAACGCCAGAACGCATAGAAAGTATTTCTTGTATGCCTATTCCAAAGACACAAAAAGGAGTCAGAGCCATAATAGGCATGGCTTCATATTGCCGACAATGGATTGGTAATTTTGCGTTAATTGTGAAGCCGTTGGTGAATATGACTAGAAAGGATACGGTTATGCCTTTGCAGTGGGAGTGGGATGAGGAATGTCAGAAAGCATTTGATGGATTGAAAACTGCATTATGCTCGGCTGCAGTTTTGGGTACGCCGAATTATGTGAACATTTTTAGACCATTTGTGTGTGAAAGTGAAGGATGTGCTTTGGCGATTTTGACACAGGAACAAGGTGGAAGAAATAGGCCGTGCGGCTATTTTTCTTCTGCGCTGGACCCTGTAGCGCGCGCACTACCACGATGTTTGCAATCTGTTGCGGCGGCTGCTGCGTCAGTGAAACAAACAGAAGGGACGGTATTGGGGCACACTTTAATTTTGATGGTGCCACATGCCATAGACGATAGGACACAGATGCAACACCTCACCTCTGCTAGATTGACAAGATATGAGATTATCTTGTTCGCGCCGTATATCCAAATTATGAGGTGTAGCGCTTTGAATCCTGCAGAATTAATGCCACCAACCATAAAAGAAATTGGGAAGGATGAATCATCCCCCCACGATTGCTTAATGGTCACTGAGGAAGAAACTAAGGGGAGAGTTGATTTAAGTGATATCCCACAGAAAGGGCCAGATGGAGTTATTTTGTGACGGCTCATGTTTTAAATTACCAGATGGCACGACAACTGCCGCATATGCTATCACTACCCTAGAGAGTGTTGTAGAAAGCAAAATAATTCCCTATAATTCAGCACAGGCCGCAGAGATAATAGCATTAACCAGAGCCTGCAAGATTTCTGAAAATTTGAACGTGAATATATATATATACTGATAGTCAGTATGCTTTTGGAGTGGTTCATAATTTTGGTCGACTCTGGGCTGAGAGAGGATTTTTGACATCACATGGCGCCAGGATTCAACATGGCCCTTTGATTGTACGATTGCTGTCTGCACTCACGTTTCCAAAGCGCCTAGCAATAGTGAAATGCGAGGCACATGAAAAAGTAACATGCAAAGTAGGAGAGGGAAACGCGTTTGCAGACAGAATTGCGAAACAAACTGCCACTGATTTGAATACCAAAATGATGACGGTTCAGACTGAGGAAGTACCCTGTATGATAGAAAATGGAGTTGCCACTGTCAAAGAAATGCAGGCCGAAGTTATGGCCGATGAAATACAGGGGTGGGCTGAGGGATCTGCCGAGTTGGATCTAGAGGGTTGTTGGGTGGACAAGGGAACTAGAAACTGGATGTTGCCCAAATTCGTACGTGACTGCAATGGTCACAATGGCCCACAGCCCTACGCACATCTGTGCGATGAAGATTTTACAGCACCTTTCTACAGTTTGGCAGAATGTAAACATAAAAAAGAATGCAGAGAGGTTGGTGCAGAACTGTATCACGTGTTTGCAACACAATGTAGGGAAGGGAACAGGCAGTTTTGGCCCACCCTCTATGCCATTTGAGGTAATCCATTTTGATTTCATAGAGATGGAGAGGTGCCAAAACTTAAAATAAGTCTTGGTGGTGATCTGTGAATTCAGTAAGTGTGTGGAGGCATATCCCTTGAATGACTGCACAGCAATGAGCACGGCAAAAGTAATGTTGAAGGAGTACTTTTCCAGATTTGGCTTGCCCCGTGTCCTATGGTCTGATAATGGACCACATTTTGTGGGCGCAGTGGTATTACAGATATGTGCTGGTCTTCAGATTGATAAGAGATTCCATAGCTCAAGGCATCAGAGTTCTGCCGGTCTTGTGGAGAGGCACAACAGGATTCTTAAATCAAAGATTAGCAAGATTTGTGCGGGAAGCAAGTTGAGTTGGGTGGATGCATTACCAATAGCACTATTATGCATGCGTACGTCTGTACAGGCTAAAACTGGGCTCTCCCCGTACGAGATCGTGATGGCGAGGGGGAGGCCGGCAAATGTATGGTGCACACCACAGCCAAAACGACTTAGTGAGGTAGAACATCCTGTGCTTAGTACTTATTGTGGCCTTTTAATGCAGAAATTGCGTTTGATTCATCAGCAGGTGCAGGAGGCATTACCAGTGAGATGCACCGGTCCGGGGCACGCGCTGGAGCCAGGCGACTGTGTGATGCTTAAAAATTTAAAGAAAGTCAGTAACACCCAGGTGGCGCAGGCCCTATCAAATACTCTTGGCGACGCAGACGGCAATACGGGTGGATGGAAGGAAGTCGTGGATCCATGCCAAGAAGATTCTAACTGCACTAAAAGTCTTGCCTGACACTGATGACCGGAAAGAGACAGCGGTCCCAGAAACGAAAGAAACTGTTGCCAGTAAGCAGCCACCTACTCTGCCAAAACAAGGAGTGAAACTCGAAACAAAGCCTGAGATGATTGCCAAAGAGGGGGAAGGGCAAAGAGTGGCCCAACGTTGCCCAGCAGAATCGACATCACTGCTGGCCGACACAAAATCTGCCTTGCAAATACCAGCAGAAACAAATCGTGTACCCCTTTGGTGCCCACCAGCACTTGCCAGCACGCCAAAGAACGGATCTGCATCATTGGCGCGGCGCACACCAGCACCTGCAGTAGCGCCACAGGCTGACTTTGAGCCTAAATCTGGAAGTGCACCGGCATTGTTCACGGATCACACGATACCAGGAGTAAGGCGATACAACTTGCAGCCTCAGAAGACAGTGATCTGCAGTTCTTTTTTTGATGTTTATGTCAACCTCTGGTTCAGCTCATGGACGGAGAAGGAACTAGAGGTGTAGAGGAGAGAAGCGTGAGAATTGTGCAAGTCGGACAATTCAAGACTCGCGGCTCCTCGGTGCGATCATAAAAGTACATGTGTCAGGAACCAGAGCGGACAAGCTGGGCGCACATGATACTAAGGCGATAAGAACTGATCAAAGGTCCTCTGAGCAGTATAAGAAAGGACAAGTGATCTTGCCTAAAAAACGAATCCAGGCTAAAAAGGACAGGCAGAACTGAACTGTGACAATTACATTGAACTTATTGACATCAGAGCAAGCGCGACGAAGAGAGATATCCACAACGAACTGTGATAAGAAAGAAGAAGGACGAGAAACATGCCGGGACCAGTTCCACCACCGCTGAGAATGAGTCCATTATAAAGACTGTAAGCTTAAGAAAAACGCATGGTAAAACAAATTGTATGATGGTACTGACAATAATAATGTGCGTGGTAGCACCAATATCGACAGCCCTAATATTATGGTATGTGGAAGCAATACACCCATTAGAAATGTTTTTACCAATAATTAATATATCCACTACCGAAAGCCCGGTTCAGGTGATCACTTATACCCAGCCCCCAATGGAAGAAAGACACAGGGAAGGTTTTGGAAATAATACATTGCTATTGATCATGAACATGATGCATGCAATTCTGAAGAAAACAAATTGCTGGGTATGTGCCCATTTACCACAGCATGCTGGGAAAGGAATAGGGTGGTATGTACAGCCACTACCATTAAGTTCTGCATGTAGTGCGTCTTTAGGTGCAATGTTCTATGGGAAATGGAATGAGAGTAGTACGGGTCAATTAGACAGAACCAATCGAGTTTGAGGAGATAATAATGAAGCCTGTGGGTTGTTCCATTTTCCATAAAGCACAATAATAGCCCCAGAGCCCACGAGGAAAAGTACACAAAAGATAACACAACAAAATAGACGAGAAAGATTGTCCCCACCAAAAAAAAACATCTGTAATGATGTTTTGTGTAAGAACAGAAGGGGACAAAGATGCAATTCCCCCCATCTTACACGGTGATTTATAGCCCAAGAACTGTCCCTTTTTGTCTAAAAAAGAAAGGCTCTTTTTCCAGTCAGAACATATACTGGATGCATGAATACAGTGGTATTAAAATGGGAAATAGAACCAGTATATGTAGGTGATCCAGTTTAATTTATATGTGGAGAGAAAGCATATCCTTGGTTGCCCAGAAACTGGGGAAGTACATGTTACCTAGGTCTACTGTTCCCAGGAGTATTCCTCTTAGAAACAGCAGCCATGGCCAGATTATCCAGAACTAGAGTCAAAAGGACCGACGAGGGTGTTTTAATAGCAACTGATGTAGCGAAATCATTCATTCCATTCTTAGGGCAGATAGTGAACTCCTATAATATAAGGCAACTGTCCAGAATCCTAAAAAATACAATAAACACATCAACAGATATACTATTTAACATGACGTTGGAAGAAAGGAATTAGGTTAATGACGCTGCAAAATAGAATGGATCTCGATGTGATCCTGGTTGATCGTGGGGGAATTTGCAAAATAGTGGGATCAGCGTGTTGCGCTTATGTCGATGACTATTTCCCTACGATCTTTGAAGCAATAAAGGAAATGCATGTCCTAAGCTCTGACCTCCCTACTGCAGAAGGAAGCTGGGGAATAGGATCTTGGTTTTGGGGAATACTACGTTCTTGGGGATGGAAGTTGATCTCAATATTAGTAGTGGTGTTTGGAATATTCCTAACGTGCTGTTGTTGCATACATTGTCTACCCATAGTTTGCGCTGAGGTGACTGAGGGATGTACGGAAGGATGTATGCATACAATGACAAAGAGAAAACAACCTCATGGTCGAACTGACCAAGACCCAAATGAGATGAGAGAAGTAAAAGAGTTGATGGCAATAGATATTGATGAAGACAATGAGGTTTACGATAGCATGCAAAATTCAGACACAAGTACTTCAGACTCATCATCACCAGAGGAGGTTTCAATAAATAGATGTGATGTTTGGCATACGGCCAAAGGAGGATTTGTCAGTCTTGAAAAATGGATACCTCTACTTTGAGCCCACAAACTTATTTTGGTGGCCGTGGACCAACCGTCTCATGCACGATATGACAGAATATAGGTTTTCGAGTTTGCCAATGAACAGCCATTTTGATGTAACAAGAATCGCCATTTTGTTTTCTAACCATTGCTCATTGCTTTCCGTCTCATTGCTTCGCAGTATACTTTCCGCTTACACTGCTCGACTGTAAAACATTGTTGTCTGTATGTAAAAAGGACAAGGCCGGAGGGCCGGGAGGATAACAAGAGTTCGTTGAAACACAAATGTAGGCAGCGCCAGGAAGAATGCCCGGCTCCCTCCCGAATGTAGCCTTGAAGCAGATCTGCAGGGCATTTAATCATTTTGCAGCTGCCAGCCAATCTGGTTATATGTTAGAATATGTTAGAATAATACAGCTAAAGGCTTGAATTATGCTCTTCTTACGGCCCCTCCTTTGCTGAGCCCAGTAGAGCGTGTCGGCTCCCAGGACACGAATGGCACCTAATAGATGGCAAGGTCCGGAATACAACTCTCCCCCCCCCCGTATGTAGCTCGCTTCCAAGAACAGAAGCGCTGTGTTCTATTCAACAACTGAAAGATGCCTTCGCACTCACAAATTGCAAATTGTTACTAGAATAGATGTTTGAAGGTGTCGTAGTTGTCGGAGATGTCCATCATCACACCAAGTTCAAAGAAACCCAATAAAAAGGGGGGTGTTAAACATGTCATAGCTGATTGTTTGATATGCATTTTGTATATATGTAACTGATGTACGTAATTCACTCTCTTGCGTCCCTCGAGGTCTAAAGATACACGTCGCGGGGCGCGAGACAGAGTTGGCCAACTGAGACTTTTGCTTTGCAATAAACCCTAGCTTTGGGAATACAACCTTGTGTCTGGCGTATCTATCGTGTGCGGTGACTCGCCTTGTTTCCATAGACGTCAGGGACCCCTAGGGGCCCCTTTCAACACCAGAATCCCTTGTTTCATCAGTGCTGAGATAGTCTGGAATATACCCTCATCAACTTTGAGACATGGGGTACTGCTTTGCTCGAGGTGAAATCGCTCCTGGCTTCAGCTTTATTTTAACTTCCCCTATTCCTTTTAATAAACCTACGTCACAAGGGCCTGTAGTCCAAATGACACTTGCCACCTCCTCAAAGTCTTCTTGAAGAAATGCTGGATGCTGCTGCACTATAGCCATTTGCTGTGCGACTTCCCTCTTTTCTATCCTTTTCCATGTGATGCTCATAAAGAACACCACTTCATCATCTGTTCGATCTTCCCTAAACATGTCGTCATCAGTGATGTCCGTCAATCTGTACCCTTCCTCGAGAGCTATTACTGTTCACCACAGTCTGCCCTCATCTACTCCGACGATCTTTGCCATTTCCTTTCATACTATGGCTGCTCCAATTATATAGGGATAGTCTGTCCCTCCCCCCCTCTTCGTCCATAGGTATTTGTGGTCTAAACAAAAACTCATCAGGTATCCTCACGATTTTTTCCCACCAAGCCAGGTAGCCATGTCAACAGAATGCTTACGCCAAACAGAAAAATCTCCGGATCTACTGAAACGTCGCAGAGAGTCACTTTCCCTGTGAACGCCAGTATGAAATTCGCCCGCGTTTAAGTGTATTCCTGGAGCAGAGCCCAGTATCCATTTAACAATGAATGAAATCACCAGGTTTAGTTTTGTCATCAATGTTCTTCCCAAAATGTTAACTGGCGTCTGTCGTGAATATAAAAAAAGATACAGGCATGTCACACTCTCCTATACAGATCGTTAATTCATTAGTAAAAGGAACTTCGACTCGTAGCTCCAGAGAACCCTTGAGCATTCATGACAATTCCCTACATTGGATATTTTCCCTCTCGTATACATGATCAAGTTGCTCCAGTGTCAAGAAAAGAAAAGGATTTGCCTTCTAGAGTCACATCATCCCATGGTTCCTCTTGGGGGTCTGGCGTCACAGATGGTACTGGACACATAGTCACCCTGTGAACTGTCCTATTGTGGGCAGAGGCTCATCCCAGTCTCTGTGAAAGGATTTCCTCCTACAGTGACAACCCCTATTCTGGGTGTCAGCACTTGTCCTGTGTCTGCATGGGGGCTTGTTGCGACTACCCTTGCGGTGGATTCATTTGCACTCGTTGTTGCTGTACCTGCTGCACTCATGGCGCTTGTGTCTGATACAATGTGTGATCTTGATCATACCATTCTCTAGTCTGTGTACTATATGGTGGAGGATTAGCTGTCCCCTCTCTTGGAAATTGGCCATTCCCTTGGCTCCCACATACGTGTGCAATATGCTCTGTCATCCCACAAGTCCAACATACTGGGGGAGCCCTTCTGACAAGTCCTTGTTTATATCCTCCCTGCGTACTCTGGTTCCCATTGAAACCCACCATGACTATTTTGAAATCCTCCTCTTCCTCTATAGCCTCCCCCTCATGGCACAAACCCATAGCCACCTTGGTCCATTGGGTGCTGATTACTCGCCTGCGATGTACCCACTGCTTCCTGCATTCCCTAACCCTCTCCGCTTGTCAATACCTGCCCTTCTATGGCAAATTGACAATTTTTTCTGAACTAACTTAGCTTCCTCAATTATTCTATTTTCATCTTATTTTTCTCTTGTAATAGCCGGCAATGATGTACTATTGTCAACAGTATCTCAGCCCAAGGCTTCCCTTCCATCCCGCCTTGTTTTTTTTTAATCTGACTCTGTACTGGCTCAGACAACCCCTGGCATATAATGTGGCAAAATAATGCCATCCTCTTTTCCCACGGCTTGCGAGTTTCAAGTTGCCATTTCTCCTGAATGTAAGCAATTTGGTCTTCATCTTCTTGCATCTTACGAGTCATAATTGCACCCATATCTGATGTGGCAGGATTCTGTACCCTGAGCACTCTCCAAACATCTGCTCTACCATTATTAAACAGTGCCCCGTCATGAGCTGTGTTCTGCACAGTCTCACTTGAATACCCCGCTCTTCTCCATCTGTCATCAGAACTCTCTGCAGGAATAACTGCCAGGAGACTTATGTCCCCTATGGCCAACGTATTTCCTCCTGTCATTTTTTTCTAATTTGTATATCCATTTCCCAGCGCCCAAAGTCAAACTCGCTAGCTTGCACCTTAAGTTATCCTTATCCATCTGCCCCCATGGAATATACTGTGGTCTTGCTCCCCCTTTTTCCAAAAAAGGGAAACTGCGTAAACCCTGTCCCACAGTCGGATCCTACTATTAATCTATCCCTGGCAGAGACGATTGTTCCCGTTTGCCTCCTTGTAGGTAACAACCTTAATCCGCTCGCATACAGTGGAGACTCTCCCTTCTCACTGTGCGGTCGTCCTCGGGGACGCTCAGGATATGCTATCGGATCTGGCATCTTATCTTTAGGTTGTTCAAGCTCAGACCATTTAACTTCTCCATCCATTAGCAGGCTTCCTTCAGGTGCACACGCACCCCCTCCTCCTACCTCGAGGTAGACTCTTTTTCCTCGTCTGGCATGTGTTGTCCCCAGCTGGTGTGACTATCATCCCCTTCACCCATATACAGAATCAATCTACTTAAAGACAATGCTCGACATTCATCACTAAACAAGCTTCCCGCCTCTCTCTGTGATCGAGGCAATGGAGATTGATCATCGTTCCCGCAAGTTACATATGTTGATGAGCCTCATCAATCCTTTCTCCGATGCTTCTTGCATCAAGCCTTTCTTTGTCTAACACAACTCTAGATGTCCCTGGCGTTGCTTCCTTCATCGGAAGGAACTCTTCTATTCTATTCTATCCCATCGTATCTCTGGACTTGGCCCTACTGGTTCTTTACGAGTGAGACTGGTATCAAATCCTTGTTGCCTCCTCTTTTGTTCTATGTCTCCATCTAGTTCTCTTCGCTTTCTCGCATCCCTTCTACTTCTTTCTTCCTCTTGCCTTCATTCTTCCATCTTACTCCTTCCCTTCTTTCCTCTTCTTCCCTTCGTCTGTCTTTTATCCCTTAGTCTTTGCGCTTCCTCCTCTTATCCCCCTTTCCTGTCTCTCTCTTTCTTCTATCACTGTCTGTTGTCATACTCTTTGTTCTTCTGCCTGTTCTTTTCGTTCTTGCTCTTCCTGGTACAGCTGTTCTCATCGCTCTCTGCTCTTTTCTGCTTGTCTTCTTTCAATCTCTAATCTCGTTCTTTGTCTTTTCTTTCTTGTTCATCATTATCTTCTCTTTGTCCAACTTCCTCTATACTTTTCCCATGTATTTTAAGTAATATCTGTCCTCCCTTCCATTAGTTCAGCACAAGCGCCATCTAATCAGCTTTATCTTTCTCTCCTTTCCATCTCTTAATTTTTCTGTATATTTCTGTTGACAATTTTGACCGCTCACTTTTTTATTCTTTGTCTTGCATGATCTCAGACCTCTTTTCTTTTATTCTCCTCTAGACTATCATCACTATTGTAAGCTGGGGGTTCGTAAATTGGATTACTATACCCCATTGCCACTTTCAACTCTTTTTAAGGGTACAACCCTATTTCTTCCATGCTAGCGTCTTTTACTTCAGGCGAGTTAAGGGGAGCTGAAGGCTCAACACCTTACTCTTTTTGCTAACTAAGTATCCACTCCTTAGGTGGAGGGTCTTCCTTTCGTCCTGGTACATTTTCCAGAGCTCTGAAAGCTATAATCTTCTCTAATTTCTTCCCAGTTTATGCAGCGTGCAACTATATGGTCATGGGTTGCAATAACGCTTTCGACAACGATCCCCCTTATGGCCACGCCATGAACATGTTCTCTGCCGTGCCTTTCACCATTCCGCACTACACTGTTTCAGCTTGAGCATGTGCTTCTGTAACATTTTACATGAGTGCATCAGGAGTGTCTCTCATAATGTCAAGTCTAAATTGACTGTCAATACTTATCAGCTTTATGAAATCTATATACTTTTGCTTAAATCACCACTTTTTCAACACCTTTAAAAAAACAAATATGAGTGCGCACCATCAATCGCGGCTCAAGCTTCTTTTTTCTTAATTAGCTACCTCTACCTTTTGATCGGTGCCAATCACTTTGCTAGGTTCAATCACTATTGCCCCTCAACTTTTTCAATTACTTCACTTCTATCGATCTTCGATATTTTTACTCAACGAACAACAAACAGACTAGTCGACATTACACATTAAAAAACGCGGACCACCTTTTTCTCTCTCGCCTTTTCCATGTACCCTGTTACAGGGTTTGAGACGTCACCTTACATAAAACTGTTTATGCGTTACATATTTTCTATTATACCCCCGTTGGGATTTGAAACGTCTCCTTCTGAAACTCCCTTGAGCCAGGAGTCTAGGCGCCATCTTTTCTTCACTCGTTATTTCACGTTACTTTAAAATTTTCACAACCCCATCCCCTTCATTTGTCATTCCCCTTAGTCTACTCAACATTCGTTATCGATGACGACTCCTCCAATCCGACTAGTTCGCCTTCCGTCCGCAGAGCGCCTGTGGAAACGAGGCAGGGATTTCATTAAAGGGGGACCTGCCCACTGTCTTGGTTCTTCTTGCAAGTTTATTTCTATCGGCCGCTCTCCACAGGAAACCCTGTGATCTTCCGACTAATGGCAGAGAATACTCAATCGTCCAAAACTCTGGAGACATACTAGTTTGCATCTTTTCCAACCATCCACACCGCTACCATGTGAGCATATGGCCCTTTGGATATTGTGCATGCAATGGATGGGGATGCAGAATAACTGACACCAAATAATCGAACCAACTTAGGAATATGGCAAAGGTTGCGGTTTAATTAACAATGACCTAAATCAGGGAGTTACAACGGACATCAAGGGACGTTCGCTCAAGCTCTCAGTGAATTTCCCATAAAAACAGCCTTTTATACAAAAAAGAAAGTCAGACTTGATGTCATACTATGTGGCAAAAAAGAAAAACCTACGAAGGATTGTGATACGTTCAAGGGGAACTTTCTAGAAGGGGTGGGATTACGATTGGCTATCTACTGTCAGGTGGACAACTTATTCCTACCTCTAAAAACATATAATCTTCAACACTATTAAGTACATAGTATATCATTGGCTCTCAGACTAGAAGGCCCTTCATTATACGGCCCTCTATAATTGGTTGGCACGCTGGTGCCATGTCTGGAATATTCAGCTCACGTTGCAGCACGTAAGCTCATACCCAGTGCCAGGAGGTGGACTCGACTTTACCTCCCCACCCAATTAGCCCAACATCACTCTTCATCCATGTCTTCTGCCATGAAGATTGTCTTTGAACTTGGCCTTGCAAAGTATTCTTGTCTGAGAATTTATGTGAGTATGAGCATGCTATATCATCCTTCTAGAATGCCAGGCTGAACCATATTTCCATCCTTTGCTCATGTGAAAGGAGACCAGGATTTGGTCCATTTTGCAGCATTTAAATTAATAAAACTTGGCATGCTTGGTCTTTGCACCTTAACAAGGGATGACAGCTTCTCACGTTCACCGCTTTCAAGAATAGATACCAGAACTTGGCTGCTTCAGCTTTGATACCAGGCCAGACAGTTTTGCTGTTCTCTTCTACAAACTCAGCTTATTCATGCTGTGACGCAGTTCTCAGCTTTTCCTCTCCATCGGTCCTGGCTTACTAAGTTCATGACACGGATTACCAGCTTCTATACAACGGCAACTTCGCCTGCAGTCTATTCACTACGTATAGCCAGCTTCTATGATCACTTAAGTCTACTTGCGTTACAGCATCTGTACAGTTATTAAACTGCTTGCATTTTCTACAGTGCTTTGCACACGTGCAATCTTCTCGCACGTTAAAGTTTACTCTATTCTAACTTCAGTTTTTGTAAGATCCATGCAACCTCTTCAGCCAGTATCTTCCGGGCGTCACGCTCGTCTTTCATATTGTTCCTCCCTCAGATTGTCATCTCTTCAGGGATACATTCGATAAGGTTTTCTCAGTGCATATCTTCTTTAAAATATCCGCTGTGGTATGGTCACAACAGCTGGTGTTAATCATGGCACAATCTCAGGCTCCCAACATATAGGAGGTATGGGGCGGGATTTCCTAGAGGTATGCAGCTGCTCCTCTACAACTTGTGTACAGGCACATTATCATGATCATCTGAAGAACACTTTCAATGTGACGTTACTGTCCAGCTCACAAGTGGCACAATTTTTTGTTGAAAAATCAGATAACCCAAATTTCACAATGCTGTATCCAGTTCACTCACTGGGCCTTTGCCAGTTTAGTTTCATTTAGCATCTGTCAGAAAGAAGCTGGAAGCAGGTAGTTGTGTCCTCATGCTTTTTTCAACTAACTTCAGAGGATAGAGAAGTGGCCAAACTGAGGAAAACGGTCCCACTTGTCTCAGCTGATTTAAAAAAAAGTTTGATGCTACTTACCCAGAGGGTCAAGATGAATGAGAAAGTATGAAATGAGAAAGTTTAAGAGAATGAACAAAGGGATGAGCGAGAAAAAGAGTGGATGCCTGCGTGGCTAAGGGCAGGTGGCTGTTTTGAGCCGCAGGCTGTGTTGTGCTGCAATATACTGCTCCTTCTGGGCCCTGCGTGAAGGCATCATGAAGTACAACACAAACAGATTCAAGATTCAAAATAAAGTAATTAACTCAAATGTCAGGATGGTAGAAGGCCTAACTTGCCCTATGCTAAGGTGGGATTTCCCTACCTGAATGAAACTAAGGAACGTTTGAGTCAAAGAGTACAACTTAAAAGTCTGTGTCCAAAACTATGTTTGCCCTTACAACTAAAGCTAAACAATGTGTAAGGATGTCAATAATCAAATAAATGGTGATCAACACAAAGTTCTGAGCGGCTTCCAGCTCTCAGCTTCCTCTTCAGCTCCCCTTCACCAAGTTCCACAAAAGTCTCGGAGTGGCCACTCTCTCACTCAAGGTAAAAGCTCCACACAATCCTCATGGTTCCCTACCTCAAGTTCCAAATAGCGCAGTTCAGAGAAAGGATGGTCTTCAGGCTTCTTCTTGAGACAACAACAGGTATATCTCCTTCCGTCTCAGGGCTCGCTTCCCCATGACTTCAGATCCGCCAAGTATACCTCTTTCACTCTTTTAAACACTAGGGTTATCACAGTTCAGGGCTCACTGGTCTAGGCGCATTTGTCAGACCACATGGTCCACCCATCACAGGTCACACAACCAGGATCCTTCCCTTTGTTAGCTGCTTGGTTTTGGTGGACAATATTCACCCATCTTTGACCTCTCCTTGGTATCCTCCTGGCTCTACCAGAGAAAGTCACATCTCTGCAAGTCTTTTGCTTTGCCGCTGTGGGAACCCCAAAAGGTGTTTCACCTGCTAGTCCCCGAAGATCTATCGTCCAGGTGGCCAGGACACAGCCATCACTATTGGATCTAGTTCCTGGGGGTGGACCAGTAGGGGAAGATCACCTGGGCGGGGAGTGAAAATGGGACACTGATAGTTGAGACGCGGTATCCCCTTCCTTGTAACACCTTTCCCCGTTCCTACCCTGTAGGATATTTGGAAACCATATTCCTTCCCCCACCCCTTTTCCCACCCAAACACTTTCTTACAGAGTAATAGACAACAGACCAGAGCCGTTTACATGACATGTCCCAACACACGGCTCAGCAAGAGTCAGGCAATTGACAATAACCATGCACACCCGACAGCCCTTTACCTTCCCCCCACAGTGATAAAAGGCAGAGCACGAAAGTACACTTTGAGCAAGGCCGAATGCACATGGAACAATGATTACAATTGAATAGGTCCAAGAGAAATAGGTGCTAACAGAATACTCATGTTTTTATCACCCTCTGCATCAAAGAAGAATAAAAATTTCCAAGCTCTGTTGTAGAATCAATCTTATTTTTTATCTAATGTTAGTACAGTTCAAAATAAAATGGACGTTTCAGAGTTAGCAACAAGAGAAAAAGGGAGGTCGTTGACCTAAAGTACAGAAAATATTTACATCACACGGAATCAAAGGTTTTTCAGTAGGACAACCATTGTGTGTGCAAGACAAAATCAAATTCAAATTTCATTTGTCAAGGGGTTCGCATGAAAATGGCAAACATATAAACAATTGGACATTTACAACATCACTTGAACATTTCGACAAAAACAAGTCATTTTCATTGTGTACAGCAGCATGAGTGTACTGCAGTTGGGGATAGTGCGTCTACACCACAGTGTTTCAGCCGTTTCTAGGTGGGATTAGTGGGCCACATCAAGTATACGGCCTTCATCAGGACGGGGGTCTGTACTGTATGAGGTTTGTGCTGCAGGGGGAATGGAGACAATTGTCAGGGGAGTATTCATGCACCAATTATTTAAAGACGAATAAATCATGCGCTGTGCAGTATTGAAAACGCACACAGCTTACCTATGGTGTATTAATTCCAAAGGTTCTGTGATTGGAAGTTGTATGAGCCACAAGGGCTAATCTCTGTCTGATCCGATTGTGAAAAAACAGAAAGGAAGGAGTTTCTAGTAGGTACAAAGATCACCTTAAACGGGATCGGAAAAACAACTTGGTTATGACGGACACTCTTCATAACACAGACTCCAGACTTCTTGGCTGGAGGAGAAGTTTCACTTGTAAACGAGCCTAGTTGTTCTATTCATTAAAATGGTCCCATGGCCAAAAACCTAAATCGAACGAGAATGTCCAATTAATATTTTATGGCACTAAGGGCACTTGAGTAGTTGTGAAAGTTGAGTGCGGGCAAAATGGCCTTACCTGTCAGGGTACAGGACCTGCTCGCAGTCTGCCGCTGTAACGTATGAACCGCTGAGTCACTCTACGATTTATGGTGACCTGGCTTGGCGTTAGTAACGCTGTTGCTAGGAATCCATGATTATTTATACGGTGGCCATCTTGGGGGGGGATGGGTAGCCACTAATCGTGGAAGCGAGTAACCTTTCCATCAATTGCTCAGATTGTGAAGCAAAAGAATTTACATGGGTCCCCATGCGTCTGGGGTCCAAGTGTGTAAATTAGCCACTGTGTTGAATACGGGTTGACATGGCAACCGACAGTGGGCAAAAGGGGCGTTAAATGTTGTGCCAATCGCTCGGCTTGTATACCAAAAGTGTTTATGTAGATCCTCACCTGGGCGGAGATCCCAGTGGGTAATCTGAACCCGATGTTGGTGCCGGTTGTCATGGCAACCTGCACTGGGAGTCCAACCGTGGGCGAACGGGCGTAAAGGAAAAAAGGGGAATGCCTCCAAACATCCCTTCTGACACCAGGGGCGGGGCCTGGTCCCTAGGCTGGAATATGCTGTGCGAGTATTTGATGATCAGTGCAGGTGCGGTTTCAAGACACAGCATCACATCAAACCAAAACAACGGTGCAGTAAAATCCCATATAGAGTCCATACTCGCATTGCAATATACATTTTGCCTCGTCATTGATAATTTCGTGTGCAGATGTATAATCAAACGACCTTCGGACACAGTTTCGTGATAACAGTAATGGTACATCAAGTGACTGTTGTATCTAGCTCAGGGTAGAATAGGCTCTCAACCAGGAGCCCCAACTTTTGAACCGAATGCACAAGGAGACAGCTACACTAAACTGGCAGTTCAAACAGAGAAGAAAGGTGGTGAGGCCTGGAAGGACGAACGGGAATTGCCCTTGCCCTTTTCAACTCGGACCGGCAACGCGTCCGAAAGAGAAATAAGACTGGGAGTTACAGCTGTCGTGCGGAGTAGCAGAAGTCAATGGTACACAGGGACCTCCCGCATTGATAATGCAGGCGGAGAGGCAAGCTGGCTACTGTGGTACTATCCTTGACTCAAGGGATCAGAGAGACCAAAGGATTCAGCACAGTCGATGAGTCGGAGGAAGCGGATAACAAATAGAACTGTGTTGATCCCAAGGTTGCAAGTGGCAACATTTTGAACGCCAGGAATTTGCAAGAGAAAGAACTTGTGTATGTGTTTGAACTTTTAAAGAAAGCCCATTTGAGGTCCAGGTGCAGAGTGGTCCAGCGCCACGTGGGCGCTCATTCGAAAGACTATGACCGGGACCCGTTTTGAACTAGATGAACCAGAAGGCCATAGGAAAGGGGCATGAGGTGTCAGAGTGGTCCTACAAGGGTCACGTCAAATCCCTTGTACAATCGAAAGTCTCCGACCCGTTGCCAAGAGGAAAGCTAGGGGGTCGGACTCGGAACACCGCTTTCCAATAAGAATGTGCGCTGTGAAATAAGGCAAGTGTGAACCCGACAGAGGGATGCAGAGAAAGCTAGGAGAAGGAAAACCACGCTTTCTGATGAAAATAAGCAATACATAAACGGTGTTAAAAGAAGGCCGTAGTGAACCCGACGGAGGGAGGCCCATTTTTGCAAGGAGGATCTGGGCCCGGCAGAGGGAGATCAAAGGGCCAAGAAGCTACCGCCCCAATGTAAAGGAGTACCGAAGGAACTTGTGCGTTTGTCACCGTGAATCAGCAAACCTTTTCAAGGCAAGAGACTTTTGCAGGAAAGGGACTTCGCCTCTGCAGGTTTTGATATCATTGAACTTGAACAGCCAACCTCGCGCTGACAAAGTCCAG
Source organism: Ambystoma mexicanum (assembly GCF_040938575.1). NCBI lineage: Eukaryota > Metazoa > Chordata > Amphibia > Caudata > Ambystomatidae > Ambystoma > Ambystoma mexicanum. The sequence continues at coordinate 117,058,789 of NC_090924.1, read as the reverse complement.
GAGTGTGCTGTGCTCAGAAGTCCCGCCTTGTCCTGTGCTTAAAACGTGGGGAAGGGAGACCCAGCCAAACCATCCTGACTTATTTTGTGAACACTTTTTATTTTAAATTTTATTTTGGTGAACATTATCCCACACTCTTTTTGTAACTTGGCGTTAAGGACTGGCATTAGTTTATTTTTTAAGTATAGGCCCTTTTTATTTGACAAGACGCCTCTAGGACTGCCTTATTATTCGATCGTCGTAGCTTGCTCCCATCTTAAATGTAGGTTTAGATTATGCTGGATGAGATAAACGCATAAAGTTCAATAAACACCCTTAAAATATGATCTCTTGTGTCTGTCTTTACTGTTGCCACCATTAGTTCCTTACACTGCACTGTATCTTCCCTTTTCAGGTTTATAATACTTTCTGTGTAAAGGCTTAATTGAATCACAATGGGAAAGTTTGTTTGTGGATATTATTTCTCTTCTTAAGCTTTCTATTCACTTTAACAATGGCCTGTCAGTTTGAATCAACTCGCGTTTGCAGTTGAGCGGCACGGACAATGCGTTTGCTGATAATGTTGCTTTAAAGTATCACGCTCGCGTGCAGAGTTGCTCTGTGATTCCTGTGTCTCTGAAACTCACCAGCTCTTGAACACTTGGATGCTTCCACTGCTACCACAATGGTTAGGGGTCTTCAGTCTGCCTCCAAGATGCTCCAGCGTGGCTGTCACGCCCGGAGTCATCAAGCACCAGTCTTCAGGATTATGAGATCGGCACTGCTTCCTGCTGCGCAAACTCTGCACACAGGGTTTGGAGTTTTAAAGCCAATCTCAAGACACTTCATCTCGGTGCAATATACTCCTCACAGTTCGTCAGAGCTCCTGCCGGTTCTCGATCTGCTGCTCCTCGTTTTCCCAGTCGCTCTCTCCCTCTTGCTGGGCTGGTCTCTTTTCTATACTCCTGCAGGTGTGCATGCTTCATTAGCCCTGCCTGATGTGAGGGGCATGTCATCAAGAGAGACACAGTCAAAAGGATTTCTTTTAAACCTTTATTTATTAAGATTCCTTGGTTGGTGGAATGCCTGACTGGCCCCAACTCTAAAGGGAAGGTTCCCTTAACTGATCATTCTTATGGCCGTTGTTGTCGAATAGTCCGAAATAAAAGTCTGCTTGCCCTCACACTTTAAATAATGCGATAGGGAAGTCTTTTGAAAAGGAAAAAATAGTGATTCAACAAAAATGACAAAACCAAAGTTGGTTTCAGGTGGTCTTCTCACCAGGTGCAATATGGTCAATGTTACACAGATGGGATCACTCAAGAGGGCTGTTCGTAAGACCTCCACAGGGCCCTTAGAGTGATTTCAAATGCCTCAAGTGTCTTGAGTTCCTTGGGGTTCCGATCCCCAAGCTTTAACTGGTTCACTTTACTTTCCTAAATAGGCCCGTCAGGGTTCCCTTGCCCAGGCCTTTTCCAGCTTGAAAATGTCAGTTCCTTTTTAGTTTCTTAGGGTGCCCTTCCTCAAGCTAAGACCTCTCTACTTTTAAACACCAATTCAGCTGGTCAGGATATGCCTTTTCCTTGTATATCTTCAGTCTTACATTCCATCCTCTCATGGGGCATAATCGGACGCTTTCGAAAACGCCAGGCTCTCTACTTTCTCAACACGACCACTCTGACCCTACTGCCCCTCTCTTTGTTTCCCGCACTTTTTCCTTTGTCGTGCACACTTGCACTGCCCTTTATTCCTTCTCCGTTTTGCACCTCTTGCATGCTTCTTTCACTCTTTAGTGCAATGATGCACTTGCTTCTTTCTTTTCGGGTCACTCACACCCTTTTTATACTTTATTTTCCTTTCGTTCCTCTTGCACCTTTCCATGGGCTTCTAGCCCTCTTTACACTTGCATCACTTTCTTGTCTGAGTTCTTTCCATTCATACATGTGTGTTTCCCTCGTTTCGCGATTACACAGTTGCTTGCATCGTTGCCTTGTTTAATCTTTCCGTTAGCTTCAATTGAACACTCACTCAAACGCGGTTCTCTTTCTTACGTGATTCTAGTATTATTGCGCTCTTCACAACCCGGCTCGGCAATGCTTTCAGACTCACCGGGCTGACTTCTGCGCTTCAGCTCCACAACAGCTCTTTATTCCGATGTCAGGGACTCGCCGCCTGCCCCTCAGACACTCCCGGGCTGTCTCACCGACCCAGGGAAACAAGCATTCACAGGTTCAGCAGAGGACCAGCACGCCTCTCAGCTCCCTTACACAGACCCTTCTTGGCTCCCTGGAGACACGCTCCCTCGCCACGCTTTGGCTCCTTCGATCTGCCGCTGCTCAGCGTCCCGGGATCTCAGTCTCTGGCCTGCGGTCCTGGGCAACCCTGGTGTCTCGGTTCTCCTCCCAACTCGCTCTCCTTCTTGCTCTCCGAGTCACTAATCCTGTTGTGTAAGAACACACCTTTTATAGTGAAAAGTCCAGTCAAGTGGAGTCAGGTTTGAATGTTTACTATTAAATGCCTCACCCTGCCTATTAGTGGGACAACTTCAGTTCTTTCTAGGGTAGGTTTCCCTTATTCCCCCCCCCCCCGTGTTATTCCTATGGGTAATCTTTACTGATCTTAGTTGCCTCTTCCTCGTCGCAATATTTGTTGGAAATGGGGAGGGGGAAGATATAAAAGATGGAAACTGACATTTGTAGGTGAAGTATGGCAAGTGGATTGACAGAAAAAGAGCCTCTTGTCTTGTACAACATGGGCGATTCCCCATTTGTTAGGTCATTCCATATGCCAGACATCTTGCCATGAAAGTCCTGGCCTTGGCAATATTCCCCAGGCTCTGAAGCAGGGGAGAACAGTGTTGGGGTTAGGGTCATATCTTTGTCTTGTCTGGAACCTTCTTGCCTGGTTTGATTCTGGCCTGATATTTCCACCTCCCTCTTGGTTTGGGGACAACAGGGCTTGCATATCCCATGAAGGTTTCAGGGACCTCCTCCACCTCACCTACCGTCCCGCTGGGATACTGCGTCTCACCTGGGGTATTCCCACAATAACAAGCCCTGACTGCTAGCTAGGTGATCCTCGCTCGCTTGTTCACCACATGATTGGGATCCAAGAGCGATGACCCTTCTCTGGCCACCTGAATAGAAGTTTTTTGGAGTCTACATGGGAGAATACTCCTAGGTTTCTCACACCAACCATAATTAAAAGGGGCATGCCTGAACCTCAACTCTTAGCAGGCATCTTTCTCGTCCCAGCACCAGAGTGGTGAAAAAGTAGTCTTCATTGCTCTTAGTTGCCTCTTCATCCCAGTACCGTCAAGAGTCAATTGTGGGAAATTAAGATGAGCTAGTTTATAATAGCCCATAAAGGGCAAGGAAGGGCAGGGTTGGTTGTTACTAGGGAAAGAGGGATACCATGTCTCACCAAAGAGTACACCACTCCCAGTACCAAAGGACCCTCCACCTAGATGATCCTCCCTCGCTTCTCCACACCCTGGGTCAGGATCCAAAAACAATGGCCTTGCCACCTGCGCAGAGGATCCAAGGGTTCTAGGAGTGAGAATACCATCGGGTTTCTCACCTGTGACAGTGCTCTGTCACGCCCCCAATGCATAACGCTGACCCCCAACACCATTTGGCAGCGAAGACTGCGCAGCCAAGGGCAAGCAGCTGTTTTGAGCCGCAGGCTGGTTAGATGCTGAAGGCGGTGGCCCAAGGAAGGTATTCTTGCTTTACTTTTCTTGCAACCTCTCTGGGCCTCCAAACAATACCAACGTGAGTGCTGCGGCCATGGGGAGCACATTTCTTTCATCGCTGCAAAACCCAGAGTCTTTACGGATGCCAGTTCTCATTCGGTTTTTATGTGACTTGTCAACTATGCTATTTTAGCAGCCCAGTCAGCTTGCTGTAAGCTGCCTTTCATCCTGTGCCAATAGGGAGCCACCAGAGCAGCTGTCGCCAGGAGGAGAAATCAGGACCCCAGTAATGGGTGAAGAAAGAAAGCTGACCCTGGCCTTCAACCATCGTTGGCAAACATCCCGAATTGCTATTTATTTTGTCTGACATTTTGCCATCTGGAAAGATTTCTGTTAGCCTTCGGGTACTCCTGGGCACTCTGCTTGTGACAGAAGCGGTTGATTGTGCCCATGTGTAGACTTGATGGGACTTTGCTCATATACAGACGTGACTGAGAGCGGAGGGAATGGCGGGGCGGACTAAGGCAGTCCCTCAACCTGCCGGGCGAGCCTCGCTCCACGCCTGTATAAAGTGACCAATTATTTTGTCTTGTTTTAAATGCGGGGCTGTCATCTCACGTACATCTGTCATGATTCCTACCTCATGTGCCCAGCCCTCCAAGATGTCAGGCTGGAGCCAGGTCACAATCACCTACATGGCCCTCAAGGGCCTCTCCATCCCTCCAAAGACCCACTTGGAGTCAGACTTGGCGCTTGTGGCACCAGACTCACTCACTCCCATAGGATAACATTGGGGATTGGACGTGTAGTGCTTTGATGGGGACAAGATGGATGCCCCCACATATTTCGGTTCCCAGAACTGCATGTGCAGTGCAGTCTAGTCTCTTGGGTGTGGTTCAGCCCAGAGACACTTGGGACACCCAGAGACTATTTAAGCCACGCCCAGGCTGAGAAACATGCTTTGTGTTTTCTGCACCTGCAGCGTGACACTCAACGTTTTTGGATCGGTCTCCAGTAGGCCTGCATCTTTCTTCTGCGCTCAGCTCCTGAAAGAACAAGAACACCGTTAGGAACAGCCTTACCTTGCGGCGCTTCTGCCCATCATTTATCACTTCTTCTGTTCTGCGGGCATCTTCGGCGGTGTCATTCCCATCCTGGCAGGCCGCTTCCTAAGGAAAAGGGAAAAGAACAGAAAAAAGGCATTAGTAAGCATTCAGCAAATCTTCGCTTATTTTTAAATACTGTACGAACTTAAAACGCTTTCCTGAATCCCAGCCGCTCTGGGGGAACTCTGTCTCCGGAACTTCTCATCCATCTGCAAGAGGGAAAACACACTCCAGGTTAGCGTGGAAGCATCTAGAGGCGCCACATACCGCGCTTACTCACTGCATTCCTTCTTCATAACCGGCATCCACGCTGAAAACGTCGCGGCATCTAAAAAGACACAGAAAAAAGAAATCGGTTCAATACAAATAGAAAAGGGTCGCATTGCGCCCTCACTCACCTTCAGCGCTACTCATCTCAGCAGCACGTCGCCATCCCCGGACGCCGGCCATCATCTAAGGAAGGAAAGGAACGAGGTTAGAGAACTGTTCAAAAGACTCTTTATACTTACCTGTCAGACTCTTGCCAGTGAAGTAACTAGGCAGCAACGAGGCCGCATCAATCAACGCGCCCCTGTGCTGAAAGCAGGACGGAGAGCACACTTTCCAAGAAAAAAAGGTGAGCTGTGGATCAAAGGGAAGGGTTGGACCCCGGGGAAGAAAGGGGTTCAAGCACACAGACAATAGGGAGTTAAACTCTACCAATCCTGTGTTTCAGGCCCAGTCTCCAGTCGAGTAGACTCCAGGGAAGGGTTTGAGGTCGTAAGAGGTCAGAACAGGCTGAGTGACTTCTCCGTGGATACCAGGTGAGCGTTACAACTTAAACAGCAACCTTGGGATATTTCATTACTCATTGGCAAAATGTTGGCAAGGAACATATTACTCCCTGCCCTTTTTTGCTGTTAATTATAATGGCAAAAAGAAAGGCCAAGATCCCAATCTCCCCTGGTAACAGGCAAAGAAAGATCGAGAATATTTAAGCCGATAAAAGATGTGAACGCCCTTATCTTAGAGATAAAGGAGTTGCTGTCTGACATTGATAAAATAGATAATTCCATCAAACTTCCAATAAGTCAATCCATAGAGGGTTGTACAAAGGAAGGAGGAAACCAGCTGTGGCATTGATACCTACTTGTGTGGTGCTTGATGAGGCAGATGATTCATTGATTTTACCCTATGACCCTCTGCCCCTTCAGGCATTCAACCTAGGTTTACTGAGTAGTCGTGTCCCCCGGGGAGATCCTTTGGCCCCTTTTCAAGTCTGTATGAAGCCGGGACAAGAAGTGGAGAGGAATTATTTCCTCCTTGCCAAGGGCCCAAGATGGGGTAATGAGGAAGAAGGGCTGATTAGCTCAACCAATGTAATTGAGATCCACCCAAGAGCTAGTTGTGGATGTGGTTGAGCGGAATAATGATTTGGAAGTAGAGGTATTAGCTGAACCACCTGCAGAAATTAAGGGTGTTAAAGAGGGAGGAGAGGGGGGGTGGGGGGCGGGGGGAGGAAGAGGTTCAGTTAATAGTGAAGCCCTTCTTTTCAATGGGCACTAGCGAGAGGGCTGTTATGGGTAAGGTAACTAAGGAACTGAATGCACCCAGTGGGACCCAGAGCTGGCAAAAGAAGGAAATGGGTCTCACCTGCAGTAGAAATAAAGACCTGGGGAAAAAGGCAGACATTCTTCAGTCTCCAACACTTTTATTAGGAAAGATTCTTGCACACAGAACTGTGACGCAGACTTTGTTTCCGGAGCTACGCTAGGTTTCTGCGTTACAAATTTAAAGGCTGAAGGGCTGCTCTTAGAAATAAGGGAAGCAATTGCTAACAAATTGGAGCACCATGGATACACTAGTTTCCGACCTCAGCAAGTTAAACGCGGAGGTAGCTAGATTATCAACACCCCCAACCTCCAATGTTGATATAATGAGACCGAGCTCCAACAGAAGGGTTCACTGTGGCTAATAGGGGATAACACAGGGATAATAGCCAATGAGAAAGTCGTCTCTTGGAAGCAACCACCTGTAACTAATAGAATGGTCTCAGAGTACAAAGATTTGACACCAGTTGCCCACAGGGGCAAAGAAACACTCAAGGTCGGTTTCACAATCAGTGTCGTGCCCCAGTCACGGGTCCAAATTCAGTTCCAATTGCGGGCTCTGATCGGTCCTATGGCCCTGGGATAGGACCAAACAGAGCTTCACCCAATAGCATTAATCCGACAAGAGGTGTCCCTCTTTAGTTATGGTCAATGTGCCATGTTTGAGTTCAAATTCCTATGAAGACCAGACAGCCCTAACAAAAACACACATTTGTTTAGCCATACAAGAAGCGGCTTGGCCCCAATAAAAAGATTCAGTGAGGTGCATTAGGGCTCCTATCCCAAATTCAATATTTGACAATTTTCAGGTATTTCTGAAATCTTGAAAAATGGTTGACAGGTTACTAGACATTAGGTCGTACCCACCTAAGAATGTTAACATATCTCTTAAACCAGTAGCTCTGTTCCTGGCCAGGATCAGAGGCCCCGAGGTACCTCCTCCTGTGCGTAATAGCTGGCCCCAATGGGGGGGGGGGTGGGGGGGGGAAGAGCACGTGGCCGCTGGGCTCGGGGGTGGGGGAGCAACGACTGGAGCCTAACAATTGCGATGAAGTCCAATGATGACTGATCGTAAAAAAGAACAAACCAGAGCCAGAGGAATGCAGATTTTTATCTTGCAACATAGCCGGCCTTAAGAATGCCTGGAAGACCCCAATTGGATTACTTTCATAAGGGGTTTTCACGTTATAGCATTCCAAGAAACTTGGGCGTTCGCCACCATTGAACAACAGGACTTCCAATCTTATAGTGTACCGGCCATTATGGGCCCCAAAGGCAGGTCCAACGGTGGTCTTTTGATCTGGCTAGACCCCTTATTAAATTGGGCTGCGATGGTATCCGAAACAGGAGTCCCTGACCTCCAACATCTGACTATTCTATTAAATGAAAAGGAGGAATTGTCCCTGTTCAACATTTATAAAAGATCAGCAGGAAAAGGGGGCCTATGAAATCTGGAAAGATTGCATGCTTTGGAAAAAGAAAGGCATAATTTGAAGGGCTATAGCACGCTTACACTGGTTATGGGGAATTTCAATCTACAGATCGGACCAATCAGAGTTGGAAGGGATTTGGGATGATCAGGACATTGCATGGGACATCCCAAAATGAATAGCTAATCCACCCAGGAGAGCCCATCGATCAGCAATTGAATCTGCCCGATTATTAGAGGATCTGGATTTAAGGGCCTGTAATGGCCATCTCCGCAAGAACACATTCAAGGGCCCCAATAGCGAATCACTAATTAAAAATGCTCTTATCTCAGGTAAAGACTGGGCTAGGGTTTTGGATTCTGAGGTCATAAAAAATCTGAAAGTGACCGTAGGCCACTTAGTTTAAGGGCTCTAATGAACAATTTAAAGGGGGAGGGGAATAGATCAGCTATAAAATGGCTGAAGATACTGGACACAGCTTTGAAAGCAAATATGTATAGGGTTATCCTGGACAGCCTAGGGAATATCTGTAGTGACGACGCTCAGATACAGATGTCCTTAGAATTCGAGCCTCTTAAGGATAAACTCAAACTAGTCACCTCAACCAATGGTATTCTTAAGAGAAGAGCCTTAGTTAAATGTGGCCGATATGATGCAGATTGCCATAAGGTGAAAAGGAAGATAACTGACTCTGTTTAATTGGGCCCTAGCATGGAGAGGACCAATAAAAACGTTTAAGACATGATTCTAAAAAGACAACAGCTTAGACAAAAGAGGATTTGCTGCAAATCAATGCTGTGAGTTACATAAAGCTAGTTAGAGAAAGGACACTGGTCCTCATTGCGAGTCGGGCAGTATTCCGGTGGTAAATTCACCAGAATAACGCCCTACTGAATTACCGCTAAAGCCACTTGGTCCAGCGGAATTACTGCCAGATTACAAGTGGTTTTTGGGGCTTTTTTGGCAGAGTTACCGCAGCAGAATCTCTGCCGCTGTAATTCCACAGATTTCTCAGCAGTGAGTGAAAGGATTCCCCTCCAGGATTTTTCTGGAGGTAAATCCTCCACTCCAGGCCCAACCTCGTAATTTGGCATAGTGGTAAAGTTGGCGGAAACAGATTTACCAGCAATTTTACCACTTAACGCTATACTTGTAATGAGGCCCCCAGTCTTATTCTGGAAGTTAAAGGTAAGGACCTGAAGGGTGATCAAGATTTAATCTGTTGAATCACAGAGGAGGGCTGGCAGTCACACATTGCAAGTTTATATAGTGAGCAGGGAGCGGAACAGAGGATCGATTCATTTGTAGAGATAGATTATAAGGTCAACAGGGTTTGAGGTAAACGTAGAGGGTGCCGTGAGGGCATTGAAGTCACAAAAAAAGAGACAAGGCGGTTGGCCCAGATCTTCTACCGGTTGACTTGTTCCTAGATGGACATTTTTCTTCTGTGAAAGGATGGTGAGCTAAAGACTGGTTGAGACTCTAACCCGGGATATAGGCCGGTAGAGACACTCCAAGGACCCTCTTTGTTCATGCAGATTAAGTAGCTTTGGGTTTTCACCCTAAGTTACTAGGGTAATACAGACGTAGAACCCTTGCTCACTGTTCTTAGAAAGGCACAGCTCCACCTCACTGACGAGGCCCAAACAGGCCGAAAACACATGTCTGGTGTTGCTGTTGATATCCTTGTTCAGAAGAGAATTGCCTGGCATTTCGGTGGTGCTGGACTGCCCTTGGGCAGGACAAAGACTGATATGTAGTGGAAATTTCTCTTCTGTGAAAGGATGGAGCTAAAGACTCTGGTTGAGACCAACTAAAGACCGGTAGAGACACTCCCAGGACCCTCCCGCCCCCTTGTTTATAGAGTTGCGAGTGGCCTTGGCAACCACACTCAAGCATCCGAGCTTAGCCTTCTAAACTCTGTTAATGGTCAGGCCTCTGAAGGAGGTCCCAATTGTCGCCTGAAGGCACTGGAAAATAAAGCATCAAAATCATTACTCTAGGAATTCCACTGCACATGCGGAAGTAAACTCTAAACTTTGGACACATCCTCTTTGGTATATCACCCATGTGAATTTCTTAGTCTTTGGTGGCCAGTAAGATCCGAGAGACTGAGGTCATTCCTTAGTCTATGGTTATAGCGCTGTTAACTGTACAAAGTCATTTAGAATGTCTCCCTTTGGTAGAAATAAGCAAGAGGTGTGTTGGTGAATTAACTATTGCCCAGTCACTCATGAACTCCGCTGGGAGTCTGGTGAGTCCCTATTACAAATGCATGGAATACACATAGGTGTTCGAGCATCAGCCAATGCCCCTTGGACAGCTCCTATGTGGGGCTGGAACTGGTTCAGGCTGAACCCTGTGGTGTCTGAAGGATCCACTGCTGCAGAGCTAGTATTGGCAAGACGACCCCAATTCCTTGAAAGTCTGCACACAATGCCTGTATAGTGGACAATAAGGGGGTAGGAGTGCATATTTTATTTAAAGGCTGAGACTTCCCATGCAAGAGTCCTCTTTCCGGGTTCACAATGTCCTCTTCGAGCAGCAGAGGCCAACAAAGAGAGCAAGGTGTTTATATCATGCGAGGAAGGCAAAAGGTAGCTTCGGTGTGCCAGCAAAATAAGGCCAGCGATTACTAGTTGTCATTCTCAAAGATGTCCAAAAAGCTACATTTCGAAAGCTACAACATCCCCCTGAGCGGAGATGGTTTACGCAATGCCCAGAACACACAGGTAGTAGTTTGCCTGGAGAGAGCAAACAAGTGTCAGACATGACGACCGAGGATTAAACGGTAAGAAAGTGGCAACTTGACTGACCAAGTCCAAATATGGAAAGCAGAAGACAAAACAGAAATCTGACGTGAAGAAGTAGGGCAAAGGAAAAACAATTCCTTGCTCCAATGTGTGTGTGGAGGTCCAAGCGATGCATCCTATGCAGGATAGCATTAAGGTACAGAACTGCAGGCAGAATGGTGATCAAAAACACAGGAAAATATTAAAAATAAATACAAACATTCACATTTTCTTGAGTGCCATCAATGCAGCCTCTCGGTGCACCCTTGGGAGAACCGTACTCCATTTCGAATAAAACCAAAGACACAGCATTGTACAGTGTTTGTGTGGCAAGAGCGTGAGAGGTGTACTGGAACAAGTGAGTGTCTAAGTATTTTGGAAAAGTTGTTGTAGAAACAAAAAAATGGAGTTGCCAAGTTTCAGATGCCCCATAAAGTAGAAATAATCCCACCTCGGACCGCACAACCACGAAACCCGTCCCAATGGTGGTTGATATGCTCAAACAACCAGAAAGAAGAATTGTTTCCTTGAGATCACTGTTGAGCACTGCCTCCCAGACCCAAGGTGCCTCTTGGGACTTGTGGTAGGCAGAGCAGGGCGAGGCGAGTGCTAGAGAACGCTCACCTGCCAGCACCCACCTTCCCTAGTGCTCCACCTCAGTGCACTTACCTTCCCAACCCACCCATGGCTATACACTAGTGAGGCCGAGGATCTTTTCAAGGTAATATACATGCTTGCATGCTGTCCCTGCATGCTATGCGTATTATTAAAGGGTTTGGAGGAGCAGCGTGTTCCTATTACATCCATATACAGTAAATACATATGCCTGTTTCAGATACGCATTGTGTGGCAGATGCCACTCACATACTGCAATGTGCCTATCACAATTAAACTGAGTGTCTCCAAGTGCATGTACTGCTACCACTGTTATTTTATGACTCTGTTGCACTAAACCCCAAAAAGCGAGAAGGCATATTAATTGTAGCAGTGTCATTTTGAACAGAAGGTGCTGTGCATAGTCCAGTGTGGCGTGTGAAGTCAGATGGATACAGATTACAGAAACCAGCATTTAAAGAGGACTATGGTAATGGGGACTATGTGATATCTGATTAGGGTAGTACAATGTATAAAAGTTTATTCATAATTCCTCCCTATTCCTCAAATTGTAAATGTGTACAGTAATTTGCCCAGAAAAACACGATTGTTGGGTGAAGTGCTGAAGCGGGTAAAAATCCAGGTTTCCATAACAGCAACTTCGTCACTAGTCTACACCATCTCAACAGTTGTTATCAGCTGTTGCAGTAAGTTTTCTGCTCTGCATGGCTGTGCTTACCTTTTTTCCAGAATGCCGCAGTGCAAGGGCCAGTTCAGTGGAAATGGTGCTCTTCCCTACACCTCCCTTGCCTGAAAGCACCAGAACAATGTGCTGGACCCCAGAGAGATTCCCTTGATCTGTAAGAAATAGCAAATAAGGGTGACATGATAACTTCAATGGCAAATTGAAGATCAGAATGACCTTGCTTTGCTCACATGAAAAGGCAACATTTTACATTGTATTGCAAGTTACATGCTAAGACAAAGCCCTTGTTCTCTCCCCACTACATGCACATGGGCGATCTTAGTTTTCCAACAATAGTACTTTATTGATTACTATACATGGAAGCCACCAATCTAAAGTGCAAGCAAGAACAGGGAACACCTTCACAGGGCAAAAACGTCGCAAAGAATGAATGTTCAAAATGGTCCCCAAGCATATAGGGATCAAACTACACACACACATACTGATCATTTGTTATGTAGAAGTTAAGATGCAGACTGCAGCTTTTGCATGCAATTGAGTGCACAGGGTTTTGCAGTGGAAAACCGATTCAAGGGTCGCGAAGAGTTCACAGTGCAAAGGTGCACAGTGAGAACCCCTTACATTGGTTACTCTATAGCTAGCCTTCTCAATGCCAGCTTTCAGCATAGACCAGTCTGAACAGAAGCGCGTGTTACAGGATTCTGTCTTAAGCCTAGGGTTCAGTGCCTTCTAGAGGCTGGGGTTCTGGACTCCTAGGGATTTCCCTAATTTTTCTGACATTGGAGGGTAGAAAGAGGTAGAGGTCAGGTTACTCAAGTCCGGGATAAAGTGGGATGCCAGTTTCTGCAGATATTCTGGTCCTGTGTTCTAGTGGCAGGAGCACATTTTGAGGCCTAGAGTATTCCATGAATTCAATTCCAAACATCAAAAGGGAGGGATTCATTGAAGTGCTTTCAAATGGACATCAAGAGGTCTCTTTTTTACAATGGTCCAGGTGCATGTTGGTGCCTAGTTTTGGACTCTGAAGACTGTAGATCATTCCATAGGGAACACTGTATATATTCAATTGCCATTCAGGCAAGCATACACCAGGGATCTGGTTGAATATCAAAGTAGGTTTAAAGGAATAGGAGTATTTTTTAGAGCCATAAAGGCTGAAAAAGTTGTGATGCTCTTGACCACGGCCAATTATCGGCACAAAAATGGTCCTGCTTGAGATTTTCCCAGGTGTTATTCCCACCATCGATCTAAGAGTGGGAGAAGTTAAAAAACAAATTAAAAAAAGAAAAGTTCTCTTCCAACTAATTGCAGTCAAGGTTTATACATTTAGTGAGGTTTTCTGGCTCTGCAATTCATTTAAATGTGTGTCACAAGAATATACATTTGGAAATGCTGCCTAGTCCTTTCTTGGTAGTTTTTCGAGCAGGCACTTCTGAACAGAAGGGATGAACGAGAGGACTCCAGGGGCTTTCCCTGGGGTACAATGCGTGATAACGATAACTGAATTATGCAGATGTATTGCTTTTGGTCAGTGAGAAAAGGGCAAACCCATTTGAAGCCTTTACCCAACACCATTGCCTATACTTTTTGCAATACAGAACGATCAACAATGTCGTACACTGCGGAGGGGTCTAGGAGTACCAGTATTATGTGTTGCCATGGTCAAGGGTGAGGGGGCATGTGCTCATATGACAGACAAGGCGGTTTCAGTTCTCCTCCCAGGTTAATCATGAAGAAGGCAGTTATGTCACAAGTGTTTGGCAACTGCCTGGTCAACTTCCCCTCCAATATTTTATTAGATCATACAAGGCTGAGATGGGCCACTCATTTCTAAGGAATTGTAGGCCAGCCATCTCCTTTTTTTATTAACATTTTTTAAATGTGGTGAAGGCATGATAAGGTTGGCTGCTGACAATTTCTTTGGCAAGTTATGCATTTAACGATTGTCATCTAAGCAATGATTGGAAGGAATTGCTTCAACAGTGCTTTTGGGCTGGTCTCAACCAATAAGATGCAGGTCTTGGTTTTAAGAGCGAGTTCTGCCACTTGTGCCATTCCGTGGGTTTAAAGGTAGAGAGTATGGTCTGTAGTAGGGGAGTGGTGGGTGGGTAAAAATTGCATGGGGTCTTGCTTGTTCATGAGGGCTGTGCAGATTATTTAATCTTTGATTTAAACTGTGGTATATTTTTGTGGTGTCAAAAGTTTTATTTATTTTTTTAAAAATGGCACCCAGGTTGTGCCTTTTTTCACAGATGTAATATACGTTTCCTTTGCCTGGTTCATTGCTTTGCTGCCTAATTTAAAGAAGTAGACCCATTTTCGCCATCTTGAAGCCCTTGTGATAACCCCTGCTAGGTAAGAAGTGGCGCAGTCACACAGACTAAACAACACTTACCGGCTTGGTATTAGGTAACCCACCTTTTGGTATACGTCTGTACTACACAAGTTGGTAGGGTGACTGAGCAGCCAGGCCCATCTCAAGAGGAAAATATGAGCTGTAGAGCTGTACAATTGAAATTCGTAAATACATGTAACCAGTAACACACTCAAGGTTTCAGTTACAAATAAGTCAGTAATTTAATTAAACATCAATTTTTAAATAAGCGTTCTTTAAACAGGCAATTCATGTAACAATGTAAATACACTTAAACATACATAACTTTCCAGAACCAGAGCAAGTTAGTGGATAATCTTTGGACATGCTAAACAATTTCTACACCCTGAGGGGACTTTAATCACAAGGACAGTAATGGCATTTAAATATCACACCAGTTATACTTTGCAGATTCTGAGGTTGTAGAAAGGAAAGGTTTAAGGAAGGAAAAGGTTAAACAGGTTGTCAGTATATGCGAGGACAACTAAATCTTCCAATTAAATCTAGACAAGCCTTTCCCAGCAGCAACAGTCTAAAACAAGTTACCACCTATGAGGGACAAACAATATCAAAGTCAATAGGCTAGAAGAGTCTGCAGGGAGCCAGGACAGCCAAAGTCAATTGGAACACAGTCTATGGAGCTGAGGCATGTCTTAGATAAAAGTCTTGCAAAGTTAAGAGTTTGTAGAAAAATCACTTGTAGGGTCACAAGCTGTTAAGCCTGTGAAAAACAGAGTTGGAATCAAGCCACTGCAATTCCCAACCGAGAAGAGCACTGCTACAAGACAATGAGGTAAGTACCCCAAGTCTAAACAGTACCTCTGGTTTGAAGAAGAGTGGTCCAGCTGGATTCTGTCTCGCTACAGCGGTGCAGACCAGGTGTTCCTGAGCCCCAGTCCTGGGCACAAGAGGGAGGCCGTCTGGAGGGCTTCTGCGGCGGTACTTGGGAGGTCGTCGGCAGCTATGGGCTCTTTTCGGTTCAGCGGCACTTTGTGGTTTCAGTGGTTAGCAAACAGCACCGTCACGGATCTCGGATACCGGTTGGGCTTCCTTCACTCCTTGGGTCCTGCACTCTGGTGAGGGGACTCTAGCTCGGGTCGTCTTGCTTCTGGAGGGTCCTTAGGAGACTCCTGGAGCTTCTAGCCGGATTTCAGACATTGCACTCTACTATGGATTTCTCGACCCCTGGTACTCTGTTATTGCAGCAGTGAAGAAGTACGGCCAGTCAGGGAAGATAGTCCAGTTGAGTTTGTCTCTGGGTTAGTAAAATAAAAAAAAGTTCCAGCACAGCAACAGGGCTTCACCGGGCAATTGAAAGGTCCAGGAGGATGCAGCAAGCTTCGTTCACAGTTTCTTTGTCGGGTGTTTCTCCAAGTGATTGCCTCTAGTCCGAAAACATGCGCCTTTTAAGCATGTTTCTGCCATTCATGCACAGCCTAGGCTGTCAATCACACAGCAGGGTGGCTGTCTCCCTCTTCTGGTTTACCAAATATGGTGTCAGGAATGGGATTAAGATCAACTGATACAAGTTTGGGACCTATGCGGTTTACTAAGTTATCCTAAGGCCCGATCACCCACACTAGCCAGCCCACAATCCATTGGGATGGATTTTTACAGCATAGAGAACATCTACATACACCCGAATGAGAGACACCCGATGCCTACAGGGCTCAGTGTTTCCGCTCCACCTGGGACATGTGTGATTGGCCACAAAGTCAGCAATTGGCCAGCGAAATGACCTAGATGTTGCAGCCGTAATAATAGATCATGATTATCGGGTGGGAAGTTAAGATAATCATGCATAATCACTGGTTTCAACCTTACGTGGTCAAGGAAGGAGAAGCCATAGCATAAGGGATACTAGAACAGGTCCTTACTACAATTCCTCAAGAGTTGGAAACCCCAAGAGAAACCGAAAGGGGATCACTGGGGTTTGGAGAGGCTGACCTTCTCAGAGAGGAGCTAGACCCAGGGGAGACGCAGGCCATCGCACCACTGCCCGACCTTGCCTTTTCCCAAAAGAATGACCCAGCTTTTACAAAGGCCTTTGGAAGGGTAATGTTGGAAGAGCAAAGGAGAAGTCAAGCCAGGCCAGTTTTCTTCCTGAAAAGGGGGTTGTTGACATAGGGAAAGATGGTCTTCTCCGAAGACAATTAGTAATTCCCTGAGGTCACTAGAGAATCGTGTTGGAGCTGGCCCATTCCCATCTTACCGCCACCCACCAGGCAATAGGTAAAACCCAATGCCAAGGAGTCCCCAGGTTTTATAGGCCCGGAGTATATACGGATGTAAAGAGCTATGCATCAACTTGTACTATCTGCCAAAAAACTGCAACTACTCAGGTAAGCCAGGATCCATTACAACCGCTACCCATCATTGAGGTGCCCTTTCCGCGCATAGCAGTGGACATAGTAGGCCTGTTACAATCATCTAAATTGGGGAACACATTTATTCTGGTCATTGTCGACTATGCTACTCAGGTATGTCGAAGCATTCCCCCTTAGGAACACCACCAGTCAACAAATATTAAAACATCTACTTCCCTTCCTTTCCCAGAGTTGGATGAAGGCACCACCTTTATGTCCAAGAAATATTGCATCAAAATTTGATGTACACTGGTAGATCACTCTCAGAACGATGGACCTGTGGAAAGGTTCAATCAAACCTTAAAAATAATCTTACACTAACATAGAATGATGGTCGTAATTGGGTCGTTAGGATTCCCTGGGCTCTCTTTGCACTTAGAAAAACACCTCCGGCATCTCTAGGATACTCCCAGTTTGAATTATTGTATGGAAGGGACATGGGAAAAAAGATAAGAGGCTACCCTACCCATCTCCCAAACAGCACAAAAACCCAAAAGCCATATGGCTGCTTTTAGGGATATTGTAAAACATAATTTAGGCAGAGCCCAAGAACATCAGAGGGCTCTGCATGATAAACAAGCTGTAGCCTGAAAAGGTCACATTTATGTAGTGGACTAACCAGATAGATGTCAGAAGACACAGATATACCATGTAAACTTGTTAAAAAGGAGTGGAAAAATTAACCCAGTAGAGGACACTACTGTGACCATGGCCACCCTCCTAACAGACCAAGGGGATCATTAGAAGTTTGCTGGTATCCCTCTGGTAATTCTGTCGGGATACCGGCAAACTGACCCTACGTTTCCACTGCCTGATATCCCGGTATCACCGGGATATTGCAGGCGGCAGAAAGGGTGGTAAATCCCCATTCCATCTCCATGGAGGGGATTGCCAGTAATACTGGCATTATGTTACCGGTGGGGTGTTTTTTTTTCTTCGTGGATTAACCAGGAACCATGTAGACAGGCATTCCGGCCAACATCAAGCCCCAGGCACATGCCTCTCGCCACCATATATTTATGTGACCAGGGGCCCCTTCTAGCTTGTGAGCTTGCTAGAAACTGGATTTCTTTCTGGTTTAAGTTAATAGGTGCATTTCAAAATGTCCCTTCATAACCTGATGCGACAAGTGGCTAATATGTGCACATTTTCCTATGTACTGTACTGTTTGAATAAACCTTTTTGCCCCAGGGTCCATCACCTTTCCTTTGTTGCCGAAGGGTATCTTGAAAGTTTGAACGGAGGATGGAGGAGGTCTTCTTTGTGCAAGGGCCACTGAGTGAGGCAGAGGGTTGGATGCTAGACAGAACTTCTCTTCCAGCCCTAAACACAACTTATTATCTAAGTATTCACTGATTGAAGCAACTTGGTAAGGCACGTTCAAAATCTTTTTGGTCTCTTTCAGGATGTCAGTTTCTAAGGGGACCCCTGTTTTTGTCATGTCTCGAGAACAAAACTGGAAGCAAACACCCCGTTTCACTGGGATCATGGAAGGGACTGAAGGGCCAGGAATTCCACCCTTTCAAAATAGGATTTGATCGAAGAGAGAATGTCATAATATTCTCCCTCACAGCTTCTGAAAAGATATCCGTCACAGTGATGTGCTGGTCGTTGTGGCAATGCTGGAGACGTGCTCTGTCCTGAGCTCTGCTACTTTTCACCGCTTGAGTGCAGTCTAGTCTTTTTTCCAATATGGAGTCTTCATTTCTAATACTTCTCCTCTCGTACTGGCACTCGCGTTGCATCCCTACGATTATCCTCTGGACTGGACGTTTATGCCGGTACGTTCGGTGCCTGCTCCATCCTTTCTCTCTATAGCCCTCCTGTGCCTTTTTGTCCCTCGATTCTGTAGTATGCACTTGCATTGGTTTGTCAATGTAAGTCTTGGAATGTTTCGCTGGGCTGGAACCTTGTGGTGTGATGAGGTTCTAGCAGGGGCAGTTGGAGACACACAGGACGGGGGAGCAACTGAGATGGATATGTATTATATAGCTCCCTACTCCCATTTCCACTATGGAGCCCTGTAACAAAGACTCTTCCTATTTATAGTTACTAGTGTGAGTGTCTCCTAATTACCTGCCTGCCAATATGACACTAGACACTACAGATTCCTGCTCCGCTTGGTTTTGCATTCTGGTCTGTTGCTCTTGGCGCTCGCATTTCTGGCTCTTGGCTTCTGCATTTCTTGCTCAACAGCTTTTCAGCAGTGTTGTTGCTTGCACTCCCTCCTGCTTAGTTTCACATTTCATGGTTCTCAGACTATTCTCTCCCGGTACCATCTTCATTTGATGTCCTTTTGCCAGCAAGAACCTTATTGCCAGAGGCACCAAATCTTGAAATACCATCTGAATGAGAGCCCTCTTCTTCTGTGGACATTTTTTACCAATCATTGGAGCCTTTTCTTCAAAGCATGTGTGTGCCTTCTGGCTTTTTCCCCTGGAGGTCCTCTTTCTGGTCTCCCCTTAGTTTCTGCCTTTTGTTAGTGGGCAAACAGTGGCGACATGTAGGGATCATCCGTTTCTCTTCACGGAACAGAGAGTGATCTCTCAAAAGGAAACAGGAAGAAGTCGAACCGCAGAGAAGACAGAGGAACAAGACCTACCAAGAGGGGAGCATCCCATTCAAGGGGATAACTGACACAAGAATAGTAGAGAACCGAGTAGGAGGAAGATCCAGAACCACTAGTTTGGAAAGAGGCTCTGGGGATCGGTTAAAGAGGAGGGGTGGATTTCCTCTGAGGGGGAGGAGGAAGAGGATGCCTCTGTGGGGGAAGCAGATGAATGGATGGTGGCATCACCTCCTTAATAAAATCCCCAAAAGATGTCCTTTTTGTCAGAAAGGTCAAACGTATGGAACCTTTACAAACGGGGCTCCTCTTGAGATATTTGAGGGTTCCTGGCCTTTGTTGCTTGAATGAGGCCAGAAGGAAGGTCTGGGTGCATGGTGCTGAACAGGACCCCAAATCCAGGCACGGATATGGCAGCTTGAATATCATTGCATTCAGGATGGAGGGAAAGTAAGGATACCTTGGTATAGCCAATCAGTCCACCCTTGAAGCAAACTCCAGTCTGAGGCAGAGCCTGAAGTTCGGGTCACTGCTCTGTAGGCTTGTTACTGTTTCCCAACCCGATGGGGGTGCTCCATAGGAGATGGTCACCTCTTCTATTGAGAGCAAGAACACTTCCGCTGAACACGGCTGTCCCACTACTTTATCAAGGCTTGGAACCATCACAAACTAAGTCAGAAGCGCAGACAAAACACCATTCCTAGGGTCATTTGGTTTAACGGCCTCCATTTTGCAGTGCACCATGAAGTGCTGGGTTGCCTTGGTGAGGTGGCTGCCCGCCATTGACAGGAAAAGTTGTTACGCACCTTACTGTTCTTGCAGGAAAGGTGCGTCTCTGGCAAATTTCCAGAGAGATCTGAGCTGTGTGGAGCCTGCACCATCCGACAAAGCTTGTGGGTCTCTACAATAAGCGATTGCAGATCGGGTGAATACCCATGCTCAATGGGTAGCTAGAAAATGCCTGTGCCTTTTGGCAGCGTTAGGCCGCTTGCGTGCCACCTCAGGACAAATCCCATTTCAAAGAAACTATCTCCTCACATTGTGAGCTCCAGTATAGGTTTCACCTCGAGGGGCCCACTGGGCCCCTCGAGGTGAAACCTATAGAAAGATGTCTTATGTGACAGAAAGAGCTCTGGGGAAGCCTTCTCAACAAGTTGACACATGGAAAACAGTTAATCCAGATGGGATCCCTCAGAACATGGGAACGTACCCATTTCGATAAAGGTGGATCCTCCCACTCCCCGCCCATAAGTTCCAGCCCATCTCACAGAAGCAGATTTGTTTTCCCCCCACACTACACACAGGGGTCAATTCCCTCCTCTTCTGGTTTATCTGCGAGATGAACAAAAAGAAAAAAGAATGTAGGTGCTGGAAGAGAAGAGCTGCCACAAAGAACTCAAGCTTTGTTCTTGTGGAGAAAATTAACTAGTAGTTGCAGTCGCAGTCCCAGGTGTGTGGAGCGTGCACATGCACCCAACTTCTTTTTAGCGATAGTTATGGGGCAGTTCAAAATGCTAAAGTCGCATCACCTACCCGATGTGGACACCCTGCAAGTACACTGGAAACAGGAACGGACACATGGATACTGTAGGAGCAGAGTTCATGGGTTTCCAAAGCAAGAGAGACTTCTGGCAATCTCAAAATCAAAACATACAACATAAGAGGTACATTTGCAAACTTTTTTGAAGACTTACCACCAGGATGTCCAATCTTTCCCTATTTCTTTCAAAGAAATTACTTTCATTAGTCTGGTCAAAGGCTTGGGAATTTCCTCTCCAGGTTTCAGTCAAACATTTCACAAAAATTGGCAGAGATTTTAGAAATTCTCCTGGCGCCTGTATCTCTATTATTTTCTTTCTTTAACACCAATCCTTTCTTCATGTTTCACTAATAATTGCAGATGCTTTTAGGAATTTTCTCCTGGCACAGTTTGCGGATGGTAACTTCACTACAATTTCCTGCAGGCAGTGTTGCTCTCCGTCACACTTAACAGATTGGCGCGTCCACCATTAAATGCAGAATGCCATCTTCTAATGAAGACTGATGACAAATTTTTAAGTCGATTTGGAAGATTGCTTCATTCCAAAGGGCAAAAGAACTGGATCGAAGTGGTGTCAAAAGGGTTAGTCAAGATTTGAGCATTATAGTAGAATTAAAAAATTGCACGCTTCACAGGCCTTTGGCGAGTGATAAGTGGCTCTTTGCTGTGTACTGTGTGTATGTGGAGAATTGAGGAGGTGAGTGGCATTCTATGCCTGCTAATAGTTTGGAACTTGACATTTGTACCTCCGATTGTAGTTAGTGTTCATATTTGCTTTAAGTGTCACCCGACTACCAGCCAATCATGTTTTAAACAAGACTTGAAAGCAGCTGTGTTTTTGTGGAAGGGGGTCACGTGGTTTCACAGCTTTTTCCAACACAGTTGAGTTGAAGTAACCACAATTGGCTTCTTGAAGAATCTATAAATAATGCAGGTGTACAGAATATGACCAACCAGATAAACTGGTTTGTGAAAGATGTCACTCGCTGTGGGAAATATTTAATGCTTGTGAACCCTGAAATACAGGGTCCCAAAGGGTATAACGCTCCATGGCCCAAAATCATGAATGCGCAGAGGACAAATGAATCTACAAGGGAAAACCAAAACCTCTTGGGAAGAGCCTGAAACACAGGGAGATGAAATCATCTGCACAAGACCAAATCACTTTTGGCAAGAAGGAAAACCCAGATTAGGAATGTACGGATCAAACTCCAGAAATGTGGCAAATCATTGCCTTTCCTCATATTCGTCTCTTTGATTTGATATTAAACATCATGCTGTTTTTAAGATTATTTCTAATCGTTCCCACCATTGATGGATGAGAAAGCTGGAGCAGCTGAGGACAGCTATTTCACAATTTTGGTCAAGCAAGAAAACTAGGAAATCCCGGATTAGAAACAGCAGCATTATTTCACCAAAATCATTGGGGTCATGGCAGTGCCATTACACAACCCTTGAGACCTCATCAACCGCGCTGGAATGGACATCAGATTGTCCCAAAAGCCCGAGCATGGGCCCGTGAATGCTTTATAAATATTTAATGGAATCCTGAGGCTGACACATGCTCAACAGTGGTTCTTAACTGGGCCCCTCACCCAGCTAATAAACTACTAAAATTTAAATGCCTGTTGATTTTAGCAGACCACTCTTAAGGGTTGCAAAATAGTAAACATATGTTGTAAATCACCGCATAGGATATCATTGATTCATCAGCATGATTCCCATGCTTGTAATCCACACCTCTGAGTTCTAATGTCTAGGATTTTGCCATCACAATACCGCTCAACCACCAGTCTTTTTTGCACAGTATTGCAATGTCAACTGTACGAATGGCCAAGGTTGTACAAATTGGTTAGCCTGGATCTTCAAGATCTAAAATTGGTCACTTTAGCATATGGTTTCCATGTTACAATATTTTTGATTTGTTGCATCACGTAATCTTTGGGTACCGTTCTTTTACAAACACTCCCACATTTGGTGGGCAAGAAAACTAGAGTACGGGGAGTTCAAGTGTCACTGCAATGTTGGCCAAGTTGGGAGCCAGGTTTAAAATCCATAATATTTTGTTTTAAAGATCTGTACTTTAGACACAAAACTACATCACTTCTGTTTTGGTTTTTCTAAAGTGTGTTCTAGTGATGTTCAATGTCCTTCTAAGCACTTTTCCTTTCCTCCTCCATCCAGTATTTTCCTTTCCTCCTCCTTTCCCCACCGTTTCCTCTCCTGCCTGTAGTTGGGTAGGCAACGTGGAGGCATGGTTAACATGTATCTGTGGGAGTAAGCCTGGGAAGTGATGATTTTGTCTGGAACGGCCTTGGGGGGCAGAGGGGGGGGGGGGGGGTCAATGTAGTGTGAAAATAGGTCTATGTGGGTGGTTGAGTGTTTGCAGTGTGGAGCTGTGCATGTGGGGCAGTGGAACTCAGTCTATTGAGTTGTGACGGCTCAGGGGGGTGTTGGAAATGTGTCTGTGGGGGTTTGGGTGGCTAAACAGTGAAAACATGCATGTGGGCTTTATCTGGTCGGATGATATTCGGGCACGGGTTTGATGCCAAATTGTCTATCTGATCCTTGCTATTCTTGCAAGAGCTCATTAAAGCTATTCCAGTGTGATTTTTCCTAATTACAATATGGCATAAAATGACTATTGCTAATCTGGTCACTGATCATTAAAGCAAAGTCCCTACCGTCTCTGCATTAATGCACAACCTGCCAGGGGGGCGGGGGGAATTATTGCTAATATGTCCACTGTCAATTTCGGTGAATGGTCGTCATTTGTAACTCTACCCGATTGTCATTCTTGCCGACCCTTTCTGACATCATTGTCACTCCAAGTGGCAGTGTTATTGGTCTTACTGGCCAATGCAGTGAAAACAAATATGATGGAAGTAGTTTGGGACCTTATTAAAACAGTCTTGGCAAAGAACCTCATACAGCCGCCTTAAAATGGATATCCTTGCTTGTTCAGTGATCCCATATTTTGTCTAAAAGTGGTAAATAGTTCACAGTGATCTGTGGGTAAAAACGTGTTTGACAGAAGACTTTCATGGCTGGAAAAATGTAAAGAAGTAATCCAGTTCAGACCAGTGCCACACACATCAAGAAGAAGAAATGCAGAAAACGTTCCATGGCATGTGTCTCTGTTCTCAGAAGAAGCATTCTCTGCAACAGAATTCCCCGGCTCACATGCCTGTGGTTTAACAAACTCTATACATGGAGCTGGGAAGCTCATAAATGACCCAGGAAGAAGAAGCAGGGCTTTAAATAAACGGGGGGAGTTAATTCGCATAAGAAACACACAAGACTTCACAGTACGTGAAGTCAAATGAAAGCAATGCACACATACCAGCTTCTTAGTAATTGGGTGGGTCCATCGGATAAATAATGTATTTGATTTGTAAAAACACTGGCTTTCTCTTCCACCACCGATTAGTAAAGGGAATCCAAAGTAATTGGTGACAGAGAAAATGATAATGCCTGTTGAAATGGATTTCTAAACTCTGAACTGGTGGGCAGAGGTTTAGGAGGCAACCCTCCGTTTAGTGAAACAGGGGAACCTTCGGGACAAGCCAGACCAATCTAGGTGGTCAAGACTACATCTCCAGGAGGGGTCAGAGTGAACGAAAGCCCACAACGAGCACACACCGCAACAAACCACAAATTACTCTTAGAGAAGTGTATGAAAAATATATATACATTTATTGTCGGCCTGACCAAATAGACACAAGTAACTTTGGCAATGAGAATACAGTTACTACACAAATCCTTAAACTATACAGCATACATTACGTCTCCTATTGCAATTTAGTGATGAGATACAAACACAACCTGTGAAGAGAGGGTCAAGCTATCCCACACATGGCATTAGGTAATTCTTCAGAGTTCGTTCCCTAACTTTCAAGTTCAACCCCAAGAATAGTGAAGCCTTGTGCTCAACAGTACAGTTGTGCGTAAAAACGCACAACCGTGCAGATGAACAAAAAGCAGGTCTTCTTGGGAGGGCTGCAGCAAGTCAGGAAGGGGCTTGAGGTGATGAAGAATTGGTTTTCGAGTAGGCCCTAGCCTTGCTGGCAAGGCAGTGTTCAAATGGAGAGAATAGCTTGGGAGAGAAGGCTAACCCAGCCAAGTTTGAATACCTTTAAGGGATACTCGTGTGTAAAAAGAATCGGCTGTGCCAGGGGGGGCACCGGTAAGTGATTAAAGTACTCATCGAACCTAGACACAGTCCGGACCAAACTTTGCCAGTTTATTCGAGGTCGCTAGTAGGTTTGAGTACTCCAGTTTCGCGGCACTCCAGCTCTCAGCAGCTGCAGTGGAGAACGATCGTCTGTGATGGATCAGTTGCCTTTTCTCAGCCTCTGAAGGAGGTATGAAGAAAATAGTGCAGCTGGCTGAAAGGCACAGGAGAGCAGAAGAGCAGGGGAACTAAAGCGACCATCACCATCAGGTAGTTACGCGGGAATTGTGGATGCGGGCAGCGTTACGCACTCTCCCTATTTGGGACCCAGAGGAGCTAGGCCTGCGACATTTGGCAGGAGAATGCACAGGACCACAAGCAAGCGATGTTCCAAGTCTCGGGTCTGCACTCGAGATGGTGGCGGTGCTGAGGATTACCCCGAGGTAGAGCTGGACAGTTTGCTGGATGGCCCAGGAACACTACCGAAGGGGCTTGTTTGGTGGGTAAGCAGGGGGCGCCAAGAGTAGTTGTTCCCACTACTCCAAAGGGGCAAAGCGCCTTGGCAGGCCTTCTTGATCGAAGAAGAAAGCAGGGGTCCGACGGCACAGCAGAGGGCAAAGGGTGCCAAAACCTTTCAAACAAGCTAGTCTCTTTGTGTAGGAGACTTGGCTCCTTCTGTAGTTTGATGAGAACACATGTGATCGACCTGGAATGGCTGCAGAGCCCATTCTCTTATACAAGATTAACTTTGTGCCAAAGTTGAGGACTTCCAATAGAAGATCTGCTCTCTTGCAGGCATCCCAGACGTGGACCAATCATGGCCCACTATGGTCTCAGTCATTCAGGCACTCCAGACATCCAGGCACCAGTAGTGTTAATTGGGATTAGACAGCCCCAGCTCGCTTCCTGGGCTCACATACGTGACAGGCAGAAGCCTGCAAAAGCGATCGGTTTTCGCGGGAGGCTGCATGCCCAAATAAGGAAAACTCTGGTTACTCGACCTGGGTGAAGGCAAGGGACAAAATGGCCATGGGACAGAACAAAAGACTTTGTGGTTCAGCCATTTTCGGACCTGGCCACAGTCTTTAGCCAAACACGGTTTAATCCAGTAAAAAGAAGTAAAACATTATGAAAAGTAACTGCTACCAACAGTTTGTCCCAGGCACACTCGTACAATCACAAAAATAAAATCCATTGAAGGTGTCTAGGGCCATAAAATAAAAAAGGGACCCCAGCGCACAATACTGGAAGGTACTTTGTGCACCGTTAAAAAGTTACCAAGAATAGTTTCCCAGTACTGACAGTTTGAAGGACGCGTCCGTTTCCCCATAACAAGAGAGCAAAAGCCCAGAGGAGTTCAGCTGAAGGCTGGGATCCACTGGAAAAAGTCAGGTTAGGATATCCAAACAAAAGCAAAATGTTTGGGAGTCAGGGGTGTCCATAAATGGAGGGAAAGTTGCACATAAATGAAGTTGTTCCTGACACTCTCCCGACCCAGACTAAAGACAGGGGGAAATGATCCACCCTTGGATAGGCCTCCTCTTCAGGTCAGTTAAACGTTCTGGACAACCCATCAGCATTGCTATGTTGAACACCTGGCCCGTGCTCAATGGTCAAGTCAAACCCTTTCAGGCTGAGCAACTTTGGATTCTCTCCCTTCACGTTCATCAGCCACTTTAAAGGCTTATGGTCAGTCTGCACAGTGAAGTAGGTCCCATAGAGGTAGGGCCTCAAACTTACTTAGGACCCACACAACGGACCATCTGAGCTCTCTGTCCTTAAGCTGACGACTGATGATTCCAATTGGGTGTTCCTTGCATTTCCCATCCATCTGTGATAGTACAGTACCTATCCCAGTGTCAGAGGCATCTGTCTGCACAGGGGCCCTGAGAATAGGGGCCTGGCACAGAGCCTTTTAAGCCATCAACTGCCTTCTCGCACTCCTCAGGCCAAGAGACCTTCTAAGCTTCTTTGGAGTGGCGAGAGCAGTCGGAGGGGCAGCTATGGTGCCATAGTCTGCCATGAAATTTCGGTAGTACCCAGTGAGTCCTAAGAAGGCTCTAACTTGGGTTTGTGTAGAGGGGGGGGGGGTAGGCCAGTATTGTACTGCGTGTACTTTACTGGCTAGAGGCTGAATCCTCCCTCCATCTACTTCATGTCCAAGGTAGACCACTGACCCTTGAACCATCTGGCACATTCTGGCCATTATGGTTAAGTGGACCTTCTGAAGAACCTGTAGCACAATCCTAGGGTGCTCTACATGTTCCTCCCAGGTGGCACTTAAGACTGCTATATCATCCGGATATGCTAAGCAGAAATCATCCATCCCATTTAGAACATGTTTCACAAGCCTCTGAAAAGTGGCAGGCGCATTTTTCAATCC
Organism: Ambystoma mexicanum; assembly: GCF_040938575.1. Lineage (NCBI taxonomy): Eukaryota > Metazoa > Chordata > Amphibia > Caudata > Ambystomatidae > Ambystoma > Ambystoma mexicanum. The sequence continues at coordinate 117,031,496 of NC_090924.1, read as the reverse complement.
AAAGAGCATTACCCTGAACTGGTAAAGGCCTTTTGGAGTTGAGCATGCCGTCTTCTCATTGGCATGCTGTGTTAAGGCTATTAGCCAATAGCCAGCAGTGAGGTCAAATGTGCTGAGGTACTTGGAGGCACCAAAAGGTATCCACCAGCTCATCAGTTCTAGGTAGGGGGTGAGAATCTGTCCTGGTGACAGCATTCAGAACCCTATAATCCACACACAACCTACGTTCAGGTGGTACCAGCCTTTGGCACTAAGACCATAGAGCTTGACCAAGGACTACTGGAAGGCTCAATCACTCCTAGATCCAGCATCTTGTTGACCTCAGCGTTGATGTAGGATCTCACATGGTCCGACATTCTGTATCCCTACTTTTGGTAGGTACACTATCTCCAGTGTCAATCTTGTGTTTACACCAAGGTGTCAAACCTGGAGTCAGTGAGAACAAGGAGGAGAACTGCCTCAGCAAAGTTCTTATTTCCCCTTGTTGGTCTGAAGTCAGGTGAGGTGCCACATGGACACCCTCAATGGAGCCATCTAAAGGTCCATTCTGGAACAGGTCAGGTAGAGGTTCGATTCCTTCTCTTCCATGCCTGAAGCCAGAAGCAGTGCAGCTATTTCAACCCTAGGGATGAAAGCCTTCAGCCTATTTATCTGAAACACTTGTGGCCTGTCCACGCCTTCTAAGGTCCACCAAATAGTTAACCTCACCCAGCTCTTCCACAACTGCGCAAGGGTCGGACCATTTATCTTGTAGGGTTCTAGGCCTTATGGGATTCATAATTAGGTGGTCTTAGTGAACAAGAGAAGCCTTCTAGTCATACCAAGTTTGACCAATGTCTGACCAGCCTTCAACTTGTCACTGGCCTGAGCCATCAGGAGGACCATTCTCTTCCTTAAACCCAACACATAGTCCACCACAATGTTAGTGACAGGAGGAGTGGGGAGCGGTCACCTTCCCTTTACTATGGCCAGTGGCACCCTTACAGGGTGACCAAAAAGAAGCTTGAAGGGGCTAAAGCCAACCCCCTCTTGAGGTATCTCTCAGTAGGCAAAGAGTAAGCATGGCAACAGGCGATCCTATTTTGTCCTTTGAGGTTCTTCCAGAGCACCAATCATGCTTTTGAGAGTTCCATTAAATCGCTCAAACAAGCCATTTGTTTGTGGATGATAAGCTGATGAAAATGTCTAAGTGACCCCACATTCCTTCCACATGGCTTGCATATACTTGGACATAAAGGTGCTGCCGCCGTCAGACACAACTGCTTTAGGGAAGCCAGCCCTAGTAAATATGCCAAGTAAAGCTTTAGCAACTGATTTGGCAGTCACAGTCTTCAACGGGATGGATTCAGGATATCTGGTGGGATGGTCAACCAGCACCAAGATAAACCTATTGCCAGAGCATGTCTGTCATGATCTCTGCTTCCAAAAGGTCAGGGTTTTCCCAACTCCCTTGGAAGCAGATCCATAACCCAGGTTCCGAGTGCCAACCAATCCCAATTGGGACCTTTTGGACCCAGTCCTGGCGCCAGTGGCACCAGGCTCATAAATATGCCCAGTCCCAGCGCTGGAAGCGCCGGGCTCATAATGCTTGGGTGGACTTACCTGCAGCAGACCATGCTGCTTACTTGCCTGTCAGTTGAGCCTCTGATCCTCTTCTGTTTGGAACTACTTTTCCTGTTGGGTGGGGCAGGAGCCACTCCCTAGATTCAGAACACTGGAACTCTTCTGGAAAGCAGGAACTCTTTTCTTACCTAGGCGTGGCTGTGGAAGGAGACACCTAAGCACTACAGGAGGCTATTTAAACCACACCCGATGGATGAATCTTGCTTTGCGTTATTCTGCATCCTCTGCAGCAGAACGCTCATCGTGTCTTCTGCATCTGATCCTGGGCCTAAGGAAAAAGGCTTACCATCCTGAATCCAGTCTTCAGCAACACCTATAAAGACAAGAAAGAACAGGTTAGCATTACGGTCTTCAGTGACAGCTCTTCACTTACCTGGTCCATCGGCTGTCACCAACGCCTTGCGCTGCATTCCGGCATCTGAAAGACAAAAGCTTACCAACTCTTTGCACGCTCCGGAGGCCTTCAGCGCTGCATCCCGCATCTGAAAGACAAAACAAGGTGCGTTTAAAGACATTGGGGAACTTTAATACTCACGTGCCATTACTCCTTTCCACATCTAACCCAGTGGGTATTCCGGCACCCTGCAGCCGCTCCGAACTTGTACCTGCAAAATAAAAAGACAGTTAGAGCGCATCGTGAAGCAGGCAACAAGCACTTACTTACGTGCTTCCAGGCGCTTCTATTCATCACACGGGCTCCATCTTCAACTCACTTCAGCCCGTCATCCGCCATCGCCGGAACCCTGCAAAACAAGAAACATCATTACTAAAGACTTTAAAGACATTAGAATTACTCGAAACTTACCGTTCGTGCAGTAAACGACGGACAGCAGTCCTCTGAAGTCAAGAGGCCTGCTCCCCTTATCCAGTGAAGAAACTGGTTACAGCACCCTGCCCCGAGGCAGATGGAGAGCACGGCGTTCACTTACCTAAGGTGAGAACGTTAACCTTTGGGGTTCTACAGGAGAAGAGAAAGGGAAGAAGAGAGAGACATTCAATAACCCAGTTCCTTAATCCCATATTTTCTATCTGCAGACATCTTACCCTTCGAGTCAGTCATACAGTGCCCAGAGGTCCAGCCCAAAGAGCCACCATAACACATATCCCTCCTTTTACAAACGCCTTCCTGACACATCACCGCTCTTCACAACCGAAATCCTATTTTTATTACAGTGCTGACCTCCACTTACCCAAACTGCACCTTTCAGCACAGCCACCACCTTGACTGGATCAGAATACAATGGTTCTCCCTTCCTCCTAATCACACCTTTCTTTATTCTCACAAGATCCCCACACTCAGCCCTCAATTCCTTTTTACCCCTTCTCAAGTTCTCTCGCATGACTCACTCCTCCTTTTTTCTCTCAGATCTCTCCCCACCTCATCCACAACGCAATCAGATTCCCTACTTCTCCCCAAGCACGGGGGACTCGCAGTGGTATTTGCTTTGCATTCCCTCATCAACTCAAAGGGACAAATACCAGTTGTGGAATGAGGAGGCATCCTCGTAGCATACAGCCTCTCCTCAATGGCAACTTTTTGATGATACCCACACGCATCAGCCATACGAATTCTCTCCAAAACACATTCATCCTCTCCCCCATCCCGTTGGTTTCCAGGTGATGCAGAGCTGATCTTCTGTGCTTCGCACCACACTCCTTAAAATACTTCACAAAATAAGATATCCTCCTGCAAATTGCATGCCATTATCTGCGTGTACACTCTCCGGTACGCCTTTCCTCACAAAGACGTCTTCAACAAACTTGACCATACTCTCCCCAGATATATCTCTCACCATTCTAAACTCTCACCACTTCGAAAACAAATAAATCAGCAACACAATGTACTTTCCCCTTCCGTATCCAAGATCAATGGGACCCATTATGTCCATGACCAGTTCACTCCACACACTACCTGGAACCTTAGATTCCACAAGGGGTTGCTTCTTGGCCTCCACTCCCTTCCCTGACATGATACAAAATTGACACTCCCCTAACCTTCTCTCTATGTTCCTGTCGAATACAGGCCACCAGTAATCAATCAACACACCCTTTGTGTTTGGCACACCAAGATGCCCACCGTGGGCCAAATCAATAATCTTGTCGACGATTCCCACAGGAACCACTGCACGTTCCCACCTGAACAAAACACCATTTATCATACTTAACCAATCCTTCACTGACCAAAAAGCCTTCTAATTTTTCTGCAAATACCCTTTTCTGGGCCATACTGATGATTCAACATATGTCCTCACCTGCACTAGTGCAGCATCCTTACTTCCTTCTTCTATCCACTCTTCCCTGGTCACTATTCCTTCAACAATGACAAACGCCAACGCCATACTACTTTCCTCCTTGCCATCATAACTAGGACTATTCAACCTGGATAACCAATCTGCCAAAACATTTTGCTTCCTGGGAATAATCTGCATCTTGAAACAATGACATTGCATCCTCGTGACCTAGCTAGTCACCCTCCTAGAAACTTCCAACCCTTTATTCTCAAAGATAATTTTGAGAGGCTTATGATCCTTTCCAATTATGAAATCGGTACCCCATAAAAAAAATTCTTAAACCTCCCCACAACCAAATGGCATGCAAGTGCTTCCTTCTCAAGTACGGAATAATTTCTCTATGCCCCTCTCAGTCCCACAGAAGCATGAACAACCTCATCATCCTCACTATCGCCTTCACTTAATTGAAACAATACTGCTCCAATTCTACCATCACTTGCATCAACAGTAACTTTACTGGTTCGTCGTGTATCAAAACATCCCAACGGATGGGCCAAACCAATCTCTTCTTTGATCCCCTTGAATTCCTCCCCACACCTTTGACTCCAGACAAATTCCTCGCCTCTTTTCAATAACTTCCTCATTTCAATTACCTTGCCCGATAACTTAACAAATTCATGGTAAAATGCCATCATCCCCAAGAATGACCTCAATTTAGCCTTACTCTCAGGACGCTTAACCTCCTTGATGGCATTATCTAAACACTCCTTCGGCCTCACGCCACTCCTGGACACCTCATGTCCTAAATACTCTGCCTTATCCACTCTAAATGTACACTTTAGGGTGACCACCCCCTTCTCCTCAAAAATCTTGAGGACCTTGTCCAGCACCTTATCATGCTCTTCTTCCTATTCTCCACATAAAAGCACATCGTCTTGAAAGCAGAATACACGCCTCTCTCCCTTAAATAACCTGTCCATGACCTTCTGAAACACAGACGAGGCTGACACTAACCCAAACGGCATCCTCTGGAACAGGAAGATGCCTCAATGAGTGATAAAAGCAGTGTTTTCAACATACTTCCACCAACTCCATTTGGTGATAGGCCGAGGCCATATCAAGCTTTGAGAACACCTTCCCTTGTCCCACTCTGGCCAACATTTCCCCCATATTGGCAGATTGTTTATCCATGTTGATTAGACCTAATTATGATGGCAAGGAGGAAAGTGGTATGGAGATGGCGTTTGTCATTGTTGAAGGAATAGTGACCAGGGAAGAGTGGTTGGAAGAAAGTAAGTAAGGCGGCTTTTTGGGAAGTGAAGGATTTGTTCAGCTTGCGCACATCAACGCACAACCGCAATTCCCCTGATCCTTTTTTCCACCACAACTAAGGGAGAAGTCCACTCTATTCCTCCTGCCTTCTCGATGATGCCCATATGCAACAACTTGTCGAGTTCTTTCTTCACGCCCTCCCTTATGGCTAAAGGAACAGATCTCAGTTTGGCTGAAATGGTCACACTTCCATTTCTTAAAATGATTTGGTGCTGCACCCCTTTCCCTTTTCCAACACCCTTCCTGAGTACCCTTCCAAACTTTTCTCCTATAGTGCACACCACCTGCAAAACCTGTTCAGCTTGGTTTGGGTCTAGTCTTATTTTAAACTTTTTCTGTTCTCTCCGCCTTAGCAATGCGAGACCCTTCTTGGTCACATAAATCTTCCCTTCACTCCGCCAACCCTTAAATTCAAATTTGCCATTGAGATACCCGAGAAGCTCAATTATATCCTGATTGCAGCCTCTCGGGTTGACATCTGGTCTGAAGAAATTACGCACATCCCCTTTCACTTCTCCCTCAAACACCTCTCTAGACATAAGTGAAATTTCCGACGCTGAATCGGCCATCATCGAAACCTCTCTACCATTCACTCCAACACTTGCATACAGATGCTCGCAGTCATCACTGTTCGGCAGAGTTTGCATGCAGTACCCTTTGGGACCACTACACACAACTATGACTACAGGTGTAAGCAAACCAACCTTTGGTATAAGTCTGTACTACATAGTTTTGGTAGCGGAGCTGGGCAGCCAGGTTTATCGCCAGAGGGGGAATGTGAGCAGTAATGATGTTACACAGAGGTCTACAATGACAAGTGTTCAAATAAACTCTCACACTCAAGGGTTCTTTGATAAATACATATTCATTTATCTGCCAGTTATAAAGCATTCATAAGAAGGAGGCACTTCTATAAACACAAATATACTTCAATACCATTTCAGAATACTTTTCAAGAGGAGTAAAAGGCAAAGGTTATTAGAACATGAAAGGTTACAATTATTCTTAAACAGTGTAGATATTTTGAGTTCACCAGAACAGTCAATTCAATTCAATTCAATAGGCTAGGCCAAAGTCAATGGGCTAAAGCTTTGGATAGAATAAAGCAGTTCAGGTAGTTCAACGGAAAAGGTCTCTGCACAAGTTCTCAGAAGAAGTTTGTAAAAAGAAGAATCACATATTGGGTCACAAGCCAGTTATGCCTGCGAGTTGCAAAAGTTTCAAGCACCCACCACGAGATTCAAGTACTCAGTCTGATTTCACAGTACCTTACAATAAAAAAAAAGATGCAGCTGACTACTTCTGTTCGTGGTAGTTCCGGGAGATCTCGCTGTTCCGGGGCCTCAGTCGTGGGGACAAGAGGGAGGACGTCGGGGGGGACTCCTGCACTGCACTTGAACAGTGAAAAACTCACAACAACTGGCAAACTTCGATTCCAGTAGCTGTAAGTAAAGCACAAAAACTGGTGTCCCTCTTCCTGGTTATTCGGTTTCCTGCAGCACTCTGAAGAAAATACAACCAGCTCCAAGATTGTTATCCAGGTGGCTTACGATGGTTATCCAGGTGGCTTACTGTCGAGTTGATGGGTCCCACCAACTCAAAGGGAGAAGTCGTCCTTGTAGGGGCTTCTCTGTTGAGATGAACTTGGCGATTCGGACCTGCAGCAGAGCTTCACCGGGCAAACCAACGGTCCAGGAGTTGCAGGACAGTCAGCCAGCCAATCACCACAGAGTGCATTTGGGTCTCCAAGGAGACTAAGCACAGGGAGTTTCAGGCACCTCCCTCGCTTCCTGCCCACCCCAGACACTCGGGTGCCAGAGGCGGTCTTCACTCCTGAAGCCTGCCAAAGGCGAAAGAACAGAGACCAAACCTGGTTTGGTGCGCAGAGACAAACTCTAGAAGGACCTTTCCACAAAGAAATGGTGAAGAAAGACAACCAGGACTTGCATTTACAGAGGGGGGCTCAGATGCCATCTTGAAAAACATGGATCCCGCGATTTAACGTGACCGGAGCTACGAATAGTTCACAGTCAGGAAAAATCATGGTAGTTCGTTGTAAAACCACTGCCACCAGCCATTCTGAGAGGAAAGGGTAGCATTTGACTGCTACATGAGTATCTAGACATAGGAAATACTAAGTGGGGAATAAGTAACCCCTCCAGCACTCTATTGAAGATAGGGTGTGCTGGGTCTAGGAATTTAAAAGACTAGTAAAGTAAATTTCACTTTACTTGCTCTGGGAAACAATAGTTTATCCCACAGAAGGTATTTAAACCTTGGTAAAGCCTGAAAGGCTTCCCTGTGCCACTGCACTGAGGGTGCTGTGTGACACAAATTAAATGATGCCTATGGAGTTGTTTAAACTACATAATCAAAGAAAACAGAGGTAAAACGCACATCAAAATACATGAGAGAGTGGGAAAAAGGGACACGCTCCAGGTAAAAAATCAAGTCCTCAAAATCCAGCAATGTTGCTGGGGGTCTCGAAGGTGAAGGGAATTAACACATTTTTGAGAATTCTCCCCAACAATCACTTTCCCCATTTCGCACAACATTGAGAGTGATGTTCTCCACAGGACATGTTTCTTCCTTATCTGACTATTTTTGACCATCCTCTTTGACGTAGAAGACCTTCTTCTGATTGAATTGATAGTTCTTACAGCTATTCGCAAAGTGTCCTCGCCTCTCACACTTATCACACGTGGCTTTCCTTCCTGGGCATACCAGTGTCGTGCAAAAAAAGGGAATTGCTCGCGGATCGAAAACACAATCGCTCTTTGTTCCTTTCCCCCCTCATCTTATTGTATTTGGTGTCGACTCCTCCTCGAATACTGGTTTGTCCTTGGCTTTCTTTTTCTGTTTGGACTCTCCCACACTCAATACTTCTGCCTTCACTTCAGCACCTTCTTTGCCAATTTTGCCACACATGCCACACAATTATGCCACCCTCTTCGCTATGCCCAAGACTTCGAGTGTGGGTTCATCCCTTAACCAGAGCTCTTCTCTGATTTTGTTTGAACTACAGTGAGTCATAAATTGGTCATGTATATGCTCATCAAAAGAATCTTGAAATTTGCAAGATAGAGCCAAGTGACGCAGGGCCATAACGTATTCCTCCACAGACTCGCCCTGCTCTTGCACACGTGTACGAAAGTTGCATCATTCTAGTATGGTACTTGTTTTAGGATTAAAGTGTAAATCCAGTCTGAGTAGGGCACTCTCCAATTTGTTCGCAGAATCCCCTACACCTTCACTTGGGAGCTGCGGCAATGTCTCAAATATGCGCTGCCCTTCGAATCCCAAAAAATGCCTCAGCAATGAAAGATTCTCATCGTTGGAGTAAGAATTTCCACATGCAGCCTTGATACTAATGCATGAATCCCTTTCTCCACTGCGACCACTATCTTTACAGGACCGGGTGTGGCCATGGACATGGGTGGTCCCACTACACCCAGCATCGCCATCTTTTCTGCCTCTCCCCATGATTCTTCCTGGAAACTTCCTAGAAGCGATGTTTTCACGCAGAAGGAACACTATATTGTAACCTTCTAGATGAAGTGCCTTTCCAGTGTCTCCTCCTTGCCTCCTTTTATCTCCTTGCCACCTGTCCTCTAGGTTAGCCCACACCCTTCCTCCACCCTCTGCGCACAGTTTTGTTTTGTTTCAATTGTGGGTCATACAGCATGTTGGAATGTCCCCTTCACAGGTTAAAATTCCCAATTTTTCTTTTTTTTCCTTGTTCTTGTGTTCACCAACTTTTGTAGAGCAGAGAGCTTTTACAAACTGACAAAACTGGCATCTACAGTCTCGATTTGCTCCTTCACGCATGCGCACAACTGCCCGTCTTCAGGCTTCCGACACGCGCATGCGCCGGCTTCCAATAACGGCTGAAAGCGAAGGCGAACGTCTGATGTGGATTGATAAGATCGCGGGTGAAGGTAGGCCTTTATTACAAAATTGGAATGCAGCTTTGTGTAGCGTTCCCTGCAGTACCTCCCTGCAGTGTCTCACTCACCTGCTCAACTAGTTTCAGGGTTCCTTGCGTGGGGAAAGTAACCGTTTACTATCGGTTCTTCCGAAGCACAGGAGGGCTTAGGCAAACAGAACGTGAAATAATGCATTCACAGATTCAGACGCACTTCAGGCATTACTGATTTGCTCGCCTTTGAGTTTTGTTCACTGGGTCGGTGACAATGGGCTGGAGGCAGTTCGTGCAAGTCTTATTACGGACTCGGCACAATACAGCGTTCATGCTAGCATTGATTCTCAGTGCCTTCAGTGCTGATCCCAAGTTGGCCACTGCAACGTGTGAAACGGAGTGGCAATATAACTATCTGGCAGGCAGGCAGTATGTGCTTCTTCTGGAGGCACTGTGGATCCAAACACTGGGTAATCCTTGTTGCCAATGTTATGATACCACAGACACCACACGTATCTTGTTTAGAAGCTTTATTTCCAAACTAAATACAAAAGGGCCCCTAGCACAGCCACAACCAAGGTTGCTGATCTCCAACTGCTGCCCTGTGGAACCGCCAACAAAAGAAAACCGTAATGAACATTCCTAACACATAACATTCCCAAAGGAGTGTAATGCATCCAATGCACCCAACACTCCACTCTCCATCATCTCTCTCCATTGAGCAAGCAACACCATAACCGTCTCCTACAGTAGACTCTGGGCTCACTGTACAGGAGCCCATCCTCACTGTACAGGAGCCCATCTTCCCAATAAATCATGTGCTTCCAGGAGGTTCACCCTCAAGCTGGGAGCAGGCCTGTCTAAGGCCTTCCAAAGATGGGCACTTACGTTGACCCTTACTAAACGCTTCCCTATCAGGACCACCTTCAACCAATAAACTTTGGAGTTCAGGATGGTCATTGGGGTTGTGTGAAGTGCCTCTTTCTCATCAGGTTCCGGTGCTTGGCCAACTATCTCCACCTCAGTGGTAGGTGAGTTTGGGGGATTATCCTCTTTCCCGCTTTTTGATTTTGTTACTCCCTTAGCCATGGGTTTCCGCTTTGGCTCAGCTTTGGTCTTGACCAGGGCCGCTCTTGTTTGAGACCTTGTGCATAGTCGTTCTGCTGTATCCCCCACAAGACCCAAGTCTCGGAGGTCATTTCCTAGCAAGCAGCACTTTGAGGGGCTTGCCTCTGTACCCTCACAGGAATCCTTACTACTGTACCATTAATAGTCAGATTTACAGGCATTACAGGGAACTTGAAAGGGGGGGCTTCAGCTAACTTGGTGGGCAATCAGGGGGGTTCTGGCAAGCTCCTCCTGGTTGACCAGAGTTGCATTCACCACAGTTCTGCTGGGTGCAATATCCCTAAGAGCAGGAGTGTCTACTCCATTGATCATCACACTTTCTTTAAAGTAGTGCTTGGTGTTGTCAGGTATCCTATCATAAGCTTCTGAAACTCTTGGCTCCCAGGAACCCTGGGAAATTAAGACTACCTCAGATTCCATCCCACTGGGGAAGGAATCCGAGGAGAAGGATGCCCCTGTGATAATTTCTTCCTCCTCATAGGAGGCGAAGGTCAGACACGCAGAGTGGACCCCCAAAGTTTTGATCTTACATCTGAGGTCCCCCTTCACATGGTAATTTGCACCACAAGTCACCGAAGATCCACTGCGTCTGTGCACATAGGGAGGTTACTCCCACTACTCTGACTGTTCCCTGGTGACTTAACCTTTTTAAAATGTGTGGCCCTTCTGAGAAGAATTTTCAGATTCCCCCCCCCACCCTCCTTATCCTTTTTCTCCTACCCCACCCTCCTTCTCCTTGTTTTTTTCCCCTACCCCCACCCTCCTTATCCTTTTTTCCCCTCCTCCTGCTTACCAGAAGCAGGCTTGTCCTTATGGGACACTATGACACCCATAAATCTGCTGCAATGTCTAACTTTGTAGGATCCAAGCTCTGGGTTACAAGTAAAAATATGTCCAAGCATGACTAAATACATCATACCTTCAAAAGGTGGTGACCATGTATGCTTCTACCCAATCAAGTTTTTAAAAGAATCAGCAACATAAGAAACCCCCAAGTATTACCTTCATTCTTCTTGTATTCTCTGAAACGTGTCTAACTATTGGGCAGGAGTCTTCCCAAACTTGAATACCAGAGTTTGCTTCAATTTCGCAAAGTCTTTTCTGTCAGCCTTTGACATATGCACAATAGCACTGCAGCTAGAATGGGGTAGTCGACTGAGCAAACATGCAATCTTATCAGCATCCACTAACTCTTGTATCTCACATGCATACTCCAATGCAGTCAACCAGTACACAATGCAATTCTTGTCATCATACACAGTAAGCAGATCTTTTGGAAATCTTGGATGAGAGGAGGGCAGAGGCGTTGCTACGGAGGGGCTGAGGGTGATACAGCCCCGAGTCTTTTGGTTGCAGCCCGGATAGAAGCTCAAGGGTTACAACCAAAAAGGCTAGCTAGCCCCCAGTCCCGACAGTCCCAGAATTAGCGCAGCCCTGGATCTTTTCCAGACATAGCAACACTCCAGGAGGAGTAGCCAGACCCTCTTCTGGAACCACTGGGGTCATACAATCTAGCAAGCTCCAACTGGTGGTCCATGTCCTTCTGCTTCTCTGAGCTCTGCAAATCCAGCTTAGCCATGCAAAATTCAATCTCCTTCTGCTTAAACAGCAGCTCTTGCTTCTTGAATTCCAGCATGGCTTCAGCCCCCAAGCCAGTCAGTGAAACGGAGGACACATCATTATCATCAACACCATCATCACCCTGGCCTCTCTCTACGGTAGCACTACTTAACACATTACTGGTACTTGGGATAGCCCCAGTACCATCTGTATTATCATAGGAAGGCAAAGCCAGGATCCGCATTTCCTGCCAATCTGTGATCCTTTGGATCATTTCGGATGGTACCAGTGGCTGAGAGGCCCCTTTCGGTACAAATCTTTTAGTGTCTCAGATTTAGAGGCACTTAAAGCAATGTCTGTAACTGCTTCCATACTATAAGTAAAAGCACATGGCTTACAGTAAACTTTAACCTAAGAACCCTGTGCTCTTGTGTAAGTGTAACCTGGGTACCTTACCAGTGTGCAACACTGGGTACCTACGATCCTATCCCACCGATGTACACCAATTTGTTAAGATGGATTTCTAAACTCTGACCTGGTGGTAGGAGGCCACCCTCGGTTTAGTGAAACAGGGGAACCTTCTGGATAAACCAGGCTAATCTAGGTAGCTTGGTAGGCGGTCAAGACCAAGTCTCAGGAGTGGTGAGAGTGATTGGAAGCCCACAATCAGCAAAAAACGCAACAAACCACAAATTACTCTGACAAGTGTATGAAAAATATCTATACATTTATTGTCTGTCGGACCAAATAGACAAGTAACTTTGGCAATGAGAAAAAAGTTACTACACAAATCCTTAAACTATACAGCATATAAACATTATGTTTCCTATTGCAATTTAGTGAGGAGATACAACCACAACCTGTGAAGCGAGGGTTGAGTTAACACACAGATGGCATTAGATAATTCTTCAGAGTTCGTTACCTAACTTTCGAGTTCAACCCTAAGAACAATGGAGCCTTGTGCTCAACAGTACAGTTGTGTGTGAAAACGCACAATCGCGCAGATGGACAAAAAGCGGGTCTTCTTGTGAGGGCTGTAGCAAGTCAGAAAGGGGCTTAGGGGCTTGAGGAGATGAAGAATTGGTTCCCACTATTCGAGTAGGACCTAGCCTTGGCAGCAAGGCAGTGTTCAAATGGTGAGAATAGCTAGGGAGCGCAGGCTAACCCAGCCAAGTGCAAATACCTTTAAGGGATACTTGTGCGTAAAAATAAAAAAATTATAAAATAAAAATAAAAAATAAAATCGGCTGCGACAGTGAGCCAGTGATACAAGTACCCTGGGCACAGTCCGGACCAAGCTTCGCCAGTTTAAAATCGAGGTCGCTAGTAGGTTTGAGTCCAGCAGTTTCACGGCACTCTGGCTCTCAGCGGCTGCGGTGGAGAATGATTGTGATGGGACAGTTGCCTTTTCTCAGCTTCTGAAGGAGCTATGAAACAAATTCCAGTGAAGCTGGGTTCAGGACACAGGAGAGCAGAACAGCACGGGAACTAAAAGTGACTGTCACCATCAGGTAGTGATGTGGGAATCGTGGATGCGGGCAGTGTTACACACTCTCCTTATTCAGGACCCAGAGGAGCTAAGGCTGCGAAATTTGGCGTGCAAATGCACGGGACCACTAGCAAGCAATGTCCCAACTCTCGGGTCTGCACTCAAGATGACGGCGGTGCTGGGGATTATTCCAAGGTAGAGCTTGACAGTTCCCTGGATGGCCCAGGAACTTCTGAAGGGCTTGTTCGGTGGGCAAGCAAGTAGTTCCCACTACTCCAAAGGGGCAAAGCACTTTGGCAGGCCTTCTTGATCGAAGAAGAAAGCAGGGGTCCGATGGGACAGCAGAGGCGAAAGCGTGTCTGGTTGTTTCACAAGTCTGTTTCTTCGTATGGGAGACTTGATTCGTTCTGTGGTTCGCTGAGAACACAGGTGATCGACCTGGAAATGCCGCAGAGCACCTTTTCTTTTCCAAGATTAGCTTTGCACCAAAATCGAGGACTTCCAATAGAAGATCTGCCCTCTTGCAGGCATCTCAGACGTGGACCAATCACGTCCCGCAGTGGTCTTAGTCATTCAGGCACTCCAAACACCAGTAGTGTGGATTGGGACTAGAGAGTCCAAGCCCTCTTCCTGGGCACACATATGTGACAGGCAGAAGCCTGCGAAAGAGATCGGTTTTCGTGGGAGGCTACATGCCCAAATGAGGAAAACCGGGATTACTCGACCTGGGTGAAGGCAAGGGACAAAATGTCCATGGGACAGAACAAGAGCCTTTGTGGCTCAGCCATTTTTGGAACTGGCCACAGTCTTGAGCCAAACACAGTTTAGCTCGGTAAAAAGAAGTAAAACATTATGAAAAGTAACTGCTGCCACCAGTCCGTCCGAGGCACACCTGTACAATCACCAAAAAATCCTTCCAGGGTGTCTAGTGCGATAAAACAAAAAGGGACCCCAGCGCATGGTAATGGAAGGTACATTGTGCACTGTAAAAAAGTTACCAAGAAATGGCAAAATAGTCAAAGACTAAGGGAAACATAGTTTCCAAGTATTGACAGTCTGAAGGATGTGTCAGTTTCCCCATAACAAGTAAGCAAAAGCCCAGTGGAGTTCAGCGGAAGGCTGGGTTCCACTGGAAAGATTCAGGTTAGGATAGCCTGTTTGGGGGTCCATAAATGGAGGGAAAATTCACATAAATCAAATCGTTCCCAACAATGCCCACTACACCTCATCACATTATCAAAGCACTGCCTACCTTACTCACCGAACATCAAGCATTTTTTATACTCAATGTCACGTTGCATTCCTGCACAGTGCTTCCAGATTCTAAACCAGGTAGCAGGACATGAAGTGGCGCATATCAACCTGAAATGGGGCGACTTGAGTTTTCTAAAAACTGCATTACTATTGTCAAGACTTCAAGATGCATACACAAAACAGCTGCTGTGTTAAAGTCACCTGCTCTTACTCATTTTACACCAAACTGTGGGCCTAGCGCACCCCTAGGATGTCCAGGGGGGCACAAGGCTCTTCAAAAAGGGAGTACAGTGACTGCTTTTAATATAAAATAGGCAGATACTCAATGGGGAATCAGCAACAATATTTCCACTCAAGGAGGGGCTTGGCATAAAGGAATACCACTGTTTTACACGTACATGCAGCTTGGTAATATTGAAGATGTGAATTACATTTCCAGTGGAGAACAAATGCTTTTACTATGCATCAAACATGCATAAAAATGGACTACACAGCTCGGAAAAAGTATCTTTTGCTAAAAATACAAAAAACAGAACACTGCCAAATAACCTCTTCTCTGGGAAGGTGCCTACTCTGGAGGTTCTAGAACCACATTTTTACCTCGCAGGACTTTCACAGAGGGGAAATATCGATTGCTGGACTGCCGAGGTGGGTGGGTCAAGACCAAGGTTGTCCAACATACGGCCCGCGGGCCACAATGTGGCCCTCCAAGCCATTTCATGTGGCCCGCGAGGCTGTACAGAAAACATTGAACGTATAAATAAATAAACCGGGCCCTGGCAGAGGATTGTTACTGCCTCTGGTGCCCCCTAAAATGGGGCACCAGAGGCAAAAACAGGCCACGGCCCGGTTCATTTATTTATTTGACCAATGTTTGTCGGGTCCATGGACTCGATTAATGTATTTATTTCTGCAATGATGGTCGAACCAACATTGCAGAAATAAATAAATCGGGTCCACGGACCCGGCAAACATTGAACAAATAAATAAATAAACCGGGCCGGGGCCTGACTGCCTCTGGCACTAGAGGCAGTTACAGGCCACAGTCCGGTGTCAGGGGTGCCGAGTACGTGGGTGCTCCGCCCCCATCGCATCCCCCCCAGGCCGGAGAGAAGAGACGCAGTATGGATGGCCCTTTATTCCATCCATACTGTGTCTCTCTATGGCGGCCCGGGTAAAAGCCGGGTAAAAAACGAGGTTTAAAAATTGAGGGACGGATGCAAAGCAAGATGCTCTTGTTTTGCATCTGTCCCTTAATTTCTAAAAATCGTTTTGGTTTGGGTATACTTCTACATCTGTGTGCACGGATGTAGACGTACACCCAACCCAAAACGATTTTTAGAAAT
This sequence comes from Ambystoma mexicanum, assembly GCF_040938575.1. Taxonomy (NCBI): domain Eukaryota; kingdom Metazoa; phylum Chordata; class Amphibia; order Caudata; family Ambystomatidae; genus Ambystoma; species Ambystoma mexicanum. The sequence continues at coordinate 117,015,614 of NC_090924.1, read as the reverse complement.
GGAGGCACAGACTTGGAGGCACAGATGCAAAGCAAGTCTGTCCCTCAATTTCTAAAAATCGTTTTGGGTTGGGTGTATTTGTACGTGCGGTCATAAAACTGCTGGTGATGTCACTTCCTATATTTGGGCACCCCCCGGGAAATTCATAAGTCGGCTCTCCTGCCCAATTTATTTATTTGTTCAATGTTTGTAGGGTCCGTGGACACGATTAATTTCTTTATTTCTGCAATGTTGGGTCCGACCAATAAACCGGGCCGTGGCAGAGGACTTTTACTGCCTCAGGTGCCCCCTGGAATTGGATTATGTTTCTTTCATTACCACAGAAGTAATAAATGTGTATTACAGAGATAAGCTAGCATGTGTATTGGGCACACTGCACATGCTCAGGCAGCATCAATCATGCTTTGTAGAGGACAATGCTGGCCTAAATTGGGAACAGCCAGCATAGACATGTTGCTACAGAGGCATATTTTGGACACAGCCAGTATGCCAATGTGTTACATCAGTGACAGTGCTGTCTTACACTGTGGACACATTGATCATTAAAATGTGTTGTGTTCTACAATGTTCTTGTCTGCTGTTGGCAAAATGGAATGTACATGTTCCCCTTTAGAACGGATTGTAAACTTATGGCTTTTTCGTCACTTTCTGCTGTAAAATGCACAATTTCAGCCCCATATTTGGAAAAGAAATCTTGGGGAGGGGACCCCCCCCAAACCCTCCCTAGATCGTTACAGCCCCGCTGCTTCGCTATGCTCGGTCGCCCCCACTATTTCAGAGAAATATCAACACATACACACTGGAATAAATCACAAGAAACTAACCTTTGATCACTGCCCCCCGACACCAAAAGCTATCTTTGGGACTGCATGGCTATGCCTGTGACGCTATTGTGTCAAAGGTAACACACCATCGTTTTTGAATACTGCTTTGGGTGAGGGTGTTCACTTTTGGGTCGCCGGCCCACCGAGCACAAAAAGTTAATGCTTCGGCCCCACATTCAAAAAGGTTGGACAAGCCTGGTCTAGACTGATATGCCAATGGGCATTTCTCCTCTGTGAAAGGTACAGTGAGCTAAAACGAGTGGACACCAGGGGTGGAATGGGAGCCAAAAGAGGCCCTGGAAATAATGTTCCCATTGGGCCATATTCATATTACACATTTTCAGCAAGCCCTACCCTTTTACTATGGTAACATTTGGAAATACCACACAAAAGAGGCCCATGGTGCAGAGGCCTACCAGGAAATCGAGAGTTCCCTATAGGCCAGTCCACCATTGGTGGACACCTTCCCAGAGAACAGGTGATTTGGCCGCGTTTGTTCTTGATAGAAGGTCTCCCAGACCTCTTTGTGTATCGGTTTTACCAAGCTGTTTTGCAGCTATGTGTACGTTTGAGGTGGAGATGTTTGCATGTCCGTGCCAAAGGCCCAGACCATTAGTACTTCTTATGAGGATATAAGCATTGTTAGAGAAGCGGGTCACTCAGTAATCCTGTGCCTTAGTAGTCCAGGAGTCATTCAAGGTCTGCTGGAAACAAAGGTGCTTCAAAGCAAGCATTGAGAGGATAAGAATAGAATGCAAATGTGCATGAGGCCCTCCTGAGGGTGGGAGGCGCCACAGTTTCACATTAAAGGGGATGCTGTGTCCTGCTTTGTTGCCTTGCTTGACTGGGATGAATCCGTTCTCTATAAATATCAGTAGTGCCCAATGCACACTCCAATTGGGCCTCAAGTGGAAATGTTGACGTGTCAAGAAAGGCCTGTGCAAGAATTCCAAAGACCATTACCACTCTAATTGCAGTGGAGGAGCCATAAGCATTGATGGCCAGGTGTTTAGAAATGATAATCGGAGCGACAGAAATGGCTACATATATTAAGGATGTGTTGCTTTCAAGCAAAGATCAAGGACAAATTACAGGACAGCTTAGCAGCAAGTCTTCTAAAATAGATCTGCAATTCTGAAAACTATTCACAAAACGTGCTCCTTTCATTTGATTTTGAAAACGTGCAGATAACGATTTTCATTGATTTACCAGAGGGTGACTGCACTCACCTTTGTCTTCACAGGGCTGGTCTCCACTCATTGTGCCCACCCTCGGAGCAGGCGCTCCTTCTTCCAAGGACAAGCTGAAGGGCAGTACTGGGAAAACTGCTGCTGCGCTCAAGATCTACAATCAAAAGAAAAAGCATCATGAGAACGCTTAGGGTCATGCCTGGTACATTGTGAATGATGCCCATGGCAGAAATGGAAAGCAGCAGCTTTGCCAAACAGGAAATATTAGCTGCTTAAGGTTTCGGATGGATGATTCATGTTATATTCAGGCAAGGAATCCAGAACAAGACTGCGCGGGCAAAAAATGTCTAGCCGGAGCGCCATTCAGAGAAGACCTGAGGCCCAAACCTGGATAGCACAAACTCAATAAAACAGGCCAAAGCTCTCTATATATAGACTATTCTGACAGAGGAAATGAGCACCATGGTCCAGGGTGCATTGCATGCTCAGAAGGAATGCACCTTTGAATTACCATCACAGACAGGTTTGATAAATCAGTGGTTATTCTTATGTTAACAAAATGCACTTTGTTTCTATGCAAAGCAGCCAGCATCCTATGTTCAGGGCACACGCATTATGTCCCGCCCACACCAGCACTGGTTCCCTTTACTGGATCTTACTATGGCACAGCATCTGTCACTTGCATGGCATTTTGGCTCGTTAAGTCCTGCAAGAAAAAAGCAGCCGCCCCCCCCCCCTTTCAATTTTGGGCCATTGCGGAAGAGACCTGTTCACAATGCACATAATAAAATGCACCTCAACAAGCGATCTGTCCCTAAAACTCTGCGTTTTTTTGGAGTAGTGTGAACTTAACTCACTTCTAAGTACTTCAATGTTTGTAATAGAGTCACAACAATATATTCTTAATTTTTTTTTCGATTTATAAAGCGTACAAAGCAGCCCTTAGGCATCGCATCGCTGTTACAAGGAGGCTTACTTAGTTGCAACGGAATGATAAATAGAATGTCAAAGGTTTGTGGGGTTACAGGAGAATCTGGTACAGAACAAGTACATAAGTTACTAGGTTAAAAAAGGAGAGACAGAGTAGGTGGTTCGAGGGGTTACAGGTGAACCAGCTACATCCAGTACAATATCGCACACTCGGGTAACTGGAGGTATAAGGCTAGGAGCGGGTGTGCGGGTTAGATGAACAGCCTTGTTTTGAGGGCTTTTGGAAAGGCAGTATATATTACATTTGTCACTCCTGCTCCTGATATTGGCCATTGAGGTCGTCAGCTAGAATTGGGTTATTGTTGCACTGGCTCGTTTCCATAACACTTGATTTGACAGGCAGATACTTGGTCTCAGCAGCCAAGCAGTTCACCAGAGATTCTAGTATAGCAGATTGACAGCAGCAGGACCAATGTCAATTTCCTCCCATGTTGCAGCTAATCACCGAAGTAGCTTAGCCGATCCAGACTACTGCTTCTCATGCAAAAGAGTGAAACTCTTTGATATGCCTGGTTATGTTATATTATTCAGTCTTGCAATGAAAACTGCTGTGCTCACAGGTTCTTGTAGCTTCATGATCTGCAAGAGGTGGGGAAGGGGACTAATGTTGAAGAATAGCGAGCAGGGCAATTTTGCTTTGTGGCAATGATCTGTGCAAATCTGAAAAGTAAGGGCTTTCTGAGGTGTGTAAATTGTAAATATTTTCCGAGTTGTCTGTACCAGTAGTTAATGCATGGTCCAGGTCACTAAAGTAAATGGTTTGTGTGGTCGCCTGTGGTGTTGGTCAGAGTAGTACTTAAGGAGCGTGGTAGGTCAGAAGGAGGAGACAGTCCGGTTGTGTCATTCTTACAGATATTTATTGGAAATATAAGAAACAAAGGCCTTACTGTCACTATTCTGTGAGTTTCCCCTGCCTAACGAAACTAACCAGGGTGCTCATTGCCAGTAGTGAATTCTAAAGCAAAAGATTTGTCCTCCGTCCAAAGCTACTACACTGCTCCTACAAATGAGACAAAACTAAAGTCCAGGAGAATGACTCCCTTCTCCTGGAATGGCTTCCCCAGCCTTAATATACAATTCTTAGATAGTTTTTGGCTATCTGCTTTAATAGCTCATTCAGTTCCTTAAGGGGGCTTTTCCAACTCCCTGGTTCCCCTTTTCCTTGACTTTATAAAGTCCTCCTTCTTTGGTGTTCCTGGCCTTTTTGTTTCTCTTCTTGTGCTTTTCTAAAGTGTCTCTGAAAGTCTCTCTTATCACCGGGGAAATATAAACAAGTCTTTATTTTCTTCCAGCACTGTGCCTTCCAATGGTTCTTTAACTCCTCATAAGGGCGAGTAAGATATCCTGTGTCAGAATTCTCCTTTTCTGGTTCTCTAGTTCCCTCACTGGGGCAAGTACGATGGACCCAATAGTTATTCTCTTGGCTAATTCATGTATTACTGAGATAAATAGGATGAGTTTGGTAATGATTCTCGTTCTCTTGGTTATTTCTGGTATTGCCGGGACAAGAATGATGTGGCCAGTAATTCTTCTTGATCTCTAGGTCTCTTATATTAATGAGATGAAGAAGATGATGATGATTCCAGTAAGGCGTATCGCTTGCTTTGTTAATTTTGGTATTACTCAGACGAGTAGGATGAGTCCAATAATGATTCTCACTCTCGGTTCCCTCACTTATCACTGGGATAAGTAGGACGAGTGCCGTGACGATTGTGCCAATAATATTCTGTGCTTGACTTTCGTACATCAAGGCACTGTAATTCTGGTACTCATACTGGTGTTCCCTCCCGGGTCTCCCAGCTTCTATTCCACAGGTTGGCATCACTGGGCCTGCTTGCAGGATAGGGATTTCTCTCAGCTCAGTCAGGACGGCTTCTGCCTTCACTACGTCTCTCTGCTTCTCATGGTCAGCTCTGGCCACCGTTGCAGCGGGCTCGTGTAGTTGCTCGACTGCACAGTCGAGCTCTCTTGAGTCACGACACCACTCACTACTGGCTTTCTCTTTTGGGGTTTCCTTTCCCTTCTCTCCTCTGCCTTCAGCTCTCCTGGCGCTTCTCTCGCAAGCCAGCTGGTTGCTTCCTCACCACAGATCCCAGTTTTGATCAGCTTCCACGACAGCAAAGCGCCATAATGATATGTCTAACCAGGACTCCCCTTTTTTTTTTAGAATATTTTGGGGGGTGTGGGGGTCGGGATCAGGTAGATTTGCCAGTTGAATTTTAAGAAGGGAGTGCTTCAGCCCTTTTAAGTATATGATACAAATGGTCCATAGTGCCATGGATGGGTTGAATAATTCTGCTAACTTGGGGAAAACAGTTCAAGGGTTTTTACTGTTGATTTATCCGACTGCAGGGTGATCAGATTAAGGTAGGTCCCCAACTCGGCTCATAACTCGCCGTGGACTCCCTCCACCCTATCCCAGGGTTCTCCCATTCCCCAATGGTTTATAGCAACCACTGATCAATAACCCCCAGTGTCCAAGCTATCCTACTCTATTGGCGAAAGGCCTAAAGGCTGCAGGCTCATCTACCATTTTCCCTCTGGGACTTTTTATTTCTAAGGATTCCCTAATTTCCTGGTGCCCAACAATGTGATCAATTATGTTCACGAGGGCTCTTGTCCACTCATGGCTCTCTCACTCTTTCTCTCGCTCCTGTCCCTGCTTTTATGCATCTCCCATGTTTTCCTGCTATCTCCTCCTTTGGTCGGTCGCTTTCTCCCCCTCGGTCTCTTTCCTCCCCTGCCCCTCAGTCTCCATCTTTACACTCCCCATTGGCGAGTGGGGGGGATAGCTCTGGGGCAACGCATTTGTCTTGGAAGCAAGACAACGCAGTGCAACACAGGTTTGAATCCCGATTCCGCACGCATAAACCAATCTCTGGTATTAAGCGCATTATAAAAGAACAATTATTATATTATAATTAGCCTACTACTCTCTTTCTCAGTCACTCAGGTCTTCTCGTACCCCTCTCTCTAAACTCCCCCTCTTCCTACTTGGCTCGCCTTTATCCAATTTCTTCCTCTAGACCCATCTCCTCTCCATTTCACTTATACGTCTTCTCTCCCTTCCTCTCTCTTTCCCCCCCTTTCTCTTTACCAATATCATCCTTCACCATCTACTCTTGCTTTCCTCTCTTCCACACCCTCATTCTACAACCATTCACTCAGTCATACATTCTCACAACCACAGTTAGTGGCCTGGGCAGGTTGGCGTTCAACGGGAGCCTCACTTTCCCTCTAATTTGGGATGCTTCAGTTTACTAAGCTGGAAGGTGGTGTGACTGGGCGATTCTTGGTCAGCATTTTTATCCGTCTGCTTATTTTGTTTGGTTGTCATTGTGCTGGATTTTGGATCTTGTGGTGCTGAAAATGGAAAAAGAACACTCTGGCAGAAAAGGGTCTAGTATGTATTGTGTGATTGACAGTGGTACTAACAGAAGTAAACAAGGCACACTCAGGGTATGACAATACCAGGCATCTAACAGGCTTACATTCGTTTTCAGAACAGGGTTGCAATCCACCAAGATCCAATCAAAGCATCATCATCATCATCTACACTGATGTGCCACCAGTCTACCAAACAGCAAGACACCCCTAACCCAACATGCAACCTAATTACCGCAGATGGCACACTGGGGCAATCCCGCATTTAACTAACATTCAGTCTTCTCTTTTCTCCCATCTCCCTTGGTGCTTGTCCTCTGTGCATACTAATGTATGAATTATTCGCAATGTGGCAAATACGCATGATCATGTATAACATTCAATACTACTGTAACACTAATGGATTCATGTACAGTATTACTATGATGTTCCTCGTGTACACATGTTCAATACAGCACACATGACGCACCATACTTATGGTATCTGCAACACTTTCTTTGGGATTCTTCGGGTGCAATAACAATGTATTTCTATGTGGTAATTTTGCATGAATATGCTCATAGCCTAGAAAAAGACCCAGGAGGGTCGAAACACACGTTGGATAGTTCTGCTATTAAACCCACCCCATGAACAAACTTCACGACTATCTTGAAAATTCTTGTGAACTGATGCAAGTGTCACAACCTATTACCACTGACCCAGCGCCTATGTGAACAGGGTTCGAACAAGTTCCTGTTACACTCAGGGAAGTCATGGACTACCACGCCCACCTGACCCCCCCCCCCCCCACCCCCAAACTACCTACCGCGCCCCTGGGACAATATCATCCATGGTAGGCCACCTACACCAGACCGGGAGGGATCTCTGTTCCCCCTGACAGGATCAAGCCTGTGACCCCGTCGCAAAAAGTCCATTGAAATTTACCACCAACTTAGTGATTTGATTGTCCATAAACAAATTGAACTATCATGTTCACAAGAGAAGGAAGAAGGAATTCGGGTGGGGTTTTCTGGTTGGCTCCCTTCCTCTATTGTCGACAGTTGATCTATGCAAGAATGGCTGAATGAGTCTTGTAGCTTTTTAAGTGCACATTTTTAATCAGTAAAACAAGAGTACATTTCAACAGCTTTCACTTAGTTGAGAAATTATCCAGCAAAATGTATTGTACTGCATACATATGCAAGGTAGCCAATAAGTCTGTTTCTGCACTCACAAAATAAATATATAAAACATTGCAATTCTTTGAGCAAACCAAATTATCCACAATGTATTACGTTCTAAAAAGTAGGAAATTGAATTTACACATGGAAAGGGTGCTTAGAAAATAAGCATTTTACACATTTACATTTGTCAACAAATGGCCACATTTTCCCCCAAAAAATAGAAACTAACCCTTTCGCGACTTAAAATTTCAGTAAGTTTCACAGCACTACACACTTTGCTGAATACACCATATTACACCTATTTGCAATCTCCTTAAGTTCCTTGCTGACCTTTATCTACTGTCCCATCACCCATCTCCCTACCTAGGGAAGATCTTTGAGGAAGCAGTAACTACGCAACTTCTCCAACACAGCGACGTCAACAACCTCCTTCAGTCCTACCAGTATGGCTTCAGACGCAGCACAGAAACAACGACCATCAAGGTGATCAACTATGTCCTTAACATCCTTGATGGCCATCCTTGCCTCCCATTTCTCCTTGACCTCTAAGTGGCATTCGACATCAGACACTCACTCAAACATTCTACATCACCGTATGGGGATCAGCGAGACCATACTCCGCTGGTTCAAATCCTAGTTTGCTGACCATCATTTCGTTCAAATGGATTGTTCTAGATCACCATCTCTGCCCATCACCTGTAGAGCCACGCATACTTGATTATCAACCTTTACACAGAACCCCTCTGAACCCTTTACGCTCCACACAGTATTCACATCCACCAATCCAAAGATGAGACACAGGCCGATCTCAGGATATCCTCCATCAAAGACATTCACAGGTTCAAAGCCTGCCTCACATTCATCCATTCCTGGCTGTCAAGTGCTTACCTGAAGCTTAACCCTTACAAGACAAAATTCCTACGGTTGACCAACAACACAGAAAATCGTGACATCCAGACCTAGCTATCCGCTAAGAACTTCGAGGACTTCACGCTCCAGCTGACCGCCTGCACCGAGCCCCTTGGGTTCTACAGACACCTCTTTGCCAAGGACAACATAGCAAGGAAGTCACCGATGGCAGGGTACCAACTTACCCTCTTGCAGAAAATGAAGCCTTTCATCCCAGCAAACCACTTTGGATCTGCTGTTCAAGCCTTGGAACTCTCCCACATGGATGGTGCAATACCCTTCTGCAAGGGCTTGCAGTGACTACCCTATTAGCCCAGAGATGTGTCTGACATGCTACAGCACTACTCAAAGGACTCTGGAGATTTGACCACATCGCCCGACCCTCAATGCGCTGGCCACTGCTGCAATCATGTGTCATCTTCAATTCTGCTGCATCATCTACAATGCTGTCGCCCTCTAGTCCCCAAGCTACATCACTGACGAGCTCTACATCTCTGGAAACCTATGATCCACCAGAAATAAGGCTATTTGTAGAGTTTATCTCTGCAGATGCAGGAGGGATAGAACGAGAAGATAGGCCTTCTGCATCTATGCCCACAGACTCTAGAATCTCCTCCCAGTCAACACAAGACTCACCCCTTCACTTCTAAATTTCAGGAAGGAGATCAAGACCCTTTAAGGAATGGCTCCTCCCTAACAACTAGGTCCACACATACTCCCCAACTACCTCAAATGTTAAACTGGGCGATCTGCTCCCTCCCATGACTGCTGATAAATCCCTTGCTTCGAAATTGCGCATCCACCCTCTCCCCCGGTTTTAGCTCCCCGCTCCCTCCTATCTCTGCTTCCTTCACTGTGTACTCCCACCTTGCCCCCCATGACTTGCAAGGAACAAGTTACTTACCCGTTACTGTTCTCCAGCATGGGTCTGGCATGGATTCACATGAGCATGAATATTCCTCGTCGTCAGGCTGGGAATCCTTGGTAAAGAAAACATCAGTTTCAGTTTCATTTCTGAACTGTCTTTCTGCTAATAACCAATCACTGGTCTCTGGGTCATACTGCCCTCAACCAATGACTGCCCTCTACCTAAGCCCCTCCTCTGGCAGCCATCTTCAGATTTGGTGGCACGTAAAGTGGCAGTAGGACCAAGAGAAGAGCCGCAGAGGGGTTGGAGGGAGGGTTCGCATGTGAATTCATGCCAGACCCATGCTGGAGAACAACAGTTACAGGTAAGTAACTTGTTCCTTCTCCAGCATCTGGCATGGATTCACATGCTCATGAATACAAGAATACATAGCAGTACACATGCACAACCACAGGAGGTGGCAAGGCTCAACATTAAGCATTTCAACAACTCAACATTAAGCATCTTTTACCTCCTCAACAGGCTCATCTTCAAGCGAACAGGTTGCGCAGCACTGCCTGACCCACTCTGGACTCCTCCCTGGAATCCCGGTCGACACAGTAGAATCTCGTGAAGGTGTGTCGACCTCCACGTAGCAGCCCTGCAGATGTCCAGCAGAGGCACACCAGACAGGAACGCCGTAGTAGCACCGTTCGCTCTGGTTGAATGGGCTCTCAGACGGCCGGGCAACGGTCAGTTTGCCAACCGGCCACAGTGCATGATGCAGCCGGAGAGCCATCTGGAAATGGAAGCCTTCGAGAGGGCCTTCCCTTGGTTCACAGGGCCAAAGTTTACAAACAGCTGCGATGTCTTCCGCAAACTCTTTGTGCGGTCCATGTAGAACATCAGCGCTCTAGCCACATCCAGCGAGTGCAAAGTCCTCTCAGCCGGCGACGGGAAGAAAACAGGTAACACCAAGGGCTCGTTGAGATGGAAGTCGGACGGCACCTTGGGCATGAAGGAGGGGTGCATCCTCAGCACTACCCTCGTCTCATGGAATGTCAGATAGGGAGGTTTACAGGAGAGGGCCTGGATCTATCCCACTCGTAGTGCAGAGGCGATGGCCACCAGAAACGCTGTCTTCCACGATAAGAACTTCAACGGCGCTGAATGCAGCGGCTCGAATGGCAGACCCATGAACCTGGTCAGCACCATGTTGAGCTCGGACGCCGGAGCCTTCACCGGCAGGAACGAGCGGAACAGTCCTTTCATGAACTCCTTCACCAGGCGATGAGACCACAGCGATGACCGCCCTGGAGTTCTGGTGTAGCGGGAGATCGCCGCCAGATGGATTTTGATGGAGGCATGAGCCAGCCCCGCCTTGGCCAGCGACAACAAGTATGGCAGCACTTGAGGGGCCGTGATCCGCAGAGGGTTGATGTGTGCACGGCACCAGACAGATAACCTCTTCCATTTATGTCCATAGCACTTGAGTCTAGGACGCCCTGGCCTTTGCAAGCACCTCGTTGCAGTCCGCCGGGATATCGTACCCTCCGAACTCTAGGCCTGCAGGTTCAGCGATCCCGAGTCGTGATGTAGGATGGCACCTCTTTCCCTGGCAAGAAGAAGATCAAGATCTGCATCCGTCTGCAGTTTGACTAGGAAGGCATTTGGTGTTCGTCGCAAATAGGTCGATCTGGGGATTGCCCCCATTGTTTGAATAGGAGATCCACCTGATCCTGCCGCAGCTCCCTACTGAATGAGTCGGTGATGGTGTTCTTTATTCCAGCCAGATGGAAGGGTACCAGGAACATCCTTTGGGCAAAGGCCCAGTGCCACAGATTCTGCGCTTGCTTGGATAGGGCTGGGGATCTGGTGCCCCCCTGCTTCCATATGTAGAACACCGTGGTGGTGTGGTCGCTGAAGACCCTTAACACTTTGCCCTTGAGGGACGGAAGGAAAGACCTGAGGGCCCAGAGCTCCAGGACGATGTGCAGGGACCTCTCCCCCGGGAGCCAAAGGGCCCTTGCATGGAGATCTCCGGTGTGCGCTCCCCATCTCTCCAGGGAGGCGTCCGTCGTCAAGTTTCCTGATGCTCTGGGGTCTGGAAGGCCATGCCCTCTGCGGGGTGCACGCAGGTGCCCCACCACCGGATTGCTTGATGGAAAGTCTTGTCGAGGGAGATCTCGTCTTCGAAGTTGCCAGCAGCTTGCCTCCAACGGGCGTCGAGGAACTCCTGCAGTGGACGCATCCGCAACCTGCAAAGACGCACAAGGTAGATGCACGACGACATCATGCCGAGCAGGGACTTGATGGACCTCACCCTGGCCACTTCCATGGTCAACAGCCGTTGCACCTTGCCCAGGATGGGCTTCGTCCTCTCCTCCGACGGTGAAGCCAACTGTGCCACTGTGTCGCGTCTGGCTCCCAGAAACAGGGCGTCCTGCGACGGTACCAAGTGGGACTTCGCGAAGTTGATCGAGCATCCCAGACCTGTGATCAACAGCGAGTTCTCTTGACTTTGCTTGGCTGAGCCAATCATCCGGGTAGGGGTATACGTTGATCCCCTGCAGGCGCACCGCCATCGGTGCCAGGCACTTGGTGAATACCATTGGCGCTGACTTCAACCCGAAGGGCAGGGCCTTGAACTGGTAGTGCCACCCTTGGACCACGAATCGTAGGACCTTTCAATGCCCTTTGTGTATGGGGATGTGGAAGTAGGCATCATCCAAGCCCAGCGACGGCAAGAAGTCGCCCTCCTCCAGTTGCCCCAGCACGTGCTGAAGAGTGACCATCCGGAACTTCTGGGACTTGATGGATTTGTTGGGCGGCTAAGGTCTAGGATTGGCCGCTAGCCGCCGGTCTCCTTTCGAACAAGGAAGTACAGCGAGTATACTCGTACCTCTACAAGCAGCTGTGGCATGTGGTTTTCCCTCCTGGCCACAGGTGGTAAACGGGGACACTTTATTGTGCCCTTGGGCCAGGTCATCTAGCACCCAACAGTCAGTGGAGATGGACTCAACACGCTGACGAAATTCGGCAGCCGGCCTCCCACCAGGGTGTTCGGGTGGGGGCCCGACATCACGGCCGGTTCAATCTTGTTCGCTGAGGGCTTGCCAACTTGGCGACGACGATGTCCTCTGGTCTTGTTGCGGCCTCTGTTGGCTTCCTGCGATGAGGAGCGGGCCGCCTGGCGGTACGACAAGGAAGTGCCGCTGAATCCTTTGGAGGCACCTTGAGACTTGCCTCCGGAGGTCCGAAAGGACGGCCGTTGATGGAGAGAACCCAAGGCCCGGGCAGTCTCGGTGTCCGCCTTGCTGGCCTGCAGTGACGCATCCACTGCCTTGCTGAACAGGTTGTTTCCGTCGAAGGGCATGTCCAGTACCCTGGTCTGCACGTCCTGACGGAAATCGGTGGCCCTGTGCCAACCGCGCCGGCGAAGGCAAATGCCGTCAGCGATGTCCGTGGGCACAGTGTTGGCGTGGTCCAAAGCCACCTCACCTTCATGGCGTCCGCCCTCTTGTCTGGGAGGAAGTCCAGGAGGGGAGCGATCTTGAACCACAGCTCCCTGTTGTAGTGCGCCACGATCACGAGGGCATTGGCCGCCTTGATAGTCGCTGCTGCCGACTAGATGACCAGTCGTCCCATGGCATCCAGCTTCTTCCCCTCGCCGTCAGGTGGGGGGAAGTGGAAGTTGATGCCGTCAACCCTGCCGATTTATTCTTGGCCGCCGTGGAGACCACCAAATCCGGGGACGGCTGTGCCCTGAGGCAAATAGGAGTCGAGTCTGGGACCCGGTACTTCTTCTCATACCGGTCCCTCTTCGCAGGGGTCGTGGACGGGTTCTTCAGCAGGGACAGTCCTTCATCGCAGAGAGGACGGTCTTCCTCTTGGCCTCCTGTCGTTGGTAGAGGAAAAATTCCTTCTGCTCTTCGGGGCATAGCTGGAAAAGCTCAGATGCCCTGGCGATCATGGTGTGAAACCCGGGCAGGGGGTGATGCCCGTCACCACTGTCATTGTCCGTCCCCGTCTCCGTTCTCCGTCTCATCCCTCAGTGGAGGGGATGGAGGTGAAGGATGGAAGGGAGGGAGAGAGGGGGTGGGGAGGGGAGGGGAGGATGGATTTGCCTCCGCTTGTTCAGTGGGCTCCCCGACGGTCCAGGCGCCGCTGGACCGTCCGCTGGCGGTAAGGGCAACCTTGGCGGTAAGGGCAACCTGGTCCTTCTCACCGTACACAGGGTCTGGAAAGCCATCAGGATTGCTCCCGAATTGTCCTGTGGCATCGGCATAGGTTGTGACGGGAGCGACAGCTGGGGCGCGGGGTCCTCCATTTCTTCCAGGGCCCGCGGCTCCTCGTCAGCTCCACCGTCGCTCTCTACATCCGACTCCTCGGGATCCCTCCCGTAGGCCTCAAACTTCTTGTCCAGGATAGCTTTGACACCAGCTCATTCTCAGAGGTGGTATCTGTGTCCGTTAGGGCTACCATGACCCCCCCCCCTCTTTCTATTCCCGGGGTTTCATAATGGGGTCTTCTCGATAGGCTGGAAAGATGGGTGGCAGGGAAACTCTAGGCCTGAAGTAGTCTCCACTGGGGTAGCCTCCACAGGTTTCGCCAATCGAGGCCTTCGCTGGGTGAATCGGGGCCTTCATGACCTTGGGCGCGTCTGAGGCCTTTACCTTAAGAGGAAGGTCAGCGCCTCTCCCCCCACTTGGCTTTCTCCGTCGGGATCGACCGGGGCTTCTCCCGAAGCTTACCCGGGTTCTCAGACTTCCTTTTCCTCCCGAGCCAGAGCGTTGGCTCGTGGATGATGGCATCGGTGACATCGCGCCCTGCCTGGCAGCCGAGGAGCCTGAACCACCGGCGCACCCGGTGCCCGCAGACTCGCAGTGCTTTGCCTTTTGTTGGGCCCCCGTCGCCAGAGCGCCCTCAAAGGTCTTAGAAGACCGCTCAGACTTCTTCTCACCTGTTGCTGGGCTCTTCGCCTCCAGCCAGTCAGCGAGTCGTTCACGACGGTCCTTCATGGTCCGGACGGACATGTTCTTGCAGAACGCACAGTCCTCCTCCACGTAGAACACAGATACTATGACACCATTCGGTATATCTGTTCTCATATCAACATCCGCCGCTCACTCCCCATCACTCTAAGTAAACATTGCTGGTTTCTCACCCCCAGCTAAGCGTTCTCGTCAGGCCTAACGCTGCCTCACTCGGACTGGATAATCTCCTGCCAGACCGAACACATACTCCTGATTCCTCAACCACCACACCTATCGCTAGGAAGCAGCTACCACAGAAATTCCGCACCAGCTGCACACATACCTGGTGCGCACACGCACCTTTGACCCTCTCCAACCTCTCCACTGACCCGAATCTCGGTTCCCAAGGGCGTTCAACCTACCAGCGCCTTCAGACCATACCAATGGTATATAAGGCGCTATATAAATGCAAAATAACAACAATAACGTGAGACTTGTCGGCGTGTAGGCAGAGGCACCGAGAGTGCTCGTCCTCTTTAAAGACGTTCTGCAGTCCACATCCTGGGCAGTTCCTGAACAGTTTGGATCCAGTAGGCGTTGAATCTCCTATGTCCTAGGCCATGTCCGACAGAGTAGGCCTCAAAGGTCTTCCGGAATCCTCCAAGAAGTGTAATTCAACGAAAATCCACCCTTTAGGGGCGTAGAAAATTCCGAAAACGGGTCCATGTTGATCAGAAGAAGAATCGGTGGAGCTTGAGGCTCAAATTGACCATAAAATAAGAGTAAATTCTCGAGAAAAAAAAACAATACGCAGTAAAAGCTCGAGAGCTACACCACAAGGACTCCCAACACTTGAACGTGCAGTAAAAATCTGAAGATGGCTGCAGGAGGAGGGGCTAAGGTAGAGGGCAGTCATTGGCTAGGGCAGTATAACCCAGAGACCAGTGACTAGTAATTTGTAGAAAGACAGTCCAGAAACAAAACAAACTGATTTTTCCTTTACCGAGGATTCCCAGCCTGACGGGGAATATTCATGAGTATGTGAATCCATGCCAGACCCCATGCTGGAGAAATAGCTCTGTTACTTCCCAAAGCTAGGTCTGCACTCAAATACCCCAATCATAATAACTTCAATATCCTTTTGCACACATGCCATTAAACCTTAGTGCATCAATATACTAGATTATCAGCTCAACTGGTAATGAGGAATATAAATTCACATTGGATTTGCCACCCCAAAACAACCTGGATCCTCATTTGGTGAGACCAAATCAATATCGGAATAATACATTACATGTAAATCGGTTAGGGCATCACATGCAACAACCTTATATATCCTGGAATGATTAATGGGATCTTTGAAAATATCTGAGAAGTTAAGAATTGTACCCGAAGCTTCAGATCTATACGGATAGGGACGAAGACGACATCATGCAAACTTTAATTGCGTTCAATTTGAAGAGCAAACGTAAGAGCAAGCCATCATAAATTAACAAAGCCCCATGAAATATCCAATGGTGTATCCTCCAATTTCTAGAACAACCTTTTAAAACTCCATCCACTGTTGGACCTTTTTCAGAATCATTACTTTTTAAGGGGGGCATAGAAAGGGGTATCAGTCATCCTTAAATTTTGGGGAGCTCATCTAACGTTAATAGAGGTTTTGTTACTCCCAAGCATTCCCTCCCAAATTCTTTTAAATTCCCATTTCCCCAAAAATATCAAGGGCCTATGTATCACAATTTTACCCTCCTCCCCACCCCCCAGCACAAGAGTCGCGCTCCTGCCATATGCTCGCTTCGGGTCACGGGTGTAAAGACTGGAGGGGGGGGGGCGTAATCGGTACTCCTGCTCTCTATAATGGCAGAGCAAAAGCACCCCAGCCAAGATTCTCCATTTGGTAAACTTGGACGAGCAATCAAGGCTTAAGCTATCGGGTGGTGATGCAGGCTGGTTCTTAAGTACAGTGTAGTCCCCAAGCACCCACAAAGGAATGTCCACACACTATGTTAGTGAAAACACAGTTCTTTATATAAATAGGCTCATGTTATGTACACAATAACACACTTTGTGCTCAAGTTAATCTAAAATGGTAAATGTATACAGTTCCTATGTAGTACAACCATTACTCTTTGATTCCATTACAATGCATCAACTGTACCCAGTTCAAATGTGATACAAATCAGTTAATAAAGTGAACCAACAATAGACACAGGGGGAATGCAGTTTGGTTACACAATAGGCAGAATACTGGCACCTACCACTAGACAGCTCTGTGTGAGGATTCCCCCAACCCCCCACATGGGCAACCTGTAAATAAAGATATAGTACAAGCCCAGTCCATATATTGTTCAATAGGAGTCTTATTTCCTTCTAAATAGTTCTACACCCCACCCCATCCCCCCAATGTACCTGGAAAAGAAGAGTTCGACGTCTGGTCCTAGACGGATCCTTCTTGAGCAGCTACCTTTAGCCATGGATCGTTGAGATCCCGCGAAGAAATAGTGAACAAAAGCATTGATTTATACAACAATAGGGGTGCCCCTTTGTGCAAGCGTGAGAGAGGGCAAGGTATACTTTAGACAAAAACAAAGTACCCACGCTAAAAGGACAGTCCTTATTTCTGTCAATTATTTTTGATTATCTCCAAAGAATAAAAGGAGGAGTGTGCTTTGAAAAAAAGTCACATAAAAGAAACCAAAGAGAAGTCCTTCGAATACAGGGTTAATTTAATACACAAAAAACATTTTATATTCAAACTTATAAATCTTTCTTTACACAAATGTAATAAAATTATTGAAAAAGGAAAAAGACATAAGACAAAGCATTCATAATATATACATAATTTACAAAACTGACAGAAAGAAGGACTGTCTTTAGCGTGGGTACTTTCTGTCTTTGTCTAAAAAGAACAAAAAGCATTGAGGCAGCAGCTTTGGTCCTGGCGGTGGTCGTCGACGATCGGTTGTGGACATCCTGCAAAGAAGAGGCGTGCGGTGCACCTCGACGACGATAGTTTGTTGCCGCAAAAGAGTCTATTAAGAACTTTGGCCCAACAAGGGAGTCAAGTCAGGCGTCTGAGGTGTTCGGGTGGCGGGAAACCCACCGGCGGATGCTCCTTGGCGCCCTTGACTTTCTCTGGTGGGGCAAAGCAGTGCTGGCGAGCGCATCCTTGAATTCAAAGTGTCTTGATCAATGGAGCGTTGCGGATCCGGTCGTCGGCGGCACCGGGTCACACTGTCCCTGCTTCTGGGCAACACTGCTTCGACGGGCCTCCAGCGGTTATATCAAACCTGCGAACCCTAGTCGACGATGGTGGAAGGCTGTCCTGTTGCTTCTCTTCGTATTCCTTGGCAGTACCCTTCTCCGGTCAACAGTCTTTCGAAGGCTGGCTTCCAGGGTGCTTCGGCGAAGGTTAGCGGTGCACAATGGTTCCTCGTAGCTCTGGAAGAGGTCTCCCAGCCAGGTCCTCTCTTGAATCAGTTCTTGAAGGCACAACAGCTTTCAGATTGTGTCGAAGGGAACAGCGGTTCACCTTCTTCCGGCTCGGCTTTCGAGATCAAGCATCAGTTTTGACTTCAGCTTCTGACCGATTTCCATCAGTGGGAGGTCCCCGGATATACTGTTTGGTCTCTCATTCACTCTGCTCACACTCAGGCAACCAATCATTCAGAAGGGCATTCATGCAGCCAGGCAGCCAATCAGGCTCACAGTGCATTCAGGTCATACACTTCCCTTCCCTCCCGACACTCAAAACAAGGAATGTGTATTGGGACAAGTACCCAGCCATTCAGAACGCCACACTGGTTTCTGGTGTGTAACACAATGAATGAGACAGCCCTGCCCCATAACATGAAGTGCATATTGGTCACACACTCCATTCACCCAGGTCCCACCCCAAGGGTGTACCCACAACATACAGTCACTGGGAAGGCTCCAGCCAGTCTGGCTTGGACTTCCCCCACAATACCATATATGGAACTTCCACCCAACAGCTAGTCAGGGTGAAGGGACAGAGTCAGGGCTTCCCAGGACTTTGAGACAAACAAGGTAACAAGCAATAGAACGCAAGAGGCCACAGGGGCCATCTTGTCTCCTATCAGGAATCAACTGATTCCAATGGCAGGGCATACCAAAATGGAGGATACGGAGAGCACCTGTAAACTCAGCATGGAGCTGCCACCAGCCTATACCCTGCTCTGTGGGCCACACACAGGTGCCCAAAAACATACACTAGGGGTGCCGGGCTGTACCCCCCTATTGGTTCTACGGGGTGGCACTGATGGTGCCATAAGGGTATCCGAAGGTCTGTAGACCAAACCAAAAAGAGGAAGAGCTGCCCTGCCAGGAGTCCCTGGGCAGAAAAACAATGCAGAACACACATGAAAGGACTACAGGACAAGGACCGGGAGGCCCTATCCCTCCAATGCATTTCCAGCATCACAGGAGGTGGTTCCTACTTTTCGCGGCACTTGCGATCCGCACAGGGCTGTTGCGGGATCCCCGCTACTCATACCTGCAGCAACAGGTCTTTCTGCCTCGTGGAGCAGTTTTCCCTGCGTTCTTGGATGTTGCCATGGCACCTCCACAACATCAGAGCGCAGGGACGTCACGCCGCTCGCATCACGTGATCCAACCAGGAAAGGCAGTATAAAAGCCCTGCCGTAAAGCAGGATGTTGCTTCTCAAGGTTTCCTGCGAGTGGCTTGCTACCTTTTTATCTGCTCTTGTGATTTTGTCCCTTGGCTGTGTTCTATCAGATTTCCTTTGGATTACCCTTTTTGCGGTGGAGACTTTGTGCTTTGGCTTTACTGGCTTTTTGACCTCGGCTCTGCTTTTTGGGATTTCTGGATCACTCTTCTGTTATGGCGTATTGGAACTTTTCCTGGACCCTTTGGACAAGTTGAACTTCCTTTTTTGCTTTTGGCTAATTTTGGTTTTCCTGGATGTTGGCCTTGGATCTTTCACCCTGCTTGGAACATTGACTCTGGGCTTTTTCGGAAGTCTCTCTCCTGGAGCGGCTTCTATCAAGGAACTGTGCACTCTCCTCCTTCCTAAGGAGAGCACGTCATCTTGTCTACTGTCGAGGCTCCCACTAGGTAGGTCCCTTTGCTTGCACGCTGTCATTCGGCACCCAGTGCCAAAAGTGGGGTCAACTTCATCCTTTTGTTCTTCTCTAGTTGCTAGGGATCCGCTGCGGCAGTTACAGTTCCCACCTGTGGCCTCAATAACTGGTTAGGGAGTTTGTACACTCTCTCCCTTTAACTGGTGCTTGGGGACGGAGGTACGGCCCACTCAGGAATCATCTTGCTGAATCTTGACAGATTGAGCAGCCACAGCTCCCGAATGGGCTATGGATGCAGTTGGGGACCCAGTGACTGCCCTAGTTCATGCCATCACTACGCTGCGAGCGGACATGTCAGCCGCTAACGCAGCGAGACACCAGCACTTGGACGTCATACAGAGCGAACGCCATCCACTTGCCCCCAGATGCGGAATTAGGGGAACCTGTGGGCCAGCAACCACCGCCTGGCGTTCCCCATACCACACAGGGCCTCTGCTCTATGTCCCCACTCCATTTCCCCTAGCTCCACCAGAGAAATACCACAGCGATCCTCAGATGTTTTGCACCTTTTTGAATCCATGTACAACTTTACTTTCTCTGCAGGCCTCAAGCCTTTCCTGACTCTACTACCAAAGCTGCGTTTACCTGATCACATTTAAGCGGTATCGCAGCTACTTGCGCTAACCCGTTGCAGCAAGGCAATAGTCCTCTACTCTGATTTTGATCTCTTGGTTACCGAAATGACTAGAGTGTTCGACACTAGTTTTAAGGCCCAGGCACGAGAACTCAAATTACTCAAACTTACACAGGGCAAGACTAGTGTGTTGGACTACATTACCAAGTTCAACCAGTTAGTGCCAGAAACCTCCTGGACCGAGAACAAGAAGGCTGTGGGGTTCTGTAGAGGCATTAATGACACCATGAAAGATACATAACGGGAACGATGCTGTGCAACCAATGCTTGTTTCTACTGTGGGCAAACAGGGCATTTCGTTGAGGAATATCCTAAACAACCCAAGAAACCACTGGGTTTTCAGAAAGCTCCTCCCTAGAGAAAAGGGCACGGATGAGCCCAGAACATACGCCCCCTTTGTTCTCACAATTCTCTGTATCCACTGCCCCAATTGCAGTCAGTCAATGTTACTGTTGCCTTGCCTGATCTCACAAAGCACCCGTGTGCCTGGTATAGGATTCTGGGTCTACCGGCAATTACATTGATATCGCCCTGGCTACTTCCCTACAATTGCCTCTGCAGGAGAAAGTTAAGCCTGAAACGGTGCAGGCAGTTGCCGGCTCCCCCATGATATCTGGTCCTATTCGACAACAGACTGTACCTCTTATTCTCATGATTCAAGATACCCATACCGAAACCCTGCTCTTTGATCTTAGAACAGTTCGGTATCATATTGCGGATTCCATGGCTGAAGCAGCACCATCAGAAGGCTGATTGGGCACAGGTTTCTATTGCCTTCACCTCTCCATATTCCCGTGATCACGGTCTTTCGTCCGATTTATCGGTGCACACCCCTTGTCAAGCTCTAGTTGCAGCTGCCTACCTGGTGGGTTCCCCAACATCCGGTATCCCAAAGGAATATCAATCCTTTGCCGATGTCTTTGACAAAGACAGGGCTGAGAACCTGCCACCACATCATCCATACGATTGGCCGATAGATCTAGTACCAGGGTCTGAAGTCCCTTGTGGGCGTATCTGCTCTTTGACTCCTTCTGCAGATCAGGCATTGAAAGATTATACGGATACAGCGCTTCGCATAGGGCACATCAGACCTTCATACTCTCCGGCTGCTAGTCCAATTTTCTTCATCACTAAGAGGGAAGGGGATCTCCGTCCCTGTGCTCATTACAGACGATGAGATTACTGTCAATAACAGGTACCCCCATTCCTTTGATTTCCCCATTACTTTAACAACTGCACCACAAGTTGGATCTGCGTGGAGCATACAATCTAGAGACGGCGACGAATGGAAAACGTCCTTCTGTACCAGTCATGGTCAAAGCCTCTATGAATATACAGTGATGCCTTTCAGCTTGTGTAATGCCCTGCTACGTTCCAGAGATTGATGAACGACATATTCCATGACATTATAGAATCCTTTGTTATTGTTTATCTGGGCGACATACTAATCTTTTCAGCAACTTATCCATCCCCATGTCCCATGTTATGCATGTCACAGAAGTTCTTTGGTACCTTTGACAATTTTCCCTTTTTGCCAAGCCTAAAAATGTGCCTTTCACGTGAACCAGATAGACTTTCTGGGTTTTCATATAACGGCTGAGGGGTTGTCGATGAATACTGCCAAGATCCGGTCTATATTGGATTGGCATGTTCCCATGTCAGTTAAGGCATTGCAGTCCTTCAATGGTTTTACAACTTTTACCAGCATTTCATTTCTGGTTTTTCCACCATAGCCTCCACTCTAACCAAGCTTACTAGTCCCAAGAGCCATACGTCTGGTCTACACCTCAGCAAGAAGCCTTTCATACATTGAAAACTGCCTTCACTAGCACCCCAGTGTTATAGCATCCCAACACTGACTTACCTTTTGCGGGACAAGCAGAGGCTTCTTCGTTTGCGTTAGGAGCTGTTCTATTGCAAAAATGTCCACTTTCTGGTCTGAAGCATCCAGTGGCATATCATTCACGTAAATTCTCATCATCCGAGTTTCATTGCACAGTCAGAGAAAAAGCTGTTGGCAATTAAAAATGCCTTCCATGTTTGGAAACACCATCCGCTTGGTGCCGAATGGCCTGTGACGGTGTATTCAGATCCTAACATACAGGATCTGGCCTTTTTAAAGTGTCAGAACAGTTGGTAAGTCTGCTGGCATCTGTTCTTCACCGCTTGCAATCAAACATCGGCCCGGGATCGGCCCATATAAGTTCCGATATGCTCTCCAGTCTTCCCGGGGGCGGGGGTGGCTCTTCCTGCATTTCCTGATACCATTTTAGGAAAGGCGCATCTTGTTTGTTTATGCACTCCACCGCTGACTGCTTTCTGAGATTCGCGATTGGGTCTCCCAGCATCCAGCGATCCTTCAGGAATGGAATGCAACACTACACGAAGGCCTGCCTTTTGTCCAGAACCGTTTATTTCTCCCCACTTACCATACCCGACAGCAGGTCCTGGAATGGTCACATGAAGCTGCAATTAACGGGCATCGCGGACATATTAGATCTTTAGCTCTCCTTCAGCGCTGGTGTTGGTGGCCCTCCATGCGCCGAGCCACTATTGATTACGTTGCCAATTGTTCTATCTGTGCCCACAGTAAAAATCAAAAAGGCAAACCATTGGGTCTCCTGCAACCTATGCCAATACCTTATAAACCTTGGTACATGATCTTGATGGACTTCATAACCGATCTACCCAGAGTCAAAACATTCGGAGCCGCTTCTGTGAGAAACCTGAAGATGCCTCACTTGCTAGTCCCCAGGGATCTGTCATCCAGGTGGCCAGGACACGGCTATCGCTATTGGATCCAATACCTGGGGGTGGACTAGTGAAGGAGGATCAGCTGGATGAGGTGTCCTCTGGGAGTGGAAATGGGACGCTAAAGGATGAGATGCGATATTCCCTTCCTTATGACAACTTTTCCCCATCCTGCCCAGCAGGACACTTAGAAGCTCTACCCCCCTTTTCCAACACAAACACTTACACACAGCGTGAACGGCAACGGACTAATACCCGAGCCGTTCACCCGACCTGTCCCAACACGAGGGTCAGGCAGAGCCGGACAATTACTAACAACTACACACACCCGACTACCCTTTCCCTTCCCCATCGGGATAAAAGGCGGAGCAAAATTAGAGCAAGGCTGAACGCATGAGGAGGCGGCAGTTCAAGCAGAGAAGAAAGGCGGCGGGACCTAAAAGGACGTCAAGCAGGGAGTTGCCCTTGCCAACCCACACCTGCAAAGCCTCCAGTAAAAGATATGCAAAACTGGGAATCGCAGCTGAGAGGTGGCACATGGCACCCTCCCAAGCAGGCTAGCCGTGGCAGATTATTTGTTTAATGTTATGTCTGCCTTGGCTAGTCTATGTGCTAGGTCTTCCCAATAGCATTGGATCTTCCTGCAAGCCCAATACATATGTATTATGTCCATGTCTTCCAGGCCACATTTTGGACAACTTTGCTCTTTTGCCTTATTGAATCGTGCTATTTTACACTGAGTCAAGTACGCCCTGTGGGTCACTTATAATTGGGTTTGCTGTAATCTAGCATTTCTGGACACTTTTTTTTAAATGATATCCTAGCGCCTGCTCCCATGCTTTGTCTGCAACTGGTTCACCCAAATCCCTCTCCCAGCTGTGTCGGGTCTGCACTAGCCCACAAGTCTGTTAGATGATTTTTAACTCATACAATCTTGATACTGCGTGACCTCCTTCTGAGGTATAGTATTTCTACGACTGCATTCTGGTCAAGCCAGCCTGCCTTACCCTTCCACCTCCGTGTCAGCGCATTGAGGACTGAGGCATAAACTTTGTATTGACCCTGTGTAACCCTGTTTCAGTAGTAAGTATGTTGAAGGCCACCGGCTCTCCATACCTTATCAGGTCTTCTATCGTCGCCACCCCGCATGGCTCCCAGTACTTTCTCACGTTTAGCCTAACTTGCGGGTCTTCGGCCCTCAGTGCCACCAGCGGGATTTGGGGAAGAGTATGGTGCTTTGTTTCCTAGCAAGCTGCACGCTCTATGCCATATGTGTTTACCCACTGTTAGCAGGCGTGGGGGCTTAGGCCAATGTGACACGCTTTCGGGCCATGTTTGGTATCTACCGCGCCACTCTGTGGTCTGTACTCACTTGGTGTTGTGTTGTGCTATGTAGGCTGTTCCCAAACAGTCCCCTCCAACTCCCCCCTCCCCAACAATTACCCACCTCAATACCTTGTGCTCAGGCAATCCCGTTTCTCACTCCCGTCCCAGTTACCCTTATTCGCTCCCGTCGTCCTCTCAGATCTGTAGCCAAGTATAGCTTTGACCAAGCAAAGGGAGGAGAGAACAAGATCTAGGCATCTTCCAATATCTCTTCTGGCGCCGTCCTGTCATGCTCTCTTAGCTTTCACAGAGCGTGCTTCTCAGGTCTCTGCTGCGTTATTCCCTTTTCTCCTTGTTCCCGACGGCAGGTTCTCAGAGACCATCCACTTGTTTGCATCTTCTGGGGTGTCTAAGAAGACTGTTCGACCATTGCGTATGACCTTGAGCCTCGCTGGGTATAACAGCATATATCTAAGGTCTGACTCCGAGTCTTCTCTTTGCTACATTCCCTACTTTCCTGAAGTATTCCAGGATTCTCTCAGTCCTTATAATTCAGTATACGGGCTACGATGGACCGCGGTGGGGCTCCTGACGGTAGTTTCTGTGCCAGGGACCTATGCATCCGCTCTACTGTAAAACCCTGGGTGAGGGTGCCCGAACCAATCACCTGCAACAGCATATTTTCAACAAAGTTAGTGGGGTTTGTCCCTTCTTCCCCCTCAGGGAGCCAGACAATCCTGATGTTGTTTCTCCTAGGACGACCTTCTGCATCTTCCACTCTCCCTTCTAGGTTTTTCAACTATTGAAGTGTCTTGCTGTAGTTCGTGGTGCCCTTCTGCCCGCCAGTATTCTCCGCCACCTATTTCTCCAAATCGACTTATTTCGGCAAGTTCCCCGACATCTTACCTCAGCAGGTTCAAGTCTAGGCTTATGCCGTCCATTTTAGTTTCCAGCACAATTTTCAAGGCCGCAATTGCCGGAAGGACCTATTGGTCTCCTCCATTCTGCTACATAACTCCTTGTTGCGTTGTCTTGGTTGATGTCACATCGTCGCTTGTATGCCCCGTTCTCGTGAATGTGTCTAGTGTAGATTGCTTGGATCTACCTTTGGTCGCCTTGGAAGGCATGTGTGGACCTGTCGCTGTATGTATGCAGCCTGCACTTGGGCAATATGGTCGTTCTATTGCTTTTTGGTTGTAGGTCAGTGCTGTCTGCAGGCCCCAGCTGCGCTCCTCTTGCCAAGTCTGAGTTCTGGTAATGCCTTATGATTGGGATGCGCTTTGGCGGCACCGATTATCTTGTTCACGAGTCCAGCTCTTGCTGTGCACAGTGTGCGTCACAGGGTGATTAGGCCCTATAGTCAGACCTGTATGAGTTTGGGGACCACAGTGCCTACTGCTTGCCTTTGCCTAGCCTTGTGCTGTCTTTTGTCAGGGCTGGAGTACTTCTATGCCCTTCTTGTGCATCTTGTGGCTTCCAGGCCTCGAGACGTGTCTACTACAGTACTGCTGTGTCTACGCTAACCCAGAGGCTATCTGTTTTCCGCTGCCAGTTTGACTGTGCGCTGCTGTGCAGGCTTTTAATTCTGCTGTTTCCCTTCCACGTGCCCAGTCCGTGCTCTGGGCTTACTCCGGGCACCGTGGGAGATCTATGAGGGGTCCGTCCATCAAGCGGATTCCTTCAGCGCCATCTGCCACAGTGCTGTCTGCCTCCTGACTGCTGTCAGTGGCGCGCAGCTCCCTTTAAAGTCGCTGTCAGTCCAGGTCACTTTTCATGTGAAAGTGGTGCTAGGATTTGTTACACGTTGCACCCCATCTGCGGCTCCCACAGTTCCTGCCTCCCCTCCTCCACAGGAGACCTCAGGGTCTCAATGCTCTTGCTCGTCTCTGTCGCAGGTGTTTGTGTGCGCATCGGGGTTGCAGCGTTCAAGCCCGCTCACTGCGGCGTACCATCTGCATGCGTGTAGGTGTTTGTGCATTGTGGGCCCACGCCTGTGCAACTTGGCTTGGACACTCTTATTATCTGGGCATTTTCCTCTTGCCTCATGGGTCCTGCCTGTTCTTGCTGTTTCTCCGCTGTGGTGCTGCATCCGATCTGCAGGCCCCTGTGGCTGTGCAGCTTTCTTGCTGCACTACATTAGGCTGTATGTAATATCCCTCCCCACTTGTGCTCTGTGTCTCTGCATCCGTTTAAGGGCTGGTGTGGTCGCCGCACACAGGTTTCTCTTCTGCAGCATGGACTCCCTGTGCACTAACCTCCATACGGATCAGTTTGTATGTCCTTCCTGGTTGCCAGTACATTGCTGCGGCTTCACTATTGTTTATCCTACCGCTTTGCTGCTTTAGTGCTTCGCGCTTTGGTGCCGCCAATCACACCCGGCACCGCAGTTATATCCACTCTCCCGCGGCATCTGTATTAATATTGACGCACTGTTGGTGTGGAAGGCCAGGTTTTCATATCCGGGGCCGCCGCCATGACGGGCCAGTGTTCTCTCCCCCAGGCGTCTTCTTCAGCGGTCCCATTCCTCAAGTTGCTGTATGCGATTTCTTCCCAGTTTCGCCCGCGACTGCTTTACTTATTCATGGGATGATCAGCCGGCGCACAGCATCTAGGCTCTACAGGATCTTTCGTCTTGGCAAGGATCATTACAGGAGCGGCGAGGAAGATGTCCCTACTGCATGGCTTCCGGGCCACAGCCCAAAAACACACAGCAAACTTCCTTGTTAAATAGAAGAAGCTATCTGGTCGACGCACAGTTTTAGACCATAGGTCCACTCATTAAAAGGTCACGCAACCAGGAGCTCCCATGTTTCCTTCAAAGTTTACAACATCATGTAGTAAACAGTTTGTAGAATGCAGCTTCACACTTTCCTAACATTGATTTCCTTCATTTAATTCAGTACTTTGCTATAGATATATTCTTAATTCACACTCATCTTGTGGTCTGTCCAAACAATGTTCAATAAGGATGGTTTTTTACAATACACATTCAATCTGATATTTAGAATAGATGCTTTTCACTTGTTTCGTCAATTGCAGTGTTCATTAAGAGCCATCTGTTATGTTCGCATCATAGCAGTGAATTACTTTCACTTTCTACCTTTAATTCGGTATTCAATAAATTGATAAGTTAGGTTGTTTTATTCAGGTTAAGGGAAAAACCAGTTCTGTTGTGTTTATTTGATTTTACTCATTCGATTTCACTGTTAATATTTTCTTGGGGATTTTTCGGGTTTCTAATTTTGCTCCCACTTCATTTCCGTGCAATCTCCCCTCTTCTTATGAGGCTTACAGTTCTACACAGAAGCTTTCACTGATGGGTTTTCATACACGCGATAGGTCAGGAGCTCATTGTTATGCTGATATTCAAGCGTTCCAATAAATGTGTCTTTTCCTTACGTGCTTGCTCAGTTACTTTGGATTTACTTGGTTAAGACACATACCGGTCTGCTGCTTGCATTTCAATATCCGGTTGTGTTTTCTTTACTTCCCCAACATTCGTCTGCTTTTTCTGAGGACAGGGTCCAACCATCTGCGCCTCAGACACTCCTGGGCTCCTTTCCTAGCCCAGGGGAACACGCATTTTCTGAACACCACTGGAAAAGGCTCCCGGCTCCCTTTCACAAGACGACTCCTGCTGCTTGGAGGCACGGCTCCCTCGCCACATTTCCACTGACTGCTTCAGTTTGCAGACCCTCAGCGTCTCAGCACGCTGTCCTCCTCCAGCTGGTCCTGGGCAACTCGGGTCGTTCTGTTCTCCTTCCAGCTTGCTCTCTCTCCAACTCTCTTCTCCTCCTGCAGCCCGAGCTTTTATACACCTATGGATGAATAATAGGTTGCAGGTGTATGCTGAGGGTTTGCCTTGCCTGACCCCAATTAAGTGAGTTCATGGGACATGCCTGACCTGGAGGTCTCTTCTTCGTGTTAGTACAAGGAGGTAATCTTCAAAGCTCCTAGTGGTCTCCTCCTCTTCCAAGTATTTCTATGCCTTTCAAATGGGGAGGAAAGTGGAACACTTTTGCAATGGCCCATAAAGGTCGGGAAGGATAAAGTCTTGAGGAGAAAGGGGATACCGTGATTTATTGTTAAATATCCATTTTTTTTGTTTTTGTTGCATTCACGGTTTACAGGAAACCTTACACAACATAGAGAAATTATTAAAACAATTAAAGAAATATAAAAGTTCAGAGCTTCAGATTCTAAATACAAAATCTTACCACAACAATAGCATCAGACAGATTTGAGGTTTTTCCTCGTCCAGTTCCATTGTAACAGACGTTAGAAACACATTTAAGGCCAAAAAAAAAAAAATGATGTTAGTACCCCACACATATATGCACCACAGTAGATTCATGGACACATCTGTGTTGTTACCAGTGTTATCCTTAAAACATATTGAACGATTTATTTTCGAAATAAGGCACACGATAACTAAGTGTCTCAAAGTTTCCCCACAAAATCTACAATAGTGGTTAGGAGGATTACTAAAAGCTGCGATGGAAAGTCCTTCCAATGCTTAATCCTCTCCTAGGTGGGGAATTGATTGAGCCTAAATGCATATTCGATGTGCGAATATTAGCACAGGGAAATCGGTGTAGGTATAGTGGTATACATTCTCTTGCATGCCAAAAAAAAGAGAACTCCCCATACATTAAATAGGAAGCAATGAAATCTGCAGTCTCCACCCAATGTGCCCTGAACAAAATCCTCTTACAATCCCTGGGAACTGCACAAGATCTTCCTCTGTTACCCCAATAGAGACCAGTACAGAATTCATCTGTAATCTGAACACTTGAATTGAAGGTACAGATTGTGTGTGCGTAGCAAAACCGAGATTCTCAAAGATAATTTTTAGGGGAACAGTCCATTTCCTAAAGATAGTAAGCAGTTTCCAAACATATCTAGCTTTCAGAGACACCAGACAGAACTTGTGTCTTAGGACCGTATTTCGGATAGCCATGGAAGGACCCAACACCACCTTCCATGTTTTCCCCCTTGTATGACATTCAGCATAGAGGCCATATCGTGGATAGACAGGTCGAGGTCGTACAAGATGCTTGGTTAAAATTTAGCCAGATAGCGCCTCAAAAGGAATCAATGAGAATTTACAAACTCCGAGCTTCAAGAATTTTAATTGAGCTCTTAGTTTTGCAGCTACTCCAAATTCAGTGTTGACCCTATTTGTGAGGTTATAGCTTAAATAAGCAATGACCTTGACCTGGTCCACATTTTTCCGGCCCCATTGCCCAAACATGTGTCTGCACCCTGGTTCCCCTAGAGAAAACCAAGACCTTGATTTAGATGCGTTGGCCAGGAATTTGTTGGCCACAGCATATGTGTAGAACAGCTGCATTTTCCTTTGCATGCCTCGCAGAGTTCTGTCTAGCAGGATAAAATCTTCCGCAAAGGCCATCCATTCCAGCCTAGGAAGAACTCTGTCACAGCCCCTCCATATCACACACGTACAGGTTGAAGAGTATGGGGTCCAATGTGCAGCCCTGCTTAACCCCAACATATGAGTGCATCTCCTGCGATAGGGACCCCTCCTTCGTAAGTCTTACACGTATGGTAGTATGTGTATCTAATAACGCAAGGAGCTGAACAAGCTTACGCGGTTCATGTCGAGCATTTTGGACCAGAGCCTAGACAGAATCACTCTGTTGAAAGCACTGGACATATCAAGGGAAGCTAGGAAAACGTCCCACACACCTGTGTGGTAACAGTGTCTCAAATGGGCCAGAGTGATCGCATTGAGTGAATTACCCATTTCTTCCATGAATCCCACCTGGTACTGGCTAAAAAAGATAGTTAATTTTTTAGTACTCGATTAAGATCCCTCAGGAGAAGGTTAGAGAAGACTTTACTTGTTGCGTCTATCAATACTATAGGCCTGTAGTTATTAGGATCATGAACATCTACCTTTTTATGAACGGGTATACTAATAGATTGCACAAAAGAGGCAGGGATGGTGCGAGTCCGAATGATGTCATCAAACATAGGCTTTAAAGGTTCGGGCCATAGATTAGGGGCCTCTGAGGGCAAAAGGTGGAAAGCCATCCGCTCCTGGGGCATGGGAAGGTTTGAGTCTATCTATAGCCCAGGAGATGTCCTCTGTTCCACATACACAGGCCTTCAACAGGTTTTCCCAAATCAAGTCCTCACACATTACTAAGGTTCTTGGGCAGGGCGCATTTGTTGGTATAATAAGCAGCCCATTCATTGGCCTTTATAAGACAATGCATGCCCCCCCCCCTGTAGCCTCGAAAGTCCTATTAACAGTAGACAAGAATTTTCCCTCCTTCCCCTTACAAAGCTGTTCTAGCATAGAATCCTGAGACATGCATCCATCTTTAGAGATTTGACAAGGTTCTTATGCCTTTGTGAAATTTTTGATTTCTGGGCCACATAATCAGAAACTGCCAGACACTGCTTTTTTACAGCAGCCAATTCCCTACGTTTAAGTAGCTTCAAGTGGTATACTCCATCGTCACCCAGTAGATTACCAGCTTTAGTGTGAACCATAGGGCAAACGCGCCTGATTTTATAAGTGCAAGCCAATAATATGTTATAATAGGGGTCCTCAAAGCCTTCCAACATGTTTCGGATTGAAAGGGGTGAGCCAAGTTCGACAAAGAACCTCATAGGAGACTATTGAATTGAAGGATGGTCTTCTATTCGATATGACTACAGTCCCCTTTTTACTAGTTAAAAGACCCACTAAATCCGGTCTTAAATGGAAAGTTGGGATAAGGATGGTAAGGGAAAAAGAAATGTATATGGTCTCCTAGTTCAGTAGGAATGTGCTTCAAGTAGCTACCGTTATGCCTAATGCCATTAGAAAAAACCAATCCTAGAGCTACAATCCCCTCTATGCCATGTACATCTTGGTGAAAGTTAAGATTGAGTGGTCCAGCAGGGCCATATCCCAATCCTCCAAAAAAAGATCCTATTTTATGCCTTGATCTATATTAGGGAGCCAATAGGAGGGAGAAGCCCTGAATTGTTCCACACAGCTCCCTCGGCACAGAGCAAATTAAAATCACCTCATAGAATAATAAGTTTGCCTCTACCCATCTCATACCAGGCACACAGAAGGTCACCCAATCACTCTTCCATGTTTTCAAACGGGACCCTTATAGGGTTCCAAGAGGTTCAGTAACAAGACAGGCTGTAAACGTTCCCCCAGGTCAAGCTTAATATCCCATCTTTATTCTCTCTCTTTCTTTGTTTATCCTGGCTGGTATAATATTGATTCCTACCCTGCTCGCACTAGATAAACAATAGCCTATTACTTCTGGGATAGGGGTTCCTTTTGAATAGGAGGAGCTAAAATACTGTGTCTCACCTATGGATCCCTCACCTCCAATCCCAGAGAACCCTCGATCAAGTCAATCCTCCATTGCTTGTCCACCCCCAAGGGCAGGATCCAAAAGCGATGGCCTTTCCCTGGCTACCTGTACAGAGGATGCACAGGGAGTAGACGTGAGAAAATACTCCGGTTTCTCACAGCTACCAAAAGCAGACTTAAGATTATCCTGTTTTTTGCAGACACCAGAGGCTGCAAGGGCCACCAGACACCAAGCCAGATTATACTTGCCCTTTGCACCTTTGTTGGGAACCCTTATGTACCTAATCTGTGTGACACAGCTACAGCAGTATAAGCACAGATCAATGTCCTGCCATTAGCAGCACAGACATGCAGATGTAAAATGGGTGCAAACCCATGCTATATTTGTGGGGCGATAGAGACTGTGGAGTATTTTATTATTTTTTACCTACTTTATTCAAACATTAGGGAGATGTGGCTACAGAGCATTTTAAGAAAAAGTTGAATAAGGCACTATACACCTGCATTCACTTTCCTATTGGGATGCTCATAGGTGAGGGTAGTGTTGCCCTGGCCAGTTGCCTGAGCAGGACGTGGAAAAGAAGAATGTGTCTAATGTCGCCAGTTCAGACCAACATTCCCAACTAACAAAGAGCCTCATCTGCTCTAAAACTGATTGTAAATATGTACTTACATGCACTTTTTTCTTCTTTAGTCAAACTCGCTTGAGAATGTGGAATGTAATGTTGTTGGAGCCTTTGTGTTGGCTATTAATCTGTACTTGCATGCACTTTCTTTGTGTTTACCTCAACCCATTATCTTGGAAAACACATATGTATTTTTACTAATGAACACTAATTTCACATTATGCACCTTGCACTTTTGTTCTTTGCATTGACGAGTCAAATGTTTATCTTTGTGGTATTTTAATTGTGGTGATCTACTTATAGAATACATTACAAAAACGTTGGTCTTCTATCTGCAATCATGCTTCATTCCATAGAGGTCATTTTAAACAATCGAGTGACATTTGCAAGACCTGATACTTTATTTATCCAATTGTGTTTTCTTGTTTACTACATTTATGGTAAGGTAATATTGAATTATTGTTCTTTTGTGCACGTATGTCAAATTGCCGAAATAACGTAACGATTGCACGTTACTACTATTTTATTCTCCACCCACACATTCAACCACAATCACCATCCTTTCACTTCCCCAGTCACCTTTTCATTCACTCCCTACTTTCCCTCTATCAATCTCAAGCACTCATCTTTCACATACACTCAAGTAACACTCTCTCCCATCAACCAATACCTCACACTGATTCAGCAATTCTCCTCTACGCCCCTCTGCTCCATCCTTCCACCTGGTCTCTTGGACCTCCTGCTCCACCCTTGACCACAGTTGAACAACCTCCACCATTCTACTTCCTAACCTCCCTCTTCCCTTCAATTGGCCATCTGCTGGTTCCCCTGGCCAACCACTGCCTTTTCTTTCCCCAGGAGAGGTGTTACAATCTGAAAACATTCAAAAAGGGGCCTTAAGCCTGGTCCTTTTTTTGCATGCAGGTCCTTTGGTCACCGGCAATGGCGTCCCGCAACAGTGAATGTTCCAGTTCATGCGAGGGCTTCCCGGCTGGTGCAGGATGCTAACTCGATAAACGTGCCACTCAACGGCCCATACACAGGTGAGTGCAATGTTTCTGCGGCCCATTCTCCCCGATTGGGTGTATTCAGCTGAAAAGCTCTGTGCTCCAAGTCACGCTGATATTCAGGCTGAGGTGGACGCATGACGGCTTGCTACATTCATGTTGCTGTATCATTTTCTCTGGCTCTTGCTCGCTCCGCTTTCTTTCACTCTGGTTGTCTGCCACTTTGTGCTAGGCTGCTGACATTGGCGATACTATGAGCCAAAGAGAAAACACTGCAGAATAGTGTAGTGCAGGCATGGGGAGACAGATTGTGTTACTCTACTCAAGCATGAATGCACAAGAGGGAGGGATAGGGACTGGGGCAGTCCTAAATCCCCACACTCTGCCTCTGGTGTAGGACTGGTTCCGGCATAAACCCTGGTAGAACACACCCCCTACCCCCACACCGCTGAGGCTGTGAGGGGTCCCTACCTCCACCCGTCACAGGTGGCAATACAATAAATGTTTCTTTAACTGTGTACAGAATACTGCGTGGCAATTGGATAGCTCAGCGAGTTAAAAACTCAAGGCTAAGCATGCGCCAACTTGCACTTGCCAAGTTCATATTTCAGCAGGGCTGAATTAGCCCATCATTGGTAGTGACAGCACCTATCTTTGCAGCACGTAGAAGCAGGAGGGATTGGAGATGAGACCATATACATATAAATCATAGTATACAACTAGTCTACCTGGATAGGGGAACGTCTAAGCTACAGTGACATCGAAACATTAATATGGGATGTGTAGAAGGCTGTGCCACACGCAGAATACATTTAGATTCGTACTGCAAGAGAGAGTTTACGCTTCTGGATATCACCCTTTTAGAAAACAAACTTATGAGGCTTGAAGGGTGATTTCTTTTAGATCAACTGCAATTCACCCACAGACTCCCTTTAAACTAGAACACAATATCACAATCGTATAACGGACACAGCATGACACACATAGGCAGACTTGCAAAATTAGGTGACAAAGCGGGCAATTTGTTTGCCCAGCTCAATACAATGGGCAAATCATCACGCTTTGTTCGTGAAATGGTAATACCTAAAGGTGTAAAGATCTTCAATGATTCATTGATCGCAAATATTTTCACGTACTATTATGATCAACTATACAGAGCCAAATTCGAATCTAAACTTGATTATATCTTGGAGGGCATTTTACTTCGACATGCCACCCAATCACAAAAAGTAAAGTTGTATTTAGACATCACTAAAAATGAAGGTCACAATGCAATAAATAATCTCCAAGCAGGGAAATCCCCTGACCCTAGTGGCTTTCCATTAGAGATCTGGAAACAACTCTGCAACAAAGTCACTAAACAGATGCTAGATTGGTTTAGAACAAGCTGGGGAAATGGTGAGCTTCCCACAGATCCAAGACAAGCGACTATCATAGTCATCCCCAAAAATGGAAAACCCAGCACAGATAGTAAATCCTATAGGCCCATCTTGCTGATAAATGGGGAATGTGATGCTCATCTATCCCGATCAATGTGTCTTTCTCTCAAAATGAATATCCGCAGTGTGGCCATTGACAAAGCATCTACCATATGAAATCTGCTGTCAGTACTTGCCATTGCTTTTGAAAAAGCGTTATATTCTATATACTGACAATTTCTTTGGGTGTTAATGCATAAAATGGGTTTCGGTTATGGCTTCGTGAATTGGGTAAAATTATTATATTACTCACAGACAGCCTCAGTTAAGGCCAAGGAGGTACCCTCCCATCAATTCTCCCTCAAGATGGGCACATGGCAATGCTGTCACCGCTCGCCAATGTTCTTTACCTTCACATTGAACCCCTGGCAATCTAGCTTAGAAGTTGCCCAACATGGGGAGGCTTCTGATAGCTGACTGGGCATGGAGGCTGGGTTGCGCTATACGCAGACGATTTGCTGAATGAACCGGTATACAGTGGTTATACCGAAATTCAAATCATGAATAACTTTATTAATGAAAAATAAATAAAGAAATGTCACATTTTTGGTTAAAAGTATATATGGGTTTGTGGTAAGGGATTTAAAAGGGTGCGGGTGGGGAAAATAAAGCTAGAAAACTGGGTTGGAGGGCCCACCAAAAATTTTTTTAAAAAAAAAGGTTTTCGTCATTTAAAATGAGTTTAAAAGGTTTTCATTATTATTGCATTTGTTATAATCACATGGAACCAATGAACGAAGGAACTCTGGTCCAAAGGTTACTGAAACACTATTGAAATTTTGGCCGGGACTGTGGCTGGCCTGCTTGTGTGGTGAATCGCAATGATGTGATCCACACAAGAGACTCACCCAGCACTGCCTGGTGGCGGTACTGACACTACCTGCTGGAGTAGGATGGCGGCCGCAATGGCGCAGCTCATGACACGCGGAGGAACTGATTGGCATCCACACCTTAGCGTGCCTGTGCTGGAACACCAGGAGCCAGAAAAGCAGCATGCTCCACTCCGATTGATGAAAGTCAATGAGAGAAGACTGCAGGACCTCATAGGAAAGGCCTTAGTCGTTTCCTTAGAAAGCGCCGGGAGAAGTCCCGGATGTTTGCAACTCCATAGAGCCGATGGGAGGACTTGGTTTCAAATCCCCATAGAGGAACCTGGGGAAATGCAAGGATAAGAAATATCATATTTTAAAGAAGCCCAGGATAATAGAAGAGTAAATAAAAGGAAATAAAGAAAGTGGAAATACAATTGAAGTAATAGAAGCCCAACTGGCCAATAGAAAAAAAGCGTAATACAGGAGGACCAGAGTGGAAATACCTTGCTAGCAAATTCTGGAAGCAGGGCTTTCCCATCTCAGGATGACGATTGTCTCTGATCGGTCAGGTTCCCTGTACTTCTCGCCAGAAACTGCAAGGAGTTTCTGCCTGGGTTAGGAAGCCTGGACTACCCTAGACCACTGCCTGCCTGGAAGCTGCCTTAAGAGCCTGTAGGAAACGGATTGGCTGGGGGGAGGGGGGGCTGCCTTAAGAGCCTGTAGGAAACGGATTAGCCGGGGGGGGGCTTCAAGGAGCGTACCTCTGCATCCTAACCTCAGGGGGGAGAAGGAGTACCTGGGCCCTGCATCCTCACCTAACCCAGAATGGATAGAAGAGCTGACCTGCCTGACAAGCCTAAGAAGAGGCTAAGGAGACTAGCTGACCCAGGTGGAAGGAGAGTACCCCCTGCAGCCCACCTAAGCCAAAAGGGTAGAAGAACGGATATGCCTGCAGAGCCGAAGAGGCTGAGGAAACTAGACCAGGGGGAAGAAAGAATACCCATACAGCCTGAAAGGTGAGAAAGCTAACCCGCCCAAGAAGCCTGGGGTAAGGCTAAGGTAAAACCTTGCTAAGATCCTGGTAGAGACCAGAACAGAAGCAGGACCCATGAGGAGAAGAGGGGTAAAAGCAAAGATCCTGTGAAGAGAAGAGGGGCAACATTTCAGCTGCCGCCCGCCCACCCGAGGTCATGAGGGGCAAAAGAAGAGAAGACACCTGAAGGAGAGGGAGAGGGAGAACCACTCGAACAGGGATAGAGAACCAAAGTGCAGGACCCAGATGATCCCTCGCCTAAAGGCGCTGCACCTAGGAGACAACTACAGGTCCCAGGTTGATTGCTTTGGGTAAGCGGCCTAGTTTGTCCATCTGAGGAAACCATAAGAGAATACCTGTTTTGAACTGTTGGAATTTTGTTATTTAGGGAATGACTAAGTTAGATATTCTACCCTCAATACTTTTCACCCAAGGGAAGGACTTCAAGTTTATATTCTTCATTGCACCATTTGATGTAGCTATTCTGACAACTCCCTTTCAAGGAACGTTTGATTCAGGAAAACCTATAAGTTAAATGATCAGTTGTGACAGGTAAGCTTACTGTAGG
This sequence comes from Ambystoma mexicanum, assembly GCF_040938575.1. Classification (NCBI taxonomy): domain Eukaryota; kingdom Metazoa; phylum Chordata; class Amphibia; order Caudata; family Ambystomatidae; genus Ambystoma; species Ambystoma mexicanum. The sequence continues at coordinate 116,978,624 of NC_090924.1, read as the reverse complement.
GGTTTTTAGTACTTGGGTCAACTTTTTGTTTCACAGGGGAGGTACCCTTCAGTTTGCAATATTCACACATGGCTGGACTTAAGAAGAACCAAAGTCTGAGACCCTTCTGTTCTCCATGTCGTCACTCTATTTCCACCACAAAGGGGAGGACAAGCAATATCAACATTTTTCAGATTTCAGGTACTGCGAGACTACTTCACGTATCTGGGTATTAGAGTGGGGAAAACACCATCAGAATTTCTACTTCGTATTTTCTCCCCAATCAGAAAGAGATTCCAATCTGATGTTAATTTCAGGAAATCAGGCGGTGTGTCCCTTTTCGCGAGAGCCGCCTTACTTAAGATGAGGCTTCCACAATATTTAGGTTATCCAAAACACCCCAGTTGAAATTCCCTCTGAATTAAAAAGAATTAACTGCATTCTCCCAACAGTTAATCCGACAGGACTCTCAACCCAGAATTGCTCTTTCGACCCTATTCAATACAGTATGCGATGGCAGCATCCCGCCTCCTAGTGGCTAAACGCTATTGCTAGGATTCTCAAATGCAATTTTAACCTAATGGCTCCACAGAAACCCTAACTCAGCACATATTAAAGTAGATGTAGCCTGGATGGGCAACCTATCTCCATTAGAGGTGCTGTGCGGATGAGGGAGGCCTAATGGTTTGTCAACCGCCTCTAGATCGGCCCTCCAAGTTCGCGCTGGGGTCTTAAAGGCAATGGGATGGGCTGGGAAGGTACACTCAAGGCACCTCTCTGGTATAATAGACACTTCCCCGAAGTCAGTAAATTGTACCCCTTCAAGTGTTGGAAAGATATTTTGTTGCTGAATGATGTGGCGACTAACGGAAAGCCGATACCATTCCAGGACCTTGTGCAAATATTTAATATTCCAGGCTACGCTAAAGACCACTACTTAGAATTCAGCCATTCAATGCAGGCACCATTTCCTCATGACAAATCTGCACTCCAAACCCCATTAAAGCGAATTTGAATTACAAACTCATTATCAAAACTATTTCCACCCTGCACCAATCTTCTCTCCTTTACTGCCTTTCCTCTTAATAAATCCTAGCTTAAATGGGAAACTGACATCTGCCATCTTGAACAAGAGGAATAGGCTTTGACGTTTCCTGAGAAGTAGCTATCTGTGCAAAATTCCAGCTCATACAGCTCAAAATCCTCCATAGAACATACTACCGAAGAGACCTCTTTAAAAGGTGGGCCAGCAAATGAGAACAGGAATCAGACACTTTATCACTTGATTTTGTAATTACCAAACATTCATAGTTTGTTCCCTAAGATTCTAAGATACCTGGCAACAATACTTGGTCAGGATGTGGGAAAGGACCCTAAAATTATTTTATTGGGAGTGGGATCAGTTGAAATTCTGCCTAAGTTTATGTTTCTGTCACTAGCTTTCATGATTGCTAAAAAGAATATTGCTATGAAACAGGGTGTGGATGATTTTGCCCAACTATCTAAATGGAAAAAAGATGTAGATTAATGTATGTTAATGGAAGAACACGTGGCTGTCCACAAAAATATATGAAGATCTGGACCAAGTGGGAAGTATATGGCTAATTATCTTTCTGGAACATGTGTTTTAATTCTTTCCTATCTAGGTACTGGATACTTTTTAACTTGATTGTTCTTCTGTGGTTTATTTCATGTAGGTTTACATGTGTTCTCTTTTGTGATGTCAAATACAAAACTAATAAAACTTGTATTATAAAAAAAGAGTGGAGTACTTCACACAACACAATAGGCCTCACAAACATAGAATTAAAACTAAACTAATTATCAAGTTGACTCTGAATAAGAAGTTCTGGATTATCCATTCCATCTGCGCTTTAAAGACAAACACTACTTTCCAGCTGTACCTTTGCAAATTTAAGCCAAAACACCCATGAAAGAAGGAAGTCTTACATCATGGCATATTGTGATGAAAATGTCATACTGCCTGCTCAGATTAGCAGTAATGAACACAGATTTCATCTGGCTATATTATAGAAGATAGGTCATGGTTCATAACCCTAGATACAGGTGAAGATGAGTTATGTTGGGACGACCATGACATGATCTTTGCAAGATTTTCAGTGTGTTCAGTCTCCAGATTTACCCTACAAATCTCTTGTGGTAAATGCAATGGATCAACTGCAACATGTTAGCTTAGCCTGTCAGCATCCAAAGGGCCTCATCAATATATCTATTCCCTCAATGCAAATTCAAAGGGATCGTTTTCGCAACTACTATTTGGGGTGCCGCTGGCACAGTGCAAAAAATAATAAGGGGGCCTTACCCCCTTTGCATTTTAACAGCATGGCAATACCATGAATCTTCACAAATGCTAGGCCGTGTTTCACTTATATTTTGTAGGTTTTGCTTCTTCATAATAGGCCCAATATTTATCGGGGAGTTCTTCCAAGTGAGTACATTTACATTTCTCACATGTGGAATCCATTGGAGCCTGAGTAACACACACATAAATGATAGTGAATTTGTGTTTCTCCGTTTGAAGATTAAGGGAGAACCTCCTGAAATTCTGTAGAAGGAGCCAGTCCTGAGGAAAACATGGTCCACATTGGGACCCAGATTGTTGAAACTAGTTAAGGGGTGATTAGTTAGTGCCTCCATATGAGCTCTTTAAGGAAGACAACAAGTTATTAAATGTAGACTAATTCTTCTTGGAGACTTTTGTTTTTGGCTCATGTAATTACACAATATGATATGTCCTATATCAATGATCTGAGGTAGAGCACATTGCACTTTGTTGAGAGATGTATTGCTGCTACCATATGCACTTCAATTTACGTGATTGATGTATGACGTATTGTGTTTTTTATAGTCCTATTGTGTATATGTTTTACTATTTCTAGCACTCTAATTTTCAAATTGTTGGACAAGTGTACATTTCCTTAACATTATTTGCTTACCTACCTTTTGGTATTATACACAAAAAGGTACGACATCCATAAACAATTCCACCCAACGAGTGATTTAAGTAAATAATAGAGCACACTGAGATAACACTTCATTTTTTCCCCACATATTAATAGATTGTTCTCTGCCTTTATCTCTCTCACCCCAAATGCTCTCAGTCTTTCACTGCATGCATATACACGCGATCAGCCTTGATAAAGCCCTCAGGCATGACACTCAAGTCAGTTGCATTTGTATGATTGATTGTACTTCATTAGACTGATACTGTAGCGTTTATAGAAGCCTAGTGTTTGACTCTAGATAACTCAGAATCCATCTGTTAACCCGGAATAGCACTATGTCCAGCAGTTATATCATCTTTAGAACAGTTAATCCTTTAACATTTTGCACGGATATAAATCAGTCTTGGGACAGACTTAGAACCACATCTCAAAGTAGCTCATACAGAGGATGACCCCTATATGAATTATCCAATGCACCTGTTCAGGGCTCTCAAGCTGCTGGCAGTAGGTCACCCAGCAAACACACAGGGGCAAAGGAGCTCTGCTCAGACATCAGGCGAGAAATAAAAAAAGATGTTGAAGCGCTGTGACCAGCACCACAATTGGTTTAAAAGTGAATTAAAAAATTAAAGTACCAGTTGCAGATGATAAAATGATGTGATAATGTAGGTACTATTAGGTATGCAGATATTACATTGATCAATGACTTGATAGAAAAAGTCAACATAGAAGAGTCGAAGTAGAAGACCACAAAGTAAAAGTGGCGATTGGAATCCACAGAACCGCACTATTAAGACCAATGCAACTTTACCAAGATGAGCTTCTTTACTATCCGTTCTCTCTCACTCAATGTTCCATGGCGCGCCACACACACACACACACACACACACACACACACACACACACACACACACACGTTTTCCAGCCATTTACCCTCGAAGTAGAGTGGAGCTAAAGTGCTGCATATTGCAGTTATACAGTATGTAAAAAGGTAAATACAAAACTCAATAAAACTCAATAAAATGACACTTTATATAAGAAAATGCAATTGTTGTAGAGCCTTCTTTTGGGGATTGGCCCCAAAATACTGTTTCCAGTGCACTTATTCAAAAATCAAGTACCTGTAAAAACAAATGGGCAGTGTCTGAAGTGCCAGGCTATTATGTAAGTCTATGCAAAAGGGATGAGCATACTCGTCCTTGGCACGTATTAAAGAGTAAGAGCAATGTATAGGAGCAAGCACTGATTCATCTCAGTTCTGCTGAACTTCTGCTCAATTCAGTTCCCTGGAGCTCAGTAGGGGCCACAAATTGCCCACTAGGGGCCACAAATTGCCAAGTGAACCACTAACCAGACAGGTAATTTTCGGCTAGCCGACCAGTAAATTCCTGCATCAGAGCACGCTTCTGCTCAACAATCAGTGCAGCATCCGCAATAGCAGCTCTTGTGGCATTTGCACTTCCACTGGCCAGCTATATGGTCAAAAGAAACTTAGGGGGTGCCTAGACGCTGGAGGGCCAGCAGCGTAAGTAGCATTAAAGCAAGGATAATATAGATCATTGACAGACCTATGAAGCCTGCAACATATCAGCCAGCTCGCAGATCACGGTACAAAGCATGCCCGTTCCATCTGTCCTCCTCACACACATCCTTCACCTAGTCAGCTGCATTTCTTTCCCAGAATTCCTCCTGGTACCTGAGCGTAATTAGAATGGAGTTACTTTGCACAGTTCTTCGAAGAGCCAAGTAGTCTTTTACATCTTTGACAGAGATGCCCAACACAGGGTGCCGCAATTTCTACAGGCCCTTCAGCATAACGGTTGCCCTAGCCACATTTTAGGTTTATAGTGATTTTTTCGACAGTCAAAGTTTCTACATACAAAAGTTTCGACACAAAAAAGTTTCGAATGCTTTTTTTTTTCCTTGGGTTTCCCCCCCCAACCCCCTGTTTTCTTTTTAAAACAAACTTTTTTTTCTATACAAAACCTGTAACATGAAAAAAAATGCATTCAAATTATTTATTTTCCCGAAACTTTGTATTCAAAACTTTTGTATGTAGAAACTATTTTTTCAAAAATATAACTGGATACCACATTTTACCAAAGCAAAAGACTCTACCCTTATACCAGTATCACTCTTGCTTCTTTCGTTCCCTTTCTAGGATTGCACTTTGAACAGCGACTTCAATAACTGTTTTCGGGACTTAGGTATGTCAGTAAAACATTTCACCATCTTGTTTATGGATTTCCCACTCTCGCCAAAACACCCCAATTTACTGAATCAGGTTTGTTTTTTGTAAACCTTGTCAAGCACAATTGGCATGTCTCTCTCTGTCCTGTCAATACAATCTTTCAAAGCTGGATTTAACTTGGACCCAGGGATCCAACCACTTATCCTACAGGCTGCTATGGCCTCATTCAATGCCCGTTTCCAATCAAGAGTGCTCACTTTGGCTAACTGAATGCATTCCCTTAAGGAAACGATTGGTCCTTTCAAGGGTGGATGGTTTGATGCCATGTGGCTGTGCCTTATAGCCATATGTATTTTCTAAAAACCTGCATTTCTCCAGAACAAACACTGTATACCTTTATCTGTGACAAGTGCTCAGGAGAAACTAGAGGAGTCCGCTTGTGGTTAAATAGGACACTCCCACTGAAGCCATTTTGACTCACAATCTATTATTGTAACAATGTATGTATTACAAGGCCCCAAAGTCTCACATGGCCCTGTGATGTGTCCATTGTTACATTGAACTACACCTTCTCTACGACTGGTAGACGAAAGAGTGCCTGGGTTACCAATAGCCGCGTGGGACACAATCCTTCACCACGACCAACGGTTGCCCATCAATGCGCAAGTGCATTGCCAGAAGGTTTGAGAAATTACGCAAGTGCATTGCCAGAAGGTTTGAGAAATTACAACCCCTTTTTGAGGAGTGCATATATGCAGAACCCCTCAAGGGTCAGACGGGACAAGTACAAAGACCTCAGTCGGAAGGGGGACGCCTTTGTCCGGCATACCTGTGGGCTGTTGTGCTCTCGGCCTGGCTGTTATCGGGGCCTTCGAGCCGCTTCTGGCGAGATGAGGGATTCAGTTACGCCCACGGTGATGTATTTTCTTTTAAATTCTCTGTCTTTTCTGTGATTTATTTCTGTGATATCACTTTTTGCTTCCAAGCTTTGAATAAATAGCTGTATAAGTGCTCATTATTTTCTAAGTATGCGTGTGGTTGTAAGTCATTGCGTCGTCTACCTGCGTTTAAAGTATTGGCTCTGCAATTGCGCTGGTGATTAATGACTGTCCGTGCACTCTGGGCGAGCAATACAAAGATTTATAGGCAACACCAGCTGGTTTCTCCTTGCATTCTAATTTCCCCATCAGCCAATTTTTCCACCACATGTTCAAAACTGCGCACGAATTTCAACACCACTTTCAAATGGGAAGTGAACCCCTGGCAGTTAAAATGTGCATATTCATCCTTCCTTCTGGCTGCCCCCTCCTCCACTCTTCCGACTATGGCAATGTGGTTGTTGGCTTCCGATACTACCGCCTCGCACGCTCTATTCTCATACAATGATAATCTAGACAAATAGTCTGCCAGCTTGTTGCGTTTTCCAGGAACATATCACACCTATTTTTCGTTCCATTAGTTGAACCACCCATTAGCATATTCTGGTTGTTGCAGTGTTAACACTTATTATTGAGAAAGTGTTCATCAAGGGGTGGTGATCAATCCTCAAGATTAGAGGAAGAGTCCAAACTAACAAACTAGAGTTTTAATATAACAATGCCCAGTGCTGCAATAGAGCCCCTGTATTTAACTGTGCCACAAGGTTAAATTCCATTCCCTCAGCACGCTAGAAGCGAAAACTATCATGAAATCCCTGCTATCTTCCTGCTTTTCGAGCACCCGCCCAAACTCCATACAAAAGGCATCCACTTTGAGATACTTTTGACATGGAACATTTGCAGAGTGCATGCAATGTGTACTGCGGTTTTGTTATAGGTTAACTCGGTTTGATAGCTTCTCCGCCAAACAAATGTAACCGCCCCCCCCTCTCATGCCTACTGATCTATCATCAAAATTGTGCATACACTTTCCTCCACCTCGAACATACTTTCTCCAATTTTGGTGTAACCCTTATCACATGCCTGATCTTCAGCACTTTTTGTATTCTTGCGTCTTGCTTCTCTTCGTTGACACTTTTGACTAGGATATTATGTTGCAAAAAATAATCCAGGCAAGCCAACAAACAGTACCTGAAAGAAAAAAAAGAAAAAAGAAAATACAGCCAGAAAGCCCTACTCAGTGCAACACATTAGGTCAGATAGCGGCAAGGCTGACACAGGCCTATTGGGTAGTAGACTACTTTGCAGGCGTCATGGTTGACATCATTTGAGGAAATTGGGCAAATACCAACCCAAAAATTGGCATTCAAGTACAGCAGGTCAACAATACACATGAATATCGTTAGATTTTCCCCACGCACACCATTTTGGCAAGCCTTTCCGAGTGGTTGATGGAATCTACAATTCCTTCTCCACCCAGTTTATAGAGTGCTTCCCTTAGTTCCTCTTTGAAACAGAGATAGGCCTGACTTTATGCACTTTGGAGCAGATGCCCGTGTTGAGAACAATGCAGTCCTTGAAGCACCTCAACAACCTAACTTCGTCAATGAACACTTGAAAATAATATCTTACTAAAAACCTTTCATTGGACCAATCTCGATTTTCAGGACCCCTTTAACTGCCCAATCCTACTACAGAGGAAATTTCCAGTCCAGCATACAATTTACATATCGCAGCAATGTCCTGGTATTTAAGAGGTGACCAGATGTAGCCAAGACAAATGAGAGGGTTCTTCTCAAATGATTTTGGGTTGCATAAGTTTAGCCCCAGAAGGTCTTGAATGTTACACCACTCCCCACCATAGTCTTACAAGCACCTGCTTGGGAACTACTGTGAATGGAAATCCTGTGTCCAGCATGCTTGAAAGAATACTCCCTAGGGTTACTGATGGCCAGGTCTAATGTTATTTTTCTCACCACCCCTGGCGAAAGAATATAATCTTTTTCTCCTTCATTCTCACCTCTTTCGTCTTTGGTGTAAGACTTAATAAAGCACGTCCATTTACAGTTTCGTTTGAGACACATGGAAGCAAAGTGACGCTTTTTCCTAATACTTGTTACGTTCGACCGTTGTTATGGGGAGCTCCTTGGTGCTCCCATCAGGACTGTCACAACTGTAACTAAAGCATACTACTTTGACCCTAGGATACCTTCTGTTTTTATCGTTTCACCCTCGTTGCCTGTTCAATTACGATAATCCACCTGCATCCTTTCCAAGTCACTATCCACGGCTGTAAACTCTCCAATATCGTGCTTGGAACCTGCACTAAGCAGCTTCACATGTTTTCTAAGATTTACCACCATGTATAGGTTGACCGCCTTCTGCAAGGCAAGAGTTTAATTTTCTTTAATGCTATGGTTAGATGTCCAACATCGGGTGGTCTCTAAAATGTTCATCTCGGGTGCCTGTGAAGTCAGGTAGAAAGTGGACCACTTCAGTGCTGCAAGACACCATTCAACTGTTTCCTTGAAAATAATGTCCAGTGTATGTAATCGACATTTGTAATGTCGGCCCTGGCACTATGTGAACTGGTGTAGAGAAAGAAAACACAATGTTCCAATCAACCAGCAGCTGAAAGCCACGTGAGGTTCCAGGACTACACTCCTGTAAACCAAAGAAAATGCACATTACATGCTGCTCATGAGCCAGAACTGCCTACATTGTGCTTTTCAAGAACAGCAAGATGCCTCATGTCCCTCTCTCCAACCTACCTGGGTTGACCTACACTTTGACCTACACCAAACATGGGCCAATCAACCTGCAGGTGGCATTTACAGTTTTTCTAAACAAATAGTGGAGAAGTGAAGAATAAATGTGATTTCACATGTTTTACCACTTTCCCACAAAGTGGTGGAAAATCAAAATTACCTGCAGGGGACCTTTTGCATAATGGTGCAAATGGAAGTGGTACCCTCTTTGCAATTTAGGAATCAAAACAAAAGTCCCACATACACTTTTTCGATCAACATGTTTCTACAATCATTATACAATGTCAGACTGGTTTATCATGTGACTTGGACTCTCTTAAAGCCATCTGTATAAAACAGATAATTTTAGGTCTTCAAATCCAAACAGAATACATATTTGTACTTCAGCTAGGAAGATGCCTGGTCAAGTACCAACTTTTCAAACTAGGCTCGAATTCTGGCTTCACCACTTAAAAGTACGTCGTATGTGAGAAACTCGAGGGTATTCCCACTCCTCGACCCCTTGGGTCCTCTACGCAGGTGGCCAGGGAAAGGCCATCGCTACTGGATCCCCGACCCTGGGCACAGTGAAACGAGAGCGGATCACCTGGGTGGCGGGCCCTTGGGGAGTGGGGTGCACTTGGGCGAGACATGGCATCCCCCTTGCCCTACTAATGACCAACCCAAATTTTCCCCAACCTTTATGGGCTATTGTAAGCCATTTCACCACCACCGACACTTGACAGTCCTGGGATGAAGAAGAGGCAACTAAGAGCAATGAAGACTGTGCTCTTGTACCACTCTAGTACAGAGAAGAGGAAGATGCCTGCTAAAAGCAGTGAAGGTCAGGCGTGTCCTCTTAATGGTCGTCAGGCAAGGCTGATTGATCATCCACAACTGCAGCCTGTTAAAAAGGGCTGCAGGTGTATAAATGGGGGCCAACCCAGTGGTAGAAGGGAACGACAGGAGAAGGACCAGAGGGGCGGTACAGACAGCAAAGAACCTTACAGCGTGGTGTGGGAGCTAGGACTCCCTGGAGCAAACTGGGACCTGTGAAGTGTGAGAAACATGAAGGCGTCTCACTCGCTAGTACCCAGGGATCCGTCATCCAGGTGGCCAGGACACACCCATGGCTATTGGATCCAGTTCCTGGGGGTGGACCAGTGCGGGAGGATCACCTGGATGGGGTGAGTGGAAGTGGGACACCGAATGGCAAGAGGCGGTATCCCCATCCTTATTACACCCTAGTAGGATGGGGAAGGGTAGGATATCTAGAGACTCAACCCCCACCCCATTGCAGTACAAACACTTTCTCGCAGGCAGTTCATTGTGAGCAACAACAGACTAACACTAGAGCTGTATACCTGACATATCCCAACACAAGGGTCAGGCAGAGTGAGGCAATTACTGATAATTGGACACACCTGACTTCCATCACACTTCCTCACACTGATAAAAAGCAGAGCACAAAAGCACACTCTGAGCAATGCAAAAAACACGAGGAAGCAGCAGTCAGAGATGGCGGTGTAACACGAGGAGAAAGGCGGCAAGACCAGAAACGGTTGCAAGAAGGGAACTGCCCATGGCCTTTGACGAAGAAGACAGCCACTTTCAGAAACCCTCAAGGATAAGAAACATAAGACCGAGAATTGAAGCTGCAGAAAGGTGCATCGTGAAGTACCCGGCACTCTCCCGCATCGATAATTAGGATAATTCTAGAATGGCACGCCGAGGAAGACTAAAGCTCGCCAGTCGTTTCTCGGTTTCGCAAATTTCTACCGCTGCTTCATCCGTTCTTTTTCCAGCCGTGGTTTCACTGATCGCTGCTTTGACTAGTTCCAAGGTTCCCTTTGTCTGGAACACTGCCACGCAATCGGCTTTTGAATATCTCAAGAAGGGCTTCACGACGGCTCCTATCCTTCAACTACCGGACCCAGAGTTGCCTTTTATTGTTGAAGCCGACGCCTCGGGCATTGCGGTGGGGTCTATTCTTTCCCCAAGAATGTCCTAATGCCGGCGAGGTGCATCCAGTGGCCTTTTTCTCATGAAAACTAACGTCATACGAACAGAACTACACTGTCACTAAGAGAGAACCGTCAGCTGTCAAGGACACCTTCACTGAATATTGAATTCATCTCTTGGGGGCAAAGCATCCAGTCACAGTGTTTTTCGATCACCGCAACCTGCAGGCTTTGAAAATTATGAAGTGTTTAACAGCAAGACAGGCCCGGTGGCACGCACCCTTTAAATCAGTTTGAGTTCCACATCACTTACCGCCCTGCATGTCAAATCACCAAGGCTGACGCGCTTTCACGTCTTGATGACAGCATGGCGTCACTCCGTTCTGATCAACTCCGGGTGCTCTCGTATCAGGTGGTTTGTAGCAGTACTGCGCAACCGCTAAAAAGGGCACGCTTACAGAACTGGGTGGCTACAAAGCCAAGGGAGCTGCAATACCTCAATCTAGATGTCCATAACGGAATTCCGTTTATTCAGGCAATGCTGTACCTTCCAACAGAAGAAGCCTGCAATCAAGCACCACAATGGGGTCATGATGCCTTGATCGCAGCACATCCTGGCAGGAAAACGCTGGAGTTGCTCCGTCTGTGGGATATATTGACCCACTCAACAGTATTTTCCCACATCACCAAGCTGCATTTGCGCAGAAATAGCAAAATGGCTGTGCTGTCTCCTGTGGGCGCTATGGCCTCAAAACTGCATTTTTGCAGCAACAAAAAGATGGCTGCAATCTTCTTGCCAAGCATACTTCGGGCAGGATGCAACAAGGGAACACACTGAAAGAGCGTGCCAGTGTGTTCTGACATATACAAAAAGGAAGAAAGTGAAAAGGCAGCACTGCTTTGCTGAAAACCCCAAAAGCCCCATTGAATAAAAAAACTTTTTCACCTTCCTTTAAAGAGAAAAATGCTGCTTTGACGCCAATTCCATCTGTTCTTTCTGATAAATAAGGTCCTGCCATGGCCAGTATTTCATTGAGCCTCAGCAAACCAGGCACGATTTATGAATGACAGGCCCCGTCAAACCAACTCAGAGAAATCAACAAGGAACTTCACTTTTACTTGCACGGGAAAACGCGTTCATTTCTTTACAAATGTATCAAAGCTCAGTAGTTCAAAAGAGACTCCAGCTATCTGAGCCATGCCAGTTTAAAAGCATCTGTGCTTCAAATAAACTACTGCCTAGAAGAAAGTAACTATGGCTGCGAGGCAATATTGGGAAGTCAGATGGCAAAATCGAATTTGAAAGGAAATGCTAGCAGTTTTTTTCAACACATGTGTAAAAAGGGGCTTTTGCAAAACTAAAGGAGAAAAATGCCTGTTTAAAAACTAAACTGTTGAAGGAAAGCGTGCCATTACCTAGCAACGTGAAAGGGGTTGTGGCTGGTGAAAATACATACATGGGCTATTTTATTTCACAGGTTTGTTTTAATTCAGGACCAAACATAAGAAAATAAAGGTTTTAAACCGCCTTGGTTGGATTTGCAAGCTGTCAAAACAGGTTATTCCGGTTGGCAGAGTTAAAGCTTCCCCGTAGGAAGGGGGACACACCATAAACCCTCAGCAGAGACTAACACCCCACTGATAATTACTAGGTCAGGAAGAATTTAGGCTGGGCTGAACCCACTGACAATGGAGCTCCCAGTGCGGGGAAGTGTGAAGAGGGGAGGGGGCAATAAACCTTCAATCAAGCTGTAACACCCCACCTTGCTCCGGAGGAAGTGACAGTTGGTGGCAGCTAAAAAAAAGAAAAAAAGAAATTATCCAGTGCAAGGCAAAGGACTGCCATTTGCTTCCAAAGACTATTTTAGAAGTAAACTTTAAAGACTATCTCTACAGCAAGAATTTGTAAAAATGTGAAAAGGTTATAGTTTAAATATGATCTTATGGGCTTTCATTGAAGACATGGTAGAATTCACTGACACTTTGGGGACAGAAATGGCAAAGTATTGTGGATTACAAGAATGCGAAGTTTTGTACATACATCCCTTTTGATCATCCACACCCATGTATAAAGTTATGGAATTTTAGGCTGAATATTTCACACTAGAAATGACCAAAAAAGTATAAAAGGACAAAACAATGTCTCACAAATTGCAGGATTGGACTGGTTTGCTCTACATAAAATTTGTCACCTTATTATGTCATTTATTAAGGTGCCACAACTGTACAAATGTGTGATTTTTGGTGGCAAAAATTTCTGTCTGAAGGCTTTTTACATCATAAAATGCAACCTCCTGAACCGAGTCATATCCCAGGGGAGGCAACCAACATTGATTGTCCAAGCCGGCACAGCAATATAGTCTATGAGGTCACTACGCATTATAAATAAGCGTCCCTGACAAGACTCTAGACAGACACTCTTCCTGACGTTCCTGCGCTGCGTTCCTGTTCCATCCAGATTCAAACTACAAGGCCAAAGCATTGCTGACCCTACTCCAGGGCCCACTGCAAAATCCAAGCAGTGCTGATCCTATTCTCAGCAAGGCCTCAAATCTGAAAATCCACTAATCTCTCATTAAGAAGGGGAAAACTGTGGTACCTTTGGGGAAGCATCCTGAACCAGCCTGGCTTGCTGTCCCCCAACTGAATGCTCGTGCAATCCTGCCATCCAGCTGATCTGGTCACTGGATTATAAAGAATTGCCATTCCAGTCCAGTGCCATCCAGTGACAAGACCTGCCCAGGTGTTTGACAGGCGCGCCGCCGTGTGGGGACCAGAACCGTTGACGGTCCAAAAATCCCCAAACTAAAATGTGGACCGAGTATAATCGCCATCCCATATAAACCCATAGACTATCTTGTCTTTGTCCTTATCCCACTTTAAGCCACCCTATCCTTATCCTGTTAACTTGTTGAAACTGTCAGACTCATGCTTGCAACACTGCCCTTGATTTCTAATGCTAGCACCATCTCTTTAGGAATTTTGTCTCGTGTAATCCTAAATCATTAGTCCTATTTAGAGTGATCGGACTGGTTTCCACCAGGGTTGGGCACTGGGGTGGCGAGGTTGAAGTCGCAAATCAACCCTGGCTCTTACTGTGTTCATCTTTGGTGGCCTAGCCTGAATACTCTAGTGTAAAGTAAAAATGTTCTTGTAGCAACAGATTTCCTTTCCTATTTCACAGAACCATTTTACTCAAAGCGCATCTTTTTATATCTTGCATAACTCACCCACTTTACCAACTAAAGACCTAGTTTCACTTCTAGAATACCCCTGGGATACACCTCTACACCCCAACCAAAAACAAATGCACTCCAAATAACTGTATTTCACCCCCTCTTTTTTTTTACATTAAAAACCGTTTGGGTAATTCAAGGCGGGAATTGAAAAATTTCCAACGTGTCATTTTGTTGCAATCCGTTTTAAACTTTCCACTCATTTTCGAACTGTATGCTCTTGGTAATCCATTCTTTGTGATCATTAGTGTCGTTGCATTGTTGCTTTAGTGAGGAATTATATTTGCTTCAAGGTTTTTAACACACATCCATTATTAATCAGTCATTTCATAATATTGCAAGGGGTTTAAAAATCTGTTTTTCTCTCTTATTTGGGGAGGAAACGTCAGATTTGAATTCCATTTCCTGTTTCTTATTCCAGATTACCTGCTGCTTCCGTTTATCCACTCAGAATTGATTATTTGTGGGTTGAGGGAACACTGCAGGGGGACATTCTAACTTGGGTGCTATCTTTCAGAAATCAAAAAAGTGCTCCTATTCCGCTGTGCTGTGTCTATGTTCCACTAGCAGGTTAAACCCAGTGCATTGCTCACATTCTCATTGTAATTATCACCCCATTGGTGATTGCTGCCCGATATTAAAAAGTGTATGATTTCTTTTGAATTTTAAAATAAATAAATATTGTATTTTACCAACCAGCCTGGTTCATGGTCAACTGTGACCTGGGGTATTTGAAAAGGGGGTGTGATACGAGTGGTGCATCATCTCAATATTGAATCTAGATACTATAAAAAGATAAGCATTTCAGTCGTGCGCTGCATACTAGTCCGAGACCAAGTCGTGTGTGGCCTGATTGAAATCCTTAACATGTCGATGGTGCTGGTGGCCGACCATGCATTGCGATGTGGTGGACTAAGTCTCATCATGCTCCATATGTACACAATATAAGGCTACGTCGGGTAAACCTGTGGGTTTGTTACGGCCACTGCCTGTGCCCCACAAACTGTGGCACATGGTGTCCATGGATTTCATTGTTGACTACCCATGGATCAGGGTTTCAACACCATTTCGGTTGTCATAGACCTTCTCCACGGTAGCCCCGTTTGTCCCTTGCAACGATATTCCATCGGTACCTATACTTGCTGATCTGTTCATAAGGAACATCTTACGCTTCTTTGGTCTGCCTTACATCATCATCATCTCAGATAGGGGTTTGCAGTTCACCACCCACTTTTGGAGGGCACTCTGTGCTGCTTTTCATATTGATGCTAGGTTTTCCACTTTGTATCATCCTCAGACAGATGGCCAAACTGAGCACAGTACGTTGGAACAGTATCTCTGTTGTCTCTGCTTACAGTACCAGTTGTCATGGCCATCGGTGTTGCCTTCAGCAGAATTCGCTTACAATAACTCCTGAATTCGTCCATTGATACGTCACCATTTTTTGCATTGTATGGGCAACATCCCTGTCCATTCCTTTTGATCCGGTTTCGTCTGTGTCCACTCCTGCCGCCACTGCCTGCGCTCTGGATATCGTTTCGGTGCATATGAACGCACTCACCCAGCTCAAAAAGGACCAGGTTTGTGATAAGCGGTTTGCTGATGTACACAGATCTCCTGCCCCAGTTTATCGTGTGGGCATGCAGGTGTGGCCGTCTACCAGGAACCTGACAATCCCTGGCAAAAAGTCTGATGCCCCGCTTTGTAGGTCCGTACACCGTTTCTGGTCTTGTCAATCCGGTGGCTGTGCGGCTGAAGCTTCCAGCCCGGTGGCGGGTTCACCCTGTTTTTCATGTCTCGCTCATTAAGCCCGGTCTTGATTCTGTCTGCCCGTTTGTCCTCTGTCGGTCACGTATGTGATTCCGAAGAATATGAGGTTAACGCTATTTTGGACAGCTGTTGCGCATGGCCGTTCCATACTACCCACTCGATTGGAAGAGGTATGGTCCCGAAGATTGCACTTAGGAGCCCGTTTCCAACATCCGTGCGCCTCTCCTCAGTCGCTTCCATGCCTCCAGGGGGAATTCTACTGTCATGCCTGCTGGTCGTGTCTTCGCTGGTGTACTGCGTTTTGCTGGTTCCCGCAATGCTCGCACAGCAAGTGCATTCAGAACAGCTGCTAGACCATTTTTCACTCAATGGAGGTTGTCGACAAGGTTTCCGTGTCGACAGTGGGTGGTTCTGGGACATCGATTGGCTAAGGCGAGGACCTCGCCTTCCCGACGTCACACCAGGTTGCTGCACACGCCGGCTCTGCCTCCGACCTGCCTCATTTCATTTTAAACAAGGCTCGCGAAAGAGCTGCTTCTGATTGTTCTCAGCTACACTGAAGCTCCGTTCACATTCCGACTTTCAGCGCTTCGTGAACGTTTCACACAACTGATTGGACTTGATCTGGCTCTGCCCACGGCTTCTTTGCTACTTCGTTATGCTGTCCTCTCCCCGCTGAAGCAACTCTGAGTACAGCGTTTTCTTAGCCTCGCTTCACTAATTGGGGCTCATCCGACATCCACCAACTTCCTTTCAGTAAATGCTCATTTACCATTCGTGCAGGGCACTAAGGAACAGTTTCATTGGTTATGCTGGCATTTCAGTCTCGCTACCTATACCGAGGCTCTCTGTTCCTGGCTACTGACAGTGCAACAACGCAGGGCGTGAATTGGCTGTACTGTTATTTTTCTATTGCACATTAGCCTCGCTTTATCACCAAGGTTATATTGAACTATCCACATATACCATACTCTGGAAGTGTGTGTGATATATATATATATATATATATATATATATATATATCAGTTGGACTGTTTCTTTTGCAGTCATTGAGAAGCACCCACCCAACCCCCACCACCACCCCCCCCACCACCACCACCACCACCACCACCCCCCGTTTGGAAAGATTCTCTGGAAACCAGAATTGTAGTAGCTGCTCTTTATTCAATAATACTGTGCAACATCACAGCTGATAAATAAAAACCACACACACTGTGGCTCTCCCACAGTGTATGGCCCAAACTTGACAAATATTTGTTTACCTCCTACCACATTAACTACGAGGATCCACTGTACCAGCCACCTCTACCTCATTCAGGTCTCATTCCATGGAGTAAAGTGCACCGAACTATGGACACTTTGCATGATCTTTTCATCCAGTGTACCACCCCAGCTCTAGGGCGTCCCTCATGCCGTACAGGTTATTCCCTCTACTAACATTCCTTCCCACTTTGCATCGTTTTCCAATCATCATCTACTGGACAAATACACTGGAAGACCAACTGACCTCTTCTACGGTAAAAAGAACACCTGGGGGGATCTCAAGGGCTCTAGAGGGGATAGGCAGGTGACTTTTACTTATTCATTTTCACTTGCATTCTTAGGGGAGTTCTGGAAGTGTTCCTCCAATTGATCCAAGCAAGGTCCGGCACTTCATTTATCCAGGTTAGTCTAGAGGTCTTTCAGATAGTACATCTATATTTCTGAAGGCTGAGTTCTGAACACTGTTCTCTTGTTAAAGCTTGGCATTTTCCTGCTTTGTGGATTTCCTCACCCTTCCAAGTGATTAATTTCTCTAGCCTGCAATTGCCACGGCTAGAGAGGTACATCACTAGGAAGGTCTCTTCCTCGACTAGTAGAGCATGTGTACCAGAGGCAGATACTATCCTAATTCAATCCAACTGTACTCCTTCCATATTGAGGGTCCATTCCATGTCTCTGGGGAGTCCCTCCTTGCTTTGTTTGTTATTCTGCAAGCAGTGTGGCTGAATTGCAACAGAGATTGAGCTAAAGAATATTGCACTCACCGTTGACAAAGCCAAACGGGGACAATATTTAACCATATATTGTAACCACCATTGCCAAAACCAAGGGGAAACAATATTCAAACAAAGTGAATGTGATTCACAAAAAGGAAGATCACTTATAAAAGAGGACTACAACCAACATTGCCTAAGCAAAAGAAAGGCAATTAAAGAAAACCAAAGCTGGAAGAATAGAAGCCCTCCTTGTAACAATTATCAAGTGGGAGAGAAATATAACCTGCACTGCCTAAGGCAGTGAGGAGTTTTAGCCTGGCAGGTAAGTATACCAGGAAAAGGACAAATAGTGGCTAGTGCTGGCAGGCGAGTGGACCAGGAAAAAGATTATGTTGAAATACTGCACTGTGGTAGAAGGTTGTGGTGGAAGGAAAGTGGTACATACACTGGTGTGCTTTGGTGAATTATTGTAAAGCCATACTAACAAAACTGTGCTGCTTAAGAAGAAGAAATGTGATATAATGAAAAGAGATTGATCATGAGAAGAGAATAATTATATAGCATATGGACTTGAGGTATAAAGACAAAGTCTTTTTAGTTTGCCAAACAACAGTTTGTGAATACTTTAACTATTGGCTTGAAGAGAGAGAAATCCGATTTGGAAATAAGACAATTATATTGCCAAGTGAAGGAACTATGGAATGAGCAGCACTTTGTGCCATACTTCAAGTGGAACATGGCTATTGAAAATAACTTTTCAGATTTTGAACTTTGCTTTGAAACATCCTGAATTGATTCAAAGGAAGGGGATTCAACCCTGGTTACAAGGATTTATGTTTATAATTTTAATGTTATTTTATGAAGTTTGAACAGCCAGATAATCCCTGTATGATTTTGTGTTGTATGTAAGAGTGCGAGGGATAGAGATCTTTGGACATTAGGTCATTTTCCTTTAGCTTTAGTTCGACAGGCAGGAAACCCTTGTTAGGTTAGGGAAAGTTATGCGTTTGTCTCACCCTTATCGTTTAATAAAATGGCTAGTTGTGAAAAAAACTCCATCTACTGGTCCGTCTCGCATTTCTAAACCCTCACACAATACTGTTCCTGGTATTTTGTGGGGCAGGTTTGACAAGGCTTGCACCAGTGGTGCACTTCCAACAATATCTGCCTTTATGCCAGTAAGATTGAGATCCTTCGCATTGGGAGCCCTGCTCCCGCACTCCTTGGGCCCTCTTCCTTCACCTTTGTGAGGCAAACAACGTTGGTGTCATCTTCGACTCCACTCTCTCCTTACATCACTGACCTTGCCAAGAAGGCCCACTACCAGTTGCAGCTCCTCAGAGGTATTCTTCCTTTTCTCACTTTCCCCCAGGCTCACCGTCTCCAGAGCCCTGGTTCTCACTAGGCTGGACTGCTGCAACAGCCTCTTTCTTAATCTGCCTTCCTCTACTCTCCGCCCTCTGCAACTAATCCAGAACAGGACTGCGAGATTTGTCCTTGGCCTCAAGCCCAGGGACTGTATCTCTCCACACCTGAAATCTCTCCACTAGCTCCTGGTGGCTGCAAGGAACATGTTCAAGACCCTCTGCATCATCCACAAGGCTTTCTGGGGCCAGGGACCACACTACATCCAACACTCACTTCCTAAACACCTTCCTTCTCAAGCCCTTCGCCCAGACACCTCCAACTCTGATGATCAGACGCTTCTCCAGGCAGAGTGGGGGGTAGATCTCTCTCCTCTGTGGGTGCCTCCCTCTGGAATGGCCTCCCTGCCCCTCTCAAACTTGAGCCGGACCACCTGTAGTTCCGGAAGTTGCTCAAGACCTTTTTTTGCCTCCGCTTTCTCTCCATCTCTTGCCCGCGCCAACCTACCAGTCTGCCCGACTACCCTCAGAGTCTCACAGGGTACCAGGCTTCTACACGACCAGTAGCCCCTGCACTGCCTGTGGGCCTATCAGGCACTTGGGGGCTGTAACTGGAACCCTACAGGCCTCTGCCTTCTTGCATTTACCCAGAGCCGTGCTGCCCTGGCTGCACTTACCCTTCCCTCCCCCTGGCACTTTGCGTTACTGCACTTGCACAACCTGAATGACACAAGGTCTAGTAAGATTGTTTTGTCCTTCCTCTGTTCTCCCTCCCTTTTCTTGTCTTGTCTTGCCTAGAAACACTTGTGTACAGGCGCGTTATAAATTATTTATCATGTATCATCAGTGGTGCCAGACTAGTGCTTGGGATAGGTAAAGCCCCCCAACTTTGAGGCAGCAGGCATCCCTCTGCTGTGACGCCCAGCTCAGACAGCAAGAAGCCGTCACATGTCTCACCTCAGGTAGCAGTGTATTTACTATAAAGGTGAAAAGGGAAGACCAACCTCAGGGCTAATAATCGCACTAGGCTCTAGAAGCAGAATACGATTCTTAAAAGCACTCACTTCAAATTTATTTCTGCAGGCTCTACTCTTCCGCTAGGGTCGAGGCCCGTCAGAAGATGAAGGGAAAGACATCTTGATAATAATCAATACATATTGGAATCAACAGGCAATGAGCAATATGAACTACTTGTCGATGGCAGAGAGCGCGCAATCAACGAGGCATATATAGAACATCAGGCAAAATATATACTCATATGCGGCGACCTAAACATCATGCTGGAAAGGCAGTGGAGAGCAAAAAAAGTGTAACAAAAATAAATAAATCATAAAGGAGAGAGGAATTTTATGGTCAACTCTAATGACTTCTAGAGAATTCCACAACTTACACCGGTCATTTAGAGAATGAGTGACGACATGGGAACGGGGAGAGTCACAAGTGACAATAGGCCACATTTTCTTCCCCTAATAACCACTTTTGACGATCAAAATTGAAGATTGTAATTATGGAAATCGCCTAAGATTAACAGCAAATAACATTGAAATGCTGACTAAGAAGTACCAAACGATTGACAAATCTGGGGAAACTTAGCCCGAAATATTATAAAATTAATTACTGACCTTTGCTCACCCAATGTCGAATAGAAATTAAAACCTCAGGATATAGCTGAAGGCCAAAGATTCACAGATATGACAACTTTTGTGGAAAAATTACATGAACTGCGAAAGGCAAGGCGAATGGCGGAAAGATGAAACTGCCAAGCCAGCCTGGGAAAAGCCAAGTCGGCAGCAAAGAAATACAAGAACTGGTTGACGGGATACCGACTAAATCTATACCAACAAGACTCTGAACAGATGCTCTGAGCAATTGTGGACGTAAATCAAGAGAATTTTGGTCACTCGTAACAACAACAGCAAGTACAACCAATGACACCCTATAAAACAACGTAGGGGAGAACACATTGTTGAAGGAAATCTGCACCGAGAAAGAGAAACCATGCACTACTTGGGACGTGCCACATGACAGTGAGACGATTCTGGAAAATTATTCTGAAGTCAACACCTCGAGAGCCCAGATGGTATAACTAACAAGGACCTTAAAAACCATACAAAGGAATGGGCAAACTTCATACATCTGGTGTTCAAAACCTGCGTTGAAACAAGAGCAATTCCAAAATCTTGGAAGACATTAACAGTAGTTCCAATTTTTAAAAAGGGCAGCAAAGACAACCCTAAGAACTACCGACCAATAGCATTATTGGATGTTATCGGCAAAGTCTTCAGCTCATTAATATTGACTCGCTTTCAATCATGGCCAAGGCTGACACCTTGGGCTGACCCTTTCTAAGTAGGTTTTGTAAAAACTTGGGAACCACAGCAAACATAATGCTGTTGAACACCTTGAAAGTGACATCATGGAAGCAAGCCCAAGGGTTTTTAGAGCATTTATTGACCTGGTGCAGGCTTTTGACCAGGTCAATCGCTGCACATTATCGAAGAAATTGACAGCCTGGAAGGGTACCAAATGCATTCCGGAACTTGTGCAACCCCTCTATACTAAAACTTCTATGAGAGTTGGACTAAGCCAGCAGGGCATACTATCTGAGGAGATCCCTACAGCAAGAGGGATAAAGCAGTGATGTCCACTTGCCCCAGCACTGTTCATCGCATACCTGGATGATTTCCAAAAATCATACAAGGTAATATCTTTTCCGGCAACAATAAGACATACAAAAATAACAAACACTGTATGCAGATTTGATTCAGCTTGACCAGACGGCAGTCGGCCTTCAACGTCAACTGGACAATCTGTCTGCATACATAAAAACTAACAACTTAGTAATTAACAAAGCCAAAACTAAAATTACGTCTTTTTCGAAAAAGCAAGCAATAGAACTGAAAATTGTAACTGGTATTTAGACAGAGAAAAGGAATTTAAATACCTGGGAGTAACACTGAATAGTGATACCACAGACAGCAATGCAAAGAGCTCTGCTTGAAAAAGTAAAAAAAAAAAAAGTTATCGGCACAGACAAGAGCAGTGGACAAAAAAAAAAGTCGATTCTCAACTAGACCCATAATCCACTCCTACAAAGCAAAAGCAATTCCGTCCTTGTCATAAGGCCATGCCATACATTCCGGTGAAAATATGGCTAAAATTGGAGAGCTTCTATTGGCGGAGTGTCTTGGGCTTGCCAAAATAAACACCAATGGCCTCGATACGAAGGGAGCCAAGTCTGATGTCACACCAGGCCACGATCGACAGGAACAGTCTGATGCTGTATAGAAAGACATTTGCGAACTATCCGAAAATATTGCGGATAATCAACACTGAAAATCAAGGGAGGCCAAAACAAATTGTTAAGGAAGTGGGAAATGAAAAACAAAGAAAACCTTGAAGAGATAGCTAGCACAGAACAACTCAAGCAGAACCCAACTAAGGTAAAATAATAAATTGGAAGAAAGGGACTGGATTTAAACCTTGGAAATTGCAGCCACAAACAAATTAACAACCAACTTACCAATGAACACAAAAAAGTAAACCTTACATTCCGGAATACACGAAGAAGTTCCCGAACAGAGCCCTTCAAAAACGTTTTTCTAAGGGCCTGTTTAAACCTCTTAGAGACTAATGAAATTCTAGCCAGAAGAGGCTTGTCCACCGAGAAGTGTCGACACTATAAAAACCAAGAGCAGAGAGAGGCACTTTCTGCTATCATGTCCGGGAACTAAAAAACGAAGGAATAATTCTCTGCATTTTAAGTATATGAGCAGGAAGTCTGGTTGTCGCGATTGATGAGTGGAGAGAAGACACCACTGGTGATCGCAGTGGTACAAATTCTTCAGACAATGGGCTACGTAGGGGTAAAAGGAAACGTAAAAGAAGAGGGCAACAAAAATGGAAGGAAACCACAACAGCCCAAGACAATTAAGAACATAGTTGCCACGTGAGGTCGGACTTTGGAAAGTTTTATAGTTATCCTGTGCACTTTGTTAGACATTATGTGGAGGATATTAAGAGGAGGGCATTTCCCCATTTCTTCTTGTTCTTCTTCCATTCATTTAATTTCTCTCTTTAAGAATAAATGGAAATAGAGGGCGCTAGAGGGCCATCCAAGATGGCAGCCTTGGCCTGAGCTCCCGCAAGTGCCCCGCATCAATCCTTAATAATCCAGCTTTTTCCTGCACTGCACAGCCCCAATTCCTCGTCTCCTGACTTCCTGATCTGCCCAGCTGCCTGCAAGTGCTTTCCTGACGAGAATCGGCCACTCCATGCCTGATTGGGACCCCTGAGGCCTTGGGTCTGAGCCCTACACAGCTAGCCCGCCGGAGCAAAGGACGCGGCGCCGCAGCCCACATCCAGCCAGCGGACCGCATTTGCCTGCGCCGCACCGCCGAGGGACCTACCCCACTCAGCTTGGACCGTGCCCTGCTGGAGGGCCGGATCCGGAGCGCTGCTCCCCCGGGGCGAGGACGAACTACAGGGGCTCAGCGGCGCAGGTCCAACATCCCCCTTCCTGGCGCGCGGCCATCATCGGCGCCCGCCCGCCACCCTGCGGGGCCATCCCGACGTTCCACCGGAGTCCGGAGGAGCGAGGCCGGAAGATCAGCGGGGACACCAGGTACTGGGAGGGGGAGGGGGGAAATCACGCGCCGCGCTGAAGTTGGCCCCGAGCCGGCCCGACCCACCCCCTGCCCCCCCCCCCGCCCACTTGCCACTTCAGCCGCGAGTCCCAGCTGCGGCTCCGGCCGCGGGAGGCCACGTTTGGGGGCTGGGGAGCGTGTGGGGTCTCCGCCGGCACGCTGAAGCATCAGCCCTGAGAGGAACCGGAGGCCCGGGTCGGGACGGTGGAGGAGAAAGTCGCGGGTGTACACCACTGGATGACCTGAACCAAGAGGGCCCCCCTCGGTCCCCCCTGCTTTGGACTGGTGCTTCGGTTTTGATGGGCTGCCCAACACACTTGTGGCGTTTTTTCCCTGCACCCCTCCGGCACCTTGGCACCTCGACAACCACCATATTGCCAGTCGGGAAAGTCAAGGCTGCATCCCATTTCATTCACCCACTGAGGCTACAGCAATAAGCCTGACAAAGTACATCGCCCACTGCCTCCCCACCGCAGTGTCAGCACCATCCCAGGGGGAGTCAGTTAGTGGCTAGCCCGGCTTCCACAGCAAATCGCCAACCCCTCGCCCAAATCAAACCATATCAGCCCCCTAGGGCGCGCAGAACGCAGCCCAAAAAGCGGAGTTCCATTTTGCTTTTGAACTATAATCCGTCCAGAACCGAGCAGCCGGATAATTCCTACCCACCCCAGGCATTACAAAATATAGCGGCTCTCGCACAAAGTGCACCGGCTCCACATTTGAAATGGGGAAAAACGACAAGTCTCAGAGGAAATTAACTTTTGAAGGCGGTGCGACTCCAAAAGCCCCCGTTCAGCGGAAGACCAGACTCCCGCCCCCAGTGGTTCGCCCCCGATGGAGCCAGAGGGTAATGCATTTGAAATAAAAACTCCTTTTAGACCTGAAGGCTTGCATCGGAAATCTAAACAACAAAATGGACGGCCTTGCCTCCAAGGTAGACCTCCTGCAACACCGCATCGACACACCCACACAGAAAGTCTAAACGAGGTCGAGCAAAGAGTGTCAAATCTAGATGATGGCACATCATCCCTCTCAACCAAAGTTTTGCAACTCGAAGCCCAAATGAAGGCAACAATAGCTAAATGGGAGGACCTCGAAGGTCGTTCAAGAAGGAATAACATAAGAATCGTCGGGGTGAGGGAACAGCAGCCGCAAGGTAGAATGGAGGAGTTTGTGGAGTCGCTCTGCACATCACTCTTCAGTAGAGAATCATTGTCCCCAATGTTCATAGTAGAGAGGGCTCACAGGATTCCGTCGACCCGTCCTGCCCCCGGCGCACAGCCTAGACCAATCATTGCCAGGCTGCTCAACTACAAAGACCGAGACACTATCCTCCGCCTGACGAGAGAAAGGAGAGCTGCTTCATGATGGGGACAAAATTCACGTCTATCCAGACTTCTCTCCCACGGTACAAACCCAGAGGAAATCATTTACCGCCATCAAACAAAGGCTCCGAGCCAATCAATTACCATACTCAATGCTCTTCCCAGCAAGGCTCAGTACAGCACGGGGAGAGGGTCCACTTTTTCCAATCACCCGAGGATGCACGCATGTTTCTTGACCAGATGGGCTGCCCAGACCCGAATCCCAACCGTCCCAGGCCCCAAAGAGACAGAAACATCAGGAATCCGCCATAATCCGGAGTGACCAGGGGTGAAGTGAAAACTCGCAAGAATATACGACGGAAACAGGTTCAATACATGCACCAGTTTACTCCCCAGGGTGCACTCGGCTACCAGTAGGTCTCTAAGCTGAGTTCCTCGGGGGTACAGTTTATACAGCGACATGGTTTCCACTTGTTACGCTGTTTGTTTTAAAGGGTTTATGTGGGATCTCTCTGTGGGCCAGTTAGGGGTTGCCCACCTGAAAGAGAGAAACACCACGGGCTTGTGGGGGTTTGACCACGGACGGTGTCCTCAAAGTTCATCAGGAAAGTTCAGCGCCACCAGTTCCCACCCCTCCCCTCACTCTCCATCTCCTAAGCAGATACCAATGTCGTCTAATCAAGCAAGTTACAAAGCTATCAGCAACAAAGCCAACAAGTCTCTTCTCGGTGCCTCTCCACGACCAGCTGCAGTAAACGAAAAGTAGTCAATTAGAATGCCATATCCGAACCATTCAACGTATTAACATGGAACATTAGAGGCGGCAATATCCCAGCCAAAACCAGGAAAATACTCCAATACCTCAGGCGCCACGAAATGGACGTGGCTATGATTCAAGAGACCCACCTTCTACCAGGGAAGGAGCACCAGTGGGCCAAGAGCTGGGGCGGTCACAGATACTTCTCCTCTTACTCAACCTACTCCAGAGGAGTCGCTATACTTATACACAGAAGGATGAGCTTCCGCCTGATACGCATGGCGAAAGACGCGGAGGGGAGAGCAATCATAGTGAGCGGTATCGTAGCCGGACAGAAGGTGACCTTTGTCAACTCCTACTCTCCGAACACAGACGGCCCTGACAATTTTGGATGGGTACTCACCCAGCTTTCCAAACAGGATACTGCAACCATAATCTGGGGGGGAGACATGAACACTGTACTTGATCCACTAAAGGACAGATCAAAAGCTTCTCCACTACCTATTTTCCTCAACTTAAAGCCATCCACTCCGACGCCACCGCTACAGCGATGGCGCTTCAAGAACGGCTCGTAAAGGGATGAAGTGTTTGCCTCCGAACTAAGGGACGAGATCAATGTGTTTCTTGATGCCAACGCTGGTTCAGTCCCATCTGCAAGCACAATTTGGGAGTCACTAAAATGCTTTATTAGAGGAGTCTGCCATGCCAAGGAAAATGGCATCCACAAGCTCATCAAGCGCGAGCTCACAAGCAGCGAAGGGAAACTAAAGAGCCTTGAGCGTCAAGTCACTAACGGGGCGGATCCCAAAATATCAGCAGCCCTGAAGGAAGAATTGATGAAATTCAATCTCGCTGCAGACCGTGAGGTCAAATTCCTGAATCGCAATAGCCAAGCTCGTCAGTACGGAGAAGGCCAAAAACCCGGGGCCCTTCTAGCAAATTTAATCAGAGCCGACAACAGACTTGCACACATTGAATCGATTTGGACCACTCTGGGAGAGACAGTCTATACCGATGAAAGGATAGCGGAGGAGTTCAGGATCTTCTACCAAGAACTATACAGTGCTAAACTCAACAAGTCGTCGACTGTTCCACTGGAGTACCTAGAAGACACGGAACTCTACTGGGTCGAACACTCTCTCCGAGAACCTCTAAACGAAATGATCACGCAAGAAGAGATTTTAAAAGCCATAAAGTTCCTCCCCAGCTCCAAAGCGCCGGGCCCCGACGGACTGACGGGGGAATTCTACAAGTCCTTCGCGGGCACCTTGGCCCCCCCCTCCTAGAGGCAGTATATGCGGAAGCGCTGGAAAGAGGGCACCTGCCCCCTACCACCTGTGAAGCAAATGTTATTCTACTACACAAACCTGGCAAACCTCCAGAAGATTGCTCATCATACCGACCAATATCTCTCCTCAATCTTGACAATAAAATACTTGCCAAGGTGCTGGCAAGGAGGTTAATGCCATTGATGCCTGCCCTTGTTCTGGCAGACCAAGCCGGTTTCATTCCAGGCCGCAACACGACGTTTGGACTTAGGAGAATGTTCGGTGTCATGGCCGCACTGGACCCCTCACTGCAGGCTGTGGCGGTGCTTCTCGACGCCATAAAGGCATTTGGTCGAATGGCCATTTCTGTTCACGGTGCTCACTAGAATGGGCCTAGGAGCCCGATTCATTAACCTGGTCTCTCTCCTGTATACCAAGCCTCGTGCCAACATTATTGTAGGTACAGCCAAGTCGGCCCCAATAGTTCTGCAACGAGGCACGAGACAAGGCTGTCCACTATCGGCCTTAATATTTGCCCTGGTGATGGAACCTCTAGCCTCCAAACTGCGGGAACAGAGACAGCAGAGGGGACTCATTATAGGTCCCCACAAGCTCATCATCTCTCTCTACGCCGATGACGTAGCACTATTCATCCGAAACCCGGAAGACAATCTCAATCCAGTCATGAGGGAAGTCATCAAGTTCGGAGCAGCGTCAGGATTAAAAATCAACCAGTCAAAATCCATTGTATTCCCTCTAACACCAGCCACAAAACAGTTCCCAGACGACTTCAAACTCACATGGAAGTGCTCCAGAGTTCGGTACCTCGGGATACAACTATCTCTAAAACGTCAGGAAGTGTTCTGGGATAACTATGAAGTGGTGGTAAATTACTTCAGGACAAGATCTCTCGCTGGAAGCCTCTTCCACTAACCCTCTGGGGTAGGATCTCCCTGGTGAAGATGGTGATTTTACCCAAACTATTTTACCTATTCAACAATATCCCAATGTTGCTGCAACAATCCTTCTGGAAAAAATTGAAAAGCTTGGTCCTCGAACAACTCTGGGCGGGTAAGCCAGCGAGAGTGGCATACACCATGCTAACACTCCCGGTCACCAAGGGGGGACTGGCTCTGCCGGACCTGGAAAGATACTATTGGGCGGCTCAAGCACAGTTCCTCAGCCATTGGTACGCCTCTCAGGCGATCCAACCTCATGTACAAGTTGAGCGAGTCCTCGCAACACCTAACTTCCTAACTGCAGTCGTCCTTAGTCAAATGCCAGTTCCCAGCGCCACGATGAATGTGATGCTCACAACGTACAAAGTTTGGAAGACGCTGGCCCAGAAACTTGGGGTGCAGACACTGTACTCACCACCCCTGCCTGTCAAGTTTATTCCCGGAGTCCCACTGACCTCGGAGATGGTGTTTCACAAGGGGGTCGACAAACTGAACATACAAACACTGGGGGATCTCTTCACAGAAGAGGGTTTTCTAACACCAGAGCAAGCAAAAAGTAAAGGGGGAAACACGGCCTTGGATGTATTCCTCTACTTCAGAACTCGCTACACCATGCAGGCTCTACTGCCCGACTTCCCACGTCAGCCACCAACGTGGCAATTACTGCATAACGTCATCCAAGCGCAGGGCGAGGGCAGGCTGGTGTCACAGATCTATAAAGCCCTCATTACCTGCACATCCCTCGCCATCTCAGGTGCAAAGGCTAGATGGGAGAAGTCATTACAGGTTAAGATTTCTGATGAAGACTGGTTCTATAGCCTGAAACAAACTCATAAAGTGGCACTTAACTCACGCCTAAAACTTATACACTTCAACTTTCTCCATCAAACATATCACACACCAGCGAAAACCAACAAGCATCACCCAGACACAGAAGCGAAATGCATCAGATGTGGGTCAATCTCAGCAAACTTTACTCACCTAGCTTGGGAGTGCCCCGAGCTTACGCCTTTCTGGAATCAAGTTCTGAAGACGACAGCGGCTGTTGTGGGAGAACCAATACAACCAAGCAATACAGCGGCTCTGTTGGGCATGACTAGGCTGCTCTCTGCTCCAATAAGGAAACTGGCTGGGGTAAAGTTAACTCTGGCCCGTAGGAGGGTTGCCATGGCATGGGGCAGAGGCCCCCCCCCCCGTCAGTCCCCACCTGGCGCAAAGACTTGTTATATTACCAAGATGTGGAAACAGACTTCATTAAATTACTTCCTCTGCACGCCCGACCGCCAGACATCTGGGGGCCATTGACACTGTTCTTGATGGGCGAAGCGGCAGAGCACACATCTGCATCTTCAGACTCGGAGGACACCCCCCGGTGAGGTCTGGTCCAGGGTATTTCCACATCCTCGAAGCGATTGCTGGAGGGGGCACTATCTCAATTAAAGAGGACGCTGTTTCAGGGGGACGGAGCTGTGAGGGGGTGGGGGGGAAGGGCAGTGGGAGGGTCCCGGGTCAAGGCGCAAAGTTTAAGTCCACCCTAATGTGGGTGTGAAGTTGTATCGTGATTTAAATACCTAAAAATAAAGTTTAAAAAAAAAAATAAAAAAAATAAATCAATCCCCTGCTACATTTCCATTTATTTAACAGGAGTTAAGAAAACTGCAATCTTTTAAAAATTGTAAACAATTAAATCAAGTAATTAAAGAAAAAAACTTGTTCTTACTTTGGCATCACATTTTACTGCTGTTACAGGGTAAATACAACATAATGAGTACAACATGAGTGTTCTTATATGCAGCGATTTGTGTAATAATGATAATTTATATGGCGCTTTCGCCAAAACACTGTACAGAGAACATATTTACATACAATCATCAAGCAATTTAAGTTGGTACTCATTTATCTACTTCAACTAGGATTTGAACCTGTGAATCACACTCAGATCGCAACTGCGAGTGTTTAACCCACTGAATTATCTTACTGGCTAGCAAGCAAGGACATGTTTTTTACTGTGGCACTGCATTTTATTGCTGGTGTTCAGGCCAAAGGCAACATAAGTGTTTTTACATTGGAGTGGGGGCATTTGTTTTGTTTACTCGGCATGACATTTTTGACTGCCATTAGGGAGCAAATACAACACGATGAGAGTTCTTACATGGGAATGAGGGCATTTGTGTAACCAGCAAGGCTATGTTTTCTTACTGTGGCAAGCTTTTTTTTTTTTTTACACTGGCATTAAGGCAAAGCCAAAAGGAGTATGTTCTTACATGGGTACACCGGCATATATTGGCAGAGCTAGCATAAACATGTTTTTTAATAGCCTCATTACTGTAATTATGGACAAAGAAAACAGGAGTAGTTTGTTATGTGGGAATAGTGGCATATATACATGCCAACCCTCCTTACTAAGGCGGGAGACTCCCGAGTTTTCAGTCAAAAATGTTGCTATTTTTGACTGTCTCCTGCCTAAAATATGCCTAAACCCAAAGCAGTTCAATGGGGAAAGTTAATTCTCCCGCGTCCTGTTATACAATCTCCCTCCAAGGGGATTCAAAACGCTGGCATTTATGTATTTTGGTGAACCAGAATGGACACGAGTGGGCACAATCAATATGAACATGTTTTTACACTTGCAGAGCACTGACCGTATGCAAAGGCATTATGAGAATACACTTGAAAATGCTCCTGGTCATTGTTGGTGACTTGGCATCGAATGGATATTTTCAGATCTTATCCTACAAAACCGATAAATAGCCCGACAGATGGTGCCTTTATGGACTAAAAGTCCCAGTAATGCCTTGTGGTAGGGCATAATCGCAAGTGCCATCTTGGAAGGTTCCTATTGCTTCGCACCAGGGCTTCTCAGGGAGGATGTAGATGTAGTTCTGTTTGCTCCTGACTCCAACATCTGCACGCCTACCCTCATCCGCTCCAAGAACTGCGGATAGTCTCCTGGCTTTTGGTAACCTTTTTACCCACGTATTATGAGTGGCTGAGTATGTTGGTGGCTTGTTCCTGTGTTCCTATACATAATACTCGCGGAGTATTGAGAAGAGCTTTACGGCGTGTTCCTCCCTTACTGACTCCCTTTACTCTGACCTCTGAAATGTCAGTTACAGCACTCAAAACTATTGGGGCATGTGTTTTTAAAATATAAGCAGGCACTAACCGAGACACTGCTTTCCTCAGACCTCTTACAAGCTTTCCTCATACGTGGCAGAACCAGTATTTGTTCAAGCTGTAAATAAAGATCTATTGGTGCTCTGACCCTGGATGAAAAAGGGCGCGTGCTTACCCTTTTGGTCAGCCCTCTACAAACACCTTCCATTAAATAGAAGCATTGGCAACGCCAACAGTTTGGGATGGTGTAGACATGGGCCCAAGTCAAAAAGGAAGATCTTCCTGGAATCATTCTGGAGTGTCATCCAGCGACTCCATCCTAGAGTCATCTATGGTTAGTTTAGGGAGATCATCCGAAACCATCCTGAAGTATGTGTTTAGGCCAAACTATTTAAAAGAGATGACTCTAGAGTTATCACAGAAACTACTCTAGGATGAGTTACTTCCAGTGATGATCTTATATTACCCCAGGATGACCCCATGACAACTTTAGGATGGGTTTGAAATTGTGAACAATTATTGCAGACAACTCCTCCTGAAGTTATTTCATGTTGCTTCCAAACGATTTAGAAAAAGGGTGTATTCCTGGTGTATAAGTCGGGTGGTATTACTAAAGGGCGAGTCTAGTTATTATGGCTAGTGTACTAAATGGAATTTTGTCACTTTCCATCTTTGCTAGAGCACACCAATGTCATTAACTAAACTCGCTGATTTAGTATGCAAAACTACAAATCCAGCCCAATATGTCATGAACCAACCGGTAACCTCCCTCCTTTCAGTAGACCATCTATAAGAGTGGTGGGCATTGTGCAGCATTTATGTGTGGAAAAAGGGAATGCCTCCACGTAGAGACATCAGATGTACCCTCCACACCCCAAAATCAAATCGATGAACAAAGGAAATACATTGCTTACCTGACTAGAAAAGCACGACTGCCTTGAAATCCTTTTCTTTACATATTTCTCTTTTACTTTCTTCAAGACCCTCTATCATCCATTCACAATTAACTACACCGGGAATTGCCATAGTCTGAAATTCCACATCCTTTCAAATACACAAAGAAAATTGTCGGAATGAAAGGAAAGCACATTAAAGAGTGCCATGATTTGAGTTATTGCCTAAAATAAGAAACTTTAGTATGCTCCAAGTAGTTGTGAACCACATCTGTACCCAAAACCATCAATTTATAGTAGACTTGCTATGGCTGTTCCTGCCTGATGTGTCCCGATTTATGAGTGAAGCGTCTCTTGGTGCTTGGTAACTTCCTCCAAGACTTCACCCATTGTGGCTTTAACTAGTTGCATCTGCTCGCTAATAAAATTAGAGGTGGGTGTTCTTGATGGGCAATACTTTCTTAACTGGACAGCTCTTGTACCTAAAACGCTGCAGTCATTTTGTGTGTGCCCTTTAAAAAACAAGCACCCGTTTCAGTTTCTTAAATGTAATAAGAGTCCCAGCTTGCAGACAATAAAAAGTACAGGAAATGATAGGGACCACAAATAAGAGGGTATGCAGGGACAGAACCCATGATCAAAGCGATAGCTACTGGGGGGGGGGGGACAAAAAGTTAATATTACATCTTAGCAGGAAGGCTTTTGCTAATATGAGCCAGGTACTAACATCCAGAAGGGTCAGACGTCTCCCCCCCGCCCCCATAAGCATCGCTACTGTGCCATAAAATGCATTACAGCTGGACTAGCGCGGCGCTCATAGCAGGGGAAAAAATCCTGCAAAAAAATAAAACCAGGCCATGGATAAATTTTGCAGAGGCATGGTTTCTAACACAAGCACCGCAGCCCGATACATGTAGCTAACGTACTACTTAGAGGGTCGGGTGCACCTATCGGAGGAAGGCATTGGCCTATTCGTGTGGAACATTGTGGGGCCACTGGAGCAGCAACAGCATTAAAGCCAAAGGGGGCAGCCAGTAGGAAAATTTATCCCCTACTTAGCGACGGTTTGAAAGCGATCAGCCTGATCAGCAGAACAGTCATTGGGTGGAACTGGGAAGGAGTCGCCCCACCCACGAAAAGGTGGCCTCTGTATGCTGAACAGCTAGGGTGCCTTGAGGCAGTGGACTGAAGGATGCCCCGTGGTGGTGGGCTTGAAGGATTATGGGGACTGTAGAAAATATAAACATTTGTGGTGGGGGGGCAGAAACTATATTTTACTCAAGGGGCCTTAGGATAAAAAAGGCTGGAAGGCCAGTACCTTAATGGAATAAAGTGACCTCCCACTTTCAAATAGCAAAGCAATTAACAGCACTCCTTTCACGCCTAGGTCAGAAAACTCCAGCTACTGTGCCAGTCCTCCGATACAAAAGGCTGCTGAAAAATCCAGAAAAGCAAGAACATAGCTCCAATCTCCACAACATCTAACGAGAAGGAACTGGTCCCATCATTAGAGGGGGGGGCGTAATCACCAAAAAAAGCAAGATATTTTCAAAATTAATGACAGGGATCACTAGCATTCAATAAGTTTACAGGCAAACTATCTTCAATTAACTGCTGAAGTCAAGTGGTTGGAAAAAAACTGCACTGAAGGGGCAATAAAATCCCTCTGGGAACCTCCCCTATATAGAGAATGTAATAAGTATAACTAGAACATGCAGTAATCCTGAGTCCCTGAAAATTACATTCGTATATATTAAATCATGAAGCAATTTCTCCAAAGTGTTGGACAAACTAAATGTAGATGGAGTAGAGCACGAGTCATGGGGGGAATTAGAACACTGTCTCCCGCACATAAAGGCTGGCTCAACGAGCCCTACTGTGAACCGAAAAAGGCCAGGGAAAACAGGAGTAAACAAGCCCTTAAAATAAATGACGTAAAAAGCTCTGCCTCACTGGTATAGCATTCGTAACTTCCAGCAGTAAAAAAGAATATTCAAAAGGATTACAATACAAAATGACAGCCTTTGAATGCCAGATAGTTTGCTTTTATGGGGGGCAGCTAGCTTTACAGAACCTCTTTGGGGGTGCGTGGACCTTGAACAACAGAGTACCTGCCCTGTACACTTTTCACATTACACAAATCTCAAGCTGCTGCACATACTGTAAACAATCTTCCCCAGCTTGAACCGGGGAGAAGGGGGTGGGTGGGGGGAACCAGGCTTTCCAGACTCTCCTTTATTGCAAACTCAGTTGCTGGACAATTAATGGATGCCACTTGTTGGCTGGTGTTCAATGGCTTAAGTGAAAGCAATGATCAGGTTGCAAGCATTGTTAAGAGAAACAGGGGGTGCGGGCATCTGTCCACTGTAGGTTAGAGGAGCCATTTTCTCTCCCTTCTTAATGAGAGCTTGGATGGCCAATATCTGCAACCATTCTCTGTGCGCAGAATCACAACAGCAAATCTAACTGGAGCTTTTGTAAAGTAAAGCCCAAAGCGCCCTGTGCCCAGAAGCAGGAATGCAGGAATCAAAGACCGCATTGATCGGGGCATTTCAACCATCCCCAGTCCGAGAATACACCTGGCGGCGTGTGCAGCAGACCCTGTACCACACAGCGGCTCAAAGAGTCTGCCACACACTAACTTAGCCAGTATTCATGTCAGCCAAACAAAACACCCTGCTTCAGAATTTAACAATATTAAAGATACTGCGAAAGTAACACGCTTCCCACGAGCTATACATCAAAAATCCCACACAAGGGAAATCTATGCCAGCAGGCATTGATGCACCAGCATGCAGCCGTTTGGGCAACTTATTGAAAATTATAAGCGCTGTGCCCTTTATATACAATAGACAGTCTCACAGGGGCTATGCGACAAGATGACGGAGTAGAATCTTGAGTATCGCTGGGCCCATGCAACTCTTTCCTTCACAGTAAAGCACTGGAATTAATTTGCTCGTATCAACTGAAGGTGTGGTCATGTGTAGGAGTTGTATATGCACCGTACCATACACATAGAAATGTCGCACACAAGGGCACAGCAAGCACATGGATAATGGACCACTTTAAAAATAAACCAGGGACTTTGCAAAGGTTTGTTTAGTACATTAAGCTTCCGCCGTTAAAGCCCACCCGTGTACTGTCCCCTAGGGACCGGGGAGGGTCTAAATGCTCTTCCAAACTAGCAATCAATTGTTAACCTATAGCGGCGCCAGCAAGATAGCAATTAGGTTTTTTGCCTTTTAACACACAATTTCTTGACGAGATCGTCACTCTACAGCAGTGGTCTTCAAACTTTTGCTGACCCAGAGCCCCCCTAAGGAAGAAAGGGTACCTGGCTTGGGCCCACCTATAGACATGGACTCCAAAATGTTTATTGGTTGCGAATGGTTATTGCCCGCAGGTGTACAATGGTGCCCCAAATGGAGGTGTGTGCCAAACACCAAATTCTCTCAAAGTCATTGCTTTCAATAACTCAAATTAGATTAGAGGGCAAATATTTGTAAACATAGCATTCAGAATTTTTTGCTACAGTGGACTGGACTAAGAGCAGTGTTGCATATTTATTTCCTACTGTATCGTTTGACAACTATTTGTTTCTTAATTACAACAACATGATTACTATCAATGCAGTCACTTGCAAGTTGGACAGTGGCATACTGGTGAACTAGTGTGAAGGGTGGGCCTGTCTTTCAGCAGCCAGCCTGTCACTATTGGGTTCAATTTTTGCAATAGCCAACCACAAGTTTTCTTCCAGCTTTGACCAATATTTAGTCATCAGTGCTGAGAATCCAATCTCACAAAAAGGTACGAGGTGCTGAAAGGTAACAGTACATTTGGATAAAGTTGTGAACTCTGCATTTAGCCAAAATCCACCCAAAGACAATTTTTTGAATTGGCTCTTCAGTAGGCGGTCACTTTGAAGCTCCATTGGTTCCTCCTGGAGGTGTACTGGGAGGTGGGTCCCTACGTCTGCTAGGAAAGGTTGAACCACTCAGTCTTTCATGCTACAATTGTCCTCTGGAAAGTACTTTGAGACTGGTTCTGAGATGGTTTCGTATTAGTTTGTCAACACATGACAGATCACACTCCGGTCTCCTCAAGAGCATCTGCTACTAATGGAAACACATCGGAATGCAGACATCAACCCTCCTCCTCCAAAGCTCCAGCTTCTTCTTGAATGCTGATATTTTTGTGCTCATAGCCAATGATGTTTCTTTTCTGTGCCTTGCAAAGAGAGGTTTAGAAAATGTAGCTTTTCAAAGAGGTCACCATGGTAAGCTAACAGTACAAGCCAGTGTGAATCAGAGGCTTTTCTTGCGTCTCGTCTAAACCCAGGAGAAAGTGTCTCATTTGTTGCCGAGTTCCTAAACGTGATTTAAAATCTTTCCCGCCCTGGAGAGCCACCAGACTTCATGTGAAACAAAGCAGCATCATATTCAGCTCCCGTTTCTGCACATAATGTGGCAAAGACGGGCTCTTGTGCAGTGCATCTTAATATCTTAATAAAATGTACAATTTTACAACAGAAGTCAGCAACCCCGAGAGTCCATTCCCCATATTGTGCACAGGCAAACGTGTGTCCACAATGTATGTGGAGATACTGCCAACACTTGCTTTTAACCCAGCTCTAGCACCACACATTGAAGAAGCACCATCCATGCAAATAGCAGCACACTGCATTTGCTCTGCCCTGAATTGGTTTACAAAATATTTCTTTCCCACGGCAGTACCTCAAAAAAGAAATCAAATAATAATAATAATTTGGCATTTATATAGCGCTACGAACCCTCAGGTATCTGAGAGCTGCTTATTACCACCCACGGTGTGTGGTGCTCATTTATCGACTTCTGAAGGATGAAAGGCTGAGTTTGGCCATGCCGGGATTCGTACCTGCGTTAGCAGGCTCTGCACGGATGGCAAAGCGAGCGCTCTACTGTCAGTGGCCTCATCCAACTGCAGGGGAAACTGACTGTTTCAAGCGCGATATCAATTCTGTACTGATATCAGAGAACAGGTCAGTGATGCGGCGGAGAAATTGGGGCGTCGGACATGGGGATACTTCGCATTTCTCTGCTGCGCAGTCACTAAGCATTACCCGGTTGACAGCGAGAATTGTTGGCAGAATTACTTTCTCAGCATCTGTAAAGGGCCTTTTGTTTTTGTCCAGATAATGTGGTAAGAAGCTTTCAAAGCGTTTGCAGGAACTGAGGCCACAATTTTAACAGTGTCCTTTTGCATGCCTTCCAGCTGCCGTACAAACAAATCCTGGGTCTTTGTTGCTAAATCGGCCCATTTTGTTTCCAAATGCCGGCTTAATTGTGTTGGCTTCAGGCTTGCTAATGTAGCGCCACAAACCACACAGTACAGCTTAATTATCCATGTGAACTCAAAGTCCAAATAAGAGACATATTTCCGTGTTTTTGCATTTCTTTTGTCTGTTTCCACCTCTCCTTCCGCTTTTCATTTGAGATTCCTACTATCTTTGGGTACTAGGAAACGAGCCATTTCTATGTGATATTTCTGCATTTTAAAGCCCGAAAAAAAAAAAAAATAATAATAATTTCGGCTGTTTTTGTATTGGCTTTAAAATGCAGAAATATCACATA
The DNA here is from genome assembly GCF_040938575.1 of Ambystoma mexicanum. Taxonomy (NCBI): domain Eukaryota; kingdom Metazoa; phylum Chordata; class Amphibia; order Caudata; family Ambystomatidae; genus Ambystoma; species Ambystoma mexicanum. The sequence continues at coordinate 116,940,979 of NC_090924.1, read as the reverse complement.
CTGTCCCACTCCTCCCCCACCCGCTCATTAACTTGTTAATCGGGGGCGGTTAACCTCCAAACCCCCAATTTCCTCACCCCCCAATCAACACACACCCTACCCAAATACACACACACAGTGAAAAACTCCACTCTGCCTCCGACAACGGCACTGCTGGGGCTTGCAGCACCTGCCAGCCCCTGCACGCACTTGTGTGCAGCAGGGGTTTGACAAGCATGATAGTGCGATTTAGAAAGACCGCTCTTTGTGGTCATGGAGCAGTCTTTTTAAAACGACCCCCCCCCCCAATTGGTACAGTGAAAAAGACCAATTATCCATCTAAAAAAGGAGCCCGAATCTGTGAAAACATTGCAAACCCCCACTTTAAGGTTGTGTTAGTTCTTAAAAAGCATTTCAAGTTTTCAAACATTAAAAAATGGAAAAGACCACATGCAAAGATTTAAAAACGAACCACATGAAAAGGCTGGGAGGAAAAAAAAACGCAGGGAGATAAAGGAATGCCTTCCTATACAGACCGACAGCGGAAGAAATCCCCTGGCTGTGGGGGATAGGCAAGTGGGCTGCGGGGGGAGGGGGGAGGGGGGGGGGGTCGGTGGAAATCAAGTAAGACATCTTGTGGTACAAACAGACTCTGCCAGTACAGCTCAAAGCAATGCCTGGCAGCACTGAGCGGTAAAGTTAGGCAACAGGCTAGGGTGACCAGACGTCCTGGTTTTTGGTGCTCCGTCCCCCTTTCTCAAGATTAGGTTTCCGTTTTTTGGTAGTCGGTCTTTATAGCCGACAGTCAAGAATGCATAATCTGGAACTGGAACACGTTAGCTCTGGACGAAAGAGTTGAGCCATTATTCAAAGAATTACCCACTTTTGCTTACAAGAGGAGTCAGAATTTGAAGGACAAACTAGTGAAAACCAGGAGTTTGAGCATCAGAAAAGACACCACAAATACTGGAACATTTCCATGTTTGAACTGCACAAATTGTGGATATATACAAAAAGGGAACATAGTAAGTCATCCGCATACTGGAGAAAAGATAAAACTCAGATATTTTGGGACATGCAATACAAATAACAATTTATTCAATAAAATGTCCATGCGGGATGTATTACATAGGACTATCCACACGCAGAGCCAAAGTAAGATGGCACGAACATCGCTCCTGTATACGTAATCACAACAAAAATTCGGCAGTGGCGTGACACGGGGATACGAAGAAACACAACTTATTGCTGTTAAGATTTCAAATACTGGAGGTTGTGAAGAAAAGAGAACCACACATGAACATACAACAAAGGCTCGACCAAAGGGAATCTTTTTGGATAGACACATTTGGGACACTATCACCAAGAGGATTGAATGAGGAGATTAATTTTGCCTGTTTTCTTTGAATTCTTTTGAACTTTATGTAACAAACATTTTTACGTAATGGATGATTCGCCTTGCACATTGAGTTATTAATAGATGATCACAGTATGCACCCGATAGCTAGGAGTAATTCATATCACAGCTACAAATCAAAGAAAGATTGAGGGGCATCATATTTGCCTCCACCTAAATAGGTGTGACACCATGTATCGACCTTAGGTTCTATCTCAGAGATGAACAGGGATATACAATACTGTAATGTTCACTTACTGAGAACGTGGATGATGGTCCAACATTACTGGCATGATATTATTCCTGGCCTTAGACATATTAAAGACACATTTTGTTTAATTTATCTAACTATTTAGGAGATGAAATATCGCCCATATTTTTGATTGTACATACACATGAAGAGGAGGTACACCATAGCTACGATCGAGTGTTAATAGTTACTTATAGATGGAATGAGATTCTTTACTAATAATAACACTTTTTACATCCGCACATAGCCTACACAGACACAAGTGATTGGTACGCGTGTGTACCGTTGTTGCACTTTAAAGAACATATGGGATTCTGTACTTACAAGGATACAGTCTTTTTGACTACACAGGAACATCCAAACTGTGCGAGTGTACGTGTGGGAACCATGGTGATCAGATGTCCCGCCTACCCATTTCAATGGGGAAGCGGGACTGGAGCCGCGTCCAGAACGACCAATCCTGGTCCGTGGACGTCGCCGTGATCACCATAAAAACAAAAAGTCCTTGCGGGCGTGCGCATTCGCAACCCGTACAATGAGGCGGAGTGACAGACGTGGAATGAAGGTAAGCAGCACGGGCATTGTGCTGAATCAGTACGGACAGCCACCTAGGAACATAGTTTCAACAATCCTCTTAGCAATCCTCTTCGTTTTTGCCATTACAGGGAGGTTTTCCCAGCATACACGTTAGGCAAAGAAAAACAGAGTTCGTAAAAAACTAAGGTAATTATATTTGCACGCATTGAGAAAACCCGCAATGCTTTATTGTAGTTAAAGGTTACATGGCAAAGGAAACGAATGGATGCATTGTGCTTTCTTTTACCTGCCTGCGTTACTATGAATTGAAACGTCCATCACTATGCATTTACATTGCAAATGGCGGTATGTATTTCTGACATGACTTTAAATGTGAATTTATGTATTTTATATTGATTGAAATGTATTGATGTTGATTTTGAAAAGCTATGCCCTGAAGATGGTGCTAGGCAGCGAAATGCATTGGCAGTAGCTTATACTTTAAGGAATTGGAATTTCTTCACCTGAAACATTGTGTGATTAAAACACAATTTACTTATAATTTACTTATAAAACATTCAAAGAAATTTTTGGAATTTTATTTTACCTTTAAGATTGGAATTCTACCTTATTGAACAAATGAACAAATGAATGAAGAAAAAACTTCAGTGAAAGCATAAGCTATATACTCTTTGGATTGAACCAAAAAGGAACAAAATGTAGCTTCTAAGGAGCAAGGAGTGAGCACTGGGTCTTACGGGGTGGATTCCACCCCGTTTTCCGGTTTGATTAGATTGCACATAGGTCCAGTGTCATTGGGCTATTTTCAACATGGTAGCTCCACATATAGGCATCATCTTATAAAAGAAACACATATGAAACAATTGATATAAAGGCAAGTTGCATAGCAGAACCGATAGTAGTGCCCACCTCTTCTCCATTCCTCAACAATGCACAATCCAACAGAAGAAATGCAGCATTTTACAATTTAGGATAGTGTTAGTTTGTTATAAATTAGTTATAATGTGTTTATTTGAACAGTAACACTTAAACCCACTTCTCCAAACGCTACTGAAGTGCAGTGACAGCCACTTACAAGAGTTAGTCCTACTTTTATGTTAGTTGCCCTGCCCCGGGTTTTTACTTTTAAAATCTGGTCACCCTACAACAGGCACATACCCTACAATGTTCAAATCAGAACCCCTCACCTCATAAAGGCAGTAAAGTTACAGAAATCATGCCAAGGGAACGTCAACCCCACCTGCTGCTCTTCATTCAGAGCCCCGGGCTGCCGCCGCACTCGTCCCCCCGCTCGCGACACATCATCCCCAGTGCAGGAGGGTTCGGTAGCACCAGAGGCACCCAAGCCCGCGTGAGGTTGTGCAGCAGTGCAGAAAAAGAAGCAAGCATGTGGTAAAAAAGGGATCGACAAGGGGCTTAATTTCCAACTAGCTGAGCGCATTGCTGTTTTTAAGTTAATAGATTTTTATTGAAAGTTAATTAAGTAGACATTACAGCAAGTTGCATGAAAAGTGAGGTACAACATAGTTAATATAACTGATGATGCTGTAGTTCATGACATACAATATTAGTTATAATAAACGTCATAAAAATATAGTAAAACCATTCCATGGTTCAGCACAAACAGAGGAGGACAGACATGACACGTAAAGGGAAGAGTAGGGAGAGGGAAGAACAGTAAAGTCAATAAAAGGAGCATTTAAGTAATCATTAAAAGGCATTCAATTTGTTATGAAACTTTGGTAAAGTTTGTTGATGAAGGCAAACATTTTTTCAATTCTGAGAAAAGAGCAGAATTCCACCAAAAATAATAAGTACATTTTCAAGCATTTCCAATTAGACACAATGAGATGGAAGGCAATATATACCAGAAAATTAAATAAATCAGACAAAGTAATATGTGACATAAGGATTTGCCACAGCTCCAATCATGACATTACATAATGTGAGAGGCACCTGAAACAAAAACCTTTTTTGTAAGCATTTCCATATACGAGTCCAAAACGTAAATTTACAGTTAAAGATTGAATGAATGAAATATGCAGGAGAAGATTGGCAGGATAAACATACACTGACTGGAGCAAGACATTTTGGCAACCATTTGTGGCATAAGATAGGCTCTATGTAATATGAAGCAATGTGATTGAGTGAGATTTGCTGCAACAGAGGTGGAAAAGCATTGTAGCCATATCTTAGTCCACTTTTCTTGAGTGATTAGTAAGTTACAATCTGATTCCCACATGTTACAGAGTTTAATGGCAGTATCAGTGGGCTGATTGAGAATGGAATAGAATTTGGATGTTTTGGTGGAGTAAGCGTACAAAATCAGTTCTAAATATGGGAGGAACTTTTATGTGTATATTGAGGTATAGCTTTAGCAATAAGTTTCTTGAAACTGGAGTAAGTTTTAAAATGTGATTAATTTAAATTGAAACGATTACAGGAGGTCTTGGAAAGGTATGCAAGCATTATTCTTAAATAAATGGGAGACTAGGAAAATGTCAGCTGAGTACTATTTATGTAGGAAGCCATGTTTGGGTTTATGATAAAAAAGCTTTATTAAAACCACAAGAAGGCGTTGGAGATATCTTGGTTAGTATCACCTGTTGTAATTAAGGAATTCCATACTTGTTTGTAGGAATATAGATGGGGAAGTTTTTTGATTCCAGGTCATGAGGATGTTTTTAGAAAGTGAGTAAAGGACGAATGAGTAATGAGTGTTGATTCAAAAATAATCCATGAAGGGGTGTCAAAACAAAGATAATTTGTCGTAATAAAAAGGATTTCTGGTATTTAAGGAAGTCTGAAAAATTCCCTCCACCGGAAGGTTTAGTAGATTTCAACTTATTGAGAGCAATTTTGGCGGAACTAGAATTTTGTCTATTTTTTAAAGAAATATTTTGGGAGTAGTACTGGTATCAGAGAGATAATAGAGAATAAAGGGACCAAGAGTCATTTTAATAGGGTCTAGTCTGCCCCACCAAGAGAGGAACAAAAGAGACCAATGATTAATAGACCGGTTAATTTTATCAATAATCATATTCTGGGTTAGGTTTAGGGTGGCCTCAAGGTTATTAGCAATAGGGATCCCTAGGTATTTAACAGATAAAGTACACCATTTCATTCTAATAAGTGGCGCATTTGCTAATGTACATGAATTTTTAAGGGCCAAGATTTCAGATTCATCATAGTTCAATTTATATCCAGAGACACAAGCAAATTGATCTATGGTAGACATAAGTGCTGGGAGGGAAGAGTTGGGATCTGATAAGTAAAGTAGAATATCGTCCGCATAAGTGGTGAACATAAAAGTAAAATCTTTAATCATGATACCTTTAATGCCATCATTGATGGTAATACTTTGGAGTAAAGGTTCTGAAGCTAAAATGAAAAAAAAGGAGTGGGGACAGTGGACAGCCCGGACTAGTGCCTTGTGAGATGGGAAAAGCTTTAGTGAAGGTTTTAATTAAATCTATGCCATAAGAGTGAATCAAAAAGAAAAGGCCAAGAGACTATCAAAAGCTTTTTCAGCATCTAGAGCAAGGATGAAAAGAGGATCAGTAGAATCTTGCGCATGCATAAGTAGTTGTTATGAAATGTTTTGATGGTTTCGGAAATTGTATTCTACTGTATGTGATTTTGAAGTTCTGTAAATAAAGTTTCAAAAAAAAAAAAAGAAAAGACTTCTTGTATTGGAGGAGGCAAACCTTCCTTTAATGAAGACTGTTTGATTAACATTAATTAGTGTATGCAGAATACCGTCCAGACGGCAGGCAATCAATCATTTTGGCATCCAAATTAATTAGAGATGGGACGGTCATTTTGAACCAAAGAAGGGTCTTTGGTTTGGGAAATAAAATAAGAAGTGCTTCTCCAAAAGAACCTGTGCCAGTGTCAGGAGTTGGGGCTTGAGAGCAGGCAGGAAGGGTGTGGGGTACTAGGAACTACAGTTCCCAGCATGCTTGGGGAAAACTGTAGTCATCCACGCATAGTAGCAGCTGACGGCTGATTGCAGGTCCTACTTCAACCGCCGTGCGCAGGTGTGGCTTATTGAGAGCATGCAGCACGGGCGGTCAGGAGGAACTTTGGAAATCTGAGGAACGCCGAAGGAATACGTCACTACCTTAGCTTTGGGCTATGGCGGTGATCTTACTTGGAGGATTCAACGCTCTGCTACGTCTGGTCCGGGTCTTTTCATACGGGAGGCCCGGGCCGTCAGTTAAGTGCTAGGAAATCTGATGTAGGCATGTTTTCTTTGTACAGTGCATTTGCTTTCTGGCAGGCTAAGAAGCATTGAGGATCAGAGGGCATTAAATAACCTGTTGGATTTAAATGCCCTTACACGCAAGGCAGTTCAGTATGAAACCTGCCTTCCCAACTGCCTAGAACTCCAAGTTCATTGTTACATTTGTTTGTGGGATCCTTAAGGGCAGCATTAAGACGCTCTATTCCACGTTTGTGATCTATGCTTGCCCATCAGGCCACGTGTGTGTCTCATTCACGAAGGGAGTCATTCCTGTGCATGTTCCATTCCTGCTTGCTTAATGATTAAGTGTGACAACGCCCACTGTGTTACATGTTACTTGCATTATCTCAGTGTGGCAACAGGTTTAGTGTTACTATGTGAATCTACGCACACGCTTCATTTTACATGAGTATGCTTCATGCGTCAAGGTTTGCTAGAGCATCAGGTTGTGCAAGGAGGTACAGGGCAGGAATTGGTTGTGGCAATTTACTTAAGGATGATGCATGCAGGGACTACTGCTGTCCCAGATATTACAGTGCACAGTGGGTGCAGTAAGCTGAGTTAAAGTGTAATCTATGTGTTGCGGTATCTTTCCTTGCAACCCCCTTAAACTGTTTCCCGGTTTTCCTAACATCCCCTCCCTATCCACAACCTCTCCCTAATTCCCCCTTCCCCACTGGATGCCACGTGGTCCCCTGTGAAGCTAATATAAGGAACCTGTGCCAACCACGGGTGGAGGGATCGATCTATTCGGCTTCTGTGGTGCGGGGGGAGGGTGTTGTTCCCTTAACCCCTCTCCCCGTATGATTCTTGACATAGAGCCTGAGGCAAGAAAATGATTGTAGAGTTTGAGAAGTTTAGGAGATAATAGGGATGAAAAGGAACAATAAAAATCTATAGGAAAACCATCTGACCCAGGGACTTTACCGATTTTAAGATCCAAAATAGCTTTATGTATTTCTTGCAACAAAATCGGATTATCAAGGAATTAAAGGTCTATTGGATGTTCAGTGATCTTTTTATTAGAGCCGAGACATTTAAGAATAGTATCGTTAAGAATTGTTTCATCTGCAGGGTAACATTGGGAGTAATACTCAAATGCATCATTAATTTGATGCAAATTACAAACTGATATTTTTTTGGTTAATAACTGAAGTTATGACTTTTTCCTTTTTAGATAAGCGGCTAATAATTTACCCGATTTACTGGATCCGCCATAAAATGTTGCTTTGAACCTTAATAAAGAGGATCAGGCTTTATTTGTGCTAGATTTGTTGAATTATATAGGTTTTGCAAGAAGGGATTTGAATGAGTCTTCTGTGGGATTGTTGAAGTATGCCTGTTCTAATGACTTGATGGAGCGAATAAGGTCTTGGGAGAACTTTTCATTTTGTTTTTTCTTACAGGATGTACAGCCAGTGCTCCAAATAAGATTTGGAACTGGGAGTATTTTACACCCTATTTTTTAAAGTTGGTAGTAAAATGATTTTCTAGAGAGTAAAAATGTCAGTCCAATTCCCAATGAGAGTATTTATAAGCAAGTAAAAATATGATTTAACTGAAAAATGGAAAGGTTTTTGTAATATTTATTAATTCGCACATAGTTATTCATGCACATTAAAAGATGCAGGTTTACGTGTTCCAAATAAGCAGTTCAAATAGGAGTTTCTTCCTGTGGTACTACGTGCACCACTTGTCCAAAAGTATCCATGGAGCAGTGAGAGGGCGAAAGCAGGGTTGCAAGATTCTACATGTCTTTATCCTGTTTTTTTTTTGGGAGTATTGTTACTCTCGATTTTTTTTTGTTGGGGGGAGTATTTGCCATTTTCTAGTGTGTGAAAGTGGCTGATACACACCTTATCTGTAGGGCTGTGTATAGCATATAATGAATCCACGCAGTGTGGCTTTAAAAGCATCCCAATTGGTATGTATTGATGTACCAAGGGAATTATTAAGGGTAAGGAATTCAGTAATAAAGACATTCATTTGTTGCATAAAATCAGGGTCATTCAGTAAAAAGTAATTAAATCTCCATCTGGATGAATGAAAAAAGGCAAGGGATCCCATTCCAGGACATTAAGCACAGGGGCATGATAAGAAATAATAATGGGGCCAATTTCAGAATGAAGAATGTTGGGTGCAAGAGGGGAAGTTTATAAATATATGATCTATTCTTGAAAATGATTTGTGTATGGGGGGTATATTCTTTTGTCTCAGCATGCCACAACCGGCAAGTATCAACAAGGGCAAGATCTTCTATAAAACTGAGGAATTGTTTGTGTGATTTCGTATTTTTAAATTTGGATTCGGATTTACGGTCCAGGGTGAAATCACAAATCTGGTTGCAATCTCCGCAAATAATGAGACGACCAGAATTTTTGCTGAAAATAGTGCCTTTTAAATGGCTCCAAAAGGTGGGTCAGGAGTATTGGGGCCGCAGATATTAAGAATCAATAATAGACCATTGTCCTGTCCTGAGGAATCATGTTGCTCCTCAATTAACTGAAAGGATTTTTTTAAATTTTCTTTTTATTTATAAGGATACTAACTCCACCCTTCTTATCAGCTGCAAAAAAGGCATGCTTGCCCCAAGATTTAATAATTTTATTATTTTCTTCTATCAAATTTAGGTGCGTTTCCCAAATACATGCAATGTCAGGGTTACTTTTCCGTAGATGGGTAAGGATTCTTTGTCTTTTAATAGGTTTGTTAAGCCCTTTAACATTCCAAGATAAGACGTTAATACTCATACCTATAAAAGTAGTTATGTAGTGGTATTAATAACATGAAAAGGGCAATGACAAAATGAAATAGAAAGAACAAGGTAGTAACGATTGGAGTCAGTTTGTATACATTCATAGTTAGCCCCTCTGATATATTCGATATAATACAGATGAGAGCTTGGTAAGGAAACAAAAGGAGAGGCGACAACCAGAAAAAACGAGTATTTGATATTATAAATGGTAACAATCATACAAGAGAACAAAGAAATAAGTGATCCTGAATTTGAAATGCAAACCAAACAGTAATCTGTTAAGAGCTGCCGCAGGAGGCAGCAAGACGGCACACATTGCATTAATGAGGCGGACAGAGTTAAAGCTACATGCATTACAAGATTGAGCTAATTAGTAATAAGCAGATAAGAACAACATCTGTGCAAAGATAATCCAGGAGTAGTGAAGGGAGGAAATAAACCTTCATGAAGTTGGAGCGACTTCTAACAAAGCATGTTTAATCAGAGACCTGGATGTATCCCATTGTTTTTCAGGGTTGTCAAACACCTTGGCAGATGGGTTGGTCTATTCCTGAAGTGGAAGAGTTTACCGGATTTCAGTTTTTGCCGGACCGGTGGATTGTGGGCAAGTGGAGGAGGTTGATTGGAATAATTATGATCTTTGAAGGTCGATGCGCAGGACATGGTGTCCATATCAGAAGATTGAAGGGATTGCATAAAGTCATAAATCTTCAGGGTTCAAATATTCTTTCGTAATGCATCCTGGGGGAGTAATAAGCATTCATGCTGGTTCAATCAAACCATATTTTATATCCATTTTTTTTTTTTGTGCCAGTCGTAGGTCCAAAAATCTTCTTTTATCTTGCGTAGATTTGGAAAAGTCAGGGGAGATAAATATATTGTTTCCTTGAAAGCTGAGAGGTGGCATTTTCTTTGCCGTCAAGAGAATTAGTCAAGATTGTTGATGTAATAAACAAGCAATTAAGGATCTGGGTGAGTTGTCATGTGAGGTGAATATAGGTTTAATTCTGTGAGCGTGTTGACATTCGATAGGAGGCGTGAAGGTGAGATTTAAAATTTGTTGAAGCCAATCAGTAATGAATTTAATGGGGACATTTAGTTTGATATTTTCTGGCACCCTGTATATTCTTACATCATGCCTCCTGTTTCTGTCTTCGAGGTTCGCTACTTCCTCTTCAAGGTGCTGAATTTTGCTGTGCATTTGTTCTAGACCTTCCATTCTGTTTTCAGTAAAAGAAACACGCTCTTCCACCTCTGTTAATCTGGAGTTGATAGTTTTCATATCGCTTTTAAATACATTCAAATCTTCTTGAATACCCATGGTTCTTGTGTCCAGAATTGAGATGGATATTTGGATGGACGAGAGTTCTTGAAGTATCTTTTCCATACAGTTGTTGATGGAAGATACATATGTAGAAGCATTTTGGGCAGCCATTGTAGCGATTAGGGTATCAAACAAGGTGAAGAAATTGAGCTAGTGGATGATTATATATTAAATTAGCATCTTTCGCTACATGTGTCAGGCAAGAGCGGCCTGACGAGAAAACTGAAGCTGTGTAGTCTCGTAAAGCGAGATTTGAGTTTATAACCTCAGACAAGGCGACATTCCTGTATTATTTGATTGAAGACAACCAATCATTTCACCAGACGTCTGTAGGCAAGTCACGCTCACACCTCAGCCTGCTGCCAATGCTGTGTTCTCCACTACCCTCTTGCAATATGAGTAGTAGTAAGAAATGATGCAGCTGAGGAAGTGACAATAAAGAGATTTTGACAGCAGTTAATCTCCAGAGTGTGCCTCCTCCAGCAATAGCTCAAGTCATGCATCAAAACTGTGTAATAGAGTAACCAGTAGTTCTACACAGAGGTATTAGCCATATGAATTGAAGTGTTGGCTTTCAGCGAGTAGTTTTAAGAACAGTCACATATTAAATATGTTAGTGTAATGTATAAGGGGAGGTGGAAGTTCCTTTTTCTTTGGTATTTAGACCTTCCTACGCTTTAGTTATACACAGGGCCCGTGTTGTGAAGAAAAGTATTTCCCCTGCAGAAGACAGACCTTCTCCAACGTGCTTTATCAGTCCGCTGGTGTCTTAATCAGGAGACTTCCGGGCTTCAGGCCCAGCCCACTTATACATATGATGGCTTTACAGGCAGTGATTCAACTTCATGGAGATTCCCCCACGGCCCAGCAGGGATGTTAAGCAAGTAAATTAGTCATTGCTTGTTTCAGTGGAATTCACACTGATACGTTAATATGCCCTTTTATTACTGCTTCATCTGCGAGCTCACCAACTATGCGGCTATCTTGTTTTGTCGCCGGCCATGGACCCCGCATTGCTGTTTTAACAGTGAAAGCTGTGTGTCTTGTTGTGAAGAAAGATGGCTTATAATCCGACTTGCTGTTGGCAGCTGAATTTGGAAAAATCATCTGCACTGAAATTTCCTTGGTGTGCACTGCATGGCCACAAACCACTTCTGTTGGCCGGTGGGGGAGCCGGGATGGGGATAATATCAGCCAAGAAGACACACAAAGATCCGCTGTTACTACAACCAAAATCAAAATAGGAAAAACAAACCCACCGGCACCTAAATATACCTGCCACTTCGAAACACTTCTGAGGTTTATACAAAAAATAAATACGTGCCCGTACACGGCATGGAGTGGCCTTTCCTCCGTGTAATAACGTAGAACAACAGGTAAGTGGATGTATGTTTATTCTTCAAACCTGTACACCGTAACCCACCATCACCTCCCAGCTCCTTCCTTTCAAAACCCAACCGTCGCCCCGAGCGTGGAACTCAAACATTCCACGCGCCTGGAACCTTTGACAAGAGCTCGCGGAGGCGCGAGCAACTACTACACATCTCCCCCTGTAAACCTCAACGAATGGAAATACATCAAATACGGACATCAATGAGGAAATGGAAATAAGGAAGAAATAAGGAAATATGCATGAAAAGACATATATAGAAGAATGCCAATTATCTACAGTTCAAGATTAATCATCTGCAAATTCTAAAACAAAATCCTTGTACTTTGCTGGAATCTTCTTCATTCGGTTCGGGCGAGTATTCACCCTATTGGAGGCTTCCGCTAAAACAGAGTCCTCGCATAGTCCCTTTCCGTGTGGAACCAAAACGGAATTATCTGATACAAGGACTGAAGACTCCTCTGCAATCCTCGTTTCCACCCCAGTCGGGCCAACAGCACAATTATCAGCATCACACTCAGAATATTCACCCACCCCTTTCGCACAGGATGCTCCATCTGATGGCGCAACACCATCACCTCCCGAGACAGGCACTTCCATACTTCCATGTCCCGCCCGAGTAGCCTCGCCAGGAACCGCCACAGCACAACTGGAACCCTTATCGCTCCGTATGGGAACCACACCTTCAGTCACACACTCGAGACCATCCCCAACTGTAGCACCACCTCCTTCACAACATTGGTCCTTAGTATTGCCAGCTTTCCTTTAACAAGGACCACCCGCCTCAAACTCCATCTGGTACCATCTTGCAGTTTAACATATCCATGACCTACCTTGGTCACTACACACGGTTTCATAAATTTGGACAAACCCTTGGCTACAAATCTTGGATTTTTCACCACCACAAGATCACCAACTTGCACACGCAGGGGTTTCCTTTTGGTAAGCTGAGATTCCCTAAAACGGGATTGTTTAATGCGCACCTTGTCAAGAGCTTCCTGCATATCGATGCAACTTCGCACACCACCACCAAGAGCAGCCACCCGGAGTTTAGAGCCTGGTTTTCTACCTCTCATCAGCTCAAACAGAGACACACCGGTAAAGGATGAAGGGGTAACCCTATAAGCCTTTAGGGCCTCAGTCACAACACTGCACCACGGCAAACCATTTGCTAGGGCCAACTGAACCGCCCCTTTCACGAACCGGTTCATCCGCTCAACTAATCCATTGGCCTCTGGATTGTACAAAGCCACCCTATGGTGACGAATTCCTAGTTTGGAGAAGAATTCTTGCATGGCGACTGACACAAATTGGGGACCATTATCGGTTACTACTCCAGCAGGAACCCCCTCCCTGTCAAACACCGCCGACAAGAAGTCAATCACCTTCTCAGTGGTGATCGAGGACAAAGCCGTGGCCTCCACCCACCTAGACGTGTAGTCAACCAACACTACAAAATATCTGAAACCTCCACCCAAAGTGTCCATGGCCACCTTTGACCACACGTCTTTCGGCACTTCCACAGGCTGTACGGGTTGGGGCGACGTTGTCCTACTCTTATCACTGACTGAACAAGCCACACAATCTTTAACCACTTTCTCAACCTCCTCATCCATCTTGGGCCACCAATACCCCTCTCTAAGCCTTCTTTTCGTCATAGATCTACCGATGTGCCCTTCATGAGCCAACTCCACCAACTTGGCCTTAAGAGAATCAGGTGGTATTAACCTGGTACCCCGGGCAATGCCCCACGGACCCACAGACAGCTCAGACCATACTTGTCCGAACGATTTATCCAATTCCTCCATGCCAGCACCGGTAGCGAGAGCAGCCTTGATGTTGTTCAACACGCGATCCATTGCACACTCTCTACCCCATTCCTGTTCATTGACGGCCGGAAACACCTTGGCCACCAACACATATTCATCACTCGTCACAGCCTGTGTTGAATCTTCCCCAGTCACATCATTGCGGGGAAAACGAGAGAGACCATCCGCAACCATATTTTTATTGCCAGGTAAATACTCCACCTTAAAATTATACTCATTCATGTCTGCCATCCAGCGCATCACCCTAGAGGATGCCTGGAACAAACCCTTAGTTGTCAACAAATGCAGTAGGGGTTTATGATCGGTGCGTATAGTGTATTCTACTCCCCATAAGAATGTTCTAAAATGCTTGGATGCCCAGACAGCAGCCAAGGCCTCCCTCTCTATGACAGCATATCTACGTTCTGTTTCACTAAGAACCCTAGACGCAAAAGCAATGGGGCGGTATGATCCATCAAAACACTGTTCAAGAACAGCACCCACCCCATACTCACTAGCATCCACTGTCAAAACTGTTTTCCTAGATGGGGAAAAGGAAGCTAACGATGGAGCCTGGTCCACCTGAGCCTTCAAGCCTTCAAATTCAAGTTGGCACGACTCTGACCACTCAAAACGTACACCCTTTTTGAGCAACGCTCTCATGGCCACTGTCTTGTCGGAGTACGTGGGAATAAACCTGCTATAATATTCAGCCAATCCCAAAAACGACCGTAATTGGTCCTTAGTGGTGGGTGGAGATACTTCACATAACGCCTTCACCAATTCAGCCTTAGGATGTATCCCCTTGGCATCCAGTGTGTGTCCTAAATAAGTCACACTCTCCACCCCAATCTTACACTTACTCAATTTGACCGTCAAACCACTCTTCTCCAAAATGCCCAAAACTCGTAGAATCCCCTCATTGTGTTCCTCATGCGACCTGCCCCACACCAAGATATCGTCCTGGAAATACTCCACACCATCTACTCCACAAAACAACTTTTGCATCACCCGCTGGAAAACAGCGGAGGCAGAGGCCAAACCAAACGGCATACGCCGGAAACGAAAAGCTCCAAATGGCGTAATGAACGAAGTTAGAGGGCGTGATTCGACGTGTAGATCCACCTGGTGATAGGCAGAGGACAAATCTAAGGTGGAGAAACAAGATGCCCCTCCTACAAGTGAAAGCATTTCGTGTATATTCGGTAAGGGATGCCTGTCTATCCAGATGCTTGAATTTAAATCTCTTAGATCAACACACATCCTCATCCCACCATCGGATTTACGTGCCAATACAACCGGGGCTAACCACTCTGAAGATTCTACCTCCTCAATTACACCAGCTTCCATCAGCTTTTTAAGTTCTGTCTGGAGACTTTCACGTGCCATGATGGGCACACGCCTAACTCTGTGCACAACGGGAACAGCACTCCTCTTGAGCACGATCTTGTGTGAGAAACCCTGCAACTTGCCCAGGACAGGGGAGAAAACTGACGGGAACCTCTCTTGGAGAGTATCAGCTGTCAACACACTCCCTTACCTCAAACCACTTTCTCTTCCCTTGCTCACACACAACACAGGTACAGCTTTGCCAGGGCGAACCTCCATCTCCAGGGCAGCCTGCTCATCCCACCCAATTACTGGATCACCCTTACAAGCTACATACAATTTTCCTCTGGTTTTCCGACCATGAAATTCAATATTAACCCACTCGTATCCCAATGCTTTAATCGGAACACGCCCGTAAGCACAAGGATTAATATCAGACGGATTCAAACTAGACACCTCCTTATGGAACTTAGATTTGTACATCTCTGGAGAAATCATAGTGTAAGGAGAACCCGTGTCAACCAACACACTGAGGGAAACACCATTCACATTAAGGTTAGCCCACGCACTCTTTTTTGACGGTCCCAACCTCAACAGCGCACCTTCTTTTGGAAGCACATCCGCCATAACCGAGGGACTAACATATCCTACAACCGTTACATTATTATCGTCCTCTTCAGGGTCCACCATGCGCACAACTTCCTTCTGTGCAATAGCCTTACACATGCGGGCAAAATGACCCCTTCCCTTGCATTTTCTGCACACAACAGCAGAAGCAGGGCACTCCCTAGCTCCAGCAACATGACCCCTCCAACCACATTTCTTGCAGAAATCTCTGCTATTCGGCATCACTCTTTGATCCTTGTCCCTGGCCCGATTTTCTTCATTCTTGCGTGGCTGAACCATGTGTACAATGTCCGCCTTTTCCGTCACTTCCTTGACACTCTTCCTTGACTCCTCCAGGGCACGAGCTATTTCTATCACTTTCTCTAACGGAGGATCCTTCTCTGTCCATAATCTCTCGCTAACTTTTTAATTCACTAGTCCTCATCATGATATGGTCACGAATGTATTCCTCCGCCATGCCCGTGAACTTACACGTAGAAATGAGGGTGCGCAGTGCCGTCACATACGAATCAATGTTCTCGCCAGGACCTTGTGCCCTTGAAAAGAAATGATACCTCTCTAGCACAATGTTAGCTCTCTTGCCAAAGCGTGTCTCTAGCTTTTTAAGGGCAGTCTCAAATGCCAAAATCACTGCTTGCCCCCCTTCTCCATCTCCTTCGCCTGAAGACAACGCCAAAACATCCTGGCCCGGAAGATGCCTGAACACCCTCCAACCCTCCGTACCAAGGCAATTGAGCAGAGTCGCTTCCTTGTCATCATCAGACATTCTGGAACCACCTGACGCTCTCAGGTATACCTTGAAAGTGTCTACCCAAAGCTCCCATGCAATGGGGGGCTCCCCCGTATTGGGGAGAAATGCTGGGGGAGGGCGAGCATTGCTGTGCTGCATGGTCAATGGAACCGACATAGCCTCTGACAGAAGTCAATACAAAGGAACAGGCGAAAAATGTCTGCGCACTTCCCTGAATAATAAGGTGCTATCACTTACACCTTGTCCAGGCTAGATGATGAATTTCTCCACAAAAACCCCTTACTGGCAGCAGATGCGTGGAATGGTTTGCACCATATGGTTACACCGGCAGGCTCTTATCACTTCCCTCCTCTTAGAACAAATGTGGCCAACAGAAACGTGCAGTTCTTTCAAACGCCCGCACTCAAGGAGTTAACTCTCCTCTCCTTGCAGTTAATGTATTGCAGACACACCCACCAATGAATAGGAAACCTTCGGCTCGCTTCCTCATGTAGTGGGCGGAGCCGAACTGCGTGACACCCGTAGTCCATTAACGCCTTCCCGGCTGTGAAGAGCGCAGATCTGTGCCCCCTCCCAGGATCCACCTCTCACCTGCTCTGCTCTACAGTCCCCTTTTCAACTGAAAGGCGCCAGCCGCACCCTCCCTCAAGCCGCGCTCGACCTCCTCCGGGAGCGCGGCTCGGCAGGATCTTCTGCGTACGAGCAGCGGCCGCTAAGACGAGGCACGGCTGCACTCTCCGCCGTGTGCCGCGCTCGACCTCCTCCGGGAGCGCGGCTCGGCCGGTCCTGAAAGCGAAGGTAGCGCTGGCCCAGCTGACACCAATCACGCCGGGGGCCGCGCTCGACCACGTCCGGGAGCGCAGCCCTGACAACCAGCTGAGGCACCTGATGATGTTTACGGCTTGGCAAGGCGCGTGGGTCAGGTTTGATAATGTAGAACAACAGGTAAGTGGATGTATGTTTATTCTTCAAACCTGTACACCGTAACCCACCATCACCTCCCAGCTCCTTCCTTTCAAAACCCAACCGCCGCCCCGAGCGTGGAACTCATAAACATTCCACGCGCCTGGAACCTTTGACAACAGCTCGCGGAGGCGCGAGCAACTACTACAAATCTCTTCCTGACCTAAGCACATAAAGACAACAACTTGCTACATGAAAACGTCTCGACGACTTAATAGAAATACGTGAAAGACATCATGACACCATAAAGCATTTTTATAAAATATCAGCAAACTTTTAAACAAACACACCATGCTATCCGGTCTCATAGGGATTTCAATGGTGTGATTGATAGTAAAGGAATATAAGGCTTCCCTTTAACCTTCTCTGTCACACATTACAAAGAGGCAAATGAACAACACCCTGCCCAGGGAGTGCCAAATCCCCCCCCATTGCAGGAGAAAAAAATAACTGAACTGTTATGCTGGAAATTCGTACACAAATGCGGCTGTCTGCGTAAAACACATATCCTCATCTGCTGCACATAACAAATCATCCAACCCTCCCCTCTCCAACGGGGAGAATAATTAACTATTCGCTGTACTGTTCACTGGTATAGTGGAAATCCCATTGGGAAGGGAGGAACGCGCTCATCTGCATGAGAAAACCCCAAAAACACCAACCCGCCTGTACTTTAAGTAAATCTCACCCCTGATGCACATTACAAATCCCCAAAATACTCCATTCCCCCTCTCTGCATTAAAGTAACAAACAACATGAGAAAACTTTAAGACTTACCATAAACCAAACTCAAGCACCAAATAACAAGCAACTACGAGAAATGTGCATTGTAACGGAGGAATCTCCCCCGCTGAGCCCTGCAACGCCTTGCCTTCCCTGTCCGTCCCGCTTGTGTGAAGCCTAGTTGCCACTTGCCTAGCCTTCTCGCTCGTTCAAAAAAAAGATGACCAAGTGAAAGATACAGAGCACGTGATGACGTACGGCGGAGCGTTGCTATGGTCCGTTTCTCAAATGGGAAATAGACACTACCCTTTACGAAACGTCATATCCTGATTCCAGGCAGAATCAGGTGAGTGCTTGCATTCATCTCTGGTAGGGAATTTTATATGCGTTTCTTTAAGCATCCATTAACTTACCAGTTCTCACCCCTTTGTTATATTGTTAATAAGAGGAGCCCTTTTGCAACCTCTGGAAATACACGTTGAAACTGTACCTCGTTGTATTGTACTTATCACATGTTGAAATTAAACATTGTATAAGTACGTGAATTTCTAAACATCTGGTTTTGAAATTACACGGGGCAGCCTGTTGTTGTTGGTATTGTCGACACAGTAGCTGCTCCGAAGCTCATCTCTGGTACGGTTCAGGCTCTGGAATGCTCGCAGACGCAGTAACTGCCGTGCAGCTACACAGACCCTGCTCTGGTGTAAGTGTATATAATACCTGCGCCCGGCTAATGCCCGCAGACGCAGTAACTGCTGTGCACCTACTACAAAGACCCTGCTCTGGTGTAAGTGGCTATATATATATATATCTGCCTTGGCTGATGCTCGCAGACGTAGCAACTGCAGTGCAGCTACTATACAGACCATGCTCTGGTGTAAGTAACCACATATATAATAATCAGGCATGTTTCTTGACTTGGGCAAAGCGGGTGGCTGCCTGGGGCGCAATTGCCCCTGGGGGTGAAATTGCACCGGTCCCTTGAGGGCAAAATTTCCCTGGGTGTGGGACGCGATTGCCGTGGGGAGAGTAGCCGCAACTGCTGACTGGGGTAGGGGTAGATGTGACTCGCAAGAGGAGGAGGAGTTGAAATGTAACTGGGAGAGAGCACTGTGACCAGACTGGGTAGAGACAGCTGTATCACACTTGCTGTGAAATGCACACTGGAATGTGCAAATGGGCTAAGCTCCAGGGCTGCAGGAGGACTCTTGTCTGTGGAGTCCAGCTCTCCGTGTTCACATCAGCTGAATGCCTCCTTTTGATGTTTTGTTGGAAGAGTTGTTTGCTGATTAGTACTTTCCTTTGGCACAGAGCACACTTGGGGTACTGAAAAGTGAACGCTCATAGATGTGCCAGAAGTCAGGCTGTAGTGACCTGCAGCCTATTTGGGAAGTTGGTCCTAGGTGAAGTGAGGGATGCTCTTAAACTCAGGCCACACCCTGCTTTTTATTTACCTTTGTGCCACTTGCTTCACCCTGGTCTCGTAACGAAGCTCGCCAGTGCTCCTGCGGTGTTCTGGTTCCTTACCTCTGTATTGTTCCATTTCAGTTTTTGCTTTCTTAATGGTTAAAACAAAGACCATTCAGCTAAGCAATATTGTATTAAATCGATTGAGTTTCTGGTCCGACGCTGCCTGCCTATTTGACCTGGAGGCTGGCATCATTGCTGTGATCGAGACCTGCCCTTTCCTGAAAAAGCACCATCACTTTAAAAGTGACTTTCAAATGACAAACGGAATTCCAAAAACTGCTCAACAATCTGACCTATTTGAGGTCATTGGTGAGATATAATTGAAAGGAAACCCTGTAAACATGTGCCATATGGCCCTAATTCAAACAGCCCTGTAAACAATGTGCCAATGCAGCCCTTTCTCTGAACCGAAAGTTATTGCCTCTCACAAACCTTAAAGTGCAGTTCATGGTAATGAGTGGAGTTTTCAGAATAAACTTTAACTGCATCTGCCAATTCAGAGCCTTGTTTTGTTGTAGTTGTGTAACTGCGTATTTGTTTGAGAGAGGGATTGGCACTTGCAATGTGAGATGGTGAAGTGGTAGGAATTGGCATATATCGTATTTGTCCAAATGCTAGAAAAGTTTTGTTCATATGGGTACGACCATGATGTAGCCTCTCCAAATTTGGCCCACTTTCAACTCCGCACCTTTTAGAATGGAACCTCCTTACCGCTACTTTGCTTCGCAATCAATGCATCATTTAAACTGAAAAGACTTTAAAACGTTTTTGGGGAGTTTGGATTATTCCTAGCAAGAATATTGCAACATGTTATAATTGGGCCATATTTTCTGGCTATTTCTTTTACTTCAGGCATTTGAACGTACTGGCAATGTCGAAACCAATAAGACCTTCGTGAGCACAGACCCGGCAGAGAAAAAAACAACTGGCGCAAGGTATCAAAAGTGCCAGAGTACTGTCTTCATTCTTCAAAAGAAGTAGATAAGAGCCCTCCTCAAGGCCAGGCAACAGGCATTCCTGAGGAAACGGTACTGCCTGTGGTCATGCTACAAGTTTTAAGAGATGAGGCCTCAAGAACCCAAGCACTAGAGGGCAATGATGACCAACAGGAACAAGGCACTAAAACGTGTTGTTTTGAAGACTTTCTCTATGGCCTAAATCAATGTATGGACATGTGTGTGATCAAATTGTAGTGGGAAGGCCACAGGCTATGCCACCTCCTAGTTATTGATACCCAAAGTATCACACAAATAGGCACTTTCTTCTTCATATGGGCTCATGGTATTACCCAACAAAGAAACGGTCTCCAGGCCTTGGCTGCAATATTCTATTTGGACTGATAGTCTACTGTTTTTGCTGTAGGCTTTTTGACCCTATGCCAAAAACAAAACTTGGTAGTGATGGCATTAATAACTGGAAGCATATTGGTAACTATTTGAAAATGCACAAGGGGTCTCCTGAACATGCCAAATCCAGTGGCAAGTGGGTGGATGCTGAAAGGTGCCTCACAGGACATGTTGGTATTGATTCTCTCATGCAAGATCAAATACAGGCAGAGACCAAGAGTCGGCGGGCTGTGCTTGAAAGGATTATGTCAGTTCTCTTTCAGTCCAAAAATAATTTGGCATTTCGTGGCTCTTCAAACAAGTTACTTACTAAACAATGGACATTTCTAAGCCTTGTTGCACTACTAGGGAAATATGTTCTGATCATGATGGATTATTTGCATCGAGTGACCTCACAAGAGATCCGTAGTCACTATTGCGGAAACGTCATTCAGAATGAACAAATTAGTTTAATGGGGTCTCAAGTAAAGAATGCAATTTTACAAAGGGTAAAGGCTGCAAAATATTTCTGTTATTTTGGATTGTACCAGAGATATCGGCCACACCAAGCAACTGACATACACTATAGGAATTATGGATATTACAGGCAAAGACATTTCTGTGAAAGAATATTTCATAGGGTATCGCCCCCCAGACTAGACATCTGGTGAAGGACTTGCAAACCTTCTGTATTCTGAAGTGTCAGAATTCGGTCTAGAGATGGACAACTGCCATGATCAGGGGTATGATAATGGTGCAAACATGATTGGGGTAAACAAAGGAGTCCAAGCGCGAGTTCTCGAGCAATACCCGCATGCATTTTTTAACCCATGCGGCTGCCACAAGTAAAATTTGATGGTTGGCGATGCTTCCAAATCCTCTGTTTCTCTTTTTGGTGTACTTCAGGGACTCTATAATTTGTTTGCCGCTTTAACCAAACGCTGGAGTATTCTCAGTGAGCATGTAAAAAATCTTTCCTTGAAAAAGGTCTATGAAACACGATGGGAATGTAGAATTGAAAGCTTGAGAGCAGTGCAGTATCAATTTGTTGAGATGCACACAGCACTCAGGAGCATTGAATAAAAAGTCAATGACCTAACATTGTCCTCGGAGGCGTAGTCCCTTGCTTTACACTTGGAAGACTTCAGTTTTATTTTATATGAACATTGTAAGCAAATCCATGCAGTCCAAACAAATTGTTTTTCCCGGCCTGCAATGACCTGCTTAAGTACTGCATTGCCTTTGTCAAAAGTTATAGGAGTGTTGGGTTTGAGTCTTCTGTAACAACAGCAAAAGAGAGGACCTTACCTTTAAGGCACCCTACTTTTAAGGCAACTGAACGACATAGGAAAAAAAAGAAAATGTTTCTGTATGAGACTCAGGGCGAGACCCCTGAGAATGAAGAACTTATTAAAGTAACCATATTTTATACCCTGATTGACGCCATAACTAATTAGCTTGAAAGGCGGTTTCCCCAGTTATCTACGCACAGAACTAGCTGGGTTTTCATGTACAACATTAAGCTCTTGCCTGGAAAAGAACTGATACAACTGTGCAAGCACCTGGAGCAATTGTTAGCAAAGGGTGGTGATAGTGCACCAGAATCTGATATAGATGGTTCCCAGTTGGCTGAGGAACTGAGACATATCCAGCCATCGCTCCAGAATAGTTCTATTATGCCCCTTCAAGTTTTGCAGCACATTCATCACACAAAAACACATTGGTTGTTTCCAAATATGTGGGTTGCTATGAGGCTCTTACTAACAATTCCAATTGCAGTAGCAAGTGGTAAGAGGAGCTTTAGTAAATTGAAACTGATAAAGACATACTTGTGCTCCACAGTGGCTGAGGAAAGGCCATCAGCCCTTGGGATACTTTCAATTGAGAGAACTTGTTGAAAAAATTATGCAGCACTAATAAATGCTTTTGCAGCAGCAAAGTCAAGGAGAGTGCCCTTAACATAGACTAAAAATTGACATAAAACTTTAAAAGTAGCATATACTGTTTGTGTACTCTGCTTTTTCCGAGGAAGTACTGCAAAGTTCTTGAATCATGATGTAATAAAACCGATTTCATTTGTTTAGCAGTGATTTATTGACCTTGGGTAGGAGTTACTTAACAGTGTAGTTTGGCAGTGGCATGCGGGTTGGGGCGCTTTCTAGTATTTTGCCCAGGGCACCAAATGGACTAGAAACTGGACTGATAATACCTGCACAGGCTAATGATTGCAGATGTGTACTGTCTCCAACTCCTCTAGTTTCGTTATGTCCCACTTCACCTCTTGCAACAGTCCTGCTCGCATAATGCGGAACTGCGACTGAATGGTGTTCGCTAGTTTGTCCCCAAAATCCTGAAGGCATTGGCAAAGGACCTCCTGGGTGACCACTTAATCTTTTGCAGTGCCCCCAGATCCTCTTCTGCCCCGGGCCCCTGATCTCCCCCAGCCGGTACCTCGCTTTCTCTGCACCAGAGTCTCTGCAGATTGCCCTCCTGTGGTTTCTTCACAGATTTGGGGGAAGCTTGCATGTCCTTCCCATTGTTTTTGGACATAGGCGTAGGCAGGTCTGATGGGGGAGAGCCCTGCCCCTGCCTCTTCTCCCTGATATTGTTTTGCATCCTTTGGACCTCTTCTGGAAATTTGTTCAGGGCGTAGGAACCTCCTCCCTCCGCCGCTTTGTGGGTCCGCCCATGACTGTGCGTGGGGGGTGTTGGAACTCCCCTCTAACTGTGCCAGGATCACTTTGCCATGAGCCCAACCAAATGGTCACTCGCTTATTCTTCCTTGCCCACCATGGGTGTAGATGTACTCTTTAGCGCTTTATTCGGCCTCAGGATTGGCCGGGTCCCCACCGGTCACTGTCTATGCATGGTGCGCCACTTGCTCCCTTGTCTCCCTTGCTCTGCTTCTGAATGGGGGTGTGCTGGCTGAGACACTATATGCAGTTCCAAAATCCAAAATGTACGTCCAATGGGCCTCCAGCCACCCAACACCACAGGGTCTCCCCTGGTCTTCTCTGCAAAGTGCTGGCTTCAAAGCTTTGGTAGGGGCCCTCCTCCAATGCTCCCCCACTCCTCAATGTCACTCTGATCAAAGCTGGTGATCACTGTCTGCACTGGCCAGCCTCGGCCTGCTTGCACCCTTTCCTTGGGCCAGGGCGCACGCTGACCTGTGAAGGTTCTCCCCCGGGCGGGGGGGCAAGTGAGAGTCAAGCCCCTCAGGGTCACCGCCTTCCTGCCTCTTCGCTGTGCGGCCCCTACCGGGCCTCTTGGCCGCTCCGGGTGCTCTTCTCCACTCCACAGCTCTCAGCAGTGGGCTATGGGTTTGGCTCCTACGGGTTTCCTGATGTCTCTGATGAGACGCTGCTTTGCCGGCGCTGGGGTGGCTCAGTCACGAATCGATCGTCCCGCTGCTGCTCGCACGCTGGGGAGCCCCTGCTCCACGAATCCAGCCCTTGTGGGCCTCTAATATCTCAGGCTGCTCCTTCCTGGCGGGCTCCTCCGCCGTCCGGCAGCGGCTGCTTTCTGCCACCCTGTCTTGCAGCCGTATTGGATCCTCGGCCGTCCTGGGTCTCCTTGAGTGGTTCTTCTTGCTCGCTGTCTGCAAGCTCAGCTTGGCACTGGCCGCAGGCGTAGTGCCCCCGCGCCTCTGACACCGTGGAGACGAAGGCCGCACACCCGCCTCTGTCGGCGTTCCTCGCTGTTGCACTCCGGCACTGCAGCCTACATTACTGCAGCCTACATTGATAAATCCTCACCTGGGGAAGGCTCTTTTAATCTATCTTTACTGTCTTTGGCCCCAGTGGGGGAGTGTGGGGGGATTGGGAGCTCCATGATCACGCTGCTCTCCCCTCGGTGGCCATCTTAGAATCCTAATCACAATGCACTTTTTAATGGGTATCCATCATAGATGGCAGTACAAAATGCTGTTTCTTTTTTTAAAAAATGTTTTCTTTTAGAAAGGATGATATGTGCTTCTATGTGGCTGCATTGCCATTTTGGGGCACCCAGTCTAGCCATTCTTTGCTGTGGCATGACATTCTTAAAACATTTTTTACTGGGATTCTATGACAAAGCAAGCGTGATGAATGCTGTGTCTAGACTGGCATTTAGGGCAGCCAGTCAAGCCATTTCTTACTGTGGCGTGGCTTTTCTCACTAGGTATCAAAGGTAAAGCAAACATGATGAGCATTATTTCACATCTAGACTCTCCTGCATTGTGCAGTGTTTGGACATTTTTAAAGGGAAAGCCAACAGGAGTGTGAGGCAGAGCCATGATGGGCATGTTTTCTGACAGTATCATTACTGGCATTATGTTATGTGCAGTTGAGTTGTACCGCACCACTGCCACCCAAGGCAGTCTCCAGGCGCTCGCGTGGATCTACAAAAAAGTGGGGTGCGGGGGATTAAGGGGAAAAGGGTGAGAGGATAGGTTCAGAACCAGGAGGAACTGGTGTCTGTGTGTTTTGCATGTGGTCACTTGTTGGCGGCCTCGCGCATTGTAACTGTATGGGTAAGATTCCATGCCTCGGGTGTGTGGTAGTGTTTTGCCTTGGTGTTGTCTGGTTATGTTAGGTTGGTTGTGTGCACTGGTTAGATAGTGTCCATAAGGGATTCTGTCACAGGTGGTTGTAGCTGTAAGCTTGTCCGGCATCTTGGTGTGTTGTTGCATTTTAGATGGTATTGGGCTATGTGGGTGGTTCACTCTTAATGTCGGCATAGTAATGTAATGTTTGCAGGAAGGGAAGAGGGTGAGTAAAGTCGGTCAGTTCGTTGTGGTCTCTCTAGGGAAGGCCTTTGGATGCACTCGTGAAGTACGGCGAAGTACTGTTAACTGTTTGCACATCATTCTTTGTCTGCTGTGTGCTTCGTGGCAAGTTTCTCCATTCTGAAAACCCGAAGCGAATTCGCCAAGAGGAAGTCTTTTGGTGCAACACGGAAGTTGCCTGACCTGGACTTGAAACTCCCGTGGGATTTGCCTCGATTCCCAAGACCCTCCTTTAACTCCGCCCCCTTGTGTTTACAAATACTGAGTGTCGCGCGCACTCGTGAAGTACGGCGAAGTACTGTTAACTGTTTGCACATCATTCTTTGTCTGCTGTGTGCTTCGTGGCAAGTTTCTCCATTCTGAAAACCCGAAGCGAATTCGCCGAGAGGAAGTCTTTTGGTGCAACACGGAAGTTGCCTGACCTGGACTTGAAAGTAACTTTTCTAACCTGGGCAGGGGGGTACTCTTGATAACGTTTGACATCTTGGATTAATTATATCCTGACTGTGTCATTTCCTCCTTTGTGCCTCTCTCCCCTTACAGCTCCCGTGGGATTTGCCTTGGTTCCCAAGACCCTCCTTTAACTCCGCCCCCTTGTGTTTACAAATACTGAGTGTCCTGCGCACCCGCGCGCGCACTCGTGAAGTACGGCGAAGTACTGTTAATTGTTGTCTGTGGGCGGTGCGCGGTGTGCGGTGAGCGTTTTAGCTTGTCCTTTGTATTTTAGGAACTCCTTTTATTTTGCCCCTGGCATTGCACTTGCTTATAGAATTAGTGAGTCTCTTTTGAACAGTGCTGTGTATGTGGGGCATTTATTGTGGTGACTGTTTGAAGTGTTAACTATTCTAGCCTTGAAGTGTTCTTTTCTAGCCTCACTCAGTCAAGTTAATGGCTAAAGTATATTCGTTAAAGTCTAATATGCCTAATATTGAGTCCCTTGTGGACAAACCTTATGATTTCCAAACTACCCCAAAACGCATTGTGAATGGCTCTTACCCCCGTATCGTTGTGCGGGGTCGCTCTTTATCCCATACTAGCGACATCAGGAAGTTTTGTGCGGATAGCTTTGCTGGTCAAGCCAACCCTAATGGATGTGAGCAAGATATGAACCGCAAAAATAATCACAAAAGTGTATTCGGAGTCCCTGTCTGCAGTGAAAAGCTAAGCGAAAATGCTGCTGTGGTAGATTTGTGTATACCTACTTCTACCCCGGTTATATGTGTAGAGGGAACCGATTGCGAAAGTAGTAACAAGGGTGTACCTGAAGCTCTTGCAAGCGACGAAAAAATTAATGAAAATGCTGGAGCAATAATCTGTGTACTCCCTCTGATTCCCTTTTTAGCTGCGTTTTCAGAAGAAAATCTGCTGGGGGTTTTTGCTTTGTCAACCAATAAAAAACCCACTGCTGATATTCTTGTACACTCTATTCACATTCCTCCCGTGGATGTCATAACCACTGAAAGTATTACGCCAGAGGTAACTGTTGTAACAATTAGGTACTCACGACTGTCCGGAAACAGCAGAGGTGTAGAATTGGCTCTGACGTATATAGGTAATTCCCCCAAAGTGTTCAGAGGCCAGAAAACTGGACTCAGTGCACCCCGGGGGCAGTACCCTTGGGAAACCCTCGTGGGGAAGAAAACCCAATTGTGTCTCGTAGAGGATGGTGTCTCCCGAGTAGCTGTGGAAGAATGGTAAGTACTGCAGGCTGAGGGATGAACGATTCCAGGAATCCGCTCGGTGAGAAGGGTCGAGCAGCAACGTAGTGGAAGCCAGAGTACAGCAGGCTGAGGAAGGAACGGTTCCAGGAATCCGTTCGGTGAGAAGAGTCGAGCAGCAACGTAGAAGGAAGGCCGGTCGTGCTCAATGCTGTGATAAGGAGACCAAGTAAGGAAGGAAACGAGGAAAGAAGTGGTGTAGAAAAGAAACCGCACAGGAGTGCACGGGAAAGGAAAGCAAGAAGAGTAAAAGGGAAAACGGAAGGTAGGAAAAGGTAGAATAAGTCGAGACGGAGCTCAGATAGAGTGCGCAGAAGAGAGGAGAAGAGGCTTAGAAAAGCCTCAACGGTAGAACTGCAGAAAGTTTTAGAAAAGCACCAGCGCAACTGCGAGGTGAAGCGAACAGAAGCGACGCGTCTTGCCCGACCATAGAGAGGAAGATATAGAATGGGCAGAGGCGGTCGCCATGTTGGAACCAACTAGAACGGTAATCGTCGTGTGGCAATAGCGCTGATAAGCCGCCATCTTGAGTTCCATTGTTGGTATCTTGAATGACTCATTCTCCATTTCCGCCAAGCGTGTCGAGCTGAATTCCTGACAGTATGCCCTCCCCGTGGGGTGATTGGTCCAGGTTTCCAGGGTTGAGAGCGATGGAATTTGTTTACCAGTCTGGAGGCATGAACTGATGAAGCGTTTTCCCAAGTCCTGTCTGATGGATTGTAGCCTTTCCAATCGATTAGATATTGCAACTTTCCGTGATAGTATCTGGAGTCGCATATTGCTGCTACTTCGTACTCGGGACCCTCTTGAGTATCCACTGGAGGGAGAGTATGATTGAAGCCCCTATTGAACCTATCCGGTATCTGTGTCTTGAGTTGAGAGACATGAAAAACATTATGAATCCGGTGCCAGGATGCTGGGAGACGGATTGTATATGCTACCTTTCCGATGGCCTCAATAATGGGAAATGGTCCAAAATACTTGGGTGATAGTTTCGATGGTACCAAATGTTTAGGAAGGTATTTAGAGGAGAGCCATACTAGATCTTTAGTTTTGTAAGTTGGTTCCTGTGAGCGTTTCTTGTCAGCTTGTTGTTTTACCCGGCCTCTGGTTTCAGAAAGGGTAGCAGGGGCTGTAGCATGCCCTTTCTGGATGTCGGAGACTAACTCATCCACCGCTGGGATTTTGGTGGATAGAGGAGTTACGGTAGGGAAACTGGATGGATGGAATCCATATGTGCATAAAAAAGGTGTCATTTTGATGGCTGTGTGAAAGGAATTATTATATGCGAATTCAGCATATGGTAGAAGAAGGCACCAGTTGTCTTGAGCAGCTGACACAAAGCAACGCAAATACTGTTCTAAGGATTGATTTAATCTCTCCGTTTGCCCATTGGATTGTGGGTAATACCCAGAGGTGAGGTTTCTTTGTATACCTAAGGTTTTGCATAGTATTTTCCAGAAGGAGGAAACATATTGTGAACCTCTGTCAGATATGATGTATTTTGGAAGTCCATGGAGACGGAAGATAGTTTGTAAAAAAACAGGATGCCATCTGAGCTGCTGAAGGTAATCGGCTCATGGGAATGAAATGTGCTAGTTTGGTCAAAGTATCTATAGTCACCATGATGGTTGTATTGTTTGAAGAAGGTGGTAAATCTACAATAAAATCTGTAGATATGCACTCCCATGGTTGAGTGGGAAGCTTAGGTTGGACCAACCGCCCTGTAGGCAGATGTCTAGGAACCTTAGATTGCTGGCAGATGAAGCAAGAGGAAACATAATCCTTGATGTCTTGTGTAACTCCAGGCCACCAAAAGTGTCTATTGATGAGTTCCAAGGTGGTTCTGATTCCTCTATGTCCTGCGACTTTATGGTCATGGCACATATGTAATACTCTCTTTCTTGATATACCTTCAGGTATATATAGTTGGTTAGCTCGAAAGTAAAGTCCATCTTCCATTCTCAGGTCATGATCACTGATTTCTTTCTGGTTCAGTTCTTGGCATTGTTTTCGTATAGTTTGAAAATAAGAGGATACATAGTATAGAAAAGTGGCATGTGACCACATCTTTTCCGGGAGGAATGACAAAGTATTATGTGAACTTCTGGAAAGAGCATCAGCGATTTGATTATTGGTTCCCGGTATGTAAGTAAGGACGAAGTCATAGGATGAAAAAAAATATGCCCACCGAGCTTGTCGACTGTTTTGGCACTCCATGTTCTGTAACACTCTCAAGTTCCTGTGATCTGTACGAATTTGAACAGGATGTTGAGCCCCTAAAAGGAGGTGTCTCCATTCCTGGCAGCTCCTTTTTATAGCTAAGAGTTCTTTTTCAAGTACGGTATAATTGCGTTCTGATTCTGTCAGGGTTTTTGACATGTAGGCAATCGGATGTTCGATCCCTTCTTTCGAAACTTGCTTGAGTACTCCTCCTATGGCTGAATCCGAAGCATCGGTTTCCAATATAAAAGGTTTTGTCTGATCTGGTAACCGTAAAATCGGTGCTGTAGAGAAGGCTATTTTGAGACCTTCAAAGGCTTTCTGAGCGGTTGAATTCCACTCAAAAGATCTTCCTTTTTGAAGAAGAAGAGTGAAGGGTTTGATGATTCTAGAAAAATCTGGAATACATTTTCGGTAGAAGTTAGTGAATCCTAAGAACCGCTGTACCTCCTTTACGTTCTGAGGAGGTTTCCATTTGTAGATGGCTTCTACCTTCCTTGGATCCATGGCAGCTCCTTCTGCAGATAAAATGAAACCCAAATAGGGTATTTTTCAATTTTGGCAAACAATCGATTTTGATGAAGCCGTTCTAGAACTTCAGAAACATGGATAATATGTTCTTGCAGATTGTTAGAAAAAATGAGGATGTCGTCCAAGTATACGATTAGGGTATGAAGGAGTAAATCCGCAAATATGTGATCTACAAAACGTTGAAAGACTGAAGGGGCATTTGCTAGCCCAAAAGGCATCACCCGATACTCATAGTGTCCGAAAGGTGTACGGAAAGCTGTTTTTCATTCATCTCCACTTTTAATTCTGATCAGATGATATGCCCCTCTAAGGTCGAGTTTTGTAAAGATAGTTGCGCCTCGGACAGCTTCCAGAATGTCCTGGATAAGGGGCAGTGGATATCGATCTTTGTATGTAACTTTGTTTAGGCCTCTATAATCGATGCAAGGACGGAGCTCTTTACAATCTTTTTTGGGGATAAAGAAAAGTGAAGCACCTGCAGAACTTTTAGACTCTGTGATGAGACCAAGTTAGTTTGTAGGTATTCCTTTAAGGCAACTTTCTCGGGAATAGAGAGAGTGTACATGCGACCAAAGGGTACTTGCGCATCTTGTAATAAATCAATAGAACAATCGTCCTTTCTGTGGGGTGGTAATTCCTTGTATTCATCATTTGAGAAAACAGAGCTGTACTTGTGGTAACATTCCGGTAGTAGATTCAGGTTGGATATGGTAGATAATACCGGGTTTTTGTCCGGGGATGCAGTTGTAGTATACAAGCCCACCACTCCTTTGGGTAGGCAAGAATGCAAGCAGTGTTCGGAACCCAAAAACAATGTGCCTGCAGTCCAATTGATGAATGGGTTATGTTTAACAAGCCATGGGAGACCCAGTATAAGTGGATAATGAGCGGCTTTTATCAAATCGAATGATAACTCTTCTTCATGAGTAGAAATCTTCATGGTGAGAAAAGTTGTGTTTTCTTTAATGGGTCCTGATGATAAAGGATTTCCATCTACTCCTTCCACTGGCAGACTCAGGGTTTTAGCCACCCGGGGTATGTTGTTTCTGAATGCCCATTCGGAATCCATAAACAATCCCGCTGCACCACAATCTACTAAGGCGGGTATTTGTTGGACATGCTTGTCTAGAAATTGTAGAGACACATTGATTACCACCATCTTATGGTGAGTTGAGGTTGTTTCCTGGGAACTTTGTACCAAAGACCCACTCATGGTTCCCTTCATGGGTGGGAGTTGTCGTTTCCCTGACGTCTAGGAGAAGTCGGGTGACAATCTTTTTGAACATGTTTATCGGAACCACAATACATGCATAATCCTAATGTTCTTCTTCTTTGTCTTTCTTCCGGTGTTAATGGTCCACGAGCTACTCCCAATTGCATAGGTTCCCCGGATTCTTGGTTCTTACTGGTCCTGAGAATATCCGACTTGTAAGGTCCTAGCAGTGAACGTGATTTCCCTTTCTTTCTTTCTAGATTTCTTTCTTGTATCCGGTAATCCAACTGGAGTACTAGTGTGACCATTTCCGCAAAATTATGAGGTCTAGGAACTCTAGAGACTTCATCCTTAAGTTCTTCACATAGATTCCGGCGAAATATGGTCAGGAGGGCATCATCAGCCCATGCCGTCTCATTGGCTAATTGTTTAAACTGTGTGATGAAAGTTAGGATATCAGTGTTCCCTTGCTTCAGATCCAAGAGATTTTCTTGTGCTGAAACCACTAATTCTTTTCTTCCAAACATGGCTTGCAGACTATTGGTAAATCCTGCGTAGGAATCCATTAGCTGATTGTTGGTGGTGACTAGGGGTGTAGCCCAGGCCAGGGCGCTGCCAGTGAGATTAGATATCAGAAAACTTACTTTAGCTCTATCGTTTGGAAAAAACGAGGCTTTCAAAGTGATTTGCACCAAACAAGAGTCCAAGAATTATTTTAGTCTTTTAGGGTTGCCATCGTATTTTCCCATGGGTAATGATCCTGGAGGGATATCTGCCCTGTTTGCAACCATTTGTCTCAACGTAGCATTTTCGTTTCTTAACGTCTGTACTTCAGTATTGAGACTCTGCATGGCTGCCATTACTTGTTGCATCTACTGTTCCATCTATTGTTCCCTTTTTGGGCGTCGCTTTCTGTAACAATTAGGTACTCACGAATGTCCGGAAACAGCAGAGGTGTAGAATTGGCTCTGACGTATATAGGTAATTCCCCTAAAGTGTTCAGAGGCCAGAAAACTGGACTCTGTGCACCCCGGGGGCAGTACCCTTGGGAACCCCTCATGTGGAAGAAAACCCAATTGTGTCTTGTAGAGGATTGTGTCTCCCGAGTAGCTGTGGAAGAATGGTAAGTACTGCAGGCTGAGGGATGAACGATTCCAGGAATCCGCTCGGTGAGAAGGGTCGAGCAGCAACGTAGTGGAAGCCAGAGTACAGCAGGCTGAGGAAGGAACGGTTCCAGGAATCCGTTCGGTGAGAAGAGTCGAGCAGCAACGTAGAAGGAAGGCCGGTCGTGCTCAATGCTGTGATAAGGAGACCAAGTAAGGAAGGAAACGAGGAAAGAAGTGGTGTAGAAAAGAAACCGCACAGGAGTGCACGGGAAAGGAAAGCAAGAAGAGTAAAAGGGAAAACGGAAGGTAGGAAAAGGTAGAATAAGTCGAGACGGAGCTCAGATAGAGTGCGCAGAGCGCAGAAGAGAGGAGAAGAGGCTTAGAAAAGCCTCAACGGTAGAACTGCAGAAAGTTTTAGAAAAGCACCAGCGCAACTGCGAGGTGAAGCTAACAGAAGCGACGCGTCTTGCCCGACCATAGAGAGGAAGATATAGAATGGGCAGACGCGGTCGCCATGTTGGAAACAACTAGAACGGTAATCGTCGTGTGGCAATAGCGCTGATAAGCCGCCATCTTGAGTTCCATTGTTGGTATCTTGAATGACTCATTCTCCATTTCCGCCAAGCGTGTCGAGCTGAATTCCTGACAACTGTAGAGACTATTGAAGCGCCTATAGCGACAGTTGTTTCTTCATCTGACGATGTCATAGCTCAACCGTGTGTTGAAGATGATGTTGATCATTTGTCTCAATCCCCTGTGATGTTTCCAGAATGTTCTCAAGAATCCTCTATTTTATCAATTTCCTTCACGTAACACTCCCCTCGGTGTGCTATCTCTTCTAAGGCAGATTCCCAAAACCTGCAAAAATCCCTTCTTTCCTCTACCAATGAAATTGCGTTGCAGGCGATGAATACGGCTTTGTTTACTTTAGCTAAGCTATATGAAACCTTAGATGCGAGGCTATTAGATCAAAATTTTCTATTAAAAGAGCTGCTAGAAAGCAAAAATGCGGTCATCTTGCCTTTTGTCTGTCCTTTAAATGAAAATACAAACATTATTTCTAGATCTGTTAACGCGCCAAAAAGTGTGGCGGAAGAAGTATCAAGAATGACTGAGCCAGTGCTTTTGCTCCAAGAAGTCAGTATGAGCAACCTGAGTGAAAAGAGAAATAAGAAAGTAAGCTCTAACTGTGTGGGTCAGGACATGAGTGTAATTGAGACAATTGACCTCAGAGTGGGGAAAGATGAGGAAATAAAATTAGCAGGTAAAATGGCAGGTGTTAAAATTGATAAACCTGCGTTTTGTCCCGCTACAGACACGGAGACCTACAACATATTCAGTGTTACCAAAAAAGGGAAAAACATATAAACAATCCTCAATCTGACTTTAAAAAAACAAAGAATCAAAAGATCACAAACACGCAAAATAATAAAAATTCTCAGCAGTTTATTAAGCACATTTCTTTACCTGATAAAAGTTGTCAAGAAAAAAGTGCAGCAATTGTTCGGAAGTATACTGCCATCAAGAGGAATAAAGTTACTCAACCTCCCATCAAGTTATCAGCGGCAGGCTTTCGTAATTCTATTAACACTGTTCCGATACATGAGCCCCTTGATAATCTAGTGTCCGAAATTACCAAACAGGAATCGAGGGAGGTTTCTCCAAGATCTTTCACTATGGGGCAGCTACCTCTGACGAAGGAGCAGAGGAGTTATCCAGATAACCTGTTGCAAAAACACTCTTTTCTAACCTTAGATGATAGACGTGAAGAGATCATGAAGTCCATGGGAATTTTTTTCTCCCGTCCCACTGACCTTTCAAGGGCTCCAATAGATAGATAGATCTTCTGAAGCTGCTTTCAATCAGACTGGTAGGCAGATCCCTTCAGAGCAGGGAACGACTTCTCTCCAGAGAAATAGCTATGATAAGTCAAGCATACAAACACCAAATGTGAACACAATGCCTGTACAGAAACAAAAGACCACAAAAGTGATACCGAGGAACAGACATGATAAATGCAATGATCACACTCATGTAAGTTTAATCTTACAATGCAGAGGTGGGGAATATGGTCTTTATGATTTAAATCGATCATCTGTGCTTAACATCCTGCGTTCCATCCCAATTTTACAAGGAATTAAATCTGATGATATGGCCCAAATAGAATTCATAAATGACCAAGACAGAGCAGTTGTGAAAATATGGATGACCTCAGACATAGTCAAATACACGATCTGGCAGGCAAGGGATGATATTTTCCATCTAGGGTTCCTATTGCACAATCCTTCTGCTACGCCGGCAGTGATCAATACATTCCCCGCAAATGTAGCCAATATATTCCCTTCAAGTTCTAATAATGGTATAAATGGAAATATACGACTTAGTGGCAAATTAGCTGACCCTCTAATGATAAAATGTTTTACAACAGGTGAAAATCAATCATGAATGGTAATGACTACTGCTTTGAATAAAAGGCTAAATGAATGTTAGCTGTCTTGTAATGGGACTACAATGAATGTCCAATTGGCCTCTTGGAATACAAGAGGTCATGCGCACCTCAGTTCGTCCTCAGCATCTATTTTTGGTATGTATGACATTGTCATGCTTCAGGAGGTTTGGTTAACTTCCTCCCCAGCTTGGGAGAACCATCAGGTGATTTTGGAACCAGCAATTAAACTTCCTAGAGGTCGCCCCAAGGCGGGTCTTCTTACAGCCATAAAATTAGATCATGGCTGGAAGATTGAAGCATGGGCCTCCCCTAACAGCTACACCCAGATGGTCTGAATTTCCAATAAAGATCATATTATTGCCTGTATTAACCTGTATTGGAATCATTTAGAGATCTCTGACAACCGTTCTTTCAAGGACTTGAATAACTGCCTGAATATGATTGACAGAGATCCTCTGGTGAAATTTATAATTATTGCAGGTGACTTGAATATGGATTGTGTGTGCTTGAAGGGGGGAAAAATTACGAGAGACTAAAGAAAAATGGAAATCACTGATGAAAGAAAGAGGTTTTAACATGATAAATGGTTCTGTTGAGGGCGATGTACCGCCAAAAGCCACATGGCAGCAAGATAAGGTTACATCAACCATTGATTATATATATATACCAACTGTGAACCTTTTTCCATGGTTACCTCTTTTGAAGTGCTGTACCAAACTAAAAGTGATCATAATTTGCTCCAACTGTCCTGGTGCTTGCCAGTTAAGAATATTCTAGAATCTGGTTTGAAATATATGCCAAACCTAGAAGTCTCTACCAATGGCAACCGCTTTAAGTGGACTTCGTCAAATCTTAGTAAATTACTGCAGGCGGTTTCATATCCGAAAGATATTATAAACCCTGACTTGCAGTATATACAAGGGGATTATGTGAGTATGCTTCAGAATTTTAAAAAATCTGCTCGATGTAATACCAATGCTCAGAAATCCTACATGCATGCATATGATGAGGAAATAAGGTCAAGGAAAACAGTCCTTAGAAGAGAGATACGATATATTAATCAGCAAAATGCTACTAATAAGGTTCTTATGATATCCAAATGCAAAAACAGATATAGGAACTGGATCAAACAGCGGAAAGCAAAGATGATTTTGCAGGATGCACATACCATGTTGCATTCCATAGCATCAAAGAACTCTGCATTAATATGGGGACTGATTAAAACCTCCTATGGGGATACACAATCCATAAGACAAATTAATCCTGTTCCTGAAGAAGTTTGGGTTCAATATTATACTTCCCTGTATGCTGAAACGCATATCCCTGCCCGGTTGTATCAGCTGGATTATATTGGGAAAGACGACCTCGAGTATGACAACATAGATATTGAAATATATATAAAAAAATTGAGTACGTCTAGGGCCCCTGGTCCTGATGGTCTTTCCAATATTATGCTAAAGGGAAATCCAGAGGCGTGGGCTGCCATTTTGGGTGCGATCTTTGATCAAGTAATTACTAGCAGAAGAATTCCTGCCTCTTGGCAAAAATCTATTATTGTTCCCATTTATAAAAAGGGAGACAGGCTTAACCCCAAGAATTATAGACCGATTGCTCTCCTTGATGCACCTGGAAAAATGTTTGCCCGCTTGATATTGAGGGACTTTAACAAATGGTCTCAGCAGGAGGGAATAAAAGATCCGTTCCAGACGGGGTTTATAGCTGGCCTTGGCACTTCTGTAAACCTAAAAGTGCTAGATGCCATTAAACAGCACGAACTTCAGCTTAATCAAGCGGTCTTTATGGCCTTTATTGATTTCGAAACTGCTTTCGACTCTGTTTCAAGAAAATTGCTATTTAACAAGTTAGCCAATAATGCATGCCCTGAATACTTAATTCATTGGATAATCCAATTTCATTCACAAACCTCAGTACAAATTCGCCTGAATATGGATGACTCTGTCGAGAGCGATCAGCACGCACAAGGGATTAAAACAGGGATGTCTTTTAGCTTCAACCTTGTTTAATTTCTTTATAGCAGATGTGGTGCAGGATTTTAGGAAGGTTATGTCAGATGCTCCGCGGTGTTCCTTGGATGTTTTATGCTGATGACCTGGTTCTACTCTCCAAAACATCCTGTGGGTTACAGAAGCTACTCGAACAATTGGGAGAATATGTTAAACGAAATGACCTGGTCATAAATGTGTCAAAAACTAAAACTTTGAAAAATGTACCCAATAGAACATCCAGAGCAGCTTGTTTCTCGTGGTCGTTAATGGCGGCACCGTCAGAAAATGTGATGCAGTATAAATATCTAGGGTTAAATGTTAATACATCCAAGGCTGATTGCCCCTACTGGGAGGAACTAAAAAATAGTCAATACGTCTATCTCTCAGGCTTCCATTATTAAATACAAATATTGTTCTTTCTCCATGAAACCTATCATCTTGTTTTATTGTCAGAAAGTAGTACCGACAATTCTTTACGGTGCTGAAACTAGATCGTGGAAAAATGAACTGGCCTGGTCAAAAATGGAAGGCCAATTTTGGAAAAAGATCTTGAATGTTCCCAAATCATTGCAGATATGCCTGTTGAGATATGAACTGGGATTATCATCTCTTTACTGCATGTACATGTGGAAACTATGTAGTCTATATCGTAAATGTTTAATGACTCATCAAGATAATTTTCTTTTGCATGTCCTGTCTGTTTATATGGAAAAAAGCGATCACAAAGTAATGGTCAAATGGCGTCTGCAAGTTGAGCAATTTTTATTAACAACTGAGGTCTCTAAGGAAATGTTGACATCTAACCCATGCAGAGCGAAACAGAAGATCATGATGTGGGACTGGATTAATACTTATGAACAATGCCAAAAGACCAAACGCGCGTTTATTTATAAGATAATTGTTAAAAAAATCAGAACAACTGAGTTATTTGTTGAAGTTCCCTGATGCTAAAGCTAGACTTTCCTTTTTAAGATTCAGAATGAATTGCTGGCATACAAGGAATATTTTGGCCAAACGGAACCTCATATCTAAGGAAGAGGACGTTGGTCGGTTTTGCAAAATTCCTAATGTATTTGAAACCTTATTTCACTTAGTCGCTGAGTGCCCCTCGTTACTGTACATGAGAATTGAACATTTTAGGAAACACTTTTGTACTTATACGTCTTTATCTACTGAACTCTTTTGGTATCGGATTTTCAATACTCAGCTAACTACAGTGAGAATAGCAATTCTAAATTACATGAAGGCTTTGAATTTGAAGGAAAATATCTGTGAATCTGAGCTGAATTGAGTATACGAGACTGAAAGATAATGTTTCATTTTATTTTGTGTTTATTGCAATTATCATGTTTTAGTATTTTTAGTGTTTATATTTTTTGGGCTATTGTCTTAAATGTGCTAAAACAAAATTGTGATACTTTAATAGATGTGAAAATGCTGTTAATTTTGTGTTTTATAATTTTTTTTTTTTTCTGTATATAAGTTATTGAAAAGTTGATTTTTTCAACTGTATCAATTATTACACACAAAAAAAAGAAGGCCTTTGGATGCAGTTTGACGGTATTTAGCCAGGTTCTTGTTTACAGTTCTTTGGCCCCTCTTGTCTCCTCTCTAGTTGCATTGTCTGCAGTATTGCTGTTGCTGGTGTCCCTTCTAGGTTGTCATTGTCTGCTGAATAGCCAGGTTTTGAGCAGTTTACAGAAGGTGATGTGGTTTTCTGTGGTTGTAATTACTTTGGGCATGTTGTTTCAGGTGTTAGAAATTGGACGTGAGAGCGCTATTCCAGCAAATTTCCTTTTTTCGTGGTGTTTTAACTCATTTGTAGATCGTTGCTGGATCTTAGTTCCCTTCATGGGAGATACCGGCTAATCTTGTCTTGGAGGAATTCCGCTCCTTGTCTGTGCAGTGCTTTGTGGGCGATGCAGAGTGCTTTGAATTTGATGCACTTTTTTTTACTAGTAACCAGTGTAGTGGTTTCAGTGCTGGAGTGATGTGGTCTCTTCTGTTTAGTCTTAGTACGTTCCTGGCTGCTGTATTTTACACCCTTTGGGGTTTCTTGGTGAGTCTTTCTGGAATTCCTAGGTAGAGGCTGTTTGCGTAGGTAATTCTTGTCAGTATAAGGGACCTGAGTACTTGTAGGAGGAAGAAGCATTTTTTGGCGATTGGGTTGGCTTGCGGTTCATGTGATAGTCCATTGTCCATGAGTATTCTTAAGTTGTTTACTACATTGGTAGTCTCTGATTGCGTTCCCATGCCGATTGGCCAGTCCAATTGTGTGTTCCCTACATCGAACCCTGTGGGTGAGTGCATTATTTCCGTATTTGCGGGGTTCAGCTTGAGGTTGTTCGTTGTCATCAATGTCTGTGAGGCAGTTGTTGAGGGTTGTTATTTTGTTCCTGTGTTCTGTTTGCAAGTTTATCAGTTGTGTTGTCTGCGTAGTTGTAAGCGGTAAGTCCGTAGGATCAAATGATTTTCATCAGTGGGCACATGTAGATGTTGAATTGAAAAGTAGAGGGGAGAGACTGGTACCCTGTGGGACTTCGCAGGATATATTTTTGGTGTTTGAGGTGAAAGGTAGGTTCCTTCGGTTTGTTAGGAATAAGGTAATACACTTTAGTGCAGATTCCTGCATGCCACATTCCATCAATCTTTTTATTAGTGTTGTGTGGGTGATTGTGTCTAAAGCCGCTGAAATGTCCAATAGAAGGAGGGCTGATTGGGTGTCGTCTGCATTTATTTTCAGATCGTCCCATATCGATAGAAGTGCTGATTCTGTTCCTCTCATCGGTCTGAAGCCAAATTGTGATGGGTCGAGTATTCCATTTGTTTCGGTGTGTTTAAGATGGATTTTGTGGACGTGGTCCTCCAGGATCTTCGCTGGCTAGGGCAGGTTGGCTATCGGTCTGTAGTTGCTTGGGTCTTCTGCGCTTTCTGACCTTTTTTTTTTTCAATCAGCGGTTTGGTGTATGCTGATTTGAAGGAGGACGGTACTATTCCTCTTTTGAGTGATACATTCATTAGGTTCCGCAAGTGTGTCGCTGGGGTTCTGTGGTTGAGGATTCCTTTGAAGAAGTCTGGGGGGCAGGGGTCCCATGGAAATCCTGCAAGGTTGGTGTCCTTGATCAGTGTGACGAAAGTTTCCCGTGTGATTGGTTCTAGGCAGTTTTGTTTCATCTGTGTTTTGTCAGTGGTCTAGTGGTTGTATTTGCCCCGGCTAGGTTGATGGTCTCCTCTTGTCTATTTTTGCTCTAAGGCGGTTGGAGATTTTGTCTCCAAGTGTTTGTGTAGGGGTGATGAAATTTTTGCAGGAAGAGTATTTTTTTTTTTTAAATCTGTGATTTTGAAGAGTTTTTTCTGAGAATTGTTTGACGAGTCTATTCTTGTGACGTAGTAGAGTATTTATTTTTGTTTTGAGGACCGTTACGTTGAACAGTTTGAGTTGTCTTCAGTATTTTATTTGGTCTTGTCTGGTGTATTGTTCTCTCCATTTTGTTTCCATTTTGCAGTTGTATTTTTAAAAAAAAATTCTGTTCTTCTGTGAACCATTTTGCTACCCGTTTTTGTTGGTGTTTCTTTAAATGGTTTGGCTGGTGCTAATTGGTCAAGGGCCTTGGTGATCCAATTGTTGAGTCAGTCTTTGGTTGTATCTAATGGATATTTCCCATCTGTGAAGGTACAGTGAGCAAAATGCAATGGCTGCGAACTCTCAATGTGGTTAATAACCACTGAACAGGTTATCATGCCGTGTTCTTTCGAGAGAGGGGCGCCTGCTACCTTTTTTGTATTTTTAGGTTACCTGGGGGCAACCAGACGTGGACTCTCTTCTCACTGTGCTTAGAGAGGCTCAGCTTCACCTCACTGATGATGCCCAACAAGGCTGAAACACGTGTATGGGGTTGCTGATGGTACTCTTGTTCAGAGAGGAATTGCCATAGCATTTCGGTGCTGGACTGCCCTTGTGGGCGGGACAAAGACTGATATGCAAATGGATATTTCCCATCTGTGAAGGTACAGTGAGCAAAAAGCAATGGCTGCGAACTCTCAATGTGGTTAATAACCACTGAACAGGTTATCATGCCGTGTTCTTCCTGCTTCCTTTTTTGTATTCGGTTGTATCTATGTTTGTATCAGTAGGATCTCTTTTGACTAGGTTGTTGTGGTGGGTTGATAGCATGGCGGCCTGGCCCGTTAGTTTTGTTGCAAAGTTGGGTTTTTAAGAAGATGTCTGTAGATCAGGAGGAATTCTATGTTGGATTGGTTGTTGAGTTCTATCTTGATTAGGAGATAGTCATAGTCTTCCGTGTTGGTTGTGATGATTCGACTTGCTTAGGTGTGTTTTTTTTTTTGTGGATAGTTGTGATTCTGCCTCCTCTTTGGTTTTCTCTGTTGGCGTTTATTCATTTATAATTGTCGGGTATTGCTTCATTTGCAATGGCTTTATAGTTGTCTGATAGCAAGGGTTCTGGAAAGAAGAGCACGTCGGGTGCCTCCTTCGCTTAGGAGATCATTGATTTCTGAGTGTTTTGCCATGGATCTAACATTGAGGAGGCTGCAGTGTAGTTTGCTTGATTTTGCCTTTTGTGGTGTTGTTCAGACCAGTATGGTGTTGGTTGGGTATCCGGTCCAGGTGGGTTTTTCCCAGTTTAGTCTTTTGAGTGGGGTGGTTCTTTGTTGGTCAGTCTCTTTGTGGAGTAGACTGATAAGGTTTATGGCGGGGTTGCTTAATTCCGGGTGGTTAATAGGGTAGCTATCCCTCTGTTCCAGTCGTGGTGATACAGGGGGTGTAGAATGTGATGGATTCAAATTTGTTCCTTGTTCTGGTTGGGGTATTGCCTATGGTGGAGACCGGGTTGGGATGGTTTATTAGTTGTCGTGTCCCGTTTGGTTCCTGGTTCGTTCTGTATTTGTGGCGCTTGTTGGCTGTCGGTTCGTTGTTGCTGTGCTGTTTTGTTTACCACGTTGCCGTATGTGGACAGGTAGCTCGCTTTGTAATCTGCCTTTGCTCTGTTATTTGTATGTCTCCTTCGGCCATCTCAGATGTTTGTCAAGTTTTTTGGGGCTGTGGGATCATGCTGGTTGGTGCCTTCCCGAGTGGTTTGGGATTTCTTATTATTTCTGTTGTGTTTTCTGGTTTCTTTGTCTTTCTTGTGGTGAGGCATGATGTGTGGGTTGTGTTCCTTAGTGGGCTCCTCTTTCGATTAGTGTTTTTCCTGGTCTTTTGGGTATAATCTTTGCTGTTTGTGGTTTGTTGTTGCTTGTATTTGTTAGGTTGTGGGTAGTTGAGACCTCAGTTAATGGGACTTTGTGGTTCAGTTTGTTTATTGCTTCTTTTTTCTGGATTTGTTTTTCTTTTTTCTTTTTTTTTTTAATCCTGGGGGTACTTTTGGTTATGGTTGTTGGTTATTGGATTTTGCGCAAATAAAAAGAAAAAATGAATACTGTGTGAAGGAGTACATGTGAATACTGGCATATATTGGTGCAGTTGTGTTAGGGAGAATTATCATGTCTCTGCTAATTCCCTTCAACTTTAGAGACCCCCAGCTCTTTTGCTGGACTGTAACTTAACCCGGAGTGAGTGAGACCTTTTTCCCACTCCCTCATGTGTTTTGACCTGAATTGGATTATGCGTTTTCACTGTTTTGGGAGTCTGAAAAACTCCATAGGCATCTACTTTTTGTAAGGTGACACACAGCACCTTCAGTGCAGTGTCACTGAGAAATCCTTTAGATTTCTCATAAGGTTTTAAATACCTTTTCTTGTGTGAACTACTGTTTCCAAGAATAGTAAAGTGAAATTGACTTTACTTACCTTTTCTCTTTGTGGGTCCAGCACACACCATTGTATGTGGAGTGCTGGGGAGTGTGGGGGTTACCTAGTAGCCCCTTATCCTACATTTTCATGTAACATTTTTATGTTACCCTCCCTACTTTAAATGGTAGTGGCAGTGGTTTACTTTTTCCTACCATTGTGCTGCACCCTCATCTTCTGTATAGC
Organism: Ambystoma mexicanum; assembly: GCF_040938575.1. Classification (NCBI taxonomy): domain Eukaryota; kingdom Metazoa; phylum Chordata; class Amphibia; order Caudata; family Ambystomatidae; genus Ambystoma; species Ambystoma mexicanum. Next base: position 116,898,101 of record NC_090924.1, on the reverse strand, counting down.
ACCCATGGGTGACCATTTTATCAAAGGGTGACCATTTTATCAAAATGGCCCGGTCTTCTTTTTTCTACATTTTCTGTTTGTGAGGTATTTCTTGGGTTTTAGTCTGTGCGTTGAAACAGATTGGAGCCCTTTGTTTGTCTTGTCTTTGAGGGGCTTCAGCCCCAAAGCCCGCCTCTGGCTCCAGTGTGTCTGGAAGGACAGGATGTGAGGGAGGGTCCCAGAACTCCCCTGTCCTTTGTCTCTAGGAATGCCTGAATGCAACCAGACCTGATTGGCTGGCTGTCATTTTAGGACATCCACCCTGCTATGTGATTGACAGCCTAGGCTGTTCATGAATGGGAGAAACCTGCTTAAAATGTGAGGGTTTTGGGACTAGAGACAGAGTCGACCACTGGGTGAAACACCCGACGAAGAAACCGTGAACTAAGCTTGCTGCATCCTCCTGGATCTTTGAATTGCCTGGTGAAGCCCTGCTGCTGTGCTGAATCGCCTTTTTCAATTCAACAGAGAAGCTCCAGAATGGACAACTTCTCCCCTTGGACCACTCTTCTTCAAACCAGAGGTACTGTTTAGACTTGGGGTACTTATCTCACTGTCTTGTACCTGTGCTTTTCTCAGTTGGGAATTGCAGTGGCCTACTTTTAGATTTGATTCCAACTCTGTTTCCAGAGGCTTAACAGCTTGTCACCCTACAAGTGTTTTTCTAACAAACTCTCTAAATTTGTGCAAGACCTTTGATTCTAAGAAGTGCCTCGGCTCCATAGAATGTTTGTTTCAAATTGACTTTGGCTGTCCTGGTCCCTGCAGAATTTTCTAGTCCATTGACTTTGATATTGTTTGTCCCTCATAGGTGGTAACTTGTTTTAGACTGTTACTGCTGGGAAAGGCTTGTCTAGATTTCATTGGAAGATTTAGTTGTCCTCACATATACTGAGAACCTATTTAACCTTTTCCCTTCCTTAAACGTTTCCTTTCAGCAACCTCAGAATCTGATTGAAGTCACCCCAGGGTGTAGGTATTGCATAAGAAGCATATCCAAAAATTATCCACTAACTTGCTCTGATTCTGAAAAGTAATTTTAAAGTATATTTACATTGTTACATGGATTGCCTTTCTAAAGAACGCTTATTTAAAAATTGATGTTAATTAAATAAATAACTATTTATAACTGAAAACTTGAGTGTAAGTGTTACTTGGCTACTTGTATTTACGGATTTCATTTGTATAGCTCTACAGCTCACATTTTTATCCCTCTTGAGATAGGCCTGGCTTCTCAGTCACACTACAAACCTGTGTAGTACAGACCTATACCAAAAGGTGGATTACCTAATACAAAGCAGAGAAGTGTTGTGTAGTCTCACACAGTAGGACTACACCAATTCTTACCTAACAACTCAGCAGGATAATGATTTGATTGTGAGGGTGCTGGGTTCCTGCTTTTGACTGGGATGGCAAAGGATTCTCAACCAGGGGCTGTATGCTATGTTTAGGCCTCTGGCTTCAACTTCGGCCCAACATGGTCTTAAGCTTTACCCTCGCCACAGTCAGATGTCTTTCAGCATAAGTACAACTAAGCAAAGGCGCAATGACAATCTGTATTGGTCCGCATATCATCCTACAAACTCTGATGTTCGGAAGTAATCAGTAAATCATCCCCAAATCATCAAAAACAAACATGTTTTATGGCAATGCTCTTGAAGTAATTGGCATGTCGTCCCAGAATCATCCCCAAATCATCAGGGACAAACATGCATTCTCTTGAAGTGATCAGCAAGTCATCCTAAAAGCATCAGGAACAAAGAGTTTTCTAAAATAGCGATGATGTTAGCATATTCATTGTCATCCTAAACTCATCCCCAAATCATCACCCACCATTCTGAGATATTTGCTGATGACTTAACAGCGTGATGACGTCTGATGGTGTGGGAATGACTTCTAGTGTAGTTCGATGATCATCAGATGACCCCAGGATGGTATCTAAAGTCATCCTTTTAGACCAGGGAAAAGCACTTGCCAGGCACAGCCATAGTGGTATTAAATACCCATTCTTTGTATCATGTGCAAAAAGGTGCGAGTGTCTGTGCAACTAATAGCAGTGCCTGGCAAAAGATTAAAACTTAGGCACAAGCCAAAAATGTTGGATTCGCCAATGCTTGTTTTGAATGACTTCGGTGAAGAACACGCATAGTGCTAATAAATCGAGTGACTGAAGGCAGGCATGATGAGACATTTTTGTTATACCAGCAGCAGACATTTTTATTACACCAGCAGCGTGTTTACAACTCCAATTAAGTCATTAACTCTCAAAAGACTGCTTTGAACGAACACTGGCAGGCACTTTGAATGCAATCACTCATGGTAAGGATTGATTAAAGCGAGTGCAAAGAATTCCCATGAGGAGGTGTTTTGGGTGGGCAGGGGCAGCAATGGGAGGGGGAATGACTCTGGAGATTAGCATTGCCATGGGCAGGCAATGGGTGGGTACATAACCTACAGACTCTGTGTCCCTCATATGTCATTCCTCCCTATCTGTACTCCATTGCAATAGTTTTGGCTTATTGGTGTCGCAAGCGACACCAAACTGAACACAAACCAAAGAATACTGTAACAATAGACAGTAGTTGAAAATTGGAAAGCAAGCAATTGCGATGGATTTTGGTGCCTGCAATCAGCAACTTCTTTTTGCCGTTGATGCCTTATTGTGATTTAAACCAGAATATATGTGTGTGAGCTTACTTACCTATGACTCCATATCATCTGGGACACCAAGCTCCATTTCTGGAATCTCCACAATTGCATTCTGTGGCTTGTTGTCATGGTTCCCTGGAATGCAATAGAATTGACTTAACTAGAGTCCAACACTACAACATTGCATCTACAGGGATATGTAGTCTTATGGTGAATTATTTGATTTTCTCTCCAACAGTTGATTGTGCACATTATTCGTGTGAAATAGAAGAGCATATTGGTTATTCATGAAACAAATCCAATAACATTACCTCCATGTCCCTCTTCCCCTGTACTTACTCTGATGAGTAGTTGATACGAGACCCACCACAATCACGCTTAACACTTGGCAGAAATTTGAGTCTCCGAAAAAGAAAATGCGAACTTAGTTTTAGGTGATTGCATAATTATTTAATGAGACTTGACGACACATGTTTCGACCTTAGCAACCAGTACGAGCATTGACTCTAGATCATGACTAGCCTTGATAAAGACCTCTGTGGTCGAAACACTTGTCGACAAGTCTCAAATAATTATGCAATCACATAAAACTAACTTTGCGTATTCTTTTCGGAGACTCTATCTCTGCCAAATCTAAAGTGTTAAGCGCGATTGTGGTGGGTTTCAAATCAACTACACATCTCTAACCAAGGACAGTGGGACATGTTCCAATCCCACCCAGAAGTGCTGTAGTACCCTCCTGTTTCTACTGTCCCAACCCAAGTACTTACTCTGAGGCTCGCATCCTCCAACGTTTTTTCTTCTTTCATGACCCATCCTGCTTGCATAGTGCTTAAAGCCCCACTTCATCCATAATGCCTAGTTATTTTGTTTTCTGCCTCGGGCAGGGACCCTTGCATGCTGTTAGGATTGAAGTTTCTCATTCTTTTGATGGTCGCCTGGAGTACAACGAGGTGTACAGCCTGGGCCCCTGTCCGCTGCTGAGTGGTGGGTTGCACCTTGGAAGTAATTCTCCCAGGCCTCACTGTAGAGCTGGGGGGCATGGTTGAGGATCAGCAAGATAAAGCGGCTGATGTATTCGGTCACAGTTTACTATTATTTTGGGGAGTGCAGTCGAGGGATCCAACAGAGTTTGATTCCAGGGACAGTGTTCATAATGGGTAGCGTATGGTGCCTGTCGAGGTAAGGAGAGAAGTGGAGGACTCTACTCCTTTTAAGAATGACCATGCTGATATTGAAATAGTGTGATTTACTGGGCTTGCGTTACCTCCAGCCAGTATGGGAAAAGGAAATGCATATAGTCTGTGCTCCCCCACTGCTCACCCCTTCCTCCACAGAGGGGGGAAAAGAAAGGGCAGCAAAGTTGAAGCCCACAAGTTTGCAAGATCTTTTGAGAATACTTAAGGAAGGCATTGGGTAAAATCATACTTCTTCCTGATCCAGCAGTTGTGAGTCGTCTTCCTTTTCCTCATCCTGAATCTCACTATGTGAGGGTGAGGAGGGGAGGGGGACATCTCAGTAAAGTAGCCAATGCCATTGCCCAAATTGTTAATTTACATGGGGTTTCAGGAGGATGAAGAGCCTGCCCCGGTGGGAGAAAAAAAAACCTTTGCCCAAAAAGTTCAATGGCGCAAAGAAAAGGGCTGCCGTTGTTGCCAGAAGTGAAAGAAGATGGAATGAGCCAGAAAAAAAAAATGCAGCCTCCAGTGTTTTTGGCAAACCTGTATCCCATAAGAGGGGAAGATGAGTCCATAGTCATTGGAAGTAAATTATATTTTCTTGAGTTTCGTTACGCATGCATCTATGTTCTGGAAGGAACTATAATGCAAAAAGCGTACTCACTTGACATTAAGGACATTTACTTATGCATTTGACCTGGAAGCAGCCCTACAGATAAGGGGTGTATCTGTCACTTTTACTCCCTACAAATAGGCAAATACTCCCAACAAAATATGGGAAAACGGACATAGGACCTTGTTCCCCTGCTTTCACTCGCACAGCTCCATAAACAAGTTTGGACCAGCAGTGGTGCATGTAGTACCACAGGAAGAAACTTCTATTATTACTGTGTTATCAGGTGAAGTAAACGTGTATCTTTTATTGTTTATGCAAAAATAGGTGCAAAGAAATAATTATTATAAAAAAAAATCAATTTCCCAGTTTAAACATATTTCTACCCGCTTATAAAATACTCTCATTGGGAATTGGAGTTACATTTTTACTCCTTAAAAAAATAGGGAGTAAAATACTCCCACTTCAAAATCTTATCTGGAGCACTGTGTGGAAGAGACATCAGTTGGGGGATTTCCTGCACTTTCCAAGGCCATTGAAGAAACCATGAAAAGTGGTCTTCCTATAGGATCTGGCAAATTATGGAGTTAAGTCGTCCGCTCCCACTACAGGACCCTTAACTGCATTAAGGTGCCATTTGCATCTTAGAGATTGGTGCAAAGAATCTCATCAGAAGTCTACTGCTGTCTGGATTCCTTTTGAGGGACACCTGCTATTCGTCAATTGTCTTGTGCCTCATAAATTGACGAGCACAAGGCAAGCTGCAAAGAACGGCATGCAGATGATCTGTTGGGCAGTCTAAGAAAAAGTATCATACTGGAGGGAGGCCCAGCTTGTGGCATTCATCCACGCTGAGTCAAATGGTTCATCAATCAACAGGTAAAAGCTTTCCCGCAGGGTCTACACAGTAGTCATGACACTGTCAGGAGAGGCTTGGAGAGCACTCTGCTCCTATGGTTTTCAGAAAAATTGATTGTTAAGAATGGCTACGTCATACAGTTTTGGTAATTCCTTGCTCATTCTGGCATGGTAGCCACCCCGCAAGGATCAAAATTAAGACTGGATAAGCAGGCGCTAAACGCTGCTCCTGGGTATTCAGCATTAACCAGTGACCAAGAGCTACCACTGGGCAACTGGGAGCTGGTAAATAGAGTTCCACAAATCTAACTTCCACATAAAAGGAAAATGTATCATTTTGTCTATTATTTATGACACCTTATGCTTTAAATGTCATACAGATGTGTTTGAATGCTTATTTATAGATTATCCCAAATGCAAGAGTTAAATTCACATATGTTTGTTTGTTCAGCATCAGTTGGCCTGAGGAGCTAAATGTAGCTCCTGGTAGCTGTTGTTGTCAAGCTAACCAGGCTCTTCTAGGCCCTACCCAGGAGCTAAATGGCTCCCAGCTCTGCTCAATTTCGAACCCTGCTCCGGATCCCGGCAAAAGGGCTACCGTTGGCAGAGAATATACAATCATTGTTGAACAAGAATGTGGTGTCTTGGGTACCGCAGATAGAGCAAGGACCGGGATTCCTTTTCAAAATATTCTTGGTTTCCAAACCAAACCGCACATTTCAAATGGTCCCGGATCTGAGAAGACTGAATGTCATTGTTGCCTCCAAGAAATTCAAAATGGAGACTGCAGCGGATTAATCCATTGATTAGGGCGCACTAGTCTCTGGCCTCAATCTATCTTCAGGTTGCTTATTATGTGCAAATGCACCCCTCGCATCATCAATTTCTGAGGTTCCTGGTAGTGGATTATGTCCTTCTCTTCAATCTCAAAACAGCTTCCTAGGTGTTCACAAAGAGGGTTGGACCAGTGGTGGGTCATGTCCAAAAATTGGGTCTGTTTGTGTTCCTATGTCTATACGATTGGCTCAGGGCTCCATCTGGTTAGTCGGAGGCTGGAACATACCAGTAATTTGTGCAACACATTGTAAAGGTTTGGGCTCTTGGTTAGTTGGGGAAAATCCATCATTGTATCCTTTCAAGATCTCAATTTTATTGGTGCCAGGTTTTGGGCAGCCAAGGGATGTTTGTTATTACTTGAAAATAGGGCCATCGGTCTGAAGTCCCTGTTGTCATCTTTATGCCAGAACGATTGGCCAATAGCCAGGTAGCTGCTAACGCTGCAAGGTCATATTACTTCCACAGTATTTGTTGTGCCATTGGAGAGACTTCATGTGCAGCCTCAGGTTGACTAAATTCTCAAACTCTTGGTTTCTGAGTCCAAGGATTTTGTGGTCAGGATGCACATTTTTCAGCAAACTCTAGTGGTGGCTTCATATGGAAAACCTGCTCAAGGGGTTCCTTTTCACCTGGCCCTCACAGATCATGATTGCAACATATGCCAGCAAGCACGGATCGGTGGGAACCTTAGTGAATCTCAAGGCACATGGCCAATTGCCAATTCAGAAATCTGTATGGTTGTCCAATAAGATAGAGGTGGTGGCGATCTAGCGGGCTCTCTTAATGTGTATTCCGCATGTTATGTGGAGACTGGTCCTGATCAGGATAGACAACAGTCACCAGGGGAGTACGCAATCCAGTGCCCTGAACCATATAGCAGAAGGAATTGGGTAGAAGACAAACAGTTGGGTCTCAAAGTTACCTCTATCCGAGGTGTGGAAAATAGATGGCCCTCCTTGCAAAGGAGTTGTGTCCCCAACCACAGCCTGAGAATTGGGTCAGAGGATTTTTCCATAGCTATACAGTACATTTGCTTATCCAATGGTAGACCTCTTCGCTTCTCCTCTGAATGCAAAGGTGCCCAGGTTTTTATCCATGTATCCAGCCCGGGTGTTTTTGGGCTGGGCTCCATGATGGCACGATGGCCGACAGGCTTTTGCATGCCTTTCATTCTCTGACTATTTTCCCAAAAGAAAGTTAGTAACTATCAGAGGCTCAGAGGTCCTAGTGCATCAAGTTTGGCCAAGGGGATCTTGATTTCCCCCTTGTTAATGAAACTGGCCGTGGAACCTATGATGCTATTGAAGGGGAGGAGAGGTCATTGCTCTTGGTAAAAGGGTCCTCAATCCGTTACATGCCATTGTGAGGGGTCGGGAAGTTGAAAGGTGGGGGTAGTGTAGACCAGATGTGACATTTCAGATGGCCCCACTCTACAGAATGCTTAGAAGTCATCCATGCAGAAGGCGTATGGCAGGCATTGAAGACTTGTTTTGGATTGGTGCAGCAGAGTTTCAGTTTACTAGTTAAGGTCTCAGCGGGAAGCTATTAGGGCAGTCACAGAAGTAGGGGGCTTGGATTAGAAGAAAACAACTCTGGTGGCTAAGTTACGTAAGAGTTGCATGCAGTCTCGTCCCTCTGCCTTCCTGGGTGTTCCACCATGGGACCTCCCTTTGACACTAATGGCCCTGCAAGGCCCTCCCCCATTTAAACCCTTGGCGTAGTGCAGATCGAAATATTTGACTTTGAAGGTTGTGTTTCTGGTGGCAATAAGCTCAGCCCGGATGTTAGGGGAAATTGGAGTGTTTAGGGCCCTGTCCCTTCAAGTCCTCTTGGAATCCACAATCCTACATTGTGACCCTCAGTTCATCCCAAAAGTGTTGATCTAAGGAGGTGGACCTACCCTCCCCCCCCCAAAATCCTGCCTCTTCAGAGGAACAGGAATGCATTCTCTGAATTTTGAGAGAGCTGTCTTGATAAATTTGGACAGAACAGAAGAATTCAAGGGTTTAGATAGACTCTTTGTTTAGCATTTGTGGGGCTAAGCCAATCTTTTGTGGGGCTAAGCCAGGCAGTAAGCCTTTAGTGGCTCCCATCAGTTGGTAGATAAGAGGTGCGATTGAAGAAGCATGAGGAGTGTCCGTGTTCCTCTCCCTGTCACAAGTCTCTCCCCTTCTTATCTGGTTTTTCCTTGCTTGCGACCTTCTTGGGTGATTTATTTCGCACGGTCTGGGATTTGTATAGACCCGTGTGCTGGTCTTCTGGTTCCAGCGTGACGATAGCAGTCCTACACCAGGAGGCGCTCATATGTCCAGAAAGGAAACAATGTCTGAGCTCGGAGGCACGGAACGCTGTGACCCGAGCGCAGGCGGGGATCCAGGAAGACGCTAGAAGGTAAGTTCGAGGAAAGGAAAGGAAAAGAAGTGGATTCAAGGAATCAGGAAACTGGAATCGAATGGAAGCCCAGAGCAAACTCAGGCAACACATGTCAGACTACTCCGAGCAGTGAGACGCGCAGAGCCGCGGGAGCGTGTCTGTTTTGTAGAATGTTGAACGTAGCGCGTAAAGACTGGCAAGCTGCGTTCCGCACCAAACGGCCATGTTGGAAGGATCAAGGAATTCAGTCCTCTATGGGTCAGGGACCACGAAGTCCAGAATGGACGCAGGCGGCAGTTCATGAACCTCCCGGCACTGATATAGGGACTCTAAGCCAGAGGAATGAAGGCTTCTTTGGCTGAAGCTTATGGAGTGTCAATCCAGGAAATGTATGGTTTGGCCACGTGAGCAAATGGGAGTATGTTTATGGCATTCTAGATTTAACCTACCAAGCCATGCTTCTACCACATCTGGGTTTGGGGTTCTGAGTTTTGTATCTGAACAATGAGCTGCTTTCTGTACAATAAAGTTGTTGGGGTACTAGTAGCATCCAGCGATCTGAGTCCTTCTTAGACCATCCGTACTCCGCTTTGGCTTTCCTAATAGATAAAGTACTGGGACAAGAAAAAGAGCACGGAGCAAATGGTGAGATTTACTTACTGGTAATCTTAATTACGCCTAGTCCAACTCTTCCTCGTCCCAGTACTTTTAGCCATCGCTCTAGCACAAATTTGGATTTCTCTTCCAGAAGTAGTATTCTTGAACTAAGACATTAGGTGTGAAGTGGGGGAATGTATGCGCTATTTAAGTGAGTAGAGCTATGAAAGAAGACAGTTGTGTTCCTGTAACAGATGGTTTGTGCCTCGTAGAGTAAGTGCTGTTATGAGGAAGAGTAGGACTAAGAGTAATGAAGATTACCTGTATGCCATTCCCAATATTGTCCCTGTACCGCAGCAAGCGCATTGGGAACTTTTTCAATTGACCTTAGTCGCCTGTTTATTTCTTCTAATTCACTGCAAATAGTCACACAACTGTAGTGTTTTTCTTCTCTTCAGAACTTCTGTCACATAAGCATTGTTGTTGAGGGGAAAAGCTGCTAGCTGGAAGGGCTTTGTAGATTTAGAGAGCTGTCCAGTGTTTAGAAGATGTATTTCATTGTATTCTGGTTTGTCCTGCTTACATGGACATTAGAAAGGCTACTATTTTTCCTGTTTTTAGACATTTTTAATTGAGACAACATCCATCTGCATTAGCCTTCCTTTTATCTGCTGAATCTCCATATTGTTTTCCTTTTTTTAAAGGCTATGTATCCCGCAAAGGGTGTCATGGCTGCTCTGTGAATTGTATTTTTAATATTCTGCTTATTTGCGCTAGAACAATTCTTCTTCTGGTGCGTTCTATAATGGTATTATTTTGTTATGGGCCAATGTGAACATTTTTAATTGTAAAGATATGTATTTTTGTGGTGTTTAATCGATATTTTCATCCAAATAAACCTTTTGAATGAATGGATTAAATTGTCGTATTAAAGAATGACCTTTAGAAACACAGTTTTGAAAAGAAATGTGGTATTTTGATTGTGCCAACTACATTTGTGTCCTGCTAAGTAATGATTTTTCAAATGTCGCAGGTGTGTGAGGAATGAAGAGGCAAAGAACCCAACCTCTTATTTGAAAATGTGCAAAAAAAGAGTATTTCCTCATATAAAGTACGACTGCGCCACACATTGTGTTTTTAATCCTAACATACACAAGTGTAAGATTCAAATAACAATAAGGTGCCCTTTTGGATAATGTGTGTTTCTGCACAAGTGCCTTTCTCAAATCAGGGCCAATTTTGTCAGCTTTAAAATAAAACAAAAAAATATATATATCAATTCACAGTGTGCATTTCATTGGAACATTCGTGGACCATATAAAACAAAAAATGTGAACAAAGATGGAAAATAAAAATGAATGACAGACATCAGGGAGGGGTCTGGTGGGGAGGGTATGAGTTTGCAGAAACACAAGAAAGAGTAATGGACATACTGTCAGTTTGGAAATATCAGGACAGTATTTCACAAAAATAAATAATTGAGTTCACCACACAACCACCTCTCTCCCAGCATTCCGCACGCACTTTACCACACCACATCAACAACACATAAACTTCACCCAAAGCACTTGAGGCCTTCGCCCGATCCGATACTAGCACCAAAGCCCAGCATTCGGTGTATACCGAGCTGAAGCTGCCAACAGCACACCACCTCTCCCACTCTCCTTCCCCCTTCTTTCCCGACTAACCCTACCCACCCTTTCTGTTTGCAGATCCGCCAGAGCACCTGGGGACCAATTCCGTTGGTGACGGTGCGCTATACAGGTACCGCTAACATAACATTATATTAATCCAATCTGGATATAATTGGTGATATAAAAATCCCTGTCAAACGTGCAGGTTGCATTTGTACTGTCCACCCATCCTATTCTCGTTGTAAGTTTGTGAAAAGAAAGCTCACAGTGCCTTAGCTACAAGGCTACGTGTTTAAAATTACCTGTACTTGTTTTCAATTGGTACGGGGTAATACGTATGAATTTGTAACTACAAATTCATTGAAAAATATCGAATAGATGCTTCTAAGTAGCCGTGGGTAGCAGATCGTACGCGACCATGTCTCTAATTCCATCAGTCCGATCAGTGTTGGGGCTTACCTGGAAAGAGTTAGTTTTCGTCTCCTCGCGTCAGCCCAGTGTACTCCAGCTCGTCCATGGGTTTGTGTTTCCATGGTAACCGATTTGTCCTACTTCTAGTTCCGCCGTTTCATAATGTTTATCCAGACCTGGGCGCCATGTTTTGGGCTCCGAGGTCGAGTAATGCACTCAATACAGGGCAAATCTGCCCGAACTTACTGTATTATCGAACCACCGTATATTCCTACATTTAAATGGGATAATCGTGGATGTATATGTTTAACGAAAATGGACCCAGACGGTCCGCCGTATTTTTGTGACGTGTTAGAGTGAAATAGTAAATATATTATAACAAGTGGGTCAGCTGCTCATTACATGCAGTGTAAATATGACATATTATATTTCTCAAAGTTGTCAATTATTATAAATTGTGTGTGGGTCGTGGAATAGGGTTATTTTAGGAAGTCCAGTGTTGGACAATTATATGCAGCAAATACTTTCACTGAATTGGGTAGTATGGTGAACGCGTCCTACTGGACGTAGTGGCCATCTCTGCTGAAAAATGCTGTCTGTTTGAAACCAACTATATATCTAAACAAACTCGTAAGTGTGAGAGTTGATGCGGATGAAAATCGCATCTAAATCATCATCACTGTTGGTATCTAGTACTGTGTTTGTGAGTGCAGAGAATTCCCACATAAATTCAAATGTACAATAAAATTGTCCTAAATCACAGATAATGAATGACCTGAAACATATGTAACTCCACATGTTGGGCACAATGGACACATCTATATAATCAGTTTTGTCACATATGAGTTAGTTCTTCACATACTGATCCAAGACATCATAAAAAGTGAATCATTTCCTTGTCTTTGCTCATACCAAATTCAATTGTGCGAAATTTACAAATTTAAACGTGCCTCAGCTTGGCGTAACATGGTCTCTCTCTTTCTTCCTCCTTCTTCCTAGTACTACCCTTTTCAACCCACATGTTTTAAGTTCTGTTTTTCTTCCAATTGATGATTCAACTGCCAGTGTTGGGCAAGTGGTAGAGATGCATCTTGGCTACCAATTCCTGAAAAATGTTCTCGAATTCTAGTCCTAAATTCTCTTATGGTACTCCCAATATAAATAGGTTGACAAGTGCAAATGATACCATAAACAACATCATTTTGTTCGGCAGTTATTATTACTTGTAAGAAATGTTCATTTTGGTTCCTCTAGAGTCTTGAAAAGATTGAGTGCTTGGGTGCGCGAATTTACATAGCCCACAAGTTCCACATTTTCTGGAACCTGTAGGAACCTTTTGATGGTAGCCAGGATCCAATGGCCTCTGCTGATGCTTGAGGGAGTAGTGACGGACTCATTTAAGTGTTTTGGCTTTTCTGAAAATTATCTTGGGCTTCTCGTCATTAAATGTTCTAGATGTTGGTCAAGTTTGAGAAGATGCCAGTTTTTAGAGAGAATTTTCTTGATTTCATAATTATTTTCACAATATGTAGTAATGTATCTTACTTTGTCCATATTCATTGTCTTTTTCCTCTGATTAGATGTGATTGTTTGTACCATTGCCATTTGGTTGGCTTTCACAAAGGCTTCCTGAATACATTTATGATTATACCCTCTTTGTTTAAACCTTCTCTCCAGTAGATTACATTCTTGATGAATTTCATTGTTGTTTCCACAGTTTCTCCTTGCCCTTATAAACTCTACTTTTGGTATGTTGTATTTTACTGATTTATAATGACAACTCGTTGCGTATAATGTTGAATTAGCTTCTGTTGTTTTTCGATATGTTTTTGTCATTAGGTGGTCTCCCTCAACATAAATTGTGAGATCCAGAAAATCAATGCTTGTGCTATTGGTTTCTCCCGAGAAATGTATGCCTTGGTCATTCATTTTCATTCTGTCTTGAAAATCTTCTTGCTCGGCCCCGATCCAAATTAGCAATACATCGTCAATAAACCTAGCCCAAAGGACAACCTTGTCCTGGAAAGAATGATCCTTTATAAACAATTTTGTCTTCAAACATCCCCATGAAGAGGTTTGCAAGGGCAGGGGCATATTTCACGCCCATTCCACTCCCCTTTTCTGTTGGTAATATTTGTTTTCGAATAAAAAGATGTTATACTCCAGTGTCACAGTCAACATTTCCTTAAGTATTGTTGTATAATGGTAATGAGAAGCTGATTCCTCCTGAAATGTATAGTCTATCATTTGTATCGCTGATTCATGTCTAATCGAGGTATATAGCGCTCGAACGACCCAGGTGGCAAGTTTGTATGTAGGTTCCCAATGAATCTGTTGTATGGTTTTTATTACGTCTGAATCTTTCATGTATGCTTTAATCTTTGGCATCCTTGGGCGTAGAACATTGTCAATAAATTCACAATTTTTTTCCGTTGCCCAAACGATTCCACTGACGATTGGTCTTCCTTCTGGTATCCTGTCAAATTGCTTGTGCACTTTTGGTAGGAAATAAATTGTTGGTACTACAGGATGTTGAACTATGAGATAGGCTTTTTCTTTGGCTGTGATCAGTCTTTTTCGTTCGCAGGTATTGATTTGATCCTTTCATTTGTTGTTTAATTCCATGGTAGGGTTAGAGCGAAGTTCTTCATAACATAGGGGTGTTCAAGCTGATTTTGGGCCATCACTATATAGTCATCCCGGTCCATAATGCTGATTTTCCCGCCTTTGTCGGCCTCCTTTATTACTGTGGTATTGTCTGCTTCAAGTGCATTCAGGGCCACTTGCTCTCCTTGTGTTAGATTTCTGATGGTTTTAGTGAGTCTCCTCATCTTCCTACGTTGCTCAAAAGTTGTGTTGATATCAATTTGTACAGCTTTGTAAAAAGCGTCAATCAAATTCTCTTGTGCCAATTGTGGCATGAACTTGGACTTAGGCTTCATTGACTCCTTCATTAGGCTTACTGGTTTGATTCTTAAATCGTGCAAAGTTTCATGTATCTCTAGTTCATCAGATTCAATCGATCTAAGTAAGTGAATATTCTCAGCACCACAGAAACTCAAACACAGCACCACCAAAAAATGTTTGGCAGCAACACCAATGCATAATGTATAATGCTCCTTTTTGTAGGGGGCCTAAATCCTCTGAAAGCTGGAAAGGTCATAGCATACTTGGACCGGCATTCTCCCAAAATAGCAATGTTGCAATAGATACAGGCACTGGGGCCGCTACATGACTGGGGGGGGGGGAGGCGTTTAATACGATCTTAGATCTCTACAGTGACCGGACAAGCAGTACACAACGTGGATTGTCCGCTGCAGCCAAAAGGATCAAGCATATTATGGGAAATCTTGGGTTGGTGGACATCTGGAGAGACGAGCCGACTTACTATTCTACGGTCCACAACGCTGTGTCACGGTACCAACATTTACCCCACACTTTCAGACCATTCACCAGTGGCGATCTCATTGGATCTTGGTAGTGCGCCACGCCCCGTCCTCTATGGACGATGCCACGCACCATGTTAGCAGACGATTTGTTGGTAGAGGATTTACGAGAGAAGATTGAAGGGTTCTTTGAAACGAATGAGGGCTCAGTCCCAAGATATGCCACGATATAGGAAACCTTTAAAGTCTGGCTGCGGGGTACTATGATCTTGTTTACATCTGGGATGTTGAAGCATACCAGGCGGGAACTGGCGGAAGTAGAGTGCGACTTACATAATTTAGAGAACGAATATTGTACAACCGCAAATTAGGCACTCCTGGGAGAAATTATTCCGCAATCTGGCTGATAGGGCGATACATTAAATGGCAAAGCCGACCAAGGGGTGATGCCCTTCGCCGGAATTTACGGGGTAGCGGTGGTTGTTTGACATCCACTGAGGCGACTAATAATGAGTTTCTACAATTATATGAGATGACGCATGCAACCCTGACACCTGTATGAAGGAGGAAGAAGAAACATACTTGGAAGGGTTTGCCCTCCTGGGTCTTCCTCCGGAGGCCTGTGAGACATTAGATACCCATCTCTCTGTGGAAAGAAATAACAGAAGCTATTGCCTCGTTATCCTCCGATAAATCTCCCGGCCCTGATAGACTGGGAATTGAATTGTATAAAACATATACTGAGATCCTAACACCACGGCTACTCGGGGTTTGGGAAGAGTCATTGGTAGCTGGGCACCTTCCATCTACGCTTACTGAGGCAGTTATATCAGTATTGCCGAAACCAGGTAGACCGCCCGGTGAAGTTGCATTTTCCTGCCCACTGTCACTAGTCTATGCCAATATATACGCTTAAGTATTGGCGAATAGGCTCCTTCCATAGACTTACCTGGTACAATCTGGCTTTATCCCTACACAGCCCTTACTCTACGGCGTCTTTTTGGTATAATCTCACAAATTAATCCACAGGCTCAGGCGGTAGCAGCGTCACTTGATGCCGAAAAGGCTTTCAATCCTGTACCCTGTAACTACCTACTTGGGGTACATAAACATTTCGGAGTAGGGAATCATTTTGTCAGGTTTGTGAGACTGCTCTATACGAACCCGACGGCCAAACTAACAGGGTTTTATCACAGATATTCAGTGGCACAGGGAATGGAACAAGGCTGCCCGTTTTCCCCCACTGTTGTTTGCACTAGAATCATTGGCACTATTGATGAGGGAACGACACGTACATGGAGGGATACACATAGCAGGTCACCCACAGATTATCTCCCTGTGTGCGGATGATACATTGTTGTATATACGTAACCATAATGAGACCCTAGGGCCGATCATGGAGGAAGTGGACAGATTCACACATTACTCAGGATATAAGATCAATGACACCAAATCTGAATTGTTCCCACTCATTAATGGCACCATTATACCGGTTGACCTTAAGGGGCTTAAATGGACTCCAAATAGTTTTAAATATCTGGGAGTAAAGGTATCCTGTACACAGCAAACATTGTATGAAGATCATGAGGCATATCTCAACACTCTGGCAGTTAAATTAGGGCTATGGGCTAGATTCCTATATGGTAGATTATCCCTACTGAAAATGGTAGTGGGCAAACTATTATACTACTTCACATCCGTACCGATTTGGCCTGGGAGAGGGTTCTTTTCAAAGCTGTGCTCTATGGCTATACAATTTGTATGGGGTGTGGGGGAGCAGTACGGCCCGCATGAGCAGAGAGTGGCTAACTGAACCACGAACAAGGGGTCCTGGCGGCTCCAGACTGTGAATTGGATTATCTGGTAACCCAGGGACAGTTTGCAGGATACTGGTATGCACCTGATCCCGGTCCAATACATGGAGCATTGGAACAATATGGGGCGGCCCCTACCGACCTTAGGGCAGCCATTCTGGATGATCGGTACACAGATTCTTGTCCTTTTGACCCAGTGCGCATGACAGTTAATGCATGTGCCTGAGTGTGTAAAGCTTGGGAATAACAACACCCTAATAACAAAATTAGTCTTTGGTGCTGCCCAGAGATCCCTCCTACGTATGACCCTGATATACAGACATCATGGGACCTGTGTAAAACAATGGTGTTGGGTGACCTATTTCCCGGGGAAATATTTGTTACGCAGGAGGAATTAATAACGAGGTTGGGAATGAGCCCCGTTAAATTGTTACAATATTTTCGAATAATCCTTTCCCAAGGAACCGAAGATATGTGAATGTATAGATGTGATAGTGCTGAAAGAAACCATAAGGGGGTCACATTTCAAGGTTGTATGGAGCGGTGCAGGCTTCGGAACATGGAATATAGCAAAGCTTAAGTGGGATAGAGGTCAGAATATGACCATAGATGAGACTAAATAGCGCAGATATTGCCTGTTAGCAAAGGATGTTGCACTTAATGCACAATTGCTTTTAATTCAGTTTAAGGTTTTAAACTTATTACATTATACACCTTACATTATACACCTGCTAGGGTGTCACGCTTTTTGCCAAATGCGGTAGATACCTGTATGAAATGTGGACAGAAGGGGGCTGACTCTATCAACAGGTTTTGGAAATGTCCCGGGATAGCACAATTTTGTCATGATGTGGCTGAGGTGCTACATGTAATGGTTGGGATACCGCCCACACTTGTCCCTCTTAAATACTTGCTGGGCGATATTGGGAAGGTTTCCATCAAAATCCGTAGATTGTTTAATATATGCTGCATTGTTGCGAAGAAATGTATTTTGTTAAAATGTAAATCGAAAATGGTGCCATCTTGTGAGGAATGGCTCGGAGAACTAACATATGTAAGTGAAAGAGAGGAGGGATATATCAGAACTGTAACTATGACGAGTAGGCCACATGACACATGGGACCCATTCCGTGAATGTTTGAGTATTGTACAGTCTGGAAACACATAAGGCATGAGAAATAGCCTATGTGCAGAACGTTAATATGTAATCTAATACAGTAACTTATCATATGTTTTCAGTGGGGTGTGGGACCTGTGTCCAATCCGTCTACCTGTTTGTTTCAATAAAGAGTTACAAAATAAATACAATTATGGCTGCTGAACACAAGTTTCAATCATACATGGTCCGTACCAATGATCAGCATACCATTGCGGCCCCCAAGCATAAAACTGCTCCACCAGCTCATCTTGACCAGGCTGTCTACTCCCCAATCTGCGGTTGTGACCTGTTCAGGCTTTATAGTGCTATTCGCAGGTGGAAGGAGTTCAATCAAATTGGAAGCATTGAGGCTGTGCTTTCTGCCCATGTTGACCTTGCCAACCAACATCCCCAAGGCAAGGAAGCACTGCCTCCCTTTGGTAAACATGTATTTTCAGACATTCATTGGTCAACTCCATCTTTTAGAGAACACCACTCGCAACCGCAAGCTTTCTGTTCCTGCACGAAAAAAGAGATTTAGGTGGACCTGCATTTGTGTAAGGTGGTTTCTTTGAGCAGGGTGAGGAATTCAAACTGAGTCCGACAGAAGGGGTGTGACAATTGTTTGCCAATCGGGGTTCTCTCTGATACAAGCCAAATTTAAATTTGGCGCTGGTAGATTACCTGCGATTCCATCCTCTTTGCCCCCACTTGATCGAGATTAAACCAGCTTGTCCCTGCATTGGTTGTTGCACCTTGCTCAAGCTTCAGCCGTGGTTACTCTCTAGCCATCCAATACATCCAACGGCCCTGCGGTCAGTAGCTTGGGCCAACGCAGCAGAGGGTTCCATTTCTGGGAAGTTCACGGAAGGCATTTGATCCGCAGGCTGTGAGGTGGGCAATAGGATTGTTAAAACCTTGATTCTAACCAGTCATGGTGATGAAAAATAGGAACAGGAGATGATTAGTAAACAAGAGGGGGAGTACTTAATCAGAGAAAATGGGAGGATTCCCATATTTTATATCCTTCCCAAAATTCACAAAAGTTTGGAGAAACCCCCGGGTAGACCCATCGTCTCGGGTGTCAATTCCCTTTTGGAGCCGATCTCAAAATTTGTCGACTTTTATCTAAGACCATTCATTCCTAGTATGAAAAGTTATGTCAAGGACACAACAGATGCCATCAATAGAATTGAGGGAAACACCTTTGATCCAAGGACGAATTTGCTAATGTGTCTAGACATACAAGCCCTATATACGAATATACCACAACTGGCAACATTAGAGGTAGTGGAAGAGACTTTGATAAACAGACAAGATCACTCTCCAGTCTCGAATTCCTTTATAAAATGGTGCACAGAAATGGCCCTCACGAACAATTTTTTCCAGTTTATGGGCCAGTTCTATAAACAAATTGAAGGGACAGCCATGGGGGCGGCAATGGCACCCAATGTAGCCAATTTGTATGTAAACATGTTCGAAGAAACGGTGGTGTATACTGACCGTAATCCTTTCCAAGAGAACATTTTATGCTGGCTCCGCTATATAGATGACATTTTCGTCATCTGGAAGGGGAGTGAAGAAGAGTCAAAAAATTTTGTAACATGGTTGAATTTCCAGAACAGATATCTTAAATTCACCAGCAATATCAGCAATGGACAAATACATTACTTAGACATTTGTATCTATCATGAACAAGGGGTATTACTAGTCAAACCTTTTACTAAGGAAACCGATAGGAATGCATTGTTACATTACAACAGCCACCACGCACAACATGTGAAGAACAACCTACCCTTTGGGCAATTTCTGCGGCTAAAAAAGAACAGCAGTACTAATGCTTCGTATGAAGATGGGGCAAACGTGCTTATTGACAAATTGGTAGACAGAGGATATCCCTCTCCTTTGGTCAAGAAGGCGGCCAAGAGAGCTTTTAATAACAATCGAGAAGCCCTCTTGGACCAACAAATACGTAGAAATGGAGAAACTAGAGAGACCCCGCTAGTATTTGTGAATACATTTAGTAATCTTTCATATAAAATCAAGAGTATTATTCAGAGGAATTGGAAGAAAATTATGACTAAGGAAATGAGGAGTCCCATTATAGCTTTCAAAAAGAGCACTACGGTGCGCGAGCTAGTCATGAGGAATGATATTAAGACCAAGAAAAGAGCAGGCCAACAGACGAATCTGTGGGGCCTTTCGCCAGTCCAGGGCCATTATCCTTGTGGTAATTGTACCATGTGCCAACAAACGAGGAAAACTACATCAGTTGTTTTAGGTTTGGGGAAAATATGGCAAATGACAGAACACACAAATTGTGAAACAAGTAATGTTATTTATTTGATTAAATGTCCATGTCAACTTATGTACATAGGAAAGACAAACAGAAAATGCAAGACAAGGATGATCGAGCATAGAAGCTGTATTAGGAATAAAGTTGAACTAGCGCCAATGGTAAAACATTTTATTGAAAGGAAACATACCAGTAACGAATTTGAATGGGTGATTCTGAAACAAGTTAAAGGGGAGTCACAACCACTGATCAATAAGAAGTTATTACAGTTGGAACAAAAACTTATTTTCTTATCTGGAAGCCACCTCCATGGTCTGAATGAAGGCGTGGAGTGGCATAATACCTAGACACGCTTCTCTGACTCGGTCTTTCTTTCTTTCTTTCTTTCTTTCATTCCCTTTTTTTCCATTGAGTCTGGTTTTTCCATTGAGTCTGTTGAATTTCGAATTTTGATTGACGTAACTGAGAGATCATGGTGATCGTCGAACATATGCACACATTGGACGTGAAGACATATGAGAAACAATTATAGAGAGCATGTAACACATGTATAATTCCTACCCTTTTTTTAGAACGCATGGAGGATCCATCTACAATGATTTGAAGCGTCTCTATGCGTTTTTTCTAAAAATGTGCTTTGATTAGAAATGATTCTCTGTGCTTTATATTTACTGTGGGGGCCTATTTGAGATGAAATCACAGTTATTGGGATGAAATTACAGACATGAGGGTATTTGAAGGCCAGATTAAGAGTCTGCAGTAATATGAATAGACGATCCGGGACTTCAATTCCCAGCTATAGGCCCGCGCGGGTGCGTCGCGGGCCGTAGTGACGTCACCAGCACGCGATCCGCGTGAGGCGTGATGACGTCATAGCGCTGCCCGCGATTGACATACGCGGTACCTAGGTTGTTCCCCGAGATGCTTGCCGCTCGAGTTCTGTACAAGCCGATGCGAAGCTAAGAGCAGGACACTAGGATATGATCGAGCCTTCTTGTTGGAATTAAGGGAAAGAACCCTCAGAACGCTGTTGGAGGCGCACTGGTGAGGAAATAAGACTACTAAAGATATCCAGCCCCAGTGGGAGTCACGAGCATGTATTGTCTGGCTCACCTAAATAAGATATGTAGTGGATTTGAATACGTGGGAATCAGACTAAGGTTTTGTGTGCTCCGGTTTTGATGTCTTTCAGGTATATATACCTGGAAGGGTAAAGGAAGTTTTCTGAGCAAACTGATGGAGTGATCCCGGATGACATAATTAGAACCATATGGTAAGATGTCTCCATGAGGTAAACATAGGCTGATGAGCTCATAATTCTAGGTAATAAGAGTCTAACATGTGTATATGTTGTGTACTAGGACAGAAGTTACAGGAACACAAGCATGACGTCCTCAACGAATGGGACTTTTGCTTTAATTTAACCAATTGAGGTTGAGAAGAAGATTCTGGGATAAAGAACCCCCGGGTCAGAGAGGTATGTTATTAATTACATTTTCCTCACCCTTATGGGGATAAGGGTGACAATGCTAGTTCAATTAACAGACTAACACTGTGTAAAATAAGAGTAACACAGTGCCCCCTTTGTATTAACAGGGTATACAGACTTTTAACAAGAAGATAGAACTTTGGAAATGTGGTTTCATCTCGAATAAGATCTACACAAGACACACACCCCTGAAGAATGTCCTACATAGATGTGATTATGGGACAGAAACTTGTGCAAGTTGGGTTTTTGGGAAACTAAGAACTGAATTAGCCAAAAGACTACTTTGAAGTGAGGAGACTCAGTGTGATTGGGTCATACGGGTTGTCCAATAGATCAAATTTGTAATCCGAACCAATTGAAGTTGAACTACTTGTGTGTTTTTAGAAATTGATTGTTTGTTTTAGGTGATATGATCATTTTTACGATGAATTTTTTTCTTAAAATGAATTTTGTATGATTAATAAAATTGATATCTACTTGTCTAAAAAATGTATGTGTCAGACAGGATACCCATGTAAGTGGTGGCACTTGTTTCCTTTTTTAGGAAAAAACGTTTAAACTTCTTTTTGTAGATATTAGATTTCACTCCACGGAGTAAGAAGTTTATTAATCCCCAAACTGTGGTTTTCCACTGTCTTGAGAATAGAGTACTTTGGAGACTATTAGGGTCTCGGTGGGTAACGTGTTTAGTAGCACGTCCTATTCTGTCTTAGTGTGTATATATATATACTGTGTGGACTTTATGAGCAGTCTAACAATGACTTCAGAAAAATGCTTAGCCTATAATGATGAGTATGTACGAAATCTCATGGAATCCTTGCCCGTGATAGGTCTTAATAAAGATCTTGATACCCTTGGCAAAGATGACCAATGGGATGAACTTGTGCAGATGAGGAAAAGACTGATACGCACTGAACTTCATGCTATAATCATGATAGAGTATGTGAAAAATCTAGCTTTGCCCCAGGGACTTAGGGTTAGAAATGAACCCCGTCTATTTTTAGACAATCCGGAATTTAAATTAAAGTGGAGCTATATTGCCAATAAGTGCGGCCGTGATTGGCTGATACTTATTATAGAGACTGCACAAGAAACAGCAAAAAAGATTGAAATAGACCTAAAAGACCTAGAGGAAGCAATAAAGAAAAAGTTCGACGTAGAAGCTTTCAAGAAAGGCCTAGATAAACACTTAAAAGAGATGCAGGAATTCAAAACTGAAACCATATCTGAACGCATCAAGAGAATGAAGAAAGATATACAAAACTTTACCCATGAGAAAGCTTTTGGATATATAAATAAAGACCATAAATTTGGAGAAACGAGACCTAATCCGAGACAGAATCGTAGAGTACGGTTCCGCAATACTTCATATAGCTCGAGTGATGGGACTTCTGAATACGACGAAGATAATGATCCTCCCAATAACAGTAATGATACCCGACCAAGCCGGGGGAGAGGCTCTAGAGGCAATAGTCGTAGGGGGGACAATCAACGACAGTCTTTTTTAGGAAGGGGCGGAAATCAAAGACAATGGGCACCAGAGCGGATGCAAACACGCAGCAACAGGGGTTGGTAGTAAATCTCTCTAACGTAATTCTGTCCAAAAGAGAAGAAGAGGTGCTTAACAAAGGACTTAATTTTGTAATTACTAAATATCATAATCCTTTTGAATTCAGGACTGAATTCAATCAATTTATGCGCAAAGTCCATTTGAGGGAGTTTTTTAAAGACATCTCTCTCGAGAATGGTGGAAATTATAGTGGATTGAGGAACCCCTCCACTTTTTGTGCCCCTTACAGCTCACACACTCCTGAATCCAAGGTTTTCGAGAGAAAAGTTCTGGAGGAAATTGACATCTTAGAATCACAGGGGATACCACACCATTCAAATTTGAGCAAAACTGAACAACTTACTCTAAAAAACTTGGGGACAAATGAGCAAATTGTTATACGCCAGGCCGACAAAGGTGGTGCTATAGTGATAATGAACAAAAGTGACTATGTTGAGGAGTGTTTAAACCTCCTCTCGAATACAGATCACTATGAAAAACTAGATAGAGATCCTAGTAATGATCTTATTAAAAAAATTAAAGAGAAAGTCATTGAAGCGGTGGAACAGGAGATGATTAGTAAACAAGAGGGGGAGTACTTAATCAGAGAAAATGGGAGGATTCCCATATTTTATATCCTTCCCAAAATTCACAAAAGTTTGGAGAAACCCCCGGGTAGACCCATCGTCTCGGGTGTCAATTCCCTTTTGGAGCCGATCTCAAAATTTGTCGACTTTTATCTAAGACCATTCATTCCTAGTATGAAAAGTTATGTCAAGGACACAACAGATGCCATCAATAGAATTGAGGGAAACACCTTTGATCCAAGGACGAATTTGCTAATGTGTCTAGACATACAAGCCCTATATACGAATATACCACAACTGGCAACATTAGAGGTAGTGGAAGAGACTTTGATAAACAGACAAGATCACTCTCCAGTCTCGAATTCCTTTATAAAATGGTGCACAGAAATGGCCCTCACGAACAATTTTTTCCAGTTTATGGGCCAGTTCTATAAACAAATTGAAGGGACAGCCATGGGGGCGGCAATGGCACCCAATGTAGCCAATTTGTATGTAAACATGTTCGAAGAAACGGTGGTGTATACTGACCGTAATCCTTTCCAAGAGAACATTTTATGCTGGCTCCGCTGTATAGATGACATTTTCGTCATCTGGAAGGGGAGTGAAGAAGAGTCAAAAAATTTTGTAACATGGTTGAATTTCCAGAACAGATATCTTAAATTCACCAGCAATATCAGCAATGGACAAATACATTACTTAGACATTTGTATCTATCATGAACAAGGGGTATTACTAGTCAAACCTTTTACTAAGGAAACCGATAGGAATGCATTGTTACATTACAACAGCCACCACGCACAACATGTGAAGAACAACCTACCCTTTGGGCAATTTCTGCGGCTAAAAAAGAACAGCAGTACTAATGCTTCGTATGAAGATGGGGCAAACGTGCTTATTGACAAATTGGTAGACAGAGGATATCCCTCTCCTTTGGTCAAGAAGGCGGCCAAGAGAGCTTTTAATAACAATCGAGAAGCCCTCTTGGACCAACAAATACGTAGAAATGGAGAAACTAGAGAGACCCCGCTAGTATTTGTGAATACATTTAGTAATCTTTCATATAAAATCAAGAGTATTATTCAGAGGAATTGGAAGAAAATTATGACTAAGGAAATGAGGAGTCCCATTATAGCTTTCAAAAAGAGCACTACGGTGCGCGAGCTAGTCATGAGGAATGATATTAAGACCAAGAAAAGAGCAGGCCAACAGACGAATCTGTGGGGCCTTTCGCCAGTCCAGGGCCATTATCCTTGTGGTAATTGTACCATGTGCCAACAAACGAGGAAAACTACATCAGTTGTTTTAGGTTTGGGGAAAATATGGCAAATGACAGAACACACAAATTGTGAAACAAGTAATGTTATTTATTTGATTAAATGTCCATGTCAACTTATGTACATAGGAAAGACAAACAGAAAATGCAAGACAAGGATGATCGAGCATAGAAGCTGTATTAGGAATAAAGTTGAACTAGCGCCAATGGTAAAACATTTTATTGAAAGGAAACATACCAGTAACGAATTTGAATGGGTGATTCTGAAACAAGTTAAAGGGGAGTCACAACCACTGATCAATAAGAAGTTATTACAGTTGGAACAAAAACTTATTTTCTTATCTGGAAGCCACCTCCATGGTCTGAATGAAGGCGTGGAGTGGCATAATACCTAGACACGCTTCTCTGACTCGGTCTTTCTTTCTTTCTTTCTTTCTTTCATTCCCTTTTTTTCCATTGAGTCTGGTTTTTCCATTGAGTCTGTTGAATTTCGAATTTTGATTGACGTAACTGAGAGATCATGGTGATCGTCGAACATATGCACACATTGGACGTGAAGACATATGAGAAACAATTATAGAGAGCATGTAACACATGTATAATTCCTACCCTTTTTTTAGAACGCATGGAGGATCCATCTACAATGATTTGAAGCGTCTCTATGCGTTTTTTCTAAAAATGTGCTTTGATTAGAAATGATTCTCTGTGCTTTATATTTACTGTGGGGGCCTATTTGAGATGAAATCACAGTTATTGGGATGAAATTACAGACATGAGGGTATTTGAAGGCCAGATTAAGAGTCTGCAGTAATATGAATAGACGATCCGGGACTTCAATTCCCAGCTATAGGCCCGCGCGGGTGCGTCGCGGGCCGTAGTGACGTCACCAGCACGCGATCCGCGTGAGGCGTGATGACGTCATAGCGCTGCCCGCGATTGACATACGCGGTACCTAGGTTGTTCCCCGAGATGCTTGCCGCTCGAGTTCTGTACAAGCCGATGCGAAGCTAAGAGCAGGACACTAGGATATGATCGAGCCTTCTTGTTGGAATTAAGGGAAAGAACCCTCAGAACGCTGTTGGAGGCGCACTGGTGAGGAAATAAGACTACTAAAGATATCCAGCCCCAGTGGGAGTCACGAGCATGTATTGTCTGGCTCACCTAAATAAGATATGTAGTGGATTTGAATACGTGGGAATCAGACTAAGGTTTTGTGTGCTCCGGTTTTGATGTCTTTCAGGTATATATACCTGGAAGGGTAAAGGAAGTTTTCTGAGCAAACTGATGGAGTGATCCCGGATGACATAATTAGAACCATATGGTAAGATGTCTCCATGAGGTAAACATAGGCTGATGAGCTCATAATTCTAGGTAATAAGAGTCTAACATGTGTATATGTTGTGTACTAGGACAGAAGTTACAGGAACACAAGCATGACGTCCTCAACGAATGGGACTTTTGCTTTAATTTAACCAATTGAGGTTGAGAAGAAGATTCTGGGATAAAGAACCCCCGGGTCAGAGAGGTATGTTATTAATTACATTTTCCTCACCCTTATGGGGATAAGGGTGACAATGCTAGTTCAATTAACAGACTAACACTGTGTAAAATAAGAGTAACACAGTGCCCCCTTTGTATTAACAGGGTATACAGACTTTTAACAAGAAGATAGAACTTTGGAAATGTGGTTTCATCTCGAATAAGATCTACACAAGACACACACCCCTGAAGAATGTCCTACATAGATGTGATTATGGGACAGAAACTTGTGCAAGTTGGGTTTTTGGGAAACTAAGAACTGAATTAGCCAAAAGACTACTTTGAAGTGAGGAGACTCAGTGTGATTGGGTCATACGGGTTGTCCAATAGATCAAATTTGTAATCCGAACCAATTGAAGTTGAACTACTTGTGTGTTTTTAGAAATTGATTGTTTGTTTTAGGTGATATGATCATTTTTACGATGAATTTTTTTCTTAAAATGAATTTTGTATGATTAATAAAATTGATATCTACTTGTCTAAAAAATGTATGTGTCAGACAGGATACCCATGTAAGTGGTGGCACTTGTTTCCTTTTTTAGGAAAAAACGTTTAAACTTCTTTTTGTAGATATTAGATGAAAAATAAACAGTCATGTCACTTTCTGACTCTGCATCAATTTGTGTTTATGCACCAGAACTAAAGTGTTATTCATTTGTATGAAAATGGATCCAGGAAGTTAAACTCTGCACAACTTTATGAGCAAAACTCATTTTTCTTTTACATTTTTTAATTTTTTTTCCAATTATTTTATAAACAACACTCCAAACATTACAAACAATGAGGACTTCTGTGTTTAAGCTTCACAACATTACATTACAAAGTATGCATTTCGGTCCTCCCCCCTCCCGCCCCTTTAATTCGAGCCCCTGCTTCCATGTCATCGTTCTGCTTATCTTCAGGCGTGTCTACTGCCATTATCTCTTCCGTATCATTATCACTATGATCGGCCTGGGAGGCTCCTACCATCGAGGCCACCAATTGTCTCCATGCTATTAGGGGTCCTACCTCCTCCCCCCCACTCCCACTGCTTCATACCAGGCAGCCGTTTTGCCTCTGCCCATTTCATGAGGTATGCCCACCACATCTCAATTCTAGGCCGTTGGGCTGCTTTCCAACACATTGCAATTCTCTGTTTGGCCAGTATGTAGGCCAGGTCTTTCATCTTACTGTTGTGCCTCAGGTTGCGTGGTCTGGTAAAACCCCCAAGCATGCATGTCCAAGCTGACTTCACATCCAGCGTAATCCTTTTTCCCACTAAGCGTATCTTCAGCTCTGTCCAACACCTTCCCACCTCCGGGCAAGCCCAAAACATGTGTAGCATCTCAGCTCCCTCCTCCCCGCTGTCACCCGCAGGAGTTCCGACTGGCGGTTTCTTCCGCGCTGGGTTTTGGGACGTAGGTACGGGAGGTACTAGTCCCTCCTTTGTGTCCGTTATTTTTTCCTCCTTGTAGCGCAGGGCCGCTGGGAGTATATCTACTCTCCCGGCCCAGCGGTCCCTGCGTTGCAACTTTCCTTTGGAAGCTCTCGCTCTTCCGGGTTTCTTCGCTCCTGCCTCGCTCTGTCCAGGCTCCAGTCACTCGCGCTCTACAGCAAGTGTTCTTCTTACTTTCTCTTCCCTCCAGTTTTTTCTGCTGCCGCCGCGCCTCGGCGGTTTTCTGTTTTCTCTCTTCTTGCGGCCCCATCCCCGCAGATAGGCGCCGCCCCTTTCCCTGCTCTTTTCTTTTCTTTTCTCTCTCCGCTACTTGCCTGGCGCCTTTCTCCTTTGCTTACCTCTCCTCCGGTCCTTGCTCCGCTTGCAGGCCTTGGCTGGTGGGTGTTTCCGGCTCCCACGACAGGACTTCCCTGTTCCACTGCAGTGTTACCTCCAGTTACGCATACGGATCCAGTCTACTATCTACCTCCTACCCATCTGAAAGTCTACTTTTCTGCTGGAACTACGCCTTCCGGGCTACAGACCAGAGGAGTCCAAGGGTTTTTCCCCATTCAGGGTTTTTTCCCCTATTTCGGCTTGGTTCCGGAAGGGAGGTCCTCGGACAGCTGTTCTCTTCAGCGGTCACGGTGGCCTCCCTCCGTGACAAGCAAACTCATCGGAAAAAGGAGAAGGATTATCTACTCCGACGGCGTCTGCAGGACCCCGACAGCGATTCAGGCGGTTCAGGTGAGGAGAGTACGACAGAAGGGGGAGAAAAGGGAGACCAGGCACTTAAACTGTCACACCCGCACCTAGGGCATTTCTGTATCACTTGGCCACCAAACCTGGTGATTTTACTGGGGGTCATATATGGTCTATGAGTGACATATAATTGAATCTGCTGAAGCCTCGCGTTTCGGGACACCTTCTTATGATACCTTTGGGCTCTGTCCCATTGCCCATCCGACATGGGTTCTCCCACCTCCTCTTCCCAGTCTCACCTCAGTTGGAGCAGCTCCTTCCCCACCCTAGTCCCCAGTAGCTCATATAGGCGAGATATTTCATGCCCACCCTCCGAGATATCATACATCGTCTCGATGGTTGCATGGGGTTTTCCGCAAGCACTGCCTTAGGCCACCTTTCTCGCACCCGTTTAATAATTCTGGAATAAGTAATGTGTTGGCCTTTATGCACCCCGGTGTCCTCCATTAGCCTCTGAAAGTCCAATGCCACCCCCTCCTACCAAATATTTCCAAGGGTAGCCAGGCCTATCGGTTCCCAGTATTTACGGATCCCTTTTATCATTTGGGAGTCCTCCCCGCATAGCGCCACTAACGGCACCTGCAGGGAGAATGGGGCTGGGTTCCCCACAATTTGCCATGCTCTGCGCCTCATTTCCCAGCCAAGCACCAACAGTCTCGCCATTCCTAGTACCTTTTGGTTTAGGGAACCACACTGTCTCTCTAAGGAAGAAGGGAGCAGGATCCTTACACAACAGCCTGGCTTCAGCCGTTTCTTCTTCAGACAACCACCTGGCCACATATTGCAGCTGTCCCGCCAAGTAGTATAACTCAAAATTCGGCAGGTTTATACCCCCCACCCGTCACGTGGGTTTTGTAGTTTCCAGAGGGCCACCCTGTTCCTGGAATTGTGCCATATGAAACCCCTGC
Source organism: Ambystoma mexicanum (assembly GCF_040938575.1). Taxonomy (NCBI): domain Eukaryota; kingdom Metazoa; phylum Chordata; class Amphibia; order Caudata; family Ambystomatidae; genus Ambystoma; species Ambystoma mexicanum. The sequence continues at coordinate 116,868,757 of NC_090924.1, read as the reverse complement.
ACAAGCTGTGGAGTTTGGCAAAAAAGCATTTAGGGATCACATAAGTGATGTTTACAAAAAAGTGTTACAGTCTGGGCAGGACTACCATCTTAATCAGAGCCGCTCTACCCATCACACCCAGAGGTAGTCTGGACCAAAATCCCATGCTATATTCTTAATACCTTCAACTGCCTTTTCCGTATTCTGTTTGTGTTCCTCTTCTGTCGTGTGGTATATATCAATACCTAAGTATCGAAACGTCTCGGTTCACCAGGGTATTGGCAAAACCAGTAGGCTCCTCGGTAGGGCGCGTCTGTACCTCCCCAGGGGGTACATGCTGGATTTATTGGGATTTACTGCTATGCCCGAGAGGGTAGCATATCGTTCCATCACCTCCAGGAGATATTGTAGGTTTTCCTCTGGGAAGCGCAGATATAAAAGTATATCATCGGCATACAACGATATGAGATGCGAACCTCCCGCAGTTTGCATCCCTATCTCCCCGTATTGTTGTCCGAGGCAGACTGCCAATTGCTCCAACGCAAGGATGTACAGAATGGGCAACCAGGGGCAACCCTGTCTAGTGCCCCTGCTGAGTTGCCATTTATCTGTGATTGTAGCACCTGTTTTGACCCTTGCAATTGGGGAACTGTATAACCTTTTGACCCACCTCAGATACCCCGGCCCCATCCCGTATTCTCTCAGAGCCGCTAATAACCAAGGCCATCTCACTGAGTCGCAGGCCTTAATTGCATCCAGCAAGACAATTACCAGTTCGCCAGGGTCCTTCTCTGTTTGGTCGATAATGTGGTGAAGTCTCCTATGATTGTCTGTTATGTTCCTGCCAGGGACGTAGCCTGTTTGGGTAGGGTGTATCAGTTTACTGTTGACTCGCTTAAGCCTGTTTGCTAGGGCTGCTGTGAGGATTTTGCTGTCCTGATTAAGCATCGATAGGGGTCTGTATGACCCACAGTCTGTGCTTGGCTTACCTGGTTTTAAGAGCGGGATGATCACCGCCTCCCGTAGGGACACCGGCAACCTACCGTGCTCAAACGCCTCATTAAGCATGGCCAGCAGAGGGGGGAGCAACTCTTGTTTGTATGTTTTATAGAATTCGCTGGGGAGCCTGTTCGACCCTGGGGCTTTGCATGTGGGCAGGTGCTGAATCACTGTCTCTAATTCTTCTGAGGTGATTGGGGCGTCCAGGTCTGCCCATTCCTGATCGTCTAATTTTGGCAAGCCTACGTCTTCTAATATTTCCTGAATTTCTTGATCCATTTCTTCCCCTGCGTCCCCATAAAGATGTTTGTAGTATCTAAGGAACTCTTCGTTTACTCCCTCCTGGGTATCCCAGGTCTGGCCCTCGTCCCCTCTGATTTCCCTGATCACTGGTTTGATGTTTCATTTTTATATAACCAGGCGAGCAATCTGCCCGGCTTGTCACCTCCCGCGTGCTGCCTTTCGACATATTTCTTGTAGCTCAATTTACATAATCTATCCCAGTGCTCACTGCTGGCTTGTTGTTGCAGCTTCATCCTTACCTCATCCTCCTGTGAGGTGCCCCCCTTACGCATTATGTCTTCCAACTCCCTCTCCGTTTCTTGCAACTCCCGTTCTATGCCCCCTTGGAGCCCTCTGGATTTTGATATGGCTATGCCCCGCACTACTACTTTGAATGCCTCCCATAAGGTTCCCACCAATTGAACGCTTTCGGAGTTAGTGTCGAAATACTCAGTGATCGCCTCCCTCCGGTCCTCCCGGAATCCCGAGTCCTGCAGGGCCTCAGCTCTGAGCTTCCACGTCGGGATTCGCGCTCTAGGGGGCTGGTGTCGCCACTCCAGGACCAAGGGGGAGTGGTCCGAGAGCACTCTGGCCTTATACTCCGCGCCCGTCATTTCTCCTACCAACTCAGCAGCTGCAAACATAATCCAGCCTCATGTGCAGGTTATGTGGGGCCGCGTAATGTGAGTACTGAATGTCTGCTGGTTGTAACTGCCTCCAGACATCTTCGAGTCCAAAATCTCTCAGCAGGGCCTGTAACGCCTTTGCGGCCGGAGTGGGTTTGTCTGATTTACCATCTGATCTGTCCATTTAAGGATTTAATGTACAATTAAAGTCCCCTCCCCATAGGATCGCGCCGCCCAATAGGGGGCTCATTTTGCCATATAGGGTCCTGAAGTAAGCCGCTGTATCTTGGTTAGGGGCTTATAAGTTTATAATGCTCACTTCCCTGTTTTCCAGCATCCCCCGCACTACTATCATTCTGCCTTCTGGGTCCATTGTAGACTGAATTAGCTGAAATGGTACTCCCTCACGTAAGATGAGTATGTTGCTCCCGTGGTACTCCCTCTCCACTTTCTCTTGACCACCTCCAGTTTCTCCCTAGTAAGGAGGGTTTCCTGTAATAATGCTATGTCAATCCTCATCCTTCTTAGGTACATAATTACTTTATTAAGCTTCAAATAGCTGTTGAGGCCCCTCACGTTCCAGGTGACCACTCTAAGGCTACCCAACGCCATCTACGGGATATCCCACCTCCCGTCCCAGTTTCCCCTCCCGCCTGATTTGACACAAGATTTGTCTCGTTCCCCTCCCACTTCCGACAAACTCCCCCTCACCTCCTACCCAACTCTAAACCACTGCACACACCCCTTCCCTCCCCCCACTCAACCCAACCTCAACAAGTGCCCAGCTCTATCCCTGGATCTCAGGCCCCCCCGCGTTTGGTCCTGCCTCGGAATGCAAGAGGTCAGGAACCCTGCAGGGTGTCACCGGTCTACCGGTGACCTAACTAAACTACTCGTTATGGGCATATGTAAGGCTCCCGCGCTATTATCAAAGTTTCTCGTGCTAAAAGATCATGCATACATGTATAGCCCTAGTCGCACCCTCCAACAGGCTTTGTCTTGTGCTATATTCAGGTCCCATTGTCTTAGGCTGTGACACCATGGGTGCCACAGACACATGTTACTTATCTTCGCCTTCTCCTGTCTGGATACCCGATTTTTGGGGGCAGCTCTGTGCGTCCAACCAGGGACGCGCAGAGTCCAGGGTTTCAAAAAACAAGGTTCTGCTCTTGTGGAACACCTTCAGTTTTGGCGGGTAGATCAGCATATACTTGTGGCCTGCGTCACGCAATCTTCTTTTCAAAGCCCCAAAGTTCATGCGTCGGCGTTGCACCTGCAAGCTGTAATCCGGGTATACAGTTATGTTTGCCGACCCCCTTTGTATTGTTCCGCCCTTCCGAAAGTGTTCAAGAATTTTTTCCCGGTCACGGTAGTTCAGGATCTTAGCTATCACCAGCCTAGGGGGGGGTCCCCAGTGGAGGCTTCCTCATCGGGGCTCTGTGCGCCCTTTCCACAGCAAACTCCTGGGTCAACACTCCCTCGGTTATCTCCTGCAGCAGCATTGATTCAATGTACTCCGTGGGGTTGGATCCCTCAGCTCCTTCCGGCAATCCAACGATACGTATGTTGTTCCTTCAGGCGCGTCCTTCCGCCTCCTCCACCCTACTTTCCAGGTTGCCCACGTGTTGTACTTGGGCGTGAAGTTCAGATTTATGGGCTGCACAGTCCGCTGTGTTCAGGGCCACCTCTTTTTCTAGGTCACTCGTGCGTTCTGCCAGTGACTTGGCATCTTGCCGGAGAAGATTCACCTCCTCTTGTACTGCCCGGACTTTGAGCTCTAGTGTCACTTTCAACTCGTTCATGGCCAGTCCCAGTTTAGTTTCCCAAGCCACTTTCAGATCCGCAATCGCAGCAAGGATCTCCTGGTCTTTGCCCATAGTGTCCGTGCCCCCAGCGGGGGTTTTGTCTTTGCTCCTGGCCCCTTCTGCACCCGGCGATGTTCTGGCGTATTCGGCGAGCGTGGGTTGCTTGCCCTTTATTCTTTGGAGTTTGTTAGTCATTGTGGTGTGTCAGAGCCGTATGGGCAATCCCCACAACTTGTGGCCCCAGGCCTTAGTAAGGTTAGACTGCCATTAGTGTCAAGGCCTGGCCAGACCGTGTTGGGGGTATCCTCAAGTTGCTGGTTCTGCTTCTGGAGTGGGCTGTGTCCTCCCACGTAATTATGTGGGTTTATTCAATCCGCTCGAGCCCCGAGCTCCAGCCCCAGTTGGTCTGGGTCCTCGGGCGCACTCCCCAGTGCTTATGGAGCCCCCGGGCGTATTTGCTGGCCCAACGTGCGTCACCGTGAGCCCCGACGAATTACTGTCACGTTCCACTCGACCGTGGTGTTTGTGGAGCTTCTTACCAGGCACGATTCACTGTGCCCCTATGTTCATCTCTGGCCTAGGCTGGGGGGTGTTTCCTACCCCTTGCCTTTGTTACCGCTGTTCCTAGCCCGGGATCACGTGGGGCACCACACTAACTCCTTGATGTCTACCATGTCTATTTACTTTGTGCGGGCACCTTACTTGTGTCCATATATACAAGCGCAGCTCAAGGCTTGACTGCGGGACTGGTCTCAGTGAAGCTGCATGTTGCACCTAAGTGGGGCCTGCGCCCGTCTGGGCTGTGTGGGTCCCGCGCTCTACTCAGCGCTCATGCCCCCCAGCCGAGTTAGTTTGCTACGGGCATACCTGTCCGCCGCGCTCGCAACGGCTCCTGCTCATAAAGGGGTGTTCCGCTCATCCCAGTTTCCTCGCTTCTCAGAGCGATCCAAAGTTCAGGCGCGCGGGGCTCCCAAGTGTCCCAAGCACATCTGCGTCCACCTCGGGCCGCTTTCACTGCGTCTAGGGAACGTTGATGCGAGTTAGGTCCGCCGTTGGGTCTCCCTCGCCTGGCGCGGCTGGTCCCACACCCACCGTGGCATCAGGAGAAGCCGTGCCTCACTGCATCCAGCCTCGGGGACATTACGGAACAGGGGTCCATGCGGTTACTTCCACTTTCTGTCCCCCGGGCACCGCGCACAAGCGCTCCAGCTGGTGTTACAGGGGCCCCAGTGTGCCGTTGCCTGCATCCAACTTTCTCACCCGCAGTGCCACCACCGTCTTCACTTTAATGGCTGGCGCTTTTGTTGGCTCATCAAAGCCGCCATTTTGGGTCTCAGACCCACAGTACGTGAGCTCAGCTATGCCCGCAGTGCTGTCCCCTTCCCTAGCACAGGCTCCAGATTGCAGGTTACTAGGCTCCTGCTCATAAGAGAGTGTTCAGACCGACTCAGTTTCTGCGCTCTTCGGAGCGATCCGAAGTTCAGGCGTGCAGGGCTTCTAGGTGTCCCAAGCACGTCTTTGTCCACCCCAGACCGCTTTTACTGCCTCTTAGGAACGTCGATGCAAGATGGGTCCGCCATTGGGTCTCCCTCGCCTGGCGCGGCTGGTCCCACAACAGCCTCGGCTTCAGGGGCAGCCGTGTCTCGCTGCATCGAGCCTCAGGGGCATTACAAAGCGGGGGTCCATGCGGTAGCCTCCGCTTTCTGGCATTCGGGCACCACGCAGAAGTGCTCCGGCTAGTGTTGCAGGGACCCCCGTGCGCCGTTGCCAGCGTCCAACATTCTCACCCGCTGTGCCACCACCGTCTTCACTTTGCTGGCTGGCGCCTTTTGTTAGCTCCTCGCGCCCGCCATTTTGGGGTCTCAGACCCAAAGTATGCGGGCTCAGCGATGCCCGCATGACCGTCCCCTTCCCTAGCACAGGCTCCAGATTTGCAGGGTACCTTTGCACCACTTTCATGGACGGGCAGACGGATTTTCAGGGCATAGATGCATGCATATGTGCACTTCTAATCAGGATCAAATGCCGGATCGCAAGAGCTCTCCCAGAGCTCGACTCCTCACATGGCTCTTGTAGCCACGTCCCTATGAGCAAAACTCTTGATAGTTTGGATGGGCGATAAGTAGTTTTGAATGGAGAAGTGAAGTGTGTAATTGTGGCTGGAAAAGCTGCACAATGGTTGGCTGCATACATATTTAAGCCACTCTCTGCTCTTGAAAACCATACCAGTGACAAATCCCAAGTGCTGGCCTAGGACTCTGGTATCTTCGGGGGTGGGGGGAATGCCTAGGTCCAGCTTCAATGGAACTAATAATATTCAAATAAAATAATGACCTACTGTTATGGCATACCAATGCATGATGTTGCACTTCAAGCTATATCATTTGCCTACAAATGCACTGAGAATTGATGACTACAGAAAGTAAAGAAAACAGTGTTGATTACACCTTAGTTTGAGAGTATGGAATTGTGCAATGTAGAAGTGTGAGTTGTATGTTTCACGGAGGTACCTAAGAACTAGAGAAAAATCTCCCTAAACTTGCTTAGTGGTTCCGTAAGTAGTGTTATGTGCATTGCTTTCCAAGGAGGAGGACGTTCTTTCACACAATGTAGAACGTTCCAGACCCACACAAGTTTTTCTGGGAATTTTAGAGACTCCTTTTTACTGGTTGTTAATGGGTTGTTTTGCCCTTTCGCCCTCCAGAGGGACGCATCCTTAAAGATTTCACTCCACTGTCTTCCTTTACTTTAACACATCTTAATACGAATATATGCACATATTGCTTAATTCCTCAGAATTATTTTGTTCAAATTTGAACTTCAACATGAGATTCGAGCGGTGTCACTTTTCCATCTAGTCATTGACTTGTTATTGGATGATTTATTTAGAGGACTCCAAATGTAAAAATCAAGGATAGCTTTTTCTAATCCAGTTACTGAAATTAAGCACAGTAAAAATAAATTGATGAATGGGTATCTGCTCCGTGTTCAATGATAAACATCTGGTGTTGAGGTATTGTACGTTCCAAAAAGCATACAAGGTGGAGCTGTTGCCTAGATGACAACCTTGTGGGACCTTCCTCTCTGCTTCTCCGAGCCCCTGCTACAACCCTACCCTCTTATAATGTCCCCTGTCTCGCAAAGTATTTTCTGAATTCACAGTGCCCAGTCTCACATCCATGCTTCTGTGATAGCGAAGTTCACAGAAGGCAATCGCTGGTGTAAGGTGCAGAGCACTGTTTAGCCACTTGTGTGACTGATCTAAAGATGGCAGCATGCCGGAGGAGGCTGGCAGGCCCAGACACGTTGTATTGTTGTGCAGATGAGTGGCGCATCACATTCGGGGATCAGTTAACACTCGTACAGGTACTCCTCACCTGCAGATGAATCATAGAAATAAATGATCCTTGATGGAGCAATGGCCTATTGGATTTTCGAGTGCAAAGACACATAAAAACATCCATGCATGGCCCTGACCTGGCCCTTGGGAGGGTGAGCGGAATATTGCAGTGTGATTAGTGTCTCCAATTCTACTTCGGTCCAGACCACCATATATGGTCCGACGCTTGTACCCTCATCACTGCAACTACAATCTGCTTTTTGAACCTACCACTTTGAAGTCTCAAACCTGGGTGGCTTTCGATATATGCTTTGAGGAAGTCTAAAGAGGACAACATATGCTAGCAGACTTGGTGTATGCCGTCATACGTGTCCAAAGTGAATGTACAGTACACTGGGCAATCCTTAAGAGATGCCTTGCAAAAGAAAGAAATGTACCAGAAAAACTAACCAGTTGGGGAAAATTAACTTTTGCTGGGAAGTAACCATGGTGCCGACATCAATGGACGGGGTTCATGGTGTCGGATAGTTGAAAAGATCCAAAAGTACCGTCAACCATCATGACTTTATGATGGAGGAGAATTGATGGAAGCAACCACGTCAGTGCACCGAATGGAGTATCTGGATGTACAGAGTAGCCCAGCCATGATATTTATACTGCCTCCATCTAGGGAAATGAAGTGTGTATAAAAAAAAAAATTTTAAAAAAAATTCACTTGAAGTAATCCATATACCCGTGGATGTTGCATTTGCACTGCAATTTTGTCAAAATTATGCGATAACGATCTTGACTGAACAGAAAGGTCTCTGCATTTTAGGTTGAGGATTGGAGTCTGGCAAAGCGCAATACAGCTCTGCGAGAGGACAACCTAGAACTACGCGGTGCAGTTGCTGGCAAAGCAAGGGATCTTGACACTGGTTTGCAAATGGCTCCTCTTCCCAACCTCCTTGATGGTGACAATGGAATGGTATTTTAATTTGAATAGCTGGCTTAATTATCAGGGTGTAAAGAACATTGCAGAGATGTATGTCAACAGCACTCCATACATCTGCCGATAAGCTTTTGGAGCTCTTTTATTTATTTATTTATTTCTGAAAAGGCTTATAAGTTCCAATAGTAGGTGAAGTTCCCAGCAAATACTGCCACTGTTCCATTGAAAGCCTACCATATAGGCCAGAAGCTCCAGTTCTGCAGTAGAGTAGTAGTAAAGTAGCTGCTAATTTGTGGGAGTGGAATGGCACAGGATCACTTCGGGCCCCTGGTCTATTTTCAGACAAGATTTCTCCACTAGCATTATGGTCTACGTTTAAAAAGAAATGAATGGTGGGCTACATTTGGGATGTTTCTAAAATTGGGTCTGTGAGGTAAAACTGTTTTTGATTGGCTGGACTTTTTTGTGGCTTCTGGAATAACAGAGCTGGGAGACATACTGCATGAATTTGCAAGATACGTTGGCAACACCTACAAAACAGTGTTTCTTTGGCTTATTTTGGCAGAGATCACTCAGAGATAGCTTTTACCTTATTCAGAATTAAATTCCACCACCGTGGGGTGTTAAGGTGTAGCCCAAAACGCAATCTGTTGAGATTCGAAAGGTATGCATTGATTCCGTTGAGTGTACATTTAATGATATTGTAATCAGGAAGCAAAATTTCCACTTGCGATTTAGTAATAAACTACCTGCAGTGAGTAAGGAACTGCATGCATGTGGAAATCTGGCAACCTGCCAACTTCTCTGCACTGCACTTTTAAAGTTTGCATGCTTTTTGCTCCCCTGTAGATCCCTGATTGTGACGATGGCGCCAGCTGCTTACTACGCATTAGCGGCCGGCAGGCCCTACTTTTGAAAAGACCTCTGGTGCGGGAACTACTGCATGATAAGTCAGTGCAACCAGGAAGCAGGGAGATCGTAGGAGCAGACCGGTTTCCATCAAAGAAGGAAAGCACCAGCACCAAGAGCTGTATCCATTTGTTCAGAAGGTGTAAGGGTGTCCATAATTACTCTCCCACCAGAATCAATACACTCCTCTGCTGCCTGAACAGTCTGCTCCTGTCCCTTTCCCCGTTCCTTTCTTGCCAGAGTGCTCTCAAGCAGGGGTTTATATAGTCTTGGCTTGTCATAGTGCTGTCACTTGGGCTTTATCATGACTTCAGCCAAATCCATCCTTCTTCCACAATAGGGATGCTCCAAAGCCTTCTTTCTTCGTTGTCAGTTTTGTCAGGGCGTGCTATTCTACATCTTGCTAGCTATGCAAAAACACACTGTAACTCATGCTTTCCTCCATTTTGCTAACTATGCAAAAGCACACTGCAACTCTGCAGACTTTTACAAACCTTGAGGCCTAGCCCAAGGAAAAACGAAACATTATCCATGTTCAAACATTTTCCAGTTCTTCTCTCCATATCCCACTCATCCTGCTCACGCTATCTTGGTCCTGTAGTTTCCTCCACTTTAGACTTTTTTATTTCTAAATGCACTTTGCCATACAAAACATGCTAGTCCTATTTTTAATATGCTTGGAACCTTGATGGACAGTGGACACCTGGTGAGTCAGTTTGTGCTAGCCATGCTGACGAACACCTCACACTAAGCCTCAGGTCTATTTTGAATCCCACAGGCCACATTCCTTCTTGGAAGGAGGGGGAGCTTGATGAATCTACAGCACTAGCTAAGCTTTTAAAATGCCTGGGATCCAGACAATACCTTCTTCAGTGCTTGCCTATGTCTGTGTATGTGATTATGTTTGCACGAGAGAGCCTCCCCATTGTCCCTCCTACCCCTTAGTCCATTATAGCTGTTACGCTCACCTGGCTCCCACAGAGGCGTTGATCGGAACTGGACAGCTGCGGTCTCCACCAATGTGACGCGTAGGGCCAAGATGACTGACTGGACTGGCCCACCTAGCTTCGTTTCCTTGGCCCGTAGGAATATTCTTCTGCAAATGGAGAAAGGGAATTAACCACCCGTGGAGTTGAGCGTAAATCCCCACACCCCCGCTGTTCTCCCCACAGATCACCTTTGATGTCCCCTCTTATAGTCTCACCTGATGGTTTGAAAAGATGAGCTCTCCATCCTGCTTTGAGCGCAGGGGCGCGTTGATAACCAGTTGCTTCACTGCCTCGAAGGAATTGGTGAATTCCAGAACAATATTGACTCCGAGATTCCCGGCAAGACGCCGTAAGTATAAAGTTTGTAAGAGTTCAAATTCCTGACTTTCACTCTTGTCCGATTCCTTGCAGGTTGCTGTCAAGACTTGCTGGTCGTGTAGCCGATGGAACCTCTGTCCCCAAGTACCACTCGGGCAGATAGGAAAGTTACTGCACCGAGCGATCTTTGAGGCCACAGGTGGTGATCTTCGTCAGTCGCAACAAGGAATGCCTGTAGATGCCGGAAGGTGCCCCTGATGACCGCTGTAAGGAAAACACGTGATTAGGTCAAAACAAAGAACCCCAAGTTTGCAGGTGACTATAATAAATCTGGAACAAGGCTTACCCTGCGAAGTTGGTCAGGACTTAATAAAGGAAATGTGTCAGAAGCAGCCAGCAAGGATGACGGGATGGATTAAATCACCACCTGACGTGGAAGACAGGAACGTAGATCAATCAGAGTGGTCCAAGAACATAGTTCATGACAAGGGATAATCCGATAGCAATCCAGGGACAGAACAATGGTCAAATCCAGTAGAGGCAAAGTTCCAAAACAACTATACCGAGAGGGAAAAAGCCAAATCAGAGTCCAAAGTTCAATCCGAGGTCCAGTAGCACAACTAGTTCGAAATCCGTAGTACGCCCAACAGGATCAGCTGTGAAGCGTCGAAGGTAGTCAGCGCGTCCCTTTTAAACGCTGACTGGTGATCACATGACTCCGTCAACCGTCACGTGATCGAGCACGTTGAGGAGGAGCTTTTAGTTGCCGGCAACGGAGACGCTGTAGAATGCTCGTAGCGCGTCTCCATGGCAACTGCCATCGATTGAATGGAAACCAGTGTTGAGATGGCAAAACTCTGCGTCGTTGACCTTGTCCCAATCCTTGCTGGCAAGTCTTCAGGGGAGAGTGTGTTTTGTGAGGTGTGTTCAAAATACATCGGGGCGTGACAGAGCCCCCCCTCAAAGGCCCACGACCCCGTGGGCTGGAAGGGTTTTCCCGATGGAACCTAGACACCAATAACGGGGCATGGACATCAGAGGACGGGACCCAGGACCTCTCCTCAGGACCGTAACCCAACCAGTCTACCAAATACTGTAACTTTCCCCTGACTATCCGGGATCCCAGAATAGAGCTCACTTCATAATCCTCCTGAGAAACCACAGGAACAGGGCCAGGGGCAGAAGAAATGCGTGTATCAACAGTACAAGGTTTAAGGAGAGAAGTGTGAAAAACGGGGTGTAACTTCCAAGAAGTGGGGACGGCTAGTCTATAGACCACCGGGTTCAGAACTTTAGAAACTTTATACGGGCCGACGAAACGGGGCAGCAGTTTACGACACCCCGGTATGTCGAGATGCTGTGTAGACAACCAAACCCGTTCGCCTGGTTTATATGACGGGGCCTCTTTTCTTTTTTTGTTAGCGGCAGCACTCATAGACGCCTGGGCCTCTTGGAGATGGACAAGGGTTTGTGCATGAACGGATGCGAGATCTCTGACACAATCATTTGCCGCAGGGGTACTGATACTTGATACAGGGACATTGACAGGATTCAAGTCAGGAAAGGGCAAAGTACGAGGATGTTGGCCATAGAGTGAAAAAAACGGAGAAAAACCAGTGGCCGAATGCAGGGCGTTGTTGTAGGCAAATTCTGCAAAGTGAAGAGAGTCTAACCAGGTGTTCTGGAATTGCAAAGTTAGACACCTCAAAAACTGCTCCAGGACCTGGTTAACTCTCTCAGTTTGCCCATCGCTTTCGGGATGATATGCCGATGAAAAACGAGCATCTATACCTAGCAGTTTGGTAAGGGCCAACCAGAAGCGTGAGGTGAATTGGGATCCCCTGTCTGATACAATGACATTCGGTAACCCGAACAGACAAAAAACTGATTCAAAAAACATACGGGCTAATGAGGGAGCAGTAGGAATGCCTTTACATGGTAGGAAACGGGCCATTTTTGTATATGAATCAACAACCACCCAAATTGTGTCATAGCCTCGTACTCGCGGTAGATCAGTTATCAGGTCCATGGATACTGTATGCCATGGTTTCGGGGGTATGGGCAAAGGATGTAACAACCCTAATGGACGACCTTTCCGGGTCTTGCATTGTGCACATATAGAACAGGTGTTGACGTATGTCTCCACATCTCGTCGCATCGATGGCCACCAACACCAGCGTTTCAACAAGTCTAGAGTACGTCGCTGACCTGGATGACCATTGATTGGAGCATTATGTGACCATTCTAAGGCTTGGTTACGAGAGTCACTGGTAGGGAGAAACAATTTTCCTTGAACGAAAGGCAATCCATCCTGCATAACGGTATCCCAATCATCCAATACTTGAGGATGTTGTATAACCCATTGGCGTATGACCTTTAACATAGGAGGAGATGGAGTACAGGTACAAACAATATGGCCTTTCCCTAGCAGAGTATCAGGATATGAAGGGAGAGGTATCCCCCCAGGTGAACGGGACAAAGCATCAGCTTTACCATGAGACAAACCAGGTCTGTGTTTGACGATGAAATCGTATGCAGAAAAAAAGAGGTGCCAACGAACTTGCCTACTATTGACACATTTCAGGGATGCTAGATCTTGTAAATTTCTATGGTCTGTGTAGACGATAGCCTGATGTCTTGCTCCCAAAAGATGGTGTCTCCATACCAACAATGCGTCTCTAATGGCCAATAGTTCCTTTTCAGTGACCGTATAATGAATTTCAGTAGGTGTGAACTTCCTGGAATGATAGGCCACCGGGTGTAATGCTCCGGTAGTAGGACAAGGCTGGGATAGAACGGCCCCTAAAGCAAAGGAAGAAGCATCTGCTTCTACTATATACGGAAGCTCTGGGTCTGGGTGCTGCAGAACTGGGGCCGTGGTGAACGAGGTTTTAAGGGAGTCAAAAGCTGTTTGATGTGCATCAGTCCAGAGAAACGGTACTGACGGACTGGTCAGTGCAGTTAATGGTGCGACCATGGAGGAAAAATTCGCAATGAATCTTCGATAAAAGTTTGCGAACCCTAGGAAAGATTGCAGTTGTTTCAGATTAACAGGTACTGGCCAATTTGTGATGGCTCGAACTTTGGATTGATTCATTGTTAATCCCCCCGGTGAAATATGAAAACCCAGAAACTCGACTTCGGCTGTATGAAACAGACATTTCTCGGGTTTAGCGTAAAGGGAATTCTTCTTAAGTCTTGTGAGTACTTCTCTAACATGAATGACATGTTCAGCTAATGTTTGAGAGAATATCAATATGTCGTCCAAATACGCTACGACATAAACATCCAGAATATCACTGAATATATCGTTTACCAGTCGTTGGAAAATGGCTGGGGCATTACAAAGGCCAAAAGGCATCACCAAGTATTCATATAGTCCTTGGCGAGAACAGAATGCAGTCTTCCACTCATCTCCTGGTCGCATACGAACCAAATTATATGCTCCCCTGAGGTCCAACTTGGTATAGATGGAGGCCTTGGTTAACTTGTCCAACAAGGTAGAGATGAGTGGAATAGGATAACGATTCTTAATGGTGATTGCATTCAGGCGTCTATAGTCTATACAGGGACGGAGATCGCCTTCTTTTTTAGGAACAAAGAAAATGGGACTGGCAACGGGTGATGAGGAAGGCCTGATATGTCCTAACTGTAGTGCATGATGTATATATTCTTTAAGGGACGTTTCTTCAGATGGTGATAATGAATATATGCGTCCCTTGGGGAGCGATGCCCCATCGATTAGTTCAATAGAACAATCATACGGTCTGTGAGGAGGCAGTATCTCCGCTGATGTTTTATCAAATACCGAATGAAAGTCATGATATTCTGGGGGTACCCCTGACAATGTGGCGCCCACTGTATGAGCTGTTTCAAATGTACCGTTCTCCTCATCAGGAGCTAAATGTAGGGCCCCAAGTGCTCTTGCAGGATTGTTTGCTTCACCTTCCGATAGACAAAAATGTTGGCAAATATCCGATTCAAACGAAACTTGTCCTGTACCCCAGTCTATGAGGGGATTATGTTTTTTCAACCAGGGAAGACCTAGGATTATTCCAAACTGTGGTGTGGATATCAAATCAAAAGACAATTGTTCTTTATGGTTTCCCTGAATTACTACGTCCATCTGGGCAGTTTGTTGTTTAATTGGACCAGAAGCGAGAGAGGAACCGTCCACTGTTTGAACTGGTTCGGGATGTGCCTTGGTTATTAAAGGAAGGTTCAATGTTTTGGCCAAAGGTATATCAATAAAACAACCAGTGGCCCCTGAATCAATTACTATATGTACTGTGTGTGAACAATCCCTATCAGGCTGAAGAACTGCCTGAACGACCACTGGTTTTATTGGGCCAAAAGTAGGAACTCTGGGGTTATGAATCAAGCTCGTCTTGTCCCCCATATTCAAGGACGAGCTTTCTGAAAACCCGAGGATTTGTTTTTTGGGCGTCTTGGGCATTCTTTGACAAAATGACCACTGAGTCCACAGTAGAAGCATGCATTGTCGGTTCTCCGACGCTCCCTTTCGGTCTGAGTGATGGGACTTCGTAGACCACCTATTTGCATGGGTTCACTTGTACTATCCGGTGGAGAAGGTAAGGATTTGCCTGAGAAGCCAGATTCCGCCCGACGTTCAGTCTTTCGAGCGTCTACTTGAAGAACTAAATCTACTAGTTCAGGATATGCATCAGGAAGGGAAGGTATTACAGAAAGGGCGTCCTTCATAGTGTTACACAAACCTTTGTAAAATACTACAGCTTTCTTATTTTCGGGCCATGAAGTCTCAGCTGATAATTGATTAAAGCGTGTGATGTATTCTATTAAGGTTTGTCTGCCCTGAGATAATTCCAAGAGCTCCAGATCCCGAGACTGGGCTTTGTACCTGGTGTCAAAAACTTTGGCCAATTCACTTACCAAAAGATCAAAATCATAAAGGGCTGGATGGTTATTCTCAAGAAAAGGATTAGCCCAGGTAGCTGCAACCCCGGTCAAATGGGATAACAAAAAGGCTGCCTTTGTAGTGGAATCATGGAACACTAGTGGTCGGCAAAGAAAATGAAGTTTGCACTGATTAATGAAAGTGCGATATTTTCTAGGATCACCCTGATATTTCTCTGGAGGTGCCAATGGAAACTGTGTAGGTAACACCACAGGAGTAGGTGGGGTAGCAGGTATAGTGGGAACTGGTGGGGGTGTTGCCAAATCCCCGAATTCAGCATCTGCCAGTAGAGGGTTGCGGGTACTTTGGATATTGTCTAAACGATGATGTATCGCGGTAGTAGCAGCCGCTACTTCGGTTCTAAGGGATGCAACAGCTTGCATTAAAGCAGCCACAGGGTCCCTGGCAGTAGGTTCCATCGTCTGAACGACCAATAAAATGGCTTCACAGTCTGTCAAGACTTGCTGGTCGTGTAGCCGATGGAACCTCTGTCCCAAGTACCACTCGGGCAGATAGGAAAGTTACTGCACCGAGCGATCTTTGAGGCCACAGGTGGTGATCTTCGTCAGTCGCAACAAGGAATGCCTGTAGATGCCGGAAGGTGCCCCTGATGACCGCTGTAAGGAAAACACGTGATTAGGTCAAAACAAAGAACCCCAAGTTTGCAGGTGACTATAATAAATCTGGAACAAGGCTTACCCTGCGAAGTTGGTCAGGACTTAATAAAGGAAATGTGTCAGAAGCAGCCAGCAAGGATGACGGGATGGATTAAATCACCACCTGACGTGGAAGACAGGAACGTAGATCAATCAGAGTGGTCCAAGAACATAGTTCATGACAAGGGATAATCCGATAGCAATCCAGGGACAGAACAATGGTCAAATCCAGTAGAGGCAAAGTTCCAAAACAACTATACCGAGAGGGAAAAAGCCAAATCGGAGTCCAAAGTTCAATCCGAGGTCCAGTAGCACAACTAGTTCGAAATCCGTAGTACGCCCAACAGGATCAGCTGTGAAGCGTCGAAGGTAGTCAGCGCGTCCCTTTTAAACGCTGACTGGTGATCACATGACTCCGTCAACCGTCACGTGATCGAGCACGTTGAGGAGGAGCTTTTAGTTGCCGGCAACGGAGACGCTGTAGAATGCTCGTAGCGCGTCTCCATGGCAACTGCCATCGATTGAATGGAAACCAGTGTTGAGATGGCAAAACTCTGCGTCGTTGACCTTGTCCCAATCCTTGCTGGCAAGTCTTCAGGGGAGAGTGTGTTTTGTGAGGTGTGTTCAAAATACATCGGGGCGTGACAGTTGCAGCTTGACCCTAATGAAGAGTTCCTTGTGGCAACTGGTAGTATTCTGGTAAGGATTTGTATTTTCCAACACAGTCCGATAAAATAATGTTAATATGTAACCTGTTGCTTTCTCCCTTATTCAGGCACTGAGAGAAAGTATGAAGTCTCAGGGAATAATACCTGCGGTGTTAAAAATCAAGTAAGTCTATTGTGGTGAGGAGGGTTCCCCTTGTTAGTCCCTTTGTTTCATCTTGCTGTCCTTTTGTTTACCCTTAGGGGCCGGGGTTCGGCGAAGATGCAGTGGAAGCTGCGCCGACCCGTGAAGAGGAATAGTACCCCCGTTGGTAAAATCAGGTAAGTCTATGGTGGGGTAACTAATATTCCTTTGTGTATTCCCTTGGCTCACCTTGCTGTTCTTGTCTTCTCCTTAGGTGCCGGAGTGCGGCGGGAACATGCAGGAGGATGCGGTGGAATGTGAAGATGCTGCGAAGGCCAGTGAGTTCAGCGCGGCACTGCAGCAGGCGAGGCGACGCGCATAAAATAACTTCTTTCTTCCAGCTCGAAGGTGCGATGGATCGGGAATTCAGGCAAGGATCAAGGGTATTGCTCTTGTCCTAACCTTTTCTCCTTCTTTCTCCCTTTTTCTAGGAGCTCCAACTCGAGGCGGGCGTGGCAGAAGGGCTGGATGCAGACTTGCAGGCATGGTGAGCGTTACGCTGCTGGATGCAGAATAACGCGAAGCGTGTGCTGCTCTTCGGGCGTGGTTTAAATAGCCTCCAAAGTAGTCCCAGGTAAGTATTCCTCCCCAGCCCCGCCCGAGTAAAAAAATAGTCCCTAAGTAAAGTAGTCCCTTCCAAGCCTCTTTTGGCTTGGAGCTCTTGCAGCATGTTCTGCATCAGGTAGGTTTGCAGCATGGTCTGCATCAGGTAAGTTTTAATCTATGAGCCTGGCGCCTATGGCGCCAGGACTGACTCTCCATATGAGCCCGGCGCCATAGGCGCCAGAACTGGACCCAAATAGCCCCTAGCAGGGGTTGTTGGGCTTGCTTAGGATAACTTGATGCCTGCTTCCGGGGTTGCTGGACTTGGTCTGGGTCCCCGGAGGTAGGCATCATGACAGCAGCGCCTTAAAGAGGTCTTGCCTAACTCTAAAGCGCTTGGGGGTTCGGGAGGACCTTGGCTCCTTCCCAACATTCCCCCCTTTCGTTACTTCTACAGTAACAAACTCATCCCCGCTGTTTATTGTATGGCAAGGTGCATTAGAGCCCCCAATTGATACCATCATCTTTGCACTACTAGGTACTACATTGACATAACATCAGAGAGTCTTGGCACGTGCAGAAGAGAACCAAGAAGAGCACGATAATGGGCGCCAGTATTTTTACTGCTGCCCCCAGCCATGACTTGGCTCAATCAAAGGCAAGCGATGGCCAATCCGTGTTCTGAACTCCACCTTCTTTCTTAATTTGAACACCTAAATGTGCACCACCTCAATGACGTGGGATAGTGACCTATTCTCAGCATCTTCCGGGGGTACAAAAGTGCAGAAGCTGCGTCCCAACTTTTTACACACTCCTCCTTCTATGGCTGTTAGCAGAGCCAGCATATAGTGGTTCTGCATCGTCATGCGTCTCGGCGCACGGAGCTCTACTTTGATGGCGTTGAACCCATTCTCTGTATCATTGGCGAGCTGGACTAGCCCCCATCGAATGATATGAACCCACTTGGCATTAGCAGCTGCTTGTACCCCGTGAGCCAAAAAAGATGAAACGAAAGTCTCTGCTGAGCTAAAAAGTCAATACTCGTCAGGTATTCCTCTGAGCAGTGTGGAAGAGTCTTTTGAGATATAGTTCGATCTCTTCTTTCTTTTCAGCTGTTGAAATCATTTTTTCTGGCAGCTTACAAAATTCTTGTGTGATCTGCAAGTCTCTCTGCTTCTTTAGGTGCTGGAGTGACTGTTGACACCTTGACAGTCAGTTCTTTTCCCTTCAGGTGTTCTTCCGGGATTACTAGTGCAGGGTGGCCAGTGAACACTTGCCCCTCCAGGATGATGGGTTGTGCGAGTAGGCTTGTCGGCCACAAACCCAGTAGTAATCCATCACCACTGCTGTACCTTTTTTTGTGTGTGTGTGTGTCCCTTCATTGCTAAAACAAAGTTGATAGTCCATGTCCCTATGTATTCGCATTGGCTTCTCCATTGTGCAATCCATGTCAGCCTTGTGATGTATCGGGAAATTATTTGCGCACACATAGTCTCTACTCAGGCTATTATTTCTTTGCTGTACTCAGTCCATCTGCCGGGCTTGTCACTGGGGTACCCTGCCATTTGTTGTTGACATTTGCGTGACCTCCCAAGGAAAAATATGGTACTCGTAGACACTTACTGTATTTCGTACTACCATTGCATGGTGCTGGGACTAGATCGATGCTCCTCAACTGCACGCTGTGTGCCTGGAATGTGTCCTTTATCATACATAGTGCAAGATGTACCAGGCATTGTGCCTCTATAATTGCCACTGGATGTAGAACTAAAACCGTGGGAGCCCCTGAAGCATGCGGTATGAGTGCACACGTGTAACGGCTTTCATTCATCACATCCCTTCCCGCATTATGCATATCGGAGTACTAGCTATTAGCGACTTTGATTGCTGAATGTCAGAAATGACGTCAAAGCCCAACCCCTTATATACATCATACGTCATTCGTACTTCCCGTTATATTATTCTAAAAGAATCAGTAGGGGTGGCCCGCCAAAAGTGAGACATTGTTTGATTCTTATTTATCATAGACCTATTCATACACTTGCTTATGAATCTACTAACATTATTTTTCTTAATATGTAACTGTCCATCCCCACCTTTTTATATGCCCAACCCATATAACAGACATACCTTCATACACTCCGACAACAACGATCAGTGTCACACAAAACAATAATTATCGGTCTATCAAGAAAGCATAATGCAGAATTCCTAGAACGAATTACTTTCAGTTTATCATTATCCCTACATAACAGAGGATTGAACATGTCGGTCAGGCATCCTTGCTTATCCCCGGAGAGGAGATAAAAGGTTACCAAGAAAGAGAGGGAGAAAGAGAGAGCGCAAGAGAGAGGCCATCAAAAATTGAAAAATTGAAAAAAGATAAAAAATAAAAGAACAATACAAAATGAAAAAAGAAAAATCAGGGGTGTGCCACTGCCCACCACCCTGGCATGGAACCTTTACTAAGTGTCTTCTTCATCAGTTATGTCCTTGATCCGTCAATCAACCTTTGCAGGCTCTCAATGCCTCGATGAGGAGCAACAAGGTCCACTGCCAGAGCTAAAAAGTGCATAGGTAATCTTTTCATGATGGAAACCTCCCCATCCCCTCCCCCTTTTACCGTGCACCACTGCCGCTCCTGTGTGCCTACGTCCTGTCTCCTGGTCAATTGTTGATGACCCATCAACATATAGTATATCTCCTTCCGTCAATGCACTGTCTCTAGCTCTAGATTTACCCTCCTCTTCACCCTTGTATGTAGCACAGTCATGTGTTTTCAGGTCATCATCAGTGGATGCCTCTATCAAAAATGTGGCGGGATTCACCGTCCTATACCTTACTATATGAATGAGATTTGGATATTATAATCTGATATGCAGAGGTTATCTAATTCGTCAAAGTCGATTTAGACCTTTCCAAAATGGCAAACGTTGAATGTTTCGCAAACAAGGTAACAGAGCACCTCATGACAATCGTGGAACCTTTCTCTATCGCAAATGCAGCCACTGTGAGTGCTTGTTCGCAATAGGCCAATGGCCTGCGGCCCATTGTGCTCTTTTGAGGTAATAGTGCAGTCATGAGCAGTCCATCAGAGTGGGAAAATAAAAAAATAAAACTCCTGAGTATAATCCGGAGTTGCTTTAGCACAGGCCGTGCAAATAGCTTCTTTGAAGTCCTAAAATTGTCTATTCATTTCTTCAGTGAATTCCAATTTACAGTTTTTTGTCTTCTGTCCTTCTGTGAGACTTTGTAACAGCTGCCTTGTTTAGGCTGCGTAATCTAGGATCCATGCCCTTCAATAATTACAAAAGCCCAAAAACTGCTGTATTTCCTTGACAGTACTGAGCCTAGGGGTGGCGCATACTGCCGCCGCCCTAGCTCGTAGTATTTTCTTCCCGTTTGCAGAGATAAGTTGCCTAGTACCTCCTGTTGCCAGTATTGTAGCTTCTTTTTATCTCTGTGTACCTTTTTGTGAGCCAGCAATTGCAATAATGCAATATAATCCCTCCTGCACTGCTTTTCATTTTCACTACATACCAGCAGATCATCCACATACTGGATGATCGTGCTAGGCACCTGAATATTTCCCAAGTAGGCTTGCACCACTCTACTGAAAATACTCTGACTTTCACGGTACCCTTGGTGCAATCACGTGTGCTCAAAGCACTGTTGACCATGCGTAAACGCAGTGAGATACCATGAATCAGGGTGGAGTGGGATTGAGAAGAACGCATTCTTTAGATCCACCGCTGTGAAGTACGTCTCTGCCTTGGGAATGCTACATAGGATCGTCGCAGGATTTGGAACTACTAGAATCTCCTTCTGCACCATGTCGTTAAGAGGACTTGGATCCTGGATCATCCTCCAAATGCCCCCTGTTGCTTTCTTGACTGGGTATACAAGGATGTGGATGGCACGATGATCCCTTGCTCTAATAGAGCCTGAATAGTGCCTTTTATCCCTTCCTCTGCTTCCTTGACAACGGATACTGCCGCACCCTCGGGAGTACTGCTCCTGACTTCAACGTAATCTGTACTGGGGTCACATCTCTCAGTAACCCAACATAATGCAGATTAACAGTCCATAATTGTGCTGGCACATATCGCATGTCCTCCTCAAAAAATAAAGACTGGGTCACCACTGCCATCAAGAGGGCACTGTACCTTCCTATACTGCACCATGATATCACACAGGATGCAAATTTAAAAAATGATCTCCCCATTTTGATCATTGTCCTCAAAGACTCCTCATCAGTCATTTCCTTCAATTGTACTGTCGTATTTGCAGATAGTACCGTGCGCCACTCGCACTCATCCTAATCTGTTCCAATTAGGACTACTCTTTTGTTTTACACTACTAGTCCTTGCAAATCTAATGACCATATTGTCCCCGCCACCACCTCGGGTGGCACCATGGAAAATCTATGGGCACTCGCCAACATTTTGTCGCAATTTGAGGCACTGCTTTTGCTAGTACCTTGATGCCATAGGCAAATATGTCTGGGACCACAGGAACTCCACGGACTACTGACTCCCTTGCCATTGCATTGTTTATTACCATTGCTCGAGCTACACACATCCCTGGAGTGGAACACACTACCCCTTGATCTGTGAATGATATAGTTACATTTAATTTACTGAGCAGATCCCTACCCAACAAGTTAACAGGGTAACTCTCTGAATATAACAAGGGGGTTCGTACTATCTTTCCTCCCACTTTTATATCCAGCTCCTCTGTGTATGGAACCGTAGAAATAGCCCCAGAGAATCCCTGCGTGCAAGAGTTTTACCTGATAATGGAAAGTTCCCTTCCATAATGCATTATTTAGTAGCACCTGAATCTACCATAAATATAAATTGCTTGTTTACTATTTCCGCCTCTTCAGGGTGTGCGGTTGTCAAATGGATTGGACACGTGAGTGCTCTTTGTGGGCTGTTTTAATCAGAATATGTATTTGTCCTGGGAAATAGAAAAAGGGTTGCCCCCCCCCATTATTACTGCTTGGACCGGGGTGCCCATTCCCCCTGCCATTCTGTTAAACTGTGTTCCTTCACCCTGATGCAGTTGTTGCCCACGTTGCCCTTGC
The DNA here is from genome assembly GCF_040938575.1 of Ambystoma mexicanum. NCBI lineage: Eukaryota > Metazoa > Chordata > Amphibia > Caudata > Ambystomatidae > Ambystoma > Ambystoma mexicanum. Next base: position 116,846,506 of record NC_090924.1, on the reverse strand, counting down.
CTGTCAGCCCCATAAGGTAACTGATTTTGACCCCCTCGCCCAAATTGCGGGTGTGCCATTCCTTGAGGCCCTTGGAATCCCTGCCCTGGAGGTGATAATTAAATCCCATCCCAGGCCTGTGCCTGTATTCCCTTGCGAAGCACTGTGATGTTCCCAATCCTCCTCCCTGGGGCCCTATCCCCCCCAAAAGCCTCCTGCCCTTGCTCCTCGAAATCCCCCTCTTCCCCTTGGTGCTCCTCTATACTGCCACTGTGGGTTGGGGTACTGTCCCCCCACCCCATCGTCCCTGTCCTCCTTCAGACCATAGTGCCGCAATTGTGGCATTCACAATCTGTTGATTATCTCCTGTCCTTTCCCCCTGAGCCAGTGTTGTCACCGGTGCTTGGACGACAGCCTTATTTTGTTTCTTTTCTACTAGTTTTGCCTCATCCATCTGCTGCTTCTGTCCGGTCTCCCTGTCCCGTTCCTTGATTCTCTTACAATGGTGGATTAGTATGCTTTGTATCTCTGCCCACCCTTTGGCTTCAACGTCCACAATTGTATCTAGTGCCTTCTAGACCTATTTTGGTAATCTCCTCTTTACGATAAAGTAGAAAAATGGTTCTGAATGGTCCCATTGCCCTCATGTCTCAACTCTCTACATTCCCTGTAACTTAGAATAGACCTAACTGGGTCCTCATCATCACCCATTGTGCACTGTATTAAAGAATGTAAGTCAGGGGTATCTGTGTAAATGTTTCATAGGGCATCACATACCCTTGTCCTTATTTCATTAAAGGTTGCTCCATCATGTTAGTTATATGCAAGAATTATCCCAGGGTACCCAGCCCTTACCCATATGTCCCCAACTATGGCGACCAGTAAACTCTTAAATTCTCCTAGTGCTAAGGCAACCCTTGCTGTTTGTTTCTTAAATTCATAGATCCATTTACTGGCTCCGGCTGTAAGCTGGGGGAGAGCTTTATCAAATATTTTTTGTCAATTTTAGGCCATGACACATACACGTTATCCCTACTCCTTTATGTACAAGAGGCATCTGCATGTCTACTTTGTTTTCAACCCCTTTTTATTAGTATTTTTCTGTTCTTATACCACCGTTAAATCTGGTTGATTTCTCGGTCTATCCCTTCCCACTGTCTCTTGTGGTAGGGATGGGTTTCTCGACGCCTCCTCTGCTCAAGCTCTTATTTTCCCCCCGCCTCTTCATTATTTCTCCAACCTTGATCTTCCCATTCATTTTCCCTTGCTGGTTCGACTTCTTGTCCCAGAGCCGTCCATACCCTCTCCCCATCATCTTTTTCAACACAAACATTTCTTCTTACCCCAGGGTTAAATCTAACTAAAATCTAACTAAATCTAACTAAAAAATCTCCTTACTCCCTATTTTCTGCACGGTACCCTTATTTCTGGTGGTACTTCTCCAGGTTCTTTTAACCTGACCAACCTTTCCCGTAAGGCTCATTGTTCATATCTGCTTGTGAACCCCCTGAGTACACTGATGCTACTGGCATTTCAGCGCTTGTGGATGGGTTATATGGAGGTGCAAAAACTCTGAGTCCCCCCTAACTCCCCAGTTGCTGATCCTGATGATAATATTGTCGACAGTTTTTCTACCACTGGAGGCATATAGACTGGATTCGTATATCCAACCCTACTGCAGGTGTAGGCGTTACGGGGTATATCCCCTTACATTGGATCTTCCTGATCTTCCATATCTTCAAAGATCTAAAATCTCTTTTCTTTTTTGTAACTTCTTTCACTTATATTTTGCTGCTAAAAAGATATTTTTCTAGTGTGTTTCTGTTATGGGAGCCCTTCTCTGGCCAGGAGCAGGACATCCCCCCCCTTCCTTTGTTTCCAACACCCCTTGTCTATGATATTTTTCTATCCTGTCACAGTATTGTGGCAGGGCCCTATGCATGTGTCTTATTGGGGTTTCTTCCCCAATACTAATATTGCGCGTCCTTTATGCTTTACTTAGACCTTACTACTTTGCTGCGCACGCTGCTGCTTGTTACACAAAAATACAGATCAACCTACTTTTACCCCCACCCCTTTTTCCCCACTGTGTTTTCACACACACACACTGCGACTCATCCACCTGCCTTCTTTTTTTACCACAAATGACAGCAAGAAAAAATATACTACAATAATTGAGTAAAATCCAGGCCCATTCTTTATACCGAGCCACTACTCGTAGTACCACCTTTTCAGCTTTTTTTACATGCTGAGGATCCCATTGCTTTTATCGTCATAAAAGAATTCCACGTGGAACTACCATCTCAACCTATTATGGCTGAGGATCCCTTACCTCCTAGTCTTTATACGCTGATGCTCCCTTTCTTCCCAGTTTTTACACGCTGAGGCTCCTTTTTTCCATTATAAAAACAGAATTGAGCTACAATTTCAATACATAACCCAACTCCTATGCAAACTATACCTTAACACATCACCAAAAGTCCTATCCACTCTGTCATTGACCTCGTACTTCATTCACACCTCACATACTGTCATACACACATCTCCTTCTTGTTATCTCTTACAGTAGTCTACTTAGAAGTGCGTGTTCACCCGAATTTCCTCTGTGACAGGTCCTATACAGGAACTGTCCTCTCTGGAGCCATGCCCACTTCAGAGAGCAGAGAGGATTTCTATGAAAATGGCTCCTTCTAAAACCACTCAGGAAACACGTATTTTTTGATTTGGGGGGACAGGTCACTGTAGGTGGGCGTTGCTCTTTTTCCTGGAGAAGTGGCCTGGAGCATTTCGCAAAGTGCGGGGAGAACTGGAATCACGTTGGGATAGTCGCAACTTGTAAGGGTGTCCCTAATTACGCTCACTCCAGAATCAATACACCCCTCTAGGGAAATAAGGCAAAAAGGCGATCTTGTAAGGATAACAAGTTTAATCTTTACAATTGAGGATGGTAGCAAAGGACTCTGCTTCCTAAACGGTCTTCTCCTGTCCCTCTCCCCGGTCCTTTCCTGCCAGAGTGGTCTCAACCAGGGGTTTATATAGTCCTGGCTTGCCATGGTGCTGTCACTGGAGCTGGATCATGTCTTCAGCCAAATCCATCCTTCTTCCTTAACAGGGATGCTCCAAAGCCTTCTTTCTTCGTTGTCAGCAGTTTGGCAGGGCTGTTCTACATCTTGCTAGCTATGCAAAAACACACTGCAGCTCTGCAGGCATTTACAAACCTTGACGCCTAGCCCAGGAAAAACGAAACATTATCCATGTTCAAATATTTTCTAGTGATTCTCTCCATATTCCACTTGTTCTGCTCACCTTTATCTGGGTCCTGTAGTTTCCTCTGCAATTTAGACTTATTTTTTAGTCCCAAATGCACTTTGCCGTACAACATAATAGTTCATGGACCGTGGGGAGTCAGGTCGTGCTGGCCATGGTGACGGTCACTGCACACTAAGCCTGCAGTCTATTTTGAATCCCACAGGCCACATTCCTTCTGGATAGGAGGGAGAGTTTGACTCACCTACAGCACTAGATAAGCTTTTAAAATGCCTGGGCTCTGACATTACAAATCTATCCAACTAATAGTTAATTGCGCCTTATATTTAGACAATAACTACCTTCTTCAGTGCTTGCCTATGTGTGTGTATGTGATTTTGCATGAGAGAGCCTTCCCACTGCCCCATCTCCCCCCTAGTCCATTATAGCACCTTAAAGAGGTCTTGCCTAACTCTAATGCGCTTGGGGGTTCGGTAGGACCCTGGTTCCTTCCCAACAAAGGCCCGGGAAGTGGACTGGTGGGTCTGGCTATATCACATGAACCACGCTGGCTGCTTCTATGCACAAAAAGTGTGTGTCTGGACTGGGGATACGTCTTCCTGAAATTGGCAAAGTGGTGATACTACTAAGCTCAAAAGACAGGCATTTCTGCTTTATGACACCTCTGTTCCCTAGCAGCAGTGAACACTGCTCCGGTAAGGAGGATTACAAAGGACCAATCTGAGGCATTGCATTCCACCTTTCCTTCCCCAAGCCCCCCATGATTAATTGCCTACCTAATACTACCTAGTACAACACACACACACGCTCACAGAGAGCTCCTGTAGACCATGCGAAAGGCAAGGGTGCACGGTATAAATCCCATTAACTTAACACACTTTCAAATATCTGGAGGCACATCATAACTATTCTTAAAAGGAAATACCTGTGTGATCCACTTTTCATTGTGCAAACACTGATTTTCAACATGAGTGCATATGAAGAAAGACGGTCAAGTACTTTGAAGAAGAGCTGTTTGTTTTATGGGGAAAACTGCAGCTAAACCTACACTGAAAACAAGCATTCTAGACCTGAAACCGCAATGAAAAAGAGTACACCCAGGTTCGATCTGCTTCATGTAGAAGTTGTATTCAAATTAGCCAGTCATTGTTAGGAAAAAGACAGCAGCAGTTTTGGGATGTTTGTTTAACTAGCGATCCTGCCCAAATAGTTCATCAGGATGAAGTCTTTTCAGATTGAAAGAGTGCACAAGAGAGAAAGTTAATAGGGGAGTCACTGGGGACAGTGACTCAACAAATATCGATCAAGTGTGCCAGTTGAGACAACCAGTGATAGTATTTAACGTTGCATTGTGAATGTATTTAAAAATTGCATTGTGAAACCTAGGCCTTTTTCCCACTATGCAGGACTCTCAGACTTGGGTATGTTTTCTCTGGTATTTAAAGATTGAATTGTGATAATAGTGCCATTCTGTGGTTTTTCTGCCTTCCTAGCAAAGCTCTCATCTAGCTAACTTTACTACCATTATCTGAGCTCCTGTCGTCTTGTCAAAGTGTTTACTACTGTCTCGTCTCTCTCTGTCTTGTCTGCTTGGACCCCTCCCTGTGTCCTTCCCCAGTGCTTTCCCCACCCCCTCCCCCTTCTTCTCTCCTTTCCCTACTTACTCTGTGGTGCTCTCTGTCTCTCCTATCTTTTCCAACTGCTTCTCTATCGACTGTCCTGCTCTCCTCACTAAATCTGGCAGGAAGAAGTTTAAAAAGGACATCCTGGTCTCCAACCCAGGCCTCCCTATTGCCAACACCTATACCAGCACCTCCTTGAGGCAAACCCTCACCGACATCCTTTTTGTTGTTCCCTCGCCAGACTCATGGACTCTTCATATGGTCTCTGTGCTTTCTCCTTTCTCTTTCTCCCATTAATGGTGGCACCCAGTGGGAGGCCCACCTGGCCCCCTTCCAATCCTCTAAGGTCATCATTAATGTTTACCTGAATTTAAACTGTCTTGGTCCAAGGCCCTCAGGTCAACCTTCTCCGCTTTGATAGACTCTTCCAGCGCCTCATCCCCCCCACGGCTTCCTTGCCTTCCCCTGCTGTCTCCTCGTTGGCTACCTTGCCCTCTCCTCCTTCCTCTTCTGCCCCCCCTCGGGCTTCTTCTACACCTCTGCAGGGCGTACCTCTGATTTGTCTTTCAAGGACGGCAACCTTCTTCATATTGCCACTCTCTCTCTGCTGTCAAACACTCCTCTGACATCTGCCACCTGGAAGAACTGGACCTCGATGTTTTCGGTCTTACCGAGACATGGTTCACAGCCAGCTCTGTCATGAGCTTTGACACTCTCCTCCCTGATGGCTACTAGATCCTCTCCACACCCAGATCCAACCGTTCCGGGGGGGGTGTAGCCCTGATCTTCCCTGAGTGGATCCCTGCCTCTGTCATTCCTACGCAGGCCTACTCCTTTTTCAAATGCCTCGTCTGCAGGCACTCTCTCTCTCCTGGCCATTCCCTTACTGTGTCAACCATCTATCGGCCAGCTGGTCAGATCTCCTCCTTCCTCTCTGAATGGGCGGACCTCTCCTCTTCCCTCCTAGTCTCAACCACTCAACTCCTCCTTCTTGGCAACGTTAACATCCACCTGGATGCGTCCAGTCCTTCCACTGGACTCTTTCGCGACCTCTGCGACACTCTCTCTCTCTATTCTCCACTCTGGCCCGACTCACTCTGTAGGGCACACTCTGGATGTTCTGATCTCTTCAGACCTTCCCCTTTCTATCCCTCTCACCAGTCCTCTCTCCTGGAGTGATCTCCTTTGCTCCAAGCTCACCCTCTTTACCCCTCAGGCCAAGCCACATCCAGCACTGCCATCTACCTTCTCGGTTATCTGACCCATGAAGTGTGTGTCAGTTGAGGCTTTTGCTGCCACTTTCTCTCCCCCTCTTCCCCCTTTGGCTGACTCACACCCTGACACAGCCCTTTCCATGCTCCACTCTGATATATCTGATACTCCTGATGTTCTTGCCCCTGTCATGAGGATCCGCTTGAAGTCCAAAGCCATTGCAACTCCTGGTACGACTCAAACCTCGTCACCCAGAAACGCAAGTGCAGGGTGGCTAGGAAGAAATAGCGTGCTTCCGCTACATCCTCTGACAAGCTGGCCTGCCGCCTGCTCGGAAGGCATTACCGGCTCTCTGTCCGCACCAAGAAGAGAGCCTACATCCAAACTTGTGTCTCTGCGGCATCTAATAATTTGGCCCACGTCTTTAAAATCTGCAAGGAACTGGCCAATCCTGCTACAGTCTCTACCTCTCATGTCCCCTCCCAGGCCCTCTGCACAGCTCTGGCTTCTCATTTAATCTCTAAAACTCAGGACATCCTGTCCTCTCTCTCTTCCTCTCCCCCTTCTCCCTCTACTCCCTGCTCTTCCTCTGGCCCTTCTTCGGCCACCTCTCCTCTCTCCTTCTCTGCCTTTCCCCTGTTCTCCCCACACAAGATGACACCCTGACTCCTGCTCTTGCTGACTTCTGCAACCACTCCTTTGCCACTGGAGTCTTCCCTTTCCCCCTGAAGAACTTCCTTGTGCACCCTCTTCTTAAGAATCCCTCTGCTGACCCGTCCTGCCCTGCTAACTATCGCCCAATCACCATCACTCCTTTCATGGGCAAACTCCTGGAAAAGCTGGCCATCTCCCAGCTTAATCTTCACACTGAATCTGTTGGTTGTCTCTATGACCAGCAGTCTGGCTTCAGAGCTGGCAGAAGCATGGAAACTGTTCTCTTGAACATATGTGAAGACCTGCTCTCTAACCTTGATTCCAACATCCCCTGTGTCATCATCTTACTTGATCTCTCTCCTGCCTTTGACACGGTCAACCATGCCATCCTGCTCAACCGTCTCCCTGATAACCTGGGTATCACCGATCAGGCCCTGGCTTGGCTGACTTCTTTTCTCTTTGACCGACCCTCCCAGGTCCAACTTGGGTCCTTCCTCTCCTCTATGTCTACCTGTGGTGTTCCCCAGAGGTCTAACCTCTCTCCCTGGCTGGTCAACAAGTACCTGCCACTTCTTTCCCACCGCATTGCCGCTCTCTGCCCCAACTTTCAGTGCTAAGCGGATGACGCACAGTTCATTTTCCGGCTCCCTTCAGCCACCTCTTCTCCTTCTCTCATCTCTTGACTGTCTACTATCAAGGAGTGGTGTGCCATCACTGATTTCTGCCTTAATGCCAGTAAGCACTCCTCATCGCCATTCCTGCTCCCTCCTTTCCTGTCACTCTCTTGCCGGCCTCTCTTGGCCTCTTCCTGCTCCCACCTGTGCGGCTAAATACTTCGGGGTCATCTTCGACTCCACACTCTCCTTCTCTCCTCACATCTCTGACGTCTCTAAGAAGTCACACTACCAGCTGCACCTCCTCTGAGGTATTCTTCCTTTCCTCTCCTTCTCCCAGAAGTTCACTGTCTCCAGAGCTCCGGTTTTCTCTATGCTGGATTACTGCAACAGCCTTTTTCTAAATCTGCCTGCCTCTACTCTCTGCACCCTGCAACTCATCCAAAACAGGACTGCGAGACTTGTCCTTGGCCTCAAGCCCAGGGATTGCATCTTCTCAGGACTGAAAATCTCTGCACTGGCTCCCAATGGCTGCGAGGATTAAGTTCAAAACCCTCTGCGTTGTCCACAAGGCCTTCTGGGGCCTCAATATCTTCAACTCTCTCTTCCTAAATATCTTCCTTCTCGAGCTCTTCACTCATCCGCTTCCAACTCTCTCAGGGTCAGTCGCTTCTCCAATCAACAAGTTGGCGGTAGATCTCTTTCTTCGGCTGGGGCCTCCCTCTGGAACAGCCTCCTTGCCTCTCTGAAAATTAAGAACCACCTCTGGTTCCGGAAGCAGCTCAAGAGCTTCCTCTTTATTTCTGCTTTCTCTGCTCCTCTCCACTGCTGAACTCCTGGCTGAAACTGAAACTGCACTGGTCACCTGACTACCCTCTGTTCTTGGGCCCAGATCCCCTCCCCACCAGTTGCACACCTGCACTGCCCCCTGGCAACCCTTGCACTGAGGGGCTGTTTCTGTATCCCTACAGCTCCTACCAGCACTTGACACCTGATGTCTGCACTTACCCTTGAATCTGCCACTAGCTGACTGCACTTTTTATTTATTGTTCTTAATTATTGTTTTTATTTATTTACTGTTATCCTATTTACTGCACTTCCCCTCCTCCTTTCCCCTTGCACTTTTCCCCTTCTCCCCCACACCCTGCACTTGCGGATCTCAATGTTACCTGTCCTAGTAAGATCGTTGTCTTTGTCTTCCCTCTGTTCCCTTCCCCTCCCTTGCCGCGTCATATCATATCCGTCTTCAAGCGATTGAATCGGAGCCAGTGAGTTATGGAGCAATGAGAGACTCTGTGAGTAATTTAGGTGGTTGAACATGTCTGCATAATCAATACTGTTTATAGTGGACACTGCTGGCAAAATTGGCCTCTTTTTCACTAAAAACAAAGGCATGTGTAGATTATATATGATTTGGGCTTAAATTGGGTTAATTTCAAAGAGGTGTAAACGGAGACGTTTTTATGGGAGGGCAAAGGGGGCACTTGCCCAGGGCACCCACCTTGGTAGGTGGCCCCACAAGGCTGCCTGAGCTAAAGAAGTAAGATTCCATTGTTCACCAGAGTTAAATAGCACATGTCAGGATATTTGATGGCATGTTGCTGAGGTTCTAAGCCCATTGCCTGTCTGTTTTGACAAGTACGTTTTGACTTTATCAATTCATCATGTAATGCCTTCTGTGTTCACTGTGGTATACATAGTTTGTGTGCTCCTAAGGGCACACTATGTGGCATTCTTTCCTTCCTGTGGGAATTAGTTTACCATGTGCAACAGCTAAAGTTGAAATGCACATTGATGCATTTAATGCTACAATTGTTTAGAAGTTAGCTCAGTGTGTCAAGCACTCATTGCAGAGATATGTGTTCTATGCAAGATTAGAATAACACAATTCCAGCAAGGCTGGCTGAGCCTTTCCTATGTTTAAAGTTTATAAACCTACCTTCATATGTACTTGGTTTTATAGCACAACATGTGCTATTATCAGCAATGTACCTGCACAGATAGGGGTTGCTATAAAAACGAACATATCATCTAAATGGTGAAGGTCTAGAAATTGGTTTGGTCTGGAGGCGGAGTGGGGGGGGGGAATGTAAAACCTAGGCACCACTTCAAATGACGAGCATAAACTGTTAGTCTTATGTGAGGTTTGCCGTCTTGCGTTTGCCGTCTTGCATGCAGTGGCATTGTTTGGCCCATTACTTGATCTGTCTTCTTATGGAGGACATTTGACTGGAAGGGATGGTAGACGGAAGAGAGCAGACTAGATGTTGCAGGCCTCGGGCAAGCATATTTTAAGGTCTGCTCATTTGACACACAAAACGTTTTTCTTTTTTTAAAGTCAAAGTTTTTTATGCACGTTTATAAATGACAATGTCACAAGCCATTGTTTTGGAAGTATTTTTAAAGTTTTAAAATACGAAAGAAAAATCCTGATAAAATGCGTTCAATCACATTGATTGGTATGCTGGTACTTATATACTTCCCTTGATGATGGAGAGAATGAAGCTAGAATCATTCCCGTTTTGCGGGACACCTTTCTATAATATTTTGTTTTTAAATGTTTATAGATCATATTTAGTAATGTGATTTGTGTACTTTCCAAGTCTGTTTTCTAAAATGAGATTGTTTTAGTACATGATAAGAACTGGAACCCGGCACCTCCACCTTGATAGTTCATATACTTTAAATGTTTGTATTTTGTAGATCTGAGGCGGTTTACAGGCAATTCCTGTTAAAGTATGAATTTTTTGTCTATCCATTTTTTATAGTTTACCTTCGTTTCCTGCTGAATATCCCCTTCTTTGATAGCTAGGTGCATTAACGATTTAGTGTGACATGCCATTATTGCAGCTACCGGTCACCACAAGGGCTTTACTCTGCAGTCATCGTGTCTTTCCTGGAGATGGTGAATAGATTTTGGGATCCATCCCCGTCTCGTTCTTAATGTGACATTTCGGTCACGTAAGTGGGAGAGCTCAGTAATGTCTGTGCTAGAAATAGTCCAGAAAATAAATATACATAATAGAATGTGAGCAGGGCACTGAATTCCTGACAATAGAAGGCCGTTCCCTGGTAAGAGCAAAAGGTTGAGCTCGAGTTGAGTAACTATTGCAAACTTCATTTTATTCCTTCTACATCCACTAATACGATTTTAAATGCATTCATGACGCGCTAACAAATGCATAATAGATTAAATAAATAAATTGTGCTATTGGATTTGGAAAGTCGAAGTTCGTGTAACTGGGTAAAAAATATACACTCTGAAAAGAAACTAGCATTTCTGCCAGCACTCTAATGTAAAGTTCGAGGTTGTCTGTCCAAAATATGGTGTGAAATCTATAAGACATGGGATGAAAGCATGTGCATTGTACTAAAAAAAATGTTGGGAAGGAAAAGCTGCAATTTATTTCTTTGAACCGTACATGTGGCAGAATAAGTCCCAACGGCGTACCTGGTTCCTGGAAAATGTCGCACAGTTTGGGAAATATTTCTTGGTGTCCTACTTTTGGATTACAGGAGTAGACGCCTGGCATTAGGAAAATTGCACTGTACACGAGTTGAAACAATAAATTACAGGTAGCCAAGCTAACGCCAGTTGTAACAGCTGGTTGCACTCTTCATCTCTGCCCCTGATCCTAGGCAGTAACATTTTTAAAAAAGGAACACCACCTCCACCTAACGCATTTAAACCATTTTTGGGCACTAAAGACTTTTAATATTCAGTGAGGAATAACACAAATGTTGCCTCAGTTGTGGGAATCCAAGCACCGAGAGATGAATGGATTTGCCCAAGATCGAACCACTTTTGTCAAAAAGGGATTCTCAGATTAGTAGCCAGATAGCCTTGTCCCAAAGTCACTCTGCTTCATTTCCTTTCTATTTCGTGTTGTATATCACTGCATACTGGTGTCCAGTTTATTTCAAAGAATGCACACGTTCGTTAGATAAGAAAGCTGATCTAGACGGATAAGAACGTTTGCAGAAGTAGGAACCTGGATTAGAATGAGTAGAATTATTTCACCAACATAACAAACGTTCCTGACGGGACATAACGCAACCCTCAATGACCTCACAGGAAGAGACAGCAAATGGTCCACCACCCAGTAACTGGTAGTGTATTCTGCATAAACCATACTTAATTGGCTACCTGAGACCACATGTTGATAAACAGTGCTTTAAATTGGGTACAACAACCAGCTATTAAACGTACCAAAGGCTAAAGAACAGACAATTTATTCTAAGAGCCCAGTAATTGTATGATTTACATTAGTTAGTAGGGTTGCAAAACTGTCTACTTGGGTTGCAAGAAGAAACATTGAAATAGCACTGAGATAGCACTTGCTACACCTTAAATGGTGCGAATGGCTAGGGTTTATTTATTTAAGAATTGTATATTGTGCCTCAATGTTGACTTGAGGCCATTTCTAATACATAACGTCTGGTTCCAAAGTCCATGAATTGACCACTAGACCATACCTTTTCTCAGTATTTAATTAGGTGCAGTGTTGCACGTTGTACAGCAAGTGTCCCAACCTCTAACCGTTTTAGGCAAGCCAGAATTGGAACTCTGATCTCCATACCAAAGTTTGCAATTCTTCCACTAGGTCTCTTGTTTTACCGTCTACTTTCTTTCTCGTCTTTTCGTCCTACACCCTCCCCCACAACCCATCCAAAGTCCTTTTTATCTCATCCACAGTGTGGCTGCTAGCTCATTATGAGGGACAGTGGATATATGCCTATGGAATTGGGTGCTGTGTCGGGGCAAAATTTGGGCTTCATGGTTGCAGCAGATGTGCCCATATTTATCAGAGGCAGTCGATGGATGGTTGGAATATTCCATTGAGGGTAGTGCTATATTTCTGGTGGGGTTCGGATTGGTACACACCAATACAATGTCCAAACTGTGTAATTATGGTTAATAATACAAAATACCATTGCGGCTAATCCAGTCTGATGGTCGGTATTGATTAGACTGCTTAAAATAAATATTGCTAATCCCACTACATATAGACCTGGTCAGCTCTATTGCTAGCCTGGCCTAGAAGACATTCTTGCTAATAACTCCTGATGTCAATATTGCTAATCACTTGCTCTCTATCCTCATTGCTGATCACTTGCTTGTTGGTCAATATTGCTAATTCTGCTTGATGAACAATATTCTTCTCTCTGGTGGTCACTCTTGCTAAATTCTTTCTGACGTCATTGTTGTTCTGTTTTGTGAGCAGCAGTGATGTAGCTCTTATTATCTAATGTTAAATGTATAATGGGGCTGCACAGTTTAACTTTATCATTCTATTTAAATTAAATAGTATGAACCTTTGAAATAAAAAGACAGTGCTGTGAGTTTTTGAGTGACTCTGTGAGCCTAAATACGTTGTGCATTAATTTTGTACAAAGCTCTTAGCACTCAAAATAACTATTTATACAAGTCACTTAATAATAGTAACATTGAGGAATCAAGTCTGCATTCATGCACCATTGTAAATAAACCTATATAAGCCTAACAAAGTGACGTTGACGTTATATATCATTCTCTTCGTTACATCTTTTCCGCTCCCTTCTTAAACGTTATTTGCTTAGTTCTGACATGTAGTTCTTTCTCATTCTTTGCATCAATTTATTAATGTTTTGTGTCCCATGAATTTGTGCCTCTTTCTTTTTTTTTTTTGTGCAGCGCTTTGGCGAAAGCGCTTTTATAAATTAAATACAAAACAAATAATCCAAGCACGTAACCAATTTCACAAAAAGTACTAGAGTAGGAAAAAGGCAAACATTTGTTTAAAAAATGATTGTTTGCTCATTAACATTTTCTTGATTAGCAAACATATTTTGTAGCCATATTTCAATTTCATCGTTTCATATTTCATCGTTCGCAGCGTCCACAGGAGCAGGAGCTCCTTTCTCCTGGCTGCCGGAGCAGCCCACAGCCAACCTGCTCGCATCCCATTCCAGAGATCTGATCCGCTGAATGCCCGCATGCCACAGCACCCCGATGCCGACCAGAAGAGCACACAACGCCAACATGGCCGCCATGATCGCACCGCAGCACGGTTGCTGATCGCTGACCTGATTGGTCCTCCCCGCCCAGCGTATCCACTTCTCTGATCCTGTGGGACCGGCAGGCGTGAGCCGGCCCACAACAAGGCGCACACTAAGGCGCCTGTCCTGTGCCTGTCCCTGCCCGAACACTGCCCACTGGCCAGGAACTCTGCCCGTCAGCCACTCCACCGAAGGTACTGTACAAACTGTTTCCTGATCGCCTACTATGTCGACCTCCATCCAGCCTGACCTGCAAACTTCCTCATAACACTAATTCTAAACGTGCGCGCCATAACGCCTCGTGTACTTATGCATGTACTATCCTAATCCCACTCGCATTTGCTGACTCCCCCTGTGCATTCGCATACTGTGCTCCAGCCACCCCTTGCAAAATTCGAATCTACCCACTATTTAATATTCTGTTATGCCTATGGTCCCATCCCTAGTTGTGCCTCAGAACTTGCCCCACCTGTATTTATGATTCTATTGTGCCGTGATTTTGCTGCCCACACTGCATTCTGATTCTAGTTGTGCCTCAGATCTTGCCCCATCTGTATTTATGATTCCATTGTGCCGTGATTTTGCTGCCCACACTGCACTTTGATTCTATTTGTGCCGTGTTGAACGATACCCTCGCCATGCCTCATCCCCAATCCACCAGCTCACCAGCTGCCCCACTGGCATTCCTCTCCAACATTCCTCCTACTTACTTCCTACCATCATTCTTCACTGAAAGCATCCCCACAGCACGTCATCCTCCACCCAGCATAACCCCCTACACTAGACCCATCCACATCAGGAACCAACTCCTAGGTCTCCGTTCTAGATACCCTAGACCCACCCACCAAGCACCTCCCATCACTCTTAACACGCCTAATACGCCAGCCCTTACAGTCAAATCACCCTTACCTAAACCCGCCATGCCGCACCCCATCCCGGCGGCACCACTCAACACCACCCCTACCTCAGCCCAACACACACACAACCTACAGTGTGCCCTCATTAATGCTAGATCCATCCCTGCCCATGCCACTGAAATTCACGAACTCCTAATTAACTTGGACCTCGACATCCTAGCCATCACCGAGACATGGCTGCACAGCGCTGCAGGGCCAGCCCCCAACCTTACTATCCCACAGGGATACGCCATTATCCGGCAAGACCGCCTCTCCTCAGTAGGTGGTGGGGTAGCATTCATCCTGAAAGATCACCTCGAGACCAGACAAATCACCTCCAATCTAGGTGACACCATAGACTCTCTAGCTATAAAAATTGCCCTCTCCCCTAACTCAACCATCACCTTCAACCTAGTCTACCGCCCGCCCGGCCCACTAATAGAGTTCCATGAGAACCTTGTACACCGCCTAACAGAAAACCTAAAACTCGCCTCCAAAAGCATCCTTCTAGGTGACCTTAACCTGGGGTATAACGACAAAAAGGACAAGCCAGCTAAATCTCTTGCACTAGCCTTAAAAGAACTAGGCTTCGACCAAAAAATAACCTCACCCACACACAACAAAGGCCGTATCCTGGACTGGATAGCCGACCACAACTGTCACATCGACATTAGCTCCATCACCCCGACTCCTTGGTCAGATCACCACCTCATTCACTTCTTCATTCCCGCCGTATCTAACACAAACAAACCTAACCCCATCCCCCCAGCACTGGCAAGATGTGCAAAAAATCTCACTAAAGAGAAAATTACACCCCACCTTCACATCCTCTCCACAGACCTCAAGTCATCGGACCCGTCAGAATTAGCAGATATCTACAAGAGCACCATTAGCACCGCCATTGACGCCATTGCCCCCTTGCAGACCAAAAAAGCCAAAACTATCAAACACTCAAATACCTGGTTCTCCACTGAACTCAAAGAACTCCGCTCACAGAAAAGAAAAGCACTAAACTCCTGGCAGAAATCGCCTTCCCCAGCCACCCTATCCTCCTACAAAAAAATCACTGCCCAATACAAAAAAGCCATAATCACAGCTAAATCAGTCTCTTATAATGATAGAATTGCTAATGCAAGCTCCGAATCTAAAGAACTCTTCGCCATTTTCAACGAACTCACCACACCGGCCACCAAATCACAAGACATTGTTAAAGACCAAATCTGGTGCAACTCCATACAATCTACCCTGTTAAATAAAATTGAACTCCTACAAACAAAAATTAAGGAGCACCACAAAAACCTATCACTGCACCTCAAATCTCCCACCACCACGGGCCACATGCCCACCCCTAGCTCGGGGACCCCATCCACCAAAGCCCCCACCACCCCGTTCAAATTCAGGGAAGTCACAGTACACGAAGTTATTGAGATAATGAACAAGATCAAACCATCCAATTGTAAAGGAGATCCCTGCCCCGCCAGTCTGATCAAAGACTGCACTGAAACACTCGCCCCCTTCCTTAAATCATTCATTAATGCCTCTTTCAATACCAATACTGTCCCTGACAGTCTAAAAGAAGCCTGGGTGCGCCCGCTTCTAAAAAAACCTACCCTCGACCCAGAAGTAGCTACCAACTACAGGCCCATCACCACTGTGCCTTTCCTGCTCAAGATTCTGGATAAAATTGCCTACACACAAATCCAGGATTATCTCGAAACCAACCATATCCTAGGCAAAAGACAGTCAGGCTTCCGACCAGGTCACGGAACAGAGTCAGCCCTACTTGATCTGAAAATACAACTTGCAGACACTATGGATAAAGGCAAACCGGCACTCCTCCTCCTACTGGATCTATCTGCCGCCTTTGACCTTGTCAACCACAATATCCTAGGCATGCACCTAAAAAATGAAGCACACTTCTCCCCGGAAGCCATTGCATGGGTGGCCTCATTCCTAAATGGCAGACTCATGAAAGTCTTCTCAGACACTGCCTCGGCAACCCCTACTACCATCCACTGCGGCGTCCCCCAAGGCTCCTGCACCGCCCCCATTCTCTACAACATATTCACCCTTCCTCTCTTCAATGACCTCGACTGTCGTAACATAGCATACACCAACTAGGCAGACGATACGCAGGTACTACTCCCGCTAACTGGGACCTACGAAGAAGATGCGACAGCATTAACCAAAATCTACACAGCCATCCAAACTTGGATGGCGGCCAACGGCCTCTGCTTAAACGGGGACAAAACCGAAATCCTCATAGTAGGGACCAATGAAATTCTCAACAAACTCCCCCCCCCAATACAAATCCTTCAACATAGACAACTCCACCATCACAGTCTCCAAGACTGTTAAAACCTTAGGTGTTCACCTAGATGCCTCACTATCTATGTCTCGCCAGGTCAACGCCTTAGCCTCTTCCTCAGCACTCACCACCAAGGTGATAAATGCTGTCAAGCCTTTTCTCTCCACTAAAAACTGCCTGTCCATCGCCAGAGCCACTATAGGTACAAAACAAGACTACTGTAATGCCCTGTTCCTAGGCACCTCTGCCCACAACCTAAAAAAACTCCAAATCACGCAAAACAACGCGCTCCGGGCAGCGCTGTCCATTCCAAAAAGAGAACACATCTCGCAAGCAAGGAAAGATGCTCACTGGCTACCCGTGAAAGAACGCATACTTTTCAAAGCCATGACCATCACCCATAGATGCCTCTCCCTGGATGCCCCACCCTATCTCGCAGAAAGAATCACACCGAAAGCCTCCATCAGACCCACCAGAGCTCACCGCACCATGATTGATGTCCCCACGTTTCAAAGATCCAGGGCGGGAGTAACCAGCTTCCAACACCTCGCACCTAAAAACTGGAACTCCTTACCTACCTCACTAAGGAACGAAAAATCATACCACACCTTCCGTAAAAACCTCAAAACCCTCCTATTCCGCTAAAGTCCTCCACATGCACATTCATGCTTGCATTGTAACCACAGCATAGCATAACCTCTAAGCTCAATGTTTATTACCATTGTGAAACGTTCTATATAACTCGGTTTTCATCTGTAAACATATTCCTATGTTTGTGTTCAAGACTAAGTCTGCTGTAACAGCGCCACGATGCCCCAGGGCAGTTTTGTGCGCTTTACAAATGCAAATAAATAAAATAAATGTAACCAGAGGTTACTAGCACCCAAGACACAAAATGATCCACAATACCGCATTTTGTGTACTGTTGAAGTAATATATTCATGAGAATGTCTGTAAGTTAGCTGTATGAAGTACACAAAAACACAATATAAAAAAGGCTTTGAAAACAGCTTCCAGTGCAAGGCTCTCTACATCTGCGTGTAGTTTGTGCTGTCCACGGTAGTGTTCCAATATACTTTGTCTTGCCCTACCATGTGCTGTGTAAGGAGGACTTTAGACATTTCATAAATCCTAGAGTTCACAATGTTAGAAGACAGCCAGGGTTGGAGACCAACTACACAGTATGTTGATGCAGCAGGCAGTATAATTGCAACTTCAGATAGAATGATGGACAATATTGCCCTTGCCTGTCATTTAAATCAACTGATTTCAGTATAGCCTACATACTGCTTTTAAGGTTGTGCATAGCCCACCCATAAAAGGGTTAGGCCCGAGCACAGTGTTTCAGCCCTGCCTGCCCCCGAAAGTGGTATTTATCGCTATTCGCACCCACGGGTTCTGATACTTCTGATAAAAAAAAATATTTTTTTTATGTAGGCAGGCTTTGTACAATTGACATGTGCCTCCTTTCCATAAAAACACACAATAGACGGATATGTCTGCCATTTCTTTTGCAGGACCTGGACGTACGCTAAGAGACTCTCTTGGTAGATCGGGGGGTGGGAGGGGTTCAAGGAGAGGGGACTCCGGTGGAGAATCTTCTCCGCAGCAATGCACAAAGATAATGGTCGGGGCAGGGTGCAAAAGCCCATAATGGAATGCGGGCGGTTACTTGAAGATTCTTCTTTCACTCTCGGCCTGATGGGCTAGCACCTCGCCCCAGGGGCTAATAATGTAATTTTGTAATCGACATGCAAAGATAGATCTGAAGTATAGCGCATGCTTTTGCAGTAGGTCCGGAGATGTGCAGACTTGATAGAACTGTTGATCACTAGATTGTTTAAAAATCTAATTAGCTTTGTATTCATTGTGTAAGAGGAAAAGCAAAGCTCGAGACTAAGCAGAGTGAATGGCGTTGCAGCAGGCAGGGAAATGGGCAAACTAGGTGGACATTGTCGTTTGTGGACATCCATCGCTTTCAGGGTAGCTGGTTTAAAGTGACCGATTAATGAGATCATGCTGTTTGGGATCAGTTCGCGGATTGTGCATCGGTGGCACAGATCTATGTTACCAGCAGGCCACAGAAGTACCTTTTACATTTAGCTGTGTGATCGTTTACATTTTCAAAAGTGTTCTCTTGTGCTTTCCCCAACACAATTAAATGTGGTTCACACTATGAGATTTACATACACTAACCTGAACTTTACTGAAAAGCATGTAGACAATGCTATTTCTTTTATAGTAGAAATAATTATGCAATATGTATCAACTTACATTTTTAGGAATTGCAAATATGTCTTTAAAAAAGTTAATATGTACTGACCCTTTCCAAACAGAATATAGTTACCTTAATAAAAGTAGCGCTGTGATCACCTGTTGGTTTGTGGTTATTTGAAAAGGAACTACTTTTCCCGGCTAATAATCCCACACAGTTGTATGGCACTTTTCAGAGGAGATGATTACTGATGAACTCTCCTCTGCCAGTTTGAACTTGCTGTGAATAAAGGACAAAGGGCGGGGAGATCCCTCAGGGTAAGAAAATAATGCAAACCTACAGAATTACACCACGCATTATACCCGTTTGATTTGCAGTTCCAATGGAAGGAAAAGGTGGTCACTGTGTTCCCTGTGGAAGAGAGAGCCTCCCTCCTCGTCCTAGAGATGGGACGGTTGGAAGAAAGTGAACAGATGGAAGGAGCTACCCATGAGAAGAGAGGCACAGGGTGGAGTGGGAGACCAAAGGGGAGACCGCGCTGAGAGAGAGCTGGCCTCTAGACGTTGCAGTGAACGAGAAAGTTTCCCAAAACAAGCTACCTGTTGGTGTCACACTATCGGGCTAGTGATGTAGATGAGAATAAGGCACAAATAAATCACGATCTTGTATTGAAACAAATATAACAAGATATGCACGTAAGCTAGTATTTAGTTAAAGAAAAAATATAAATGGTTTTATTTTTCTACATAAAAAATTGAGCTTGATAAGTCCAATTGTTAAAAAAGCACAAGACAAAAACAGAGAGAAAAATCACAATCCTGTTTAAGGAAAATAACAATTCATGTGAAAACACTCATAGGAATCTGCTTGCTTGATTCCCATTGTACATCAAACCTATTCTCTTTCAAAAGGTGATGTTAGTAGTAGCAAAGGTGACTTCACAACATAGACATAACATACTGATATTATTGCCAAAGTACCAATCGGGACAATATGTGGGCATAGGCCCATCTAGACGTTGCAGTCATACCAAAGGGAGGTAGACCAGTTGAGCCCCGTGGGGCAACTTTGTTGGGACGCATGCATGTTGAAAGAAGCAGTTGAAAGGCCGCCTATTAGTTAATCGAGTTAAGACTTGTTATGGAAGCGTGTTGGAGGAAAAGGAGGCCGGGTGGGCAGAGGGCGCCAGTGAGATGTTGTAGTTCTACAGTTAATCAGCAAATGAGAATGTTTTAGGGGGAATGGATGATTAATTGGTGAGAGGGGAAGGCGATGGAATGACCAAAGGAGAGGGGAGGGTATGGGGAGATGTTGCTGTTTCTACTGGTTGGGGGCGAAGGGGTATAATCAAGATACGATGCCGGCAAAGGGGCACGAGTCATGCATTCGTATAAGGGGTGGGGGGGGATGTTTCCATGACTCAAGACCAATCATAATTAAGTTGCGGTTAGGCAATGTACAAGGGTTCAATACACTGAACCAACACATGCAGCTGTTGAAGGTGCCTCGTGGGTGTGTGCAGGTATAGTGGCGCAGCAGAAAACTCATCTAGTGAATCGTGACCAGCATAGAATGTGATATAGGAATTTCCTGCTGCAGTTCCACACTAGCACGGCCACCAAACACGCAGGAGCAGCAATTCTAATTCATAAGCGTCTCAATTTGAAAGTTAAGAGCTTGTTAAAGACAGGGAAGTTCCATATGTACTTGTCAAGGGGAACATTGGAAGCAGCAAGATGATGATATCATCCATATACGTGCCAAATAGGGGTCCGATACATTTCTACTGGAATTCCTCCAGGTACTCAAGAGCTGTAGAGAAGGGATCTGCCTGGTGGCCGGGGACTGCAATGCAGTAATGGGAGGGGGCAAGGACAGATCATCAGTGTCCTAAGTTCCTGCAGGTGGGTGAGCATACCGAAACAGTCAGTCGGCTTGACAGAGATGGGTACGGTGGATGTATGGAGGCACCTGCACCCGGAGGATGGGAATTACACCCACTTTTCAGTGGTACATCAGTCATACTGCGGGTTAGACTAAATCTTCATTACAGCCACAGCACTTAAAAATGTCCAGACGTGTAGCATCCACATTAGAACGATGTCTGACCATTTACCACTTTTGATTGATCTGACAGGGAGGGACAAGCTAAACACAAGGCCGCTATGGAGGCGGAATGAATTACTCCTAAGAGATAGGCTAGTGAGGGATAACGTTGAGAAAGCCCTAGGGGACTACTTGTATCTCAATAGGGTAGGAGACAGAACATCAGGGGTTCAATGGGATGTACTAATCGCAGTTGCAAGAGGGTGGGTCTGATTGCCTCGCCAGCTGCACTAAATTATATCAGGAAACACTGGGAAGCCAAACTACTAGGGGAAAATTGAGGAAGTGGAGGATCAGTGTAAAGACAACCACAACAGGAGCGTACAATGGAAGCTTAAAGCAAAAAGGGGTGAGCTTAACATGTTGAGAGTGGACAAGGGAGGGAAAATATTGCTGGGAACCAAGCAGAGATTCTACGAGAGGGGAGACCAGGCAGACAGTCTGCTGGCTAATAGGTTGAGAGCAAGGGAAGATAGGAGCTGCATCCAGCAGATATTCCATGAAAGAGGGGAAAACGGGGGTGAGATCTTACGCGCAAGGCCTTCTGAAACCTTTACTAAGTGTTAAACATGGAAGAGATGATAGGAGAGAGAGGCCAGATAGCATATTTAGACTCAGTGGACTCTCCGGAGAGGCAAGAAGTGTAGGATGCCCTCAAGGGGATGGTAGAGGGTCAGAGTCTGGGGCCAGATGGCCTGTCGGTAGCATTCTACAAAAGCATGCCACACATTCTTGTAGACCCAATGTTGCTTCTCTTTAATGCGATTATGGAGGAAGGGGGGATTGCTCGCGGGAACAATGTTTGAGACCCAAATAGTCCAGGTCCCTAAACCCAGTAAGGATCCCACCAACTGCGCATTTTACAGGCCCATTTCCCTACTTAACATAGATGCTGCAAGGTGTACGAAAATATTGACTAATCGCTTAGGTCGGTTCATGCAATTGCTAATTGACCCCGATCAAACTGGCTTTGTTGCCAACAGAGGGGCTGCGGCCAATAGAAGGAAGATCACGTTATTGATTGACAGGGCAAATAGAAGTAAAGAACAAACGGTCCTCCTGGGCTTGGATGCCGGTAAGGCCTTTGACCGGGTTTTCTTTTCAGGATCTACGTGATCCGACTGTGGCCGATTTGCCCGCGGCCGGAAAAAGTTTGCATGAGAAAGGTGCGAACCACCAAAAGTTTGCACCTTTCTCATGCAAACACACGTACATACCCACACCTCTACCCACACCCATAACACACCCCCCACCCACACCCTCGACACTCCCCCACCCACACCCCCAAGATCAGGATCCTCATCTGGGCTACCCTTCTTGACCAAAGTGGTTTCTTATTAGATAAATCAATTAATCTCCCTGTGTTTTGATTCCCATAATCTGCTAAAGATTTGTTCCACTTAAAATTAAATGCCTTTGTGCGCATTAATGTTTTATTTTGAATGTGTTAGGTAGAGATAGCGTGCCTTTTCGCAAAATGCTTTCTAGGAGCTGGTGTGGCCGCTGTCTGCCCAGGATTTGCTATGATTCCTAGCTCATATCGCCTAGGATCTCCACAACCGCGCTACTGGCTGTTTGCCATTACCCTCTCTCTCACATTGTATATCTCCTTGCTTAATTGGTCTCTCTATGTATATCTCACTCAACTGCATTATCTTACCATGCCTGTACATGTTGTATAATTTGTATATTTGTAGAATGCCCGTATTTCATGTTGTATAATTTGTATATTTGTATAATCCACTATAAATGCTTAATGTATCATGCCTGTAACTAAATAATGCGCCCGGTTGCCCTTGGGCCTGGTGCGCTATACAAATAAAATAAATACTAAATACACCGCGCCCAATCATGACTGGGGCTAGCTAGGCTTCCTGTAATTTAGTTTTACATTAATATAATGTGTAGCTTTCCTCTTATTATAAGGTGCATGCTCCTGTAATCCAATGGTAGACCAGCAAGCCTTATTTCTCGCACTGTGTGAAATTTCCCATGATCCTGGTTGGGCACGTTCTGCACGCCTGCCCCGGTGTGTAGGACCCTTTTGTGACTAGGGAGCACAGCCCTGAGAAAACACAATTGGTGTACTACCATGCTGAGGCTGTTTACTACAGTGATTGTTGCAGGATGCACAATCTGTGTAATGTGCACAAGGACAAAAGCCTGTATTGCATGGCCACGTGCTGCTGTCTTGTGCCAGAGTCAGAACTTTGCTGTTTAGATGACCGCACGAATTGCGTGTCCCATTTGGAGTGACGGAAATGAAATGACAAAAAAAATTAATTACTGAGAAATGTCTTGGAAATGTAAAGGATGCATTGGAGATGGGCCTCTAGTAGATAGTTTGCCCCTATTGCTTGCTGTCTGTCTTCCAATTAAATTTCTAACTAAAAATAAGGTAGGTTTGTGAAGATTATATTGGCAAAAATGAATGTTGCCTTGTTACTTGGTGAATGGGGGCATTGGCCTGAATGCTGTGAAACATCTGGATCATAGAACCAGATCTCATGGTCAAACTCAGGAACTATTCTGGGGACGTTGTAGAGAATAGTTTTATTCCATGCTAACAAGGGGACTAAATTCTGGAAGTTACCACTTTCTGTCACTCACCATACCATGTGTAGGAATGCTTCTCTGTTTGCATGTTCCAAAATAAACTTTGTTTTTCACATCTCCTAGACACCTTACAGACCATGGCACGGCGACCACGAAATAGCAGAGCTTGGCACTTTGTCCTCAGCGGTGTGCGGCGGGAAGCAGATGTCAGGCCTTTGTCATTTGACTCGGGGGCAGATGGATGGGCTTTTGACTCTGATGGACAGGTAAGGATTGCTTTTGGTGTGTAACCATCTTTAAAATAGTCAATCCCAGTCTTTACAATACCTGTAAAAATATCATGTGATCTGATTTTGGTTAGTGTGTCTTTCTCTTCCAAGCCTGAATCTTTGTGATCATGATAACTACTTCGGAAATGCACTTCTGCCTGAGATAAATGAGACATCTGCAGGGGAAAAAACTGTAGTTTGTGCAGCCAGAGAGGGCACCAAAAAGTTTTCTTTGTGGTTAAACCTAATGACCTGTGTCAATGA
This sequence comes from Ambystoma mexicanum, assembly GCF_040938575.1. Classification (NCBI taxonomy): domain Eukaryota; kingdom Metazoa; phylum Chordata; class Amphibia; order Caudata; family Ambystomatidae; genus Ambystoma; species Ambystoma mexicanum. The sequence continues at coordinate 116,822,505 of NC_090924.1, read as the reverse complement.
AGTGCATTTTACTTTGAGGTGCATTGGCAGGTCTATGCGCGAGTGCAAGTAGCAAAATATTTGGAGGCTTAATAGGACAAGTGATGTGAGTTAGTCCCAGGATTAGATTTACAAACGGTGCTGTATGTCTGTACCAGGGTGTGTTGTGTCCAAGTTGAGAGTTAACCGGGTGTGCTACAACAGGGATTGAAATAAAGATTTGCTGAGGAGGATCTGAAAGCAGCAAGTAGGAACTACAGTTTGAAAACCCAGAGCTAGTTCATTGGCCTTAAAACGTCCATGTACGGTGGCGGCTATGCCTTGTTCGTTATATATGACCCAATATACTGTCTTCTAGATGTGTTCTACTACTTATTTATACACATCCCCAAACACACAGAGGTACTGTTACATGAGCATGTTTGTATCAAGGTAAAGATGTCAAGTTGCAAGCTACTAGCCAGGAAGAAAGTCATTCACCCCCTCATCTTTCCATATGCACACAGCACACAGTTTCCTACTAGCCAAGGGTCAATTGCTACTGGCTAGGGCACATTTTGAGGCCTGTTGTTATATGGCCTGTGTTGGCCAGGGGAGCCTAACATGTCTCCTGCAGGGCATGGCCAATTCGGGTAATATGGTGGACTGTTCCAATCAAGCTCTGTCCTTCTAACCCCCTTCTTGGATCACTGTTCCTACTAAGAATGCCCTCGCAGACTGTATAAACACCCTGCGGCTCCGCTGACTGAGAGAAATGCAGCGCAATGGCTCCTGGAGGCAGCAGTAGGAGCACGCTCAGAACTGGGCTATGGCAGACCGAGCGTTTGAACTCTCCTCCTCAGAGGTGAGGTGTACAGATGCTTCTTGAAGGGGATACGGGAGATGAGTGGCTCATGAAGCCCAACAATGCTACCTGTAATACCCGTGCTGGCGGTGTGCCCACCTCGCTGCCCTGGAGCCATTGATGTGCTGCTTCGTGCCCATGTGGGGAGAGGTGTGGCAAGACTCCCACGGCCCAACACGAAGGCATTTGTGCATCGGCCAGTGCTTGGTCCGTACTGCGACGGTGCTACAAAGCTTGAGGAGGACAACTTTTGGGGACCTGAGGCATGATCAGTGGAGGCCCGAGGACGAGCTGCAGAGGTGCCGGCTCCCCCTTGACCGTATTACCCGCTTCAGGGGACCGCCGATCTATGCGAAGACGCCATTTCTGCTTTGTGTAGAGGAGCACCTATAGAGAAGCGGCGGCCTGTGAATAGCTCAGCATAATTCAGCATAAGAAGTAGCTCTATGATCCTGGGAGGTATCTATTTATTTATTTTTAAAGTGCCGTAGCCCGTAGGCCTCAGGGTACAGAGAAAAGTGAGATCGAGAGCATTGAAATGTAGACCAGGGAATCATCAGTAATGGGTCAATGTAAGTGAATAGAAAAGTCTTCGGTGCTTTTTTGAATGCTGATAAGCTTCTCTCACAACACATATTTACAGGCAGTTTAGTCCATGCAATAGCTGCTTTTACAGCATATGACCTTTCTTTTCCCCTGACTCGTCGGTATCTCGGGCAATATCAATCGCATGTAGTCCTTCGATCTGGTGTTTTTTATAGAATCTTGTACAGTGATGAGAGTTTTCAGATATATTGAGGCATCATCAAATAAACATTTGTGAGTCATGGTGTTACATTTAAACTCTTATTCTCGTTTCTACAGGAAGCCAATGCAGTTCTCTTCTATACTGTGAAATATGGTTGCGCTTCGAAACATTTTGATTCTCACAGCGTCATTTTAACGAACCTGCAATCTTTCAATAAAACATTTGCTTGCTCCCCCTAACAGCGTGTTGCAATAGTCTTAATTTTGAGATGACTAAAGCTCTAAATGGAGTAGCACAATTTGTTACTGAGAAAAATGGTTTTATCAGGCGTAGCAGCCTGAGATAGTATTATGTTTTTTGTCACACTTACAACTTGAGCGTCTGCATTAAGCAATGCCTCAGTAGTAACCCCAAAAGTTTTTACTTTATTGGCTGTATTTATTAGATGTTGGTCAATACATAACTTGTCATAATCCACTCCTAATTTTTCTTTTGCTTTGACTGAGCCAAAAATAAGGAGTTCGATCTATTAAGGCAAAGGCCATTTTCCTTCATCCAGATATTAATTTTCTCATATACAGATGTGATCAGTTCTGTGTCCTTTGCATATTTACCACTCAGTCTAAAAAGAAGCTGAGTGTCACCCGCGTAATTGGTGAAATATATTCCCATAGATTCCAATAGATCACACAACGGTTGACAGAAGACATTAAAAGGGGCAAGGGACAAGCAAGCTCCCTGCGGAACTTCACAAGTAATAGGCCCTGAATTAGATGAGGCATTTCCCCAGACAATGTTAGACTTTCTATTACTTAGAAATGTCCGAAGCCATTCAATCGTTTCGGTAGAACAATTTGCAATTTCATGAATGCATGTTAGAAGTTTGGAGTGGCATAAAAGATCAAAGGCCACTGAAAGATCTAAAAGCATCAGCAACCCTTATCAAATATCATCCATAATATCCAGCATTTCTGTTTGTAAATCGAGCACAGCAGTCTCCGTCTCATGTGCATTCCTAAAGCCGGACTGCTGCTGGTGCAGAATGCTTGATTTCTCGAAATACTGTTGGAGCTGAATAGCCGCCACCTTATCAACTACCTTCAACAGAAATTGGGAGTATGGAACACAGAGAAGAGATCAGGAATTGATCCCTGTGCCACCAACCCCCCTCACCACCCCTCCTCTATGCCCCCCAGGTGACTGCAAAGTTGCTGAGACTGCAGGATATTCAACACAGTTTAGCCTTCAAACACATGGGACCTTGGAAGCCCAGCAGCATAGGGGGTGTAATTAAAGAACGGAATGTAAAAGTAGGGGTGCACACACAGTTGAAGCCAGACCACTCACAGCAGTTAACCAAGTATCCCTAACCATGTCTAAACCTGCAGCCAAAGCTAAAGGTCCAGTCATTAAAGTTGGTGGTGGCACAAATTCATGGAGAAGCTCAACACTCAGAAGCTATGAAGACCTTCGCAACAGAACAGATCTGCAGGTCTTACTGCAGGAAATAAAACCGGAAATTTAAGGCAGCACTGCAAAGCTCTCCCAATCAGTAGCAGAGCTAAGGGCAGTCGAAAACCACCTGGAGGAAACAGAAAACACTATTTGAGAACAAGTGCAGCTCCACGACGAACTGGCAAACAGAATAACGGGGCTGAGGAGCAAATAGAAGTGATATGGTCCTTCCAAGAGGGCGCTGAAAATCACGCTCAGCGGAACCATATTGGCTTGAGGGTATTCCAAAGGCAGTACAGGAAGTTTGTTTGGAAGCTATTTGGCCATATTCTAGAGCTGCAAGAGTCCTTGGCAATCATCCTGGATAGAACGCATAGTTTACTCATCTTTTCAGCTAAGACAGAATCTTGCACCCGAAATTCTTACCCGTGTACGGTTGTTTTTTAAGAAAAAGATTATGAAAGCAACCAGGACCTCCAAAACAATGCTTCCAATGTACATATATTGTTCTGTTTCCATATTTATCTCAATGTACCCTATCCAGGAGAAATTGGCTGACCATGGGAACGCAATGGTTGCATGAAAAGTCCATCAGCTATCGCTGAGGGTTCCCCTGAAACCTTTGTTCTCTCTGAATGGTCAGCGATATGCCATTGCTAGTGAAGAGGAGGAGGCAAACTGATTAATAAATAGAGCGCAAGCAAGCAGGTGCAAGAGCAACAAATAAGACTAACAAAAGGTGCATGCATTCTCTGGATGAAAATTCATCACCTACTGGTTTAAAAAACAAAACGGCACCTTGAACATAAAAGGTCCTACCAAAAAACCCTGATGAAACGTGAGCATTAAGCTGCAAGTTCATACGTTAGTATTTGATTGAGTGCCAGTTCTGGAGGTTTGTCTATACCTGCTATATTGGCAGAGTGGTTTCTGGGGGGAAGGTGCAAGTAGTGGTGTGTGGCCGCGACTCTGTATTCCTTGTCTCAATGGATTATGCCCAACTTGAGTTAAAGGAACCAGTTAAGACAAATATAGGTTTTGTTGATATGTTAGTATTCATGCCTCATTGAGAAATGTTGGAACAGTTTTTTTGGGGAGGCATTTGTACAGCAAGTTAGACATTTGTTCGTAATTGCAAGGACATAATCGTTCAGGAGATGGGGACCTCATAAGGTCTAGGTATTCTGGCTTCAAAGGGAGTATGTACAGAACTGGAATGCAGGGCCCACATGATGTTAAAATATGGTTCCTTAATGTTAGACAGCGTAATCCCAGTTGAAGCTTAAGGTTTTAATACAGGCTGGCCGCACAAGATCTTATAATGGTTTTTCTGCAGGAGGGGCACCTGCTTCCAAAAGATGAGAAAAGGATAACTGAGTATTCGCTAGCCGCTTTTTTGCATCAAGTGGCAGTAAAAAAGAGGGAGTGACAATTCTTATTATAGTGGGCTTCTCCTTTACAAAGCAGGCGGTTCTCTGGGATCCAGAGTGAAGATATATTTAATGGTTAAGGCGCTTCTGAGAGACCAACTATTTACTCTAATCACAATATATGGCCCTTTTGAAAATCAAGACAAATTTTACTCTAAACTCATCCCAATCCTAGGCTTCATTGTCGAAGGGAACTTTGTAGTCGGAGGACATTCTAATTGCGTGATAGATCCGCTGCTCGATAAAACCCTCCCTCAGGTGAAAGCAGAAACTGGAGGGTGTTAGCCAAATTACTTAAGAGACTTCTCCCTGATCAACACCTGGAGGTTCTCTAACCAAAGAAGCAGGGAATGCACCTTTTATTTAGTGGTACATAGAGGGTTTTCCAGGCTGGACATGTTCCTAATTTCAAAAACTCTACAAATTTCTATTGGCACTAGGGTCTTCTCAGACCACTCTTCAGTGCTACTAACACTCGACCTAGGTAGCCTTTCCCGCTCTACTCTTCGGCCTCTTCAACTCATCCAGAACAGGACTGCAATACTTATCCTTGGCCTCAAGCCAAGGGACTGCATCTTTCCAGCCCTGAAATCCTCCACTGGCTCCCAGTGGCTGCAAGGATCAAGTTTAAGACCCCTCTGCATCGACCACAATGTTTTCTGGGTTGTGGTCCTCACTACCTTCAACTCTATCTTCCTAAATACCTTCTCCTAGAGCCCTTTCTTTGCTCGTCTCTTCTGACTCTCTGCAGGTGAGCCGCTTCTCCAAGCAGAGAATCGGGGTAAATCTCTTTACTCTTCTGATGCCTCCCTCTGAAATGGCCTCCCTGCCTCTCTCCGCCTTGAGCCGGATCTCCTTAATTACGGAAAGCTCCTCAAGACCTCCCTTTTTTCCTTTTCTTTCTTGCCCCCTCTCTCCTGCTAACCTTCCCTTGCTCCTGCTCAGTCTGCTGACTGGCTGCTCTGTGCCCTCTAAGTCTTACAGGACACCAGACACCGCTCCCCCTTGGCACCCCAAAGCACCCCGACCAGTCCCCCCTGCACCTGCCGCAACTTGCACTGCCGCCTAGCTAACCTTGCACTTCCTGGCTGGGATTGCCCCCTGTAGTCCCAGCCTTCCTTGCACTTAACCCAGGGCCCTGCTGCTCTGGCTGCTTTTCTTCCTGAACTTCTTGTTGCGCACAATCTCAATGACACGAGGCCTAGTAAGATTGTTGTCTTGTCCTCCCTTTTGTTCCCCCCTCCCGTGCCTTGTTGCACCTTGAAACACTTGTGTATAGGCACATAATAAATAATCAATCATCGTTAACCATGGCATTTAAACAAGTTCCTCTTACAGGATATAGTCGTGTATTGGCATATATAGGAAACCCTGAATAATTATTTTAAAGAGAAAGGTGTTGATAATATTGATGTAGGACCCCTGTGTGATGCTGGGGAAAGTGTTATTTAGGAGAGAGATTATAGGCAGATAAACTGCTATAACTAAGGCCCATGATCAGTGCAGAGTATCCTTAGAATTGAAGCTCAAGAGGTATGCAATTAATCATAAGCCGAAAAGCTCAATCAAATGCCTGAGAACTCAAAATGGTGACAAATATTCTGGATGCCCATTTGGAAGGAGCAACTACCCAATCACTGACAAAAAAGAAAACGTTTTATTAGGCCAGTGCAACAAAGCCAATAGGATTCTGGCGGAAGCCATACTGCGGACTGCTCCTCCAGAAATGTCATAGGTGGCCTTAAAAACAATGCATATGCATTTATTACATCAAAGGAAGGGAAATTCGATTTTTGGTAAAGTACTTTTTAAAGTATTGTTTTCGAAACAATTGTCACAAGTCCCGACAGAGGCCGAAGAAATTGATTCTTACCTTGCCCTATTGGTCCTCCCTTCTATAACAAAGGAAGACAGGGCAAGTTTAGAATACCCAATAACTGGGGGAAAAAAGATCAGAGGAGGCTAATGCAAGGAGCTGGCCAATCCTGCTGCAGTCACCACCTCTCTTGTTCCCTCCCAGGCCCTTTCCAAGGCAATGACTTCTCGCTTCACCACCAAAACTCAGGACATCCTGTCCTCTCCTCTTAATCTACCTTTCTGGCCGTCTCTCCTCCTCCTTTCTCCTGACGAGCTTTCTAAACAAGCCTGATCTATGAAGGTCTCGTCCAAGCAGGTGCTTCCCTGCTCTCCCAGAACCATGAAGGACCACATCGACACCCTCGCTCCAGGCTCGGCCGATTTCTGCAATCCTTTGCCACTGGAACCTTCCCCTCCCCCTTAAGCACTTCCTTGTGCACCCCCTCCTTAAGAAGCCCTTTGCCGAGCCTTTCTCCCTGGCAAACTACTGCCCAATCTCTCACTCCTTTGCCGGGCAAACTCATGGAAAAGCTGGCTGTCTCCCAGCTTACTCTCCATGCTGAATCTGTTGGTTGACTCAATGACCACCTGTTAGGTAAAGATTTGGGGTAGTATCCTTTGGGTGCACTACAACAATCTTAGCCTCCTGGCAATAGGACCCAACCTTTGGTAGAAGTCTAAACTACACAGGTTGGCAGTGTGGTAGAGCAGCCAGGCTTATCTCAAGAGGGGTCAATGTCAGCTGTAGGGGAGTTCCACAAGGATTCACAGTGACAAGTATCCAAATAAACACATACACTCACGGTTTCTTGATTAAACAATTATTAATTTATCAGGGATTTGACAAAATCTTCCTTAGAAGGGAGCAATATAATAGCAACACACAAATACCTTCAAAACACACATTCTTAGTTGCTAAATCAGCAAACGCCCATTGGGGATAACACACACACTTCCTACACCCTCAGGTGACTTAAATAGCTAGGACACAGTGGACATTAATATATTACTGTTGGCATTTAGAATAGTACTGAGATGAGTGTCAAAGAAAAGGGTATTGGAACAAACAAGAGATCACAAATATTCTTAAGCAGGCAAATAATTTTGAACCCCCCAATGCAGAGTAAGTTAACCCCTTCCTGGAAGGATATGTGCCACACAATGTGAAAGGAGAGAAGAGTCATTCAGTGAAACAGGCTAAGCCAAAGTCAATGGGCAACATTCTATGTGAGCTGAAGCACTTCTTGCAGGTAAGTAAGAAAAATCTTTGCACAATGTTTTAGAATTCTTTGAAGAAAAAGAAGAATCAATGTAGTCCCACACACTGTTTAGACTTTTGAGTAGTAGAAGATGCAAGCAACTCTACAACAAGAGGTACGTTCTCTTAGACTTGACAGTACGTTTAGTTAGAAGAAAAATGCAGCAGATGACTTCTGTTCCTGTGCAGCACTGCGGATCCTGGTGTTCCTGGGCCTCGGTCGTGGGGACAAGAGGGAGGACTTCTGGGGACTCCTGCACTGCAATGGGGCGGTCACAGATAGTAACCAGCAATCTTCAAACAAGTGGCACTTCGGTGTTTCAGCTCCTCGCGTCTACCGCAAATGGCACTACCGTGGCTCCTGGCTGTCGAGATGGGCTTTCCTTGTTTCTTGGGTCCCGCACTCTGTTGAGGTGGCTCAATCTCGGTCAGTCCTGCTTCCTGGGAGTCCGAAGGATCTTTCTGGAGCTCTTGGCAAACTTAAAACCAACTCATACAAACTGGTGTTCCTCTCCCTGGCTTTTCGGTTCCAACAACAACTGCAGTGGAATTGCAACCAGCTTAGAAAGTATGTCCAGGTGGCTTACTTGGAGTTGATTAGTCGCACAAACTCAAGGGGAGAAGTCGTCCTTGCAGGGATTTTCTAGTCGAGGCGAACTCTGAGCTTCAGCACAGCAGGAGGGCTTCATCGGGCAAATCAACGGTCCAGGAGTTGCAGCAGGCGTCTCTTCCAAGTTCTTCTCTGGATTCCTTTGTTCAGTGGCCGACTCTGCCTTCCAAGCCAAATAGCCTTTCCTTTTATGCCGGTTTCTCCCATTCATTCCAGCCTAGCTGCCAGTCACCCAGCAGGGTGGCTGTCCTTGCCAGAACGGCCAACCGGCCAATAACCTAAGAGTGCATTCCTGTCTCCTAGGAGACTAAGCACAGGGAGTTTCGGGCACCTCCCTCACTTCCTGCCCCCTGGAGCCAGAGGCGGGCTTCAATCGTGAATCTCGCCAAAGACAAAGCGAACAAAGGGACCCAACCTGTTTTGGCGCGCAGAGTAAATCTCAAGAAGGACCTTTCCACAGAGAAATGGCGAAAAAAGAAGACGGGCCATTTTGACAGAAATGTCAATCAATGGTGCTTTACTGCAGCTGCGAACGCAGCCCGCGGTGAAGACACATCATGGTAGTAAAAAAGTAAACCACTGCCACCAGCCATTAATCGTAGAAAGGGTAACATAAAAATGTTACATGAGAAGTTAGACAAAGGGGATACTAAGTAACCTCTCCAGCACTCTATGGTAAGATAGTGTGTGCTGGGTGTAGAAAGTTATACATGTAAGTAAAGTCAGTTTCCCTTTACTGCTCTTGGAAACGGTAGTTTAACCAACAGAAGGTATTTAAACCTTTGGGAAATCTGAAAGACTTCCCTGTGTCACTGCACTAAAGGTGCTGTGAGACACAATGTAAAAAGATGCCTATGGAGTTTGTCAGGCTCCAAAAACCAAAAGAAACAGAGTTACAAACACATTAAAACACCGGGTCCACAGAACATCTTAGAAGCAGATGGGGGAGAGACTTAGGAGAGGAGATAGACCCAGAACAATGGGAAACGATATGCAAAAACGCATCCAAGACGTCCTTATCCAGCCAAAATAAAACACACGCCATCAAACCACTGCATAGATGGCAATACGACCCACTCAAATTGTCCAAGATGTTTCAGACTCTGAGCCCGAAATGTTGGCGCGAATGTGGAGAAACTGCCGACTATTGGCACATGTGGTGGAACTGCCCACGCATTAGAGTATTCTGGGAGGAAGTCCTGGCATGGATTAAAGACATAGATGGCATACAAAGAGACGTTGATCCACGTTTGGTTCTCTTCGGAATGGAAAGAAACGAGGATGAATGGACTAGACTCAGGGGTCTTGCCCTACACCTATTATTAGCAGCCCGTGCGCTGCTAGTAACAAAATGGAAATCCAAAAAGGTTCCAAGTAAGAAGGAATGGATCAATTTATCAACCAACATTTATACAATGGAATTGATCACGGCATCCCTGCATAACAAAGCATCGCAATGCGAGACCTTATGGTCGGAATTTCGAAGCAAACACCTCTCCGAGACGACGGACTCCCAACCCGAAGACACTACAGGATCTTAAATGAATCAGGAATCCCAAAAACATTCAATACAGGACAGCTAAGACCCAAGACTCAAGGAAACCTCACAATCGTGAACCGAACATTACCCGCCATGAACATGTCAACAGAGAAAAGATGCTGCAATGATGTCTGCCCAACCATGGGGAGGGAGGGGGTGGGTATGGAGAATTTTATTCTGATTGTTACTACTAGAGATCGGAAACGAACACAAGGACGATCAACTGTATAATGAGACTCTAGTTTTGTTCTTTTGATGTAACCATATGCTAACAGAGTGGTAACATTTGAAACGCTCAAATCTTTTGTTCTTTTTTTGTTTTCTTTTTATTTTTGTTTCAATATCAATAAAACCAAATATAAAAAAAAAAAAATACATGAGAGACTCTCTCCAGGTAAAAATGAAAAGGTCCCAGAGTCCAGCTGAAGAGCTGGGGAACTCTAAGGTAGAGAGGAATTAGCACCATTCTGAGAATTCTTCCTAACACCACCAGTCTGGCTTTAGAGCAGCCAAAAGGAAGGAAACCGCTCTCCTGAATACCCGTCAATACTTGCTCTCTAATCTTGACTCTAACCTTCCTTCTGTCCTCATTCTCCTTGATCTTTCCTCTGCTTTCGATATGGTCAACCACGCCGTTCTGATCAATCGTCTCTGTGACAACCTGGGCATCACGGGTCATGCCCTAGCCTGGTTGACCTCCTTTCTCTCCCATCGACCCTCCCAAGTCCAACTTGTGTCCTTTCTCTCCACCACCTCTCTCTCTACATGTGGTGTTGCACAGGGTTCCAAACTCTCACCCTTGCTCTTCCACCACCCACCTCATCTCTACCTTCTCTTCAAACTTTCAGTGTTATGCGGATGACACTCGGCTCTCCTTCAGGCTCCCTTCAGCCTCCTCTGCTCTCTCGCTCATTCCTGGCTCTTTGCGCATTTCAGGAAGGGTGTGCCTCCAACGATCTCTGCCTTAATGCCAGTAAGACTGAGATCCTTCTCATTGGGACCCCTGCTCCCGCTTTCCCTCTTTCACTCTGGTCGCCCACCCTGGGCCCTCTACCCGCACCTTCCTGCGAGGTAAAAAACTTTGGTGTCATCTTCAACTCCACCCTCTCCTTCTCTCCCCACATATCTGACATATCTAAGAAGTCCCACTACCAGCTGCACCTCCTCAGAGGCATTCTTCCTTTTCTCACTTTCCCCCAGAAGCTCACTGTCTCCAGAGCCCTGGTTCTCTCTAGGCTGGACTACTGCAACAACCTCTTTCTAAATTTGCCGGCCTATACTCTTCGCCCTTTGCAGCTAATCCAGAACAGGACTGCGACACTTGTCCTTGGCCTCAAGCCCAGGGATCGTATCTCTCCAGCCTTGAAATCTCTCCTCTGGCTCCTGGTGGCTGGAAGGATCAAGTTCAAGGGCCTCTGCATTGTCCACAAGGATTTCTCGGGCCGGGCACCGCACTACCTCCAACTCGCTCTTCCTAAGCATCTTTCTTCTCGTGCCCCCCCGCTCATCTACCTCCAACTCTGAGGGTCAGACGCTTCTCCAGGCAGGGAGTGGGGGTAGATCTCTGTCCTCTGCTTGGACCTTCCTCTGGAACCCCTGCCTCCCTCAGACTTGAGCAGGACCACCTAAGGTTCTGGAAGCAACGGAAGACAGTCCTCTTTGCTTCTGCTTTTTCTCTCTCCCCTGCTGATGCTCCTGTCTGCTCTGCTAACTGGTTACCTGGCCACCCTCTGAAACTCACAGGCACCAGTCTCCTGCACAACCAGTAGCCCCTTGCGCTGCCTCCGGGCCTCCCACGCACTCACAGACTGTATCTACAACCCTACAGTCCCCTGCCTCCCTGCACTTACCACCCTTTTTGCCACTGCGCTCTGTAAGGAACTGATGGTTGCAACAGTAAAGGCAGACACAAGTGATCACAGTTCAAGGTTTTTTTTTAATTGAACTCTATAACTAGGTTGGAAAAACGCCTAATCCAAACCTAAATCTAAGCTGGGAGCAAGCTATGACCATTAAATAATAATAAGGCAGTCCCAGTGGCGTCTTGTCAAATAAAAAGTGCCTAATACTAAAACAAAAAAACTATTGCCAAGCCTTACAACTAAATACAGAAAGAGTGTGGGATAGTGTTCACAAGAAAGAAAAAGTGTTGACAAATGATACGTCGGGATGTTATAGCCAGGGGTCTCCCTGCCCCATGTTTTGAGCATGGGACAAGGTGGGACTCCTGGGCATAGCACGCACTCTCAAGCTTTTCCACCACGAGACTACAGAGTTCAGGTATCAGGATCTTCAGTGCTCATGTCTCTTTCATTACAAAATGTGTCTTGCCTCTGAGGATCTGATGGGTTCAAAATAATAAAACAAAAAGTTCCTTTCTACATGTACAGTGGGTGATGGCTTTTCACCCCTGGACTCCCTTCTACCGGGCTCAGAACCCTCTCGAATAGCAGCCTCCCTCTATCGGGTTCACTACGGCTTTTATTCACAAGATCTCTCCTATTTCTTTGCGTTGGTTGATGGTTTTCACCTCTGGGTCCCCCTTTTCCGGGCTCAGACCCCTCTCGAATGTCAGCCTCCCTCCGTCGGGTTCACTACGGCTTTTATTCCAAAAGATTTCTCCTTTCACATTCACAAGTCTTAATGACCTTTTAAACGATCCATTGTAGACATCCCTCCGTCGGGTTCACTCTTGTCAACACAATGGTCATTGGGGCATCATGCTTTGCCCTTTCTGTCGGCATCCCTCCCTTTGCCATTCACGTCTTTCGTTCAAAACAGTTTGGTTTCTTATTGGTCCTCCATTTGACTCATCGGCTGTGATGAACCACTTGGCTTTTCTTGTCTTTGGAGTCAGGACGGTACCGCGGTAGCAAGCGTCTCTCCCTGCCCTGATTGTCAGCGTAGGCGGGCTCTGTGTCCCGTTGACATCTGCTGCAACACACGCTGGCGATTGTTCACGGTATTATGATTCCGTTCACGGAGGGTTAATGGGCCTGGGATAAAAGGTACAAGGTCGCTTCTTTCATTGTCGCCCCTTCGGTTCTCAACGCTTTTCTCCTCTTCTTGAACTGCTGCCCTGGGATAGCTGTCTTGTGGTGCGGTTTGCCTTACTCGTATTGTGCTCTCGTGCTTCACCTTTTATCCCTGTGGGGAAGGGAAAGGGCCATCAGGTGTGTGTGTGGTTTTGGTCAATTGCCTGACTTTGCCTGACCCCTGTATTGGGACATGTCAGGTAAACGACTCTTGTGTTAGTCCGTTGTCTTTCATGGTGTAAAAGTGTTTGTGTCAGAAAAGGGGACGTGGCTAGAGTGAGTATCCTACGTGGTGGGATAGGGAAAATGTGTTATAAGAGGGGGGACCTGCATCTCACCTGTCAGTGTCCCACCTCCTCTCCCCGAGGACCCCTCATCCAGTTGATCCTCCCGCACTGGTCCACCCCCAAGAACTGGATCCAATAGAGATGGCCGTGTCCTGGTCACCTGGATGACGGGTCCCTGCAGACTAGTGGTGTCTCACAACTCCCCCATCTCCCTCTGGCACTTCTCCACTTCCTTGCCCCCTCTCACTTGCACAATCTGAATGACACAAGGATTAGTAAGATCGTTTGTCTTGTCCCTGCTTTGTCTCCCCTTCCTTGTTTTGTCGCGCCTAGAAACACTTGGGTACAGGTGCGTTATCAATTACCTATATCATATTAAACTCCCTGCAGCGAAAATCCCTGGTCCGATGGGTTCCCTGGCTCTTCTATGTTTTTAAATCCATACTAATCCCTAAACTGCTTCAGCTTTTTAATTCATTCTTAACCTCAGGGTGGTGACCAGCTCCATGGCAGGGTCCACACCGACCTTGCTTCTAAAACCGGGCACTTTCACTGTTAAATATGGACGCTAAACTTTTTGCTAAAATTCTGGCAAACGGATTAATGATTCTCCTCCCAGCACTGACGGACCCGGACCAAACCGGGTTCATAAGAGAAAGAGATACACGTTACAGTATAAGACGGGCAATCAATTTAATAAGGCATGGGATCCAATCGGAGAAGAAATGTGTATGTCTGGTACTAAACGCTAACAAGTCTTTGACCGCATCAATTGAGTTTATCTATACAAAGTGTTGGGAAAATGTGGATTTTGCCCAGATCCAATGCACAAAGATCGAAGTTAATAGCAAATTTGCTGAACCCATCAAAATAAGAAGAGGCTGTCCCTTGTCCCCATTTATTTATGCCCTGGTCATGGAGTCATTTGCACAATCATTTAGAGCAAACCTGAAGATTGAAGGCTGACTATTATTCCGATATTCTTACGAAACCCCATCAGCTCACTCCAGGAGTTATCATTAAGAATAAGGCAATACAGGGATCTGGCTACACAAATAGCCCTAAAAAAGAACAGGGTTACACATATTAGAGTTAAGGGAAACAGTAGAGCGATTGTGCACTCTGACGCAAGGAGATAAAACTCAATCCAATATTTAGGAGTCTATCTTACCCCACATTATGATTTTCGGGATCCAGCCAACATCCTTGTGTGTTATGGAAAGCAACCATAGAACACTTGCCTAGATGAGACCTGCAAGATATTTCATGGATAGGTTGTATCGCATCGGTTAAGATATAATAGGATAGGTTATTTAGAAAACGCTTAATACCCAGATGTTTCTAAGTGCAGACCCGGGGATCGCACCTGTGTTGCTCTGTGTCGTGTTGCTTTCAAGGCAAGCACGTTGCCCCTTAGTTATCCTCCCGAGATGACCATCATAGCAAAGCTTCTATACATGTTAAGTTTATCTCATCAGGGAAACATTCTAGAATACCCCGGAAAATATTGACAAGCACTATTGTAGGCGGTTTGGGGGCCCTATGTGCCGAGCAATACTATATTGCAGTATACATTAGTCACATGGAAACTCGGACGAGGCATCCCAACGGAAATAAGGGGGCTGCCATGGAACTGAGAGGATCCAGGGTTCCTATCGCTCATCTTCCCTTTCTGCCCCCCGCTCCCAGGTCACAGGAGCGAGGAGGGCGTCATCTATCATCCACTATGTGCACTCTAAGCTACTGGGAAAGAGCTTGTAGTCTGCTGGGAATAAAACTGGGCCTAAGCCCCTCACTACCATCGCACATGACCCAGAATTTACACCAGGACTGGAGGGAGTTTCTGCATTTTTGACGGTAATGGACCTCTCTGGCTAGTGCAGTTATACCCAGGGAATACTCCCTACAAGTTTATCGAAAAGGGAAATGTTATTTCCCCGAAACTTAGATTCCCTTATGCCGAGCTACTCCATTGGCTGATGAGCAGTGAGGTAAAGGTGGCGGGTATATGTTTCCTGTAATCGGTCGAGACTTTTCTAGCGGAACGTTCCTCCGACAGGATTGTTTCGAAATGTCATTGTCTGTTGGAAGCAGCGGATCCCGAAGAGTTGCTCCCATAAATGGGCACGTGTGAAAGAGATTTAGAAACAAGCATATTGTCTGAATCATGTTCGGACATGTGTGAACGGGTCAAAAGAAGCACTAAACCCGCCATGATCAAAGAGTGCCCATATAAGATCTGCTTCCGGTGGTATATCACCCCAAGAATATTACATAAGTTCTCTCTGCAAAGCTCTGTTGGAGAGATTGTTGTCTGAATGGCACGTTGGGTCATTTGTGGTGGGGCTGTGGTTACTGGAAGGAAATTGTGGCACAAATAAAGAACATAGTTTTGACCACGATCACCTTTAATCATAATACTGGGGGACTCTGACATTGATGGTGGCTACCCAATGTTCACAATAGAGCAACATTAAATACTCGCTCCAAGCAGCCCAGTTTAAATTTGGCGACATTTTTTAAAACTCCATGAGGTCCCACTATCCCCTCAAAGTGGGTCAGAATCTGGGCAATTTTGTATCTGAGAAGATCTTGGCTGCATCTTATAATTGTCCACCTAACTTTATACAAACATGGGATCCGGTTATCCAATATGTTAAGATGGAGAGCAGAGTTTTTGGAGAGCGCAATTGTTGAAGCATTTATATTTTATTTAGATGTGGTCGCTGATGATGAACTCTGTGTTTCTTGATTATCAAAACTACTGCAGAATGTGCCTTGGACCTACTCAGCTCAAATGTTTTTTTTTAAAGTTTGCCGCACACTTTAAACATAAGCTTGAATTATCAGATGTAATGAGTTTGCTGATAGTTCATTCTCTGACACTGCAATGCAATGAGAAACAGCTACAACGCATGGAAAAAATGTCTCCTGCTAGCTTTTTGTATCAAGATAAGCATGCTCTCCTTTGTTACGAGCAGGCGCTTGCACCCAGCAATTTAGATCCCTGCTACAAGTTAGGATTTAGGTGCATGGCGTCTGTGGGTTAGGGGCTAGGATATTGGTTCGTTTTTTCAAGCTTCGTATGTACAAATTATCTTTGTAGGTGTGCTGGGCATTAAGGAGTTTGTGGCTATTATGGTGTGACCATCCATAGCATTTACAAACCCTGAAAGTATATTCTGCGGTTTGTTTGGGCCCCTTTTAGCCACCTCAAACCACCCAGTAGCTAATATTCATAGGTTATATTACTGGTCCCAGTCTTCCTTCTGCTGACATTTACTCAAAATAATCGGGCACGGAATGGCAAATGGTGCAATAAAGCGGTGCCGAAGTGCCATCCCTTGATTCTAGTATGGACCTGTTTGTTTTTTTTGGGGGGGGGAGTGGTGGAAAGGGCCACTTTTATGGCCAGAGTGAGGAAGTTTCATAAGTTGGTAGACTAGTTTTAACCAATGTTTCTAAGCAAATAGGCTTTCAAATGAATTCTTTGAAACATATTTTGCCAAGAATATCCCCTTTTGGTAGTATTCAGTCTATTCTGAAAAGTAAGGAATTGTAATGTGAAATTGTGGGCCACTTTTTCATTGGTGCCTGGACCAATTTTATGTCTGTCTGATCCTGAAAATCGTGCACAACTCCTGTTGAAAGTACTTGCTTAGGGTGGACTTGAGTGTAGGATTGCTGTTTTCTCCAGAATGTTTATGAGTGGAAGCAAGACAACGCAGACGAACACAGGTTCGATCCCCGGGTCGATGCTTAGAAACCTCTGGTATTAAGCGCGTTCTAAATAACCAATTACATTTTTGCCAATGATTAGACTGGAGGTGAATGTGCAGTTTATGCATCATGAGTCCTAGTGCTTTAATCACAGTGGAAGCTGCTACTCCGTGTTCTTGGGGAACAGACAGCATCTATATTACCTAACCAATCTCTGGTTCTGTATAAAGCTTAGTTTACTTTGAGTGTGCAAAAGTGATTTGGATGGTAATGGGCAATAATTACCTTTTTTTGTTTTTTTCCTTTTTCTGGCAGCATAGTGACTCTGATTCAGAGCTTGAGTTTCCTGCACTTCCACACTCCATCCCCAGTGCTGTCCCTGTTACTGGAGAATCTTACTGTGATTGTGAGAATCAGAGTGAAACGCCCTACTGTGCCAGCCTGCACACCATACACCGGGTGAAGGACTGCCAGTGTGGAGAGGAAGACAATTGTGAGAGTCTTAACGTTTCCTTCTGGTCTTGCTCATCTGCCTGCTTTGCTTGAGTTCATGAATATGGTCTTGTTTGGTCTTCTACCTGTTGATACCCTATGTTCTGACACTTTTTTTTACTTTGGGGTTAAATATTTAAAACCGTTGTCAGCAGGGGAGTTGCTAGGTCTGGAAAAGACCCGGGGCTACGCTGATATCGGAACCGTTGGGACTGGGGGCTAGCTAGTCTTTTGACTGTAGCTCCTGAGATTCTATCCGGGGCTACAACCAAAAGATCAGGGGCTATAGCCCCCTTAGCCCCCCCTAGCAACGCCCCTGGTTGTCAGTGTTAGACTCGTTTATTATGAGGCTGTGCAGGATCTCCGATCAGTGAGTTTGGCGATGGTCTTTTTTTCATTTGTCTTCAAACCATGTCTATTTTTACAATATCTATCTTCAACACTTTTTTGAGTTCATTTGTATTTTGTCAAGTATGGGTGTAATTCACTCGGCATCCAACAACACGTCTGCCTTATTTGTTTATCCAAATAAGTGGCACGATGCCCATATCCTTTAAAAAAAAAAAAAAGTAAATACCCTTCTTTGGTCCATTTTGTTTATCCAGAGAAACCTCATTGTCAAAATAAACCCTAAAGCCCTCTCCCCAGGATATGCTCTCAGAATTCCACGTGTATAACAATAAAACGGGCCTCTCTCTTCAATGCATGTTAAAGTGATAAGCTGTTACCAAGGCTGGTAATCCCGCTGTAGTTTAAACGTCATATGGTTGGAAACAAGCACGTTACTGCAAACATGCTTATCTACCACGAAGCCTATTTCTGATTACTATGACAACCAGAAACTGGGATAGGTGTTTATCTTTTGTATATTTTTGTATAGTTCTCCAATGCAAGTTGTGGTCCCCAGACATTTACCACCTAAAGTGCATTTCTTTACACCCCTGTTGTTTTTATCTTCTGATGTGGAGAGGAACAATGGATATTACATCTATCCCACGTTTGTCCTGTGCATTTGAGTAGAAATGCACTTTCTGGTTGGAAACCTAGTCTGAGGCCTTCCTCTGCCAATGCATTATCCTGCACCCTTTTCTGGTGGCAAGAAGCAGAAAGATTTTTTATGTGATAAAGATTAACCGACTACTGTTAAGAGTTGCATAAATACATACCAATTCCAAACAAGCTCATGTGTTAAATCATTATGATCAAATATGAGGCTGGGATAGTAAATAACAAGTGAAGAGCTTCATGCCGTATTTTCAACCACTAAATTCGTTTCTGGTGGAACAATTTGAAACTGGATGCTTTTATATTGGAAGGGGGAGTCGGGAGTTTTCTTCTCCCTGTGTTCTTCTCCCTGACCCCCCACACCCCATTAAAAGGTCAATAAAGATGTTGGAATTTTTGATTGAAGCTTAAACATTTTCCACTGCAGGCACTGAAGCTGCTATATCGCTTCCTGTATGTGCCACCTCAGAAGCCTTGTGTCTCCCTGCCCCCCCCCCCTCACTCCTTGCCACCATTATTATATTGGATATGATGCATGTTAGGGCCGTTTTTCTGAAGTCCAACTAAAATCATTCAACTGAGACAGTGCAGGACCTCACTCTTAGTATAAGCCTGTACCACCTGAGTTCATGGTAGCATAGACAGAGCAGGCAGGCTTATCGTAGGAGGGAGAGAGGGCTGTAGAGTCAGTACAAAGAAATTATAATACACAGGGTCCAAAGAAACACTGACACACTATGTTTTGTACAAATACATGTTTTATTTAAATACAAGTAGGCCCAGATAAATCTTGGGGGGAATAAGTACTGTCACAGCTCATATAAACACATTATAAAAACACAACACTATCCTTGTAGGTTGTTAGACAAGATTTGTCTGCAGTACCCTCTGGGACCACTACACACAACTAGGACTACAGGTGTAACCAAAACCAACCTTTGGTATAAGTCTGTACCACACAGTTTTTGGTAGCAAGCTGAGCAGCCAGGTCTATCTCAAGAGGGGAATGTGAGCTTGTAATGATGTTACACAGAGGTCTACAATCACAAGTATTCAGATAGACACTTAAACTGAAGGTTTCTTGGTAATACTTAATTTATTACACAGTCAGTTAGAAAACATTCACTAAAAGGAGGTATTCAGTATCACTCAAATATATACTGCAGTACTTCACACTAACCGGTTCTGAAACATTTACACTACTTTGAAGGTGGAGCAAAATGGCATTCAGAGCATTTGAAGTAGAAGCAAAAAGGCATAAGTTAATAAAACGAATATTACAGTTACTCTAAAACAGTGCAAACAGTTTGAGTTCACCAGATGAGTTGATTCAATGCAATAGATAGGCCAAAGTCAATGGACTAGTGTCTTGTATAGGTAAAAACGGTTCTGGTATTTAAACCGAAAAGTCTTTGCCACGGTTCTTGGAAGTAGTTCACAGAAGAAAGGTTCATATGGCGGGTCACAAGCTGACTAGGCCTGTCAGTTGCCAAAGTTCCACAAACGTTCGCGGTGAGAGGTAAGTTCTCTTGTCAGGTTTTCACAATACCTCATATTGAAGAAAAAGATGCAGTTGAAGACTTCTGTTCCTGGCAGTTCCTGCAGATCTCGCTGTTCCTGAGCCTCAGTCGTGGGGACAAGGACGACGTCGGGGGACTCCTGCACTGCACAGGCACTGGTCACAAAGCTGGCATTTCTTCGATTCCGGTATCTGTCTTCAAGCACACAAGCTGGTGTCCTTCTCCCTGGTTATTCGGTTTCCTGCAGCACTCCAAGGAAAATAAAACCAGCTCCGAGAATGGTGTGCAGGTGGCTTACAAGTTGATTGGTCCCACCAACTCAAAGGAAGAAGTCATCCTTGAAGGGCTTCTCTGTCGAGATGAACTTGGCGATTCGGACCTGCAGCAGGGCTCCACCGGGCAAACCAACGGTCCAGTAGTTGCAGCAGCCGTCCTCTTCCAGCTCGTCTTCGGTTCTTTCGTTCCAGTGGTCGACTCTGCCTTCCAAGCCAAGAGACGCACCTTTTAAACAATTTTCTCCCATTCATTCCAGCCTACCTGCAACTCACCCAGCAGGCTGGCTGTCCTTGCTGGACAGTCAGCCAGCCAATCACACCAGAGTGCATTTGGGTCTCCTAGGAGACTAAGCACAGGGAGTTTCGGGCACCTCCCTCACTTCCTGCCCACCCCAGACACTCGGGCGCCAGAGGCGGTCTTCAGTCCTGAAGCCCGCCAAAGGCATAGAAACAAAGGGACCAAACCTTGTTTGCCGCGCAGAGTCAAACTCTAGAAGGACCTTTCCCAAATGAAATGGCGTAAAAAGATCGGGACCTGTTTAAACAAAGGGGGCTTAGGTGCCATCTTGAAAACCATGGCTCCTGTGATTTTTAGATACCGGTGTTCGCAGTAGGGCAAAATCATGGTAGTTTGTTGTAAAACCACTGCCACTAGCCATTTTGATAGAAGTAGCATTTGACTGCCTCATGAGTTTCTAGGCATAGGGGATACTAGGTACCCCCTCCAGCCCTCTATTGTAATCCAGCACTCTATTGTAAGATAGTGTGCGCTGGGTCTAGGAATTTAAAAAGACTAGTAAAGTCAATTTAACTTTACATTCTCTGGAAACAGTAGTTTATCTCAGAGAAGGTATTTAAACCTTGGGAGAGCCCAAAAGGCTTTCCCTGTGTCACTGCACTGAGGGTGCTGTTTGACACAAATGAAAAGATGATGCCTATGGAGTTGTCTAAAACTCCATAACCAAAGAAAAAAACATAGAAAACAGACAGAATTAAAAGTACAAAGTCCCAAACGTCAGCAAAAGAAATGGGGGTCTCTAAGGTAGAGAGGAATTAGCGCATTTATGAGAATTCTTCCTAACATAGGTACACAGATCAAAACATATAACCTAATTTGGAACACCTAACAGTAGTGCTAACGAAGTCAAAACTAATGATTACTTTTAGATTACTTTCAGTAATACCGGGTCGGAGGCCCTATCAGTTGCACCATGACGCTCAGCAAGAAATGACATAGTAAGTCAACTGGGAATTATATTTTTCAGAATAGTGGGGCACTTATTCTAGGAGCAGTAAAATACCTATAACTCTGATTGAGGATAACAGTTCTTCTAGGGGAGTTGGACCTTGGGATGTAACATCCAATTACAGTTGCTTTTCAGTTCACAGTTTAAGGGAAGCAATAACTTGTTAGCTGTGTGCCTTCCAAAAATAAGTTAACACAAGGTAAGTAACACCTCTATACTTTTGTAAGGAGCTACCAGCAACCTAAAAGGTAAGTATGACCTAAGCAATATTATTCTGTACAGGCTAACGGCAAGTCAGGGGAAGCACATCGCGCTCTGAAACACTTGTGTACGAGCACGATACAAATAAAATATCAATATCAAGACCCAATTGGGGATACTCATACAATTATCCTAACAGGAATAATAAAGTGAAACCAACAGCATTACTTTTGGGAAGTGGGGAACCCAATTCATAGGTGAGTAACTTAACCTTCAGTCTACTTTTAGTTAGAATGGCGAGACAGTTTCTACGAAAGGAGGACTTATTTAAGAAGGCACACAGCTTATTCAAGGCAAGTAAATTCTATATATACTTTTCAGAGTAGCAGAACAAATCTAAGATAAGTAATAACTTTTTGTAACTCACGGGGGGCGTGGCTAGGAAGCCATGTGAAAGGACGTGTCTGTACGGGGGCTCCCGAAGATCCGCACATTATCCGACTGAAAACAGTGCAAGGACCGATGTAATTTGGCTGAGACTGATATGACTGCGTACATGAATCTCAGGTGAACGTGTGGATACGTTTCGATATGGGCCTGCACCGTGAGAGCGCAACAAAAAGCTAAAAGAAGATCTGGAGGCGAGAGTGCGATGAACGAGAAAATGGCCGCCGCCGCCGAACGAAGGAACAAAGGGGTGCTTGATCTGGGCGCCTGACGGTCGCACTGGAGCGTGGTGGTGTTGTAGGTGCATGACGCGGGTGCATCGAGGTCATTAAGGACACCCAGTCCTGCGAGGCCGACGGCGTGGACCTGGGAAGGGAGCAGGGCCTGACCGAAGATACTTTGTAACCGGAGCGTGCGGTGTGACCGGGAACTGTGCCCCGGGCCCTTTGTGGCCTAAAGTGCACCTCAGAGGGTGAGACGCGACCTGGCTTAGCTAGGTAATAGACAAGATGGCCGGGGGAGCCGGAGGACAGAGGAACTTGGTGTCAGAGAAGTGGTGATAACAATGGGGCACCCGCAGAGCGCACTGTGACACCCTGCCCCAGATCCGAGCGGGGATAGAAGGACGGGAGACATGTCTAACAAGCCCCTGAGAGCGAAGACCAAACAGCACACGCTCGACGAATACGCTAAAACGCCTCCCGGCCCAGACGGAGCCAAAAGCAAAGACAAAACGCAAGCCAAGGAAATGGCCGCCGGGGGTGCGAACCACGAGGTCCTCGCTGCGATCGCAGACCTGAAAGCGACCTGGGAGACCAAGCTCCAGCTCGCTGTGGCTGAACTGAAGACCGCAATGGAACTCCAGGTTGGGGCAGTGCAGGAGGACGTGAACCTCCTAAGGCAGGACGTGCGTACCCTGGCAGAGCGCACGGAGACTTTGGAGAAAGAATTGGGCCCTACCGCGGCGGACTGCGCTGTGCATAAGCGTGAACTCCATGCCCTGGTGCAACGCGTGGGCAACTTGGAGAGTAGGGCGGAGGAGGCAGAAGGGCACGCCCGGAGGAACAACATCCGTATCGTGGGCCTGCCGGAGGGAACTGAGGGCCACAATCCAACGGAATTTATCGAAAACATGCTACTGCAGGAGATCACGGGAGGCACCCTGTCGCAGGGTTTTGCGGTTGAGAGAGCGCACAGGGCCTTAACTAGGAAGCCACCACCGGGAAACCCGCCCAGGCCAGTGATAGCTAAGATCCTTAACTACCGGGACCGAGAAAGGATCCTTGAACACTTCCGCAAGGGAGGCACAATACAACGAGGAGCGGCGAATATAACGGCCTATCCCGATTACACCCTGCAGGTACAGCGCAGTCGTATGAACTTCGGAACGGTGAAGAGGAGATTGCGGGAAGCGGGGCTCAAATACATGTTGCTCTATCCGGCCAAACTGAAGGTTTTCTTTCAGAGCAAGCTACTGTTCTTTGTCACCCCGGAGGATGCTATGGAGTGGTTGGATGCACAAAACTGCCCTCAGGAGTCAGATGTCCAGACAGCCGGTGGAAAATAAAGGACGAGATAAGTAACGCTGTAGGCCCGGTCGGGTCATGAACATTGGGACTAGATTATAGTCATTGAACTCGCTTGAGAACATGCGCGCGTCAGGGGTTATGAAACGTGGTCCTTGCGCGGACATGGTTGCGAAGTTGAGGAGCCGCCTGAAGCCACCCTTTACACCCCCTTTTTGTGTTTAGTTTAGTCACTGTTAGTGGGGTGACACCCTGTCGGGTTCTCTATTTGGGTTTTCCAAGGAGGACCGAACACAGGGATGCCTGAGATCCAGGGATGGAGCTGGGCAGTTGTTGGGGGTAGGGGTTTGGGGGGGAGTTTTAGTTTTTGTATGAGCCTGGGGGTGAAACCGGGAGTGGGGGTTCGCAAAGTGGGGAGGCATTGCCTCGGATGGGGGGAGGAAACTACTGATAGGCCATGGGAGACCTCAGGATATTAACGTGGAACGTTAGGGGGCTTAACAGTTATCTTAAGCGAAATAAAGTCATGTTGTATCTTAAGAGGCAGAAGATAGACGTAGCCCTGCTACAGGAGACACATCTAAAGCGAGAGAAACTGGAGCTGGTAGGGAGGAAGTGGAAGGGAACAGTGGTAGGATCAACGTACTCCGCCTATGCCAGAGGAGTGCTGGTGTGGGTGGCGCCACACGTCCCATTCAAGCTAATTGAGGAGGATGTGGAGGAGGATGGGAGGTTGGTTATGGTGAGGGGGCTGGTAGAGAACAAAGTAGTGTGCATTGTAAACACATACGCGCCTAACCAGGAAACGGCGACATATTTTAGGACGCTGTGCACCAAGCTCAGTGTTGGGATGGGGGGGAACGGTGATATGGGGTGGTGACTTTAATTGCGTGTTGAACCCCAGGGAGGATAGGTCGGATGACAAGATGGCTAAGCCCAGTCCGGCGGCTAAGGTATTGCAGACGCTGCTGGCGGATTTTGGCCTAGTGGATGTGTGGAGAGCGAAACACCCGAGCGCGAGACAATACTCGCACTATTCGGCTCTGCATCTACTGCACACGAGGCTTGATTACTTTTTCACTACGCCAGACATAGTCGCGGAGTGCGACCATATAGACTACAGGGCGAGGGTCCTCTCTGACCACTCGCCCCTGGTCATGCGATGGCAACTGTATTCCCCACGAGCGCGTATACCAACATGGCGCCTAAGGGCGGAGGCGCTCAAAGACCCCGCCTTCAGAGAGGATATTAGGGAAGAGATAACTGCTTATTTTGAGGTGAATAAAGGGAGCGTTAAGTCGGCTGGCACCTTATGGGAGGCCTTTAAGGTCGTAATGCGGGGGATCGCCATTGCGAAGTCTAAGGGATTGATGGGGGGAGTCCTGGCGGATTTGCATAGAGCTGAGACTGCGCTGGAGGAGGAGTTGAAAGGTGGTGGGACAGATGCGGAGCCGGTCTCCAAATTGCAACAGAAGTGTGCGGAACATTGGGACAGGCTCTGTAATTTGAACTATAGAAAGTATATTGAGAGACTGCATGCGGGGGGAGATAAAACGGGCCGACTCTTAGCTTGGCTGTACAAGATTGAGACCCCACGATCCCCGATCAGATTGGTAACCAATGAAAAGGGGGAGGAGGTAGACACCCAAGAAGGCGTGAACAGGGCATTCATGGAATATTATAAGGTCTTATACGAAGATTGCGAGGGGGGCAGCCAGGAGGAGATAGACCAAGTGCTGGAAGATGTAGGCTTGCCCAAGGTCAGCGATGAGGAGCGAGAGGAGCTGGATGCTCCGATCACCCTGGAAGAGCTAAAGGAGATTGTGAGACAGTTGCCCACTAGTAAGGCCCCAGGGGCAGATGGGTTCCCCAGTGAATTTTATAAAGTTTATGCAGAGGAAGTGCTCCCGCCCATGCTGGAAATGCTCAACGAAGCGTACGAGATGGGACGGTTGCCGGAGTCACTTAGGGAGGCGATTATAATACCGCTCCCCAAGCCAAATAAACCGGGACATGATTGTGGCTCCTACAGGCCCCTGTCGATGCTGAACCAAGATAATAAGATCCTGACAGCTGTCCTGGCTACTAGAATGCGTAGAGTGATCGGCAAGTTGTTCCACCCTGACCAGACGGGCTATGTCCCTAATAGGAACATCACTCACAACCACAGGCGCCTCCACAGGGTGGTCGAGTGGGGTGGTGGTGAGGACGGCGAAATGGCGATAGTGGCATTGGACGCGGTTAAGGCGTTCGACTCTGTTCGGTGGCCTTGGCTGCTAGCGGCTCTGAGAGGGTACGGGATGGGACCAGGTTATGTTAGGTGGGCCGAGATGTTATACAGAGCACCACTAGCCAGGGTCCGTACGGGTGCGGTGGTGTCAGAGAGATGGCAGTTGGGCAGACGCACTAGGCAGGGGTGTCCCTGGTCCCCAATGTTGTACATCCTGGCCCTAGAACCGTTAGCGATTTACCTCCGGCAGCAATATGACCCGGTCGGCATCGATGTGAGAGGAGAGTGTCACCTTATATCCCTGTATGCAGATGATATGCTGTTATACCTAAGATACCCAGAAGAAAATTTGCAGTATGTCTTAGAGGTGATGGGGAGGTATGCCTGGTTGTCCAGTATAGCGGTAAACCCTCAGAAATCCACTCTATTTCCGCTAGGGGGCTATGTGGGGACTCCAGTGGAGAGGTTGCCAGTGTTGCAGATCCCGTGGGCGACGAGATCCTTTAGATACTTGGGAATTGATGTGTACCACACGACCGTGGAAGAGCACAAGCATAACACTGAACTTGCTGTGGGGAAGATCGAGAAATGTATGAGGTTCTGGGAAAGATTGCCACTAGCGATGATGGGCCGAGGAGCTATGCTTAAAATGGTAGTGCTGCCCAGGCTTCTGCATTATTTTAACAACATCCCCTACATGATTCCTAAGAAGTTTTTTGTGAGGCTACATAGTGTTTGCAGAGAATTCCTGTGGCACGGCATGCGCAACAGAGTCGCACTGTGGAAGCTGCAGAACTTCTATGAGAAGGGCGGAATCAAGCTGCCGAACTTTGAGGCATATTATGTGGCAGCGCAGCTACAATATGTGTCCAGGTGGCTCTCTGATGACGAGACCCCTGAACACAGGCTGTTTGGGAGGGATTGCTCCCCTTTTTACTTGCGAGAGGTGATCTGGGTGGCTAATGCATGCATGAGGGAGCGGCCTAGTATGCTAGCTTTGGGACGGAACATGTGGAAACGGGCCTGCCGGATGATGGGCAACCCTTTGCCGTGTGTGTTGCAGTTCCCATTGGTCGCACTGGTGAAGGGAGATGGGCAGCTCAGAGCAACCATTCGGATATACTGGGAGTCAGTGGGGTTGGTCACCATGGGAGATATTTGGCAGGATGGGACCATCTTGGAGTTCGAAGAATTAGAGGCAGGGTCGGGACTGCACAGGGGTCAATATATGACATATCACAGGATAGTGCAGGAGATCCGGAATAGGTGGCCCGAAACTACCCTGGCCGATGAACCGGATGCCACGGTGGAGATACTATATGACACATCGGAGGGCGGGCATGAGGTCTCTAGGTTGTACGAGATGTTGATGACGAAGGTTGGGAGCGATTTAGAGCACTTGAGACTGGAATGGGAAACGGAGATGGGGGCCCCGATGGCAGATGGGTTGTGGGAGCGAGCCCTCGGGTATCATAAAAAAGTATCGAGAAACGCCAGGTTTAAGCAAATACAGCTTTATATAACGCACAGGGCTTACCTGACCCCTTTGAGAATATCCAAATTTCGGGATGTTGGACGCCAGGCGTGCCCCAAGTGCGACGAGGAGAATGCAGACATGATACACATGTTTTGGGCGTGCCCAGTAATTGCAAGCTATTGGGGTGAAGTGGCGCAGAAGCTGGCAGGAAAGGGTGTTACGCTCAAAGTGGATTCAGCCTGGGCCTGCTTACTGGGGGGATATCCCAGAGCACGTAAACTTAGACATGTCGATAAATTGAAAGATCTGGCTTATGTGCTTGCTAAACGTAGGATTGCCATGGGTTGGAAGGAGTGTGATAAGCCACGAACGGAGGTCTGGTGGAGGGATCTCCAAAAATGGGCGGAGGCCGAGACGGCTGTGTGGCGGGATGCCAGTATTGCAGGGGAGGAGGAGGAAATGTGCTCTCTTGCGGCATGGAAACTGTTGATAGCTGAACTGTTTGGAACGGGGTCGGCTCCAATTGAATCTGAGAGTGATGACGCCCCCTCGTCCACAGCGGATACCAATGGCGAACACCATGCAGGCTCATAGGGGGGAGGGATGGGGATTGCAGTGTTGTTTGTTGTTAAATGTGTTTATTTATGTTCAAGTTGTAATGTCGTGTGGTTTATATATATAAAATAAAAATATATTTAAAAAAAAAAAAAACTTTTTGTAACTCACTCCGAGTTGCAGTTACCAACCAATTTACAAGTAAGTAACTTCTGAACACTTGTTATTCTTTTCAAAGCAGAACCCTTTTCTTATCCAGTCCTTCCCTTATTCTATAGCATGAGTTCACTCAGAGGCAGTAGAGGGGCCGTAGTGGTCTAGGTGCCAGCATTAGGCAGGGTGAGATAGGGTTCAGTTTTAGGCATAGTCGGAATTCCAGGGGAAGACTGTTCAGAGCAGACCCCTTTGGAGGGATTATGTAGTGTGCCTCGGTGAACTGGATGAGTGGCCTCTCAATCACAGAAAACACCCCAAAGCTATACAGATATCTCAAAGGCTTATGGTAGGTAAAATACCCCAGCTAACACAGTACCTCAGCACAGAACAAGAGTTGCAGCAGGAAGACTTCAGGATCTGCAGCCAAAAACCCTGTCGATGGATTCCTTTGCCAAGAAGATGGAAGACAGGACTTTGGAAGGACTTTTGGAGCAGGGATCATAGGAGAAGGCTCCAGGCAAGAGTGTCTTTATGGTTGGATGTGGCTCTGTGGATTTGGTGCCTTTTCAGGAGCACAGAAGACAGAATATCGCTGGTTGGATTCTTGTTGTTTGCAATGTCCAGCACTCTTATGAGGGGACCTTTTCAGACCTGAATCGTGCCTCTGAAGTTTCAGCGAGAATTCTAGAGAGAATTCTAAAGAGACTTCCTTAAGTATTGAACCAATGACAACCAACCTGAAATATGGGTATTTTGAGGAT
Organism: Ambystoma mexicanum; assembly: GCF_040938575.1. Classification (NCBI taxonomy): domain Eukaryota; kingdom Metazoa; phylum Chordata; class Amphibia; order Caudata; family Ambystomatidae; genus Ambystoma; species Ambystoma mexicanum. The sequence goes on along the minus strand of NC_090924.1, from coordinate 116,793,850 downwards.
GGATAATAGTCCAGGAAACCGGAGACAACGATGGGAGAAAACAACAAACAGGAATGTTAGTATAGGGAAATAAACCCGAGCGGCACGAGGGTCGCACTAGTACCGGGTTGGTGCAGAATCAGCAAAGCGTTTATATGCACTTGACGACAAGTTCACAAGACAGGGTAGATCACTCAATGTCCCAAAATCCAGCAAAAGGAAAATATCCAATCAAGGCAGTAGAGAAATGATTTCAATAGCAGAGATGGAGTTGCCAACTACAAATATGTACCTGAGCACACACGCATCCAGATAAGGCGTGGAAGAGTTCCGGGTGGTTGATGGCAAGTCATCTGCGAGGAGGGCAAAGTCGTTCCGCGTCTGGTAACAGCTAGCTGGGATGGGGTACCGCAAAGAGGCAGCAGGAAGCAGGAAGAATAATCCAATAACGTTCCGTGTCAAAAGCCAGGCGAGCACGACAGGAATAAAGAAGGAGGCAAGCCAAAACAGGAGAAGTCCGGGTCAGAAACGTAGCGGTCAGTAGACAGCGAATCCAGAAGCCAGGCAAGGGTCAGAACCAGGTAAGCAGATTAGGAATTTGTACGGTGGAAACACGAAGGAGTAATTGGACGTAACCGCTGTAGCTTGCAACGCTAATTAGCAGCAACGAGCCCCTTGAAAGATGGTGGTTTTAAAGCCGTATGGGGGCGTGTCTTGCCGTACGTCTTCCACATACAGGAAGTGTCAGCTGACACGGACTCCGTCGTAATTTATGCCGGCGCCATGGCAACCTGTATCTGTTCCACAGAGGAGCTTGTAAAGGAGTCGTATTCTGCAAGGAAGCCTGCAGGGAAGCCCGAAGTGTAACACGGGGTCGTCATTTTCGGAGTCCCCAGGTCGATTGGAAGAAAGAGCCACAGCATGCTCTGGTTATACAACAGGCTCTGTGGTAGTTGGAAATCGTTACAGCTGCAAATTCTTAATCTTCCTCTTCGGTTTTGGTTCCAGTGGTCGAATACCTCTTTAGCTTCCAGGATCAGACTTTTATGCAGGAACCCAGCCAATCAAACAGCCTTGCAACATTCAAACTTGGGGGGGGGGGTTCTTGAGGGGGGTTGGCAGTCCTTTCAGGACAGCCAGCCGCCCAGTTTGAACTGGATTCTCGCACTCGGGCTGGAAGACAAAAGGCTCTAGAGTTTTGGACTCCTCCCTTGCTTCCTGCCTTCACAGACACTCTGGAACCTGGTTGAGGAATCCACAAGATTCTCGTCGAAGATAAAGTTAACACAAAGGAGTTTCCCACCTTGGATTTCAGTAGATGGAACAAGAAAGGACAGGAAATGCTAAAATGGCAAAAAAAGAAGACAGGAGCCATTTTGGTAAAATGAGCACCCATCAGTGCCAGCCCACCGTAAAGGTGCACTGAATGAATAAAAAGGTTCACTGCCACCAGCCACTAAAAGTAAGTTTGTCCTTGTAACATAAATGTTACATTTTAAATGAGAAAGGGGATACTCGGGATCTCCCCAGCACCCCAGATAAGGGGCCTCGGGAGAGGGTCTGGTCTCACCTAATAAAATGTAAAAGGGATCCACAGATCCTTTCTACCCTTGGGAACTGTAGTTCTCACAAGGTTAGCCAGAGAAAGTTTAAAAGGGGGGGCAACCCAGCAACAATGGGCACCTATTGCCAAACAATTGTCAAAGAGGATAACTTTTAAAATACACTATGACACCCATAAAAAGAGTAAATTAATCTGTGAGGGTGGAAAAAGATTCCCACTCACTGAGGTATAGGGAAAAATAATGTACCAGCCCAGCAAAAAGTTCTGGCGTTGACACAGGTCAGGAAGATTTATCATTAAGATGAAAATCTTAACTAACAATGGAACATGTGGGTTTCGTGTGGTGCTTCATCTTATTTTTACATTTATTGAGTGCACTAAACCCAGAGGCATCAAGGCCTCGTTACATAACTGAAGGTCATGGCTAAATGATACTTGCATACGGTACATAGGAATTGGTAGCGGGCGGACAAAGCATGCAGTATTACAAAGGTAAAACTGCACATGGTGCATGAGGGTACATCGTGCCTGGAGATCGAAATGCTATCTAGACGCTTGTTACAGGTGATTATAGCCGATAAGTTTGATGCCATAGTTCAAGATGTCCAAAGTGGCTCAGAGGAGTAGGTTCGTGGAGAAAAGTAATGTTTTGAGCTGTTTTTCGGAACACTCAGTAAGATTGTTCAGATTTTAGGGACAAGGGTAGAGCATTCCAGTTCTTGGAGGCAATAACCGGGAAGCTGATCCCACCAGATCTGTTTCACCTGAATATAGGGATAGTGAGTAGGTGAGATTGAAAGGATTGGGTGGGTCTTGAGGAGTGTGCTTTGCAGAATTTTTCGAGAGGTACCTGGGTGCCGACTTGGAGAGGCATTTATGCGTAATAGCTAGCGATTTGAACATAATCCGCTTACGCTATGGGTAACAGTGCACCTCTTCTGGCAGCTGAGATGTGTTCATGCTTAGAAATGTTAAGTGCTGCTCTGAGTGCATTGCTTTGGATTACTTGCAGTTTATTGATGTTGCACACAGAGGTCCCTGCAAATGGGGCGTTGCAGGAGTCTGATCTTGATCTTATAAGTGCTCCGGCAATGGTGATGCAACTTTCAGAGGGAAGGAAGGCGAAGTATTGCACAAGAAATCCTATGTTGTGCAAAGGGATCACCAAAGAAGATTTGCAGCGCATTTTGAAGTTCACAAGGACCAGACCAAAACAGAATGGGTGGGGATCCTTCTTTAAAGGAACATTTCTGAGTAGAGGGATTGTACATACAAGTTTGCTTTGGCATGCTGCATTCCTTTTGTTCATGAAGATTGCTGCTTTTTATTACTGACTTGCAGCATAGTCGGATAAGTCAACATTTGACCATGTTTGTCTTCAGTTTGAGTAGGTAGTGTAAGGGCGTCGAAGAAGGATGCTGACACAAGCGTGGCATGCTTGGTTATAGATTGTTATTGATGGTAAAAGAATCGTCACTATGCTCAGATTTGTCTGTGGTTAATAAGTTGGCCATTAGGATAGAAGAGGACTCAACCGGGTCCTTCAACTCATTTAGGAGATTTATGTGATATGTTTGGATTTTGAGCCTCCTGTCCAGTTGAGTTACTTATAGTTATAGGTATGTGTTGATAGGTAAGTATTCGTGCAGTCCAACTGGTGAGGACTACACAAAACTTTTCTGCTTGCTATTAGGTAACCCACCTTTAAATCTAACCCTGTAATACACACATTGGTATTTGACTGAGCAGCCAGGCTTATCTTAAGAGGGGTAATGTGAGCTGTAGAGCTTTACAATTGAAATCAGTGAGTACATGTAGCCAAGTAACACTTGCACACTTAGTTGTATATACATATTTATTTATAATCTACACAAGGTTTAAATGAGCATTCTTTAGAAATCTATTCATTCTTTATCTACTAGTAACATTCAGTCAAAGTTAGGATTCAGTTTTTAAAAGACCAACGTTGTTAAAGACTTTTCTCATGCTAACAAATATTCCAGCACACTGAGTGACTTCTGTAAAAGTCAGTATTGCGCTTATTTCATTTACCAATTCAATTATTGAGTTGTTTAAGGAAGGAAAGGTCAGAATAAGATTTAGAACATTCTTCCACAGTTTGTAAAACAATTAGAATCTCCTAAAGGGGGAGGCGGGTAAACATTTATCCCAGCAATAATTTTCCACAATTGTAACCTATGAGGCAACACATACTGCCTATGCCAGTAGGTTCAGATGAGTGCCTTTAGGGAGCCAGGACAGACAAAGTCAATAGTTCTGATGCACTTCTTCTTAGATAAAGTCTTTACAAAGTTAGGAAGTTGAGAAGAAATCACAGAAACTTAAGTGAGCTACTTTGTAGTGTGCACAAGCTGTTGGGTCAGTGCAGGTGGGTTGAGACCCACTCCAAAAAGCACTTTGCAAGATAGGAAGCTCAATTTATGGCTAAAAGGTGAAAACCCCAAGCCCCACAGTAGCTGTGATTGGAAGAAAAATGTTCCGGTTGGATTCCTCTTTGCTACAGCTTGGCAGACCCTTGTTCCTGGACCTTGGTCGTGATGATGAAAGGGGGGCCGTCTGGCGGGCCCCTGTGGCAGTGCTCAAGAGACATGGGACATCCCCAGCAATGGATTTCCTTTGTTACAGCGGCACTTCAGTGTTTTGTCGCCATTTCCTCTGCATCAATGACGAACACAAATTTTGGTTGGAAGAAGCTTGCTCCCTCGGTCCTGGACTCTGGGGAGGTGACTGTGGATGAAGATTTCCTGCTTCTACAGAGTCCTCTGGATGCCCATGAAGATTTGGTCTTGGTGAGGCACAGCAAGTCAGGGGGATGCGCCAAATAGAAGTTGGTCTTGAGGCTAGTTGGTCGCACCAGCCCAAGGGAGGAAGTCGTGTCATACAGGTCTTCCCGGGCAGCACAGCTGCAGGGCTTCACTGGGCACTTCGGAGTCCAGGAGGTTTCTGCTAGTGTCTTGTCACATCTTCTTCTTTGGATGTTCTTCTCCAGTGGTCGAATCTGCCTCTAGTCCTAACAACCTTGCTTTTTATGTGATTTCTCATTCATTCACAGCCTATGCTGTCAATCACACAGCAGGGTGGCTGTTGTTTCACTCAGGCACACCTAGAGACAAATGACAGGGAGGTTTCGGGACCCTCCCTCACTTCCTGCCTTTCAAGACATACTGGGGCCTGAGCGTGTTTCAGGGCTGAAGCCCACCAAAGGCAAAACACCCAAAGGGCTCAAACCAGTTTCAACTAACAGAGTAAAAGCCAAGAAAGAATTTACAAACAGAAAATGGTGAAAAAAGAAGACTGGGCCATTTTGGGAAAAATGGTCACCGATGGGTGCTGTACTGTAGCTGAGGATTCATCCTGCAGGAGAAATGCACACTGGTAGTAAAAGTAAACCACTGCCCCCAGCCGTTTAAACAAAGTTAGTGTAGCACAAAAAATGTTACATGAGAAGTGGGAGAGGGAATTACTAAGTAACACCCACAGCACTCAACACAGGGTGGTGTGTGCTGGTCCCACAAAGAGAAAGGTAAGTAAAACGGGGATCATCTTACTATTCTTGGGAACGGTAGTTAACCCAAGAAAATATAATTGAACATTAAGAGAAGTCCAAAGGACTTCTTAGTGGCACTGCACCTAAGGTGTTGTGTGTCACTATACAAAAAGCAGATGCCTATGGAGTTTGTCAGACTCCATGAAACACAAAAATCCTAGTCAGGAAAAATGCATGAGGGAGTGAGGAGAAAAAGGTCCCACTCACTCAGGAGGCAGAAAATCGGATGTATACTAATTGACCTTTTCAAATTTGACCTTGGGAGAATTGACCTAATTTAAAAGGTCAATTAGGACATATATGCGGGGAAACCCCCCCCGCATCCCTCCACCCAATCCCCTTATATTATTTATAATCCAAAACCAACCCAATACATATATAAAATAATATAAAGGTCAATTGTGCAGAAGGTCAATTAGGACCACTATAATTAGGTCAATTAGGACAAAAGGTCAATTTGGCTAATACCAAAAAATCACAAGCCCTAAGTCCAGCTAAAGAGCTAGGGATATCTAAGGTTGAAGGGAATTAGCGCAGAAATGAAAATTCTCCCCAACACTTGTCCTCTGTAATATTTGATAATGTCTGACCATCGTGAAAGCATGTTATGCTCTGAGGGGTAGGATTAGCACTTTCTGTCCGATAGAAAAGGATTGTGGTACTGCCCTTTTATCGTAATGGATCTTCTGGCTTTCGGACTGACCTAGATGTTTTTTTACTATGTCCCGTGCTCTTTAAGCCTTTGGTCGATTTGGGACATGGGTTACGCTGCCTCTTCCTTTTCTTCCCATGTCTCCTGGAGCTTTCTAGTATGTCTCGGGTCACGTCTGTAAAGGAAGCATGAGGGGCTTTTCTTATGGCAAAAAGGGCCCACTGGATCATTGTGTCCCAGTTGCGTCCATCTGCTTCCACTAGTTCTTCTTTTTTTTTTAGAACATTCTTTAAGGTTTATTGAAACTTTCTAATAAACAGTGAGGGTGGTAAACAGAAGTGCATAGAGTTTTCATCTGTAAGATCTCCTTCACATCTGTAATCAATTTTGACATTAAGGTACTCCCTTGATAGGTCAATACTTCTCTTGGAAAGCTCACCTATGACAGAAAAGGGACTAGATGTTTAAGAATCTGTTGTGAGGTATTATTTTCCATTGGGAAGGCCTCTGGATACTGAGTTGCATAATCTAGAATTATTGGAATACATTTAATTCCCTAGTTTGGACGGTTCTAATAGTCCGACTGTGTCCATGTCAATTCTATAGAAGGGTACTTCGATTATAGGGAGGGTTTGGAACAGGGCAAGTGGAGGGGAGTGTGGAGCTGTTTTCTGACATAGGGGACACATAGCTATGAAGTCCTTGACGGCAGCGTAAATCCAGGACAACCCACCTATAGGTCCTAGGGATGACAATCTGGATCCTAGTTATCCCTTCTGGTGTGAGATCTCTACAATACAGAAGGCTTTGTTTCAGAAAGAAAATAGTTCATCTTTAGACCTCCCTTCTGGAACTGCCTTTAAGAAAGCTTCCGACAGAAGAGGGTCATTTCGCTGAGCGAAAGCTAGGTCAGGAATTATTTTGCTCCTTACACCAATGGCCCTCGTGGGTACTGGGGTTACATTCATGAGCCTCTCCAAAGCCCTTGGTACCTCTTTTCGTTAGCTCTTGTCCTTGAACCTCTATGGGGTTTGGGGAAGAGGACCCCTTGTCCTTGAACCTCTATGGGGTTTGGGGAAGAGGACCCCTTCTAAGAAGGATGCTGACACAAGGGTGGCATGTTTGTAGTTCTAGACTGTTATTGATGGTAAAATAATTCTCACTATCCCTATCTCTAAGAGGGGTTTACCTGCCTCCAACTAATACTAGAGGATCTGTCAGAATGACCGTCCAAATGAAAGTCCACTGTCCCGTGTCACAACCTGCTTCTATCCCTTACATTATAACTAAAGAATAAGCTAATCCAACTGAAAGTTCATTCTCCAAGAGAATGACTCCCTTCCCCTGGTATACAGGTGGTGTTCCCAAAATGTCTTCTTGTGAACAGGTACCAGGGGGAGCGACTCCCTTCCCCTGGATGGCAGTTCCAGCACTTTATACAGTCAACTTTCTGGACCAGAAGGATGCCTTCCTTCTCCCGGTACTGGTCTGCACTTTCCAATGCAGTTCACAACAAGCCTGGAGAATTACTCCTTTCCCCTGGCGTCTCTTCAATGCTATTGAAAAGATTCAGCTTTCTTACCAGGAGAATTACTCCCTTCTCCTGGTGTTTGCAAGTTCTTTCTCAACTTTGGTCTTCTCTTGACCATTTTTAACTTAATCAACAAATCTCCAAATCCTACTGATATCGGGGAACCAGACCCTTCTCTGATGTTCAGTGGTCTTCTCTCTGCCACTGGTACGAGGAGGATTTCCCCGGAGGCTTGGCTCTTCTTTGTTGGGTCCCAGACACTTCTCTGGTGGTGAGTGGACTTATCTCTGGTACGAGGAGGCTTACCTCTGACTCACGGTTTGGCCCGTTGGGGGTCCCCCCCACTCTTGATGGCCCTCTAATAGGCCTACACTTGCACCGGCATGAAGTGGAGACCTTTCTGCTACCCTCACGTCCCTAATGGGCTGCCCGTGCTTCCTGTTACTTCCGGGACTTGCTTGCTCGGCACAGGTCTCTCTGGGGACTGGGATCAGTCTCCTTCCTATCTGCCTCGTTACTGCTCCTGTGGAGGTTCTATGTGTTGTGGCTTCTTTCAGTCTCGATACCGTTCGAGGATCGGATGGTCCACCTCCTCCTGGAGGTCGTGCAACTGCTTCCTGCAGGGCTTGGTCCTGATGTGGCAGGACCCATCACGGACTCCCTCAGCCACTCCACGGCATCTTCTGCAGATCCCTCTCTTTGGGTCGAGTGCGAACATTGAAACTCCCAGATTCTCCGACGAGGATGGAAGATGAAGACGCACAGTCCTTCTTCTCTTTCTATTACATGGGCCTTACTCCGCCCAGCTTAACGTCAACACGTGTTGTCCTTGGTATTCCTTACGCCTCTTGTGCACCACCTCGTCTCAGTACTAGCACAGTTAGTATTCCTCCTGTTTTCGGAGCTCGTCTTCATCCTAGTATTTTCTATTTTGGCTGTACCTTAGGAACTACAGAAATACTTTTGGTTACTTTCAATATAATGGTTTGAAATGGAGAGTGGTGGCTAAGGCATGGGAGGGTGTGATTATACAACGGGTTGTACCCAAGGTGCTCATCCTTATCCCCAGAGGGCGAGTCCCTCCCCATGAGATCCTCCCCCATGAAACCACCCCTGGGGGACTATTTGGGACTGGCTGCACCTCAGCCAGCATGTTTTCGGCGTTTGAAGTCTGCAGTGTTTCCTTAATCCCTCCATTTATAAGTACAGTGCCACGCTTACAAAACTGCAGCCATCATCCACTCTGTATGATCTAGACAGACCACTGGATAACAAATGTCACCTCATAGTGTTTCTCACAGAAATAGCCATATTTGAAGGGCTCCTAGTGCTTAATCCTTGTAGTCCTTGTCTCTCCTGTGCTGTTTATTCAGTGACTCTTCAAAATTCTACTGTTTTATTTAGGCCTGATGCAATCTTTTCTTTCACAACAGATTTTGATTGGGTATGGGATGACACAAGCAAATCAACAGCCACCCTGCTAAGCTGCGAGAGCCGTAAGGTGAACTTTCACATGGAGTACAGCTGTGGAACGGCTGCCATTCGCGGGAACAAGGAACTGGGTGAAGGACAGCACTTCTGGGAAATCAAGATGACTTCTCCAGTCTATGGGACTGACATGGTATGTTGAACCTGACTCTGCAATGGTGATTTTCTGGTTTCACGTGTTAATATCCCCGCAAAAATATAGCCATACAAAAATATCGCCATATTTCTGCGGCGATATTAAGGCATGGAACCTGCGGGGGAAACCCCTGCATTATTTTTAAAGGAGCGGGGGACACCCCCTCAACCCTTGCTCCCAAAAACTCCCAAAAGTATCCCCCCCCCAAAAAATATTGCCTATGGCCATTCTAGACAACCATATATACGGCAATATTTTTGGTGGGGATAATATGTAGTGATACCGATTTTTTTTTCTCAGTGAACATGCTTAGATAGGAGAGCATTTCATATCTTTCTCAGAGCCTAAAGCTCTGTTAAATCAAATTTTTCTGTTTCCATCACTGTTAAGATGGATTTCTAGAGTCTGGCCTAGTGGACAAATGTTCGGAAGCCCCACTAGTTATAGTAACAGGGAACTAGAGGTTAACCACAACCCAATCAAAGTAAGCCTGGAGAATAGTCAAGGATATTTTCAGGAGAGTGTGATTGGGATCAGGGGCCCACAACATAATGCACAATAATTCAATTTAGACAGCTATGTATAAAAATACAAATATTTATTTGAGGCCTTCTACACACACTAAAAAATGAAACTAGCAGGTGGTGATATCACACAATACTCAATAAACATATATACATTCACCATAGGTTTTTCAGATGCATTCAAATGACTTAATGAATACAAGAGGTAAGTAAGTTAATGCAGTAAAGATGGACTGAATGCACAAGTGAATTTTGCTAACTTCAGCAGTCCAATCCTTATGAAGAATGGGACCTTCTGCTGCAAAGTCATAGAAGCTACAATGATTCTCGCCAAATTGTAGTCTCTGTAGGGAAGTTCTAATTTTACTTGTTTTGGTGATTGTTCTAATAAGCTATTCAACTAAGTTACTAGGTAACTTGTGTTCTTATCTTACAGAAACTACTACCCAGGTTTGGCAACCAAAAGGTAGTGGAATGGAAGATTAGGATGCAAATGGACTGGTTCCCAATATTATCCTAAGGAAGACAGGGGGAGGAGGGGATAAATGCTTTGCGTTTACTTACCCCCTGACTCTGATTTGTCCCAGATGGCTTGATGAGTCGACTGTTTGTCGCTGGAGGTTAGATTTCCTGCTGTTGGTTCTGGTGGGAGGTACCAAGGAGCTGTGGGTGCAAGGATTTTTCTGGCTTCGTCCAGATGCAGAATGCAACACTTGGCGAGGAAGAAATGCTATATTCACTGATGCAGTACTCTTCACGGGACAGGATAGGCGAGTTCCAGCGATGGCCACCACACAGACGACGGCAGGTGTCCTTCTGTTAGCAGTTGAAGAAGCTTCTCTAGGACAGGATCCCTTGATGCTGGTACGCTGAAATTCGGAGGGAAGGCGACTTGTTACCACACGCTGGCGACTACATAAGTTCCGGGTGCAGCTGCTGAACGGTGATAGTTCTGTCGAGGTAGCCCACGAGAGAGCTGGCCAGTCCATTGGGTGGTCCAGGGAGACTTCCGAAGGCTCAGGACGGCTGGATGCTCAAAGGCACTGAGACTAGTTCGTACCATTAGTCCAAGGGCTGAAGCTCCGCTTGGGGTCTTCGGAGGCCAGGTAGTCTAGCAGGGCTTCACCGGGCCAGATGCAGGAAGAGATGCCAGGCCTCTTCAGATCTTCAGTCAGCTGTACGTCTGCAAGGGATTTTTGGCTCCAACGCTGATCAGAAGAAATGGCTGCAGGAGCCCTCTTATCCAAAATCAAGCCTGGAAGCAAGTCCAAGCTCGTTGACAAGTATCTGCAAACGATCTCAGTATTGCATTTAAGTGTGAAAAGTGATATATCAGTGTCCACAGTGTCCTAGCAATTGAACTCACCTGAGGGTGTAGGAAGTGTCTGTGTGCCATCCCAAAAGGGTATCTACTTAATTAACTTAAACTGAAGGAGTATATTTTTGAGTGTATTTTGTTGTTGCCATTGCCCTTTCTAAAGAAGGCTTATTTTAAAACTGACTGTTAAATTAAAACATATTTATTTTTATCAAGAAACCTTGAGTATAAGTGTTATTTGAATACCTGTCACTGTGAATCTCTATGTTGCAACCCTAAAGCTCACATTGACCCCTCTTGAAATAAGTCTGACTGCTCAGTCACTCTACCAACTTGTGTTGTACAGACCTATACCAAAGGTTGGGTTGCCTATTGCCAAGAGGACAAGGCTGTTGTAGTCTCCCACAGGGTTGCTACATACAATCTTGCCTAACATTATGCAAGGACAGCCAGCCAGCCAATAAGCACTGGGTGCATTTGTGTTACCGTGGAGACAAAGGACAGGGGGGTTTTAGGCACCACCACACTTCCTGCCCTTCCAGACATACTGTAGCCAGAGGCGGGTTTCAGTACTGAAGTCCGCCAAAGACAAAACTAACAAAGGGCTGGGTGAGTAGAGTAAAACCAAAGAAAGACCTCACAAACAGAAAATGGCAAAAAAAGGAGACCGAGCAATTTTGACAAAATTGGTCACCCATGAGTGCTATACTGCAGCTGAGGATTCAGCCTGTATTAGAAAAGCCCAATGATAGGACACTTAAACCACTGCCACCAGCATTTAAAGTAGTGAGAGTAGCATAACAAATGTTACATGAGTAAGTAAGAAAAGAGGCTACTAAGTAACCCTCACAGCATGCCACATAAAATGGGTTGTGCTGGACCTACAAAGAGATAAGGTAAGTAAAGTCAATTTAGCTTTACTGTTCTTGGGAATAGTAGTTCACCCAAGAAAAGGTATTTAAACCTTTTGAGAAATCTAAAGGATTTCTCTGTGACACTGCACTGAAGGTGCTGTGTGTCACCATACAAAAAGTAGATGCCTATGGAGTTTGTCGGACTCCAAAAACAAAAACGGATAATCCAAATCAGGTCAAAACAAACGAGAGAGTGAGAAAAAGGGCTCACTCACTCCAGGGTTAAAATTAAAAAATCCTAAAGTCCAGAAAATTGGTTGAATGAATTAGCACCGAAAAGAGAATTCTCCCTAACATGGACCACTCTTCTTCTAACCTAAGGTACTGTTTTGACTTGGGGTACTTACCTCATTGTCTGCTGCTTTGCTGTTCTCAGTTGAGACTTGCTGTAGATATTTTGCCAGAGTTGATTTCAGCTCTACCCCTTCACAATTGTAACAGCTTGTGACCCTACAGTGATTTATCTTCAACAAACTCTCTAACTTTGTGCAAGATCTTTGCTAGCTCCATAGACTGTGCTCCAATTGACTTTGGCTGTCCTGGCTCCCTGCAGACTCTTCTGGTCCATTTGACTTTGATACTTACTGTCCCTCATAGGTGATTTATTTATTTATTTTATAAATTGCATTTGATAATACGCCCAAACCCGGAGGTATCATGGCATAGGTTACATGGTTAAAGTAAATCTTTGTTACAAAGGAAGAGATGTCAGGAAAACATACAGACCGTGACATGACAGTTACAGAACAAGTAAAGATTACCGGTACTATAAGCTAAAGAGTTTCAACAACATATGGTGCTAAATAGGATTAATTAATGCATCTGTGTAAACAGGTTAGAATTTGTTGACTAGCCAGGTCTGGCTATTTGACTACTATTGGTTTTTAACTATTATTGCTGGGAAAGGTTTTTGTCTACATTTCATTGGGAGATTTGAAAGTGTTCACAAGCTCTGAGAACCTGTTTAATCTTTTTCCTTCCTGTAACCTTTCCTTTTTACAAACCTCAGAATTTACAAAGTGTACAAGTGATATATAAATGCCATTACTGTCCTAGTTAGTGAAGTCACCCCAGGGTGTAGGAAGTGTGTATGAAGCATCTCTAAAGAGTATCTACTTGCTTTGTGTTGATTCTGGGAAAGTATTTTAAAGTGTATCTCATTGCTACATATATTGCCCTTTTTAAAAGAATGCTTCTTTAAAAACTATTGTAAAATAAATGTTTTAACTACAAACCTTGAGTAGAGGTGTTACTTGGCTACTTGTATTTGTGTATTTCACTGTTACAGCTCTACAGCTCACATTTACCCCTCTTGAGATGAGCCTAGCTGGTCAGTCACACTCCCAACTTGCGTAGTACAGGCCCATACCAATCGGTGGGTTACCTAATACCAAGAGAACAAGAGTTGGGTAGTCTCCCCCAGGGTTACTACATCAATTCTTGTCTAACAAAAGGATCTTTTTATTTTGACAGGACCCCACTAGGACTGCGTTGTTATTATTTGATGGTTGTAGCTGGCTTCCATCTATAGACCTGGGGTTAGATAGGTGTTCTACCAACCCAATGAAGTTCAATAAACTCTCTTAAACTGTGATCACTTGTCTGTCTTCAGCCTTTCTTACAGTACCTAGATGCCAGGCAATTGCCTTCTACGGTTGAAGCCAGACGTCTCTGCTATATTACCAATATAGGGATCTTTGGTTTAACATGGTGGCACCCTCTCTTCCCCTTACGATCGATCTGTAGGCATCCGTCCCCGGTGGTTGGTGCAAAAGTCTCACATTCAGTGATCATTCGCAATCTTCATCTTTCTGTGCCAAGTTTCCATTACCTGCCAATATCTGTGAACTGAGAAAGAGGCTGAATCCTGGTATTTAGTGCTGTAATAAAATTACAGAATCTTTACTTTTAAATCTGTGTCAATTCCCTGACCCAGTTAGTCCCAGAAGTGAAAGAACGCAAATTAAATGTGCTAATTCCGTGAACTGCCTTGTCCTAGAGTTAAAAGGCACTGCATCCTATGTTTATCTCGATAACATTCTTTTTTTTCATTCTTCAATTAGATGGTAGGAATTGGGACATCTGATGTGAACCTGGACAAATACCGGCACATGTTCTGCAGCTTGTTAGGAAAAGACGAAGACAGCTGGGGTCTTTCATACACCGGTGAGAGCAGAGGCAGGCATTGATGTGTGTTGAAATCTGAGGGTGGTGGAATTTTGACAACATGATCTTCAAAAGTAAGTTGCTTACTTGTAGTATCGGTCAGCCACGGTTGGCACACATATCTGCTAGTCCTGCCATTGATACTTTGTCTAGCCTATATATAACAAAAGAGCAATAAATTCATATTGTAAGCGACTAGCCAGCCACAGTCACCTGCCACCTCAAGTCTATACATATACACAGCACGCCATTTCTTACTCGCCAAGTATCAACTATCACTAGCCAATGCCTAGTATTGAGTGCAAATGTTGTGCCCGGATAAAACAATGCCTGGAGTTCATGTTGGCCTTGGCAACCCACCAAATTGTACAATCCAACTGGGCCCTCAGAATGATCAAAATGCAAATTATTTCAACTGAACTGCCTTGTTTGTAACTGTTTATTTAATACATATTCTCTGGAGATCCTAAAAAAACCTCACTAGATTTTCTTATAGCAATAATCCTACGTTCTGTGGGGTACACTGGGCGGTAACAGCCCAGGTCCAAGTTACAATCCTGAGCAAAACGAGGGCTGTAACACTGTGCAGTAATGCTGTTCCCGGGCCAGTGCAGTCCGCAGAACGCAGGATTATTGCTATTAGCACCCTGAGGCAAACCCGTGAGGTGCTTGTAGCAAATAAAAAATGAAATACCAGCTGCACTGTTTCGTTCCGAGCAGCAACTGGGAAGAGTAAGGCAGGGTTGCTGTGGAAATGGTTCCATCACGAATCCTTGCGGACCGGGCCGAAGGGCCCTGCAGAGAAAGGTAAGGAGATTTGTGTTGGAGGGAGGCTGGTGAGTAAGATTTATGGAGTGGCTGGATTAGGGTGCGAGAGGCAGGGGAGGGAACACAGCTTTGCAAGTGCAGCAACCACTCTGGTTGCTCCGTACCCAGGCTTGCATCAGTAGATTCAGCTTGGGTTTTGAGCAACCTGATTTGGCTGCCACACCTTGCGGAGGGTGCTAATATTTGGTTAGCCAAGGTCTTTCTGACATGTACAAAGTCTATAAATTTGCTGTGCAACAGAACCACAAGTTAAATTACAATGCTCTCCAACATCGAAGCTCTTCCATTCAAAACCTGCCAAACAGCGCCCAGTGTTCCCTGTGTAGTTATGCAGCCCAGGCTACTGCTGTCCATTTTATTTTTAGTATTGACCGACCCATGTAGCCTTGCACAGGCTTCCTGTACTATAACCCAGTTGTGAAAACCCTGCACATATCTGTAGGACCTTACATCGCAATAGTAGGTCCTTGCGGGCACAGAATTGTTAGTATCAAGTGTTAATGGTGCTTGAAGATGCCGGGTTAAAAAGGTACCTGAACTAAGCAGTTCTATTTGTTGTGGCCAATTCACGGCCGCTAATACTCTAGTCCCTTACCTTCCCAATCCCTCTTCCTGCACGCTTTCTCTAAATGTATCACACAGATTCCTCATCCCCCATCCAATGCTCACCACAGTTGTTTCACTTCACTCTTTAATGAGGGCTCTCCCATGTAGCCCTTGTCTTTACCCGTACATTACCCCATCCCAGGCAGCCTTTTGCCACCGGCCCAAAGTTTTCCCCTCTTAATATGTGCGTATCCTACTCTTCCCCTGGTACATAGCCACTCTGCCCCTTCAACCATGGCCTGCACCCTACTCTCCTCCACGCACACCTTTCTTCATTCGTCTTCATGATATATTCAGCAAAGCAGTAAAAACACTACTCGATGTGGCAAGCATTTCCCCATTGAAAAGGGAAAGCCAACTGTTGCAACCCTGACTTCAGGCACTTTAAATGTCTGCGATTCTGGAACCTGAAATCTGTGAATAGAAATTCAGTGCACGCTGAATCGGGCATTGTGGGTAAATGCAGCCAAGCGTATTATCAGTAATTTCAATCACATGCACTGCTAATGTTCAGTAAAAATTATAACATTGCAATTCTGAGTAACCGCAAATTACAAGGGATCAAGGGCCTGTACTCCTTGTTTAAGCTTTGTTCAATTTAATATCATAAAAGCAGCACAACTAACAAAACTGATATATCAACAGTTTCAGTAAAAGCAGGATTATGAGTCCATGCATAAGAATGTAATATATAAATATGGGCAGTACAATATATAAATATGAATAACAAAACAGATAAAAGAAAAGCGGCCATAAATACCTAAATGGCATCTTATACAGTTTGACAGGTTACCAGGTCATCAGATTTTATACAATGGCAGATGGAGGCAGCCAGAGACCATCCATTACTGCTCACTGTGCATGGCCTGTACTGTTGGGGCCTAAACCCTGTGTTGCTTAGTTCTCACTTGCCATGCCTGGGAGATTTTGTTCATGTATTGGAAATGCAGTGTAGCTTGTGGACCCACAAGTTGTGTTGAAGTTGATTGGGGTGGAAATTTAGTAGTAGAGGTGGGAAAGCATGGTTGCTTTGGATGGGTTGTTCTGTGCAGATCTGATGAAACAGGCTTTGTGTGCAGGTAAACCTCAAAGTGTCTCAAGGTAAGGTGCCTGCTGAGACTTGGACTGGTTTGTTTGGCATAATGTGTGAGATGGTTTGGTGACCGAGTCTGGCCCATGCATGCATGTACTATGATAGAAGTCAAGGGCATTTGGCATGGGACTGTGGTGTAATTGGGGTATGGAGGGATGTGAATGTGGTGTCGGTAAATGTGCAAGACTGAACTGCCTAGCTGGTATTTAAAATTGTCTTTGGACATGGCTTTGCCACAAGGTGCCTTCCATTTATGTATCTGGTCCATTGATGTGAATGTCTGTATGCTGATCCTCATGCAATAAGTCCGGGGTATTGAATCTGTTGTGCAATTGCTATTTATTGGTATTTGGCTCTAAACCGTTCCGGCATCTACCCTTTGGATTGGCATTTTGACCTATTTAGTGTCTTCAATGCATAGTCAGCTTTTTTAATTATAGTTTTTCCCGAGTAGCTTAGAAGGTCCCCCCTCAATGGCATTTCATAATACTCCCTTGCAAAAGCATAGTGCACCAATGTAAATTTGCTATGACTGTCTCCTGCCATCCCCAGCAGCTGCCCTTGTGGTGGCAGCTGGTCAGGTTTAAAGGTCACATGTGTATTCCTGAACACAGCTGCTGGAATCCAATTTCCGTCAGTCACAGTAGGCTTTTTAACTATGTGTGCACCTCTCGTTAAAAATATAAAAATTGTGAAACGCCAAGAGCTTTGTGGCAGTAGATAAAAACAGAATGTATGCTATGTCTAGTTTTGACAAATATTACTCAATTGACAGCCACAAGTATTTGATGTCCTTTGTCAGTTTGAACAGTGACTCATTCATGACAGACCCTGGTGTGCACTATGCTAACGGGGCTGGGTGCTCCTACAACAACCATGTTGAGGCCAGCCCAGAAGCCCTCTCTTCGATATCCGCTGAGGAGGGTTGTCACATTCCCACCAGGAGCAGGAACACATACTTTGAGGTCCCCTGGCAACCGGTGCTTCAATTGTCATTACAAAGGCCACAGCACACCAGGGTGCTGATTACTGGAGACCTTTTTGATATAAGCACACAGAGGAAGGAGGTGGAGTTGACATAACCCAGAAAGGAGTTTTAGACCACAGAGGGGATTCACCATCTTGGATTTTGCTAGGGATTGTTAGGGAAGGCATGGTATCAATAGTAAGACAGACACAAGTGACCACAGTTCAGTGGTGTTAATTGAACTTCAAAAATGGTTTGAAAAACGCCTATCTAATCCTAAATCTAAAGATGGGAGCAAGCTACGACCATCAAATAATAACGCAGTCCTAGTGGTGTCTTGTCAAAATAAAAGGGCCTATACTAATAAACCTATTACCAATCCTTAACTTTAAATACACATAGAGTGGGAAACAATGTTATGTAAAAGAAAGAAGTGTTCAAGAAATGATATGTCGGGATGTTCAGGCCGTTGGCGTCCCTTCCCCACATTTTCACCAGGGGATGAAGCGGCACACTTGAGCTTAGCACAGTGCAAGGAACTCATGGTGGCAACAGTGAAGACAGACACAAGTGATCACAGTTCAAGGGTGTTTATTAAACTGTAGAAATGGGTGAGAAAAATGCCTAACCTAAATCTAAGACGGCAGCAAGCTACAATCATGAAATAATAATAATAAGGCAGTCCTAGTGGTGTCTTGTCAAATGAAAAGGGCCTATACTAAAAAAAAAAAAAAATATTACCACTCCTTACCGCTAAGTTAGAAAATAGTGTGGGATAGTGTTCAAAAGAAAAGTCAGGATGTTATGTCCGGGGTCTCCCTTCCACACCTTTTTTTGCATAGTATGAGGTGGAATTCTTGAGCACAGCACACTCCTGAGCTTCTCCAGTACAAGGCTACAGTTCCCTTTCTCAATATCGGGACCTTCAGTGGTCAAGTCTCTCCTCCACCAAGTCTCTCGCCTCTGAGGGCCTGATGTGTCAAAATAACAAAACAAAAGTTCCTTTCAGTTATCGCTACGTTGAGTGATTTCTCTTCAAGGATCGGATCCCCCTCAACCGGGCTCTGATCCTTCTTGCAACATTGGCCCCCATCAGCCACGTTCACCACACCTTTCATTCAAATGAAGCAACTTGTGACATTCAAAAATCTCAATGTCTTTTTAAACAACCATTCACTGTGGACCTCCCTCAGCCGGGTTCACATTTCTCTACACAATGGTTGCTGGTGTATCACTGTTCACCCCTATTCATAGGCATACCTCAGTCGGGTTCACACTTGCCAGTTAAACAGTTCATTTTACTTTATCCCAGTGTGGGATTCACTTCCCTTAGTCTTTCTCCTGCCATCCCTCCCGTCAGATTCACATAGCCATTCTAACACAGTTTGTGTGGCTCCATTATCTCATCAGAATGCTGGAGTTCCCTTACCCTAGCTTTCTGTGGGCATCCCTACGTAGGGTTCACACTTGACTCATTATTTCGCAATTTCACAATCTTATCAGAAAGCAGGGTTTCCCTTCCCCTAGCTTTCTCTGGGCATACCTCATTCGGGTTCACATTTGCCCCAGTAGCACAGTTCATTCTGTTTCTTCAGCGTGTCAAAGACTTTCGATTGTACAATGGGTTTTTTCAACCCTTGTATGGCCACTTTGACCTCTTGTGTCGGGCTCTTCGGAGGCCTCCTTGTATCTGTAGTTTAACAAAAGGGGACCAACCAGAGTCTTCCGAATAAGCGCCCACGTGGCGCCGGACCACTCTGTAGCTGGTCTCTCCTTGGGTTTTTAATAGTTCTGTGACACACAAGGTCTTTGTTCTTCAATTCATATCATGTTGCCATTTGCAACCTTCACTCAAACACATTCCGGTCTTCTATCGGTTCTCCCTCCGACTTACCGGCTGTGCTGAACTCCTTGGCACTGCTTGTCTCTGGAGTCAAGGAGTGTACCGCGGTAGCAAGCTCCTCTCTCCGCCTTGCTTATCAGTATGGAAGGGCCCTGTGTACCGTTTACATCTGTTACACCACACGCTAGCTGTGATTCCTGGTCTGGTAATTCCTTTCACTGAGGCTTTGCGGGTCTGGGTGAAAAGGGCAAGGGCACTTCCCTCCTTGTCGTCATTTTCAGTCTCACTGCCTTTCTCCTCCTTTTGGACTGCCGTCCTGGAACAGTCGTGTCCTCGTGCGTTTTGACTTGCTCAAAATGTGCTCTTGTGCTCCACCTTTTATCCCTGGGGCGAAGGGAAAAGGGCCGTCAGGTGTGTGTAGTTATTGTCAATTGCCTGACACTGCCTGACACTGCCTGACGTGTGTTGGGACATGTCAGGTAAACGGCCCTGGTTCTAGTCCGTTGTCTTTCATGGTGTAAAAGTGTTTGTGTCGGAAAGTGGGGGCGGGGTGGGTAGAATTTCTCAATATCCTATGGGGTAGGATGAGGAAAAGGTGTTATGTTATAAGGAAGGGGGTACTGCGTCTCACCCGTCAGTGTCCCACTTCCACTCCCGAGGACCCCTCATTCAGGTGATCCTCCCTCACTTGACCACCCCCAGGAACTGGATCCAATAGCGATGGCCGTGTCGTGCCACCTGGAAGACAGATCCCTGTGGACTAGTCAGTGAGACACCTTCAGGTTTCTCACAACAGTCTCTGGCTTCTATAGCACAAAGGTGCAACATTAGCATTGGGGCCTTTTGTGCACAAGTTTCTTTCTCTTCCCCAGGCTCTTCTTGCAGAGTGCCTAATGCGACAAACAATAATTTTATTTTCCTCTATGAATTTCACACATACTCAATATCTCAGGTGATTTACTATTCACCTCAGATCCCCCTCAGCCGGGCTCCGATCCCCTTTAATACAAACTTTGTATGATTTACATGTATCCAATTTCTAGGGTGATTCACAATTCACCCTGGATCCCCCACAGCTGGGCTCAGATCCTTTTAACACAATGTTCAATCAGTCTCCCTCATTGGGCTCAGACCAGTTTAATTCCTTTAACACAAACTTGCTTTATCCCAAAAGCTTTCAATTGATCTCCCTCGTTCAGGCTTAGACCAACTTTCTCTATTTTGGCATTAACTTGCTTGGCAGTATCAACATCGAAGACTTTCGATTTTGCATGGTATTTTGCTTGACCAGCTGCAGGCCCACTTAGATGTACAGTTCTTTGCCATTCTTTCACCATTCTCAACTCTCAGTTGGATACCGTGGTGCCGGACCACTCTGTCAAGGGTATCTTATCTTGGTTTCAAAGTTGAATCCCTCATCTTTTGTTCAGTTTTTACTCACGTTGGTTATCGCATGAGTTTTATACACTGTTCGCTTCAGTGCTCACCATACAATGTTGCCGCTTGCAACCTTGGCTTCAACACAGACCGGTCTGGCATCAGTCTCCCCAACTCAGCAGCTGTGTTTTGTTGTAGGAGCCAAGGACAGTACCACAGAGGCAAGCGATTCTCCCCGCCCTGATTATCGACGCAGGAGGGGCCCGGGTGCCTCTGACGCAAATGCAGGATTCTTCAGCCTGGTTTTCTGGTCTTACGCTTTCTACTATTGAGGATTCGTGAAAGCAACGGTTCCTCGTCAAAAAGGTCAAGGGCACTCCCCTCCTTGCAAACCCCTTCTGTTTTGCCGTCTTTCTCCTCGTGTTAAACTGCCATATTGGAACTGCTGCTTCCTTGTGTGCTTTGCCATGCTCAGAGTGTGCTTTCGTGCTCCACCCTTTATCCGTGTGTGGAATTGTAGTGGAAGTCCGGTGTGTGTGATGGTCAGTAATTGCCTGACCATTGTATTGGGACATGTAAAGTATATGGCTCGGATGTTAGTCCGTTTTCACTCATCGAGCTGTCCGTGTGAAAGTGTTTGTGTTGTGATGGAGCGGGGAGATTGGGTTCCTAAATATCCTACCAGGTAGGATGGGGTAAAGGTATTACAGGAAAGGACATATCTCGCCTCACCCTCCGGTTTCCCACTCCCCGAAGCACCTCACCCAGGTGATTCCCCCCTACACTGGTCCACCCCCAGGAACTGGATCGAAAAGCAGTGGCTGTGTCCTGGCAACCTGGATGACAGAGCCATGGGGACTAGCGGGTGAGACACCTTCAGGTTTCTCACAGGATCCAAAACCTCATCTCCTCTCCCCTCCTGCCCCCCTCCCCAACCATATAAGGAGCTTTTTGGGATGACAGCTGACTGGACAATTCGTACTGCAACAGGCACTGGTACCCCAGCTCAATGAAGATGGCATAACCCTTGCAAGTGCCCTCTACAAACCTTGCTGCTTGGGAAGAACAGTGAAAAGGACTTGCCTAATCCCTGGCATCCTGGACTGGGTCTCCTAGCCGCCAAAGAACCAAGGAAGCCACCGATAGCTGTTGCATCTCCGAACCACCTGAACGCAGACCTGAGCACCTTCAAAACCATCCAAGGTGCTGCAAAGGAACCCCTGGAGTCATCCTTGACCTAGATGCTCAACCGCATAAACAGCTCAAAGTTCCGCTTGGCATCAAAGCTCGGCTTCTTCATATCCAACACCCACCAAGTCGTCTAGCATCCCAACTCAAAACCATTTGCCTAGTTACCAGCCTCTTCGAGCTCCAAGCCATCATTGCTTCAATATTACGATGATGATGAATTGAGCCCACTCGCTGGCAAAGCCTCAGCTTCTCTGCACCAGAGGTTGTCGAATATTTCATTGACGCCGAACCAACCCCATCTGCCATTCACAGGGTCTTCGACCCGCAAGAAGTCCCCACTGCCAAACTGCACCATATTGTTGGAACCCATCACTGCTGCTGACTCAATCTCTGCTTAGCACTCAAAGCACCCAGACGCCTTGTTAGATGCCAGAAAGACTGACGCTACACTATTGTGCCCTTAAAAGCAAGAAATAAGGTATTTGAAGTGGCATTCCCCCATGTCCGCCTAAAAAAAGGCCTTGTGACTTTAAAGCACCCATATCTACCTTTTGAAAGAAATATTCAATACGTTTGAAATTTTGCTGCTAAAATCTTTGCATACGCACTCCTGTCTAACATTTAAAGTGACCTTTAAATGTTTAAAGTGTGCTTTCTCTGCGTTTTCCCTTACAGGTGTGGGCTAGTAGTGTTTTATTAGTTGTGCGCATTTTTGTTTCTTTAATTAAAGATACTATCTTTTGTAGAACCAATCCTGAAGACAGTAGCCTACCCTCATCCCACGCTACCCTGAACTGTGAAGGATGTATACATGTCGACCTGCGCCTCTTTAAACTTTGTTTGGGATAACTGCTGGTTTTGTAGTATTGTGGCGCTGCGTAAACTCTATCCACCACTACTCATTACTACAGTAGTCCTTTTGTGACACTGTGCTCCAATTGGTCCTGGGGTGCTGGGTGAAAAGCCAGACTTTCTATTCCTAGGAGTCTGAAATTCAGTCGATGAGCAACTTTGGCTTTTTCTAGCGCTGTCAGGAGCACAGTGTTGCTGAATCTTACTGGCCATGTCTAATTGTAAAAAATTACTTATTTGCATGATTTTTGGACCTCTGGCATGTAAGGCCTGGTGCGGGAGGCCGAGAGCTTTGGATTCTATTGTTTGCATGATTAGCAGCCATTGTAGTGTTTATAGTTCTGGTATGACGTAGTTTTATTTGTATGTATGTTTTTTTTTTAATGTTGGTTCGGTTGTAAGAGCAGTCTCGCAGCTTTGTTCTCTATTCTCCATATCGTCTGCACCTAGTGCAGCCTTCATAGGGCCATAGAGATGTTGGCGCCGTTACTATGCTTGTAAAGTGAGAGAAAAACAGGTTGCATCTGATCCACACCAGGTGAACAACAGTGCTTTAAATGGAGGCCCCAGTGTTTGTGCAACATATATCAGATTTCCAAGATTCTTAACCTCTGTTGGGACAGAATTCCATTGTTGGGGTTGCTTCCCCTGACCCTCATTGTCAGTCATGTAAATATTCAGCTAGTTTCTTGACTTATATTTCTGTGAGCTTAGGACTGCTACTAAAGTTCTTCTGTCACTGCAATCCTTTTTGGGATGTGCTAACAGGAGTTCTTTTTGAGCACTTCATTTTGGTCCTAATGTGACCCTGTCACCCAGAAAGAGCGCTATGGTGTAGGTTGGTGGTAGCTGTGTTTTTTTTAATTTTGGCTAACTGTGCTTGTGGCTATTGCATTGGTAGCCCAGTGCCCATATACAGTGGTCATGGGGATACCAAAGTATTTTTCTAAGTGCAGCGGGCTGCCATTTTACTTTTGACCATTCTTTTTTCTCTGAACAACATGAGGCTGGCCTTTAATGATCGTTCTGCTGCACGGGTGTCTTTTCTCCAGACATCCTCAAAGTGGATGAAGAGCAATTCCTAGAGTCGAGAGTCTGAAAGGATGAAGTATGAGAATATGAAAATTTAGTATGACTCCCACTCAGTATCTGAGGAAAGAGAGGCTGGGGCGGCCGATGAGGAAGTTCACCTTGCTAGGTCCGCCATTACTTGATAGATGCCTCTTAGCTGGGAGCCTGTCTAGATAGCAACCTGTATTGTGCAAGAATCCAGCAGCTTCCTCAGGAGGTACAGTGGTTCTGTCCGTTCCATGCACTTCATAGAACGCGCCACCTGAAAAGTGCCACCTGAGAGGATGTTATCAGGTGCTGTTTGGTCAGAGGGGGCCGTTAAAATATCCCACAGGTGTTTAGAGCGGGGTGCGGTGTGCTCATCCAGTGGCAGGAGGGGTAACTGGGCCAGGTACGCAGACCTAAACCACTGACCAGCAACAGCCCACTGCACTGTTTTAAGGCTTTGTGCGCCCACATGTCATCGCCCGTCTTCGGAGTCAGTCAGCCATGTTCTGTACTGCTTTCCGGGGAGAACATATTACAGACAGCCACCCCAGTCAATGCAATTAGTCTGTCTGTCAATCTTT
Organism: Ambystoma mexicanum; assembly: GCF_040938575.1. Classification (NCBI taxonomy): domain Eukaryota; kingdom Metazoa; phylum Chordata; class Amphibia; order Caudata; family Ambystomatidae; genus Ambystoma; species Ambystoma mexicanum. The sequence goes on along the minus strand of NC_090924.1, from coordinate 116,769,613 downwards.
CAAGAAGTGCTGGCCAGACCCTACCAACCCCAGAGAAACAATAAAGGCCCTCTTCAGGCAAGTTGTGTAGCTTTAATGTGTTCCCTGAGCGCTTTCTGCTGTATTTTCTTTTTGCTGCCCGCCAGGTGGTAGCATATAGCCATTGGAGCAGCAGCAAGAGTGGCATAAAGAAACATAAGATTTTAAAGGTCTTCTGGCTAGGCCCCAGAGGTTCATAGATGAAGTATGTATGGTTTGGGTCCAACTAATGCAGGCATTCTGTGGCACCCAGAATACGTCCCGCCCTTAGCTGAGCCCTTCACCTCAGGATCACTGCAACAAAGCCAGCTGAGCACTGTCTGGGGGCTGCTAATTGGCACATGACTGTTGGTTAGCAGGAGAGGAGTTGAATGGTGGGAAAGGGTGGTCGGGAAATTGAAGTTGGCTGGAGAAGAGAATGTCTGTGCACCAAGTATGCACGGATGCTTTAGAAATTGCAGAGGGATCCGTTTGCAGGATCTTTTTAGCGCCACAAATGTGATCATTTTAGGAAGATTAAGTGTTCTTGCAGGTAACTTTTTGTCCCCTTACTGGTATAGCAGACGTCCGCAGTGGAGCCCAATACCCTTTCATCATACATACTTCTGCTGTACCTATATTGTAAGTTTTATTTCATACAGTACAGCTAAAGCCACGTGTTAGTAGTGCACCTTTCACTCTTATGGTACAGGTTTGTCACAAACCTCTGCAATGAATGGTTCACTTTCAAACAGGGGCAGGGTGATAGGTTGCCAGCAGCCTTGGGTTGATGAGGCTGCACCATTTTGGAATCTCCTGTTGTACCCACATGTGCCACCACAAGTCCCGTATCACATTTGGTCCCCTCTCTATTTGTGCATTCTCAGCGTACAGCTGTCCTGTAAGAAAGGCCTTCGTCTCTACGTTCCCAAGCCCACTTTATCCTCTTTGGCTATTGATTGTGCCATGTTTCAATCTTTTCTTTGCATTCCCATTCGCACCCTGTCCTCTATCTTGCCATCTACATTCTAACTCTCTCTATTCTTGTCCTTTCTTCCTCTCACTTTTTTTTGTCTCTCCATTTCTAGTCCTGCTCTTCCCTTGTATCCTCTCTTTTTCTATTAATTTGTTGTGTGTGTGTATGTGTGTGTGTGTCTATATAAAAGCTGGTAAAATAGCTCAACGGTTTAAGCGCTAGTTGCTGTGATCTGTTTGATCTGCAGGTTCAAATCCTGGCATGATCGACTCAGCCTTTCATTCTTCCAAGGTTGATAAAGTGAGTACCAATTCCGATTGGGTAATAATGTATGTAAATGGGTGCTATGTAAAGGGTTTTGGATAAAAGCGCTCTATAAATAACAAATTATCTTCTGCCTGTACTCTTTATCAAGCCCTGTTTCGATCATGCCCTCTCCCTTTGCATCCTTTCTCGATCACTCGACTTCACCACCCCCTTGCCCTTAGTCCCCCCCCTCCCTCTTGGATACTTCTCTTTACCTTCTTATGAGCCCCTCTCATCCCATGACATCTCCTGTTCCTCTCATTCCAATCAAACACTGTTTCCTCTGTCTCCCACTTTGTTCCAATTCCTTCTACCTCTCCTTCCACCTCTGACCTCGCCCATTCTATGCTCTCTCCCCATCCTCTGTGTGCCCTTTACACCTGTGACCTCAAGCTCCTCCACAACCAACCTCTCCTCCATTCTCTCTCCACTGCCACTTTATGCACATGGCTGCTCTGCAATTCCTCTATATTCTCTGTGCAAAGATATCTTGATGCATTTAGCATTCATTGGCAACAATACTCTTATGGGCGCGCGTTGGCAGGCCTGAAAACTGCAGGTATGCACAAAGGTCCTACATATACAGCCCTGACATTAACCGCTCAATCGGCAGCGCTATACATTGCTTGCAGTGCCACAAATTCCAAACCCTGCAAACATGCCCCCTTTGCTCATTGGTAGCTGCTGCAAACAGGCAGCATGCACACTATTAGTTCCTAGGACCAAGCAGTTATATGTTCGCATTATTGACTGAATGGCCTATCTCCAAATCCAAAGCTTCCTGGATTACCACCACATTCTCAGCTCCCGACAGTCTGGTTTCTGCCCAAGACATGGCACTGAAACTGCCCTCCCGAACTTAAAAAACAACTTGACAACCTCAACGACGACAGCAAAATCTCCACCGCCTTGCTTCTTGACCTTCTCAGCCGCCTTTGATCTTGTCAACCACCAGACTCTATGCCACCACCTTACCTCCTCAGCTCACTTTTCTATTGCAGCCGCCAATTGGAGTTCCTCCTTCCTCGCGGACAGAACCTCTAGAGTCTTTGCAGGTGAAGTCTATGCAACTCCCAGACCTTCATTCTGCAGCATCCCACAAGGCTCCTGCATCTCTCAAACCCTCTATAAGATCTACAACAAACATCTTTTCGATCACCTTGACTCCCATGGCATTTCCTACACAAACTATGCAGACTTTAATCAGATTCTGGTCCCCCCTCTCTGGTGGCCACGCCCAGGACACCCTAACACAATTTATGAAAAAGTCCAAACCTGGTTGGCCGCCCACTCCCGATGTCTGAACGCTGGAAAAACAGAGCTCTTCCTGGTGGGCACACCCTCGCGGCTCGCCAAGCCTCTGCATACTATCCCTGTAGCCTCTGCCGTCAAAATGTTGGGGGTCTACTTGGATGCAACCCTAAATATGTCAAGACAAGTCAACCACATTGCTGCCTCTTTCTGCCTACGCCGCCAAGCACATCCATGCGGGCAAACCATTCCTCTTGGTCGGCAGCCCCATCATATTCGCTCGTGCCCTCATTTGGTCAAAACTCGACCATTGTAATGTCCTCCTTTGTGGAACATCAGAAAAGAACCTGAACAAGTTAGAAATTGTTCATAACTATGCCATCCGAGCGGCAGTAGACTGGTGAAAACAGGACCACATCTCTGACACCAGAAGAGCTGCTCACTGGCTCCCCGTCAGGGAAAGGATTACATTCAAAGTCCTCTCCATCTCACACTGCAGCCTCTCAAATGATGCACCCTCCTGCCTTCCCCCGATGCTAAAAAGATGCACACCGGCCAGACCTCTATGCTCCTCTAACAAACACCTCCTATCCTTACCCAGGGCTCACCGGAAGAAAGCAGGGGGATCCAGCTTCCATCCCTGCGCATCTGCCCTCTCGAACAGCCTACCCCTCACCCTGCGTGCCAACCCCTCCTACCTCTCCTTCCAAAAAAAAGCTCAAGACTCGCCTGTTCTGCTGAACTGTATTACTCTGCTTAACCTACTTTTCCCTTACTCCTCTTGACGCTCATTTCTTGTAACTAGCCTTGTGGAATAAGCTGCCAAGTACACCAAGATTAGACCCTTAATTGTCTTCTTTGTGTGCCTGCATGCCTTTGGGCCTAAGGCGCCTGTTAGGGAGAATTCTCAGAAATCTGCTAATTCCTTTCTACCTTAGAGATATCCAGCACTTTTGCTGGACTTTAGGACTTTTGATTTTTATCCTGGAGAGAGTGAGACCTTTTTTCTCCACTCTCGTATTTTTCTGTGATTTGAACTGTGTTTCTTTTGGTTTTGGAGTATGACAAACTCCATAGGCATCATCTTTTAACATTGTGACACACAGCACCTTCAGTGCGGTGGCACAGGGAAGTCTCTTAGATTTAAATATCTTCTCTTGGATAAACTACTGTTTCCAAGAGCAGTGATATTGACTTTACTTACATTTGTAAACTTTCTAGACCCAGCACACACTATCTTACAATAGGGTTTGGAGGGGTTACTTAGTATCCCCTTTGTCTAGTTTCTCATGTAACATTTTTATGTTACTCTTTCTACAATTAATGGCTGGTGGCAGTGGTTTACTTCTTACTACCATTGAGTGTTTCTACCGCGTGCTGCAATTGCAGCTGCACTAAAGCACCAATGGGTGCGCATTTTGTTAAAATGGTCCTAATCGTCTTTTTTCGCCATTTCTTGTTAGAAAGATACTTCTTGAGATTTACTCTGCGCGCCAAACCAGGTTTGGTCCCTTTGTTCATTTTATCTTTGGTGGGCTTCATTGCTGAAACGCGCCTCTGGCTCCAGCGTGTCTGGCAGGGCAGAAAGCGAGGGAAGTTCCCGAAACTCCCTGTGCTTGTTCTCCTTGGTTACAAGAAGGCACCCAAGGGTGATTGGCTCCCCCTGCTGTGTGATTGACAGCTAGGCTGCAACTGAATGGGATAAACCTGCATAAAAGGCAAGGTATTTGGCTTGGAAGGCAGAGTCAACCACTGGACGAAGGAATCCGAAGAAGAACGACGCCTGCTGCAACTCCTGGACCGTTGGCTTGCCCTGTGAAGCCCTGCTGCAGTGCTGAAGCTCCAAATTCGCCTCAACTAGAGAAGCCCAGAAAAGGACGACTTCTGCCCTTGGGTTGGTGGCACCAATCAACTCCAAGACAAGCTCGTCTGGAAATCCTCTCGGAGCTGGCTGTACTTCCATTGCCGCTGCAGGAACCGATTGCCAGGGAGAGGAACACGAGAATCGAGTGAGTGTCTTTAAGTTGGACCCGAGTTCCAGGAAGATCCTCCGGACTCCCATGAAGCAGGACTGGCCAAGCCTGAGCCACCTCAACAGAGTTCTGGAAAGTCCATAGTGGTATCAAAGAACCGCAGTGCTGCTATTTGCGAGAGGCCCGAGAAGCTGAAACCGCGAAGTGACGCTGATCTGAAGTTTGCCCATTGCTGCCGCCGACCTTCCATTCATAGTGCAGGAGTCCCCAGACGTCCTCCCTCTTGTCCCCATGACTGAGGCCCAGGAACAACAGGATCTTCAGACCTACACAGGAACAGAAGCCAGCTGGAACTTATTTCTTCCAACCCAAAGGTACTGTAAAACTAAGGGGTTGCTTACCTCTTGTTGTGTAGCCTTGCTAGCTCTCAGTTGAGACTTGCCTGGTGTGCTTTTGGCAGGGTTGCTTACAGCTTTGCCCGTCACAAGCCTCCCACCTTGTGGCCCTACAGTGATTTCATTTTTTACAAAGACTTCTAAAACATTGCGCATGACTGCAAGAAGTGCTTCAGCTCACCTAGACTTTTGTTCAATTAACATTGGCTGTCCAGGCTCCCTGAAAGACGCTTCTTACCTCTGACTTCGTGCTTTACCTTTCCCCCAGGAAAGGGTTAGTTTTCTTTGCATTGGAGGGTCCAAAAAGTACTTACCTGCCTAAGAATGTCGGTTAACCTTTTTTTATTCCCTAAAACCTTTTCTTTGACACCAACTCAGTATTGCTCTAATTGTACTAGTGATATACCAATGTCCACAGTGTCCTAGTTATTTAAGTTACCTCAGGGTATAGGAAGTGTATGTGTGCCATCCACAATGGGTAGCTACTGATTTACAGAAACTAAGGGTGTGTATTTTGAAGTATATTTTGGTGTTACAAATATTTGCTCCCTTCTAAAGAAGGCTTATTCAACTAAAATTAATAAAGAATTGTTTAATCAAGAAACCTTGAGTGTAAGTGTTTGTTTGAATACTTATCACTGTAAATCTCTGTGTAATAACCCTACAGACCACATTGTCCCCTCTTGAGATAAGCCTGGCTGCTCAGTCACTCTACCAACTTGTGTAGTACATGCTTATACCAAAGGTTGGGTTATCTATTGCCAAGAGAACAAGGCTGGTGCAGTCTCCAACAAGGTACTGCATGCAATCTTGCCTAACAGCGTCCTATGTATGTCAGTCTAAATAATCAAAGAAAGCCACATGCAATATAAAGGGGCTGTTCCCTTTATATTGCCTGTGGCTTTCTTTGATTACATAAGAGTCATTTTCTGTGTTCTTCATTGACCCCTCCCCCCCATTGATTCTATGTTCTTTTGAATTAGATTGGGGTGACCTCATGTTTGTGTTGGTATCTATTATTAGGAAGGCACATGCAAAGAGCTGCCTAGTTTTCATTACTTGCCAGAAGCTTCTGATGTCATCCAGTTTGAGATTCGAGTGCACAAGTCTTGGGTCAAGTAGATTACATGAACTTCACCACACCTGCAAGTTAAGTAACAAACGATTTTTCAAGGCCTGTTACTCTCTCCCAACATTCAATCTTAATCTACCTTCATCCCTCAGGCCCCTACTTCTGTATCCCTCACTACTATCTTTACTCCCACAAACACTCCCTCAGTCCCTGCTTAACTCTCTCAAACTGGTACCACTTTCCCTCACTGTGAATAACTCACCTGCCCGCATGTTGGGGATAGGTATCATTTCTATGCTTCACCCCCTCTCCTAGTGAGACCTCATCACGTTTTGCTGGGCTTCTGGACCCATTTTCTTTCTAACCTGAATGAGGGGAGCCTTTTCCCCTCATTCATTCTTATTTGCTCTGCCTTTTGGAACTCTATTTTCGTGTTTTACCTTTAGTATGGAGTCTGCTTTCCTCCCTATCACTTTTAAGGCACCTGTGTTTAACATTTGCAGCACACAGCACCTTATGTGCAGTGTTACTGGAGACCCCTTGAGATTCTTTTACTATCCTTGAGAACTACAGTTCTCCAGGATAGAGGGTACCTCATGTCCATCCTAAAACTTTATGCTAGGAGAGGTTAGCACATAGCACCTTATGTGGAGTGCTAAGGGGATATCTAGTATCCCCTTTCTCTTTGCTCCTGTGACATTTGATTCACATAGACAACCTTATACTTATGGCTGGTGGCAGTGGACGTGTTCTACCAACTATTGTGCTAGTTTCTACTGCAGACTGTATTCAGTCTTTGTTATACACTATAGGGTCCACCTGTGTTCTAATATGGTGGCTCCTTTCTTTGCCATTTCTATTGTGGTTATTTGTTGGCCCTTCTACCATTCTGGGAGGGAGAGGTCTGAATGTGTGTTTTATGATTTTGGTGGGAACCTTTGGGTGTCCCGGCCTAGGCTCCAGTGTGTCTTTGAAGGCAGAAAGTGGCAGAGGAGTTTATCACTCCCCTTTGTCTGCTAGAGTGCCTTATTTGAACCAGTTCTTACTAGCGGCTGCCTGTCCAGATTGGCCAGTCTCCCTCCCCTTTCTGTAAAATGCTGAGCGGGTTTGCAGGGCAGTGAATGGGAAAACTGAATAAAAGGTGAGGTTCCTGAGGCAGAAGGCTAGTCGACCACTGGAACAGAAGAAACAAAGCTGAAGATAATCAGAGATGCCCACAGACCCTTCCAATACCTGTGAACCACTGCTGTCCTGGCCCTGTTTTCTTATCGACCGAGGAGCTCCGAAGACGACTCCTTCCCTTTGACTGATGGGACCAACTAGCCTCACGACTAACTACAAATTGAGCCATCTCCCGAGCTGCTGTGACTTTCCAGAGCTGCAGACAGCAAATACCAGGAGACCTCTAACCCATTTACAGTGCAATGTCTTAGTGAGGCCGTATCCGTCCAGAACTTTGGTGAGCTCCAGTTGGACCTACAGAGGCACAATCCAACTCATCTAAGTCTCCTCACCAGAGTGCAGGACTTCAGAATCGAAGATCGACTGGGTCAAACAGTCCTTTGTTTGGAGCTGAAAAAAAGGCACTCAAACTGCACCCTGAAACAGAAGATGGAGGAAATCCTTGTTGGGGGTCCTGTCTCCCAACTGCTGCTGTGACCTCCCCTTCAAGGTCTGACCGCTCGTTACCAGACCGAGGAATCCGGAGACCAGGTCTGTCGCTGAACAGGAGGGAATCCAGACAAATTTGCTTCTTCTAACCTAAGGTACTGTGGGGCTCAAAAGTATATTCCTTTAAGGTCTCCTTCGCAGTGTCCCTCTAACTTGTGTTATATTGCTGAGCATCTTTTTCTAGTGAGTGAAAGTATCCTGAGGAACTTTGCTTATTCTGCTACTTCGTAAGACTTTGGCTCCACTCCTACACTGACTTTTTTGTATAGTTTTGGATGGACTTTAAAAGCATTAGTGTTGGGGTAGATTCTCAGATCTCAGAAATGTGATAATTCCCATCTACCTTAGAGACCCCCAGCTCTTTTGCTGCACTTTAGGGCTTATAATTTCTATCCTGGAGAGAGCGAGACCTTTTTCCCACTCTCTCATGTATTTTTTCTTTGCTTTGAACCCTGTGTTTCTTTTGGTTTTTGGAGTCTGACAAACTCCATAGGCATCATCTTTTTACATTGTGACACACGGCACCTTCAGTGCAGTGGCACAGGGAAGTCTCTCTTAGATTTCCCCAAAGGTTTACATGCCTTCTCTTGGATAAACTACTGTTTCCAAGAGCAGTGAAGTGAAATTGACTTTACTTACCTTTTTGTAACTTTGTAGACCCAGCCCACACTACCTTCCATAGAGTGCTAGAGGGGCTACTTAGTACCCCATTTGTCTACTTTCTCATGTAACATTTTTATGTTACCCTTTCTACAATTAATGGCTGGTTGCAGTGGTTTACTTTTTTCTACCATTAAGTGTTTTTACCGCAGGCTGATTCCTCAGCTGCAGTATTGCACCCATGGGTGCCCATTTGGTCAAAATGGCCCAGCCTTCTTTTTTCGCCATTTCTTGTTGTAAAGTTACTTCTTGAGATTTACTCTGCACGCCAAACCAGGTTTGGTCCCTTTGTTCAATTTGTCTTTGGCAGGCTTCAGTTCTGAAACCCACCTCTGGCTCCAGCGTGTCTGGCAGGGCAGAAAGCAAGGGAGGTGCCCGAAACTCCCTGTGGTTAGTCTCCTTAGTTACAGGAATGCACCCAAAGGTAATTGGCCAGCTGGCTGTCCTTGGAGGACGGCCGCCCTGCTGTTTGATTGACAACTAGGCTGCGGATGAATGGGAGAGACTTGCATAAAAGGCTAGGTCTTTTGCAAGCAAGGCAGAGTTGACCACTGGACGAAGGAATCCGAAGAAGAACTTTGAAGAGACGCTTGCTGCAACTCCTGGACCATTGGTTTGCCCGGTGTAGCCCTGCTGCAGTGCTGAAGCTCCGAATTCGCCTCGACTAGAGAAGCCCAGCAAAGGACGACTTCTCCCCTTGGGTTGGTGGGACCAATCGACCCTAAGATGAACTCGACTGGAACCCCTCTCTCTTTTGGCTGTACTTCCATCGCTGCTGCAGGAACTGATTGCCAGGGGACCGGAACACCAGATTCGAGTGCATTCTTTTTAAGCCAGACCTGAGCTCCAGGAAGATCCTCCGGACTCCCTTGAAGCAGGACTTTCTAAGCCTGAGCCATCTTAACAGAGTGCTGGACCCCAGAAGCAAGGAGAGCCCACAAGGTGTCCAAGAACCGCGGTAGTGCTATTCACGAGAAGCTGAAACCGCAAAGTGCCTCTGATCTGAACTTTGCCCATTGCTGCTGCCGACCTTCAAATCATAGTGCAGGAGTCCCCAGATGTCCTCCCTCTGTTCCCACAACTGAGGCCCAGGAAAAAAACGACCTGCAGGAACTACAACAGGAACACAAGCCAGCTGGAAGCATTTCTTCAGGCCTAAGGTACTGTGAACTAAGGGGTGCTTCCCTCTTGTGTGTGTGTGTGTAGCTTGCTTACTCTAATTTGAGACTCACCTTGGCTGCCCTTTGCAGAGTTGCTTGCTGCTTTGCTCTCCACAAGCCTCCCAGCTTGTGGCCCTACAGTGATTTCCTATCCAACAAAACTCTCTTTTAACATTGTGCAAGACATTTTACTTGCCTTCAAGAAGTGCCCCCGCTTTCCTAGACTTGGCTCAAGTAACATTGGCTGTCCTGGCTCCCTGAAAGACTCTTCTAAACTCTGACTTTGTTTTTTAACTATTCCCTCCAAAAAGTCATACATACCTTACTTGTGTAACTGGGAAAGGGTTGATCTACATCGCAGTGGGAGATTGAAAGTGCTTACGAGAAACTTGTTAACCATTGTTTCCTTCCCTAACCTTTTCCTTTTTGCCAACTTCAGTATTACCATTTAAGTGTGAAAAAGTGATATATTAATGTCCACAGTGTCCTTGTGATTGAAGTCACCTCCGGGTGTAGGAAAAACTGTGTGCTATCCCAAAAGGGTATCAACTTAACTTATTGAACTGAAGCAGTGTATTTTGAAGTGTATTTTTATTGTTGCCAATTGCTCCCTTCCAAAGAAGGCTTGGATTTAAACTGTTAAATTAATAAATAATTATGTAATCAAGACACCTTGAGTATAAGTGTAATTTCAATACTTGTTACTGTGAAACTCTGTTACAACCCTACAGCTCACAGAGATAAGCCTGGCTGCTCAGTGACTCTACCAACTTGTGTAGTACAGACTTAAACCAAAGGTTGGGTTACCTATTGCCAAGAGAACATGGCTGGGGTAGTCTCCCAAAGGGGTACTACATACAATCTTGCCTAATATGCGTCGAGGCAGAGTGGAGCCCTTTGTTTGTTTTGCCTTTGGTGGGCTTCAGCCCTGAAGCCCGCCTCTGGCTCCAGTGTGTCTGGAAAGGCAGGGTGTGAGGGAGGTTCCTGAAACTCCCCTGTCCTTGGTCTCTAGGAATGCCTGAATGCAACTAGTCCTGGCTGGCTGGCTGTCTTTTCAGGACAGACACCCTGCTGTGTGATTGACAGCCTAGGCTGTGCATGAATGGGAGAAACCTTCTTAAAAAGGCAAGGGTTTTGTGACTAGAGCAGAGTCGACCACTGGGAGAAATACCAGACGAAGAAACCCTGAATTAAGCTTGCTGCATCCTCCTGGACCTTTTGAAGTGTCCGATGAAGCCCTGCTGCTGTGCTGGAACTCATTTTTCAATTCGACAGAGAAGCTCTGGAAGGGACGACTTCTTCCCTTGGGTTAATGGGACCAACTAACTCTGAGACGAACTCCACTGGACCATCTACCACGACTCGGTCGAGAAATCCGTAGTCGAGTGCAACATCTGAAATCCAGCCAGAAGCTCCAGGAGTCTCCTAAGGACCCTCGAGAAGCAGGACCACCCAAGCTCGAGTCCCCTCAGAATGCAGGACCCAACGAGTGAAGGAAGCCGAACCGGTATCAGCGATGGTGCTGTTTGCCAAGCACTGAAACCGCGAAGTGCTGCTGATCCGAAAAGAGCCAATAGCTGCCGACGACCTCCAAATTGCCGCTGCAGGAGCCCTCCAGATATCCTCCCTCTTGTCCCCACAACTGAAGCTCAGGAACCCAGGAACTGCATCGCTGCAACCAGACAGAATCCAGCTGGACCACTCTTCTTCAAATCAGAGGTACTGTTTAGACTTGGGGTACTTACCTCATTGTATTTCAGTTGTGCTTTTCTCAGTTGAGATTTGCAGTGGCTTACCCTTAGAGTTGATCCCAACTCTGTTTCTCACAGGCTTAACAGCTTGTGACCCTACAAGTGATTTTCTTAAACAAATTCTCGAACTTGCAAGACTTTGATTCTAAGAAATGCCTCTACTCCATAGACTGCTCCAATTGAGTTTAGCTGTCCTGGCTCACCTGCCGACTCTTCTAGCCCATTGACTTTGATATTGTTTGTCCCTCATAGGTTGTAACGTGTTTTAGACTGTTGGTGCTGGGAAAGGCTTGTCTAAATTTCTTTGGAAGATTTAAGTGTCCTCACACATACGGAGAACCTGTGTAACCTTTTCCTTCCTTAAACCTTTCCTTTCTTCAAACCTCAGAATCTACAAAGTATCACCAGTGTGATATATAAGTGTTATTACTGTCCTTGTGGATGAAGTCACCTCCGGGTGTAGGAAGTGTGTAAGACGCATTTCTCTAGAGTATCCTCTAACTTTTTGGATTCTGAAACGTATTCTAAAGTATATTTACATGGTTAAACAAATTGCCTTTGTAAAGAATGCTTACTTAAAAATGTATGTTAAATAAGTATGTATAACTGAAACCTGGGTATAAGTGTTATTTGTATCTACGGATTTCATTGCTACACCTCACATTTACCCCTCTTAAGATAGGCCTGGCTGCTCAGTCACACTACCAACTTGTGTAGTACAGACCTATACCAAAAGGTGGGTTACCTAATGCCCAGCAGATAAGTGTTGTGTAGTCTCACAGAGTGTTACTACATCAATTCTTACCCAACTAACAGCCTGATTCATGGAATTATTAGCGGCGAAATCGCAGATTTGCGCACCTTTCTGGCTGAAAATCCCCATACTTTAAACTGGGATTTTCTGCCAGAAAGGCGCGCAAATCTGCGATTTCGGCGCTAATAATTCCATGAATCAGGCTGTAAGTCCCTTTTGGGTGGATTTAAAAAAAACTGTCCTAACACAAGTGATTCTAGAAAACAAATTCTCTAGCGCATTGTTACGAAAGATTTTCTTTTGGCCATCCATAGACATCAGTGGGACACCCCACTTTTTGCTGCTGTTTGGATACTGTTCTGTTTTTCAGAGGCCAGTGAATTCTCTTTACTTCAACGGCCTTGCAAACCTCACCTGTTTTGGGAGCAATGATCAGTCCCTACGACTATTAGTGCAGGAGATCTCTGTTCTTCGTTGTAAACTTATCTGTTTATTTTTCCTGGACACATTACCTTACAGTGAAGTGTGGTAGAGTCACTTTGTTTCCCTGTACTTTTGTCATTTGTAACTTTGTGGTTGCTAACTTAGTGTCTAAGACTGGCTTGTGGCAACGGATACATTTCTAACATGTTTGTTGGTATGGTCTCATACACTTTTGCATTTTACAGTTTAATGCAAAATAGATTACCATGTACTGTAAAATGGCTTTGCCACAAGATATTTGCCTTTCCTTTGGTCATCTTGTTGTTTTGCCTTCTTCCTGTTCGGGAAGAGCTCAGAATTGCCATATATGGAAAGCCTTTTCCCAGAGAAAGCCTCTGCTTTCCTGGGCAAAGTGATAGTCCCTGTGTGTGGCAGAATGTGGGGGCTGAGACTCTCTAGTTCCTGTCCACATTCATTCTAAAGTGTGTGTTGCTGGGCAGTTGTGTTGGACACGCCCTGCCAGTTTAAATGGTGCAGATACTTACCATTGCTAGACTCAGGGGTGACTGCAACTGAAAATCCTGTAGCCAGTCAACAGATAGTCATTAGAGCCATAACCCCTACGAAGTGGAGCATCCTGCTGAAGACCCGGAACTCATTGTTGGAAGATGCTTAAAGCACTTTATTCAACTGTTCTGGCAACACCCTGCTCATTTACTGGTCTCCAGAAGGCCTTCATCGGTGCTTCGACTCCTGGGCTGGTGGGCAGTCTCGTCCCCTGCTTGAGGATCCTATGGAAGGCTTTGAAAGTGTCCTGGAGCAATCCTGTGGGCTGAACAGTTTCCTCCTAGGATGCTTTGCTGCATTGCTTGTTGTCCCAAGTTGAGCCTGGGGTTGCTGCAGATCCTCGACTTAAAACAAGAAGCTGTTCCCTGAACTTGCAACACAAAGAAGGGCCTTGCAGGACCAGTTTCTTAGTTTCCGCGACTGGTTGACTGCTGCCATTTCCTCGCAGTGGCTAATGCTGATCGCCATCTGCATTGTGTCTTGGGAGTCCTCTGAGGTCGTTGCCGGATTGGTGGTCCATTATTCAGTCCATTAGAGGTAGCCAGTATCCAGGACCGATCCATCAGAGCACACAACCACGAACTAGCCGGCCCCAAAATTCAACGCTGAAAGTGACCTCTGCCTCAGAGACCCCTGAACTTCCTTCAAAAGAAACAAGGCACGAGAAAAGGAGGCTAGCAATTTCAGGAACTTTCATCATGGTCCCTGAGGGAATCGGAGTAAAGGAGTTTAGTAAGCATACCTGTTCTAACCTTCCTTTCCCCTCCTGCAGTTTAACTGGTGCAAAGTCCTTAACTGAATCTGAGTTGTGGAGTTCTGGTCAATGATCCTCTGCAAAGATTTCGTTAAGGTGGTTGAAGAAAAGTTCTTCACAGACCCTCTCATAATCCAATTGTTTTCTATCTTTGATGCACTTGCAAACTATCTGTTTTCTTTGCCAGCTCGTGTTCAGACTCTTAAAAAGACTCATAGCCTTCTGAAGAGCAATGCATTGGGACCTCTGATTCTAGTGCGGTCAACCTCTACTTGTCTAGCTAGGGAAGAACTTTGTACGGTGTAGCCTGACATTTTGTAGCGTTATATTCTTATTTGTTTGTACGCATGCAGTGTCACCCTGGACGTTGTAACCGTTAATTGCCATTTTCTCTCCTGTCCTAAAATAAAACTCAATCATTGATGATAAAATGTACTCGATTTAAAAAAAAAAAGTTGCTCCTTAGGTCAGTCCAACTTAACCGTTACTACAGCACCTCTATCACAATTTAACAAGTTATTGGATTTTGCTACTCGTGGCCTCTACGTCCTTTCACGGTATTTGCCAACCTCACACACACCCTTCATGCTTGTTGGGCAATCATGCAAAATGGCTCCCAATTCCTCCTTGTGTTTTTAAATCCACTCTTTCAATACAATCCCCACTTAGCTCTAGCACACTGTGTATCTAAGCTCTCCTCCTTTCCCCCTGTGCTGTCTCCCACATTCGCTCCTTCACTCTCCTGGCTCTCCCAATCACTGGAACGCTATACCCCTTTGAAATTGAGAACATTTCAACAGTGACTGGCTTCAAGCTCGTCCTTGTAAAACTACCACCTCTCTAAGCAGTGTGATCTCAAGAGTCTTGGATTGTTTTGCCATCTTCTCCTATCTCCCAATCCAGTTAACTCATCAGCCACTGTCCTCACTAGATTGTATGTCTGTATATATCTGTTAATACTGTAATTAATGAAGATTCATTTTTTAATTTTGTCTTGTGCTGTCCTGATGTACTGTTTTTTCGTCTCCTTGCCCACCACCGTCCTGTTTAATGTATTCATTACTACTATAGCCATCAATATACCATTTGTAAGTGCTCCTTTGCAAAGACCCTTAGGTTTTCATTAAATACATACAAATTAAATATTCCATACTTAACAGATTACCAGCATTCATATGGGAGCACCGCACATTCATTTGTACTGCCTATTATTAGCCTATTCATAATTAAAAAGGGGAACCTAGCTAGTACATTAAGCATTGGAAAAATGGTGCTTCATGCTGTATGACCTTTTATGTTCTTGTAGAGACCGCTCCTAGTTCTCTTTAGTATGGTCATCATAAAAATGACAGTGCTCTGAAATTGTCCAATGTGTTTAGCATTGTATCCCTGCCATTGATCATAACACTGCTCTGTGTGTTGAGAAATGAAAGGCCCATTCCTTTTGGAATAGGAGCACCTCCCCAAGCACGTCCAATGTGTTCCCAATTTGATCATCCCGCAGACAATTGTACCTGGCCTACTGTATTGCAACTGCAGTGATGGCATGCAAGTCTAAGATTGGGTGTACTCCTGGGTGGCCTAGAAGCTAATCTGATCAAATAATTCAGAAGAAAATATCTCTGTATCCTCCATGCCTTGATGTAATATATCAGCTTGCTACTGTTTTCTTTCCCTTTTTCCTTAGGGCTGCTTCATCACAAAGGGGACAAGACCAACTTCTCCTCGCGCTTTGGACAGGGCTCCATTATTGGGGTTCACCTAGATACATGGCATGGCATACTGACCTTCTTCAAGAACAGAAAGTGCATTGGTAAGAAACCACCTCCCTCCCTAATCATGGAATAACAGCACAGGGCAGTCATAGGGGTGATTATAGGAGATACAACTGGGTGGCGGTATGAGATGCACAAGTAGGTTATTGGCACAGCAGGCTGATTTTAGAAAGGGGCAACCAAAGTGTTACAAGATAAAATGGTGATTCATAATGCATTAGCACATAGTTATCTTCAGCGCCACATCCTCAGCAGGGTTGCTTTGATCTCTGGCAACCTGTTGTAATCTATTTTTTGTAATGCCTTTTATGAGTCCTTTTCTTATTTGTGTTATTTGTTTTCTCTTTCTTCATCATCCTGCTCCCCCTTCCTTCCCAACCTGGTTGGGATGTAATTGCACTGCCACTCAGGGCCAGAAAACATCTCTAATAAATGGGGTTATCTACGCTGCTTCCCTTTATGTGCAGACCCCTGCATCTTGTTCCCTATATGTGGAAAAAACTGGAAGTCACCAAATCATCCTGTTGCAGTCTCCTCCCTATTTTGTCACAGAGGTGTCTGTATCGTCCCTTCGACACTCCCAGGAAAGTGATTATTCTGCAGATTTCGTTTTCATATTGGCACTAGACATTCTATTATTTATCCACCACATCCATTGCCAGATGCCGTGTTCAATCGGCTTTTAAAAAAGCATTGGTTTTGGCAGATCAATTTCCATAGCTGAATTAGACCGAGAATGTGTGAACTACCACCTGTGGGTTAAATAGGCATTTTGCTGCAGGGTGTGGCCACCAGTGTCTGTGGTGGCAACTCTAGCTGATTTCCAGGAAGGGACGGGTACTGCAGGTAACTGTCACCTTAGTGGAGGGTCATTAGCTGTAATAGTGGTTCAAGACAAAGCAGAGTCTGAAACCTAGGGTGGTGTGTAGTGCTGTTGTGGAGGTTACCAACCCTGTTCCTGTGTCTTCACTCATCGTTTAGGAGTTTGATGAATCATATACTTAATGGAGGATCACTACCAGAAACACATGTCTTGGGTTGAGTTTGACTTGAGGTGCAGAGCTTGTATCTAGGAAAATGTCACACGTATCAGCTTGGCTCGTCGAGTCGAAAATCCTGACCTGGAAAAACGCGCTTGTGCTTTTTGCATTTTGCTCGACCTGTTAAGTCTTATTTTCCAACATTAGATACTTCATACATTCACATGCTCTGAATGCTTTCTCGTCTTCAGGCTTGGTATCCTCTGTATACATTTATCATAGCACTTTCCAGGAAGTCAATTTTTAGTAGGCGATCCACATGATGTAGGTTCATAAAGCCCTACCAATGAAGTGGGCAAGCTAAAATCTTTACCAGGAGGCCAATCTCTGAAGTCCTCTCACTTTCTCAAACACTTAATTTTAGAAGATGTGCAACTTTCTGTATTGTTTTCCAGATTTGTTTTCAGCAGGTTGTATAGATGGACCTCTGCTTCTTAATTTCTTTTCGAGGTGCCTTTGATCTTTTAAATGTGACGTATCACGTGAATCACTACCATGTCAAGTCCTGTGATTGTCTCTCTCCAAGGCTAACGTGCTGTGCTTAAAAAAACGAATAACTGTCTGTAAATAACCCTCCTGAATTACTCCTGATTTTCTTTTTGCAACTTTCCCTCCATAGTTTTTTTATGGATTCCCATTGTTTTTCCCATTGTTTTTGCTTTGTTTTTGATCCTGTCCTGACTTTTTTTTTTTACAAAGAAGTAAAGCTTTCACCTTCAATTCCCTTTTGCTCATTTGTTATGGGGAAACTGGCTAGTCCTTCAGATTGTCAGTACTGTGAAACTTTGTTTCTATTTGAATTCTCGCATTTTTATATTGCACACAGCACCTTACAGTGCAGTGCAATGGGGATACGTGTCTATCACTGTAACCTTTTACACTTGGAATTTTTGGTCACTTTTATATGTGCCTAAAGACAAGCTGATAGCAGAGGTTACATTTTTTACCATTTTTGCTTTATTTTTCTTATGCACTGTCGCGTTTACCACGCATGGCTTCTAACCATGGCTAGTGCCCTAAAATAGCCGTGCCATGTGATTTTCATTCTTTCTTTGTCTGTGTTGTAATTTGGCCTTCTTCCTGCCTTCCCAGGTCAGGAAATCCCTTATAAGTACATGCACTTGCCCAGGAAAGCTGCTACTTTCGTGGTGTATGTGTCCATCTGTCTGTCTGTCGTGCTCAGGAAGAGGGCTGGGACTGTCTAATCCCAGTCCACACCCATGTTGCCGGTAAGTCTGCTACTGGGGGACTGTGAAACCAGTAGCTGTCCCTAATTGTACAACTACTGGCTGTTAGAATTGGGCAGATCCGTTGCATTATGGGCTCAGACTATCTTTCAGCTCCAGTTTTGGATAAGAGGAGAACTCCTGCAGCCATTCTTCAGATCTACGTTGGAGCCAAGAATACTTCAAAGAAGAGCAGCCCGAGGATGACGTCTGCAGTAGAACAGCGATTGGCCTGGTAAAGCCCTGCTCCTCAGCCTGATCTCCCAAGACCTTCGTCGGTGCTTCAGCCCTTGGATTAGTGGGACCAGTCTTGACATTGCATGTCCTTGGAGCCTTTGGAAGTGTGCCTGGTCTGCCTTAAATCAAAAGATCCTGTCCTCGAGCTGCTTCTTTGACCGTGACTGGAAGGATGCCTGCAAACATTGGCACTGGGGCTTGCCTTCCTCATCCCTTGAAGTTCATCTGCATTGTAGAAGTCTGCATTTCTTCATCGACTGGGCTTCCATCTTGCAGTTGCACCCTACCCGAAGAATCCTCAAACTGCAACCCTGGGTCCCCTTTCACCTCAACAAAGCACAGAAGTCTGTGCTCCCAGCAACTTTCCCCCAAACCCAGCCCACGACCATCCATTGTGACACCTGGGAAAATTGGAGTCCGAGGGTAACTAAGCATACCTGTGCCTATTCCCCATAGGGCAAGATTGGGTGCAAAGCCCTTTGTCTCCAATGTCTCTCTTATCTACTTCGGGTCATCGAATCTAGGTCAAGTATCCTGCCCCTGGGTTCGCCTTGGGTCTGGAAGAGAGAGAACCACTTAACTGTCAATTGTTGCTGAACTTTTAAATAGTTTGAAGCTATTCTGAATCCCCACCAGATGTCCATTGCATCCCTTTAGAGAACCCCTACCTGTGAGAAACCTTGTGTTGGAACCTGTGCCTTTTGGTCACTAGGCCCGATACATTTTAAGATTGGGCTTCTAAAGTATAGGGAATTGAACTTGTTATTGGTTCTCATCATTTTACCTACATCTGCATTACTCTGTTTAACCTCGTTAGTGTTAGGTAAGAATTAGTACAGTCCAACTGGTGTGGGACTACACAAGACGTATCTCTTGGTATTAGGTAACCCACCTTTTAATATAGGCCTGTACTACACAAGTTGGTAGTGCAACTGAGCAACCAGGCTTATCTTAAGAGGGGTAATGTGAGCTGTACAATGAAATCAGTAAATAAAGATATTCAATTAAACACCTACAGTTATGAGTATTTATATGCACACAAAGATATTTAAAGCATTCTTCAAAAAGCAGTAACATTCATCCCAAGTTAGGATTCAATTAAAAACGTGAACAATAAAGCAGGGCGTAATTCATTCATACATTGCACATTTTCCAGCACACAGAGTTGACGTCATTTGAAGTCAGTAGAACACTCATTTTGTATCACCTTTGCAGTATTGAGTTATTAAAGGAAGGAACGGTTAGAGTTAGATCAGAACAGACTGGTATTGTATAAAAACAGTTACATTCTCCCAAAGGGATGCAGGCACTCTTTTATCCCAGCATTAAGAGTGTTCAACAATTAATTCCTTAGGGAACAAGCACTGCCAAAGCCAACAGGTTCAGAAGGAGGCCAGGCCCTTAGGGAGTCGGGACAGCCAAAGCCAATGGGCAAAGTCAAAGTTCTGATGCTCTTCTTCTTAGAAAGTTTTTCTTAATTAGTCAGTGTTAAAAAAAAGAAATCGCAGCAACTCAAGAAGAGTCACCTTCAAGAAGCACAAGCTGAAAGGCCAGTGCAAGTGAGTTAAGGTCAACACAGAATAGGGTTAAATGGCACTCGCAAAGGTCGGAAGCACCCCAAATGGCAAAAGGATAATGTACCCCAAGCCCCACAGTACCTTTGAACTTAAGTTGTTCAGCTGGATGCCTTCTGGTTGCAGTGCAGCAGACCCTTGTTCTTGGTCCTTGGTTGTGGTAACGAAAGGGAGGACGTCTTGTGGGCTCCTGTGGCAGCACTTGAGAGGGACTCGGCAGCAATGGATTTCCATCGATTCAGCAGCTGTTTGTGGTTTTGGTGCCTTTTTCTCAACACCAAAGAAGAACGAACAGCTCCAGTTAGAGGTTCCGTGATCCCTCGGTCTTGGACTCTGGTGAGGGGACTCTAGACGCTGATTTCCTTTTTCTGTAGGGTCCTCTGGGGGCCCACAAAGTTTTGGCCGGATTCACACTTCAGAAGACAATGCACCCACAGGTGTTCCAAGTACCCTGGGTATTGGGATTCTGCCGCCTTGTAAAGTGGCAGCAAGTCGAGGGGTTGTGCCAAAATAGTTTGTCTTGAGGCTAGTTGGTCCCACCAGCCTAAGGGAGGAAGTCGTCCCGTAAGGATCTTCCCAGTTGACTCGAAAACTGGGTCTGCACAGCTGCAGGACTTCACGGGGCACTTTGCGGTCCAGGAGAGGTCTTCTCTCGGCTTCTGCTTCGGGTGTTGGCCTCCACTGCTCGACTCTGCTCGACTCTGCTCGTAGTCCCAAAAACCTCGCGTTTTATACAATTTCCCATTTATTCACAGCAGTGTGGTTGTCCTCGAGGACAGCCAGCTGGCCAATTGGAACTGGTTTCACTCGGGCGCACCAAGAGACAAAGGCCAGGGAAGTTTCGGGATCCTCACTCACTTTCTGCCTTTCCAGACACAATGGAGCCTGGGCGAGCTTCAGGGCTGAAGCCCGCCAAAGGCAAAACACACACAAAGGACTCAAACCTGATTCAAACAGAGTAAAAGCCCACCTTGTGCAGAGTTCTAGGGGTTACATAGTAACTCCTTATCCCGCTTCTCATCTAACCTTTTGTTACACTAATTAACTTGAATGGATGGTGGCAGTGGTTTCTTTTTACTACTTTTTTTTGCAATGTACCTGCAGGCTGATTTCTCAGCTGCAGTACAGCACCCAAGGGTGACAATTTTACCAACATGGCCACAATCTTCTTTTTTTTTAGAATTTCTTGTTTGTTAGTTCCTCCTTGGCTCTTACTCTGTTGTTTAGATCAGGTTTGAGTCCATTGTGTGTTTTGCCTTTGGCAGGCTTCAGTGTGTCTGGGAAAGGCAGGAAGTGAGGAAGGAGTCCGGAACTACACTGGCCTTGGTTTGTAGACATGCCTGGCTGAAACCAGTTCCAACTGGGCAGGTGGCTGCCCTAGAGTACGACCCCCTGTGTGATTGACAGCTTAGTGCTGTGAATGAATGGGATTTTGCAAATAAGGCAAGGGTTTTGTGACTATAGGCAGAGTCGACCACTGGAACATTGAATCCGAAGAAGGCGCGTAGAAAAGCCACCTTCCAGGACTGCGAAAACGCTGGTGAAGCCTTCCAGCTGTGCTGACCCCGTTTTCCCATCGACAGGGAATCTCTGGCAAGGATGGCTTCCTCCCTTGGGCTGGTGGGACCATCTAGCCTCGAGGCCTGCTTCATTTGAGGCACTTTGGATTAAGGCACTATATAAATAACACATCATTATTCTGGGCCAACCCATGTGTTGCTGTGACCTTCCCGGGCTGCAATTTCCCAATATCCGAGGTACGTGGACCATCGACAAATGCAACGTCTTCGGAAGGACAAATCCAGCTGAAACTTCACAGGCATCCGTGTGAGTCTACAGAAGCAAGAAATCTTCGTCCAGAGTTCAGGGGTGAGAAATTTCCAACCGGGGAGATTCGTTCCTCTTGTGCACTGACAAAAAGGCACTGTTAGGCAAGTTTGTATGTAGTAACCCTGTGGGAGATTACACCAGCCTTGTCTTCTTGGCAATATAACCCAACTATTGGTAAAGGTCTGTACTACACAAGTTGGTAGAGTGACTGAGCAGCCAGACGTATCTCAAGAGGGGTAAATGTGAGCTTTAGAAATGTAAAATAGAGGTTCACAATAAAGTATTCAAATAACAATTATAAGGTTTTCTAGTGAAATCATTATTTATTTAAGTTGAAATCAGCCTTCTTTAGAAAGGAGTAATAGGCAACAATAAAATACACTTAAAAAATACACTTCCTCAGCTTTAAGTTAAGTAAGTAGATACCCTTTTTGGGATGTCACACACACACTTGCTACACCCTGAGGTGACTTCAATTGCTAGGATACTGTGGACATTAGTATATCACTTTAACACTTAATGCAATACTGAGGGGGTGGAAAAAGGCAAATCTTAGGGAAGGAAACGAAGGTTAACAAGTTCTCTAAACAGGTGAGTACTTTACAATCCCCCAATGAAGTATAGGTTAACCCTTTCCCTCTGAACAGGTGAGTACTTTACAATCCCCCAATGAAGTATAGGTTAACCCTTTCCCAGCAATACAAGTAACCTATGTACTGCCTATGAGGGACAGATAAACACAAAGCCAAAGGGTTAGAAGAGTCTGCAAGGAGCCAGGACAGCCAATGTCAATTGAACAAAGTCTAGGGGAGCTAAGGCACGTTTTGAAGATCGCACAAAAGTCTTGCACAATGTTATATTGAGAGTTTGTGGAAAAGAATCACTGTTGGGCCACAAGCTGGGCGGCTTGTGAAAAGCAAAGAGGCAAGCAACTTTGCAAAAGGCAGCTACTGCAATTCTCCAGTGAGAGCAAGCAAGCCACACACAACAAGAGTTAAGTACCCCTAGTTAGACAGTACCTTAGTTCTGAAGAAAAAGGATCCAGCTGGCTTCTCTTCTGGTTGCAGTCTTGCAGTTCCTGTGTTCCTGGGCCTCAGTAGTGGGGACAAGAGGAAAGATGTCTGTAGGACTCCTGCACTGCGGTTCGAAGTCGTCGGCGGCAATGGGCTTACTTCAGAACAGCCTCACTTTGCGGGTTTCAGATACTGGCAAATAGCACCACTGCGGATCTCGCACACTCAGTGGGCTTCCCTTGCTTCTGGGGTCCAGCACTCTGCTTAGGTGGATTGGGCTTGGGTCGTCCTGCTACGAGATTGTCCTCTGGAGCCTACTTAAGATCTGGTCCAGCTTAAAGACAATGCACTCGATTCTGGCGTTCATAACCCCTGGCACTTGGTTCCAGCCGCAGCGAACAAGTACAGCCAGCAGAGAAAGGGTTTCCAGGAAAGTTCCTCTTGAGGTCAGTTGGTCCCACCAAGCCAAGGGACAAAGTCGTCTGCTCCGGGCTTCTCTAGTCGATGTGAAATTTGGACCGGGCAAACCAACGGTCCAGGAGTTGCAGCAAGCGTCTCTTGCAGTTTTCTTCTACGGTTACTTCATCCATTGGTCGACTCTGCCTTCCTTGCAAAAGACCTTGCCTTTTATGCAAGTCTCTCCAATTCATCCGCAGCCAGCCTAGCTATCAATCACACAGCAGGGTGGCTGTTCTCCAAGGACAGCCAGCCGGCCAATCAACTTTGGGTGCATTCCTGTAACCAAGGAGAATAAGGACAGGGAGTTTCAGGGAACCTCCCTTGCTTCCTGCCCTGCCAGACCCGCTGGAGCCAGAGGCGGGTTTCAGTCTTTAAGCCCGCCAAAGACGAACCGAACAAAGGGACCAAACCTGGTTTGGCGCGTAGAGTAAATTTCAAAAAGGACCTTTTCAAAAATAGAAGACCAGAGCCATTTGGACAAAATGGGCATCCATGAGTGCCATACTGCAGCTGAAGGTTCAGCCTGCGGAAAAAAACGCACAATGGTAGGAAAAACCACTTCGCTCAAGTGACATTGGCTGTCCTGGTCCCTGCAGACTCTTCTGGCCCTCTGAGTTTGTGCTTCACTATCCCTCCAAAAAGTTATGCATACCTTACTTGTATTGCTGGGAAAGGGTTAACCTACGTTGCATTGGGGGATCCAAAAGTACTTAACTGTGTGAGAAACTTGTTAACCATTGTTTTCTCCCCTAATCTCTTTTCCTTTTGCCACAACTTCAGTATTACAATTTAAGTGTAAAAAGTGATATATTAATGTCCAAAGTGTCCTAGCTATTGAGGTCACCTGAGGGTGTAGGAAGTGTCTGTGTGCCATCCCAAAAGTGTATCTACTTTACTTGATTGAACTGAAGGAGTATATTTTTTAGTGTTGCCTATTGCTACCTTCTAAAGAAGGCTTGCATTTAAACTGAATATTACATTAATAAATAATTATTTTATCGGGAAACCTTGAGTATAAGTGTGAATACATGTAACTGTTACAACCCTACAGCTCACATTGACCCCTCTTGAGATAAGCCTGGCTGCTCAGTCACACTACCAACTTCTGTAGTACAGGCCTATACCAAAGGTTGGGTTAACTATTGCCAAGAGGACAAGGATGGTGTCCTGTTGGAGCCATTTTGGACTTGGAGAAGCAGACCTTGAGACGAGTTGGGGGCTGGGGTGGACATTCACAGACATCCGGGAATGCCCTTAACAAGTCCCCTTTCAAAGGCAGATTTTGGCTCGGCAGGAGCTGGGGCTAGCGGAGGGGCTGTAGCAGTAACCAACCGCTTTGAAGCCCTTTCAACCATAGAGGAAATTCATTGACTACTGGATGGGTCGGCCTCAACCAGCCTGCTTCGAGAGAACTGTTTGGAAGGGCCCTCAAGGGAGATGCGGGGATCCTTTATGGGAGCCCTTACTCAGTCCCTTTCATGGAATATAGCGGGGGCTAAAGCTAAATTTGCAATTGAGGACATTGTGTTTTTTCTTAAATCTTATGTGATTTTGTGATGTTATTACAGGAGACGTGGTCAACTGAAGCCTATTTTTGGATAGTTGTATTACTATTTTTACTCCAGCCTCGAAGAAAAAATAGAGGTCAATGTTTTGAGGGTCTGAAGTCTTTTGTCCGGGCCTTTTTTTTTTTAGAGCGTACTATAAAAGCAATTGATACCGACTTGAATTTCCTACAGTTCATTATTCCTACCCCTAGTCGAGGGGCATGCATTGTGTTTTTAAATTTTTACAATAGTCCTCATTCATGTGGCAGTGCTTTGGAATTTTTATTATCTGTTATGGACACTGAGGTTTTTGGTTGCTTGGAGGCTAACACTGTGATACTCTTGGGCCGGGGACTTTAAATTTGTCCATGTCTTCCAGAGGCACTTTGTGATGATATAGAAGACCAGGTTCTGGGGATTATGGTGGCTGGAAGGGGGAATGAGGTCAATGAATGGCCATGTAAAATCTGATTGGTCTGGGCGACCGACATTTAGAAATCATCAGGGATCCTCCACAATCAATTATTTCTGCATCCTTGGCTCTTGTTGGCACATGGTGGAGGATGTTCGTGTCCTGGACGAGCTTTTTGGTGACCATTTCCCCATTAGCTTGAGTTTTTTATGGCAGAGATCTGGTTCTTCTTTTGAATTATATCCACAACTTGAACTAGTGGAGGAAAGCAATCAAAACGTACAACATGAGATGGTGACCCCCAAACCTGCATTGATTCAAAGCATTTTAGAGGATGAGGCTCTTCTGTCTCTAGTGCTTCATATGCTTATAAGTCTGATGGTGAAGTTCTCTGGTTTGTCTGTCCAGGATGCTACGAAAAGGGTCACTCAGAAAAGAGGCTGGTTTAATGAGGAGTGCAAATTAGCCAAAAGAGCCCTCTTGTCCTCTTTAGGGGCAGTTGGCTCCTCTAAAATGGCCATTATTCAGGCTAGGCATCCTCTAAAACACTTATCAAACGAAAAAAGCAACTCACTGACATGGGAAGCATTAGCCGAGGTGGCTCGTTGTAAGGATTCTAAAGCCTTTTGTGCTTTGGTTAACTCGGGGCCGGTGTATAAACACTCTAGATTAGGAACAGTTACCACGCTAGCAGCTTCTGCCTGGGTGGACCATTTTGCAGACTTGTATCAGGGCCAGTCTGAGATCCCGGCAAGTGTTCCTTTAGAGTGGTCATTGAGTTTTGAACTAAAGGACGTGAGACAAGCCATACTGGTTCAAGCCCGGATGCTGTTTCAATAGATTTCTTCCAGGATCTCATAGATCTTTGGGCTCCGCTATTGACTACTATTTTTAGAGCAATCTTGAAAGCCAAGGTAATTCCCACCTCTTGGAAAGATGTTATAATTTTCTCCATTCATAAGAAAGGTGATAGTGCAAGTCCCCTTTCTTATCGTCCCCTATCTCTCCTGGACACTACTTTTGAAGTGTATGGGAGGTAAGTTTTGGGGCACTTGGAGGAGTGGATAGAGCATAATTCAATTTGATCTGATACTCAGTCTGGCATCAGACCAGGGTTCGGGACCTGTGCACAGGCACTTAATCTGTATCTAGTAATGGTCCGTTCAATTTTTATGACATGGACCGGAGTGTGGCCTTTGACAAGGTCTCCAGGCCTAAGCTTTGGGGTGTATTCAGATCAGTGAATTGCCCCAGTGGTTTAATCAGGCTCTTGGAGTCTATACACAGGGACCAATAAAGCCTGCGTCTGATTCGGCGAACAAGGTTCCTGTAAACAGCATTTTGAAGTTAACGGGTGTATGCCAAGGTTGCGTCCTGGCTCCAGTGTTGTTTAAACTCTATATTAATGGCCTGTAGAAGGCCTTGTTGAACACTAAAGCTGATTACCCAAGCATTGATAATCGCAGAGTCCCAGGTCTTGCTTACGTGGATGATACTGTTTTGATTGCCCGTACCCCACGGACACTTCAAC
Organism: Ambystoma mexicanum; assembly: GCF_040938575.1. Taxonomy (NCBI): domain Eukaryota; kingdom Metazoa; phylum Chordata; class Amphibia; order Caudata; family Ambystomatidae; genus Ambystoma; species Ambystoma mexicanum. Next base: position 116,743,259 of record NC_090924.1, on the reverse strand, counting down.
AGTTATTCCTGATTTGTACTCGTTCCATGTCTGATTTAGAACTCTGACAAATCCAGCGATATCGTCACTGATTCTAACGAGGTAAGCTTCTCTTACGTGGCCAGGGAAAGGCAGAAGCTACCTAACTCTGACCCTGGGGATGGTTATCTGTGGAAAGACCACATAGGGAAGGACAAACTCCAGAGAGGCAGGAAAACACAATCAAAGTAAATTTTCAGATGTAATTATTAATGACACCCATGTGCCTTTGCAACATTCCTGTAAGGCTTATTGTGATACAGATAAAGAATTCCCAGGTTTTCTTGACCAACAACCTTATTTACCTTCCTCCACTGTTTATTTTGTACTGGGACGAGGAAGCCGGATGGAACAATGAGGATGACCAGAAGCGGTAAGCAAACGCTGCATTCTAGTCTTTGGAAAGTGTTAACTAATGGCGGGAAGAGTAAAACACTCACAGCAAAACAGAATACGAGTGAGAGGCAGAGACTGCAGCAGAACGCAGCTTGTGAAGACGCTTGTTGGAACGCCAGAGGCGAGCACACTGTGGAAGGCAGCACGGAGGTTGTCAAAAACAGCGCGCAGAGAGACGAGTCCAAGAGAAACTCACTGCTTTATTGCTATAGGCCCTGGAGCCGCCAAAAGCCAAGGAAAATAAAGCGGGAGTCAAATGGTTAACAGGACGCACTCCCAGTTAGCGAACTGAAGAAGAAGACAGAAGGATGTGAGGAACACCAGAGCTGCCCGGTAAGCCAGGAGAGGGTGGGTGGATTACCGGAGCGCTTTAAGAGTGAGTGTTTCATATCATTAACAATTAAAGTAATTGGAGGAACTGATACAAATACGAACAGTGTTAAGAAAGAATCGGTGACCCAAATCTTAAGAGAGATTGATACAAATATGAACAGTATTAAGAAAGGGTTGGTGACTCAATACTTGCAAAGAGAGATTGATTCAAATACAAACAGTGTTTAAGAATGGGTCAGTGACCCAATACTTAGAAAGAGAGAGGAACTGATAGAAATACGAATAGTGTGAAGAAAAGGTTGGTGGCCCAATGCATGGAAAAGGACTTTGACATGAATATGACCAGTGTTAAGAAAGGGTCAGTGGCCCAATATTTGAAAAGAGGAGTTGATACCAATAAGACCTTGGTTGAGAAAGGGTTGGTGGCCCAATACTGGAAAAGCATAATTTTATGGATGAACGAAAGAGTGAGTGGAGAACGGGAACGCCCTGGCAGGATAGTGAACCAGGCAAACAGGGAGTCTGGGCCTCAAAATGATGAAAGGATATAAAGCCCAGGCAGGAGAGTAAACCAGGCACTGCAAATCTGGAACCTGCACCCAATAAACAGAACTGTGGTATCCTGACAGGGAGAGGAACGCAGGAGTGGGAAGAGAAGTAAACATGAAACTGAGGAACGTGGAGAACAAATAAAAAAAAGAAGACCCATACCCCTCTTAAGGATCAGTTATAAAGTTGCAATACCCTGGCAGGAGTTACACCAGGGGTAAAAAGAGGAACAGTCAAAGGAAAAGGGAAGAACCATAGCCCGTTAAGGTTAATTGAGATGCAGAGTGAGATGCACTGATGTTTCAAGGGTACTTTGTGTTTAAAAGAGACTCAATGGAATGCTCATCTCCCCTGGAATAACCTTGTACTGTATTAAGATATTGGATGATGAACAAAGGGAAATAACTATTTTCCTTAAAACTGTAGAAGCCTAATAAGTGGAGAAACTCAGGGAGAAGTCATCACCATTGAAACTATGAAGAAAGAGACACAAGGAGATAGCCCTTTGAAACAGTGCAACATTATTTGACCTTTTTACGGAAGTGTCGGACAGACAGTGAAAGACCAGAAGAAACATAGGGGAAGGGAGGAGCAAGCTCTTCCTCTCGTGGAACATCAAGTCCTTTGTTTACGACACCTTAGAACTTTGTTTTGAACTCTGAAAGAAAGCTACAAGTGCATAGTTTACATAAATCCCTGTGTACACATTGTTTTGAGTTTAGCGTGGAAGGGTCGGTTCAGGACATAGGACGGAGGACGTTCTTTTGTTTAACATCTTGACACAGACGTTCATTAGTTTTCTTGAGGCAGGGAAACCACTCATAGACATAGGGGCACGTATTATTTCCCCAACCCCCTTATTATTTTGACAATAAAGGTCCTATTTCATACTGAAACTTGTTACAGTTTCTGAGTCTTAATCTTGATCCCTTACAACAGTCAAATCGCAGTTATGGCATGTGCACCAAGGCAAAAGGTAGTTAAGCTGGGTAAAATGTTGTGTCAAGGGACTGTAATACCTAGTGTGACAGACTTGACTACCTGGGTGTACGTATCTCAAAGTCTTTGACAGGTATTGCCCATGTTTCTAAACCAAAAACTCAGCTGAGCAAAAGGCTGGGCGGTATATCCTGATGTATGGGCATGTTCCTGGGCAAACCCATTAGACTTGATTCTTACTGTTTACAACATCCAGTGCTTGGCCACAACCAACTATGGAACCACACTGTGGGGTTTTGGAAATCTTTCGGATTTGCAGGTGGTTGAAAACAAATTCCTCAAGACTCTATTAGGCTTACCCAGCGCTGCCACTAATTTTGTCGTTCATGATAAGCTGGGAGTTGGCTTTATAGAAGATGAATGGCGTTTAGCACCCCTCTTACACTGGTTCCGAATTGGGCTCAATACTAAAGCCATTTTAACTCAAATTGTAATTGGGGAAAAAACAAAAACTGATGGGAGCTGATTGAATACTGTGGCTCCATTCTATAAAAATGAGTCTAATCAAAGCTAATGCACCTGCACTTTTCCTCCCAGTGGTCTTAGTTTCCAAGGCCCATATTCAAACAGTCACGGTCCATTTATAGGACAGGATCAAGGAAATAAGAGAGATCAGTGAATTTAGGACGTACTTTAATAGAAAATATACTATTATTAAAACACCTGCTAAGTTACAGCATATCTTAACTTCAGTAATCATTCTGCTAATCGATGGCTGATCACCATTGCTAGGTTCGATTCTTTGAACCGAACGGTTAATACTGTTAAATAGCAGCATTCCTTGGAGGCTACAAGTTGTCCCGCTTCTCAGGCTTGGAGGAATGATTTGCTGAATTTGATTTGTTTCTGCCCAGTATATAGCACAATTTGAAGGCAACTCTTATACCGGTTCTAAGAAATTTCTTGTTCAGTCAATGTTGCCTGGCGTTGTATTTTTTCATTCAAGGCAGTCGTGCTTTATCACATGGGCGCGATTCTCTTCTTAATAGAGCGGCCAAGGGTAGAAGAGCGTGCTTGGTATAGTTTTTAGCTTCGTTTTTTTTAATGATTTTATATTTTTAAAGATTGCTTGTGTATCTTATAATGTTTCTATCTTTTTATGTATTTTAATTTATATTGATGTATTATGATGTATGTTTTATGTTGGGCTATCGGCCGAATAAAGATTTCCTGATAAATATATTTAGGACGTTTTATTAACATCTTTACAAATCTCAAGTGGAGCCCTTGGAACAGGGGTTTGTCCGTTTCAAGATTCCCTCTTGCTTCCTAAACTACCAGAAGCTGCCTTTAATTTAGATGGTAACACCGATCACGAGGTGGTTGTTGGGGAGAATTCTCAGAAATGTGCTAATTCCCTTCTACCTGAGACCCCCAGCACTTTTGCTGGACTTTAGGACTTTTATTTCTAACCTGGAGAGTGAGACCTTTTTCCCCACTCTCTCATGTATTTTTTCTGTGATTTGAACTCTATTTTCCTTTTGATTTTGGAGTCTGACAAACTCCATAGGCATCCTCATTTTACATTGTGGCACACAGTAACATTCAGTGAATTGGCACAGGGAAGTCTTTCAGATTTCCCCAAGGTTTAAATACCTTCTCTTGGATACACTACTGTTGCCAAGAACAGTTAAGTGAAATTGACTTTACTTACATTTGTAACTTTCTAGATCCAGAGCATACTATCTTACAATAGGGGGCTGGAGGGGTTACTTAGTATCCCCTTTGTCTAGTTTCTCATGTAGCATTTTTATGTTACCCTTTCTACAATTAATGGCTCATGGCAGTGGCTTACTTTTTACTACCATTGTGTGTTTTTACCGCAGGCTGCGTTCGCAGCTGCAGTGAGGCACCCATGGGTGCCCATTTTGTCAAAAAGGCCCTGGTCTTTTTTTTTTTCTCGCGATTTCTTGTTGGAAAGGTCCTTCTTGAGATTTACTCTGCGTGCCAAACCAGGTTTGGTCCCTTTGTTCGTTTTGTCTTTTGCAGGATTCACGTGTGAAGCCCGCCTCTCGCTCCAGAGTGGCTGGCAGGGGCAGGAAGTGAGGGAGGTGCCCGAAACTCCCTGTGCTTAATCCCCTTGGTTAAAGGAATGCACCCAAAGGTGATTGGCCGGCTGGCTGTCCTTGGAGGGCAGCCACCTTGCTGTGCGATTGACAGCTAGGCTGGAATGAATGGGAGAAACCTGCATAAAAGGCAAGGCTTTTTGGCTTGGAAGGCAGAGTTGACCACTGGACGAAGGAATCCGAAGAAGAACTTGGAAGAGATGCCTGCTGCAACTCCTGGACCGTTGGTTTGCCTGTAGTGCTGAAGCTCCGAATTCGCCTCGACTAGAGAAGGCCTGCAAGGACGACTTCTCCCCTTGGGTTGGTGCGACCAATCAACCCCAAAGTGAACTCGTCTGTACATCCTCTCGAAGCTGGCTGTACTTCCGCTGCTGCTGCTGCTGCTGCTGCAACTGAAGTGCCAGGGAGAGGCACACCAGATTGGGTGCATTGCTTTTAAGTCGGACGAGCTCCAGGAAGATCCTCTGGACTCCGAGGAAGCAGGACTGACCAAGCCTGAGCCAACTCAACAGAGTACTGGACCCCAGATGCGAGGAAAGTCCATAGTGGTAGCCGAGTACGGCAGTGGTGCTATTTGCTGGAGACGCGAGGAGCTGAAACCGTGAAGTGCTGCTGAATTGAAGTTTGCCCATTGCTGCCGCTGACTTTCCCATTGTAGTGCAGGAGTCCCCAGACGTCCTCCCTATTGTCCCCACGACCGAGGCCCAGGAACAACAGGGTCTGCAGAGCTACACAGGAACAGAAGCCAGCTGGAATTATTTCTTCTAACCAAAGGTACTGTAAAACTAAGGGGACTTACCTCTGGTTATTGTAGCCTTACTTGTTCTCAGTTGAGACATGTCTTTGTTGCTTTGCAGAGTTGCCTGCAGCTTTGCACCTCACAAGCCTCCCAGCTTGTGGCCCTACATTGATTCTACTTTTTCTACAAAGACTTCTAAAATATTGTGCAAGACTTTTACTTACCTGCCATGAAGTGCTTCAGCTCACCTAGACTTTTGCTAACTTAACATTGGCCATCCTGGCTCCCCGAAAGGCTCTTCTTACCTCTGACTTTGTGTTTTACCTTTCCTCCAGGAAAGGGTTATTGTACTTTGCATTGGGGGGTTCAAAAGTACTTACCTGCTTCAGAATATTTGTTTAACCTTTGCTTTATTCTTATACCCCTTTTCTTTCACACCAATCTTCTAAATGTACTAGTGATATATCAATGACCACAGTGTCCTAGTTATTTAAGTCAGCTGAGTGTGTAGGAAGTGTCTGTGTGCCATCCCCAAAGGGTATCTACTGAAACTGAGTGTGTATTTTGAAGTATATTTTTGTGTTGTATATATGTGCTCCCTTCTGAAGAAGGCTTATTGAACTGACTGTTAAATAAATGAATAGTTGTTTAATAAAGAAACCTCGAGTGTAAGAGTTTATTTGAATACTTGTCACTGTAGACCTCTGTGTAAGAACACTACTGCTGACATTGACCCCTCTTGAGATACGCCTAGCTTCTAAGCCACACTACCATCCTGCGTAGTACAGACTTCTACCAAAGGTTGGGTTCCTATTGCCAGGAGGTCAAGGTTGCTGTAGTCTCCCAAAGGGTGCTGCACACAATCTTGCCTAACAGTGGTATACAACATATAAATAATAGACTGGAGAAGGGCAAGGTCCCCAGGACCAGATGCTTTCATACCAGAATTTTCTAAATTCTTAGGCGACGCGATGATTCCAAACCTAATGTGAATGCTAAACATTCCTAGAACAAGGGTAAATCTTAACTACCATGCTGATAGTTATCCCTAAACAGGGAAAAGGCTGTACGGAATGCAGTAGTTACCGTCCCATCTCCCTACTAAACAGACCTAATAATCCTCACTAAACTCCTGACAGCTAGAGTACAGAAACATATTAGAAACATCATTAACCCAAACCAGGTTGGGTTATTGCAAAGAGATCTTCCATGAACTGTATGCTAAGGATTGTCTACATAATACCCTCAGTCCACAAACTTCAAGGAGAACTCATCTCAATCTCTGTTAATGCCGAAAAGGCCTTTGGTAGGCTGTTAAGGCCCTTTGTAATGCGTACACCAAAGTAATTTGGTGTCAACGAGAGGTTTATTGAATGGGTCCGAACCTTATACAAAGCACCACAGATCATGATAGCAACAAGGATGTGACATTGTCCCCCTTCATTGGAGAGATTGCTCCCTGTCTCCTTTCGTCTTTGCTGTACCATTAAAGCCCCTGGCATGCAAGGCTAGGCTAGGGAGGAGAAGGACATCCTTCTAGGGAGGAAAAATGTCCATACCTTTCCTAGAAAAATGTCCATACTTTTCCTATACGTAAATGATCTACTTCTCTGTGATATACCTAAATAGTAAATATCTCATCAGAGTACGATAAGCTTCAGAAGTTCTCCCTCAAAGGAAAAAACTGGAAAAAAACAGGACCATCCTTGCCCTCTACTTTAAACTCATGAATGGAAGATAGGATAACTTACTTGGGACTCACCCTAGCCAGATCTTCCTGATCCTATAGTCAAACTAAATCTAGACAAAATCTAGTCGGGAATTTAAAACCATTTCAAATATTGGCATACGATGCCAATACCCCTAATGACAAGTGTGTCTCTCTAGATATTGACCTCCTGACGATATCATTTTAGCATGCTCCCCTGCACGCTCCCATTACTCCATACTTCAAGAAACTAAATTCATTGCTTAATTATTTTCTATGGAGGGGGAACAACAGGATAGAACAAGAAACACTCTACAAAGACAAAACTAACTGGCACAATTAAGAAGGGTGACCATTTAGTGGAGAGAATGTCCATGTTAGGCTACATATGAGGCCCATATATCACATTCCCACAAAACAATACAATTCGTCAATCAAGGCCCCCAAGGAGACACAAATGAAATATTGATGCACACATCTTTAGCGTGGCAACATTTCTACAAGAAAGGAGGTTTAAAACCGGGACACTCAAAAGCTCCAATCTGGCATGATGCTCAATTACAAATTGGCAATCACTTGATTTGGTGGTGACCATGCCGAAACAAGGGAATTTTAACACTGTAACAATGCTTTGAAGGGAATTGCATGGACTCTTGAAAATATGTTGAGGAAGTTTGATCACCCAAGCCAGGTGTTTTGAAGAAGTTTACAAGTGCAAAAATGTTTTGACACTTCTTACCCAACACTCGGTAAAGAGGACCCTGTGAAATCACCCTTTGAGACTTAGAGAGCTATACAAAAGGGAAAAAAGCAATAGCAATGGCATACTGGTTGCGGACTGGAAACGGGACCCCCATGCCAAACCTTCAGTCCCAATGGGAGAAACGGCTAGGTTGAACTTGAGATGAGGACACTTGGCAGGAAATTCTGGAAGGGTAGTCAACCTGCTCAAAGGAAGCAAGCACGTAATGGTGGTCTTATTGTGTTTTACACAGAGCTGGATCAATGAAAATGGACCCATGGAGGGTTATATAAGTGATGGAAAGATTACATAATGTGAGTGGTTGGATATGAGCTGTGCTTGACAAAAGAGACAATATTTGAAGAAAGCATTAATGAAATTTGCAAGACCTATTTTGAGAGAGTTTGAGCACCACTGCTCTTCTTGGGGGACAACGTGCACAAGGGGGAGGGAGATTGGGGGCGAGTATGTTCAAGACATGTGGACAAAAGAAAACGCACTGGCTATATAATCTATAGAGGTTAAAACCAAATAAAAATAGTTATAAAAGAAAGGAACTGCAACCAATTGCCACGGCAGTGCATAATGGAAGCATTCTGTAAAATGACTAAAGGTGATGCCTCCCCATATCACAAGTCTGGGCGGGGAGCACAGGGCAGAGGCTATCTCTCACAATATGCACCGTAGATTAGGGGAGATTCCGGAGGCAATGCTAGCATATAACAGAAACAGGGTACATACCAAACTGATCTGAATTGAAACAGGTATTCACAGGAACTGCAGGGGCAGAAGCTGGCTGTAAACAAAGAGACAGGGAGAAAGCAAAGACAAGCAAATGCACGGGGCAACACAGATTGATCAGAATAAAGGGTGTACTGGAATATGATCAGGGGTCTCCGGGGATTAAGGAAAGCCCTTGGGATCGGTACCAGCAGATTACTCTTAACAATGGTCATACAGCAGTGTCATGAGTTAGGTATGCCGAAGAAACTGTTGTACTCAGTGCACGGGTAAAACTGGAGACCATATACTGAGGCAGGTACGACGTAAACGGACTAGGCGAAGGCAACGGAAGTCTTTCCCCTGTCTGATCTGAACGGAGACCAACCCAGGGTCACACTGTAAACGGATTCAAGCGGAGGCACCACAGTGGACCAAGATGTAATACAGGTAGAAAGCAGCGTTGAAAGAAATAACCAGGTACAGGGCAGGATAGGATCGAGAAACAAAGTACAAAACATAGGGCTAAGGCAAGATAAGTTGCTGCCAACACAGCGAATACAGGAAACTCAGAGTACTTAAAAACAGACACTAGAACTATGGACTGAAGTCGGGAAATATCGCGGGCAAGGAACAAACAGGAAAAACTGCAAAAGACTGGGTTTGCAGAAGAAAGAGAGAAAAGCAAGGCAAAAACGGGACAAGTCTGTAAAGCAGAAATGCTTACAGAAGACAGGGTGTTTCGAGAAAGAAAGGCAGAAAATATATCAGTTAAGAACTGAATGACTAAAAAGGTATCGGAAGTCAAAGGCTGCAATAGGCAGGCTGCAAGACAGGGAGCCCAGAGGAGCAGGGCAGAAGGCAGCGGAGTGCGGCAGGTCTGCCAGGCAGGGAGCCCAGAGGAGCAGGGCAGAAGGCAGCGGAATGAAGCAGGGAGCCCAGAGGAGCAGGGCAGAAGGCGGCGGAGTGCGGCAGACTGGAGAGGGTGCTGCAACCAGCAACAGCAACAGGATTCAAAAGCCAAAATGAGGATTTTCAGGAAAGGTCAAACACTGGTAACAGGAGCACAAGCATGAACTCCCAGTGGAAGCAGTTGACTGACGTTCCAAGTGAGTTTATGAAGGCCCTCACAGCTAGCAGGCCAACATGGTGGAGATGATTGCAAACTCTGGCAGCTGTGTTCAATTAAGCCCAGCCCTGGCTTCAGTAGCCTGCAGCAGTGGTTTCTAATTAAGGGCTCTCCAGCCCTTTGCAGCCTAGCCTGCAGTAGCTTGGAACAGGTGAATGTAATCGGGTCCTCTGCAGCTCTTAGTAGCTTGCTGCAAACAAATGTATTTAGTAAGCCTCCTCCAGCCCTCTGCCTTTTGGACAGCATACATGTACCAGAATGCATCTGCCGGTTTAACCCAAAAGCCGGAATGGAACATGAAATTGGATTGGTCCAAAACTGCAGCGGTAAAACAAGTAAATAAATGCATAGGCAGTTTGCAGGTTTTAACTTTGCAGGTTTACCATAAAAAGAGTCTCTGAATGTGCGCAGGTAGTGGTGCTGGGTGGCAGGTGAGTAGGATTGTGACACCCCATCCTTGTTTAAAAACGAGATGTATATTTTCAATAACTTGTTTTTCTTTTTATTCCAGGAAATGAGGCAAAAACAGTGCCACGTTTTCATTTTACATAGACATTTCTGACAATAAAACCTCTTGGGTTTTTTGTAAAGACATTTTTCTTTAAAATGTATTCTTGTTAATGCAAAGGTACTCATTGTGATGAATCAAGGGATTCAGTCACTTTCCCCAAGGGGGTGGGGGTGCCCCTTTCTGTGGGGCTATGGAGGTGAGCCTGCAAAGCAACATTTCCCCTAGAGGTGGTGGTAAGTGGGACCTCACAAGGCGAGACTCCCCTGTCGGGGATAAGTTCTTCCTTTCCATTGAGGAACTCCCTTTCCATTATTCGCCAAAACCCAATGTAACATAATTACTTCAAAGCCCTCTAGATTTCTCTTACATATGTTACTGTTATGTATGACAGAGGAAAAGTATCTGTGTAGTACTGTGAAGAGTAAGAACACTGGAGTCCTAAAGAATGCTTATCTGACAAACACTTAGATGAAGAAACAAAGAGGAGTTATGACTAATGGGGCCCAAACACAAAGAAAGGACTTTCCCGAGTACCCGGGGAATCCCCAGCACTTTGTCATAAAAAGAGGAGGGCCAGGAGAACAAGGAAGTGAGACATAGGCCGCATGGAGAAGGCTGGGAAACCTGGGGCAACGCTGTTCCACACGTCAAGGAACAGCTACTGAGGAGAAGTGCCAATGGTGTGCGCTACAATCGAACGTCTGGGGGAAGCCTGTCAAAGTCCCAGGAGGGATGTGCGACCAGGACCGGAGGAGGGCCGTCAAGTTGGCATGCCAGAGAGGACGTCTGACTACTGATGGCAAGCCGGAGTAGAGAAACCAAGCAGGAAGGTGGTAGACTGTGAGGGAAAATAGGTGAAGAACCCTTCCATCACCAATAAAATCTTTAGACACAGAAGCGTATCGAAAGAGTTGTCAGAGAAATGCCAGCGAACAGTCCTGACGGAGCAGAAAGACAAAAGAGAGAACACAGAACCGCTGACGCAGGTGGCCCCTTACACAGCAGGTAACTAATGGGAGAGCGGGAGACCCGGAGAACAGAGTGTATTTGTAAAAAGGGACAGAGATATCGTATGCTGTAAGCAAACCGAATATAATGATTGGAGAAAGACCCCTTGTGCCATTGAGAAGTATAACCACCAGAAGGGGGAGAATCACTTGAGGGTTCATCATACTCGTCTCAGAGGGGGGTATGAATATCTAAAGTGTGCGAATTATTGACGACTTCAACGTGCTCATCCCAGTGAATGGCGAGCTAGCCAGAAGGGTGAAACTCATGCATGGACTCATCCTCCTCCCAGTGAATGGCAAAACCCTAATAGGAACAAGAGTCCAATAGAGACTTTAGCTGTATATTTCAGTGAGGAAAAAGCCAGCCGCAAGGAGGAGTGTTGGTCCCAAGACCTGTGTGTGAATAATAAAGAAGGAAGAAAGACTGAATTGGACCTAATACAACAGAATGCCCAGAAAAGGGTCTCTGGAATCCAAGGAAACAGGACAGAAGTGCATGGGAAAAACCCCTGAAAAGACACTAAAGTTTATTGTGAGAAATAGCAAAAGACTATTTAAGAATCTCATATTGAGGAGAACTTGCTGAAAGGCCATGCAGGAGAAGTGTCATTCTCCTGGTATCTTTGTTTTAATAGTGTTAGAATCAGTTAGACTTGTTTCACATGGAGGACAGAACTTTCGTTTGGACGTTCATACTGACGACAAGCACCCTAGTTTAATTGTGTTAGGTAGGGAAACACTTGGAATAGGGAAAGTTCGGCATTCTCTTTATTATTTTGAAATAAAAGCTTCAAAAATGTCTGTCTCCCCCTTCTGACCTACCACATCCTCTATGAATGATAGTAAGAAAATAATGATGAAGGGCTAGGATTAAAGGTGCGTGACTTTTCCTTACATCAAGCATGTTTTGACTTGAAGGCACGTGGCGGGTTACATTATTTGTAGCTCACAAGTTGAACCCTAAGTTTTATAATGTTACAGATCTGCATATGCAGACGTTAACCCAATCCAATTCAGGAGTTGGAGTAGAAATAACATATGAGCTGTTTAATATTTAAGGAGCTTGAGATTTTGATGCGCACAAATGATCACTAAAGTGACCAGCCAGAAAAATAGATGGGGGAGTGGCAGGTGAACTACTAATCACAGAGAACCCTGCTTCTGTATATTTCTGGTCAAGAATAGCTTGCTGTCGACAAATGCATTATCCTTTAGTTACTTTGGTTTATTCCCAACTATGCAGGAAAGTTTGCTGTCTTCTGCATTTCCAGGCCTCATGATACCACCTCCTAACCACCCTGTGGTGCCCTTTGATACAACTGTGCTTGCCTGCATTCCTCAAGGTAGAAATGAACTGCTTGTGTTTTTGAAGGTCAGAGTGAGTAGTCAACCTAATCCTACTTTTCATCCTGGCTTCCATATGCCGGACAACTTTTTTGGGAAAACTTCTAATCGGACAGAGTTCGCAGTTACCACCAATTAGCACTGCCAGCATCTCAAAACTCACAAGTCACTGTTTGTTTTTTCGTGTTCGGAAATACTGCATTAGTTGAGTTAATGAATTATGATGTATTGACTGTTGGTGTGAGTTCTGAGAATACTTTTTGAACGTGTTTGATTTCTTTTTCCTAGGAGTGGCTGCCACCAAATTACAAAACAAGAAGTACTACCCTATGGTGTGTTCCACAGCTGCCAAGAGTAGCATGAAAGTTATTCGTTCCTGCTCCAGCCTGACCTCCCTTCAGTACTTGTGCTGTGCCCGACTGGGCCAACTTCTGCCTGGCTGTGTGGATACACTTGAGGCGTTGCCCCTTCCTCCAGGCCTCAAGCAGGTGCTTCACAACAAGCTGGGCTGGGTCCTGAGCATGAACAGTGGCACAATTAAAGGCCCAACCCTAAAACATAAAACCCTGATTGCTGCTGCTGCAGCAGCAACCTCCTCTACTACCTCTTCCACTGGAAGTGACTCTGACAGCTCCTGCAGCATCAATGCCGAGCAGTGCCAGCGGAAACGTTGCCGGAGGACATAACCTCTTTTCTCTAAAAACTACCTGTGATGTTCTCCTCCTCCGCTACCTACGTTTTGGTGTAATTTTTGGCTTGGTTATAGGGGGTGAGCTCGTAACATCTGAGATGCTGAAGATTTTGTGGACATTATCCTTTTACATGATGAGGTTTTATTCTGCAGAGAAGTTGTCATACGTTCAAGGAGCGCTGCCCAATGCATAACATTAGAAGCGACCATGTGAATTTGAATATGAGCCCAGAATCACAGTCTGTGCTCGGGAGGGTGCTTCCTGAACACTCCTAGAACAACCACAACTTTATTTGTTTTTCTCCAGCAGCATCTTCACACATCAAGAATCCTGTGTCACTACATTCTCCCTGTACCACTCACCTACACGACTTCTTGGGCAGGCAAATTTGGCTTTCTTGCGGACTTCACTGAAGATGCCTATTCTGTTAGTGGTTTGCACAGTTCTCATGTATCCTCAGTGTCTGTTGTGTTTTGCAGACATGACCTTACTCATGCCACAACCTCTGGGTAGAATCTCTCCACCCCTCTCCCCACCACCCCACCATTCATTTCAAGTCCTTCCTTGCTTGCACATGTACCAAATCATGCACAGAAACTGTTTTTTTTTTTTTAGAAAAAAGGAAAAATACTGTTTTTAAAAAAAAGATTCAAATCAAGATTACGATGCGGTTGCCCCTGCTGGAATCTAACTCCGTTCCGTTTTCATTTATTTAGCAAAATTGGCATTACTGCTCTCAAAAATCTGGGCTTTTAAGGCATCTGTTGTGCAGCATTATTTCAGACTGAGATGCAGATGAAATGGCCAACGTGAAGGAACAATAAGCGTGCAGTTTCTTTTTTTTGCAGTGAACCAATAGGACTCTGCTTGTACGCTGGGTGGTTGGAACTACCGTGAAGTCTACATGTAATGTATTTACTTCGTCACCTCACTGCCTCAGTTAATTGGCAAAATGTCCACTATCTAAAAGGAAGAAGAGCTGGAGCACATCAAACACCTTGAGGATTGGCACAGAGAAGTCATCAGATGGTTGGTTTTTAGTTCTTTTAACTGCTCTCCTGCTGCCTGTCGGCTGCTTCAGAGTATTTTCCCAAAATAAGAAAAATCACATGTGCCAGATTTGTACGCTAAACATGTAAGAAAGGAAGTCCAAAGATAAAGTGTCACAGTGCCCTCTCCGTTAACACCATACATAACGTTAGATGCTTTTGTGGCCGTTAAATGCTTGGGGGGTCTACAATTTGTTTTTGCTTTATTTCAAATTGTTTTCTGCTCGCCCAAGCAAAGCATGTTCATTGGCAATGCATACATTTTTTAGGCATGGAGTATTGCTTAATGTTAATATTTTGCTCCACGTCAATGGTATATGGCTTGTAACGCTTTTATTTATTTTTAGAGTAGCTTTAGAATCTAAATGTGAAAAGGTAGTTTGAGACGCATTAATCAGGGTTTTGTTTTTCACTGTATCTCTTCCCATCGTTTAGCATATTTGTGGAAGGTCGCAAATATGGTATCAGTGCAGTGACTGGCAGTGGAGAAACCAAGTGGAAACAAAATGTCCTCCTCCATCTAAGCAAATAACCCCAACATAAATGTGCAATGTTGGGTGTAGTAGATTCTATATGCCTGGTGCATCCCCAATATTAATCTTTGATCTCCTTGCACCCCTAATCCAACTCCTCATGATGGGTTGCCTTCTGCAGGCAAAGCACAACTCACGATGAGTAAGATCGGACAGGACAGGCCCACAATGACTGATGAGCTAGGGTGTTATCGAGGAAAAATATACTATTACCCACAATCCTTATTGGGAATGTGCAGTATTAATTTATCTTTATATTTGTATGGTGAAATAAAATGCACAAATCAGAATCTCTTCTCATAGGAATCCGCAGTCTTTTGAATAATACACCAATGTACAGCTTTGACATGGAAACTGCAGACACCAGGCCCTTTTCGCTAGTGTTGGAAAGAAGGAATGGCGAAGTGGGGATTGGATTTCTAAGTAGAGGCCTCTTTGAAAGTAAATTAGTTATTTATTGTTTCCAGGCCTGCTGCTCACGCATGGTTATCAGAGCTGTAGCAGGCAAGTCTTGTGACGATATTATGTTATTATATGCACAGCCTCTTTGAAAGACGTTTCCGTGCCTTCTGGAGTGGGACTGTTTGGGTGCAGAGGTTTCTTAGGTTTCTCCCTGAGGGAAACCCGTGGTCCCACTTGCTAATGAAACAGTTAGATGAATGTGAAATGTGCTATAGCTTCATTGGGCTTGCTTCTCGTGGGCCTAAGAGGGAAAGAAAGTGAAATGTAGGAGATGTATTCGAGTCTCCAGTCTGTTAGCTTGTTTCTGCACATTCTTTTGCTTACAGAGTAAGATTATGATCTCAGTAGAGATTAGGAACGTGCTTGTGGATTTTAAGGCTCGGTCTGGTAGCAGGCCAAAAGAAGTTCCAGGACTTCATTCCTGGCTTGATCAGTGGTTAGAAAATGACTTGTGTGTCTGACTGGATGTAGCGGATGTCAACACACTGTTTTATGATCCCATAGTTCAATACACTAGTGGCTAGAAACCTGCTATATAATTTATAGACTGGATCCTGTGCAGATCAGAAATGTACCCTACCACTTCGAGTGTGGGTCAAGTCTGCCGTAGTGCTGCTCTAACAGCCCTCAACTGGATCCAGGTCAGGCCAGCAGATGTTTGTATGACTCAAGAGTATAGAGACTAGATCCAGCACAAAACAAAAGACTGCTGTGGAATTCTTAGGTCCAATCTCTTGCACTATAATGTGGGTTTAGATCTGGAATAGGCCAGAAAACCTCTACAGTTCTAGTGGAGGCCAGAAAGAAGTCATTTGGCCAAACTTGTATAGGGGCTGTTCCGAGATTTTAAAGAGCAGCGTTTTTGGGTGGCCGAAGGCTATTGCCCATTGACTCCCACATTAGTGAAATAATATTTACAGTAGTCTCTCACAGTTGCTTGTCTCAGCAGTGAGTACGTGAAAATGGAACTCTGAGTGCTCATTAATGCCTCTCTGAACCAGCTTAGGCTGGCACAGTGTCCTCCTTGATAGCAGTGTTAAACCTGTGCTCCAAACTCTAAAGCAGCAAGTTCATTTTCAATAGAGCAGCCAAGCACCCTTTTTGATTCCATGATTACCAGGTTTCTAAGAGTTGAAGGGATTCTTGACAGTGCAGTCCTTTTGTATTGTATTGCCACATCTTGCAGTGTATAAGAAATAGGCCAGTGTTTTGACGCAGAGTGCAATATCTGGCAGGTTGAGAACAGCGAAGGTGGCATTGTTTTCTCTTTGTTAAAAATGAGCAGCTGTACCTTAAAGAACTTATTTGGGAATGTATGGGATGTGGTTATGCGTAAAGCAAGCATTTCCTGTCAACCTTAGTTGTCAAGGCCATCATTTCTGGTCCCTGGCTAGATGTGGGCGGGGGGGCATTTTTGTAGTGTGCACATAGATGAGTACACCTATTTGTTCTTCAAACTTGGGCAGTGCCTTCACCCTTTGAAAGTAATTCCCAAAGAGGTTACAGAACACTGTACATAAGTATAAACAGAGTCAAATGATATAAAGTAATATTAAGAGAGAAAAGTCCAACCGAAAACAAATTTCTTGGAAGAAGGCATACAATATGGGCAAAAGTGTGGCACATCTTGGCAGGTCATCTTCATGAAGCCACCCTCCGTGATGCCTCTTCCCAGTTTCTGGCCAAATACCATTGGCAGGGCAAAGTTCTGAGGACCTGTAGCTGTGTGACATTTCTCTTTGACTACCATTTCTGAAGTGCTAGTGTGGGCAGACTGCATTTGTGGAATGCTGCCATGGTCAAGCACCATTTCTGCTTTTCGTTATGAGCAGAACATTTTTTCTGTAATAATGGTGTGAGTGGATTGCAGTCCTGATGTTGGTGAGAGCGGCCCTATGTATTGCCTTAGGGAGCCAACATTTGGGGGTATTGATGTGAGCAGAAAAACAAATTGTTCAGTTGAATGCGCCTCTGGGACTCTTGGGACCCTGAGACCTTATGGGTGGATTGTAGTTGTGCGCTGTACATTTCTTCGCAATCACTCCAGTGTTAGAGTGGGCGTATCTGTGGCCTGGGGTAATGCAGTTAATAGAGATGGGAATTGTTTGGGTGCACGTGTGAATAAAGGTTATAGCACTCTTTTTATCAGTGATCTCTTGATGTGGCCTCCTGGGGTAATTAAGAAATTTGGTAAGGAGCCAGTCTTGAAGCCTACCATTGTCTTGGTACCACCAGTGCTCTTGTTGGTCTTCCGTATAGGAAAGCTGCCATTGATTGCCCTGTCCTTTGCCCTCTTCTTTCCATATTAAATACAGTTGACAGTCGCAACAGGTCCACATGTAGCAGAGAGGCAGGCGCCTGGCCTTAGCCTGTCACAATTTCCAAATGTTCATTAGGTGCCATGATGGTCTTTGCTACTGTCACAGGGTTCGAGTATCAATGAACCAGCTGCCCATAGGCTCTCTATGTACAAGAAGTACCTTATAACGTAGCTTCCAATTACACAAAACATGCCCAACCTGCAGGACCTAATTTAAAGTATATCCAGTGATTGAAATAAATATTTGGTGATCGAGCAGGAGCAAAGAGCCTCTCCTGTATATGAAGCAACACTCTGTAAGCAGGAGCTACCCCGGCAGAATCAAGTAGCTAATGCACAATATGCTACACATTTAACTTCACATGGCAGAGGGCCTTTTGTCCCTTATTTATGACCTACTTGAAATGTATTCCATATGTGCCCTAATATTTATACATTTTTCCAAACAAACAGTTAATGCCACACAGGTATCTTTATATGGTACCAGTTGGCATGAGGAGTCAAAAGTAGCTCCTGATATTTGTTGGTATCAAGCTAACCTAGCTTTTCTAGTCTACAAGTAGGAGCTAAATATATCTCTGCAATGTTAATCCCTGTGTATGCAACAATTACAAGTACAGACCTTTTGGCTTTTTACTGCTTGTAGTGCTTAGAGCACCACTGTTGCGTGGACTATGTGCCCGCATGAATAGGCTCCTCCAAGATCTAAGGTAGCCTGGAAGCCTTTGTATTGTTGACTTCTTACTTAGGACCCTTTGATGTCACTTCCACATTATCTCTGCAACCTTTGTCTAATTATTTGCTAAACTATCAAGCACCATTGCTTAAATGTTATGATTAAGTTCCTCCCCAACTGTCTAGGATCTATATATTTTTTTTGTAAGATGCAGACGAAAAGCTGTGCTCATTGGTCTACTGTAGATATTTTTTGAGGTTTCTCAGATTAGCCGGCCGCTCTGTCACATTGTCTCAATGTTGCCCCTCTTAACCATCTACCCATGCAGCATAGCGCATTGTTTCTTATTAGATCCCTTTGTAGGGTATGCATTCAGAATATATGGTAATATCTTCTATGCAACAGGGTTTCTATTTTTTGCACTGGGGCTCCAACTGGTGGGCCTCTTCTTGCTGAGTGGTTGCAATTTGTACGCATGGGCATGTTTTGCTTGAGCTAATGTACTTTCATTTGTGTCATGTGTATTGTGCTTTTTTGCATTGGGATTTGTTAATATTAATGGTGTGATGCCCTTAGTTGATGTAACCTTGGAGATAGGTCGAAAACCTGTAATATAGATAGCTCAGGGATAGCTCTACTGTCCAAGGCACAACCATTTAACTCAAGTGCACCCCTTGGAGCAGTTGGGTAAGGAAGAGGTCTGCCATCTGACAATTGTGACTTTAACATGGTGGTAGCCTGAGGGATAGGTCTGTTGCCTGAGACTTTAACGTTTAACATGTGTTTATACTCGAGGATAGATCTTCTGTCAGAGGTCTAAACCTTTAACATGTTTATCCTTGGGCACAGGCAAGCTTTTGGACCTCTAAACCTTTAACGTAAATATATCACTAGGGATCACTCCATACTCTCTGGTGGGAACTGGAACATATGTGTACTCTCAGGAATCATCCTGCTGTGGTGTTTTCTCTTGCTCAATCACCTAGCCTGTCTAAATCTTGGTTTGGTTCTGCATTATAGGTGTAACTTCAGGGACTGATTTGAGGCTTTGGGCATAAGCTTAACATTGGTATTACTTCAGTGCTAGCATTGCTCAGGCGTGAACATGCAAACTGTGTAACATCAAGAGAGTTTAGTTGTAAGGGAGTCTACCTACAGGTTTGTATAACTAAGACATACAGCTCGGCTGTTTATGCCCGATGTATTGTATATGGTTATTTATATTGCGCTCTTTCCCCATTTGTATGGCATCAATGCACTTTGTGGTTGGAACGCCCTCAGTGACTGTAATCAATGTGCTGGAGGTTCGAAGAGTTTTTAATGATTTGGAGATGGATGTGTGCATTTCCACCGGTATAGGACTTTGGTGGCTGACTAGGCTCGACTAAGCAGCCCAAAAAGGTCAGGCACGTGGGTGGGTGCTGTTGGTGGTTTGCAATATAGTGCTATTGTTGCAAGAGTTGGTGTGTGGCCAGCTATATATTTCACTTTGTTGGTAGTCGCTGTATGCTATTGGCAGAGGTGTTGAGGTACGTCAGGTGTTTCAGTGTGGACGGTTATGTGCGCTGGTAGACTGGATGAGGATAGCCATAGCTGCATTTTACGGTGCATGGATGTTTGGCTGTGCCTGTGTCCACAGATGTGGTGTAAGGTATACGTACCGTAGGCTTCGTTGTTGTTCGGCCGCAGCAATCGTTGTCCAGTGCGGACAGGTTTCATATACAGTAGGTTTCACAGTATAATAGGCAGATATGGGGGGGATATACTTAGATTTGAGCGCCCTGTATAGTGGGAGAGAGGCCTAGGTTTCACAATTCAATTTAGGTACAGGAGAAACCCACCTGGATTTAAGAGTCCTGTATAGAGGGAGAGAGGCCTAGGATTCACAATACAGTAGGTTTCATAATATGATACGCAGATATGGGGTGGGGGCTACACCTAGATTTGAGAACCCTGTGTAGTGGGAGAAAGGCCTAGGTTACAAAGTACAATTTGGGTATGGGAGAAAACACATCTACATTTGAAAGTCCTGTGTAGAGGGAGGGGGCCTAGGAGTCATAAAACAGTAGGTTTCACACTATAGTAGACAGATCTGGGGATGCACTTCGAATTGAAAGTCCAGTATAGTAGGAGAGAGGCCTAGGTTTCACAATACAGTAGGTTTCACAGTATAATACGCAGGTATGGGGGGGGGGTAACCTAGATTTAAGAACCCTGTAGAGTGTGAGAGAGGCGTAGGTTTCACAAAACAGTAGGTTGTGCAGTATAATACAAGACAATTATGTGAGTGTACATACACATTGTGTGTGTACGTATACACACATTGACTGCAGGATCTAATCAAAACTACTTGGCATATTCCAGTCTACATCTGCTATCTACAGTTATGTGCTGCTGTTCAAAGGTCAGTAATAAGAAATTACCCATTTTCATGTTTAATCCACAACCTCCCCAAGTGGTCTAATGTGGCATATGCAATTGTTTACAATTGAGAACTAGCGAACAAAATACCAAGTATGTTTTAGTTGATGGGTAAGGCGCCTTAACTTAAATTCCCTGTCCTTCTACAGAATTAGGCTATGTGTCGTTATAAATGAACCTTGCCTGACCAACTCCATGGTGATTGTCAATATCCTTCTAATGTAATGTTGGGGATATGTTAGCCATCATTTTCTGTGTCTTTGTTTCTTTAATATGTACATATAGATGCACCTACATTCATACACACGTTTCACACATTACTGTACAACAGTACGATGTTGAAGGGTACCCAGGCAGGCTGCTAGAACGTTTTACATTTTCCACTAGTCCCAAGCTGAACTTTGAGACCTACATCCATTGAGGCCCTTTCAAGTGGAAAGGATACTTGCTCAGGGATGCAGCCTTTGCTTTATCTTGGCACCAGGCTCTCTGCCACATCCTTTGGACACATAATGTCATCCTGAAACAAAGACGGGTTACATCATTAGAATGTGTTTTAAAGGATAATTATTGTACAAGCTTCTTACCACTCTGCCTGTCTTTTCGTTCCTGGTTTACGGCTCTGGCGACCCTAGCACTGTAACGCAGCAACCTTAATGGAATTCTTAGCTTAACCTGCCGTCTTTAAATGAAATGGAAAACGGATTTTAAAAACAAACACTAGTTTAGTTTTGTTTTTGTGACCCTGTAACCCCCAACCATATGCCAGAGTGCTTGTGGCATAATCATTCTATCATGACTGGGCCCACTCTTGGTATCTGCAGAAGGAACCGGTTGTTGATGGGCACACAAGTAAGGTATAAAAGCTGAAACCTATGTACTAAATTGAAGGAGGGAGACCATAAAAATTAGAATGTTATACTAAATGGGCACAGTGTAAACTGTGGGTACACTTTTTTTACACTGCAAAAGTTGAAAACTTCCAACCCACCCTTCGTCCCATCTTTCTCCTTGCTGACCGGTTACGGTTCAAAGTGGTTCTTGGTTGTCCCTGTGGCCACAATGTCACTTGTTTGTGTAACAATTGATACCGTCCATTTTAAATCCACCTGCCAGTGTTTATAGAAGAAACATAGTGAACATTATTGTGAGCCATACGGAGCAGCATCAAATCTTTTAATAAGTGTTTGTGTAGTGTGGTTAACATTCTGGACACAAATAATTGAAAATGGCACATTACATCCAGGTGAGAGGGTTTTTCCCTCCCCAATGCCACCCTTCGACAGGTTAATGATCTGTGTATGGTCTTTGAGAAACAGAGAGGCAGTCGGGTATTGGCTCATGGTAGGGTAATAAAGTAGAGCTTGTTCCTGGGCAGACCATCTTCCAGTAGAGAAGCTCTTACTCTTAATCCACAGCTTGATGGTCAGGAATCCCCTAAATTACAATAGGGGGTTCCTCACTACTTCTTCCTGTATTTGACGACAAGTGGGCAGTCTCTGTCATGTGTACAGAAAAAAAAATTCAACCTCATATCATGATCTGTGATCCTTGGCATAGATTTTTAAAGCCTATCCTAATCCTTCAACTGTATGTCTGTCTACACTCTCACAATGTTAGTTTGCCTACAATGCTCTCCATTATCCCAACGCTTTTAGGTGCCTATACTGTCTTGTGCCACATGGCAAACATCACAACACAATCACCCTTTACGGTTTTATGTTTGGCTTGCCGCCTTCATCAGGTTTTCGCCTGTTTAAGAATGTTTGCCAGGTCCTGCCTAGTGCACTTGGCGTCTTTCTGTACCTGAATCACAAATAAAGTTAAGAATCGTTTTTACATTTATGTCGATGTTGTCTGGTTTATTATTCTTTGAATAGAGGTTCAGCAGATTTGTATCTTGATGGCAGTTGTTCATGGGGCCTGTAATCTATCAAACCATTTCAACATCGCCCTTAAGAAATTATGATCTGTGTACAGTGCGTGTAGAAATCAAATAAATAACATTAGATTATGGACAATTATAGCATTTTATAGGTTGTATAGCAATAACTGCATGTGATAGGTTTATCTTGTACAATTCATTATGATTAGCAGTATAGGTACTGTTATTTGGCACCTGCAGCAAGTGTATGACTTTTAGACTAATAGTGGGCTTGTGTAGTTAATTACCTTTTTGAAGTAGCAACAGTATCGTAGTACCATTTATTTAACAGAGGAAGAGAGTACTCCATCCAGAGCTGCAAGACGTGAACAGATGGAGCAAACCTTTTGCTGGATGCTTTACATAGGGAAAATAAACGTTGATTGTGTATAAAGCAGGCTGTGATGGGGAGCGTGTGGGAAAAAAGAAAATGAGCACATTACAGGACAGAGCACTAGAACACATCTGTATTATATACATAATTATGTATATGTATAATTAAACAGTCCTCCAGTCTCAGGAAAGTCGTTACAGGGGGACAGAGAGTAGTGATGTTCTATCTGGGATCACTCAAGGGCGAGAAGGAAGTCATTGAAGCTGTCTTATTCCTGAGGGTAGAGTGTACAGGGGGGTTAAGGAGGAATGGGTTTGAAGAAATGAGGCAGCTCAGAGTGGACAGGGAACAGGTAGGTTGAGGGGGGCTTGGGATTTAAGGATGCAGGGGAGAAAAGCAGGAGAGATCCAAAAGGTCAACATTGGCCCAGCACATCTATTTATATACAAAGAGCTTGAAAAGGGAGCCATTTTGCTTAGCTAATCAACCTGCATGAAAGCAGTGTTGGGAGGTTTGCATAGAATTGTTTTGATATTGTGAAAGGTGAGATGGGGCCAGGTTTTTTGTTTGATCAGTAGATTGAGCCTGGTGATCATAGCCAATTTAAACAGGGTAAAACCACTCGGTAGGCTAAGCGCTCACAAAATGCTCTTATAGTGATGCTGCAATGTTTGTCAAATTTGTTTTCCATTGGAAGATAAATCATGGAATCAGTACAAAAGTGATTCTGATAAAGTGCCCAAATAAGTGTTTAATCATTATTCAAGAAGGCAAAAGCATTCTCAGCAGTGCTAGCTCATAAACCAATGCATTTTCGGAAAAAGATTCCATCTTCAGGGCTGAGCTCTTAGTTGATGCGTCTGTGTATCTGGGCTATGTTGAGTGCGGTCCTTCAGATTAATTCTTCGAAATCACTAATCCTATTCTGCTTTTGGGTGATTCACAGGAGATTCATATTTCACCCAATTTTTGTCATGTGTATTTCAATCCCTGTGTCACAGGATCCTTCATGCCAAGCAGCTCCATTAAGCAAAAATAATACGTCATTGTCGTATTTAAACTTAATGAGTTTAATACTAACATATGGTTGTGCCCACCTACCTGGCATAGAAACACTGTCAAAGAGGACCCACATATAGTGAATAGCTACCCTTCCTCACACGCTCAGGCGTATACTATCCACTACTTCCAGAGTTTACGAGCTGTCATATTTAAATTAGACAAAGGTACATGAGTTTAGAAAAATACATATTTTAATCTTTACATACAGAAATTCATAAATGTACTAAAACACATAAAAAAACATGAAAATAAATCAGTCTTGTTACACAAAAACCATTCCTGCCTTGATGGATCAAATTGATTTCTAAGGATAGGAGTGAGGTTAGTAATACAGAAGTGAGAGATGTGATTGAAGGTATAGATTGTCTATTAGTTATTGTTGAAACAAATGTGTCGACACTCAACATGTGGTTCTAGATCCAATCCAAATAGAACACGTAAATGTTTGAATCTGAGTGGTGTATTCCATTGGATCTGTCTTCAGGACACTTCTTATTCATACAATGTGGGTTGCATTTGACGTTACACACATGATTTTTAGTTCCCATGATACTCTTAAATTCCTGTTTGGTCATTTCATTCACGGGGTTTAGACTGTGCAAAGGTGTTTTTATTTTCTGTATTAATTGTAACTCGAGCGAGTTTGAAGGTCAGCCTGTTCCCTTTTTCCCATTTCTTTATGGCTCCAGCCCTCTGTGGCGAAACCGCATGCAGCTTCTGCAGTGTTTATCCCGTCTTAATGATTTACGGCCAATATGTAAAGATTAATATATATATATATTTTTTTTTTTTTAAGCTCATGTACCTCTGTCTAATTTAAATATGATGGCTCGTAAACTCTAGAAGTAGTGGATAGTCTACGCCTGAGCGAGTGAGGAAGGGTAGCTGTTCTTGTGTAATTTGTTTTTCTGTCACACATATCAGTCCTCATCCACACAGCCCCCCAAAAAAGAGGACAACCCGGCTCTTCTTTAGCCCACCCACATATAGTGAGCCATAGGGAATGGGGTGATAAGATCTTGTTAAAAAAGTATATAGGAGTAAAGCATATAGGACTAGGACGAAGGCATGCCTATTGCGGGCCAGAAGATAATTTCCGTTTGTAAGAGGTAAATATCAGGCAATGTAGCACCATCTAATGAGTAATGGCGGGGCATTTGTTAAGAGGGAAGTTCTGCAGAAAAGGAGGAAACGAGAAGATGAGTATCATTGGCAAATATGAAATGAGGATCCGAAGGAGATGAGTTCCTCAATGGAGGAGATATAACCTAAAAAGCTGGATGGGACGATGACCGATCCTTTTGGGACATCTACCCTGAGGGGCCTGTCCAAAGAGGTACGAGACTTCCAGGAGTTTGAGAAGGGGCAGTTTGTCAGTTAAGAGGTGACCTAAGGTAAGGGTGGTTTCCAGGAAACAAAGATTGGAATGTCTAGAGGAGATAGGGATGAGTAGAAGTGTCAGGCAGCAGAAAGAATGAGAAGCAACTAGTGACTGTTGAGTTAAGAAATTTGGAGATGTGGGAGAGCTCTGTTTCTGTGGATCCTGGATTGGAGGAGATCAGAGTTCATTGGCTTCCATGTATGCAATGAGGCGCTTGAAAATCATACATACTGGGACTTTTGAATTATGGGACTGCAGAGAGACATATTTTTTGTTGGCTAGTTGTTGAACATTTATGGGTTTCTTAAAGATTGCTGGAGCACAGTCCACCTTGAAGCCGGGTTGTTTGGCATGAGTTGAAAGAAAGTCAAGAAACTGGCAACCCTAACCTGATCAAGCCAATCTCCTCTACTCAACCTTTCACTGGAGTGAATCGGTCATCCGGGGTACAGGATTGGTTAGCTTTCCAGAGGATGGATGGACATTGTGCACATCGGTTAGAGGAACGTTTCAGAGTATGGTGAAGAAAAGAGACAGATATAGGTGGGGAATTGGGGTTTCCTTTATCTCGGAGAAGCTGCTGGTGAAGGGGTCAGCTTAGATGAGGAAAAAGAGCTGGTTCAAGAAGGGGTAGACCTGGATCGCAAGGTCATGACAGCTTGAGATGGGAATGGAGAGAACAGATGTTCTCCAGCATTGGATATTTCATGAATTCACATGCCTTGAATATTCCCCACCGACAGGCTGGGAATCCTCAGTAACATTTTATTATATCTTAGAATAGAGCTTTTACACTCACTTTAGTAGCCCATCCATGTCCTTTTGGGTGTATTCTGCCTCAGCCAATGGGATGTCCAGTGACAAGCCCCACCCAGGCGGCCATCTTCAAATTCTAACCAGACATTGTGCTGAGGAGTCCTCAAGTCTTTCTCTCTTGGAGAAAAAAGGCAAGAGACCAACATAAGTCTTCAACATTTTGAAATCCCTATTCACAACTTTATAAAAACATCTATACAGATAAGTGGTTTTTACTTTCATAATATGGAAGAAAAACTGAAAGCTCTTCTCAAGGCATACCAGTCATGTGGAATTAAGAATGCGTATGAGGGAGACAAGCATTCGGAATACATATACTGTGTCCCTCAAGGATAGAAAAGGGAGACTAGCCCTTTGGCTGAATGAGGGCAGATAGCCCCCTCGAGAGGCTGAATCCTCTAGAAGTGTGGTGGAGGACACGTCAGACTGGCAAAAAACCTATAAAAGGGCCAAGTCTTATGAAATAATGTATTCTTCTGTCACCTTCAAGAGAAAAAGAAAAACAGAAAATTCTGTCCGTCAACTACTTTGCTGCAAAGGGCCGAGGACGAAAACTACAACTGAAACCCCCTTAAGCGCTCTCAACGAGCACAACTATTCACGACCATCACCTGAAAACCACTGTCAACAGCGTCATGATTGTCCACTGCACAATCATCACGGATGACCATAAAACCATTGTCAGCCTTGTTGATGGGTAAACGGACAAAATCTTCGGCAACAATATCGTCCACACACCGGTTAATGACAGCCTTGCCCGCAAAGACCGCATCATCTGCAGGGTCGGCTACTTCTCTGTCGACGATGACTGTGCTGTCCACGGAAGGCCAAACGGTGTCAACGGCAGGATTGACCGTACATGGAAAGTCCCCAGCACCTTTCTTGTCCTTGCCGTCAATAGGTGGCGGCCCCGGGGGAAAAAAAGGAAATTGGAGCATCCTCGTCTACAGGCACGCAGAAAATATCAAAAATCGGAAACACTGAAGGAAAATTGGAAAATCTAAAGCACAAACACAAGTCTGGAGACAAACGTATACTGGATACAAAGGAGCACGAGGCAATAATGATATGATAGGTTATTTATAACGCGCTTAATACCCAGAGGTTTCTAAGCGCGGACCCGGGGATCGAACCTGTGTTGCTCCATGTCATCTTGCTTCCAAGGCGAGCACGTTGCCCCTAAACCATCCTCCCTCCCGGGCTCTGCACCTGTACAAGAAGGCCCAATAGTTCTTAAACTGCCCGTCGGAACCCTGCACTCGCCTAATGTCGTGAAAGATCAGGCCAAAGTAGCACTAAGTGGGGAACCATCTTCGTCCTCAGTCACTCGAAGGAGACACTAATCACCCTTTAGCGTCCAAAGGTCCAGCCCTGTCCCCGGTCTCGTCAATTGTTCCAGACCAGATACACAAGCACCATATTGATTCAGAATTTGAACAGGGGTCATCTGAGGTAGACAATATATGTCACGCAAAGCACCTGTGGAACCAGGGTTACAGGAGTTGCCAGATCCGATGTTGGTGATTCTGTCGCCCCTCCACTGCCAACAGAACCTTTACTTAACCCACAGTCCCTGTTATCGTTACAGGTATTATCTACTCTTCAGTCCCTAATTCAACAGCTGGATTCTAGGCAGCCAGTGAACCAACCCCACCCACAAGCACCCGATGAGGCACCTTAGTCTTCGGGGGGACGCCGCAGGTCTGACGGAGCAGCTACAAGAAACCAAGCAAATGAATCAAGAGACAATACACCCCCCAGGCATATAACCCTACCGCAAAGAGAACCGGCAATCAAGCCTATGAGGCAAACACCACTAAACGGGACCAGCTGCCCCATTAGAAGACAACTTGCTTCCCCCAAGAACACAACACCCCCCATACAGTCAAGAAGAGGTAGAACTCCAATCTTCTACCACGGACAATGAGAGAGGTAATAGGGAAACCAACATCTCTACCTAAAATCACTGCAGCCAGATAACTGGGAGGACACAGACTTGGGTCTAAACCAAGACTCTGAAGAGCCGTTGCATGTCTCTCCGCCTGACGACATGATATTTCACGATATGGTCCAAAAGGCTTGTGAGGAATTTGACCTAATACCATCTGAGCAGAAAAGGGATTGTTTCCTTTTCGATTTAATGCACAAGCGCAGAAATGTGTTAACGTCAACTCCCATTCTAGACTACGTTTGGGAAGAAGGGCTGTTACTCATGAGAAAATCCTTCTCGGAACCAGCATTAAAAGGCAGTTTGGAGAATAAATTGAAGGCACCAGAGGTATCCCCGAAATGCCTTACATACCAGCCAACACCTGATTCGGTATCAGCAGCATCATGCAGAAAATCGAACGCGTGAGGTCAAAATAGTGATCCAGCAGGTGTCCAACACCCTCTTACGCATTGCATTGGCTTTGCAATAAATCCAAGTAAATCATGCTTCAAGGCATCAACACGCTAGTGTTCTTAGGGGCACAGTTCAACACCAATGAGGGCCAGGTACGTCCCTCGGTAGCGAGGGCAGCGTCGATACCCTGTTTAATCATGAAATTCTACCTGGACCAGGATCACAGTCAGAACTGTCATGCAACTATTAGGCACCATGTCGTCCTGCATTCCTCTAATACAGCATTGCAGGTTACAAATGAGACCGTTCAAAGAATTCCTAGTGGATCGGGCTCCCAGCTAACGATAACATGTAACGGCAAGTTGGCAGTAACAAGGTTGCTCATGCCCAGCTTGCAGTGGTGACTCACGCCATCTCACATCACCAAAGGAGTCCCATTCAGGGACCTGCCTTTTCGAGAAACCCTGATCACAAATGTGTCACTGACAGGATGGGAGGCAGACATAAACCAGCTATCTGTAAGGCTGTTGGTCGTCAACCGAGACACAACTTCACATCAACATACTGAAGCTGAAGGCAGTGGCACACGCCCTTCACTCATTCCAACCAGTGCTCCGAGGCAAAGTGGTAAAAGTGTTCACAGACAACACAACCACAATGTATTATGTGCAAAAACAAAGGGGCACCATGGCAAGGGCGCTCTCTAGAGAAGCCCATCGGCTGTGGCACTGGGTTATCGAAAACAACATACAACTACAAGCATTTTGCCTTCCGGGGGAAGGAAAACACAACTGCAGATCAACTGAGCAAGAGCTAATGACCAGTCACATGAATGGCAATGGGCGGACAGGAAGCTCCTAAAGATCTTCAACAAGTGGGGAACCCTGACCATTGATTTATTAGTTACATGGGAGAACAAGAAATGCCCTCTGTTCGCAAGGAGATATCTGCACCATCGATCGCTAGGTGACACTGTTTGCAATGTCATTGGAAGGAATCTTCTCCTATGCGTTCCCTCCAACGCCAGTCATACGAAAGTGCACAGTCATTCTCATAGCGCCAACATGGGCGAGACAACCGTGGTTATCAGAGCTGTCCAATCCATCTGGGTCACGACTCTGACCTGCTAAACATGGCCAGCCAGCAGGTGCGACACCACAACCCAGGGGTGCTCAACTTAAAGGCCTGGCTCCTAACTTCAACGGGTTCGGGAAAGTCCCGCTCACGCAGGAATGCAGAAACCTCCTAAAAGCTGCCAGGGCGGAGTCAATGAACAGATCATATGTATACAAATGGAATCGGTTTTGCACTTGGTGTTCTCAACAACAATTGGACCTGTTAGGTCTGGAACTATCATAACGATTAAAATTAGCAAAAGACAGGTTATCCATCAAAGTACATGTGGCTGCTATTTCTAAAAGCATCAGAAATCAAGGAAAAGCTCCCATTTTCGGAGCCTGCATCGTAAAACATCATGAGGCCTATTCGGCACCAATCCCCCTCAAACGAAAGTGCCACCTCAGTGCAGCTTAAACACTGCTGTCAGCCGTAATGAAACCTCAGTTCGAACCTATGGCAACAAAGTTTGTGTTCTGGAAAACTGCTTTTCTAGTAGCAATCACGTCTTTCAGATGGGTGTCATAAATCCATGCACTATCTGTTAATCCTGCATACCTACAGTTTAAAAAGAACAAGGTCATATTAAAAACAAACCCTACGTTCGTTCCCAAGGTCCAACTTGCACCTGCAGACCGAAGTAACCCTACTGGTTTTCTTTGCATTGCACATCCACCACACCAGCGGAACAGATTCTACACTCACTAGACCTTCGAAGAGTCCTGAAGATTTGCATAGACAGAACCAAGAATTTTCAACAAACATCTCAACTATTTGGGGCTTTCCGCTTCCTTATCAATGGTTGGCCTATTTCAAAGCAAAGTATTGCCAGACGGGTTTTCACTGCAATTTTGACGGCGTACACACAGACCAATCGACCACTACAAGTACCCGTTCAAAGTCATTCCACTAGGACAGTGGGGTCTTCGGCAGCGGTCCCCCTGTCGGACATATGCCAAGCACCGACCTGGGCAATCCCACACACCTTTGTCAAGCATTACTGCATGGAGGGACAAGGAGAGGCTGAAGCAAGGGTCGGAAGAGCCGTCCTACAAAGCTTGTTTCAATAAGGTATGCCTTCTCCAATTACACCTCCTATTACAAAATATTAACTGCAGTGGCAATCTATTCAAAGCATGTGAATTCATAAAAGAGCCAATGCTGGAAAAAGGACTATGTCGCTTACCTGTTACTCCTGTTCTCCAGCATTGGTATCTTTCATGGATTCACATGCGCCCACCTTCCATCCCTAAGGGAGCAAGGCTACTTTTAGCCAACTCTCCTCTCTTTGGGGTTAGAATCTGAAGATGGCCTCCTGGGTGGGACTTGTCACTGGACGTCCCATTGGCTGAGGCAGAATACACCGAAAAGGACATGGATGGGGTACTTAAGTGAGCTTAAAAGCTCCACTATAAGCTATAATAAAATGTTACGTAGGATTCCCAGCCTGTCGGCAGGTAATATTCACAGCATGAGAATCCATGCCAATTCTGGAGGACAGGAGTTACAGGTAAGCAACATATTCCTTAGTGTCAAAGAGGTATTTGATGGAGTAGATCGTAGTGGGGAGAATGAGGAGGGCCTCTTTGTAGAAGGCAACTTGAAAAGTACAGCAAGTTTTGCATAGATTGTGCAACAAGCTGTAGATGACCCTGGATATCCAGGGTTGAGGACATGGGTGAGATGGGATAGGGTAGTGGTTTTTAAAGTCAAATGGATGTACTGACTTAAAGTCCAAGATAATCTATTCAGTGGAGTCAGCGAAAGTTAGAAATAGAACACCTGACATGATAAGGATTTGGGTATTAAAGTACCTTTTAAAGATAAGAGAGGTGGGTAGACTTGTGTAGGAGTGACAGAGAAAAGGGGGATGTGAAGGAAGTAAACCGAAGAAGATAGACCAGCAGAAGAACTGAGAAGTGAGTAAAACTAGGTTGAGTGAGTTGTCAATGTGAGTGGCCTGCTAAGGTAGGGTTATCAGTGTCTGGTGGAAAGGACTGGAGTCGAGCTGTAGTGCTCTGGCCTTTGTAGTGTTTGAAGGTTAAAGACTCTGATGAGTATAGCTGTGACTGTGGTGGGGAAAGATTGGAGTATTGGATCATGATTGTGCCAGAAAATGTGTGCAGCAGGGGTTTGTAGATGAGGATAATGAGAGGGGACAATAGAAGAAGTTAAACAGCAATATGTCAGAATTAAGAGCAGAAAAAGTATGTGTTGGCTTTGTTAATCAAAAGGCCAAGCCCTCCACCTTTCTTAGTCAAGAAGTGTGGTGTGATGGTGCTCGGTGAACAATCCTTTACGAGTAGCAGTGTGGCATTGGTGGGGAGGGAGGTGCATGTTTCAATAACTCCCAGAGACATGCTGTTGGTGCGGGTCAGTGATCAGAAAGGAAGGTTTCAGATTGGGTATTTCAGAGTAACTGTTAAAGGGAGATAGAGTAGTTCTTGGAGGACAACACAGTGACTAGATGAGGTTGGTGCAAGTTGGAAAAGGACTGGAGTGGGATGAAAGATAAACATAGAGAGGAGAAGTTGGGAATCATTCAGTGCATAGATTAGGGGTACCAAGAGCATGGTTAAGAGGAGGTTGACTGTGTGTAAGGGCATGTTCTGAGCAGGTAGTGATGAGCATTGCAGTACATAGACTTGGCTACCAAAATAAGGTAAGAGGCCATTAGTTTAGAGTATTTATAAGGATATTAGCCAGGCAAACTGGTTTATCCTTTGCCCAACTGCCCTAGCCTAGCATTCCCAATAGATGGTGTGCATCATTCAATCTTGGTGTAACAGAGCAGTATGACTTCCATCTGAGGAGGGTGATGGACTGCTATCAATCTACAATTAGGTGCATGTACAAACATCAAAATACACTACACATAATATAATGAAATAAATATATATTTGCATATACACACTATATTGTATAGGTCGAACCGCCGAATACTCGCACAAGAAGAGGTACTTTTGTCTTTGTTGGATACCAGTTAGGATGTGCAAACTAGACTCCGATACTTGCTGGAGATTTCAACCTGGGAAATGCAGTTTAACACAAATACTATGTGACTGTTAAAGATGTTTGGGTTGAGGAGATCGATAGTTGAAGTAGTGTGTGGGGCTGAACCGAAGATATGTTTTAGGCTAACCATCTGTGAGACAGTGGAAGCTGCCCGCTAACCATGCATCCCCTGGGAATGTTGGTTATACATGGTAACAGTATTGTCTAGAAAATACATTTTTAAAAGTCTGAAAGTCTAGGAAAAAGCCTTGTGTAGATAATTGGAGTTTGCATATGCAGCTACTGTCAAGGTATGCGAAAGAAGTATTGAAGAGATCCAAAAATACCACATATATGTTGATTTGTGAGCCTAATTTAGTGACTTGCATTTTTAACAATACCCCCATAAGATGCTTGTATACTATGGGCATGGTCCACACTAATTGTTTATACATCTAAAAAGCCAGGATCACACAAGACACACATATGACCACTCATTATTATAGTGTAAATTATTTTTTATTTAAAATCTGCACACTAAAAATATAAGCTGTTACTTTAAGCAGTCATTTTCCTAGAATAGCAACACATATCTAAAAAGGGACAGTTCACCCTCAACCACTAGTTAGAACAATATTTAGAATGGATTGTGTCCTCCAACGTATTCCTCATCTTTGACATGTAATGTCTGTAGCTCGGCTGCTTCGTACATTTTTCGGTAGAGGGTGCCCTGCGTCGATGGCATCGGGTTGATGTCCCTCGAAGACCTCCGTCGAGGATGGCGTCATCTGATGTTATAAGAAGCACGCACAGCGCCCATACCCTGAGTTTGTTTTTTACGCAAACGTGTTTGCTTTGTGAAACTCACTGCGCCTCGTGGTTGCTGTGAAGTTTCCAAATTATGTCGTCTTCTACCCCGACGACCACACGGTCTGGCTTTAAGAAGTGTCGGGACTGTGGCTCCAAGATGTCGATCACGGATCCGCATCGGATTTGTCTGTGGTGCCTTGGCGAGGGCCACGATACAGATGACTGTTCGAAGTGCCAGTTGTTGACTGCCAAAGCCTTGCGGGAACAAAAGGGGAAACTGAAGGTAGGCAAGGTGTCCAAGCCCTGCAAATCCAAATCCGCTGGACTTTCGATCGACTCTCCTCGGCGGAAGAACTCCAAGCAGTCCAGGTCCCGGAGTCGTTCACGCCACTCGTCGTCATCGTCGAGGCGTTCAAGGAAGCAGCACCATCGGTCACCTTCCTCGTCGTCTTCGGTGGACGCCTCCCTGAAATGGATGGTCTGCCCGTCCAAATCATTAACCCCGGCAGAGTGGGATGCTTTCCGGGTGGAGATGTTGAAGATCTTTGTTTTCAAACAAAACAGGGATAGTGAGTATTCTTAGAATTTCACCTCAAAAATATGGGGTATTATCCACCTTGTTAACTTATAATAACAGTATCACGCAAAACAATGGATATATGGGGCTATCATTCTGCCATTATTTATTGCACTACTAATGTGTAGTCTAACACTAGCCCTAAACAGAAGAACACCCTCTCCCTGGGTGGTGTGGACAGACCCTGGGTAGCGCTGTGGCATCACCTTTCTCTAAGAGATAGGTAAGAGGGAGACTTGCCCTAATTCTGCAATGGATACAACTCTAGACAAAGAAATTAATTCTTATATGCAGTTAAAAGGTTATGCATTAAGAAGCAGTATTGATTAATATATTGCCTGTCTCGATTGGTCAGGCAGTTCACGCGGGACTATATGTCAGGAGGACAGTTTATTTGCCATCCGTGAAGTATGCCTGTTACACTTGAGAGTGTATTAAGAGAAATGAAATGGAATAAAATAAAGGGATTTGTAGTGAAAAGGAATTTCAATACAGTGATCCGTATGGTGCTCAAAAAGATGAGGGAGCAATAACTGACTCTCACTATTTAGATGTCCTTAGTTAGCATCTTTTTTTGAAACTGGATATGCTTTCTCATATGTTGACAACCCTCCATTCGTTTTGTGGGAGGAAATATCGAGGGTAAAAAGGGAAGACTGCACTCCAAGAGGTCTTTAGTGCTCTAGAGTGGTCTGTACGTATGATGATTTTACTACGGGTCTCCCTTGGTTGTGAGACCTCTGAATTAACCACTAAGGTCTCACAACCATTGCAGAATTAGGGTGAGTTTCCCCTCTTACCTATCTCTTTTAGATAGGCGATGCCACCATGCTAACTGGGGTCTGTCCACACCACCCAGGCAAAGGGTGTTGTTCTATTTAGGGCTAGTGTTTGGGTACACATTAGTAGTGCAATAAATAACGTCCGAATGATAGCCCCATATGTCCATTGTTTTGCGTGACAGTTCCATCCGTGCCTTCTGAAGAAGCCGGCAAGGAACTGTCTCGGCCGGATACTCGCGCGCCTTTGAGCGTGGTAAACATTGGGAGCCTTCAAGGCCCTGTTTGGAAAAGGCATCATGTGATCACCAGTGACGTGCCAGGTCACTGTCTTCGTCGCCGGCGAAGCCTTCGAAATCCTCAAAGCCCTTGAATGCATAGACTCCATCAGCGCCATGCCTGTCAGGTCTTCGACCCCGGTCAGGCCCTCAAAGCCGTCGAAACCATTGGTGCCGTCTGGCCCGAATTTGCAGCTGAAGGTCCCTGTGCATGTGGACCCTTCAAGGAAGGCTACTGCTAAGTCTTTGAAGCCTGTAGATGAAAAAATGTTTACTCCTCTCCCTAAGAAGGATTTTTTTTAAGTCCCCCAATGACATTTATCATTTACGAGGAGGATGAAAGATCTAATGAGAATGATGTCTCTTTTGCTCTCCAGTATGGAACCCCTAGTGTTCTGGACAGCCTCATTTCATAGGAGAGTCAGATGGAGGATCTGCGTCAAACTTTGTATGATGCCAAGGGCCTTGACACTTCCCCTGAGCTGAGGTTCGGCAAGCTGGACCCAGGGGAGCATGCTGACTCCTCTTATAGGAGGCTGATGTCGAGAGTTGTGGAGTATTTGGATTGGTCCAGATCTCCTGTGCATTTTGATCAAAATGAGCGCCCGTCGACCGACCCTGTGTTACCATTTCATATGGCTTTGCAAAAGAGGGTGGCTGCAACTTAGAACACCCCGGAGTCTAATCCTGCGGTGAACAAGTCTTTGACAAAGAAATACCGCCCATCCAGTAGCGACTCCAGCTACCTGTCCACTCACCCCACTCAGGAGAGTTTGGTGATCTAGGCAGCCACGGCTACCTTGAAACAGTCGGCGTATCCTACAATCCCTCCTGATAGGGTCGATAAGGGCATGGATGGATGGATGGGCACGCAAGGTGCTTTCTGCGGGGAGTATGGCGCTGGCGCTGAAGTCGGCCAACTCCACGTGTGCCTTAGCAAAGTTTTTGCACACTCTGTGGAATTGCATTTCGTTTGCGGTTGAGCATATTCCCGAAGGGGAAGAAAGGGATGGCTTTCTGGCTATTGTTCAGGATGGCAAGGATGCCATGTGTAAATACCTTCAGTCGGAGTTGGACACTGCGGACAGTGATGGCAGGTCCATGGCTACGAGCACCGTAATGCGCAGGTTTGCATGGTTGAGGAAGACGGGTTTTGCCCCGGATGTGCAAGCTCGTCTACACTTTGTGTCGTCGTCCTAGGCGACAGCAATGGAGCGGTGGATATGTTCGCTTTTACTCCTCATTCGTAGGGGAGAGAGAAATGGCCAGTTAAAGGGGCAAATATAGGTTTCCTCATGGTGGACGAGGTAGAGTGGCCAAAGCTGCTCAAGCAGCAGCCGCTTTGCCATCAGGCGCTGCAGCAGCCGCTTCAAAACCATTCTGAGGCCTTGAGTCACTGCTCGCAGGTCCGGGCAGGCTGTCTCAGCATCTTGAAGAGTGGTGAGCCATTAATTCAGATGCGTGGGCTCAGAATACAGTAACCCACGGCTATTGCCGGCCTTTTCTGCGATGGCCGCATGACAATCCACTGGGGAAGTACTTTGAGGATTCTGGATCCACTCCTTATACAGGAGATATTGACCCTGCTAGAGAAAGGCACTATAGAACCAGTGCCTTTGGCGGAGAGGAACAAGGGTTGGTATTCCCTGTATTTTTTGATTCCCAAGAAGGACGGAGGACTGAGACCCATCTTGGACTTAAGTTGCTTCAACAACAAGTTCCTCAGGTAAGGCAGATTCAAGATGGTCACGCTTTCTCAGATCCTTCAGGCCCTACAACTTCAGGATTGGTTGGTGTCATTGGACCTGCAGGATGCTTATTTTCATGTGCCGATCCATCTCCAGCACAGGAAATACCTGCGGTTCACAGTCGGCAGCTCGCACTATCAGTTTCCGGTCCTGCCGTTCGGGTTGACCTCTGCCCCGAGGGTCTTCACCAAGCTCATGGTGGTGGTGGTGGCGGCAGCGCATCTCAGGCGGGGGGGAAGGTGTGAATTCACGTCTATCCCTACCTGGACGATTGGCTGATCAGGGCGTGTTCTCCCGAACAAGCCCTGTCTCATCTCAACGTCACCTGCCACTCCCTTCACAAACTGGGCTTCTCCCTCATCTTCAAGAAGTCATATATGACACATTCCCAACAGCTCCAGCACATTGGGGCTGTGTTGGACACATCCTTGGGGAAGTGCTTACCACCCAAGGTTAGGGCTCAACACATTCTCCAGATGGTAAGCACACATTATTTGGAGCAATCAGACTCGCACTGAAGGCTTTCGTGCCCTCTGTACAGAGAAGAATGTCCTGATAATGACGGACAACACAGTGGCCATGCATTACCTGAACAAGAGGGGAGGTGTAGGGTCAATACCTCTGTGCAGAGAGGCAATGCAGCTCTGGTTCTGCAATGGGATAAGGGGGCTGGGTGTTATGGTGTAAGCGCTCTCCCCTGAAGGATTATACTACACGTTTCATTATTCAGATTACATTAAAACACCTTCAATTTAAATCGAGATGATGACTTTGTATTTGATCATTGGTCAGTACAGCCGACAGGTGTTCCGACCAACACTTGGTCGTCCTCAAGGCTGTTACACATACATTATATCATCAAAAAAGAACAAGACCAAAATCAACATGTATTGTACCCACATAGTGGGCAGAAATCACAATTTGATGTAAGGATAAACAAAGGAAATATTACACAACGGAAAATAAAAGATCAGCAAAAAAGATTTTTAAAACAAGTTACATACCCAATGGTAATTGTCAGAAACGGGAGGGGTATTTGATGAGGCAGGAGCAGAAACAAAGCAGCAACATTGATAAAATTAATATCGGTATCATGTTATATACTGAAGGTAAGTTGGTGATTCACCCAAAGTAAAGAAAACAGAAGTCAGTGGATTAATATAGAAGATCTAGTATACCAGGTGGACAGAGAAAGGGTAATGGGTAAGTACCCATCCTTGCCAAGCACACTTGATCATCGCCAAATGCTGGGATGTGAAATAGTATGAAGTTATGAACTGTGTCAAAATGGGGAAAGGTTTTTTAAAAGCCAAAGTGGTATTACGGGAAACAACTAGAAAGATTCCCAAACAAATAACCACAAACACTGCACCCATTTAGAGTGTGCCGAGACCGAAGTCTAAAGTAATTATTCCAAAAAACTGCTCACCCAGTTTAACTTCTGTATCAATTCCTAATGGAAAAGAGATATGTATGTCTGTATCGAACCAGCTAGTAAATAGCTGCAGTAAAAAGAAAATCACATGTGTTTTGCCAAGAAAAAAGCAAATGACGTACCAGGTATTTATATTTCCATCATAATATTGCAGGTTACAAATCAGTGAATTAAACTTTCAACATGTACCCTGTTCTTATATTCACAAAGGCCTTCACATGAAGAGCTGTGTAAAAAAGCGAACAAAGAACATCTGAGTTACCGTATCCTAACCCCAAAGGAACAATAGCTAATATGGACAATAAATCAGAACGAGAAAAATTTACGTAAACAATCTTACCATATAACGTGTTTTCATTCCCTCCAAAAATTGTTTTATAGCAGGTAAAATACCCTGTTATCTATTTCCTGGGATAAATCCCTAAGACAAAAGCAAAATCCATTTTGTAAAACTCATCTGGGTCGTTTAACAGTTAATTTATGGCGACCAATAACAAGCTAAAGAAAAGTTCTGGACAAATACCTGCCCCAAGTCAAAAAATAGCTCTCTCCGACAGCGTTCTCACAAATGCAGAACCCTGGAGAGCTGTAAATGATGCTACTGCGTCATTGGACATATGACGTCACGCGTCCGATGCCGTGGTGCTATGTGCAGCGTCTGTGATATCATTTCTTGTCAAATGGTATCGTGCAAGCGTGTAGACAAATGCTGTTTGCCGTATATGTGATAAAAGGAGATTTTAGATTGATAGTAATGATATACATTCGCCCATTGCAAACTAAAATAAAGTGTATGCGAGCATTAAAATTACTTAGTTGGTAAAGGGAAAATATATATATACCTTGAGTAACTGTCAGGTTCCCACATTATGTACTTCACATTTGCAAGGGACCTAGGAGATTTGGGCGTTTCAGCCATTCCTTTTGGAGTACTAGGAGGGGGAGGTTGGTTAAAGTATTAGGTAGATTCTGGTTTTAGTGTAACCATTTCATATGAAGTTTGTTATCTTTCCTTAACTAATCTTCCTTTAGAAAGATGTAATTCTCCCAAGCCAAGATGGTGGAACACCTTTTCAGCAGTGATTGGCTAAGACAATTGTAGTCAACATTGTGTTGTCATTTGGAATCTTCATAATAATTCTAAACTGCCTTTCATTAAAGTTTCTCTCTGAGTAGGTCATGTTTTAGTAAATAAAGTCATCGTTTTTCATTTAAAAGTTGTAGACTACTTATTTCACCTCATCTTAGCATAGTACTCAGTAATAGGTTAAAGACTACAGTAGAAGAAAGATAAATACCTACGAGAGTCTGATGGCAGTGCAGCTGAATCCGGTTCTCAAGATAAAGACTAAGCTAAGTGAACCTTTGTATCTACAGTGATTTATCTATATTGGATTCAAGTATATTTTATTTTTAATCATTTAAGTTTTTTTAACAGAACTTGGAACTGTAAATTTTGTAAAATTGGTTTTTGATTTTTAAGATTCTATTTGCGCATATTTTTGTTTAATACTATTACAAGGCGCGCGGTTCTGTTTCGCCGTTTTATTAATATTTTTAGAACATATTTAAAGTTACTAATTTAGAATTCCTTTTGCTACGGGCGCGGGTCGCGATCATATAGTCTGCGCGTACTGTGTATTTTTATCTATGCGTGCGATTAGAGAAAAGGACCTAACAACGTCAAGCATGCGTCGTGGCCATTTTGGATTTTGCTGTTTTTTTTATTTTTTCTTCGCTGAGAGCGCGTTGCTTCATATGAGAGACTTTGGAGTATTAGACTTTCTTTTTTAAAGCAGATTTTTCCGATTTTTGATGTCCAGACAGCCTAATCGGATTGTTTCATCATCATATACTGCATCAGGTATTTTTAGATGAAGAAAAACTATGACCTAAGTTCAAAAGCTACTAAAGAAGGATCGTATTAGTGATACACTTTTCTGGGTATTTATTTAAGATCTTTCATTCGTGGTTATAAAGGAAGAGTTTTAAGTGAAAGAATTTTTGAAGAAGAATTGCCTTTTTGAATATTTGACATTACAAACATTTGTGAAGAAAAGCTACAGAAGTCTACAGTCAAATATAAAACCTCTTAAGGAAAACAGCCTAATGGCATATCAAGTTTAGGCTACAGGTAACAATAGCTAAGTTGTTTTTATAAAGTTTTAGTCATTTGTAGAGAGTTAGAAAATATATTAAAAAGATTGCATTCTCATTTTAGGAACTCTACTGAAATAACAAACACAAAAGACATTCCAGTGAAGACAGACTGAAGCGCCAGCAGTAGGAGTTCCTGAATTGTTGTTTTCTCCATTCCCCTTGGTTTGCCTGTCCAATAGTTTTATAGTTACAGGATTGTTGGTCTGGCAGGCTTTCGGGGTCTGGAGGACCAGCTTCACTCCTGCAGGATCCTTCAGCATCAGATCTTGACAGTAACCAAGGCATATCTAATGCAAATCTTACCCATGATTCGCCGGGATAATAATGTAATCCTAAGTAACTGAGTGTACCATTGGTGGATTTAATCGCTGAATATTTATTCGACCAATAGCCCATCTCATTGGTAAATTAGATCATAGTATTCTATGATTTTAAGAGACTGCATAGTGTGCTTGGTCAAGAGATGGGCACAAACCAAAACCCACCCCTTTCTCCAGTTAACTAATCCATGGTATTATACATGATTAGAAAAACACATGATATTATACACAGTAATCTCAAGACTAGGACCACAGGTACAAAGGCAGACGAAATCTTGTTAGGTTTAATCATAAGAAAGAATTCATTTCATGGTCTGTGTTAAGACCACTTTCAGTGCACCGAAAGAAACATATACATTTACTCTCCATTTGCCTAGGTTTTGATTGGAGATCTCCACCTCTTTTACCTCTCTTGGCTTTCATTAGTCCCACAAATTTGATATCTGTTTTATTTGCAAATTGATGGAATGTTTGCCAGTGAGCTGCCAGCGGGACTAGTTGGTCCTGGCTAAACAAACTGCCGAGGTGCTCTCTGATCCTAATTCTAAGCTGTCGTATGGTGCTCCCCACATAGATCAGACCACAGACACAGATTAGCGCATACACTACATACGTAGTTCAGCAATTAATACATTCATTGATCGTAATGGTAATGCCAAATGAATCCATAAAACGTGTGCAGTCAGGTTGGGCAAATTTACACATCGCACAAGTGCCACATTTGTGGAAACCTGCCAATGGTTGGAGCCAATTAGTGCTTACTGTGGGCATCCGCACGCTAGTATCTAAATGTGATGGATAAAGGTGGTTTTTGATAGTTCTTGCCCTCGTGTACACACATTCTGGTTTGTCAGATAGAAAAGGACAGAGGTCCTTGTCCAGACGCAAGATATGCCAATGTTTAGCAACCAATTTGTAGAGTAATCTAGTATCTGATGAATATTTTGTTATTATACTCAGCTTTTGATCATGTTCAGTTTTAGTAGTTCGAGTGGTGAGCAAATTGGTTCTATACACACTCTTGTATTTGTTAAAGGCTGTATTGATAGTCTTAGGTCGATACCCTCTATTCAAAAACCTGGCATTCAATAGAGCACATTCCTGATTAAAATCCTCTGAGATGCTACAATTGCGCCTGGCTCGATAAAACTCTCCACATGGAATATTATCAATTGTAGACCTGCCAGCTTTTGGCATGCAAAATGGAGTTGACCTTCATGGGTTTTCTGAAAAGTATTAGTCTCAATTTTGTTATTCTGTATGGTAATATATAGGTCAAGAAAATGTATGCTGTGGGGGTCACAATGACCTGTAAGTTGTATTATAAAAGTATTATTGACATATGATACAAATTCATTGAAAACATCCGAGGTACCCTGCCAAATAATCAGAACATCTATGAATCTTTTCCAAACAACCACATTTTGGGGAAAAATAGCATTTTTCAATACATGAGTTTCTTCAAAGAAAGACATAAAATGCCAAGCGATGGAGCAAATTTAGCCCCCATGGCTACGCCCCTAGTTAGCATATAGTATGCGCTGTTAAATTTACCTTGATGAATAATGTCTGTACCTTTAAGAAACATCTTAATCATTTCAATATGTCTAACATATGAGGCTGAAGAATTTCTAAAAGTATAATCCACTGCCCATAAAGCAAAATCATAATCAATGTTGGCATATAGGGCAACAACATCCATGGTGGCTAACAGATAGTGATCATGCCACTCAATTTTAGATATAAGCTCCAAAACATGGGTACTGTCCCGGATATATGAGGGCATATGGAGAACATATGGTTTGAAGGGTTTATAGTCATAGCATCGAATGCCTTACCATCTAAAAAAAAGCATCGAAAAAACAGCATTGAATGTATTTATTATTTTTTTTATGTTAATGGGGTTGTTCCACCAACCCCTTTTTTTCACCTTTAAAAACCCAATACAATTAAAATAAACCCTTTACCTTAAAAAACCAGCATTAGATGCTTTTTTTTTTTTTGGACGCTTTTTTGTAGATGGTAAAGCATTCGATGCTTTGCCATTCAATGATATGACTAGATACCGATTTGAAGGCATTATCTAAGTACTTGGAAAGGCCCTCCGTGGCCCACCCAATACCGCTAAGTATGGGTCTAACTTCTGGTAAAACAGTATAAGCTTTATGCACCTTAGGCAAGAAATATAGGGTTGGCATTATGGGATCTTTAATACTTAGAAATCTTTTTTCATCTTATGTAAGGTACCCCAGAACATACCATTCGTTAATCATCGTGTGTAGATCTTGCACTATCCTTTTAGTAGGGTCAGTAAGTTTGGCATAGCAACCTGGCGTTGCTAAATGTGTTTCTCCCATCGTGATGTAATCGTGGGTATTTAACACAACTACATTGCCCCCTTTATCAGCTTCTTTTATGGTAATCAGGGGATCTTGTTCCAAATTCTTAAGAGCTATAGTTTCAGCCTTGGTCAAGTTGGTGGATTGATTACGGTTTCTGTATTTACCTGTTGCTTGAATGTCTTTGATGTATATCCTTTATTTAG
Organism: Ambystoma mexicanum; assembly: GCF_040938575.1. Lineage (NCBI taxonomy): Eukaryota > Metazoa > Chordata > Amphibia > Caudata > Ambystomatidae > Ambystoma > Ambystoma mexicanum. The sequence continues at coordinate 116,700,219 of NC_090924.1, read as the reverse complement.
GCCTGATGAAAAGTATCGCTTACATTATCGTAGGCCAAGTTTGGGGTAAATCTGGAGCGGGGTTTCAATTCTTCCAGTGCCAGGTGTCTCGCATGAATTCCCAATTTAGAGGACAATTGCTGAGAGTCTAATTGAACTTCATTGATCAAAGAAAGGAGAATGTTAATTTCCTCCAAATCTTCAATTGTTTGTAAACTTAAAGGATTCAGGATTGGTTTGGGCACAAAAGTAGATACTTGTGTGGCAAAACATTTTTTTTAATTTAAGTTTGCGTGTATACTTGAATACATCAATCTGGAAGTCAGTAAAATTAGTCTTTGTAGTTGGTGCAAATGATAGACCTTTATTCAACAAATCCTAATCAAATTTTAGTACAACCTTATCCGAGAGATTGATCACTAAATCAATCTCCATTATTTTTCCAGTCTCTTCTTCGCATTGGAGCGGGTTGGAATCCCTGTTGTGCCTAAGGATTGTACCTGTAGCATAACTCTTGTTTTCAGCTCTGGCTCTGCACCCTGAGTAGGCAGGGCGCAGTCTCACACAATAGCTCAGGAAGTCCTTCAGGAGATCTTCGCCCTTTGGGGAACCTCGCAGGTGGACCTGTTTCGCGACCGTTGCCAACCGGATGTGCAAAAGGTACTGCTGAAGGGAATTTCCTCTGAGAGGAGCTCTAGGGGACACGTTTGTTGTGGATCGGTTATTCCCGCTTCTGTATGCGTTTCCTCCGATCCCCGTCATTCCTCAAGTACTCAGGTGGTTATGGAGGTTCGGGACCCACATGATCCTCATTGCTCCGGATTGGGCCAGGAGAGGGTGGTACGGGTCCTCCGATACATCTTTCCCAAAGAGAGGATCTCCTCTCACAAGAGGAAGGTCGGGTTCTCCATCCACAGGTCAAGACTCTCAACCTTCACGCTTGGTTTCTGAAAGGTTGAGATATAAGGACTGGGACCTTCCAGATGACATTATGGAGGAGTTGCTTTCGGCCAGGCGTCCGACAATGTCATCTCTGTACTGTTACCATCATTTTTGCAACTGGTGCAGAGAGAAGAATGTTGATCCTCTTCAGTGTTCTATTCTGGAGGTTCTCTTCTTCTTGCTCCCTTTAGTACACAGGGTTCTTCAGATGGGAACCATTAAAGGTTACCTAGCAGCGCTGTCCATATTTAAGCGCTCGTCCGAACAATGCTCTTATTTTAAGATTCCTTTGATCACTCAGTTTCTTAAATGGCTCACAAATGTGTTCCCGCCATCGCCGTTTGAGGAGCCGGTCTGGGACCTTACTCGGGTCTTAAAGTTTCTGATGGGTGCTCCATTTGAACCTTTCACTCCTGTCTGTTTAGATTGTTGACCTTTAAGACTATTTTCTTGGTTGCGATAACATCTGCTTGAAGAGTGAGTGAGTTGCAGGCACTTTCTTCTAAGCCACCCTTTACTCTGTTCCACAAGGACAGGGTTGTATTACAAGTATGCAAACTTAGGGAGCTTTTCTGGCCACACTCTTAAACCTCTGCGACCTTCCAGTGAAATAACAGCTTTGCGTGTCGCAATGGTGTGTGCAGGAAACGAAGACCCAGAGTTCCCCTACTTCGTTTGTCAAAATTGAAGAAAAAAGAGTTCTGCACACATCTGTTACTGTGCCACAAGAAATATCACTCTAGACTGTTTCTTGCATTTGCTTGCATTTTGTCATGCATTTTTATTTGCGTTTTTGGCCCATGTTGGTAACACGTGTTGCGGCACTCTTAATGTGCCTTTTTCAAATCTGGGCAATAAATTCTCTACCGGTTGCTATTATAAGCTATCTCTTGGTGTTCAAAGGCTCTCTAATGACGTAGTTTGAGCAAATGAAACAGGAGTCCCATCAGACTCATAAGCGATGTTCGTGCTACAAAATCATGGTTCTGGCATCACGCGTCGTGTTCTATTAGGAGCTTGTATTACAAATACATCCTGCCTTCCTACCTAAGGTTGCTTCTGACTTTCATTTAAGTCAGAAGGTTGTGCTACCCGTCTTCTATCCTCCTCCACATCCTAGTAAGGGAGAGGAAAGGCTACATAGGTTGGACCCAAGGAGAGCGTGAAGCTTTTATCTTTCCAGAATGTCCAAAGTCAGAGTGGACAGCCAGCTCTTTGTAGGGTATACTGGACGTAGATTGGGCCAGGCTGTTTCTAAACAGACCTTGTCTCGGTGGATCATCCTCACTATTGCTGAGTGGTACAGATTTGCTGGCAAGGACCCCCCTGAGGGCTTGAGGGCTCATTCCACCAGGGGCATGCTACATCGACGGCCCTGCAGAGGGGTGTCGTGGTAAAGAACATCTGTGATGCTGCAACGTGGTCTTGCATTCACACGTTTATTAAGCATTAGTCCCAGGATAATTCCCCTGTTCAGGATGTTGCCTTTGGTGAGGCTGTACTTTACTCTGCCATTTAATTGGGTATGTCTAAATTCTTCTCCCTCCTCCACTCATGGATACTGCTTTGGGAGTCTGTCAAAGATGAGGCATACGTTGGAGGACACAATCCATTCAAAGAAAAAGTTACTTACCAACTGGCAACATTCTTTCAACTGGATGTTCCTGCAACATATTCCTCATCGCCCTCCCAGCCTTCCCTTCTGTAGAATTTCCCATGCTTTTACAGCTTTCGTTACAACAAGGTGGAATAAAGGGAGCACTGTATTATGGGCAAATTTGCTCCATGATGAGAGGGGGGGGAAACATAAACTGAGGCTACGGGCGCCATGCGTGCTACTTATAACATCCTATGACGTCACCCTCGACGGAGGCCTTCGAGGGACATTGACCTGACGCCATCGACGCAGGGCGCCTCTGCCAAAAAATTTCGAAGCAGCTGAGCTGTGGACATTACATGTCAAAGATGAGGAATACGTTGGAGGAACATCCAGTTGAAAGAACATTACAAGTTGGTAAGTAACTTGTTCTTCTCTGTTGTTACTTGAAATATTGTGAAAGCTTAGGTATACAGTGCAATGACCAAAGAAGAACAATTTGTGCTAAACATGTTTTGTAGTCAAAAAGAAAATAAATGCCATGTGTAAGCATTATACATTCGGTGGGAGTCTTAATCTCATTACATATTCCCCAAATTAATGTCAACCACTTTCTGCAATTTAGTTATTTATTGTGTTCATTAGGACAAATTGTATTAGTTAATGGTCAATTTATCATTACTGCCACAAGAGTCCTGGTCTCTGCAATCTGAAATATTAAATCATTTTATTTCTAATGTATCAATATTGAAACTCAATTCAAATATTGTAGACGCCATTTTCCTGCATCAAAGGGGTCTGTATTTATTTACTCACTCAGATTAGTGGTATATATTATTATTTTCTTTGTTTTGTGTAATTGTTCATGTCTGTGGTTATCTATGATGAATAAACAATATATTCATGAGGGGTAATAATTAACCTGTTGAGTAATTCAGAATGTTTTTAAAGTGTGTACCAAACTTAGAAAATCCCAATTGTGTTTCTAGCGGCACAAAGGAGGACATAGAAATTCTACATAACTACCCCAATACAAGCATGTCTATGGCTGCCTAAAAAGATCGGAGCTATGTGTTCCATGATGATGGATTCTGAGCAAGTATACTTCCTATTTCACTCGCCTATGCACTGGAAAAATTCCGTTATTTAGAGCTGATGCAGCTTAGTACCTTTGCACAGGTGTGCCCATCTTGACGATATATGCAAGTTGTGGTGTGTGAATGTGCTGACCTAAGACAGTCCAACAGCGTTGAGTATCACCTCAAAACTGGATGAACAAATAATTTGTAGACCCACAGATGGACAGACACATAGTAATCCATTACAATACAAATGTGTACAGGCATGTTGAATTGAGTATTTTTCGACATAATACATCTAAATGTATTCTCGTCTATGCATGTGTTAGTATTGTTGGACACAGCAGAAGTTAAGTCATGTGGATGTTTGATGTTCGATATTTATTCCTTTCTCACCAACTTACCATTATATGTTTAGGACGCAAGCCCAACTAGTGCTGTACGTATTCAATTACTCCTTGCCATTGAATGGCCTCATTCAACCCTTCTTTGACAGAATTAAATCTGAAACTCCATCTTTGTTCAAACCTAAGTAACGTTTGAGACATTACCGCCTCTTTGAAAGTGTTACTTTTCCCGAGACTGTCCATGTAAAATCTTGATCTGAATGTCCCATTTCTATGAAGTGTGATACCAAAGATGCATTGTTTAGGTTTTTATGCATGATTGATGTTCCAACAATATTTGATAGAACGGCTTGTTTATCTTACGTGGGCCGAGAGGATAGCTCACTGGCAATGTGCTCGCCTTGGAAGCAAGACGTCTCCGAGCAACACAGGTTTGATCCCCAGGTCTGCGCGTTATAAATAACCAATCACAATACCTATCTACCATTTCTGATCACACATATTCCATAACTGGTACTACAATTTGTAAAATGTATTTCATTCCAAATCCTTTTATGGTCAATGCTGATTGTAGTAGTTGGTCTAGTTTGAGAGCAAATTAAACAAGAACCACAGAGTGCATGGCCATTGTGGTTTGGAGGGGTTCCACAAGTTATATTGTGTGAGGATTCCTACCAGTTTATGAATCATGTGTACTAGAATGTCCTGAAGAATGTTCCTTCTACGGGAAGCAATCCTCTGCATGGTAATGTATGTTCACCCACATTAAGAACAGGTTATGATTTCAAAATGTGTTTATTTTTTTTTGCTTATGGTAAATAACCCAACACTGCTGAGATGATACCCATGGAGTCCTTTTCTTGATGATGTTCAATTAAGGTAATGTCAGGAGGGATGTTCTGAGCTTTTTTCATGGACCTCTACTGTACTTTGCACGGACAACCCATCGCCATAAGTCAATTAATAAGATCCCTGCCTGGTTGTCAGACTTCCGCGATTGTGAAGCATTGGAAAAGTGGCCAAAGGGAAGGTTATTCTACAGAGAACTCAAATGGTAACTTCTATAGAAAAGTAGAGCTTTCCAGTCAGTCGTTTTGTTTTTGTATACCATGGTTGCCAGACAATATTCTCTGCCTTTTTATCTCAAGTTCCAAAAAATGAATCCCATTTCCATCACGTGTTTGCATAAATGTCAGTGACTTGTTCAGTTTGTTCAACCAAATCATTTTTGGACCACCCCATCCCAGGTGAGGATAATATCTATTTAGTGGTCCTAAAGGGCTATTTCTTTATTTTTATTTTTTTATAAACAATTTTTATTTTTTTATAAACAAAACACCAAACTTTACCAACATTTAGGACATACACGTATGTGTTACACGTCATTGTATACACCTGTTATAAATCGCAGTCCTCCCCCTACCGCCCCTTAACTCGAGTCCCTACTTCAATACCACAGAATTTGATCCTCAGGGTTTGTCTCCCTCATTGTTCCCAAGCGTTTCATCTTCACGGAGTTCAGCATGGGAGGGTCCTACCATCGTGGCCACCAGTTGTCTCCACGCTATCAGGGGTCCCACTTCCTCCTCCCCTCCCCTACTGATTGCTTCATACCAGGCTGCCGTCTCCGCTTCTGCACACTTCAGGAGGTCGGCCCACCACATCTCTATTTTGGGTCTTTGGGCTGCTTTTCAGCCCATTGCAATTCTCTGTTTGGCCAAGATGTAGGCCAGATCTTTCATTTTACTAACGTGCTTCAGGTTGCCTGGTGTGGCAAAACCCCCCCAACATGCATGCCCATACTGACTCCACCTCCATCTTAATCCCTTTTTGGGACTGACGTTGTTTAACCTCCGTCCAGAATCTGCCCACCTCCGGACATGCCCAGAAAATGTGCATCATCCCAGCGTCCACCTACCCACACCTGGGACATTTCTGTATCACTGGGCCTCCAAACCTGGCAATTTTGCTAGGGGTCATGTATGCCCTGTGGGTAACATATAACTGGATCTGCTGTAGCTTCGCATTACGTGATACCTTCTTATAATACCTTTGAGACCTATCCCATTGTCCATCTTGCATAGGTTCTCCCAACTCCTCCTCCCAGTCCCGCCTCAGTTGGAGCACCTCTTTGCCCACCCTGGACATCAATAGTTCATAAATGCGGGATATTTCGTGCCCTCTCTCCGAGATATCGTACATCGTCTCATTGACTGTATCGGGTTGTTCCGCTAGCTCTACCTCAGGCCACCTCTCACGCATTCATTTGTGATTCTTGTATATGTGATATATTGACCTCTATTTACCCCAGTGTCCTCCATTATCTTCTGGAAATCTAGTACCTCCCCCTCTTGCCATATGTCTGAGGGTTGCGAGGCCCATTGGCTCCAGTATTTGCGGTTCCCTTTTATCATTTGCGTGTCCTCCACGCATAGCGACACCTGCGGGGAGCATGGGGTCGGGTTTCCCACTATTTGGATTGCCCTACTCCATATTTTCCAGCCCAGTTCCAACAATCTTGCACTTCCTCTGGTTTAAGTAGCCATACCACCTCTCTTAGAAAAAACGGGGCTGAGTCCCTGCTCAATAGCCTGGCTTCGGCCGTTTCTTCCTCGGACAACCATCTGGCCACATACTGGAGCTGTCCTGCCAGGTAGTATATTTCGAAGTTCGGCAGGTTTATGCCCCCCTTGTCACACGCATTTTGCAACTTCCAAAGGGCTACCCTGTTCCTGGAGTTGTGCCATATGAAGCCCCTGCATAAGCTGTGGAGTTTCATGAAAAAGCATTTGAGGAGCATGTATGTGATGTTCGTGAAGAAATGTAACAGCCTGGGCAGAACCACCATCTTAATCAAAGCCGCCCTTCCCAGCATGGCCAGGAGGAGCTTGGACCAGAACCCCATACTATTCTTGATACCTTCCACTGCCCTTTCCGTGTTGTATTTGTGTTCATCTGCAGCCGTGTGGTATATGTTAATACCTAAGTATCTAAATGTCCTGGTCTGCCAGGGTATTGGCAAAACCGGTAGGCTGCCATGCGGGGCCCCCTTGTATCTACCCAGAGGGAACATGCTTGACTTCTTAGGGTTTACCGCTATGCCCGAAAGGGTGGCGTAGCGTTCCATCATCTCCAGGACATACTGTAGGTTTTCTTCTGGGAAGCGCAGGTACAACAGCATATCGTCGGCGTACAATGATATCAGGTGTGGTCCCCCCTTTGTGTGGATCCCTATCTCCCCGTACTGTTGTCTGAGGCAGATTGCCAATGGTTCTAATGCGAGAATGTAAAGCATGGGCGACCAAGGGCAGCCCTGTCTAGTGCCCCTACTGAGTTGCCATTTGTCTGATATTATCACGCCCGTTTTGACCCTTGCAATTGGGGAGCTGTATAGCATCCTGACCCACCTCAAATACCCTGTACCCATCCCGTATTCTTTCAGGGCCGCCAGCAACCACGGCCACCTCGCAGAGTCGAAGGCTGTTATTGCGTCCAGCGAGACTATTGCCAGTTCGCCGGGGTCCTTCTCTGTCTGATCTATGATGTGGTGGAGTCTCCTGTGGTTATCAGTTATGTTCCTGCCTGGAACGTAGCCTGTTTGATCGGGGTGTATAAGTTTGCCAATTACCCGTTTGAGTCTATTTGCCAATGCTGCTGTGAGGATTTTGCTATCTTGGTTCAACATAGATAGGGGTCTATATGGCCCACAATCCGTGCTTGGCTTGCCCGGTTTCAGGAGCGGAATAATCACTGCCTCCCTTAGAGACTCCGGCAACCTTCCTCTCTCAAGCGCTTCATTGAGCATGGCGAGCAGCGGGGGTAGTACTTCCTGCTTATATGTTTTGTAAAATTCAGTAGGGAGCCCGTCCGACCCCAGAGCCTTACACGTGGGTAGGTGCTGAACCACTGTCTCTAGTTCCTCTAGTGTAATTGGGGCGTCTAGATACTCCCGTTCTTCATCGTTTAATTTGGGTAATCCTATGTCTTCCAGTATTTCCAGAATCTCCCGGCCCAACTCCTCCTCCTTGTCCTCATAGAGGCATTTGTAGAATCTAAGGAACCCCTCATTTACTCCCTCTTGGGTGTCCCAGGTCTGGCCATCTTCTCCCTTTATCTCTCGGACCACTGGTCTTGGTGTCTCATTTTTGTATAGCCAAGCTAGCAGCCTTCCCGGTTTGTCTCCCCCTGCATGTTGCCTTTCGATATATTTTTTATAGTTCAATTTACATAGTCTGTCCCAGTGCTCCCTGCTAGTTTGTTGTAGTAAATTCACCCGTTCGGCTTCCTCCTGTGAGGTGCCCGCCCTCTGCATAATTTCTTCCAGTTCCTTCTCTGACTCCTGTAGCTCTCGCTCTATGCCCCCCCTGGAGTCCTCTGGATTTGGATATGGCTGCGCCTCGTACTACCACTTTAAATGCCTCCCATAGGGTTCCTTCTGACTGCACACTCCCTTTGTTAGTGTCAAAATACTCATTGATCGTCTCCCTTAAATCCTCTTGGAATACCGAGTCCTGCAGGGCCTCGGCTCTGAGCCTCCATGTCGGGATTCTCGCTCTAGGGGGCTGGTGTCTCCACTCCAAGACCAGAGGGGAGTGGTCCGATAATATTTTCGCCTTGTTTTCCGAGCCTATCATTTCTCCTACGAGTTCCGAGGCGACGAACATATAATCCAATCTCGTGTACAGGTTATGTGGGGCAGCGTAGTGTGAATAATGCCTGTCCTTCGGGTGTTGATGTCTCCAGATATCCTCTAGACCAAAATCTCTCAGCAGGCCCTGTAATACTTTCGCTGCAAGGGTGGGTTTATCTATTTTACTATCTGACCTATCCATTTTGGGGTACAACGTACAGTTGAAATCCCCCTCCCCATAGAATCGCGCCACCCAGTAGGGGGCTAATTTTACTGTATAAGGTCCTAAAATAGGCCGCCGTGTCTTGGTTAGGGGCGTTTGAATTTATAATGCTCAGTTCTCTGTTTTCCAGCTTCCCTCGCACCACTATCATCCTTCCATCTGGGTCTACCGTGGCCTGAAGCACCTGGAACGGTACATGAGGTGCCACCCAGGTGACCACCCCCCTTGCATAAGCAGAATATGTCGCTCCCGTGGTGGACCCTCTCCACTTTTTTTTTAACCATCTTCAGTTTCTCTTTAGTCAGGTGGGTTTCCTGTAGTAATGCTATGTCCACTTTCTGGCCTTCTCAAATACATCATTACTTTGTTCCTCTTCAGGTAGCTGTTGAGGCCTCTCACGTTCCAGGTGACTATTCTAAGACTCCCCGTCGCCATGCATGGTTTGTCACTCCTCCCTCCCTCTCAGTTATCCTCTCTAATCTTAATTCTGAGGCTTCCCATTGCCATCCATATTTCGTTCCCCCTCCCTCCCTCTCCGTTCCTCTCTCCGACCTTGTTTGGCATGAATGTGGGCTTGGTCCCCATCTAAATTCAACCTTAACTCCCCAACTAACCCCCCCATCCCATTTCCCCGACTATATTCACTACACACGCACACCTCCCAACTTACCCCCCCTCCCCCCGCCCGTCCCGTTCCCAACTGTTGCCCAGCTCCATCCCTGGATCTCAGGCTATCCCGCATTTGGTCCTATCTCGATGTTGCCGATTTCAGGAACCCAGCAGGGGGCTGCCAATATATTGGCAGCCTAGCTAAGCTATCTGTGGGGGCGTAAGAGTAGAGCTATCAAGGTTCCTGCAATTTTATACTTTTGCGCCATGCCCGGACACATCCTTTTATTTAAACCACCTTTCTGGCCTCTCCCTAGAATATATTCAAGTCCCAATGTTTTATTTTACAGCACCTCGATTTCTGTAGTCGCTGTCCTGCTTATTCGATCCATTCTCTTTCTGGCTGTCTGTTTCCGACGGGCAGTTTTGGGCATCCAGCCATTCCATTCCATCCTCCGGGGCATCAAAGAACAGCGCTCTGCTTCCGTGATACACTTTCAGTCTCGCCGGATACATCAGCATATATTTGTATCCCGCCTCTCGTAATCTTTTTTTCACTGTCCCATAGTTCATTCGTCGTCGCTGCACCAAGAATGCGTAGTCCGGGTATGCTGTAATGTTCGCAGAAGCCCTCTGTATCGTGCCACCTTTCCGGAAGTGTTCCAGAATCTTCACCCTATCTCGATAGTTCAGGATTTTGGCTATTATTGGTCTTGAGGGGCTCCTAGAGGTGGCTTCCTAGTTAAGGCTCTGTGCGCTCTTTCCACCGCAAATCCTTGGGTGAGCGCCCTTCCCCGTATTTCTTGCAGCAGCATTGTCTCCACATGATCCGTCGGATTTGATCCCTCTGTGCCTTCTGGTAGTGCCACAATGGTATGTTATTCCTCCGAGCGTGTGCTTCCGTTTCCTCCACTCTATTTTCCAGATTGCTCACTTGTTGTTTTAGCATATGAAGCTCTGATGTGTGGGACATGCAGCTGTGTTTGGGGTCACCTCTTTTTCCAGTTCGCCTGTGCGTTCTGCCAGCACTCTTACATCTTGTCTGAGTAGGTTGACTTCCTCCTGGACTGCGCCGACTTTGAGTTCTAGTGCTGCCTTAAGTTCAACCATGGCCGACTCCAGTTTGGTTTCCCAAGTTAGTTTCAGGTCCGCAATAGCTTCCAGGATCTGCTGATCTTTACGCTCCAGAGTGGCATCTGTAGGGGGGGGGGTCTCACCTTGTCCTCCTCTGTTGGCTGCAGTGTCCTTGCATATTCCTCCATCGTGGGCTGTTTCCCTTTTGCCTTCGCCTGTTTGCTTGCCATCTCTGAGTTATGTGCCCCAATCCGAGGTTTCGGAAATGTGGTCTCTGGTTCTTCTGGATTGTTGTGTGGGTAGCTGTGGTTCGTGGGGGAGATTTGGTCAGGTCTACCTGTTCCATTTGTGCTCTCCTCCGAATGGATTGTGCTCCCCCACGTCTCCCGGCGCTGTTGGTTCCCTTGTAGGCCAGCCCTCTTTGGGTCTTGTCGCTGCTTCCACTTATTTGGGAAACTTGGTTCTATATCGGTCCCGTGTGTGGTTTCCTAGCAGTTGGGGTTATGTCCAAATCAACCCATTCGGTGAGCGTAGGAGCTCTCCGGGTTGTTTACTTTTTGTGGCCAGGTGCGCTCGTAATTGGTGGGGCTGCTTTTTTGTGCACCATATGTTTTTAAAGCATGTCCTGCTGGGAGCCGGGCAGTGTTGGCCGCTGCAGTGCCCGCACGCCCCGCGCACCCCCCCGCCGCTCGGTATTGCATCTGTTCTGCGCTCAGAGTCTCCTGCGGGGCATGTGTGGGGATTCCCGCTGGCCCGGCGGGGTCCCTGTGGCTAGTTGGTGGTCCGGCGCCTCGCTCCTCTGCCTTTGGGGTGGCGCACGCTGTGATCTCCGGTGTCCGCCTCCTTTGGGGCCAGCAATTCGCACCTCTTACGAACAGCTGTTTCCTCCTAGGTAGTTTCTTATGTTAGCAGCAAAGCACTTTTCCATTGATGCGTCCGCCTCTGTGCCAGGCGGACGCAAGCGACCGTTAGTGCATCCCTCTCAGCTGGCTCCTCTTCATGCCTCAGCCTGGGTCCGCCTTCGTTTAGGCTGCGGTGCCTTGTTTATTCTCCCCGCGGCATCCAGCCGTCTCACGGTGCATTGTTTTGTCCCCTGGCGGCCACCATTTTATTTTTTCCCCTCATCTGATGTGCAGATCTTCTTCAGCCCGCAGTTCACCGCACGTGTACTGATCTCCCCCAGGCCGTCGATCGCTTCGTACCCGGCGACTTTATATTCCGGTGGGTGTCAGTTTCCTTGTCATAACTGCCTCCAGGCATGTATATATGCGAGGATTATGAACCAATCGGCAGGAGCTCCTCGGGAACACGTCCTGCTACGTGGCCATGTAGCCACGCCCCCAGGGCTATTTCTTTCTTAAAGCGATTGGTGTTCGTGTATATGTGTGTATATATATATGTATATATATATATATATATATGTTGATTTTCATTCATTCACATGTAAATTGGCCAGACTGGGGGCAAATGTAGCCTCCATGGTTATACCCAAAATGTGTGCATTGAACTGCCGAGAATACTTCTTGTTATGGATATTTCTGTCAACTGAAGAATGACATCCCATGAATATCGTACTGTTTTGTAGGACCTTTTCAACAATTAATAGTTTCCTGTTGAGGGACATAACATTGCATGGTTATATTGAATTGTAAATATTTTAGAAGTTATAATATCGCAGTTGTGTCCTTGACAAAAAATTGCATCAGTGGTAGCTTGTCTTCTAATACAAAATCCAGAAGTTGACATTGCGGTTCAAGAAAAGTGACCCTATGCCCAAAACTATGCGTCTCCCTGGAGGTGGATTTAGCACTTTCTGCATTTTTGGGGACTGCGTAGAATACAAGAGATTTTGGCTCTGTGGGTAAGGAATTCTGCCTCTTTTATTGAAATATATTATTTCATCAAGACCTCTTCTCTTATTGGGCCAGTTAATCTCAGAAGATCTGTTATATGATCTTGAGGTAATGGTTTATAACAAAATCTATTGTTTAATAGCGTTGTTACTATTTCACCATGCTGAGTGTGGTCTGCCGCCACTGTGACACTGCTGTTGTTGGTGGATTTCATACAAGGGTGGAGGTATCCCTTAATTACTCCAATACTGTCTTTTCGGAGCATAGTTTAGTGCATACTTGGCCTGTAGAGGCTCTCGGGTAGCAGAACTAGTCTCCCACAGAATGTAGCAGACTTGCACATGGCATCTTTTTTCTTTTGAACTACAAAACCAATTTAGCACCCGTTGGTGTTTTTTCTCGTTGGGCTTTATATCTAAGCTTTCACAATAAAAAAAGTTGTTTGATTTAGTGTTTAATGGTATGCTATTCTTTTGGGGAGGTGGGGGATGGGGGGATGCTCAAGAGCCGAGCCAAGATGGTCGCTCTAATGTGAGCTCCCGTTTCACTTGCTGAATGTCCTGTCATAATCCTGACCATCTACGCTAGGTTACCCTTGTACTAAATGGATGGACATTGCTGGCGCCTTATAAGGCTGCCTGCTGAGTTTTGCCAGCCTCTGACGATTCGAGAAGTGTCAGCGTTGAGCTGGTCTGGCACAAGGCCCAGAGAGACTGCTGCAGTGCGGTGCAAGCACTTCTTTGGGTGACACTGTGGGGCGGCCTGCACCGTGGAATGCATTGGCCTAGCCCACATGATTGAGATCCTAGCACAGCGTGAGTGACCTTCAGTGCGGACTGTCAGGTGGTTAGCAACAACTTTGTCCGCAAGTGAGGTTCGAGGAGGGGGGCCATGGAAGACCAGCCTGCGGCCCCGGGAGCGGAGCACCCTACCGCGCTCTTCATAGTGGGCACTGAACTATCTGAAGCTAGCTGCAAATATACTGGAGCCTCGCAGGGGGTGGGTGGGGTCTGCTGTGCCACCAGGTATAGCTGAGAAGGGCCATGGAGAAGCCCTGCATAGATCCCAGAGGTGGGCTGCAGTGCAGCCTGCTGGCATCGGCACCGTGAGGTAGCTGGGAGCAGTCCGGAGCTCCAGTAGTGGTCTCCTTGGGCGGAGGGGCACTCCTCCTTGGGCTTAGCTGCTCGACCCGTGCAGAGCGGAGGGGACCTGGCTGCGGTGCAGCTGCCTGCCATCCCCTTTCCCCAGACTGTGCATAATTATCCAGCCATGACGCTGAGGCGAACAGAGAGGAGTCATTGAAGAGCGGGGGTAAGCCCCCAGGTTACCAACTGGTGCGGCAGGCATGCGCTCAATCCTTCTATGGCCTGGTGGTCAGACAATGAGTGGGTGAGGCCATTGGGAGTCTGGTGGCAGCCCGGTGGCCGGGCAACTTTGGAACTTTGATCAGGTCGTTCCCGGGGGAAGTAGCCTGGCCCTTGCCTACATCTATTTGGGTTGTGGAAAGAAGGACCCTGGAGGGGAGGCCACTGGTGTGGGGAGAAGGCAGTGACCTCCATATGTGATGGTACTACTCTGTATACTGGGTTGGGGGGGACTTCCTTGGGGGCAGGGGCCTACTGTCTTGAGGGGTGAGCAGCCACCAACAGTCTACCCGGAGAAGGACAGAAGCATTGGGTGCTGTGGACAGATTTGACCTCATGGGTGTTTGTGTGCATTGCCCCAGCGCTTATCAGAATGGTAGCCAGGGATTGAGGGCTGGGAGGCAGAAACGTGGAGTTCACTCAACAGCCCAGGCTGGCATCTGGTTTTGGGGCCTGGATCATCATAGGTTTTGGGTGCCAAGGAGTGGTCTCTGCAGCTTGATGCGGCTGGGCAGAACCTGGTGCATCAAAGTTGGGGCGCCTCTTAGAGTCCCTGACTGTCTTCCTGGGCTGCAGTCAGAATTGGAAAAAAATGAAGAGACAGTTCAAGCTCCCCTATGGCACACCTGCTCAATCAAAACAGGTGGCAAAAGGATCACCAGGCATGGTGGATGTGATGGAATCCCGGACCAAAACTTCATTGCACGCTTTGAGAGACATTAAGGGAATCCTGACACAACTACCATCTGGTGTCAATTCATTGGACAGTAAATTGGACACCCTCACCTGCAAGGTCGATCATATGCAGGTAAGGCTTAACAGGCACAGCGACAGGCTGGACGAAGCAGAGCAGCACCTATCCACTGTGGAGGATGAATTGGTGACAATGTTGAGGGAGGTGGTCCAACTGAAGATGGTGGTCAAGGAGCTGTTGGAGAAACAGGACGACCTGGAATCTGGGTCCTGGCAAAACAACCTTAGAATATTCTGGGTCTGGAGGCCTCAGATAAGGGGCCCACGGAGCAGTGGGTGGCATCGATGCTGCGTGAGATGCTTGGTGAAACGGGCTTCCCGTCTGTGTTTGTGGTGGAGAGGGTGCATCGTATCCCTGGCGGCCGTCTGCCTATACTGGGAGCGCCTCCCAGGCCCATCATCGCTCGACATCTCATTTACCACGACTGGGACTTTGCACTGCACCGTTCCATTGATTTGGGTGCCCTCAGCTACAGTCGTGACCAGATCCGGCTCTTCCCAGATTTTCAGATTTTTCCAACAGGGTGCAGGCCTCATGGAAAAGTTTCATTAAGGTAAAAAAAAAAAGAAACTCCAGGAGAAGGGGTATAAGTATGCCATGCTGTTTCCAGCATGACTCAAAAAACAAGGCTTTGCCATTGTGTTCCACTCAATCTCCGGAGAGGGCAAGTGACTTTTTGGACAGTGCTGACAGTGGTGTAGGGCCAGGAGGGCCCATGGCCCAGAGACCTGGGCTAATGCTCGGCTGCGTGCCAGCGCCCTTTACCTTGGTGGTGATTGAAATGGAACGGGGTGACATAAGGTTATGGTGTAAAGTCTGTGGTGGGTGACTAAGCCTTGAGAGGCCCCATGCAGTGGTTTTACAGTTATAAGTTGGAAGGGTGTGGGAATTTAACTGCCATATTGAGATTGTCGGTGGGGGTGAGGGGTTGGGATGGGTCCGGTTTATCGTTTGGTTACTGTTTGCGTAGTTCTGATGGCACACAGGCCTCAAATAGGATCGGGATGGCATACAATGGGGGCTTCACGGTTTTATGAGACGCTATTTTTTATAATGGCTAACAATGGGCATACATGTATGACCTGGAATGTCTGAGGCCTGCACTGTCCCTCTAAAGCGAGAAAAGTACTGCTCTACATGCAGAGGCATCAGGTGGACATTGCCTTTCTACAAGAGATGCACCTCTCGCTGTCAGGCGAAGCTGTGTTTGCCAAGTCTTTAGGTTGCCACAGGTACTTCTCGTCGTATTCCAGGTATTCCTGCAAGGATTGCATAATCATCAAGGGTACTCTGGGGTTTAGATGCACAGAGATGGTCTGGGACACGGAGGGGAGGGTACTGATGCTTTTGGGTGAGGTACAAGAGTGGGAGATTCACCTTTGTGAACTATTATGGCCCTAACACAGACTAGCTAGAGGCTCTGGAATGTATTGAGGGCACCTTCGGAAATACCCAGAGAGCACAGTATGTTGGGCAGGGGATTTTAACGTAGTCATGTGCACTGCATGGATACGTCGGGGAATCATAGTAGGGGAGCAATCAAAGCCATCTGCAAACTACATCCGATCTGTGCAAATGAAGGGTTAGTAGATATATGGAGGGATCGCCATGGCTCATAAAAGGTTACACATTTAGATCCTCGGTGCATGGGTTGGCGTTGAGGTTGGACTACGTTTTGGTTTCCGAATGTAGATCAGGCTGGTTCACGGAGTGTAAGATTTTAGCAAACACGCTTTCTGACCATGTCCCTGTTACTGCAACTCGCCTAAGCCCTGGTAAGTGGCAAGAGGGTAGAAGTTGATACTTTAAGAATGAGAGTTGCCTGATGTGTTCTGGGAGGGCGTGCTTAGCTTCTTTTGGGAAAACGAGGGCTCCATGGCATCAGATTCCTCTCTGTGGGAGGCATTTAAGTGTGTGATAAGTGACCTGTGCATCGACAAAGAGACCGGTGTCCTTAGGACCATCAGGGCCAAGGTGGCAGTTCATGAAAACCAATTGCGGGAACTGGAGTCGGGAGCTGGGTTCACTGTAGACTGTAGACGTCGGTATGCAGGCTAGATTTCTTGAGGAATTGGGGTGGTTTTGGGAGGCAGCAGAACAAGAGGTCAGGTTCCTTAATAGGAGCGCAGCAGTGAGACCATATGGGGAGGGTCAAAGGACTGGGACCTTAGTTGCCCGTTTGGTTAGAACCGAGAACTCCATATTGCTGCGATTGCTGGTCAAGCGGGTGAGCAACTGTAGACGGATGAGATCATCATGGGGGCACTAGTTGATTTTTGTAAGACTATATTCCTCCATGATCACGGTAGGGCAAGAGGCAATTGATACATACCTGGGACAGGTTGGCTTGTACTGGGTTGCATAGGGAGAAAGAGACTGGCTGGGCAGGCCTCTATCAGAGCAGGAAATCCACGCTGCAATCAATTTCCTGCTGGCCCTGATGGGCTCGCGACTTTTACAAAGCCTACGCGGATGTACTGGTCCCAATGTTGCGCATGTATCACTTGGTGGCAGTGGTTGCACTTCTTCTAAGGCCAGGGTAGAGCACAGAGAATTGTGTGTCCTACCGCCTGATCTCCTTGATAAATCTGGACAATAAAATCTTCGAATGGATGTTGGCAAATCGGCTTGCCCTGATAATGCCTCAATGCATACTGACCGATCAGGCTGAATTTACTCCAAGGTATTCCACGTTTTACAGACTTTGCAGAGTGTTTGGCCTCCTTTCGGTTCTGGATCAACAGTCCTAAGTGGTGGTGGCTCTCCTCAACGCCAAGAAGGTGTTCGACTCCATTGAGTAGCCATTTTGTTTCACTGTTCTGCGATGTATGGGGGTGGGAGATGATTTTCTTCCTATTGTATGCAGGCCCAGTCACTGGGTTGCAGGTGAATGGCAGGCTCCCTGCACCCATCGTGATGGAAAGGGGAATGCGGCAGGGGTGCCTGTTGTCCACCCTGTTATTCGCGTACGCAGTGTAGCCCCTTGCGGAACTATTCCGCTCTAGACACAGATGGAGCTGTGCAACTATTCACGCATAAACTGGTGATATCGCTGTATGCAGATGATTTAATCCAGTTTATCTCGGACCTTGCTGTGAACCTAGTGCCGGTTATAAGGGATATTTTGGTTTTTGGTCGTTTCTCTGGGTTAATATCAACCCATCCAAATTGGTGCTGTTTCCTCTGACCGAGGGGACTGAGAGGTTTGAGGAGTTTGACTTCCAGTTGCATCCCGAGGACACTCAGTACCTTGGGGGTGATGGTGACTAGGTCACTTGAAGTGCTTTATCAAAAGGACTATGGGGAAAAGTTGGTACGCAGTAAGGCACTTCTCAGGAGGTGGATGAACCTGCCTTGGTCCCTCTTTGGTCGAATATTGGTAATTAAAATGGTGATACGGCCTAAATGCCTTTATCCGTTCCTCAATGTGCCCATACCTACCCCCGCCCAGTTCTTTAATTCATTGAAATCCGTTGTAATGCATTTTATTTGGCAAGGAAAGCAGGCCTGTGTGTGCTAGGAAAAGTTAGTGGCACTGCTGAGGGTGGAGGGGCTTCACTCTTTCCGATTTTGAGGCCTATTGGACAGCAGCTCAAGCATCCTTTCTGTTGCATTGGTATGATCCTGTCCCAGATGGGGCACACATACAAATTTAAAGAGCTTTGGTTGCCCCTTCGCTCCTAAAAGCAGTTTTTCTAGCATCAGCGAAATTTATAAGCAGAGCTCGCCACATGGTAGAGCTTACTTGTCACGCCTGCAAAAAGATAGAGAGCGTCTCTGGCAATGAGTTACTTTACTCCCTGCTTCTCCCAATTAAGCATGTACCGGGAATCTCATTCACGGGAGAGAAGGTTTTTACACAGTGTATGGACAGATTGGGTTTCGTATGCTGGTGGGATCTCTTCCTGAATGGGTACTTCCTTACTTTGGAAGAATTTAAGGCCAAGGGGGATTGGTGCTAGATATTTTGGCCTATTTTAGGCTTTGGGTGGGTTTCAAAGATAAGTTTGCAGATTTTCCCAGGGAGCCCCCTATTGCACCTGTTGTGCGTGGGCTGATGAGCATGGGGCCTCGGTCCAGATTGTTCCAGGCTATGTGCTGCAATAATTGATCTGGCCGCAAGGTGGGCTGAGGATTCACGAGCTAGGTGAGAGAATGCACTAGGGGCCCCCTTGTCAGATGATGTCTGGAGATATTGTTGCATGCAAACATGAAAGGTGTCCCTCAATAGCAATTTCAAGCTAATGCAGTTCAAGTTCTTGCATCAGTTCTACCTGACACCGGTGGATATACATAGATTTTTTCCCCAAAACCCCCAATTCATGTCGGAGTTCTAGTGCCTCCGTGGATACCTTTTTACACCTGGCTTGGGACTGACCCTGAGTTCACTCCTTTTGGGCAAGGGTGCTTGAAATGGTCAGGAGAATTGTGGGTGAAAGGGTGGCCCTGTCTCCAGCAGTGGCTTTGCTGGGGTACACATATGGGCTGCCTAAGCATGTGAGGAAACTATTGTGCCTGTTGCATTTGTGTACCAATTGCAGTAGTTGTGGCATGGAGTAGGGGGCCACCCTCCTGCATACGAACAGTGGCGGTCTGACATTTTGAACTGTTATGAACCGGAGTCGGAATATGGAACTGTTGTACATCTGGCCTCGAAGCGAATATTATTTGGGGTCTGTATGTGCCATACCTGTTGTCGATCACTAGCAACGCTTATGTAGGATCAGACCCCCAATACTCTTGTTAAAAATATGGAATTAATTTGATTTTTACTTCCTTTGATAAGTGTACCTGTGTGTGCTGTTTGGGGTTGTGGTGGTGATGCCATCTGTAGAGTTGTATGTGTTGTGTTGTGTTAAACGTCAATTAAAAAAGTTTTTAAAAAATGGTATGCTGTTCTTTGTAGATGGACGTTGTACACTCATTGGGCAGGGGTCTGCAATGTTTGGCTCTCCAGATACTATGCACTGCAACTCCCATCATCCCTAGCTATCAAATTCAATTGCAAGGGATCATGAGAATTGTAGTCCAGAGCATCTGAAGAGCCAAAGGGTGCAGCCAGCACCCCCCTTTTCCCCACCCCGCACACCTCCCATGGATCTGGGGAAAGGGTTTGACAGCTTATTGTTTCGCTGTGCTCCATTTTGAATAAAAGGAGTGACTTACCTTTTCTGTTACAACCCAAGCTCTTTAAGGTAGGTAACGGTTAACTGTTTTATGGGCTTAGTGGCTAAAACTACCTACCATGTCTGGGCACATTGGGGTCCTGGAACTGCATTAAATATCATGCATGCAGATGGCACGTGAATCCAGCCTCCACAGCTCTCAAATGTTACTGTCGCTCATGGGAATCTTGAGGGGTGTATATGCTGTGTTTCAAACTAAAAGAACTCTCTAACTGGATTAAGTATGTACTTTTTGTTTTAGCAAGAATCTGTGCGTGGAGGGGATTAATGCTCCAATCCTTTGTTAAATAAGCACTATATGTAAGTAAGCAAAACAACATAGTCTGCACAACAAAATAGACGCTGACAGAATCTCAACTCCCTCCAAAACCTAATGAAAAAGACACTTCTAACTAGGAAATACTATCCACTTTACTGATTAGAAATGGAGGATAACAAAGGGAGTGAACAGGTAGAGCACAACAGTCACAAATTAGGTAAGAAAAAAAGGTGCAGTACTAGGACAATAAAGAACCCAGTTAATCCACAAAACCAAGTAGAAACAATAAAATGTGCAGTTTAACTACAAAAGGCCATGCATTCTGCTGGAAGAGCTGATTTATTATCCTAAAATGCATACAAAATCACTAGGCTGCTCCACAAATACCCAGCGTGTCCTGAAAAATCCAGTCCTTCAGTGAGCCCAGGGACAAATGGCTAAGTACACGCATGTACCAGTACAAGTCTCTTCAGCAGAGTTTTTCATGTTCCCAAAGTTCTGCCATACGAGTAAATGGGCTCAACCCAATAGGTCTACCATGGTTGTAGGGTAAAGAGGACTTCTCCAGCATTGGATCTTTCATAGATTCACAAGGTTGAATATTCCCTGTCGTCAGACTCGGACTCCTCAGTAATTTCAATAATTATCACCTATATTAAAAACGTTTCCTTAAGGAAAAGCTACACACCCAGCCCAATAGGGACCGTGTAGCCTCTTGTGCAGCCCCCCCGGCCCCCACCTCCTTTGGTCCTTTTAGACCCTAACCAATGAGATGGCAGGGCTTAAGCTCCACCCCAGTCAGCCATCTTCATATTTTTCACTGTGGTCTTACTGAACAGGGGAATCCCCTTGAGCTCTCCGAGCTTTATTCACTTATCTAAAATCATATTTTTCTCTACCTAGGATAATTTATTCCCTTTATTGGTACTGTGCCTTCACTGGCTTAATGTTCCCGGGCTCAGGTCACTCTTCTTTCCCTACAAAATGTTGAGTGTTGGTCTGCCTTGCTGTCACCTCATGGCAGAGTCAGAAATGCAAGCTGCCAAGGAGTAGTCCTCCCTCTGAAATCCAGTCTTGCAAAAACATTCAGGCCTTCTCTAAAAAGACTCTAGAGGACCGACATAGAAGACTCCTGCTACATCTTTTTTTTTAATTATTTGTTCTTGGTTTATTTAAACCTTTACAAAAACATTTCATCAAGAAAAAATATGAATTTTAAACATACTATAAAAGATATAAATATAAACTTAACATGGATTCAATCTGACACATAACCAAGAATCTCAGCCTAGATCATTTATCATAGCACTCCAACAAATCTAAACATAGAAATAGATATTACTATAAGAAAAAATATTGGTTTGACATAAAAATGAAGACGGCAAGAACAAATACCAACTTCCAAAGTCACTTCAATTAATAGAGTAAAAACAATACATGAGCTTCAGGGTCATAAATATATAATAAAAGAGTAACTTCAATCAGTTCATACAATATTCAAAGACAAAACAATTAAGATAAGTCACAAAGGTTTTTCAAAAAAGCAATAACTCTTATCCTTAGCACTATAGAGGTACCATGTCTCATTTGATGCCACGGTAATTCTCTGTTAACAGTCTAAATGTTCAACAAATTGACCAAAATATAAAATACGGTGATGAAGCAAAGCCGGACAGATAAATAGAATATGCTGCAGAGTTTCCTCAGTTCCCTAATTTTTACAAAGTCTACACCACCCCCACATTCCAGTCACAAAATTCCAATTTTTGAGGATATAATTTTTCTTCAAAACATTAGACCTAAATCTCATAAATGCATTACGTAAGTATCGACAAGGATATTTCTCCAGGTATCCCTCAATAGTTGGAAAAAATGTCCAAAATTAGCATATCTGTTTACATTTTTTCGACTGCAATACTGTTCTTATAGTCTGTTACCAATCATCACTTTTCAATATCATTTTTACTTTCAAAGGATTAGACAAAAGCATTTCAATGGAGAAACCTAAGTTGGTAAGACACTCCTCAATATTAACCTTTAATTGGTTTCTAAAGATATTGGTATGATTCAATCCCACCACTGCATATAGAACCTCTGATGGATTTATTAGACATTTTCTCCATAACAAATGTTTCTTCCACATGATGATGGATTTCAAGGATTGGAGACCTAGCTCGTATCTAATAACCTCAATAGGTACACATTTAGGTAAAAAAATATAAGATTCCTTTCCATATTAGACGTTCTAATGATTTTAAGAAGTCTGTGTGTTCCAACTCATAAAGCTCCATTCCGTACAATAGCCTGGGAATTCCTTTCATAGTATAGAAGGTTCTCAATGGTATCATTGTAAATTTACAGTATTTATTCTCCAATGTATGCATTTGACATAGTCATTTCTGCATTTGTTCTCATTTGATTCTTTGTTATAGTAAGAAAACCGGATCCTATAAAATAATAGCCCAAATATTTGAATGCACTCTAACATTTAATGCGTTTACCCTCACAATGCCAGGTAAACCCAAGCTGATTTTTTTTTTTTTTAGGTTTACCCAGGCATACAATCGTTGTTTTTGACGTGTTGATCTTTATATGTAATTCTGTCACAAACATGACAAAAGCATTTATCATTCTTTGTAAACCGATTTTAGTAAGGTCCAACAACAACAAAATCATCAGCATATGCCATCCACCAAGTTTGGGCGCAACCGGCCCCTTATTTCTTAATGCTTTGTTGGCTCTGCATACATATAAATTAAACAAAGTAGGGGCTAGCATGCAGCCCCGTCGAAGCCCATTTGGGATATCGATCTCTGATGTAAGTCTCCCATTGGAATTTAACCTAACTTTTTTATTTTAGTATCGGAATAAAGTTCAATAATTATCTCCAATAGATGTTTGGGCATATTTAAGTCTCTCAATATGGACCATAGAGTGGGACGATCAATTAAGTCAAAAGCTTTACGTAAGTCCATAGACGCGACAAAGATAGGAATCCCATCTTTCGTTAGTGCCTTTGATTGAAGACTTTTCAATATTAAACCCCCGCAACCAGTGCCCATTTTTTTTTAAAGCCTATTTGCTTGGGATCAAGTATATTATTGCAAATAATCCATTAATGCATCGCCTCAAGCACAATTGAGGCAAATATCTTTGATTCAGGATCCGAGATAGCTATCGGTCTGTAACTTTCTGGGGAGAATCTAGAACCCTTTTTGGAAACCGGAAGAACAAGAGCTATTCTCCATGATTCAGGTATAGTTTTAGAGAATAGAATATCATTAAATAAGATATGTAAGATTTTAGCCCATAGTTCAATATCAGTTTTTAGGATCTTATTGGATAAATTGTTAGGTCCCGGGGCAGCAGAATTTTTTGACTTGCTAATTAAGCAAGATATATTGGGGATAGAAATATTCAAATACCAATCAACCTCTTTATTGTTCACACCCAAGTAATTGGCCGAGTTACAGCTATACATTTTGGCAATGTGTTCGTAACATCTTCTTTCACTAATATTAGTGAATAATAGTTCTTTTTGTGAGAGTTGAACATTGTCGATAATATGCCAAAAATTGGGTATATCATTGCCACTTATAGTATTGAGCATTTTTTCACCACCCAATTGGGCTCGTATTCCCTTATGGCTTATTAGCCAATTTTTATAATGCTGTTTAATTTTTTTAATTTACATAAATGTATAGCCCGCAATATAGCCATTTTTCAAAATTGAACGCACTTCTCTCATCGATAACTTCCGTTTTAAAACATCTATATCAAAACAATGTTCATGTCTACACCTACTTTGACCAGAATACTTATTGCCCTCTAGTGATTTCAGTATTGTATCATTGATGTAGATTGAAAAGGTATTCATAGAGAAATTAGAAATGCGTTCTTCCATAGGCATTACATCAAAATCACGTACAAGGACTGATGAAAATGTCCTTGTTTTGGCGAAGGTCCATCTCATTCTATTGCCTCTTGTATTCACCAGAAAGCCCTCGGTGTAATAGGATATTTCTTCAGTTGAACATATATCAATTAGGTCAATATGTAGCAAGTTGTGATCACTAGTAGGCATCTTGATCACAGTAAGTTTTGACATATATTTATCTAGACCAGCAGATACAAAGATGTATTCCAAAATAGAGCTACTACCTCTAGCATTCCATGTATAGCAATTGTTATCGATCTTTATCAGTCCCATATTTTCTAATAAAATTAACCATATAGCTCCCTGTAGTTTGGAGTTGCCTGCTCCAGTATTAGCCTTATTATTGTTTAAATTAATATCGGATAATAGGGCATCGGCCTCAATGAGGTCAATATTACAATCGGCATTCAAATCACCAGCTATAATTATTAGCCCATTTGCATTGGCTACATGCCATGTATCAATATTCTTGGTCAGGTTGATCATTTCTTTGGCTAACTGCATATCTATATACTTCAACGGATTCCAATATACATTTACAATACAGAGATGCATATTTATATCACTAGTCTTGATCTCATAAATCACAGACAATATAGAATTCAGGCTCGACCAATCCGTGATTTTAACTGCCTGAAGGGTATGTTTACACGCTATTAAAAGTCCCCCCGTAGGACGACCTTTGGCACCTCTAGTAGCAAATAATTGTGTAATCTCAGAGCCCTCCCATAACAATCCGCAGGTAGCTCAAGTTTCCTGTAGTAATATCAGGTCAGGGGATTGTAAAACATCTTTCACATCAGAATTTTGAGTCAGATGCAGATGGCCTCTCGAGCTCCAGCTAGCAAGAGCAAATCTACCATTCTTGCTAGAGGGGTTTTCTCAGTTCCTTCAAGGAATTAATAGATTCCCTGAGGGTAAGTGCAAGCCATCTCCATTCTTGCTTATCAACATTATCAAATGTTGAGTTGTTTGATTCTACCCTCAAACCCCCCCCAACACCATCTTCACATATATTCATAGATGGACGCTTACCATTGCTTACTTGAGAAGGTGGCTCATATTGATAAAGGTCAAAACCTCTATGCTGAAGTGATTCAGCCTCCTTGATCAGCAAACTTCTTACTAAGGGGGCGGAATCACTAGGCACACATAGTCAAGCCTCTGTTTATGAATAAAATCCACCAAGATAATGTCTGCAGATGATATTAATGCCAATTCCGGGATGGCCGCAAATAATGACAGAATATATGGCCGATTTAAGGGTATTTGATTGCTATCCCCAATGTTGTCAATATGAGGCTAGGTAGGTTGATCAATGCTGGTTTTCTTAAATCAGATGCATTGTCAACCTTTCCAACATATTCCTGAGTTTTGTCGGCAAACCTATTGGCGCCTATAGCATTGTTCTGCTTCTCATGGGAAAATTGCCCCCCATTATCGTTATAAGAGAATTTATCCTCAAGAATTTTCTTAACAATTGTTGCTATTTCATCCTCCTTACTGGTAGTATTAGTATTAGCAGTACTTTTGTCAGGTCTAGGCTGCTCTTTATTAGTTAAACTATAGGTTTTGGTCATATCCGAAAACCTAGAAGAGCATCCCATGTTTGTCAAAGTTTTATCAGGCATGGGAACCTCCTTATTACTTAATGTGGGAGGTTCAGTAACTGAAGATGCCAGAGAAAAACAGCCGGCATAAGACGAGAGAACGTCTGCCATGATATCTTTATTGTGCCATTCTCTATGTCCCAATCCAGTATTCACAGAGCACACCGCAGGTCTATTACCTACACTCAACTCTTGATTAGTAGGTAAAGATTCACTAGAGAACTTGTCTACCATGTTATTTATCATACCAGTGTGTTCCATTGGATCTTTAGCACCATTAACAGGTGCCGTAATTGGATTGAGGGAGCTCATTGTTCTCAATGAGTTTGACTTAAATATTTCAAAAATATCCACTAACCCAGTTTTTAGGGTTGATAATTGCGAGGCAATATCGCACAACTCTTTTCTTTTTCATTACCTCAATAATTGAGTCATCCACCTCACAATATTCATCTACAGAAGACTCAGTAGTTGGCCTAGATTTCAAGGATGCTTTAGTCTTAGCACCCCCATCTTTACAAGAAGATTGCACATCCAAGCACTCCATGTCTTCTCTGGCATCTAGATAGTGTTTTTAAATGTCAAGTCTCTTAGAAATGTACGAGAAGAGTTGGCCATGTTATTTCCTCTATTCAATTTGAATTGTTGTGATGTCAAGTCTCTTAGAAATGTACGAGAAGAGTTGGCCATGTTATTTCCTCTATTCAATTTGAATTGTTGTGATCTTTTTTAATTTTATTTTTTGTTATTTGAAATATTTTTAATTATGGCTGTGGTTTCCAAATGACTCTCGATCGAAGGAGCCTTAAAGTTAGCATCATTATCTAAAGTAACCTTATTTGCAGCTACATCCGTTGCTTGCTTGTGAATCAGATAAATTAATTATATCTACAAAATCCTGTGGTTCTTTAACAGGTTTAGTAGCAAGCAAGTCTAGATTCATTGCATCCATTTTACCCTCCAAGGGTGATTTTAAAACAATCGGTAGATTTGACAGCATGTCATTCACTCTCGAGGGAATCTGTTCAACAGAGGTATTGATTTGAACCAGAATTTCTGTCTGTCTCCTTAATTCGAACAACATTAATCCATTAAATATGCCCATCATTGTGCAAATATCATTGTGTTTTTAATCATCCCCACCCTCATCCATAGGTAAATCGAGGTTAGTCGATAAACCCATACGTTTAAGGTCAGCAGTAAGAAAAACACTGGGAGTATCACAAAAAGAATCGTTTGTATTGTGAATATTATTCTGCTTAGCAGCTTCTTCCCCCCACTGTAGTTTTAAGTGCATCCTTATCAAGTTGAGTGGATTATTCTTCTGCATATAGTGATTGAGAAGAGTCACAAGGCTCCATATATTTAGTTCAGTTTGCAAAGGTAGCGGGCGCCCCTCTCTCGACAGAACAAGGCCTGATAACCTGTTCAGTGGTTATTGACCACTTGAGAGTTTGCAGCCACTGCTTTTACTCACTGTGCCTTTCACAGATGGGAAATATCCATTTGCATATCAGTCTTTGTCCTGCCCCGGGGCAGTCCAGCACCGAAATGCAATGGCAATTCCAACCTGAACGAGAGTACCACCAGCAACCCCATACACGTGTTTCACCCTTGTTGGGGATCATCAGTGAGGTGAAGCTGATGCCTCTCTAAGCACAGTGAGAGGGAGACCACGTCTGGTTGCCCCCAGGAGACCTAGGGTTACCAATCCCAGGTTCCTTGAAATTTAGTTTGCAAAGGTAGCGGGCGCCCCTCTCTCGACAGAACAAGGCCTGATAACCTGTTCAGTGGTTATTAACCACTTGAGAGTTCGCAGCCACTGCTTTTACTCACTGTGCCTTTCACAGGTGGGAAATATCCATTTGCATATCAGTCTTTGTCCTGCCCAGGGGCAGTCCAGCACCGAAATGCAATGGCAATTCCAACCTGAACGAGAGTACCACCAGCAACCCCATACACGTGTTTCACCCTTGTTGGGGATCATCAGTGAGGTGAAGCTGATGCCTCTCTAAGCTCTGTATATTTAGTGACTGTATCATCATTAATTGACTGGTCCTCTATATATAGCTGCGCACACTGTAAAAGCTCTTCCTCCTCATGCATGGAGGCGGTAGAGGTAGAGCTGCAGCTTGCGCTAAACTAGCCCTACGCATGGTAACTGCTGTAAAGAAATCAGCACGACGGTCCTTCATCACAGTTGGTGTTTTTATACCTTTGCCCGTGATTAAAGTTGTATCTTAAAATTATGAGGCTTACCAAGAATTATTACCCAAATACTCCAAGCATCCACAATTGAAAATGAGATTATATGCTAATTACTTAGATATCTGATAGCCACTCCTAGAATAATTGCGCAATTAGAAGTGTGCAGCAAGATACTGCACCTAGCACCCCACAGCCAAGCCACTTGTGCCACTTAGTGCGCGCGTAGACCGCTGCCGGGCTCAGAAGGGGCTCCCGCTAGCAGTGAAACAAGGGAATTGAAGTCCTTAATCCGCCGCTTGATGCGTTTCTGCTAAACAAGTGTGACACACGGTTTCCTCTCGCCGACAGCTCCCTCAGTGAATGTAGCAAGGCAAAGATCACAGCCAAACAGCCAAGCCACTTGTGTCACTTGGTGCACCTGCTACATCTAGAGAGCAGGCAAATGTCTTCTGATGAAGAATCTTCAAAGCCTGCACCTTCAACTTCCACCAGGCAAACAAATGCAGGCTCCAAAGAGGAGTACTTCATCAGTGGATAGGTCGGGTCTGCACCCCCTGCCCCCTAAGGCGACAAAGAGGAATGAAAAGTCCACCCTGGGGTCAGAAAAAGCTACCAAGGCCCTGCAAAAGGTGGATCACCATGAGAAAGTAAAGATTTTAAATCTTCCTCTTCGTCAGCGGAGCGGTCGCCCATGCCTAGACACTCTTCACCTTCTACGAGAGGCCTCCCACCATCTAAAACGCCTGTTCCGTCGATGGAAAAATCGTCGACCAAGAAATCCATTACCTTGTTGACGAAAACCTCATTGTCGAAAGGAGTCTTCGATGAAGCACTTGTCCACGATGCATTAGTCGACGAAATCATGACAAGCGAAAACAACAGTAAACGGCCCCCTCCACTGACACGCCATCGTCCACAGCAGCGGACATCCTCGATGAGCCTCCTGTGCAAGTAATACAACCCGAGGATACTTGATTTACACTGGAATCGCAGACTCCGCAGCTAGGGTGCTTAGAAGGAACAGCACAGCTGTCCCCTATAGCAGAATGGCAGAGTTGCCAGACATCATCCTACAGTAGGAGTTTTCAGAAGAGGAGGAGCTGCTACCAGTGCATTCTAAGGAGCACAGTCCACACTGGCAACCAGTCATGGAGGACGCAGCAGATCCCTTTGATCTGGCTCTGATGCAATCTATGCACAGAATAATGGAGGAGTTTCAGAGGAGACAAAAAGCAAGGATGCTTGCTACACAATCAGGTCAAGAAACAGGAAGACCCTCGCGAACCAGGTCTCTGGCAGGCTGCGCTAGAAGAAGGTCCTCCAGAGCCTAAATCCTACACCATTCATCACCTAGACAGCGATCATAGTCTGTCGGAAGTCACCAGAGGCAGCAATCGCAGTACAGTGGGTCACCCAGACCTCAAAGCAGGAGGCATTTAACCTCCGTATCATGGTCCTCACCCCAAAGGACCACAGAACGCAAGGCACCATCTACCATCACAGCCTCTGAATGGCCCGACGACCCCACGGAAGACCAGAGGGAACAGAATGATCCTTTCAGGGAGTTTTTAGACACGGACACACATCTTGAAGAACCAGAGGAGGGTGAATTGACACAAGATACACCAGTCACAGACCCAGACGATTGGGAATCAGTCTTCATTGCAAAGCAGAAGAAGCGCGAATCTCCAGGGGGATCCTCCCCTCCGGACGTTATTGTCTTGTTTCACTCTATCGAAAAGTCGACAGAGATTTTTTAAGATTCAAGTAGCTTCAGATGAGAAGGCATCTGTCCTCTGAGCATAGGGACAAGGGACGCCGGACAGTAACCACAATCCCAATATTAGATGCTCTTTGGGAAGCAGGGGAAAAGATTCTGGCCACCCCTCTCTCCACGCCAGCACTAGTGACGAGGCCAGAGAAAAAATATAAGGCTCCCGATTCAGCACCGTTGTGCTTAAGGGCACCCTAAGCCTGACTCCGTGGTCAGGGTTGCAGTCAGAAAAAGACTGCGGAATCCAGCCTCCCCTCTCACAGCTCCACCTATAAGGAGGGACACAAGTTAGTGGCAATGGGTAGAAAGGTCTCAGCTGCAGCTTTGTTGGCTGTAAGGGCTCGTAACACTGTGGCGATGATGTCCCGGTTGGACAGAGAACTTTGGCTCTGCATGTCGCGCCTAGTGAAACACCTGGCAGATGAATTCCAGGAGGAGGCTAAGGCCATAGGCACAGATGGTGAGGCTGTCTTGGACCACATGATAGACACCTCAGTGGACGCAGCGCATTGTGGCTTTAGACAAATGGCAAAGCCCAGGCCAAGAAAAATGGACTCCAGGACAATGCGCCTCCCGCATTGCACCCCGGTGGGAGGACGCATCACCCAACATCTGAGGCACTGGGACACCATCACTTCAGATAAGGTACTACAAGTGGTAAAAAGGGTACCACACCATAGACTTCATTCAGCAACCTCCTCGAAATAGAAACACACCCCTGCTGAAACAACTGTGGGATATACGCTAATGCAAAAAGTGGAGAGCGTGTCCCGTGATAAACAAAAACGAAAGTGCTTTTACTCACACTTCTTCCTAAAAAAGAAAACGAATGGGCAGTGGTGCCAAAGAATGGATCGAAGGGCCCTCAACAAATTAGTTCCCGTCACCTTAAATTCAAAATGATGTCTCTTCAGCTTGTCCTCCCATGGCTTAACAAAGGCAATGTCCTGGCCACATTAGATCTAGAAGACACCTACTTTCATGTTCCCATCCATCCCTCCCATAGGCAGTTTCTTCAGTTCTCTGTGGGTACATAACACTTCCAGCTCAAGGTGCTCTCCTTTGGGCTCAAGTCAGCACCGAGAATCTTCACAAAATGTCTAGCTCCAGTTGCCACCCATCTCAGATCATCGGGTGTACAACTTTTTCCATACCTAGACAACTGGCTCATAGAGGGCGGTTCCCTGAGAGCAGCGTCCGAGGCAGTGGAGATGTCATCCGCCGCCGCCGCGATTGGCGGATTCTTCCGCGTTACAGGTGGCGGCACAGGGGCTGTGTATTTTAGTCCTCTTTCTATGGTCATCATTCTCGGATATTCCTGTAGGCGGTGCCTGCCGAGAGTTTAAAACTTCCTTTTTCTCAGCAGACTCCGAATTGCGACCCGCTTCGGAAGTCTCTCTTCCGGGTTTATGTGCTCCCGAGGCTTGGCACTCCTTGCTTTGCTGCGGCTTTTCCTCGCTCCACTGTCCTCCACTTCGCTCTTCCCGCAAAGTGTTTTTTTCTGACGCTTTCCTTTGGGCGTTATTCAGTGTTTCTCGTTAGGCCCGGTTCTTTATATCTCCGGACCTACCCTTCTCCTTCTTACCTGTTTCTGTCTCCCTTCTCTCTGCCTCTGCCCTCTCTTCCTTTCCGCCCTCTCTTCCTTTCCTTACCAGATTCGGCTCTCTCTTTCGGAGCTACTGGGTGGACTCAACCGTCCCCGGCTTACCTTCCGGAGGTCTCTTCTGCCAGTGTTGTTTCCCCTCTTTGCCTCCTTCAAAGGCGCTGCCCGATCTTCACGCCATTCTGCTTGTTCGCTTCCTGCTTAACCTTCACCGTCACCTACGGAGAGGAAAAAGAAGAGAACTCAAGTGCCACGAAGGGTTTCTTCTTCATGATTGGGTTTTTCCCCTTCCTCCGGCTTGATTCCGGAAAAGGGGCCATGGAACTGCTGTTTCCTAGCGGTAACTGTGGTTTCCTTCCGTGACAAGCACATTCATCCAAGAAGGGAGAAGGATTACCTGGCCAGGCGGAACCTACAGTCTACGAACAACAATTCCGACAGCTCAGGTGAGGAAAGTGCAGAAGGAGGGAAGGAGGAGGGAACGAAGGGAACTAAGGGAATCAAACAAGCACAGGAGAAAACACCTCTACTTCAAGATCTAGGCTTTTCGATCAACTAAGACAAGTCATTTCCCGTACCAGCGCAAACATCCATCTTCCTTGGAGCAGATTTGGATACTCTAGTCCCAAGGGTATGTCCATCTCCAGACAGGGTGATGGCAATACAGAGTCTCGTCGCATGGATCCAAAGGAAAACAAGCTCCACTGTAAGACAGTACAAATCCCTCCTGGGCATGATATCCTCCTGTACCTTCCTTGTTCCCAATTGCAGGCTGAAGAGGAGACTGCTTCAAGAGGAGCTGGACAAGCTATGGGTTCAACAAAGCGAATCATCAGAGGACATTGTACACCTCACACCAACATTCCACAAGCCCTTGAAATGATGGGCTAAAGACACCAATCTGCTACAGGGCATGCCTTTTCAAATACCAACATCAACTCTACTCTTGAGGACGGCCACCATGTCGCCGGGGCTGGGGCACCCACTTAGGCGATCTACAGGCCAGCGGGGTGTGGTTACAACAGAATCCTGCTTACACATAAATGTGCTAACTCATCTGATGGGCACTGAGATCTTTCCTGCCAGTACTCTCCGGGCAGGTGGTGACAGTGCAGAGGGACAACACCACATCGATGCACTACACAAACAAACAAGGGGGCACAAAATGCAGCATCCTGTCATTAGAGGTGCAGAGACTCTGGAATTGGGCATTGCAGCACAGGACCCACATGAGGTCAGAACACCTTCCCGGAAGGACAACATACTGGCGGACAAGCTCGGCAGGCAATTCCTGCAATCCCTCAAATGGGAACTAAGCAATTGGGAGCTGGACATGCTGTTCCGCAGGTGAGGGAAGCCAGAGATAGACCTATATGCAACATTCAAAAACAGTAAATGCAGTCAAGTTCGCTTCCAGGTACCCAGAGAAATACTCCCTGGGGGACGTATTCTTGTTGGACTGGAGGGGGAAGATCCGCTACAGTTGCCCTCTGACGCCTTTGGTACTGTGTGTGCTCCGCAGAACGAACAACCAACCATGATCATGATAGCCCCGACATGGGCATGTCAGATTAGTACACTGCACTTCTTCAACAGGCACGGGAGACCCCCCTTCCACACCTATTGTGTCAGCAAAAGGGCAAGTTGCTCCACCACAACCCTGCCAGTCTGTCTCTCAGGGACTGGTTCATCAGCAACGAAGATTCCACAACCTTCCACCAGATCCCGAGTGCAGGGGCATACTGCGAGCAGCCAGGGATGTGTCCACACGCCGAATATACACCAGTGGAAGCGCTTCAAAGTGTGGTGCGCAGCTACAAGTACAGTTTCTCTCTCTGCATCGGTTGAACAGGTCTTGCCTTATCTATTCCAGTTGGCAAAGAGTGGATTAGCGCTCTTATCCATCAAGGTTCACCTTTCGGCCATCTCCGCTTATGCCACAAAGCCTTATCAGGACCTATTGCGTCTGATCCAGCAGTCGAAGCATTCCTGAAAGGTTTAATGCACACCTTCCCCAGAGAAAGAAAAGGCATCCCTTCCTGGAGTCTTAACACAGTTCTGCCAGCACTGATGAGAGCGCCCTATGATCCTATCCACAGATGTGACAGAGTTCCCACCATGGAAGACTGCCTTTTTAGTGGCCATCACTTCAACCAGACACATTGGGGAACTGCAGGCACTTTCCATCGAACCACCATTTACCATATTTCAAAATGATAGTCATCCTCTGATCTCACCCTAGATTCATCCCTAAGGTCATGTCTGATTCTACACTGTCAGAGCGGATAGTATTACCTACATTCTTTGGCAATCCTACAACTGCAGCTGAGCAAACAGTGCATTCACTGGACGTGGCTAGAACACTAATGTTCTACATACAAAGGACAAAAGACTTCAGGGCCTCCAAGAAGAGGCTTTTCATCGGGTTTGCTAGATGTAGCAAGGGTTGATTCATCTCCAAACACGGTCTGGCATGTTGGGTTTCCAGCTGCATCACCCACTGTCACCAAATAAGAAATGACCCCACGCCGACAGCACACTCCACCAGGGCGAGAGAGGCTTTGGCAGCGTTTCAAGCAGGGGTATCTCTAAAAGAAATATATTGTGCGGCCACATGGAGTACGCTCCACACGTTTGCCCAACATTACTATTTGGAAGAAGACAGCAGAAGGGAAACAGCAGTAGGACAGGCAGCTTCAGTACCTATTTGCTTGAGGTAGGAGTAGCCTAATGTTCTTTTAATGTTTTCTCCTTATCCTGACTTCCCATTCTGGTGTAGCTGTTACGTCTACTGGCTCACTTTCTCCAAGTACGTTTTTTCTACTGTTATCTGTATTTTTACAGTAATAGACGGCTTATATATTGTGTGTGTGTGTGTGTGTGTGTGTGTGTATATATATATATATATATATATATAACTACAAAAAAAAACTTTGTTAAGGGGACGTTATGGTTAAGTTGCTGTACCAAAAACCTGTGCACTTCACTAAAAAAGTTTCCAGCCTGCCATTACGGTTCACATTACAACCTAAAACCCCCTGAAATTCGCCAGTTATGGTAGGCTAAGCACCCACTCCTGCCATTATCACTGTGCACTGCTACCACCCAGAACATGAAAGATGCCATCACAAATGTCATTGATGACATCACTGACGACATCACATGTTTCGCCCCTTTGTTGTTCTTCACTGCCATATGTATATATGTATATTTAGTGAAAAAACGTTGTTACTGGGACGTTATAGTTCACAGTAAAACCGAAAAACACTTGACAATCCCTAAATATGGGACGCTAAACAACCATAACTCACGCCACCTACGTGCATTGCTAAGACTAACACCCACAACATCAAAGATGACATCAGAAATGTCAAATATGACAAATATGTGGCCATACTGAGCTTGTATTGAAAAAGAGAAAATCAAGTGACCTTCACTCCGAATGCAAATACATTGTCATTTTGCAACAACATATCAGCAGCTATTCATGATAACCGCTACTCCCGTACACATGCAGAAGTGCTGTGTGTACGAAATAGTGCAGGTTGCTGGCTCAGATTCCAAAGTGTAGGACGCCAGTCTGACCGCAGTAATGTTGTTTATGTATTGTAACATGGACGCAGTAAGTTCATGTCGTACAATGAGTAGCAAGTCCCACTGTACCGTATGACAGTGGTAACAAGAATACACCAATGTTTGACTTTCTACT
Organism: Ambystoma mexicanum; assembly: GCF_040938575.1. NCBI lineage: Eukaryota > Metazoa > Chordata > Amphibia > Caudata > Ambystomatidae > Ambystoma > Ambystoma mexicanum. The sequence goes on along the minus strand of NC_090924.1, from coordinate 116,665,482 downwards.
GCCACATCTCATTAACGCTCACCTTTCGAAACAGTGTTCCATAAGTGTAACAAGTGCATTGGTGTCTTCTTCGTTTATGTATGTTAGCGGTGATGTCCGCGTACAACAGAAAACGAAGTAAACATGGCGGGCGTATCGAAAGATTATGACGCACTTCACGCTGTGGCACAACCAATCGGTGAAAGCGTAACATGGTCGCGGGCAGCACGCTATGGAATAGCCAATTGAAATCTTCTCCACGGAGTGAACAGGGAAGTGTGACCGTGGAGCGGACATAGATATCACTAATTTTTAGAGACATACTTTTTGTTCGTTTTTAAGGAAACTACTGGATGGAGTGTCACAAAATTTATAAAAGCACGCTTTCGCGACCAAGCGCCTGCCCCTGCCGCAAATTTGGTGCAAATCCGTCCAGAGGTTTGGCCTGCAGCTGTGCTCCAAGATTTCACCCATTCAGTCTATGGGGAAAAAAAGACGTTTTGGGACCCCCCCTATAACTTTGCCCCCCCTGGACCAAACATCACCAAACTTTGGAAAAACGATTCAGAGTACCCATATCCTTTTTTTTGCAAAGTTTGGTGAGGATTCGTCCAAGGGGAGCGGAGTTATAGGCCGCCCAAAAAGTGCTCTTCCTATAGAATCAGCAATTTAACCATAACTACACAGCCACTACTGTGGCTGTGTAAAATATATACACACACGAACGTCTTTTTATCAGACATGTTCTTACTCCTTTTGGACTGCTTGGTATTCTATTTAAGCATGTGAATCTATGACAGATCCTAATGCTGGAAAAGTCTTAGTTACTGTATTTCTCCAGCATTGGTATCTTTCCTGCGCCAACCCTCCTACCCTGGGGAGTGGCTGCTCCCTTTCTCCAGTCAGTCATCAACTGTCAGCCTACACAGTTTAAAATCTGAAGATGTCTGACTGGGGTGCAGCTTAAGCCCTGCCACCTCACTGGTTAATGCCTAAAAGGACCAAAGGAGGTGGAGGGACTGCACAAGTGGGAGGCTACACAGTCCCTATTGGGCTGTCATACCTGGCACCCCTGTTGCGCCTGTTCCTATGACTCTTCACCTTTGTGAGACACGTTTCGCTTATAGAACAACTAGACCGTTCTATTCTAAGTGGAGACTGATGCATTGCCAGGAAAGCGGCGTTTGAACTATTCATGCTGTTAGCGTCACATGATTTTATTTAATTACGTTATTCCTTGCTACGTATTTAGCAGCGTTGGGAACCTCATTTGCTGCTTCTGATGGTAGTATTTCTCATGAAGCTACGTTTCTCCGTTCACCGCATCTCTGTATTCATTAATACAGCATTCCTGAAAACTTGCTGCCTTTCCTTGAGCGGTTCCTTTTGATTTTGGTTGCTTACTTCGAGTCCTTCCGCTATCTGGCTCACAAAGCGGATCCCGACTCCGTAGCACCCGTTCATGGTTCTTTCAGTGCGGATTACCATCTTGCTGCCTTCATTCGGAGCACGAGCCGTTAGCAAGATAATCACTCTGTGACGCTCACACGGCGGCTTCCTCTGACATCTTTAGGCCACCGCATGAGCTATCATCAAGTCCTAAATTCCTGTGACTGCATTACGCGGCGGCTCCGCTTGTCATCTGCACGCCGCCGCCGCGCTACACGGCAACCGTCCACTGTTTGTTAATCAGCCGAGTGAACATTTCCGGCTGCTTCAGGCTCTATTGTTCTGTTAGTTGGGTGCTACGACTTTCCCTATCCAAAACCCACAAGATTAACCACTTGCTACACTACTCTTCAGGATTAGTGCTTACTCTTCATTCCAAACTTACCTGCTTTGAAGACTCAAGGGCAAGGATTATTATTACCGACAGAACACTTATCACCATTTGCTTCCCCCTAATTATCCCAAGTGTACAGTGCACAGGACTTCATGGGCACTATCCAGTAGTGCACCAACCCGGTTTCTAGCGTGACCATTGTGCCGTTCGGGATTAGTTCCCTTACTAACCTTCCCTCCTGGTCGTTGTCCCTACTTGGATTGTTTTGGTGTTCCTTTGTCGGACTTGTTCCAAATCTACTTACGCCAACAGGCTAGTGGTGCTCCTTATTCTTTATACAGTCAATTGTTCTTTATTCTCCCTCAAGTTGGCGATTATTTGTTGTTTCCACGCCCTTTCCATTGATTCCTCTCTCTGACTGTGTTTTCTACGGTCATAGAGTGTCATCAATTGGAAAGTCGGATTTTGACTTCTCGCTCTACTCAAGTCATTTCTTGAATTCCCACGATCCGGAGACTGCCTTCATCACTGGTATCCTTTAAAGTGGTCATTGACCTGTATCCTTTGTGTATGAGTGATAGACACTGTGAGTATGACAGAGGCTTCGTGTGTAGCTTTTCCTTAGGGAAATGTTTTTAATATGGTTTATAATTATTTACATTACCGAGGATTGCCAGTCTGACGACGGGGAATATTCAAGCATGTGAAACTTTGAAAGATACCAATGCTGGAGAAATACAATTACAGGTAAGTAACTAAGACTTACAACCTATTCGTGGAGGTTTAGAGACTCTTATGGACCTCCTACAGATGTTTCAAGCCCATAAGACACAGAGAAGGATGGTTGCAGTGTGTGACTTCTAATAACTCAAATAATACAGACCTGGTTGAAGGAAAACCAGCAGACTCTCTCTACCCACAGCTAGAAGATCCCAGAGGATGGGACCAGCAACTGGACTGGGGTCCATTAACTTTTGGGAACCTACTCAAAGAGGGGGCTACACTGGAAATTGCCCTGGAAGCGTGGGTACAGAGGTATGTTTCAAGACTGGGCCTGATTAGACTCCAGTGACTAATACTAAAGGCAAGAGAAAGGACAGTTCTAGGAGCCAGGAAGGAGTACTTGCTGCGGATGACCCTCGATGGAGGACACCACAGCAGCAATGGATCAGGAGAAGGGGACTGAGCAAAGGTAACAGGCTTCTCTGGGAAGAACAAAGGGTCCCGTCAGGCAGCCAAAATGATTCTGTGGTAGAGAGTAGTTGGAGAATGTGGCTCAGTACATCCCACAGCAAGTAGATCAGGCTGAGTAGCAGCAAGCCACTCGGGACTCTAGCAAGACAGTAGGGGCCTCCGACCTCAGAGTTCCAGCAAGGAAAGGAGGACTTTCAGTGTGCAGGTACAATGAATACACAATGTAAGCTGGAGGGAAGCAGCAGAAAAGTCCCAAATGGTGTTTTCCAGCAAGTCAGAGTCAGGAGACTGCGACAGGACAGGGTGCAGCCAATAGAGCAGGCTGCAGCAGTACTCCATCTGCCAGAAGAGTTTCCAGGTAAGTTCAAAATGGATCTCAAAATGATACAGAGTTGCCCCCCCCCCCCCCCATATATACACATTCACAAAGGGACAGCAACCCTGCACCCTAATTTACCGGTATGCAGCATTCTTGTTCTTGGCATACTGCCAATCTGGGCTGGCCAGATGAGTTTCTGAACACTCTGGCACACCCTTGATTTTGTGGACTGGGAAGTCTGGCAGATCTAAATCCAGTTTTAAAAGAAGTAAAACCAAAATAGATCCTAATGCCAGTGCTTTTTCTGAAAAATAATCACCAAATGTTCGAAACAATGAAATAATTGCTCTACTTTGTAGGGGATTACCACGAAATATAGATTGAATATAACTTTTTGAAGAGAAAATCACAAAGTTTGAAGTGCAATTTAGATGGCTCAAGGTCATTGATGCCCATATTCATTATTATCTATATGGAAATGGCTATTGCTAGCAGTCCTGTTCTTTACGAAATTGTACAGAGCAGAAGCAAGAATACCAAATGAACGATGAGTATTAAGCATTGTCCACAATCTAGAGCTGTATAGTCTCTTGACAAAGCCCCATAGGGCAAAACTAATGACCATGGAGTCGGCACTGTTATGTTAACGGAATGTGTTAAGCGCAATGGCCGCCCAAGGGCATCTTGTGGCTTAAGGGACCATAAGTAACCAGCAAGGGCAGAGTCAGATCTGAATTAAAAAAGAAAAGAGTCTTCAGGGAACGCCGAAAGGAGAAATGGTTATCCATAGCCCATAGGGAAAATGGAAGAGTTCTCAGCAATAGAAAATGCACGTCCACCTATCCGGGAGTATTTTATCCGGGGGACTTGAATTGCTAACACTGATTGAGAGTGAAGTGCTCTGGAGTGGACGTAGGGACAGAATTTTTCCTGGAGATATTCAGCTCCCAGTTTGTAAAAAGCTCTTTTGACAATGCACAGAGATTTAAACACCACATGCTTTCCAACAGGAAGCCAATGAAGCTGACGTAGAAAGGGGGTCATGTGAGAGCCAAAAGGAGGGTGAAGCACAGCTCTTGCAGCCATATTCTGCAAGAGCTGAAGTGGGAAGGTTGAGCCAAATAGAGGGTGTTGCAGTAGTCGATACCGCTCATAACCAGGCAGAGACAACAGGAGCATGAAATTGAGAAGGAATGTACGGCAGTACCTTGCAAAGGGTCCTAACTTAAGGTGGGCGACTTGACAGACAGCTGTCACCTGATCAGACATTGACAGGGATGCCGAAATGTTAACACCCAGATCTTTCACTGAAGTAGCCAGTATTGGGCACGGTCCAAAACTGGCAGGCCAAATGTCAGGGGTCCAGAAGAGGGGAAGCGGGGCAAAAAACCAGCACCTCTGTCCTTTCACCGTTCAGTTTCAGGCTGTTAACTGTGTTAACAGTTTACTTATGGTGCAAGTGTATTAGGAGTCACCATTGTCAATTACTAATATATGAGCAGACAAATGACCCTGTGAAGAAACTCTATGTTAGAATAAATAATGTAGCTTGCAATTATGTAATGTTAGAACATTTGGTTATTATTTTTCAGAGCTGGCATTAGGATCTATTTTGATTTTACTTTTTGTATGTACTAGCACTAGGTTGTGTGTTGGTCCTTTTCAAGGCACAGCAGCTATTTTCGTACATTACATAGTATATTAGCAGTTTTAGTAGAGGCATGGCCTACTCTTGTCTGACAACCCATTACAGTTTTAAAAGAAAGGCATCCATATTGAAAGACCATTGTGGGCTCCAAAATATGTAGGCAGGAATTCCATTTTGACTTTCATTTGTCTAGTGAGCATGATCTGACTAGCATCCTCCACTGAATAGAAAGGTAACCTTTGATATTACGTTGAGGGCAACTTAGACCTCTCCACACTGGTGGCTATGTAGACGATGTCTTTAATTTCTTAGAACTTAAAGAATAGGTCTGCATGGTGACCTAAGGTTCCTGTAATCATAAATGTGGCTTTCAGAGCTTTACAGTCCTTAACTTCTGTTTCACCAACAAAGGCCTGCCAAGATATGAGCTACAAGCGCCCAGAATGGGACCCTACATTTGTGAAGCTCTTGTGGACTCTCATAGCTCAGCTGCTTATAAATAGTTGGTTTGTGCAGCATCTACTTAAACCTCCATTGCTTCCCCAGCACTGGATAGCAAATATTTGGGCAACATTGTAAAGGTTGTGTTTCGACACAACCCATACTCTAGTGCCTCTAGGGGCTGCTATAATAGCTTTCTGAAGAGCGTCCAACCCAGTGAATGCCCAAAGACCTGAGAAACTTCAGTGCGTCATGCAGGAAGGCAAGTAGGTGCTTAACCAGGTTATCAGCACAGGAGTAGATCTAGTCGGCTTATGATGACCATATTGTCTCCTCTTTGTTCAGACTGGTGCCCACCTCAAAAATACAGGATGTCTGCTTCACAAGGTCTTCAAGAAGCACAGCACACAGCAGAGAAGCACAGGTGGCTAAAAACATTCAGCTGCTGAGACCTCCCCATCTACCTCACACAGCATCCTGGCAGACCAACAGTTGAGTAGCAATGAAACAGGAGTTGCACTAGAAGTATCCAATGGACCTTTCCGTACCTTGCTATCAGAATGTCTAAAAAAATTGGACCAGCCTAACCTTCAGTTTATTGCAATAGTAAACACTACGTTTCTATAAATGGTTTTATTTCGAATGCAAGAGACAGACGTGTACCTGTACCTCTTTTGAATGTAGGGCACACATGGGTTCATTTATTTCTGCACCGCATCAACCCTGAGAAGAATCCTAAGCATGACGTGAGCAATATTCTGGCACCTAGGATGAAGAGCACCTTGCCTATAACCACTTACACTGTGGACAGAAGCCATTGACAACTTCCTGTTCCTTTAGCTCAGCCTGTAGTGCTGTGAAGTAGTTTTTTCCATTTACCAAGGAACCATTTGTATTAGCTTGTTTCAGGAATTCTTTTTTCCTGTTGAGCATAGCTTTCAAAATAACTGTACCCAGTTAAGACTTGGTACATTGCAAACGTGGGATTGCAAGATACTGGGATTGGTCTTTCCAACACTGTGGCAGGCATCTCCTTAACGCAGCCCCCTAACCCTGGCAAGCATGGACCCTGTCGTTTGCTGCCAGTGACTGGATCACCCAACTATGTACACTGTTTTCACTTTCCACTAATAAGACAGAGCAGTTATGTATGCACCAGAATGCTATCTGTTCTCCACCACACGCAGGATGTGATATTACTGGCTGTTCCAGCATGAGTATCACATCCTGCGTACCACTCAGAGGAAGAGGCAGACGGGCCAGGTGGCTTGTAGATGGTGGCCAGAGTCAGCGAGAGGATAGGAGAGACATCAAGCCTGCAGATGAGGCATTCAAGGGAGGAGTAGGACTAAGTGGGTATGATAGTAGCAGGGACCATTCAGGGAAGATCGGGGCCACGCCACCCCTGGACTGGTTAGGCCTGGGTTTGGAGAGGATCTTGTAGCCCTCTGGGAGGAGAGTGTCAAAACTTGTGATGAGCCGGCCGTGAACCACGTCTCAGTAAGTGCAAGGATGTCAAGATCCTCAAGGAGGTGGCAGATGTCAGAGGAGTGTTTGACAGCAGAGTGAGAGTTGAGGGTAGCTAGATGGAGCTGGTTGCCACTTTTGAAGGTCTTCTGAGGAGGGGTACAGGAAAGTGGTACACCCGTCAGAGGTGACAGAGGGGGCAGAGGGGAGGCAGGCGGAGTGAGGAAGTTGATGAGAGATGGAAGACGCCTATCAATAAGGATTAGATTGGGCTGAGATCCCTGGACCATGACAGAGCCATTTAGGTAGACTTTAATTATGGCCCTAGAGGAAAGGAAGTATACCAAGAGTACTTCCCAACGGCTGCCACCATTAATGGGAGAGGAAGAGAAAGGTGAGAGCACTGAGACCATATAGGGAATCCAAAGTTCCGGAGAGGAATGACAAAGAGGATGTCAGTGACAGTCTGCCTGGTAGAAGCGTTGACATAGGTGTCAGCGATGGGCAGGCCTGGATTGGAGACCAGGAGAGCCTTCTTGAACTTTTCCCTTCTCTACCTCGAAAGAGAGCTAGGATAGGTGATAGAGTAGCAGTTAGAGAAGATGGTGGTGGGGGGCGGATTTAAAGCACCATGGAGGAAGGGCATGTAGAGAAGGTGGGTGGGAGCGAGGGTGAAACTGCAGTGCACGAGACCGAACTACAACACACAGCACAGCAACAATCTAGAATCAAGTGTCCAGGATAAGGGAAACTGAGGTTTCAAGCAAACACAGAAATGCAAGACACCTAGAAGTGAGTGTTCTGGATAACGGGCAGAGATCCTTGATAGCGGGAACAAGCCTATATTTTCAAACACAGAAGCAAATGCAAAAACACTCAGATTAGACTTTCCTAGATGTCTTAAACTCCAATACTCTGACCTCACTTCTCTCCTTGCCTCCACCACCAAGCTTCTCCTCCTCAAAGACTTTAATATTCACCATGGCTCCCCTGATGCAGCCCTTTGCTCTCTTCCACAACCTCTGTGACACACTTCTCCATTCTTCCCTAACGTCCGATGCACTCAGCCGGACACAATCTTGGATACTCTCATCTCTGCTGACATCCCTTTCTCCAGCCCTCTCACTACTCCTCTCTCCTGGTCGGATCACACTCTCCTGTCCTCTCACCTGGACCTCCCCCGGTTATGCCCCCGCCTTCACTGCCATCAACCTGTGAAGTGAGTCTCAGTTGCTGCTTTTTCCGCCACCTTCATTCCCCTCCAACTCCTTCCTCTGACCTCACTCTGCCCTTACTAATCTTCAACTCTTCATCTCCAACACTGTCAACATCCTTGCCCCTGTCATGAGGATCCGCATGAAGCCTGCCTCCAAGTGCAACACCTGGTATGAATCTGACCTGACCCCTTTGAAACACAAGTGCAGAACTGCTTAGCAGAAGGGACAGGCTTCGAGCACATCCTCTGACAAACTGGCCTCCTCACAGCTCCTAAGGCAATACAGACTCCATTTGCTCGAAGAAGAAGGCCTATATCCAAGCCGCATGTCTGGAGCCACTAACAACATGGCTGAACTTTTCAAACTCTGCAAGGAAATCGCCAATCCTGTGATATGGACCGCCGTACTGACTGGAATCGAGTTTTGGATTTCCGGAGCTACATCGGGTGAAGTTCCGTTCGCATTTAAGGATGTATACTTGGATAACTTACCAGCGATGAGGAAAATGTAAAAAAACTTTGTTTATATCGGCATCTACGCAGGAGTATTGGCGTTGCAGAGGAGCAGAAATCAGGTTCCTGGTTACTAAAGAACCACCAAGAAAATATTTTCAGACTTAATTAAAGAGGTCTGAGGTTATTCGGGTGCATTTTGGCACACCCACACTACAGAAATCCTACTTATGAGGAGTACGATTTGAAGAGTATTTTTGTGGCCCTGGATTACATGGTGGAGAATAAAAAGAAAAGGGTTCTTCCCCTGAAGAAGGTTCATGCATTGAGCGCAACGAGGAACTGAAACATGTCGGGACTGTTTAACCTGAGTTAATAATACTCAGAGATTGGAAGTGTTAAAATCACTACATAAATTTTATATGTTGATGTATTGTATTGTTATGTTATAGGAATGTATGTGTGTGAAACTAGTAATTTGTATTGTAGATGTATCCACCTTGTGTTGTTGGGTCTATTTTAAGAAAATTCTGTTTTTAGAGTTGGTTTTATAAAGGAAAATTTGGGTTGTGATTTAACCTATTAAAATAAACTGTTTTTGATATTGTGAAAAAACAACTAGGTACTCGGTCTATGTTTTCAAGACTATTGGTACAAAGAGGGTTCTTCTGCATCATACAATATGTATAGATCAGTATTTAGTGAAGGAATGTAATTTCTGTCTCCTTTATATGATAAAAATGTATGGTTATCCCCTGACCGTGAGAGAGAGGGAGCATTAAACAAGGGGAACGGTATGCCTTTGTTAAGGTAGATGGTCAATCATGCCATCCTTATAAATCGGCTCTGTGATACCCTTGGCATCACGGACCTGGCTCTGGACTGGTTGACCTGCTTCCTCTCTGACAGACCTTTCCAGGTTCGACTGGGCCCTTTTCTCTCCTCCATCTCACTCTCCACCTCCGGTGTCCTACAGGCATCTATCCCCTTGCCTTGTCTTTTCAACATCTACCTGGCACCTCTAGCCCATCTGATAACCTTCTCGCCTAATTTCCAGTGTTATGCGGATGACACGCAGCCCTCCTTCAAGCTTCTCTCCTATGCCACCTCCTCTAGCATTCCTGACTGCCTGTCTGCTTTTCACGAATGGTGCATTGCTAAGATTCTCTGCATTATTGCCAGTAAGACAGAGATCCTTCTCGTTGGGACCCCTATTCCCTCCTTCTCACACACTGGCTGCCCTCCATGGGCCCACTCCCTTTACTCTCCTGTGAGGCAAAAAACCCTGGTGTCATCTTCGGCTCCTCTCTCCCGTCACATCCCGGGCCGTGCCAAGAAGGCTCACTTTCAGCTGCACCTCCTCAGGGGCATTCTCCCTTTCCTCACCTTCCCCCGGAAACTCAATGTCTCCAGAGCTCTGGTCCTCTCCAGGCTGGATTACTGCAACAGCCTCTTCCTCAATCTTACTAACTCTTTCCTTTGCCCACTTCAACTAATCCAGAACAGGACTGTGTGACGTATCCTTAAGCCTTATGTAACGCTCACCTGGTATCCACGGGGACGTCACTCAGCCTGTTCTGACCTCTTACGACCTCAAACCCTTCCCTGGAGGCTATTCGTCTGGAGACTGGGCCTGAAACACAGGATTGGTAGCGTTTAACTCCCTATTGTCTCTGTGTGCTTGAACCCCTTCTTCCCCGGAGTCCAACCCTTCCTTTTGATCCACAGCTCACCTTGTTTTCTTGGATAGTGTGCTCTCCGTCCTGCTTTCAGCGCAGGGGCGCGTTGATTGATACGGGCTTGTTGCTTCCTAGTTACTTCACTGGCAAGAGGCCGACAGGTAAGTATAATGAGTCTTTTGAACAGTTCTCTAACTTCGTTCCTTTCCTTCCTTAGATGATGGCCGGCATCCGGGGATGGCGGCGTGCTGCTGAGATGAGTAGCGCTGAAGGTGAATGAGAGCGCGATGCACTCCTTTCGTATTTGCATTGAACTGAGTTCTTTTTCTGTGTCTTTTAGGTGCCGTGATGTTTTCAGCGTGGATGCCGGTTAAGAAGAACAAATGTGGTGGGTAAGCGTGGTATGCGGCGCCTCTAGATGTTTCCACGCTAACCTGGAGTGTCTTTTCCCTCTTGCAGAAGTTCCGGAGACAGAGTTCCCCCAGAGGTGCTGGGATTCAGGTAAGCGTTGGAAGCTCGTACAGTATTTAAAAATAAGCGAAGATTTGCAGAATGCTTACTAATGCCTTTTTTCTGTTCTTTTCCCTTTTTCTTAGGAAGCGGCGTGCTGGGATGGGAATGACACCGCCGAAGATGCTGTCACAAGCACTGTTTCCAAGGAGTCAGGACAAGCCCAACATCCCCGGAAGCAGGCTCACAACCCACGCCCCGGTTCCCAACCGACCCCTATCGGGGCCCTCTGGACCATGTCCTGGCGCCGTTGGCGCCAGGCTCATAAGAATCACCGGTGCCGGGCTCATACTTTAAGTAAAGGTGCTTGGGTGGACTTACCTGTAGCAGACCATGCTGCATACTCACCTTCATAAGTCCAGGCAAAATGAAGCCCCAGCCTTCTGCTGGGTGGGACTATTTTTTCCGAATCTGGAACTACTTTCTTACCTGGGTGGGGCTGGCATCACTCCTTGACTCTGGAACACAGGAACTCTTTTTTCTCTTGGGCGAGGCTGAGGAGGAAGACACCTAATCACCTCAACACTATTTAAACCACACCCGATTGGAAGAATGTGCTTCGCGTTATTCTGCATCTGCAGCAGGACGCTCACCGAGTCAGCTCCAGTCTTCTAGTGATTTCTTCTGCTCCAGCCTGTGAAAACAAGTCAGATCTTCACTTACCATCCAGGGATCCAGTCTCCGGCTGCACCTGTCAGCAAAGGAACATCAGGTTAGCAAAAGGCAACGCTTTAGCAGCCGCGCTTACTTACCTGAATCCACGGCATCTTCCGCATCCCGCGGCCTCTACCTGCAAGACAAAGAACTCCGGTCAACGCTTTAGCAGCCGCGCTTACTTACCTGAACCCACGGCATCTTCCGAATTCCGCGGCTTCTACCTGCAAGACAAAGAACTCCGGTTAGTGCAAAAAGGGGGAAATTGGACGCCATTATATTTTCACTTACCGGAGCTGTGCGTTCCTCGCCATCTCCTCTTCAGCTGCATCTCCGCACCTGCAAATCAAGAAAAAGACATTTAGAGGTGCGAATAAACCTGCCAGCAAGCGCATTACTTACGTGCTCCTCCACGTGCACGGACCTTCACACTTACGTGCTTCCGTATGCTCAGCATATAGCATTTCGGCACCTAAGAAACAAAGGCAAAGACTTCTTTAAAAGGTGCTCTCGAACTTTATAAACCGACCAGCATCCGCTTGTGCAGAAAACGACGGCATCGCTTCTTCAGCAGCTTTAAACCTCTGAGGCAACAAGAGACTTAAAGCAGTCCCAGTGAAGTAACTGGAACCCAGCGCCCCTGCATCAGTCGCAGGATGGAGAGCCCAGCATTAACATACCTAAGGTGAGAGCTCATTCAGACTTTGGGCCTCAGGGAAAAAACGAATAAGGAGGAGAAGCCCAACCAGCCATTAATCTCCTTTTTCTTCCGCCTGCAGACACCTTACTCTACAAGTCAGACATTCCATAAGAGGAGGTCCGGTCCAGAGAACCATCCGAGTCCTGCGCTTCTCAATTGAAGACACGGTAACTGTCCAGCCTGGATCTGCGCCTCCGTGGGAACCAGGTGAGCGTTACAGAACGCGAAGCCCTCCAATAACTTCCTACCCAGGCGCAATGGAAACCTCAGACACTAACCAACTAGCCCAGCTATTAGGGGAATTAAGAGCAGAGGTACATGCAGCCCGTCAGGAAACGAATGCTCTGAGGAGAGAATTGATTGTTTCAAAAGAACGAACTGATGATCTTGCCAGACAGTTGTTACAATCACAAGCGGGGCAAACCCCTTTGCCTACGGGAGGGAGCTACATTCCTGCAGCCTCGGCCAGTCCGGTACAAATCAACCTACCCGGAAACGTGCCTTTGGCTCCGCCCGAACGCTTCTCCGGTGATCCTAAAAGGTTTGCGGTTTTCATCAACCAGTGCCGATTGCACTTTCTGTGTAGACCAGCTGCTTTTCCGACGGACCAGACTAAGGTAGCCTTTGTGCTTTCATATCTTAGCGGCAGTGCTGCTGATTGGTCGGTCCCTCTAGTTGCACAGGATGATCCGATTCTTCACGATTTTCAAGCATTCCAGACCAGCATGGAAAGACTGTTTGCAAGACATTCCCTGGGCCAGGCCTTGGATAACGAACTCCTTTCCCTACGGCAAGGCAATCAGGATCTCCTGGCTTATATTGCGTCGTTTAATAGGCTAGTAGTTGAAACCAGATGGCCCGAGGACAAGAGGATCACACTGTTCCACAGAGGTCTGCGGGGAGAACTCAAAGATGTCCTAGCCCAGGTAGTGAATCCTCCCCAGGATTGTTCTGAATACATCGATTTAGTGGTCCAATTGGATCACAGATTGCAAAACAGGAAGGCAGACCGCTCCAGGTTCGAAACTCGAGTGTTCTCCAAACCACAGACTTCCACCAAGGGAGCTGAAGCCGTAGAACCTATGCAAATAGGGGTCATGAAGGGCCCTTTAACCCAGAAAGAACGCGACAGGAGAAGACAGTTGCAGTTATGCCTCTATTGTGGAAATTCAGGACATTTCCTTCGAGAATGCCCAGTGAAACCTTCAAAGAAGACAGTGGGAGCTTCTGATAAAAATACTGAAAGGCCTGAGCCGGGAAACGACCTCGCCCGACAAGTGTAGAGGTCTGCTTGCCGAGCGTTAAAACCAGTTCTTTGACCTCGCATTTCATAGTTTCAATGGTCCTCATGAATCCAGAGCAACCGGATCGTTTGCATGCTATTAAAGCATACATTGATAGCGGAGCAATCAGTAATTATGTAGACCACGAAATGGCTTCCAGGATGAACCTACCCCTCTGTCCTAAGGCAATTAAAGACGTTATTACCACAGTGGATGGTACGGAAATAGCTTCTGGACCAGTGACCCATACCACCACGGAAGTGACGTTATTAAGTCAAGATGGACATTGTGAGGTGATCATGTTCTATGTGATCAAGGCTCCTCAATTCCAAGTAATATTGGGGATTCCCTGGTTGGAGAAACATAATCCTCAAATTGATTGGCGAGCAAAGACAATACGGTTTCCAGAGTGTGCCCCTACTTGTTATCCTCGACCCAGTATTGGACTAGCAGCGACAACATCCGAAAGTCCGCAACTGCCTATAGAGTATCAGTAATCCCAAGACGTTTTTCAGAAGGAGCAGGCTAATACCCTACCTCCCCACAGGTCGTACGACTGTCAGATAGACCTGATACCCGGATCCACTCCCCCCTGTAGTAGAATATATGCCCTTACCGAGCCTGAGAATCTTCATTTGCGACAGTATCTGGACCAGTACCTAGCCAACGGATTCATCCGTCCTTCAAAGTCTCCAGTATCCTCAGCTCTGTTCTTCGTGCCGAAAAAAGAAGGTGACCTTAGGACCTGTATAGATTATCGTGCCCTGAACCAAATCACGGTAAAGAATAGGTATCCCTTACCTCTAATTCCGGAACTCCTTGACCAAGTTAAAAGCGCCTGTATATACACAAAGCTAGATCTTCGGGGAGCGTACCACTTGGTACGGATCAAAGAAGGCGACAAATGGAAGACGGCCTTTCGCACCAAGTATGGACTATTTGAATACCAAGTGATGCCCTTTGGTCTTTGCAATGCTCCGGCCGCCTTCCAGTACTTCATGAATGACGTTCTTAGAGAACTTATAGACGTTTGTGTAGTCGTCTACATTGATGACATACTTGTGTACTCATCTTCTGAAGAAGATCATCAGAAACACGTCAGAGCTGTTCTTGAAAGGCTTCGCCAACATAAACTTTTTGCCAAGCTTGAAAAGTGTGTTTTTCATGTCACCGAGGTCGAATTTTTAGGTTTCATTTTGACACCCAACGGGGTCCACATGGACTCGAGGAAAGTTGACGCTATCATCAAGTGGCCATCACCAACTTCCGTGAAGGGAGTCCAAAGCATGCTAGGTTTCGCCAACTTTTACCGCAGGTTTATCCCGGAATTTTCACGAATAGTTCAGCCCATTACTGCTCTTTTAAAGAAGAATAAACGTTTCGAGTGGACAGCAGAGGCAGAACAGGCCTTTCAGGAGTTAAAAGCCAAGTTTATCTCAGCACCTATATTAAAACACCGTGCCCGGACCTTCCTTATATCGTTGAGACCGACGCCTCCAGCTTGGCAATGGGAGCGGTTTTATCGCAGAGGGATCCAGAAACTAACCAGTTACACCCTGTGGCTTTCTGGTCCCGCAAGTTCTCGGCGCCCGAAATCAACTACACCATCACTGACAAAGAACTTCTAGCTATTAAGTCCACCTTCAAGGCCTGGCGGCACTACCTCCTTGGAGCCAAACACACAGTCACAGTAATCACCGATCATCGCAATTTACAGTATTTGAAGACTGCTAAAGCTCAATCCTCCAGACAACTTCGCTGGGCTGTGTTTTTTGCCGAATTCGACTTTGTAATCACTTATCGTCCAGGCAATAAGAATGGCAAAGCAGATGCCCTTTCCCGGATTGGAATGGAGGAACACATGGTCAGTCCTGAACCCGTACCTATAATTCCCGAACAAAGAATCCTGGGCCTGGTCTCCTCGCAATCCATCGAAGATATCGAAGCAAAGGCCAGACTACTTGTGACTCCTTCAGATCTACAGAATTGGCAACAGAAGGGAAAGGACTTCACCGTGACTAAGGATTTGCTTTATTTTCAAGGACGACTATACTTACCTGGTACTGATTTACCAAGACAGGTAATCTCTTGCTACCATGATTCTTTAATGGAAGGACATCCTGGCATTGCCAAAACCTCAGAAAAGATCAAGAGACACTTCTGGTGGCCGTCATGGAGAAAAGACATCAAGGACTTTGTAATGTCTTGTGGGGTGTGCGCCCAAAACAAGAGTCAGAAAGAAAAACCAGCAGGCCTCTTACACCCACTAGACATCCCGCCACACCCCTGGCATACCCTTTCCATGGACTTCATTACTGATTTACCCTCATGCTCCGGATATAACACCATTTTAGTAATCGTGGATTTGTTTTCTAAAATGGCCCACTTCATCCCACTGAAGGGCTTACCCTCAGCTTCAGTCCTGGCCCGAGAATTCCTCGAAAACATTGTTCGATTACATGGTTTCCCTTCAATTTTGATCTCAGATAGGGGAAGCCAGTTCATCTCGCACTTTTGGCGAAATTGCTGTCGTCTAGCTCAAATCGATGTGAGACTTTCAACCAGCCATCACCCCCAGACCGATGGGCAAACCGAGAGGACAAATCAGACTCTGGAACAATATTTACGTTGCATGCTGCAACAGTCGGAAAGTAATTGGAAAGACATCCTTTGGATTGCCGAATATGCCTACAACAATTCGATCCATTCAGGAACCGGAAAAAGTCCCTTTTACCTCTTATACAGGATTCACCCTCGAACCTCCAATCTTGATCCACCTCAGGATCTCGGAACACCTGCCGTAGATCATCTACACACTGCTATCACTCAAGCTTTCAAGGAAGCCACGACCCATCTTCAACTAGCCAAAGAACAGTATAAAAAGGGAGCAGACCGACATCGAAGGGAGGCCCCCCAATACCAGGTTGGAGACCTAGTTTGGTTATCCACTAAACATTTAACTCTTAAAGGACCTCGCACCTTTAATCCAAAATATCTGGGACCATATCCTGTCACCGTCATAATAAACCCGGTGGCTGTCAAATTGGGCTTGCCATCCCACATGAAAATACATCCAGTTTTCCACGTATCTCTACTAAAACCAATGCAGCCTGGAACTCGATTGACTAAAGCTCCAGAACCTATTCAAGTTAATGGAGAACTCGAATTTGAGGTTAAAAACATCCTGGATTCCAAGATCATCAAGTCCAAGCTATACTATCTGATTAACTGGAAAGGCTACGGGCCTCAAGAACGATCATGGGAACCTTCTGAATACGTCCACGCACCTCGCCTAATCAAAAGATTCCACCAAACTTTTCCCGACAAACCAAAACCCCCGGGGGAGACTATTTTGGGAGGGGCCTTGAGGAGAGGTGCTGTCATGAGCACTGTTTCCAAGGAGTCAGGACAAGCCCAACATCCCCGGAAGCAGGCTCACAACCCACGCCCCGGTTCCCAACCGACCCCTATCGGGGCCCTCTGGACCATGTCCTGGCGCCGTTGGCGCCAGGCTCATAAGAATCACCAGTCCCGGCGCCAGAGGTGCCGGGCTCATACTTTGAGTAAAGGTGCTTGGGTGGACTTACCTGTAGCAGACCATGCTGCATACTCACCTTCATAAGTCCAGGCAAAATGAAGCCCCAGCCTTCTGCTGGGTGGGACTATTTTTTCCGAATCTGGAACTACTTTCTTACCTGGGTGGGGCTGGCATCACTCCTTGACTCTGGAACACAGGAACTCTTTTTTCTCTTGGGCGAGGCTGAGGAGGAAGACACCTAATCACCTCAACACTATTTAAACCACACCCGATTGGAAGAATGTGCTTCGCGTTATTCTGCATCTGCAGCAGGACGCTCACCGTGTCAGCTCCAGTCTTCTAATGATTTCTTCTGCTCCAGCCTGTGAAAACAAGTCAGATCTTCACTTACCATCCAGGGATCCAGTCTCCGGCTGCACCTGTCAGCAAAGGAACATCAGGTTAGCAAAAGGCAACGCTTTAGCAGCCGCGCTTACTTACCTGAATCCACGGCATCTTCTGCATCCCGCGGCCACTACCTGCAAGACAAAGAACTCCGGTCAACGCTTTAGCAGCCGCGCTTACTTACCTGAACCCACGGCATCTTCCGAATTCCGCGGCTTCTACCTGCAAGACAAAGAACTCCGGTTAGTGCAAAAAGGGGGAAATTGGACGCCTTTATATTTTCACTTACCGGAGCTGTGCGCTCCTCGCCATCTCCTCTTCAGCTGCATCTCCGCACCTGCAAATCAAATCAAGAAAAAGACATTAAGAGGTGCGAATAAACCTGCCAGCAAGCGCATTACTTACGTGCTCCTCCACGTGCACGGACCTTCACACTTACGTGCTTCCGTATGCTCAGCATATAGCATTTCGGCACCTAAGAAACAAAGGCAAAGACTTCATTAAAAGGTGCTCTCGAACTTTATAAACCGACCAGCATCCGCTCGTGCAGAAAACGACGGCATCGCTTCTTCAGCAGCTTTAAACCTCTGAGGCAACAAGAGACTTAAAGCAGTCCCAGTGAAGTAACTGCATCAGTCGCAGGATGGAGAGCCCAGCATTAACATACCTAAGGTGAGAGCTCATTCAGACTTTGGGCCTCAGGGAAAAAACGAATAAGGAGGAGAAGCCCAACCAACAACCAGCCATTAATCTCCTTTTTCTTCCGCCTGCAGACACCTTACTCTACAAGTCAGACATTCCATAAGAGGAGGTCCGGTCCAGAGAACCATCCGAGTCCTGCGCTTCTCAATTGAAGACACGGTAACTGTCCAGCCTGGATCTGCGCCTCCGTGGGAACCAGGTGAGCGTTACAGATGCCCGCAGAACAGAAGGAGCGATGAATGATGGTCAGAAGCGCCGCAAGGTAAGGCTGTTCCTAACGGTGTTCTTGTTCTTGCAGGAGCTGAGCGCAGAAAAAAGATGGAGGCCTACTGGAGACCGATCCGAACACGGTGAGTGTCACGCTGCAGGTGCAGAAAACACAAAGCATGTTTCTCAGCCTGGACGTGGCTTAAATAGTCTCTCGGTATCCCAAGTGTCTCTGGGCTGAACCACACCCAAAAGACTCGACCGCACATGCAGTTCTGGGAACCGAAATATGTGGCGGCATCCATCAATGCACTACAAGTCCAATCCCCAATGTTATCCTATGGGAGTGAGTGAGTCTGGTGCCACAAGCGCCAAGTCTGACTCCAAGTGGGTCTTTGGAGGGATGGAGAGGCCCTTGAGGGCCATGTAGGTGATCGTGGCCTGGCTCCAGCCTGACATCTTGGAGGGCTGGGGACATGAGGGGCAGGAATCATGACACCCTAGGACTGCAGTCTCTCCAGCCCTTAAATCTCTCCACTGGCTCCCGGTTGCTGCACGGATCAAGTTCTAGACCCTCTGCATCATCCACAAGGCTTTCTGGGGCCTGGGACCCCGCTACATCCAACTCTCTCTCCCTAAATACCTTCCTGATAGAGCCCTTCAGTCTTCTAGCTCCAACTCTCTGCAGATCAGACGCTGTTCCAAGCAGAGAGTGGGTGTTTGGGGGGAGATCTCTCTCCCCTCCACAGGTGCCTCCCTCTGGAATGGCCTCCCTGCCCCTCTCAGAGTAGAGCCACATCTCCTTAAGGTCCGTAAGCTTCTCAAGACCTTTCTTTTCTCTTCCTCTTTCTCTGCTAATGTCCCTGTCTGCCTCTTGACTGGCTGCTTGTTTCCTTTAGATTCTTACAGGGCTCCAGGCCCTCCTCGTCCAGTTTACCCCTGCACGTGGCCTACCACCCCTTGTTCTCAAACTGCACTTGCCCTTCTGGGCCACCTCACATTGCACTAGCCTGGCTGGGCTTGCACCCCTTGAGCCCTCCTGCCCCTTACCACGCACTTAGTCCTTCTTTCCCCTGCACTCTCTACATTCCCCTGGCTCTGTCCACCTGGCCTCCCTTGGCACTCGCTTATCCCATGGGCCCTCCGCCCTAACAAGCACTTCCCCTGCCCTCTCCCCTGTACTTCTGTTACTGCACTTGCACGATCCAAATGTCACAAGACCTAGTAGGGCCGTTTTTAGTATCCCTGCCCTCCCCCGAATCCCTTGAAACACTTGTGTGTAGATGGATTATAAATGGTATCCGTATGAAATACTGGAGGGGAAAAAAACAAAGGAAGAAAATGCTGAATACGGCATTGAAACACATCCCAAAAATGGCAGTCAACGGAAGCGGGAGTTGCGGGGGTGTCCCCAAGCTCGACATTCCGAGACTTCTGGGGTTGCAGGGGAGTCTCCCACTCCCGTTTAGTGACATTTTGGGGATTTTTTTATTTTTTTCAATGCCGTATTCAGCATTTTCTTCTTTTTCGTTTTTTTTCCTCCGGTATTTCATACGGATAACATTTATAAAAAGGAAAGCGGGGGACAAGCAAAGTAAAAAAAAAAAAAAAAGAAAAGGACCCTGCGACGCCGGTTCCAATCCAAGTGTGCGAATGGAACCAGCGTTGCAGAGGGATGGCAGAGGTGGTGGCACACTTTGCTGTGTGCTGCCAAAAGGTGAGTAAGAGTGTGGGGTTGTCAGAAATGTCCACGAGAAACAAAACCAGAAGTTATTTTCGTTCAAATAACATTTGTGTTTTCTCCCTCGGACATTTCGTTTTCGACCTTGGACATGGACATCCTTATAAATACCCAATAAATAAATAAAAACCAAAACTACCTGGACACCACATGGAAAACAATGCTCACAGGAGAGTACCTGGTGGCTCTGACCAATACAGCCATTCCAAGACTAGTGGGTGAAAAGCAGTCGGGAGGATGGGGAGAGAGCACGCTTCACAAGAGTTGAAAACTAGAGATTTATTTATTTGGGCATGTCGGAGCTGCCAGGTTGTACACAAGTAATGCCAGAAGGAGCGTGGAAAATTATGAGAGGGGGGAAGAGTAGTTCTCCCTGTGGAGCTCTGCAAATAGGTCAGGAATTTGGCCCATGAACAACACCCAGTTTGTGACATGACACGCGCCTAAGGGAGAAATACTGGCGGCCTGATATATACACCAATTTTTAGGGAATAATCAGAGTGCAGACAGTGTGAATTTGGTGAAAAAACGAGACAAACCAATGCCCAACCACTAATGACAATAGAAATAATAAGCCTGTTAGAGATCTTGATTCAAAATGTATATAATGGTCCTAATGGACTATACTTTCAAATGGGTGGAGCAGAGAGCAACGATAGGAGGAGTAACATCAGACAATATTCCTGACCGCATTATTTGATTTAGAAGGTATCCCAACTTAAGATGTGCCGGACAACAGCGTGCAGGATTTATTGATTGATTGCATTTGTTGACAGAGAGCCCAGACTCGGAGGTATCAGAGCGCTAGTACATAGTTGGTATAACAATGCAGACATAAAAGGTAAAAACAAATAGGAAGATCATAACAACGTAGATGAGGAAGAGCCTTAGTCACATGTGTTAACCCCTTAAGTGCTAAAGATGAGTAATCAAGTGTATGCAAAAAAGAACGCGCATAAAGTTTAGCTGTTATACAACTAGGTTTTCAGATGTTTTCTAAAAGTTAAGTATGATGGATCTTCTCGAATGCATTGTGGTAGGGTATTCCACAGGGTGGGTGCCGTGACACGAATGCTGGCTCCACCTGCTCACTTTCTAGTATGTTTTGAGTGAGATGCTGACATTCTTGAAGGATCACAGGATCAGCCATCATCCTGCAGCCAATGGACGTATGGAGCACATGAGCTGCTTTATAAAGGAAAGCCTATAACTCACCCTAGACTGAAGGGAAGTACTGCAAGTGTATCACCTCACACCACTCTATAAACAGGAAGCTGCCTGCCAACTCAACCCAGTTTGTACTCAAGGATGCAGAGGACAGGCTAGATGCAAAATAAGTCTTATACAGAGCTAGGCAAATACAAAGTCTGTTATAACGAGAAGGAGTTCGTGGTGTTTCCTAGTGGTTATGTGAAGGTACCCAGTCATACATGCAAAAGTACCCAAGTTCAGGCCACTGGATAGGGTTGCGCAGGAAGAAGCACAGTCGTTTTGGAAAATGTGGATCACTGTATGTGTAGCGATGTGGTGAAGATTGGCCAGCACCATGGAAAGTGCAGTGATAATATATTGAAGCTCATGCCTAGTTATACTGAATCATCTGCAACAGGTAGTCCAGGCTCGTATGCCATGAATGAAAGACCATGAGAGAGATGTGGACGCAGAGCTTATCGAAGGGACGACTCATTACTACAAACACTACCACATCCCAATCCCCTTCTCCTGTTGCCCAATTATAGCAGGTGGAGATTTTATATTATGTACAGTGGATTCTGTCAACTGGAATGATCTGCATCGCAGGGGCCATATCATCAAAAGAATGCTCAGAAAGTTCAGATATTAATCAGAAGTGTACTACTACTTGATGGGCCTGTCAGCAAAAAGGGAAATTAGGAACTTCTAGACCAGAGATTTCCTGGTCAGCAATGGTGCGAGTTGTAGGTGGATGAGGTGACAGAAAGGGCATGCCAACAACTGGGAAAGTAAAACTTGTCTGGACAAATCAGGGACCAGGCTTATAGGGTCAGGGAAAAAGAGGGAGATGCCCCCTCCCACCCCCCGCCCACTATCGGTCCATCTTAAAAGGAAGTTAGTCCGGGTAAAAAATGTACCTGCCTGGGGGGGCGCTGTTGCGCCGAACCAAGATGGCCGCCTGAGTGCACAGCTCCGGACTACATGGGCGCATATAATCCTTTTTTACTGCGTTAAATGCAGCTGGATCGTCCCTGTACAGGCTACGACCGAGCCAACTTTGGGAGCCTGAGACCTACTGAGAGCCCCACGTTCCTCACTAATGGTGCGCCGCTGTGGACTGCTGCCTCGCCCTGCAACAGAGCTCCGTGGGGCTCAGATTGCCGATTCCACCTAGCGCCCCGGCGCGGGTGGCCTGTGTGGGGGAGGGGCACTGGGCAGCGCGTGCTGGCCGTGCGTCCATGCTACCCGCCTAATCTGCCGGCAGACCTGTTCCTGTGCTACGCCATCCCGGGCCGTTGTCCGAGACATGGGACTGTGCTGTTAGGGCCCGTGCTGCGGGCGTCCCAGGTTGCCGCGGCTGGCTCCACGCTGCTGTGCTCGGTGCCTGCCCTTCTCCCCCGCTCCCCCTCCTGTGGCGGCCAATTTGCATCTCTCTACAGGTAACTGGGGGACTGGGATCTGGCCCCCGCGGCCACGGACTGGCCTGGAATCCTCCTCCCTGCTGTGTGGTGGTGCGGGCCGCGGCACCCGTCCTTGTTGCCGTGGCAGATTGCGCCTTGCGCTGCCCGGGTGTCCGCTGGAGCGGCACCGGACTTGGCGCCCTCACCATCCTGATCACACTTGTGGCCTCTTCCCCCCCCCCCCCCCTCACCAAGCTGTATACATTGAACCCCACTTGAAGTACCTACGTGGAATCTTTCGGTCCACACTCCCTGATCTATCAGAGGATACCGCTAAATGTTGCTCCCCCTGCACTGTGGTGGCTCCCACTGAACTTCGCGGTTGGCGGTCCGGCTGATTGGCCTTACACATCCCTGCACCGCTGCAGCTTAGTGCCCAGATCTTGCATACAGTGGGGGTGGTGGTGCTGCCTGGTGCCCTGCTCCCCACTACTCTACACCAGTCCTGCTGCGCCTGTGCCGGCGATGCTTTCATCCCCCAACACCATCGCCTTCATAGGGTTCCCCTGCTGTCGCCACCACTGATGAGGTCCCTGCACTTCGTAGGGCACTTGTGCGGCCAGGCGAGACTGCTTGGATTATACCCTGGTCACGAACTGTACACCGTCCCGCCAACACGAAGAGCTTCACAGCCATAAACCTAGCAACTCCTGATCCTCGGCCACTGCTAGTGGAGCGGCACCACCTCTTAGCACCTATCCCCTTCCTGATGTGTTGTGCCCGGTCCTTGATTCCTTGCCTTGTGATCTCTGCTTTGCTGGAGGACCTGTGAGTAGCTGGTTTCTCCCTGTGTGCGCCCCCATGATTGTATATCCGCCAGGTCGGCTGACTCATCCCTGTGGATTTGGCATTACTCACCTGGGTACCTGCTATGCCTCTGCTCGCTGTGAGGGGGGCCGCTCTGGTTCTAACTGCTGTGTCTTGCTATGCCGGTCTGCTGCGCTGGGTCATCGGTCCCTCCGGCTCTGCCGACGTTACTCTGTGGGATTGCAAGCACCGCGGCCACCAAGGTAACTGGCCCTGAACATAGTGGTGCGCACACAACATTTAAATTGTAGGCAGGGGACACAAATTGCAGTACGTCGGTCGCCGTCCTGCGGACCCAGTGGGGCACACACCACAGCCCCAGATATTTCTGAGCTGCAACCAGTAGCGATAGCACCTCTCTACGCCCGAGTACCTACTTCTACTTGTGATCTTGGACCTTGAGCCCGTCCTTCACCATGACTAAGGGTGCTGGAGCTGGGAAAAAGCAAAGCTCGTTGAATATGTTTACCAAAACACTGTCCAAGCCCGCCCCTGATGACCCGGAGGAGCAACTTGTTGCCTCTACCTCAACAGCTTCAGACGACTCTCAGAAGATGCTGGAATACATACGAGATGGCTTCTCTACACTCCACACGAAACTGGACGATATGAATGGGACAATCTCCTCCATAAAAGCCCATATTGAAAAACGGACGGTAGAGTCGCTGAAGTCGAAACCAGACTAGGAGCTGCTGAGGATGACCGGAGCTCGCTACACGCAGTAGTCTCCACGCTCACCAACCGGGTGGCAGCGATAGAAAAGAAAAATGATGACCTTGAATCCCGCTCGAGGCGGAACAACTTGCGCATTATTGGAATTCCCGAGGAGAATATCCTAGAGCCCATGGAGGATTACGTGGAACGCATCCTCATGACACTCCTTGACTCCCCTAAACTCTCCTCACAGTTCGGCATTGAGAGGGCGCATCGAGCCTTGACCGCGAAGCCCAGACCGGGCGCTCCACCGCAG
Organism: Ambystoma mexicanum; assembly: GCF_040938575.1. NCBI lineage: Eukaryota > Metazoa > Chordata > Amphibia > Caudata > Ambystomatidae > Ambystoma > Ambystoma mexicanum. The sequence continues at coordinate 116,641,153 of NC_090924.1, read as the reverse complement.
CCCATTATAGCCAGGATCCTAAATTTCCGGGACCGCGATGCCCTCTTGCGAGCGGCCAGGATCAAGGGTGAACTTTTCCTTGGAGCGAATAGAATCCATCTCTATCCGGACTATTCTGTGGCGGTGCAGCGGGAGCGCCAATCTTTCACAGCTGTGAAGAAGAGACTTCGTGACTTGGGAGTCAAAAACTCCATGCTGTTCCCCGCAAAACTTCGTATTGAGCACTCCAACAAAACTTTCTTTTTCACGATTCCGGAGGAGGCTTCTAAGTTCCTTGACGAGCACTTCCCTGGCTGATCCGTGGCTGCCACGGGCCCGGTCTGTCAGGCTCCTAGTGTGATGCCTTAAGCCAATGTTGGTCCGTTTGTAGTTTCATTCATGATGATCCACGACATGCACACTTCCGCTGGCTGCTCATCTGTGTTTTTGTTCTTGTTGTTTGGATCCTCTGTCTTCTGGTCCAACTGTGGAGTAGGATCTTTCTATGCTTAACTATTAACAATGCTTTACAGTTGCACCGGCTCTATGGTTTGTTCTGTTGTGGCCGGCTCCCCAGCCGGGGCGCCGGCGCTGATGAACTGTTCACGGTTATAAGGGGACAGGGTTGGAGACTATGGGAATCCATGAACATTTGTCTGCAGTCCATCTGTTTACATCACAATTCCTCCACACATGTAACCTGAGCTGAACATACTTGTTGTTCTAACTACATTTACACTTTTCTTGCCCTCGATAAGTCTGTTGCGCCATGGCTAGGTCAGTTAACAGCCCCCCAGGCGCTGATGGCGAGTTGTTTGTTTTTGCTTGGTTGTGGGTTGGGTTTCGCCCCTCTGTTTGGGGGGAGGGATGCGGGTGGGGGAGGGGACGTTATGGTTAAAAAAGTCTTGACAGCCACAGGAGGCGCCGCACGCGCCATAGCATACCATCTGACATATCTAGATATGTGGCCACACATAAACAGTTTGTACATCTTTCACTTGCTGACTACCCCGGTACGGTATTTCTATCACTTACCCCTGAAGTATGGCTAGTGCTGCCCTGACCTTTATGAGCTGGAATGTCCGAGGGTTAGGCAATTGCAATAAAATGCAGCAGATCCAGCTCCATGCGGAGTGCCATGGAGTTAAAATCTTATGCTTGCAGGAAACCCACGCTCGCTCTGAGCAATGTGAGCGATTCGCTAGACAATGGGGGACCCAGAGATACTATACTAATTATTCCACTCAAAGCCGCGGCACCCTTACCCTAATACACAAGAGCCTGAAGTTCACATGTCACCACTCTCACATAGATCCACTTGGTAGGTATGTATTGATCACGGGCACACTACAGCATCAGGAGGTAGCCATCTTAAATATATATGGTCCCAATGTCGACGATCCTGATTTCTACCTGCACCTATCCACTCTACTTGAAAGATACCCTCTTATTCCTATTCTATGGGGCGGGGATTTTAATACAATATTGGATGTCACCCTAGATAGATCGGGCTCTAGACCCCGCCAACTGTCTAGGGCAGCGTATACTGTCCTTACCATACTCCCCCCGTCTCTCGCTGGTGGATGCCTGGCGTCTGATGAACCCTGATTCTCGTATATACTCCTTTTATTCTTCAGTACATGATTCCCACTCTCGAATAGACAGGTGGCTCATTACAGGCATGCTGGTCAGATGCCTATCTTACCTGGCTATACTCCCCAGGATACTATCAGACCATTCACCGGTACTCGTCTCCTTAAACTGGGGACCGGATGCCAATAAAACCAGGCAGTGGAGGATGCGTCCTTACTCGCTTCTTGATCCGATATTCGCGTCCGAACTTGAATCCTCTATGGAGGAATAGTTTGAGATTAACACAAACTCTGTGTCCACACAAGCTGTACTCTGGGAATCCTTCAAAGCACACACAAGGGAGATCGCCATCTCCAAAAGTTGCGGTATTCTGAAGGGTATCCGTGCCGACATTGCCACCAGTGAATTGGCCCTGGCTGCCCACGAATCCCAATATGCGGAAGATCACTCTCCAGCCACACTAGCGGCACTGGGAACTGAGCTGGATAAGTTCTGTGACCTTGCCGAGCGCAAGGTTAAGTTCCTGGACTCTTCCCCGATTGGCAAGGAAATACGGTGAAGGGGAACGTCCCGGCCGAATGCTGGCTAGACTATTGCGCCGAGAGCTCGGAGCCTCAAATATCCTGGCCATAACGAGACCCGATGGCTCACTCTCTACCTCCCCACAGGACATTAATTCTGAGTTCCTCTCGTTCTACACTTCCCTGTATTCAGAGCCCGACGGGCCCCAGACTTCCGAAATTGACTCCTACTTAGAGAGTCTTCCCCTTTCTGTCCTGTCGGCCGACGTAAGCAGCTTCCTTGAGAGACCCTTCTCATTGGAGGAACTTGTTGAGGCCATTGAGTCGTTGGCATCTGGGAAGGCCCCTGGCCCGGATGGTCTCCCTATGGACTTCTATAAACAATACAAATCTCTTCTAGTGCCACACTTACTAACCCTGTGGGAGGAATCTTGGAACAGCGGGATACTTCCCCCATCCCTCCGTGAGGCACTGATCACAGTTCTCCTTAAACCTGGCAAGCCCCCTACACAGTGCGGCTCCTACCGGCCACTCTCACTGATTAACAGTGATGTCAAAATATACGCGAAACTGCTAGCCAACCGCTTAGCCCCATACATGCCCCACGTCATCCACCCCGACCAGTCTGGATTTGTCCCTGGCAGGTCCACGTCCTTAAATCTGCGTAGGCTCTTTTAATGTGATCAGCAAGATCAGCCCATCCACACAGGCGGTTGCAGCCACTCTAGACATGCAGAAGGCATTTGACTCGGTCTCGTGGAAATACCTATGGCGAGTCCTCGAGAAATGCAAGTTTGGCCCCAATTTCCGTTCCTGGATAAAACTGCTTTATACCGCTCCGTCAGCCAGGGTCCGTACGGAAGACAGATGATCCGTCCCCTTCCGGATAACCAGAGGCACACGCCAAGGATGCCCCTTCTCCCGACTTATCTTTGCCATAGCCATAGAGCCTTTTGCTGACATGGTTCGGCAATTGCATTTGCACAGGGGATTACACACCGCCGGCCAATCCGACATAGTTTCCCTTTACGCTGACGACACCCTCCTGTACATTCGATCTCCAGACACCAACCTTGCTCCCATATTGGCAGATGTGGCCCGCTTTGGATACTTCTCCGGATTAAAAGTAAACTGTGCCAAGTCACGGACTCGACACGACCCCCCCTGACCTACATGGGTTCAACTGGTCTCCGTCTAGTTTCACTTACCTGGGGGTGGGGTGGTGGTCTCATGCCACACGGCACAGCTTCGGGTTGACAATTACCAAATTTACCTCAATAACCTGGTGACAAAAACCTCCTCCTGGTCTAGGCTCCCTGTCTCACTGGCAGGCAGAATTGGTACACTTAAAATGGTGGGATTACCTCAATTACTGTATCGATTTACCAATCTGCCTGTGTGGCCTGGTGATGCTTTTTTTCCAGATGCTGCGCTCCATCATCAACACCTTCCTCTGGCACTCGGGAGCGGTCCGCCTCAAACTGTCCACACTGACCGCTCCCATGGCACTGGGTGGGTTCAACGCCCCCGATTTTGTCAGATACTGGGTGGTTGCCCAGTCTCAATTCGCTGCACACTGGTTCAACACCATTGACCCCCCCCCCCCCCACCAACATGTTCGCCTGGAGAAGCTAACGGTCAGTGACCGAGTGATTGGATCTCTGATCCTCAAGCCAACCCCCCTGACACAAACTCTGCAGACCCTGTTGCTAGCACATCCTTGGCATTAACCAAACTCTGGGCAATGGTCGATGCGCCTCAACCATTTCACAGGGATCTGCCATTATGGAACTTTCTCCCTGGTATCCCTCTCATTCCACGATCGATGGTTTCTCGCTGGGCAGATGCTGGCTGTCTGATGCTCTGCGATGCCTTTGAACAGGGAAGCTTTATCGAGTGGCCTAATCTCCCTCCTTTGCTCAGACGCAGGCCCTCGATGTGGCTGCAATACTCTTCACTCCGGGAGAGTCTCAAATCCAGGTATCCCGATTTCCCCGCTTTGCCGCCTGATGAGCCTGTAGTCGCTGAGCTTTGTTCCTTTCTCTCTTTCAGGGGCAACGTTTCGAGACTTTATTCCTTACTGCAGACTAGAGCAGCCCCCCCCCTTCATTGAGCTGAGGCGCAGGTGGGAGGAGGATCTCGGGGTTGAAATTACTGACGAGAGATGGTCTCGAATGTGCGCTCGTACCCATGAAGTATCCTATAATACTAAATTTAAACTAATCCAATTCAAGGTTCTACACAGGTACCACCATACACCAACGAGATTTCATCGCATGTTTCACACCACCCCTCCCACATGCCCCAGGTATGACATGGATCAAACTTCCTATATCCATATGCTAGGGTACTGTCTCCGCCTCACCCAATTATGGCTGGATATCTGCTCCACACTGTTGGACATTATGGAACACACGATCGCTCCCACCCCACTGCACTGCCTGTTCCATGGTATCCCTCAATTGACCCGTGACTCTAAGAAACTAGCAGGTCTCTGCATGTTGTTGGCAGTCCGCTGCATATTACTTGGTTGGCTCCGCCCTAGGGTGCCTACCTATGCACAGTGACTCAGGTCAATCACATGGGCTCATGACACTGAGCAGTCCTGGAATGAAATGCAACACCCACATGCGAGACGGAGGGACATTTGGCGTAGTTTCCGTGATTACATGACCGCCATGGCTTCACCATCAAATTCTACGCCTCCCTCTCCGGTGGGCTCCCTGTAGATGTGTTCTCCTCTTGTACAGTTGTTAATACTTTGAAGCAACATTGAGAACAGGCAATATACTATCTACTCAATATGTGTTGCTTCATATGTGTACTGCGTGTGTTTTAATGCTGGCGCCGTGTGGCTTCCTGTGTTTCTGGTAAACTGTAATTTCAATAAAAAAAAGTTTTTAATAAAAAAATGTACATGCCTGACTCCAAGGCAACTGCCGGGTGTTCCTCTGCCAGTCGGTATTCAATTGCTAAATAAATAGGGAGAGTGGCCCATATGGGGAATCAGAGGTCATAGCCCTGAATGGGGGACATGGACAAGGAGAAAAAGAGACCTAGTGAGACTACAGAGACTCAGAGTTGTAAAGTGTGGAGGGGCCTATGTGGATGTTTGGGTCAAAGAAAATGTCTGAAACTGGGTCGTAGTAAGGCGAGAAAAAGAGTAACAGTCAAGTACAGACGGGAGGAAAACAGAAGAACAACCTGCGAGTGGTCAAAGGAGCCGTGAAGGGAAGGAAAGAGAACTCTAACAGGGTGTTAATGAAAGCGGGCCTGAGAATAGACTGGGGTGGGCGAGCCTGGGTATAAGAAAGAAGAAAGCGGCTGAAGTAACGTTGATAAAGAAGAAGGCAGCAGGGTAAAAGAGAGAGTGAATAAGGAGGCAGTAAGAATATGCCAGAGGGGGAGAAAGTGTCAGTAAGAGTGCAAGTGGAAGGAAAGGAGTAGGTAGGAGAGAAAGAAATAATGTCATGAAGCGACAAGAAGGGAAATAGGGAGGTGAATCGGAAGAAACAGTAGGACCAAAAAAAGCAAGAAAGGAAGGACATAAATGGGAAGCCGGGCCCACTAAAGATAAAAAGAACACAAACAGCCAAGAAGGCAACGGAATAGGTAGGAGCAAGCCACAGGTCACCAGGAGGGAAGGAAAACAAGATAACCAAGTCAAGGTACGAGTAAAGGAGAGTTTCCTCAAGGACAGGAGGGTGAAAAGAGGGACCAACAGGAGTGAGGAGCAAGGACGTTTTGGAAAATAGAAGACGGGGGGCTAGATGAGAAACCTTACAGAAGAGCCGAAAGGTACATGCCTCCCCCATTTCTGGAGAAAGGAGGACAAGACCAGCTGGGTAAACATGAGGAAATCCAAGGCACCAGACTGCCGAGAAAGAAGGGGCAGAAGCCCATACTGTAATCCTCCAGTGAAAGCTTCAGGGGGAGCTGGATGTTAAGGGCAGGCCAGATATTTAGTATAGGGTTATGGGATCAGTATGTCACATTCTTAGGAAAATTGTGACACTGAAAGATAAGGCCCCCCCCCCTCTGCCCTTTCACCAACCCAAACACACCCAGAGGGAAAGCCAGAGAAAGAATTGCCATAAGAGAGGAGAAGACCACAATAAGACCAAGAAAGCCTAGTAATAAAAGGATCTTAGCACCTAATGACGCCTGATCTCTGTCGACCCTGGGATCTACCAGCGAGGTGGATTTCCTTCTTTTAAACAGACACCTGGGATGAGAAAGATCATCATTGTTTTGTGCTGTGGCACCATCAGGGGGGTAAATGGGTAGGAGACTGGGTAGCACCCTCTGGATCAGGAGGGTAGCCGGCAAACACATCCAGGAGGACGATTCTGCTTTCCTATTCTTTAGAAATGGCAGCTACACAAGAAAGAGAAGCAGGATGTCAGAAAAACTGAGATGTTGTGCGTAGAGACCGTAACTACAGTGTTTACTTGGCTAATAAGTAAAGTACCTCGCTACAACTTGAACATAGGCACAATGTATGGATGGAAAACACTGCACTGCAATGTACAGGATATCACAGAGCGGCTGGCTCTTATTTTAAATTTGGCTGATGGCCCTTCCCCAGGTGCAATAAGGTGGCTGGAACAGCGGGCAAGAATAGACATTCTCCGCCCACTGCTTCCAGCCACTTGAGGCCCTTCCCCGGGTTGTGACATTTTTTCTATTTTATGTGAAGCGGCAACAGGGAGCTTCTCCCTGTTGACTGCCCACCTCCCCAAAACAAATCCTTCCTCTTTCCACCCCCTGCCCCCCACTTACCTGCCAGGGACCGGAGCGCTGTGCTCTGTCCCTGCCCTCCTCCAGATCCAGGTTACCATAGAAATGGAAAAGGGGCTTAGTCCCTTTTCCATATGGTGGGGCCATCTTTTTTACACTTACGCCAAACCAGCGCTTCCAGAAGAGGTAGCGTTGCAAGTAATTAGAGGGGATTTAAATCCATCCCATACAGAATCTTAGGAACAACTTTGCCCTCATAGAATTTTAGGCTCGCTTTCAAGGAATAAGTACCATACCAAGAATCAATCCTCTTCAGTTGGTTGACTAATGATTTAATATGCTCCCTCAATCACTCTTTTAGTCGGGTCAGTGATGGATTTTCCAGTATAAAAAAATCCCAAATACAACAAGTAACTAACCCTAGTGACATGCTCTGAGCCAATATGCCATCTGAAGATGCTTTTCTTTCGGCCCTTAGAACATTGCAATATCTTTGTCTTGCTAGCATTAATCTGCAGAGCATGATTACCTATCTATGCAGCAAAGGCGTCCATCAACCTCTGGAGTCCCACCGGCGAACAGTCAAAAATGACAAAATCATCCACATAGGACAGCCAGAGGGGCCTTAGTTTGCGTATTACAGGCGTGATGAAAAGCCACTGACGCTAAATAGTCACCAATGTCGGATAAATAGAGGTTAATCAGGCAGGGTGCGAGAACGCAACCCTGCCCGATGCCCCTAAACGTTGGAATCGAACGTGAAAGACCACCTAAATGATTCAGATGCACTTGGATTTCTAACTGGGAATACAAACCAACAATCAATCTAAGAAGTCGCAAAGGAACCCTCCAGTTACAAGAGTTCGCAGTCAACAGGGTCGAAAGCAGCTGTTAAATCAATTGAGGTGATAAAAACCGAATCATATTTCCCCTCCCATGCCAAATGCTGAATTGTTTTCACAATGAGCCCATTTAAAGATGTTCCTACGTTTCTGCGGAAACCAATCTGCCACTTTGGGAGTAGACCCGTTGCCACAGCCCATGCCTGTAGATGGGACCGCAAGATGGACGCAAAAACCTTGCTGTCCACATCCAGAAGGGCAATGGGCCTGTAGTTTAGGGGACTAGTTCTTGCGCCCCTCTTGTAGATTGGAACAATATAGGCTTTTGACCACGGGAGGAAACAAACCCAAAGTTACAACACTCTGAAACAAGATCTTAAGAGAAGCAGCCCAGGCCGCTCGATTACTCTTGAGTACCAAATTCAATAATTTATTGGGACCAGGGGGCCAAGAGGGACTGATCTTCATTATTGTATCCAAGATGTTTTCGTAATTGAATGGAGCTAAGTCCATCCTGTCCCTTGTGCCCCAGATCGGTGCTACAGACTCCACAGTAACTCGAGGTCTAGCATATAAGGGTGTGAAATGCAGAACCCAATCATTCTCGGGCACTGCATTTATTTGTATCCCCAGATCGTGAGGATCCACATTATTCAAAGGCCGCCAAAAGGCAGGAGTCTTTTTGTTTTTCAGGACAACAAATAGGGCTTCTGCATCTCCCTGGAGTCTCTTATGGCAGGACTGTCGAAGCCAATTCCTATATGCTTGGTGCATTTGCCTAATCAGGGATCTTTTTTCTTCCAACGGGATGTCAGGTAGTTTTAAGGACCTAACATCCTTCCTTAATGGACGTTTTCTAGCCACAACTTCCTCGTTATACACATGGATGTGGTTTTTCTGCCGATCTGTCAAATTCAGCCTCAAATTAGAATCAACCAAATCCTTTACAAAGTTGTTCGAAGTTGGAGGCAGAAAACACTAGGCCCTTCCACGCCATAGAGGAGAACTCCAACACCTCCATCAGGGAGTGATTCACCCTCATTGCAAGAGTTTGGTTCCAATAAAGGCGATTAGTTGAAGTATCGGTTAATCCGACTGGTAGAGTCACTCCATCCGATTCCTCGATGGCCACCCCCTAGGCAAACACTGCAATCAAATTTAGAGTGATCGCTGAATGCCATCAGGAGGACTGTCAGTGATGCATTTCCCAAACAACCAGTCCCCCACAAAGACAATCAATAGTGGAGTACAGGTTCCCATTAGACCAAGTTGAACATTGCGGGATGTCCCCCGCCACAGAACATTTAAGTGGATATAAACCAAGCACTCCCATGCAGCTCAACCACTGACAGCCTTTTCTTTGTTTTTTTGTTAATGATGTTACAACACCTACATTATTCGAGTAGAGATTTGGATCCCAGCATTCAGAATTAAAATCTCCTGCCAAAAGGATTTGGCCCCCTACATGAGAATCACAACAAGTGAAAGAGAGATAATACAGGTGCACACCAATTGGTTTGAATCCGTATAATTAGTTTAGGGTAAATAGTGAGGTGCAGAGGAGTGTAAAGCAACCCTGACACTAGGTTGCATTAGTCGAAAACAGAAGGAAACGGTGTCCACGGGCTGTGGAACATTCGCATCCCCTGCACACTCTAGGTTTTGTCTACTGACAAACAATAGGTAAACAAAAACTCATAAGGACAGTCGTCCATTAGATTGTGTCATTTTGGAAAGCGGAATGTCCACTTATAACATTCATAATAAAATAATTTGATGGAGTCAATAATAGATTTTCTTAAAAAATTTGAATGTATTCATGAAACACATATACAAAGTAATTAAATTTTGACAAAAATGTTAAACAATATTCAGTTCATATTGTGTACTGCACATATGTCAATATTCTTCCTAATTCACACATTCAATAGTGAGCTCAACACGTCTCGGGAATATATTCCCTTCGTCAGGAGCAATCCTTCAATCAATGTTCGTGAAAGTTATTTTCTTTTAGTTCAATCTTGTCAATCTTTCAGCATTCTTCCACTCCCCAGGCCCAAGCTCATTGAGGGATAAGCTCTTCTCAACATCCACTAGGATAACTTCCCTCAACATCACCACATGGAACTCTGAAAGGGCACCAAGAGAGGTAGATAACTGGTATTGATCTATTGATAACTGGAAATAGAAATTGATCTGTTGATAACCTCAAATCGTATTTAAACACGCTAATGGGAAATAGCTAACATACACTTTATCTGGTTTCTCACCTCAAAACCTGCTGAAAGAATGACAAGATTGAACTAAAAGAAAATTATTTTCATTAACATTGATTGAAGGATTACGCCTGACGAAGGGAATATATTCCCGAAACTTGTTGAGCTCACTATTGAATGTGTGAATTAGGAAGAATATTGACATGTGTGCAGTACACAATATGAACTAAATATTGTTTAACATTTTTGTCAAAATTTAATTACTTTGTATATGAGTTTCATGAATACATTCTAATTTTTTAAGAAAATCTATCATTTGACTCCATCAAATTATTTTATTATGAATGTTATGAGTGGACATTCCGCTTTCCAAAATTACGTAATCTAACGGACGACTGTCCTTATGAGTTTTTGTTTAACTATTGTTTGTCAGTAGACAAAACCTAGAGTGTGCAGGGGACGCAAGTGTTCCACAGCCCATGGACACCGTTTTCTTCTGTTTATGCGAATCACAACACACATTGGTGAATCGACTCAGGTAGTCCAAAATGGTCACCAAATCTGAAATCCTTTTGTGCCGATACACATTCATTATCAACAAATGGACTGACCTCACCCCCAGCGTTGGCACATGAGTGAATAAGGCACCAAAGAAGAAGTCATCAGAACACAAGACCTGCACATTGCTGGCTAATTTGACCAAAGTTAGCAGGCCCCCCATATGGCCGACCTTCCTCTCCTCGCTTCACAGCTTGAGAAACAACTGTAAAACTATGAAGCATCGGGCGAGTTTGCAGCCAGGTCTCTTGGAGGAAAACAATCATGAATGAGTTCAATTCCAAAGCCACTGCAGGGTTAGTGGGAATGACCACACGTGTTGCAGGACATGGCTGTGAAAAGGGTCTATTCCTTGTGTGCGCCACTCGGGAGTGGGCGGTTGTTAGGATTTCGTCACATTCATTAACCACGACCAGTCCCTTGTTTCTTTGCATGTCTTCATTTTAAGTCTCAGGGCTAAGACATCGGCGCTTAGCTGATGATGAATTACCAAGGCGTTGGTTGGCGCTTCCACCAATGTACTGGCAACATGCTTAGACAAATCAAAATGAAACCCTCGTAGAGAATCCCTCTCTTACAACACAGCAAGAAGCTTTGATTTAAAATAAACCACAGAGCAATCCAACCTCAGAATATCTGCAAAGTGGATTCTGCTCAAGTCATCTGTAGAGATGCCTGCTAGATTAGGGGCTTTGGACAAAAGGCAGAGAATGTTTGTATGATTTAAGTGCACTGATCTGTTCTCAGGGATCACACTTTCAAACAACATACAATGCTGGGATTCCGGTCTTTGTGTTATTCCTAAGGCCCCCCAGAACTCACAGGCCCCATAGGTCCTCGCTCCCCATCACTACTCCCCTTATTCCACCATGTTTCTGAGGGGTGCTGCCAGTGAATATCAAGTCTAACAGTAGTCATCCCAAATGCGTTACCCGCCGTTGATGCCTTGGTAGTGGTATTGAACTCACTAGGCCCTTGCTTCCATGAGGAAGACTCCATGTGGGTGGCCACCTGGGCCTGCCCCCCACCCCCACACCCGAGGGACCCCAGGGCAAGAGAGCTGTCTTCACCTCCAGGAGTGGTGGTGGTATGGAGTACAGAATGCACACCCTTATCATTAGTAGTGCTGTTGGGCTCTGTTGAGCCAGATTGCGTTGTTTCAATTGTCTGAGGCAAAGTATTATTACCTGTGGCTTGCGCAAGTGCTAGTCTCACAGCCGGCCGAGATAGCAATTTATTCAGAAAAAGCCTGGCCGCTTGAGTGTCGACTTTCTGAGCAGAGGGTTTTCTAGTAGTTTTCCTCTGATGCTCTCTCTGTTTTGATACCATTCGCCTTAAAGCCCATGAGAACTGGCTTGGCACCTGAGGCGATATTTGAATGCAATCATCAGCACCTTCAGAGATAGATGCTGCACCACGACTCACAACCACCTGGCCCGCATTTGAGTTCTTGGACAATGGTGGTTTCTAACTGACCGTCACCACCAATGGGACTTCAATACAAAGGCCATGTTATGCTTCACCTTGAAAGGCCCCCTCAATATGGGGGGCTGCGATTCTCTCGCAGATGATGAGACTGTTCAGAAAACAGCCCCTCGTGGGCAGAGGAGCTGTTTTTTTCCTTATTTGAACTTTCTTTTGTAACATTCGGCGCAGGCTTTGTCCCATTGGGGTCTGTCCCTAGGCCATCAGTCGGGCCACTCAGGTTAGTCTGCGATGCAGGTCCCACCGTTGGTGTCAGCCCTGGCCTTATGTTACCCAAGCCATTAGAGAAGAGAAACTCCTTTGCTAAAACATGGAGTTTTACATTGTCAAATTTAAACAGGAGGGATTCCAAAATAACCGAATTAGCTTTCCATTTTTAAACCTTTGTACAGGGAGGCCGGAATGCACAAGACCTTGTTTATCTCAACCAGGGACTGCTCCCATGGGGGATCTCCCTCCCTGTGCGCAACAAATGGAAGATCTACACTCCTGGATACCACAGGGGCGGGTGCCCAATTGAGGACAAGGAAGAGTCAAAGTCGGGGATGTACTGTTGGCCAGTCACCATTGTTGGGGGTGAATCCAAATAGCTTAAGTCTTTTCCGTTCTGAGTCAAAGATAATGACTCCTCCATGGCTGCTTGGGAAAAAAGAAGTAATCAGTTTTGAGGAGGATATCCCCCGGGGGAAAATCCCCAAGCGATCTAGCCGTAAATCAATCACCTTGCGCCCTGCCCATCCCCCGCAGCTCTGTTTCACATGTGGGGACAGGCACACCCTGTACACAGGTCTAAATTTGAGTCGCAGTCCGGTGACAACGGCAAAGGCAAGTTAATGGCTGCCAACATCTCTGCATCAGTGATTAGCCCAAGTTCAGCAGAGGGGGGAATGCTCTTTTTTCATGCAGCCTTTGCCACTCCTTAAATCATACATACAAATGGGTTGAGTCCCACGGAGAAGTTCAACGATAACGACCTGGAGATCACAGGTGTTCAAAGGTAGTTATAGTGTACATGACTGACGAAATGGGCTGTTAGGGTCGCTGTAATTCTCAAACCCCGGTCAAAAATTAGGTGGATTATACACTGGTCACTTACGAGCAGTCTCTCACCTCGCAGCCTGCGCTTACTGCCGCAACTGCTATCACTCAACTCCACTCCACTCCGCAGACTCTCAGGGATTATGTAGCATGCATGGCCTTCAGTCCCAGTAGTCAGTAAGAACAGACTGTAGGAAAGTTCTCACTGCAGCCACCAGCCGCAGCTGCTCCCTTCTTGCTCACCAAACCTGGGCGAGTTTCTTGGAGGAAAGAACCTCTAGCCATGCTGGCACTGTAAGCACATGCCAATGAATAGGAATCAGGATTGTGTGACTCCAGCTAACAGGAATTTGTCCGCTGGTGATAATCTGGCTGAAACAGTTAACCAAGATGTTTGCCCAGATCTCTGGATTTTGTTTATATACAACATTTGGCAGATTGTTGAGGCCTGGCACTCCCGAGGGTTTCAGACCTCTAATTATTCGTCTTATATCCTCTTGCTCAAATGTGATATGTATTGCCTTGTCCCAACCTACAGTATAATTTTCTGTCCCTTTTTCTTCCCAATATAGCTTACCAATATGTGCGCATCAATTTTCCATGGATACTGAGTTGATATCTCTCAGTTTATAACCCATGATATGTGTCTGATAGATATGCCAAACTTTTTTCGATTCATTGGCTCTTATTAGTCTGCATATCATTTTCCAATTTGCAGAGGACCTATCTGTTTTATGCACTCTTAAAAAGTGATGGTTCTTTATATACACAGTCTCTTTTTCTTCTCTGTGCAACTAAGATCCTGCATGGATTTGATATTACGAATTATCTTACAATATATCTTTATTATCTTATGCATCTCAATGTCAAATTTAGCAGGAAATATCCTTGCTTTTTGTTGTGATTAATCTTTTCTTTAAATAAGACATGCAGTGATTTTCTTTGTGATTGTATTCATAGTTGCAATACCATCCATTGATGTTAGAGGAATTCTATTCACTAAATGGGTCAAGACAATGTTCACCTTATTTACTGCTGCCGTAGACCATGTCTGGCAGTTACCATCTAGGTTACAAGTCAGCAAGTTTGTCGGTCCTCCCCGGTCTATGTTTCTCACCGAGCTCAAAGTAAGAATAAGGGGTGCGTGGTCACTACTTAGATTAAAGTCAGACCTATATGTCAATATATGGGAGCGTATTTGGTTCATTGTAAAGATACAATCCAAACACGAAGTGCAACTACAACTGCACCAGGTATTAAAGTTTAGCAGTGATGTGCTGTCTGTAGGGACCAATGGTAATAAATCATATTTCAGAAACAAATTGATCCAAGCATTACCCTTATTCAATAGTCTCATCGGATTTTTGTTGTCAGAGCCTTTCTTTTCATCCAGGAAGTCACCAGAGTTTAAGATGGTATCGTTATCTTCAGCTGTCATACAATGTGTGTTAAAATCTCTATAGACCCCTGTTTCTTGCCAATGCTTTATAGTGTTCTTTAAAGCTTTAATCAGGGTTTGAGTGCAAAGGCCATCAGAGGGATCATACAAAACCACTGGCAGAGTCTTACATTTCAATCTTGGAAAATTGGTCAAAATTGCACATACATAATTTTTGTCCAGATATGCTTGTTTATATTTACTAATCTAGATATCTTTTCTAGCCCCAAGGCAGAGGCCACCTCTAGGTCAGCCTTCTTTACCCTTAATAGCTTTACATATGACTAGATCATATCCATCCATATCTAATGACCGGTGATCCAAGTTCCCTGTAGGAATAACAAATCTTCACTCTTTATTATTTGTTGGCCCACAGGATTTTTAACCAGTGAATGAAATCCTCTGTTGTTCCAGGAAAGAAAATTGATTTGTGAGGTTCGACGTAAAGGTCACTACAGCCAACCTTGTGCCGTACTGATTACCCGCCTAATGCCCTCATTTGTTTGTGCTGTAGGCTGTGTGGTAATATGTTTCTTGATTAATGTGTGACTTTGCCCTGTATTTTGAAGGTTCAATGTGATTTTACTGAAAACATTTTTTTCGATGGATTTTTCTACCCAAAAAAAAAATCAGTTGGAAAAAAATCATAAAATGTGTTATTTCCTTATTGGGGGGGTCACCACCCCCTCGCCAACCCTCCCATTTCCTCATATTTTTAACCCCAACCCCCTCCCCACCCGTTTTAACCCCTTACCCCATATATATATATATATATATATATATATATCTCTTTTTTTAAATCTGTGTTTTTTCATTGGATTGGATTCAGTAAAAAAAGCAATCGAAAAAAATGTTTTTGCTAAAATCACAGGATACCATTTTGAGTATACCATCCTGTGTTATTAGTTGGATCCTTTGAAATGTATTGCGTAACAGGGGTTGGATTATTTTGTGTCAATGGGATATACCGAGGCTCGAGATTTAAAGGCTTTTGTTGAAAAACCATCTTATGCTGTATAAAAATGTTTTTACCTGTCACCATATGCTCAAATACGATCCACTACCACAGGAGAGTTGCTATAGCTGTTCAATTCTGGCAGTTCAATGCTTAATACATCTTTTGATGAAATAATATTAAACTCCGGAACAAGATGAAGCAATCGTAGTAATTGAAATCGATTAATAAAAGGACTATCACATGTTGTGTTTATCTCTTTAAAACGTATGTTTGTCATAGGTAGCTGGAAAGCTTCACTATTACCTACAGCAACATGTTTTTGTTCATTTGGCCTCATATACCAACATCCAGTAGCATCAGTCGGTGACAGTCCATAATGGATAGGTTGGCCTTCTAGATGATGATCTTCGTGAGGAGCATTTTCTTTTGATGCGTCAAACCTCATTAGCGTAATGATGCTGAGATTAAATATGCCCAACGTCAAATATTGTGTGTTTTTGCATACAATTGACGGCAGGAATAGATCACATTCATGAATCAAGCCATGCTTGTATAATGTGCTGCAATCTATGTGTGAACATGCTGAAACCCCTTTCCTTTCTTATCATATCACCTCATTTTATGAGAGAGATTCAGGGACCTGACCCTGCCAAGAAGGGATGGGGCCCTCTCTTAGCATGGGGTGGGAGGCCTACCAAGGTTTTTTTGTCAGGGCCAGTTTAGCTCCAGAGGCTGTGTATTGGAGTTAGGAGGGTCCCTTCTACATGTGCCTACATGACTGCAATAAATACCACCTTTTCTAGCCCCATATCTGTATTGCACAATGCTATCCAGTCTTTCTGTTTGTGCCAGAAGACTACCTTCCCCAGAAGGCCTGGCGGTGGAGGAGAGCGCGGGCAACCCAACCCAGAAAGAGATCACTAGTAACAATGTTAAGCATAGAGCAATGGAATTGCCACTGATGGAAGGAATTTTCTGCAGGTTCACAGAGGGGGCTGCAAAACAATGCAGCAATAACTGCTCAACCAAGACTGGGACATTCAATATACCTTCAACAGGGCTGCAGAACAATCCACATATCCAGCCGCAACCCAAACTATCTGCCAATACGAACTAGGACATTGCTTGTGTTGAAAGTGGGCCACCGTACCCAAATGCAAGTGGACCTGTGTATGAAGGTGGTGCTTAACGCCCATTATCTGTTTTTTCTTACCCCACCCCAGGGGTGAAGAAAGATAGCAGTTGGCATGGGGTACCAGATGAGGGAAAAAAACAATGAAGGGGGAAGAGCAAGCATAAAAAGGGGACAGAGAACAGGAAGGTGTGAGTTGTTCGGGTCAGCTCAAGGGAGGAGAAAGAGGACCAAGAGACAATGTCGAGGAGCGTGAAGAAGGATTACTGAAGGAGTTTGCAAGGTGAGGTATTGGTTGGTGAGAGAAAGTGATACATGGGTGTGAGTGTGTGCCAGGAGTGAGAGTGCCACAAGCAGAGTAGGGGCTGAATGAGAAGAGTGAAAAGAGGGTGACTGTAGGAGAAGGTGTGAGTGTATTGTAGTGAAGACGGGAGAGTTATGGAGAGAGGAGTGCAGTAGTGGTAAACGCTACAGTGGTAATAGTAGTGGGGAAAAGAGCGGTAGTGTGGAGAAGGGAGACTAGTGGCAGAGAGCGGAGGGGAGTAGAGAGATCATCAGATGGACAGAAGGGAAGGGTGAGAGGTAGAGTCAGAGCAGAGCAGGAAATGGAAGGGTAGGAGAGTAGAAGGAAGGGAGAGGAGTACAGGTGCGTGAATCAGAAGGACCAAGTGGGATCAGAGTGTCTGAAAGGCTTCTATTCTTATACTAAATTGTATTGTCGGACCTAGCTTGAGATTCACCTGGTTTGTTCCCAGAGGGAGACAGATAGAAAGGGCGTGTGCCCTTAGGACACCACAAATAGTCAAGCAGAATTTTAGACGGTAGGGGTTACCGATCTCTAGAGACCATCCTGGGGTTTAGAGACATCTGGGCTAGGGAGGGTCCACCCGCACTAGACGAGAGAGAGGAGGACGGCCCTTGGCAAGTCCCTTTTCAATTTCTTTAATAAAAATCCTTGAATCGTTTTCGTGAGTAGGATTGTTCTTGAGGCCATGAGGGAGAGGGAGAGGGAGAGAGAGAGAGAGAGAGAGAGAGAGAGAGAGAGAGAGAGACACTAATGTTTACTTGACAAAAAAATGTAATGTCAAAATATAGAATTGTGTTCATTCCTGTAGTTGGGTAATTGCAACAATGTACCCAATCATGCAGCCCAATTTACCCAACCAGTAGATTCAAACAAACTATTTACAGGCTCAGCATGTTTTTTTGTAGAATAGTGCCACTTACAACCGTCCTTAAGATTTGATAATTTCATGGTGCTTGGCATTTCTTCCCAGAAATAGTCTGACAGGAACCAGGTGAAACCATCTCATTAATCTTGGCTTTCATAAAGCTGTTTTATGTCAGAACAAAATTTAAACTGCAGTGAGAACACAGACTTGTGAAGGGAGACAGATTCAAATGGGGTGTTGGGGATTGTAGATAAAACATTTTCAAGACCACTAGCCAATTCTTTTGCAAACAGAGGAAGCTGGTGGTGGTGTTGTTCCCTGATGATGCAACAAAATGGAACTGGCCTTCTGTTTTACGATCAAGTGTAATCTGGGATGAAAACATGAATTGTATATGCAGTATTATACCAGCCGGTTTATTGACATGCACAACCTGACCCCAATTGATGAAGGAGATATCGTGAACAAGAAAGTTAGTTATTTAGCTGTACGACTGTGGTTGATAATTGCCCCAGATTAATAAAAAGAATAACATTAATCAAATTGTTTTGTAAGTATAACCGTCTCTACGCTGTGCTCAAATGTCTTAAGAGCCCAAGTCCAGCACAAGTTCAGGATTCGTACAGAACATGAAAGTGTAAATGCGACGTGACACATCTGGTCCTAGTCGACGTTCTCGTCCTGTATCCTCCAGAGCATGGACATCTTTCCCTTTAAAATCTGCAGAGGAAAAAGCTTCCAAGTCCTCATTCCCGTCAATGTTTGCATTGTGAACCTTCTCGATTCCCAAAGTGTCTAGCTCTTGGCTCCATTCCTGCATGAGACTATCTAAGCCTTGCCTCACTCCCTTTTCTGAGCTGTCCAGATATTGACTTTGTTCCTTCCTTAGACTGCCTGGGAATGAGCAGTCTCCTGTCCCCAGTTCGTGGGCGCTTTGGATCTTCTGCTTCACAATGCATTTGGCTTGGCTCCCTACCTTGCCAGGGCTGTCTTGATGTTGACCCTCTTCCTTCCTCAAGTGGTCTTGTTCTTCACTCTCTTCTTTGCCAAACCTTTCTGGGCTTTGGGGGTTTTCTTTTGCAGGACTATGTCGGCTTTGGCTCTCCTGCATCACCAGATTGCTTTGGTTATCTTTAGCAAAATGGTCTTTGCCTTCGGTCTCCTGAATCTGGGTGCCTGTGTCTTCCGTGCCTTCTTGTCCCGTGTATTTCTCCTTCCTGACTGTAAGGCCAGTTAACAGGTGTAACCTCTCCTTCTCCGTAGTGCATTTTTCATAAGCCTAAACGAAAACAAGACACATTTAATAATCACTTTTCTTGGGTGTTGCCATAACCACAGAGCAGGAACTTATAAGACACGTACATAGGCAAAGTCACCCTTTTATGCAGCACTGGAATAGGCGGATCAAGTACTTACAAGGGGCAGTAGCAGATCCCTTCACTTATGGGACTAAACGTTTTTGTGAGCTTAGAGGCAAAAATATACATTTTACCTACAGCTATTTAAAATACTGCACAAGGTAAATACCACTGTACTTAAAATGAGTGTGGTTGGTAGAAACAGGCAGTACTGAATAAAAAAAAACGACCTGTTTTCTGGAATAATCAGAGACTAACCAGACATGTCAGCGTGATACTTGCACATCTCCCTCATTTCTTTTTTTCACCACACCGAAACTTTGCTGTGGCAGCAGATGAACTATGAGGGGACACGACTAGCAAAATACTCTCAGCCTGATCTTGTGGAGATAGCAAGCCAATTCTCTGGAGCTGGGAGGAACAGGATTAAAGTGGCTGCTCTGAGAGGCAGTCTGTGCCCCTTTCCAAGCTCTTAGTCTAAGAAAGGCCACAAAACACCACTAATGGACTACAGGAGCCACAATACTTCCCCTCCAACTGTGGAACCAAATAATAATAAAAAAAAGCAATGCCGTCTGCTGCCCAGTGTGGTTTATAGACATAATTTCGAAATCAAAAATTTCGAAAGTCAAAAAGTCGAAAAAAATGTCGAATTTATTTTTTATGACTTTTTTTTTAAATGGGGGGTTCCCCCCAACCCCCCTTTTATTTTGATTTTTTTGTTTTTACCTATTTCTTTTATATAAACTAGAGCCAAAAAAAAATATCAAAAAAAAAATAATTCGACATTTTTTTCATTTTTTTTTTCGACATTTTTGATTCGACTTTTTTGACATTCGAAATTTTGTATTCAATATTATGACTGGACACCGCCCAGTGTGGATCAGCTTAACTTCTGACAGTAACAGCTCCTCACTGGTCCATGACAGCTTTTGCTCTGCAGGAAATGATTCCTCCCTATTGAACCATGTAGTGATAGCACAACACCAGCATGCATCAGTGGGGGCTTTGTGCACATTTGACCATTTTCTGCTGACAGAAACTCCTTAGCCCATTTGGGTCTAGCGCACTAATTGGATGCATTTCTCAATACCCCAAACTTCTCCTTTTTAAAGAGACCTGCATTTCTTTCACCAATCGTTTATTACACTATTTTAAGACTTCTATCTACAAACAAGACTTACTCCATTTAAACCCACCCCCATCTACCTTACAATATTGCATGGAGAGAGTGTGTGTGTGTGTGTATATACAATCTTAAGTCTTTCTGCTGCTTCCTAAAGTGGGAACTGACTAACCTTTTGTCAAGTGTACCAAAGCAACCACTTTGGTTCCAGCTATCTGACCCCTCACATACACATTTACTCTAGGTTGGATTGCCCTCCCATTCTTCCAAAGATCCTATTCTGGTATTCTCAATTTCTCCTTTTGGTAGACACATCCTTTGGCATTTCTTGAATGAAGTGAGCAGCAACAACCTCTGTATGTTTTCTGTACTGTGAAGTCGCCTGTGGTATATGATTGGCTCCATTCAGCCCTTCCAAGAGTGCCCCTTGACTACTGTCATTTTAATGTGGAAAAGAGATCACATCTTAGGGCCACGGGTCTCCAATCAACAGAAGAATTTGGAGCCTAGCCTTACAAAGCACACATATTTTCTGCCATTTATTCTTAAGGCTGCGGTGGCTCTACAAGGGATATTCCTTACCGTTCTCAAACACCAAGGAAAAACACACAACAATGGTCAAAACCCTCCCCTTTGTATATTTCCAAACCCTCAGCCATTATGGGAATGTATCATTACAGACATATGCTTACAATGCACGCAAATACCTAAAGGTCTATGCGAAAGGATCCACTGGTCACAGTGGATACTAGTTGAGGAGAGAGTGCCTTCCTTAGGTGGATATACGGGAAGAGCCTGGGAATTTCGAGGGTTAATGTACCATAATAACAGGTATTTCTGTGGGCTGCTCAGACATAACATTCATAGATTACTGAAAAGACACTCTTATAGAGTAGGAAGTAACCAAACGGATGGGTAACACTGTTGGAAGGAACTGGAAGACAAAGATTGAATAACAATAAAGATCCTACGCCTTTTTGCCTGACTGAAAGCCCACCTGAAGCAGCAGACGTGGGGAGGGAAACTGCCTGGACACAGCTGCGGCCATTGTAGGACTGACTCTATTGAACTGCTGAATCTGCCGCTTCCAGACCTGCTGTAGTCCCTTCCCATCCTTCTCCACTCTCACGCCACTTGTCCAGCCACCCTCTGTGGTGCAGAAGGAGAAGGCCTGATTTTCAGTGTGCTTCCTAGAAAGAGAGAGAGAGACCAAGGGAGAGATTGAGAGGGGGAGAGAGAGATTAGAGGGGGAGAGAGAGAGCGACACATTTGATATAAATCACAGTATTGTTAGTGCAAGGAGTAGCCAGGTCATTGCACCATGAACCTCCTGCCTAGAAAGGTGGCATCCCCACCGAACAATAACTGTTGAACATATTGCATTTAGCCTGATTGTACAAGATAGCCATAATTCGCAGTTAGCCTAATTGTAAAAGGTAGCCATATCTTGCATTTATCCTAATTGTATGAGGTAGCCATATCTTGCATTTAACCCTACATTGTAGAAGGTAGCCATTTAGCCAAATGATACGAGGCAGCCATATTTTGCATTTAGCCTAAATTGCACAAGGTAGCCATATCGATGACATCATTTTTTTTATTGGTTGTATTTAGTTTGTCAACAAACCTTTACAACATTGATGTTACAAATATTCCTTGTTCAAGATATACATTCCTACTTTACAAGGTATTCATAAAACAAAAAATATCAAATTATCAAAATTCCTTGACATCCTCAAATGTCTGCATGTGAGTCGTCACTCTTGCTGTTTGAAAATGTGTTCTTAAGTATCCACTTATACAAAACAACCTTAATTCTAAAATTAAATCACATTTGCATTACATGGCTCCCGTTTCTTGCTAGAACTTATTACATGATGTCAACAAACCATCTCTAACATTCCCCTCATTTTAGTCAAGCAATCGCTGTAACTTGCTTGCAAGTTCCTCGTTAATCTTTATAAGCAGTCTTGTCAATGAGAGAATGACCTTAAATCTAGTACCCCACATACATGTATTCCAAAACCATTCCCTGGATAAGACAGTATTGCCTAATCTCTCAGGTCCAAGTATTGACAGTGGATAACCAAGTGTTTAATTGTTTCTTTCTGAGCTGAATCATTACAAAATCTACAATTGCTCTTTTCATCATTTCTAATGCGAGGATGCCTATTCTTAACTCTCTCATAAGTTGGAATTTGATTCAACTTGAATCTTATGCAAGTATCCCGCAATTTGTTACATGGAAATTGTAATAGATGTAATTGGCGAGGTAATCGCTTTGTAGCCATTTTTGCATTTTCGTTTTATAATGGCAATAGAGCAATGCGGTCAATAGTATGACACCAGTCTAGCCCAAAAAGGTTTTTTTTGGCATGTATGAGCCTAAATTCCAAATCCTCTGGTTTGAGCCCCATTTCCCACAATAAAGCTACCATTCTGTCGAAATATTTGGCTACTGAGGGAGGGTTACGCTCCTTTATCATCTGTCCTAAATTCTCATACAATGAGTTAGTGTTACGCTCACCTGGTCTCTGCGGGGACGTTGGTGCATGGTTGGAGCCCTCCCAGGACTTGGCTCCCTTGGATCGACTCTCACCCGCAGCTGCTGACAAAATCGAAGGCTCTGGATGCTGGTACTGCCCTTGAGAGAAGATGAGGGGCAATGAGAATGGCGTGGTGGTGTTGTGATTCCATTCGACCCTTTCATGCATAATGAAGTGAGCAAGAGTTTGCCCATGCAAGCTCACCATTTCAGTGTAAGGATGAGCTCTCCCGTCCGGCTTTCTATCAGCAGGGGCGCCGTGGATGGACCTAGTTGCGTCACTGGTCCTTTACGTGGTGGCCCAGACCGGCTGCGACCAATCCCGCCTTGAAGGTAGGTGTTTTGTAACAATGATTATTGTCCGTATTCGTGGTGATGATTTCCCCAATGATTAGTGTCCATATTCGTGGTGATGATTTCCCCAATGATTATTGTCCGCAACGTTATATTGTCCTTTCCTCTCCCTCCAGGTATGAAGATGGCCCCACGAGTATGCGGTGGTGGAAGAGAGTCCAATCCGGAAAACCTACAAGAGGTAAGTTGGATTCCCGGATGATGCACAAAGTTTGCGAGTTGCACTGCCCAGCGTTTACAGTTTATGCAATTGCTAACCTTGTGCTTTCTGTCTCTTTTGCAGGTGCAGCCCGTCTGTGTTTGATGGCGAGCGGTACTCCAAACTCCTGCCAGATGGAAGGATCCGCAAGGATGCTTGCCGGAAGATGACTCTGTGTTGATGGGCGTTCGGGACAGGTAAGGATGCAAGGCGCTGCAAGAGGTGGATTCAAGGAGACATGTAAGAGGGGCGCAGTAGCTGTAGAGTTGGAAGCGGTAGCAGTGCTTACAGCAATGGCGTGGCTGGTTCCAGGTAAGATGCAGAGTTGAAAGAAGGTAGCAGAGCTTCCAGCGATGGCGTGGCTGGTTACAGGTAAGATGCAGGATGGATTCCGGAGACTACGATGCTCGTGCTGAACTGGAACAGGTAAGGATCTGTAGACGGCGGTAAGCAGTATGCTGCTCCAGCAGACTAACGCGAAGCGCCATCATGCGGGTGGGGCTGGCATATATAGCCTGGCCCCAGCCACTCCCTTTAGGCCCCACCTTGCCACTCCCCCTGTCTTCTGCACGTGCTTCCAATGCCTCTGTATGGCCACGCCCGGCCTAGGTGCACATGCTTTAAGCATACTGTGTGCAGAGCACACTTTTAAATAAGCTTGGCGCCAGAGGTGCCAGGACTGGGTCCATTGGGATCCTGCAGGGCATACAGTTAAGGGACCTTGACCAGTGGCCATGAGAGTTAGGAGGCAGAAACAACATCTTAGCCAAGTTTGATACGGAGAGCCACTGAAACCTCACAGACAAAGAAGAAAGACCCAGCTCATGCATAAGAATTACATTTGGCAGGGAATTTGCTAATCTTAAGCTTCACTTCCACAACCTCCCCTGTATTTGATCAAGAATATTATCCATCTGTGTTAGACATGTGTCTAGGCCATAAAGAATAGTTGCCTCTACCTTGAAAATATAAAACTCAATCAAAGGTACCATACAGTATTTACAATGTTTCAGATAGACAATGCGCATCTGTGTGGTTAAAGAATTCACCTTTTTATTTAGCGCTGCTTTCTGCGGAATTAGAGTCCACCAAATCATACCCCAGGTATTTGATGGAAACTGCACGTGGCACACAGGTTTCATTAATAGACCAATTCTGTACAGGGTTTGTTTTCTTAAGGCTTAGAAATATGATGACCCTAGATTATTTTACATTAAACTGTAAATTGTGAGTAATGGGAAAATAGATTTAGCTTGGCTTGCAGGCCAGAAGGCGTTCAATCGAATTTCAGAATATCATCTGCAAAGGCGAGCCAATGCAATTTCAAATGGCCAAGCCTTGCCGGAAAGCTGACATTCTTTGACCAAATATCGTCAATATCACAGAGATATAAGTTGAACATGGTTTCAGCCAAGCTGCAACCCTGTTTAACTCCCACCTCCGTCTGTATTGGATCTGTGGTCGCGCCAATCTTATTAACCCTTACTAAATAGGCAGTGTTCTGATGTAATTTTGCAATGAGTGTAATCAGATGTGATGGAATACCCAAGCAGGCCATTTTTTCCCTCAACAAACTGTGAATTACACAGTCAAACGCCGCAGTAAGGTCAATTGAGGCCATATATAATGGGCCGGCATTACGTACTTTCGTTTTCGGGAGCAGATGGGCCAAGATGGTAGCATTCAATGATGTGCCCATCTGAGATCGAAATCCGAACTGAAATCGTGACATAATGTTGTTATGGTTTATGTGTGCTTGAAGTTCTCTCAAAAGTAGGATTGGAAAATACTTTATCGGAGGCATCTAAGAGTGCAATTGGACGAAAATGATTGGGCTTAGCTGTATTCCCTTTTTAAAATATCGGTACCATGATGAAATGTAACCATGATCGTGACAAATTTGATGTAAGAAGAATATTGTTGAATTGCATTTTTCGAATTTTAGCCCAAAACTGGGGATTAGGTTTCAGCACACAAGGCGGTATACAGTCAAGACTCGCTGCTTTGGAATAATTCAAAGACATTATTGCTGATTCCACGTCATCAAGAGACCATGGAGATATCATATGGGGTAGCTTCAAAGGGCAAAATGGACTCATCTCACAAAATGAACCCGGTAACCAGAATTTGGTAGTAAAAAATTGTGTCTATGCTTGCGCTGAGATGAATGCAGATTGCTCATTATTATGTTTTATCGTATCAGCCCTGAGCTTGGCCCATACGGATCTCAGATCATTGCGATATAGATTACCAATCGTCTTTTGATTGTTCAAGTTGTGAATGTGGCGCTTGATTTTATTACAATTGTTGCGATAGGTATTACAAAGGATTTTGTTCTTCACACAGAACTCTACTTCGGATAAATTGTTAGATTGACATTTTGCCAAAGAAATCTCCCTACTATAAGCTTGGGCAAGATTTACTTTTGGCAAATCTTGAGTATTGGCTAGTTTGACGAGTTCCGTTCGAATTATATGCGTATGCCCGTCTACTATTTGTTGTAGTGAGCCAAATTGGAGGCCTGTTATTACATCAGCAGCCAGTTGTTTATCAATCATACTGGTTAATTTGTCGCATAGATAGGTACTCCAAAGCAGGGATATGCCCGGGTGATCACATTCTAGAAAAACGTGATTGCAATCACTCACCAAGGTCACCACCCTTTGTTGAATTGTCAACCATATAATTAAATGGTCATCTACACCAGGCTCTGTTGTTATTATCTGCCTGCAGAGTCCCAGCAGATTTGATGAAACTGCAAAAAAATCTATGCAGGAGCTCCTTGAGCCGCTCCTCCAAGTAACCAGTGCGACCAGCCGGTCAAAACCCAAAAACGAGATTTCCCAGTGCGAGAAATATTCAACCCATCGCAACCCTCACGCTTTAGCTGGAGAAGAGTCACCGAGGGCTTGACTACAAGTGGATGTGCCATTAGAGTGTAAGCACCAGGCATTAAAGTCACCCCCTATAATTATTCTACAGTCAGGGTTCAGACTCAAAACCTCTTCCAAAATTGTTGCAAGAAGAATAAACATAGTATCCAACTGCGTTTGAGCCGGATTCCAATACATTGAGATCATAAGGTAAGCTACTTGGGGCTGAAGACCAAAAGATACCATAATAGCTAAAAGCACAGTGGAATTAGGTACAAATGTATGTTTTTACCTCAAGGTTGTTGACAAATATTGCCAGGCCCCCATATGGCCTTCCGGTATTGCCCCTTAATGCCTTAGCATGAAATGTAGCGAAACCTTGAATTTGAAACTTATGTCTGCTCATGGTTTCTTGACAAAATATAAAGTCAATGGATTTGTAGGGCAAAGTATTTTTAGCCCATGCGAGCAAATTAGAAAACCCGCAAGAATTCCATGAGGCAGTTTTTATGCACGGTTTGCGACTATGTAGAACAAGGTTTCTGGGCTGTATTTAAGCTAACAGCATGAGAAGTTAACCATGACCAATCCTTGCTGATGTTTGAAAGGGCTGCAAGTTGGGTAATCACTGCCTGATCAGGCAGTCCAGCATTCATTGGACTGGATTCACATGCAATTGGTGTAGGTTATGATTCTTCATACGTTTCATTTAAAGTAGTTGCCTCATCAATAGAATCAAATAAGTACGGTGTTAGCCCAATAAGCTTGAGATCAGCCCTGTATTTCAACACCAATTTAGTTATAATTATGGATTCAAATTGACACACCATCCAGTGATTATTCTTGCCTGGCAGAGTAATCCATTCAATATCACCTGAATTAAGAGTTCTAAGTGCTGGAATTTTGTGAAACGCCTGTAGAATAAATGATCGATTGAGCCGCTTATCATCATTGATACTGGCATTACTCAACCAACCAACCATCTTCAATGTCCTTTGGCTCTAACTATCATTCTCCTCAGTATTAGATAACAATGTTTGCTCTATTTCTTTTGGAATAGTCTGTTGATCATTATCAGCCACGAAAATTGTTTGTGACGATTCAATTGTTTGATTGCTCGTATTCTTTTTCATTACCTTCGGAGAAGTTCCCGAAGGTTTGCCAAAAGACTCTACTACTGGTCACAAGTGGGCTGGGCATAAGTCACTTGTCAAAGATTGCCCTTTAACCTCATTCGTTTGGCTTCGCACATTTGTTTTTTTGTTTGAGATCTATTTGTAAAACATTGACAGTTGCGTTTGTTGTGGAACTGTGAAGCTGGGAGTTGATTCAATTTGTTTAGCGGAAGTTGACTTTTCCACTTGCGTGGTCATGATTCGATTGGAATTTATGTTAGCCCCAGTTTTCCTAGTTGGGGTGATGCCCTTCACAAGGGTACCTTTGGTGGCAGAATCTATGGGGAGCTTACTATTTAATTGTAAGGCTACTTTACGTTCTTCAGTAGGTTCTGTTAGGTCAATGACCGCTTCTATGTTGTTAGAAGTGCTTATCACCTTTGTGGCGACCTCCAATGCTTTTACTTTTGTGATGGGTGTTTTTATGGCTTTTTTGCCTATAGCCTGCTGGGCAGCTTGGTGGCTAGCTTTAAGTTTTAATGCTCGCAGATACAAGCGTTTCTCTCTCCTGGAAGAAAACTGTATAGCTGACCCAGAGTTGCGGGACACTTCCAATCCCTCATTAGCCTCTACATGCTCTAATTCACTTTGAGCCTCTGCATCTAACAAGTTGGTAAGAGCTGAAGGGCTATCTGGTTGCTCGGCTTTTGAGGGCATGGAATTTGAGGATTTAGTAGTCTGAACGACAATTTGAGCAGAGTCTTCAATCTGAAGAAAGACGTATATCTGATCAATTTTATCGCTGTCTTCGACGACTTTTTGACATAATTGTGCATATTCCGATGCCTGTGTGGAGTGAGTACCATCCATTCCCCCCAATGCATTTACATAGGTTTGAGGAGCGATATTTAGGGGTAATAGTACATCCTGCACTTGAGTTGTTTGATTAACATTCGGGGTGCTGCTTGTTTGTATTACTATTGACTGTGGTGCAAATAGCTTGATTAGGATGAGTGAGGCAGCCTCCCTCTTGCCTATATTTCTCAGCAAAGATAAAACCCTCTAATTTGTTTAATTTTGACAAAGCTTCAGACATTGTTGCTTTTATGTCGCATAATTCATAGTGCGTATAGTCATGCCCCTTGTCCAGTAAGTTCAATATTCTTGATATCACTGGATATGAGGCCTCTAAATTCAACAAATCCTCAGTTGGGGTCATCTGTCCAGCCACTGAAAGGGAAGTACCATTAATGTTTGAGAATATTTGTAGAGGTTCCTCTACATTCTTAGAATTGCTCAATTCATCACATGAAGGGCTACCTTTAGCAGAGCTTGCTGAGGGCACTGTTGTTATTGGATCACCCTGGGCTACATTGTCCTGTGAATGGTTCGTACCAAGTAGGCTATATACATCTCTATAATGAAGATGGACATTTTCAACCTTACCTGCTGATGCAGTTACTGGCATAGATGGACCCACAGAGAGTCTCACGCGTTTCTCTAATTCTGCCATCACTGCAGGGGCAAGGATTGATATATCAGAGGGTGGCCCTTTTATACCCCGAGTGAATCACAACCGCTGGTCGTCAGTATCTGGGATTAGCCCAAAGAATAAGAACATAACATGCAGCAGTTGTATAATTCAACAGTTCCACCTACTATTAAGGTACATCAAAAGGGTGTACTTGTACAGCCTTGTGGGAAAAAAGAAAAAAAATAAGGAAGACACGTACGTTTTCAGAAAAGCTGCACCCCCTGCTCCCCTCACCCACTCACACCCGAACAGACAAACAGCCAGGGCACTTCCTACGCACTTCACGTGCACGCGCACAGGTGTGCGGGCACCTGGCAGATGTAGATGCTGCTGGGGGCGGGTAGGCGGTCCAGAGGGCGGCAACCAAATGAAGTCTTGCAAAGATGCTGTTAACGTTTCGCCACGCAAAAGGGAGCCGAGCTTCTCCTTACGCATACAACACCGGCGAGGAGCAGGAAAGCAGAAAGGCAGATGTCGACAGCGACTCCGGCCAAACAGCCAGGGCACTTCCTACGCACTTCACGTTTAGGAATTACTATAGCAATGCCAAAGTTAAAACTCAGAGTGTATATTGCTGTGCCAAAGTCAAATCTGAGTGCTTTCCTTTGCTGTTGTCAAAGTTAGACCTAGGCCATTTTCCCTTTGCTCTACCAAAATTAAATCTAGGTGGCTATTGTTAGGGAGAATTCTAATTTCTGTGCTAATTTACTTCAACCTTAGAGATCCCCTAGCTCTTTTGCTGGACTTTAGGACTTTTTCTCACTCTCTCATGTGTTTTGACCTGATTTGGATGATGTCTTTCCTCTGTTTTTGGAGTCTGACAAACTCTATGGGCATCTACTTTTTGTATGGTGACACACAGCACCTTCAGTGCAGTGTCACAGAGAAATCCTTTAGATTTCCCTTACGGTTTGAATACCTTTTCATGTACGAACTACTGTTCCCAAGAATAATATGTGGAGTGCTGGGGTGTTACCTAGTAGCCTCTTATCCTACATTCTCATGTAACATTTTTTATGTTACCCTCACTACTTTAAATAGCTGGTGGCAGTGGTTTAGTTTTCCTACCATTGTGCGTTTCTACGGCAGGCTGAATCCTCAGCTACAGTATAGCACCCATGGGTAAACATTTTGTCAAAATGGCCCGGTCTTCTTTTTTTACCATTTTCTTTTTGTGAGGTCTTTCTTGGGTTTTACTCTACGCGTTGAGCCAGGTTTGAGCCCTTTGTTCATTTTGCCTTTGGCGGGCTTCAGCCCTGAAGCCCGCCTCTAGCTCCAGTGTGTCTGTAAAGGCAGGATGTGAGGGAGGTTCCCGAAACTCTCCTGTCCTTTGTCTCTAGGAATGCCTGAATGCAACCAGTTCTTATTGGCTGGCTGGCTGGCTGTCCTTTCAGGACAACCAACCTGCTGTGTGATTGACAGCTTAGGCTGTGCATGAATGGGAGAAACCTGCTCAAAAGGCAAGGGTTTTGGGACTAGAGGCAGAGTCGACCACTGGGAGAAAGACCTGACGAAGAAAGCATGAACAAAGCTTGCTGCATCCTCCTGGATCTTTGAATTGCCCGGTGAAGCCCTGCTGCTATGCTGAAACTCCTTTATCAATTCAACAAAGAAGCTCCGGAAGGGATGACTTCTTCCCTTGGGTTAGTGGGACTAACTAACCCCGAGACGAACTCCACTTGACCATCTTCCCCTACTGGCTGTACTTCTTTGCTGCTGCAGGAACCGAGTGCCAGGGGTTGAGAAATCCGTAGTCCAGTGCAATGTCTGGAATCCAACCAGAAGCTCCAGGAGTCGCCTAAGGACCCTCCAGCTGCAGGACGACCAGACCTCGAGTCCCCTCACCAGAGTGCAGGACCCAATGAGTGAAGGAAGCCCAACTGGTGTCCGAGATCTGCAATGGTGCTGTTTATCGAGCGATGAAACGGCAAAGTGCCACTAAATCGAAAAGAGCCCGTAGCTGCCGACGACCTCCAAACTGCTGCCGAAGGAGCCCTCCAGACGTCCTCCCTCTTGTTCCCACGACTGAGGCTCAGGAACACAGGGTCTGCATCGCTGCAACAGGACAGAATCCAGCTGGACCACTTTTCTTCAAACTAGAGGTACTGTTTAGACTTTGGGTACTTACTTCAGTGTCTTTGAGCTGTGCTTTTCTCAGTTGAGACTTGCATTGGCTTACCTTTAGAGTATGTTTATTTATTTATAGTGCACGCCAGACCCGAGGGTATCAGGGCGCAAAAGGTAAAAGAAGGCATTCAACTTGGTTACATGTGGTATAAGTACAAATCAAAGTATACAGGCATAAAATACAAGATATACAAGCAGAAGAAGATACAGGCATTTAGAATAATGTAGAGTACAAACTAATATAATTTACAAGACAGTTAAAGTTATTTACAGTTGTGATACTGGGCTAGAGAAGTTACTTCTTATTCTCTTTGAACCAGTTAATGAGATTCTGTCGGAATTTAGTGAATGTTTGGGCCGCTCTCCGTGCTGGCAGGGAGTTCCACAGTTGTGCTGACTTGACCGGGAAGCTAGTGCCCCCAATAGTAGAAAGTTTGAATCGTGGCACAAGGAGACAGTTGGAGGTGACTATTGTGATGGGTCTGCTTGAGGATTTTCTATTGATTCTTTCTGTCAAGTAGCATGGTGCCTTATTATTTAGGCATTTGTGGATAAGAGATGCTGTTTTTAGGCTGATTGTATCGTGGGTGGATAACCACTTGTGAAGCCTCCTAGTCTCGGAAATATGTTCTTTCCTTGTTATGATTAATGCGGCTCTGAGGGCATTGTTCTGGAGTATCTGTATTCTTTTAATGATGTATTTGTTGGCACCAATGTAGAGTGCATTACAGTAGTCTAATTTGGACAGGATGAGAGCTCTGGCTAAGATCATGCAGCTGTTAGGAGATAGGAATTGTTTGCGGGCTCTGATTAATTTGTATGTGTATGCAGTGGATGAAGCCAAGGTATTTTTTACCTGTTTGGTGAATTTTAGAGTGGATTCCAAGTAAAAACCTAGAGTTTTTACTTCTTTGGCGACTTTAATGGAGTTCCCATCGATGGTGAAGGATGAGTAAACAGGGCTTAATCTAGTAAGGTGGGAGGTAGTGCCAAGGATGATGAGCTCCGTTTTGTCATCGTTCAGGCAGAGACCATGAGTGGCCATCCATGCCTGAACGATGCTGTAAATTCCATTCACCAAGGCTAAATCCTTATCATAATACCCAGTAAGTGGTAAGAGGATCTGAGTTAATACTCAGATCCTCTTACCACTTACTGGGGATTATGATATCTGCATAGTTAGTGTAGTTAGTGTAGGTGATACCCAGATGGTCCAGAACATCTAAAAAGGGGCTTGGTAAATACATTGTACAGGGTCGGAGAGACACATGATCCCTGGGGCACCCCACAAGTGATGGGGTCTGCTGCTGCAGAGGGAGAGAAGACTCTCATAGTCCTGTTGCTGAGGAAGGACTGTACCCATACTATGGCCTCCTTGGAGAAATGGGCTTCTGAATCCAAGTGGCTGCATAAGACCTTGTGGTCCACCAATTCAAATGCAGCCGAGAGGTCAAGGAGGAGGAGTAGCGCTAGTTTTCCATTGTCCCCAAGTTCATCTATTTGGGCCATGAGATCAATTAGTGCTGTTTCCGTGCCGTGTTGTGGCCGTAAACCGGATCGGCGGGCTCCTAGTGGTTGGTTAAGTTCCAAGAAGTTCTGAATTTGGATGTATGCTACCTTATCTAAAATTTTTAGAAGGAATGGCACTGTTGTGATGGGCCTGTAATTAGTCGGTATGGTGGGGTCTAGGGTTTGTTTCTTAAGGAAAGGGAGTAGCCAGGATTCTTTAAGGTTGCAAGGGATGGTACCTGATGCAAATGAGGCGTTCATGAGTTTTGAGATAAACGGTGCTAGATCTCTGGCGGCGTCCTTGATTAGTTGGGCTGGACATTGGTCGCCATGGCAGTTTGAGGGTTTGAGTGTGCGTATGACCTTCTCACCCTCAATAGTAAAGACTTTAGAAAAACTGAAGCGGGTTAGATGTTTGAGGGGTAGCAAAGGTATTTTGTTGGAGGAGGTCGAGGGTATTAATGAGGCTTTCTTTTGAGCTGTCTTGTTCTGAAGATTAGAAACTTTATTGACTAGAGCATGCTGAATGTCGGAGCACCATGTTTTGTCTTTGATGCAATTGTCTTGTACTGGAATAGGAGTTTCTATTTCTTTTAGTATGGTGAATAATTCTTTCATACTAGAGTTAGCTTGCAGGATTCTGTTATTATAAGTTTCCTGTTTCGCCAAGAGGGTGTCTTTCGTGTATTGGGCTGATATATTAATTAGGTTTGTTTTGTTTTCTACAGAGGGGAGAAGTCTCCTCGCAGTTTCGCATTTTCTCTTATCTAGCATTAGGCTTTTCAATTGTGGGGTAAACCAGGTGTTAAGGTGGCTTTTGGGTTTACTCTTTTCTCAATTTTAATGGGGCAATATCATCAAGTGCGGTGGTCATGGCTTTGTTGCATTCATCAACTAATAGGTTAGGGTCCATATTGTTGATTCCAACTCTGCTTTTCACAGGCTTAACAGCTTGTGAGCCTACAAGTAATGTTTCTACAAACTCTCTTACTTTGTGCAAGACTTTCTATCTAAGAAGTGCCTCAGCTCCATAGACTGTGCTCCAATTGACTTTGGCTGTCCTGGCTCCTTGCAGATTCGTCTAGCCCATTGACTTTAATATTGTTTGTCCCTGATAGGTGGTAACTTGTTTTAGACTGTTACTGCTGGGAAAGGCTTGTCTAGATTTCATTGGAGGATTTAGTTGTCCTCACATATACCGAGAACCTCTTTAAACTTTTTCCTTCCTCTCCTTTCTGCATTTTCAGAATCTGCAAAGCATAACTGCTGACATAATAATGCCATTACTGTCCTTGTGCATGAAGTCAACTCAGGGTGTAGGAACTGTGTAAGAAGCATATCCAAAGAGTATCCACTAACTTGGTTGATTCTGAAAAGTATTTTAAAACATATCTACAGTGTTACATATCCTGCCCTTTTTAAAGAACGCTTATTTAAAAATTAATGTTAAATAAATAACTATTTATAACTGAAACCTTAAGTGTAAGTGTTACTTGGTTACTTGTACTGGCGAATTTCATTGCTACGCTCTACAGCTCACATTTGAGATAGGCCTGGCTGCTCAGTCACACTACCAACTTGTGTAGTACAGACCTATACCAAAAGGTGGGTTACCTAATACCAAGTAGACAAGTGTTGTGTAGTCTCACACAGTGTTACTACATCAATTATTGCCTAATAGCCATATGCCAAAGTTAAATCTGAGTATGTCGGTTGGTTTGCCAAAGTCAAATCTGAGTGCTTTTCTTTGCTGTTGTCAAAGTTAGATCTAGACCATTTCCTCTTCCCTCTACCAAAATTAAATTTAGGTGTCTACATAGCAGTGCCAAAGTTAAATCTGAGTGCGTCCATTGATGTGCCAAAGTCAAATCTGAGTGTGTTTCCTTTGCTGTTGCCAAAGTTAGATCAAGGCCATTTCCCCCTGCTTTACCAAAGTTAAATCTAGGTGTTTCTATTGCAGTACCAAAGTTAAATCCAAGTGGTTTTCAACTGCTTCAACCCAGTTGAATCGGAGTGTCGTTCCATTGCGGTGCCAAATTTAAATAATTGCATATATTGCATCTAAGTGTTTCCACATTGCTCTACCATAAATTGAATCTAGGCAGTTGTGAACTGCTTCAACCTGGTTGAATCCGAGTGTCTTTCCTCATTATGCCGATGTTAAATCTAGGTCCGTTCCACTGCTGTGCCGAAGTTGAAGCTAGATATTTCTCCATTACTGTGCCAAAATTAAAATCAGAGTGTGCTCATTTCTATACCACAGTTTGCACTAGGCAATTCATCCATTGCTGTGCCAAGGTTCAACCTGAGTGTCTCTCCATTGCTGTGTCAAAGTTGATTCTAGGTGACTCTAGCTTTCACTCCTCACACTGCAATGCCGGCCCGGGACTTACCACACCTATCCCCACTCCTCCCCCCTTCCCCATCCCAAATTCCGCCTCTCACCCAGCAACCCCCCCCCCACTCAGCCGACACTTCACACAGAAATAACGTAAGGCAGCTCGGGCAGTTTGCTGGCGTGCACCCCCCCAAACCTCACCTTAACACCCCAGCCTACATCTCGCACTATAAACCACCCACCCCAGCTACGGCCTCACTGCCCTCACCTCACCCAACTCGGACATCAAACTCACACTTCCCCTCCCTCAGCACAGCACGAGCTGCCCTGGCCAACACAGCCCTGTCAGAAAAACCCTCCGACCCTCTTGTACACTCCTGTGCCCCTCAATCACCCCACACATTGCACAGGCCATAAAGATCACAGACCGCCACTGACACATAAGGGCATCATAGGAGGTCTGGTCTTCCTTACCCCACTTTACCTTCTGAGGTCCAGCATTTTTCAATTTGTCAGTTACACAGGCCGTGATGGATGACAAATTGGGGGTGAATCTTCTATAGTACCCTACTAGTCCCAAAAAAGCCCATAGATCTCTTTTGGTTTTTGGTATGGGAGTCCCTTTCACGGCTCTGACCTTTTCTAATTGGGGCTGGAACATTCCATTACCCACAAATAATCCCAGATATCTCATGGCCGATTGAGCGAGGTGGCATTTCTTCGGGTTGGCGATTAGCCCGGCCTGTTGTAAGGCTTTGGTGATCTTGTATAAATGTGTCTTTTGCTCATCCCAGGTTTGCTATGGATGATGATATTGTCTAAATAGGCTCCACAGAAACTAGAATAGGGTCTTAGTACTTTGTCCATTAGCCTTTGGAATGTTGCTGGGGCACCATGAAGACCAGATGGCAGCACTTTAAACTGAAATAGTCCTCTAGGTGTGGAGAATGCAGTCTTTTCTTTGTCGTTTGGATTTAGAGGAACCTACCAATAGCCCTTGTTGAGATCAATCGTGGAAATATAAATGATTGTGCCGAGTCGATCAATGAGGTCATTAATCCTTGGCATGGGATAATTGTCGAACTGGGACACATCGTTTAACTTTCGGAAGTCTATACAGAACCTCCACGATTGATCTGGCTTGGCCACCAGGACTATTGGCGAAGAACATGGAATCTGAGATCGTTCTATGATGTCGACTACCAGCATTTTCTCGACCTCTTTTAAGGACTATTTATTTTCTAGCTTTTGGAATTTGATAGGGTTTTAAATTCACCACTTTCCCAAGGGGAGTGCGAATATAATGATATATGCAGGGACGTCATTTGGGGGTCGCCAGGGGTTGTAGCTGCAACCCCTGTGGTCTCCCTTGCTACCCCTGTTGTCTCCCTTGCTACCCCTAAAAAAAAAGAAAATCATCTGTTTAAAAACATGTTTTTTAAGTGTTAGCTCCTGGGCTGTGCCAGCGCCACGTGGCTCTTTGTTTCTGGAGCGGCTGAGCAGTGACCCTAAATTAGAAAGAATAGAAATAACAAATAATTGTCTTTCTGGACTTCTATACTATAATTGCTAGACTCATTAAAGGTGAGTCACTGATTTAGTCTGTTCTTAAACACCTCAACTCACCCTTTCATCCTTCTAAGGTCGATAAATGAGTACCAACACAGGTTGGGTGATATTGTATGTATATTTGTTCTATAGAAAGCGCTTAAGCCTGCTATAGAATAACACATCATTATCATTTGGCCTTGGATGTCTGCTTGCACTCACAATAATTTGGTAACATTGGCCTATATACACTGATATTAACGATACATATGGTGATCTATTCTTGTATGAAATGTATATCACAGTATAGTGATATCGTAACCATGTTTTTCGTAGTGTACTTAGGAACAATGCTATGTGATGTCACTTCCTGTTTTGTCAATGGGTGAAAGGTTGTATTCCATCGCTTCCTATGATGTCATCAGAGGTCAAGGTTCGTGTGATGTCACTTCCGCTACCCCTGGCATTTTGGTGAAATGACGTCCCTAGATATATGCCCTTGACTCTTCCTGGTTCCTGTATGGGAGGCTAGGTCTATAGGACCCACTCCCCGGCATACCCCACCCCCGTGCTTCTATGCTCCTGAGTACACGATCCAACCTGATGCTACCTCACGTGTTATCTATCTATTGCCTTATGAATTACCAATATGCATTCAACTAATGTTATGTAATGTTTGTGCCACTGCCAAACTTTTATAGCTACGTATGAAGAAATTAACAAATGTATAAACAATCGAAATTTGTAATCATCTTAATGCTACTAACTTTACCAACTGTTCCCTCGTATGATATATTGTACAGCCCAGGCACAGAGAATCGCGTAAAGCCACAAGGCCATCTCCCCCTCCTACCGCCAGGGCTTACTGGTGCACGAGCAGCACAGCCTCACCTCCCCTTATTCTGCTGGACCCGCTTCAAGAATTCACCTCCCCCCACGTCCGAGGCCACCATAGTCGGCCAAATGAATTATTTACAACCTGGTCCTAAACCCCACCGCCTCAAGAGGCCAGAGATGTACCCTTGCTGATCCAGTAGTACTCCAGTTCACCCCAAGTTAATGGGCCTTGGAGATAGGTATTCAACCCTGTACTAACATATCATAAAGTAATTCCTCACCACATCTAACAGAACAGAACGACAAGGCAGCTCACCTTGTGCCCTCAAACCAGACACCCAGACTTATGGCACCCGGTCAGCAGGTCAAAGGTAATAGTGCACTGATGTATTGGTGAAGCTTCACATTGCATGTTGTTTCTCTGGTCTCCTATTATTTCTTAGAGTAACATATTGTAGGATTTACAGGACAACTGGAATCGTCTAAAGGATGAGTGTTTGTGTGTGTGTGGCCACAATGGCAAAGTGTTAGTGCAGCCATCAATCATCGACAGAGACCGCGCCTGGCCTGGCAGCTCCACCCCGAGGAGCCCAGCTGACCCATCCACCCCACGTTGGCACTACGCAGATGTCCACCAAGCCTGGTGAGGCTCATCACTGTATCACCTATAGCTTAGTCGACGCCACCCAATCCCTGACACTATGTGCCCCCTATAGTTTACAGGATTTGTGACGTGGTTTTGTAATAAATATGACTGTCTTTGCTATTGTCAGACAAAGCGCTCTCGGAGCTTGCAGAGTCCTTTGCATGCCCTATTTTGATTCTATAAACCCCTTTTTACATCACCCGCACTTGGTCTTGGTCTCATTCCCTCCTGGGGTGTGTCCTTATTTGCCTCCTATTGTGGGGAGGGAACTACCTTTTGGGGACGCTTGCTTTCAGTGGTGACCCCGAAGGCGTGATTTGTTTTTTGCTGTCCCCTCTGGCACGAGAAATTCCGGGCTGCAGTGGAGACGCACGGTGCGCACGCTCAAGAGAGCTGCCCGCCTACGGCAACTGGTACGCTTAGACGTGCGCACGCAGTAGGACCAAAGGGTACGGGTCCCGTTCCAAAAATCCCTTTAGTACTGCTCGCCGGGGGTGGCCATTGAGTGCGAGGCAGCACCTCCTGGACGGACCGAGTCCGGAGAATCTCTAATCAAGACGGGCACGTGAGTATTAAGTGCGAGTGATCATAAAAGGAGAAGGGGAAGGGTATACGAGGTCAGTTAAGGGGTACTTTAAACTGCTATTACCATCTTCTTTTCTTTGCATATGGCCATTAGGACAAAAGGTGAAATAAGGGAAGATAAAGACGGGAACCTAGCTCTGCAAGGGGGTAGAAGGCGGCGCTGCGTAGTGCTATCTCGACTAGTACTGGGAATAAGTGAACAGTGGAAAATAAAATAAAGGTGTCTGAGAATAGGGAGACACGGTGTATACATTAGAAACTGCTTTTTCCTTCTTTTCTATCCAAGGTACCTCAATACTAGAATAAGTGCCATAATTAATAAGGGTGAGGGAGAAATATTGGCTGTGGGTCAGAAGGCCTTGCCAAAGACAGAAGTACGGGGCAAGAAAAGGGAGAGTCAGTGTTATGTGTTGTATGTTAAAAGTTTGTTAAATGTCTGTTCCATGTTGCATATGCTAAGTCAATAGTGTTTTGGAGAATTGTAACGAGGTGATGTTGAATTAGTGATATTACATAGTTCTGTGGTATGGTCATTGTAAGTGTGACCCGGTAAGATCTGAAGACAGTGATATTGTGAACAAGCACTTTTTTATATTCAAGAACTGTTAGAGATAAGAGATACACATGCACGCAAGTCACAGTGACAAATACAAATAGTACAGAAAGGTGAGCACCGACAATACAATATGGGGGCGGAAACACCCCTGGCCCACATTTGTAAAAGTTTACCTGGTTATGCAGAACGTATAAACAAATACCATGACCAGTGGGTCACGGAATTAAAAGGAGGGGGACTGCCCCAAGTATGGCCAGAAGGGGGATCATTTGATAAAAATGTCTTGGATATGGTAGCCACGTGCATATTCATAAAATACAAAGGAACGCAATTTCAGAACAGGAGAGAGATATTAGATCTGTGTAGACTGGTTGAAGAAGTGCCTCCACTCAAAAAGAAAGAGATAGCACCCGATCAGCCCACCATCACTAACACTCCCTTACCAGCACATGAAAATGAGGGTGAAAGTAAGGGGAAAGGAGGGTCGATAGAGGCGACACGATTGTACCTCCTAAACAAACCAATGCCAGCAGAAGGGTACAGCGATCCCACATATGTGCCCACCGCTGCCCCTACGGCGGCCCCACGGCCAACTGCACCACCACCATATGAGGGCCCCAGGCAGTTTGGGCAGGTAAGTACCCCAGCAGTAGATATTGAAAAGTTAACAGAGGACCTAGACTCTAGGCTCTCAATGGCCAGAGATGAGTTATCTAGGATAAGAGATATATGGAAGCACAGTGGAACAAGCGTCGCAAGAACAGAACAGACACCTAGGGTGCAGACACTCGACAGGTCGTCGGAAGAAGGGTGGAAGAAGGGGGAAATACTATTTAGAATTCAGGAAGAACCAACTCGAATAATAGAATTGGGACCACAAGAACTGGAAGACAACGCAGGTGAGAAGGGAATGGCCACTGGGGGGATGGAAGAGCTGTGGCGTGATATCGAGGATGAAGAACAGGAAAGTGGAAGGTTGGGTGTGAGGCAGGAGGGAAATCAGGAAGAGTAGATGAGACACCCCTGGGAAGAACTATGGCAGTGGAATGGACGGGGAGACTAAGGAATAGAATGGGAAGGATGGCCACGTTAGGGAGGAAAGGATTGAAGGCGAGTACAGGCAAAATGACAAAGAGCAAACTACAACTCCCATTGATACATAGGGGAGGTGGGAGGCCAAATTACATACCGTGGGCCCAGATGGACAAGGCCAATTTGTTAAAGTCCTTGCCTCCGCTATCAGCGGGGGCTAGTAAGTGGATATATGCATTTGAGAAGCATACCGCAGGAGTGCCATTAGCGGTAGGTGATGTTAAAAGCTTAATGGTGTCGGCAGTAGGTGACCAGGCAGATAGAGTGTGGGCAAAGGCTGGTTTCCCGGGAGTAACATTAGATTGTGACCGCCATGATGGAGCTTCTTTTAACACAGTGCGCGCAAGAGTATGGGATGCATTGAGAGAAACATTTCCAGACACACCAGATTTACAGTCAGTAATGCGATGCACCATGAATGATGGGGAGGATGCTATCGATTTCATTTTTCGGGTGCAGGAGATGTGGAGAGCCGAGACGGGTACGGCCTGGGACCAGTCAACATCCCTATTTTACTTTATAATAAAAAGAGGGCTCCCAAAAGAAGTGCAGAAAGCACTAGACAAAATAGCAGGGATCGAAGCAAAGGGGTGGCCAGAAATGCAAAGCATAATAGTACACCACTGCAAAAGAATAAAGGAAAGGGAGAAAGAAATTGCACAAAAAAGGTTGGCAGATGAGGCGACGTTAGTACAAACGAAACTGGTGAAGGTCGCCGCAGCTGTACCAGCACTCCCCCAAGACAGGGCGGGGGAAGGGGAGGAGGGACTGGTAGCGATACAGGGGAGGATGGCAGCAAATTGGGCAGGCAACGGGCAGGCACAGTGGAATGGTCAGGAGCAGTACGGAGGACCACAGTGGCAAGTGTGGGAACCCTGCGGAGGACGAGGTGGGTACAGAGGACGCAGAGGGGGTGGTCAAGGGTATGGGGGAAATGGCGGGTATGGAGGGCAAGGTCCTAGCGGGGGACAAGGGAACTTCTGGAATTGTGGTAGGTGGGGACATTTCTCATGGGAATGCAGAAGTAGAGAAAATAACATGTATCAAGAGGATCAACCCTATGGCCATCCACACCCGGGAAGCCCATACGGATTACCCATGGGAGGGGCACAAGGACAACCAGAGCAAGAGCATGTAGAGCAACGAAGGGAACACCCTCATAATGTACAACAGCACCCACAAAGCCGTGAGCTTATGCCATACACACAGGGCAACCCTTTCGCCACAACAGCTAACGGCGCGCCTGCACTGTACGGTGGAGTGGCAGTGGTATCAGGTAATGTCTTTAGCCAAGTGGGGAATATGAGACACCCAGCATAGGACAGCCCACAGAGAGCACTTGCGTGTCCTGTACTATCTACGACCTACAATGCAGCAGAGGAACCATTGATAGGGGCGCAGATAGGGAATAAACAGTTCATATTTATGGTGGACTCGGGAGCTGAAAAATCATGTTTACGTGAAGGCCGGTTTCCGCTATCTAATCGTAAATTGGAGACGCACGGATTCTCTGGGGCTGTTGTCGAAGTTCCTTATACAGAAGATTTAGATGTCACCGTGGGAGGAAAGACAGTAAGGGCACCCCTACTGTACTATGAACAATTCCCGATTAACTTACTGGGAAGGGACCTCCTTACTAAGCTCAATATGACTATCTCCCTCATGGAGAGAGGGATAGTTTGTTCAACTCCAGGGATCTGTCCCATGCGCGTAATGCTGGTGGTACATGCGCGAGAAACAGCACCAGAAGTGCGCGGCATACCGGTAGATCCTGATGTGTTCATTCAAGGGCTAAAAACATTGGCACGGGTGGTCCCAGAGTTGAAAAAGCTAGAATGGAGACTACCCGCAGAGTTCATCTTCCGACCAATAGCCCGCCCAGAGATTGTGCCCGGGACAGTGATGCCCTTAGATTTGCATGCAGTTCAGATTTCAGCCAAAAGAATAGCCATCATTGCAATAGACATACATGGCTGTGAATGGCGCACGGTATAGTGCATAGATGCCGACATTGCATTGCGAGATCTATCCGATGAAGACCTTTTCTCAGACTCAGAAAGTGATGGTGAGATAATTATGGAAATAGCCATACCTTGTGATATCATGATACAGGAAAGACAAGTGCCTGTACAAGTAATGGCAGTGGTAGGAGCACCTCCTTCCTTTTTTGATGATGACATGAAATCAGTGTCCAGTAATTTGTAGACCCCAGACCCCCATGATGTGGGACTACTGCATGGGGTCTCACCAGTTAAAATAAAACTCAAACCTGGAGCCATTTTAAAAAAGGGTAAAACAATACCCCCCTATCCCGAGAAGCAGAGGAAGGGATAAAAGAAACTATCAGTGCGTTATTGACCCAAGGAATAATAGTGCCCTCAAATTTGCCATGTAATACTTGCATTTACCCGATCAAGAAAGCAAAAGGAGGGGCGTGGAGGATGATCCAAGACCTACGCCCCCTCAATGACGTCATTCAAAAGGAATTCCCTTTGGTCCCCAACCCGGCATCCATCCTGTGCAGCATCCCAAAAAACGCATCACATTTCACAGTTGTGGATTTGAAAAATGCCTTCTTCTCGATACCACTTGCAGAAGAGTGCAGATATCTAACAGCATTTACATTGGGGGGAAAGAGATACAAGCCTTGGAGGTTACCCCAGGGGTACTGTGAAAGCCCCAGTATATTCAACCGCATCCTACATGAAGACCTAGGGAATATGACAGCAGAGAGCACGATCATTCAATACGTAGATGATCTACTTATCTGCGCAAAAAATGAGGAAGAATGCAGAAAAGACTCCATTGCTCTCTTGACATTGCTGGCCCATAAAGGCTACAAGGTCGACAGAGGAAAACTACAGTACTGCCAACGAGAGGTGTTGTATTTGGGACAATTAATTTCACTAGATGGCAAGAAAATAATACCAGACAGAGTAGCTGCCATCACAGCAGTAAGACGACCAAACACAGTGAAAGAAATGCAAACATTTCTCGGCATGTGTAATTACTGCCGAGCATGGATATTAGATTATGCAGCATACACAAGACCATTATTGCAGGCGCTCAAGGAGGCCCAACAAGAAAACACAGAAATACAATGGTCTGCAGAACTGGGTGACGCATTCACGTCACTCAAGGAATTGATCTCGAGCGCACCCGTGCTCGCAAATCCGGATTACGAACGCAAGCTTTACCTATTCTCCCACTTTAAGGGGATCCTCATGACAGCAGTACTCTCGTGATTCTACAGTTAAAAAAAAAGAATGATGAATATAACTGTTTAAGTATGCTTAATGCACTTTTATGTTTTAAACATATAGGGGTAACCATGGCAACGAAGGGGCAGCCCGCAACGAATAACATTAGGGCAGTTAGAAATGTGAATAATGCATTTGACATACGTAGATATTCGTATGAATGTGGCCTGTTTGTGTGCGCTGTTCTATTTTTTGCCATGATTTTTGGTCTGGTCTTTTACTGGTTTTTGGCATTCATCTCTATCGAGATGAATGAGGAGGGAAGGAATGGAACTAACAGGGGGAATGTAACCAGAATGGTTAAGGAGGGGGCCTATTTGATATGGGATGGATTTCAGCTCATATGCGGTTATGATACAGACCCTACCCATGTACAGCCTCCAAATGGCACCAACAACAGATCGATCACAAGCCCAGCTCCACCCTCAAATGTCTCAGAATATGATGTTTATGGTTTAAATGATCGTAACCCTTCTGTCATATCATGGTTGTACGACACTACTGCCACAATGCCCACACCAGAAGTTACCCTAACTGCAGAAACTAAACCACCTGCACGTAGTAAGGAAGACAATGTAGAAATGGCAGAAAGGTTTCTGGCTCTATATGACGAATGGGAAAAGGGGGCGCAGGAAAAGAGGGGACGATGTCACAAGCGGCAAGAGAGGCGAAAAGCTACCTTAAAAGCAGTAGGAGAAGGAGGGAGGTGGGGAGGGAAAAATATGATGAATATTATGGCCTGGGCCTAGACACAATAGAAGACCCTAGGCGTCCACATCAGTCAAATAAATTGTATGCAGATATGAGCTCCACTGCAAAGCAGACAACCAACGAATGTTGTTATATCTGTTCCCTGATTCCCCACGCCTCAGGTAAACCTAAAGTCCTGCTGCCTAAAGAACTGCCTCTTGCAGATGCCCAATGTCTCCTTCATGTCACTCTGTGCAGAATTAAGAACACCTTCAAGGCACACGATGTCTCTTTTGAAATGCTGCAAAACAAAAAAACCTGCTATTCAAGAGCTAAAGGAGTGATATGTTTAAAAGAACTGTTTTTTGTGATCAAAGGGACATTGTTTTCGGACAATAAGTGGAAAGATGAAGTAATATTGTATAAAGCTGAAGCGCTACGAGGGCTACCGGGAGAAAAACTGCAATGGATCA
Organism: Ambystoma mexicanum; assembly: GCF_040938575.1. Classification (NCBI taxonomy): domain Eukaryota; kingdom Metazoa; phylum Chordata; class Amphibia; order Caudata; family Ambystomatidae; genus Ambystoma; species Ambystoma mexicanum. The sequence continues at coordinate 116,596,716 of NC_090924.1, read as the reverse complement.
AGAAAACCTGTACACCAGTGTGGAAGGAACATATCACAAAATTAACCTGGGTGACCGCCATAAAAAAACTGTTTAAATTGCAAAAAGAAATTCATACGAACCATGCTTCCATGGCAAAGGAAAGAACATCATGGGCGCAAATAAGAACTGCAATCGGACACTCATCATCCCAGACATGAAGAAAGGAACAGCAGCACTCATGGACACTTACTGGGTCTGCGGCAAACAGGCGTACTTGCACCTCCCACAATCCTGGAGGGGCACATGTTCTCTGGCAACGTTGCATTCAGCTTTGATGGTAATCCCGGAGAGCCACATTAGTGGAGGAAAAGGAGTGCCAGTTGTCCATCGTGAACAAAATACACAGCCGGCAGAAGAACCACAACTGTATGCCCTGTCCCCAGGCAATGTGCAAGATGTGCTGTCAAGACGGTGGAGAACATCCAATTACATATCCAAAGCCTCTTCAGACCTGTTGGCACAGATACCAGACAAATACCGGCTGTTCAATTCCGCAGAAACATTCTTTGCCTCTCTTATCCCGAGCATACAGGCGCGAGCAAATGCAAAATGGCTCCAGATCACGCACTGGGAGCTGATCCAATTGGCCAACGACACTGAAGAAGGGTTTAACGTGATCAAGGTGGAGCTAAGGGCCCTACGGTTAATGACCATGCAGAACAGGTATGTCTTAGACCTGTTAACGGCGATGGATGGAGGTGTTTGCCAAGAAAATCGGGAGTGCATGTTGCACATTTGTACCCTCTGAAGATGCAGACAATGGGACATTATCACATGTTATCGCAGCAGTGCACAACCTGGGAGAACGAATGATAAACGAAGGTGGAGCAGACGCCAGCACCTGGTTTGACAATCTTTTTTCCTGGGTACCATCATGGCTAGGACTGACGGTCAAAATGCTGATGCCCATTGTGGTATTTTTACTCCTGATTTTTTGCGTGTGCCAGCTGGGTCTTCGATGCTGTGCAAATGCAGTGCCAAATGGCGCAATGATGATGGTGACAATGGGCAACACTAGAGGAGTGGCACAGATCATGCAAGAAGCACAAGTACAAACAGGTGAGGACCCAGAACCCAAGTATAGAATGGTGCCATTATACTACGATGGGGACATAGTAGATAGGTTATATAATACCACAGTAAAGGAGCCCCAAGTACGGGAATGGTATACAGAGGTATGGGTGGACTTGGAAGGAGATGGGGGATGTATATATATGACCTGCATACCAGATGAGTATGCTAGGAGGGGGGAGAGCCTCCGGGGGGCATGTAGAGCCTGGATGCCAATAAAAGGCACACAAGCATGGGATGAGGCTGTTGTGAATGAGAAACAGCGCTAGAGGTTGGGCGAGTTACAGTATTCGTTACTTAAGTAATGAAATTGGGGAAATGTATGGGAGTATAGGTCTATAGGACCCCCTCCTCGAGATACCCTCCAACCCCCGTGAAGTTCGTGGCTCGTCAGCGGCCCACCCTGCACCTGTGCTCGGGTGGCAGGGTGGCTGATGATCGACACACAGGACCAATCGACTTGTACTGTAACAAACCATAGACACCATTTTGAAAGCATCAAGACTCCATTTTAGATATAAGCGACCAAAGCCCAAATTAAACAGCCTGCCTGCAAAAGCCGCAGCTTGGCCCCTGCTCACTGTGCGCAGCGAGCCATGCACTCCCCCTGCGCCTCCACCCCATGGCAGATCTGCTAAAGACCCGTTCTCACGAGCAACCAGACACGAATGAGTATCAGAACAAACACTGTATCATTTACCTTCCGCAGTACATCACTGTCCCCGGAGTGACCTAACTCATGGTTTAAGTCTGGAAAATAACAAGAACCATCCCAATCGAACAGGCCTCAGCCCGGCATCTAACCCCTAACAGTTGAAATATATGGTGTCAATAACCTTCCTACATGAACCCCTGCCCACATTCCCCAGATGAGGTGTTGACACATACCAAAACCCACCGATTCACAGAGTTGTTTGTAAATTATAATACGGGTTTTGGGAAGGGATGAAGCTTATAACGTTGATGAAGCAAGAGTGACCTCAGTCCATTGCAAAATACCATGTGCCCTGAAGACTTAATGAAAGGGCTTGATAGAGCCCCACCTAATGCTAACTAATGATTGCTGCTAGTGTACAAAGGAAGGCGAAAAAGCATTACTAAGAATACTTATGTGTAATATAGTGAAACACGTTTAAGTTGGTATAACCGAAAATGCAAATGCACGATTGTATATGAACGTATTGCTTCTATGCTCCTGAGTACACGAGCCAACCTGATGCTACCTCACCTATTATCTATCTATTGCCTTATGAATTACCAATATGCATTCAACTAATGTTATGTAATGTATGTGCCACTGCCATACTTTTATAGCTACGTATGAAGAAGTGAACGAATGTATAAACAATAGAAATTTGTAATCATTTTAATGCTACTAACTTTACTAACTGTTCCCTCGTATGATATATTGTACAGCCCAGGCACAGAGAATCGCGTAAAGCCACAAGGTCATCTCCCCCTCCTCCCGCCAAGCCTGCTAGGGCTTGCTGGTGCACGAGCAGCACAGCCTCACCTCACCTTATTCTGCTGGACCCGCTTCAAGAATTCACCTCCCCCATGTCCGAAGCCGCCATAGTCGGCCAAATTAATTATTTACAACCTGGCCCTAAACCCCACCGCCTCAAGGGGCCAGAGATGTACCCTCACTGATCCAGTAGTACTCCAGTTCACCCCAAGTTAATGGGCCTTGGAGATAGGTATTCAACCCTGTACTAACATATCATAAAGTAATTCCTCACCACATCTAACAGAACAGAACGACAAGGCAGCTCACCTTGTGCCTTCAGACCAGACACCCAGACCAATAGCACCCGGTCAGCAAGTCAAAGGTAATAGTGCACTGATGTATTGGTGAAGCTTCACATTGCATGTAGTTTCTCTGGTCTCTTATTATTTCTTAGAGTAACATTTTGTAGGATTTACAGGACAACTGGAATCGTCTAAAGGATGAGTGTTTGTGTGTGTGTGGCCACAAGGACAAAGTGTTAATGCAGCCTTCAATCATCGACACAGACCGCGCCTGGCCTGGCAGCTCCACCCCGACGAGCCCAGCTGACCCATCCACCCCACATTGGCACCACGCAGATGTCCACCAAGCCTGGAGCGGCTCATCATTGTATCACCTATAGCTTAGTCGACACCACCCAATCCCTGAGACTATGTGCCCCCTATGTTTGACAGGATTTGTGATGTGGTTTTGTTATAAATATGACTGTCTTTGCTATTGTCAGACAGAGCGCTCTCGGAGCTTGCAGAGTCCTTTGCATGCCCTATTTTGATTATATAAACCCTTTTTTACATCACCCGCACTTGGTCTTGGTCTCATTCCCTCCTGGGGTGTGTCCTTATTTGCCTCCTATTGTGGGGAGGGAACTGCCTTTTGGGGACGCTTGCTTTCATTCCTCACTAAAAACGTCTGTGAACTGGTCTTAAAGATCTTGAATATTATGTAGTTTGCATGGAGAAAGATCAGATGGCATTAAATTAGGTTCTCCGACCTCAATCTTCAGCTAACAGGCTGGCCATGACTACAGAAGAGGCCTCCACAGAATCTTCCTTCCATTCTTTTAAGATGTTAATATGGTAGATCTGGGACTTGAGTCATCTATCCGGTTGGGACACTTTATAATTGCATGGGCCAGTTTGTTCCAAGATCTCATATGGACCATGCCATTGTGATAACATTTTATTTTCGGACCTGGGGAGGAGCACAAACTTTCTGTCCAATGGAAAAAGAACATGTTACCATTTTCCGGTCATATAGTAGTAATTTGGTTTTACTGGACATTGGACAAATGGGAATTGACTACGTCCCAGACAATCTGTATCCATTCTTTTATTCTCTGTTCTGTCTGGGACCGCTGACTACCTTGACCCTGGACAACCCACCGGAACAACAGCTCCATGACAAGATGGCCCTGCATTGTCTGCATCATCGCCCAGCAGCCTCCCACACCGGAAGGCACCCGATCCACACTGCAATTGGCTGCAATGCTCTCAAATGGGGAATGAAGCACCGATCGGAAGGCGTAACCAGCCGCATTTGAAGGCCTGCATTCAAGGCCTATGCAGCCTGTCTGGGCATGCACGGCAGCCAGGCCAGCCTCCTGCCTCCTGCTTTCACCCCCTTTCCCTGCCTTCACTCTTCCACCCCTGTCCACCCTGCAGCAAGTGATAGCTAACTCTCCCGCTCTACTGTCTGCTGCCCGGAGACACGCCTGGAACGCAGAGCCCTCCATCCCGATCCTCGCCTTACAAGGTAAGCCTTCTCCGTCTTCTTTGACTGAGGCCGACGGCTGTACTTTAGATGCTTGCCCATCCGCTCCAGTCATCCTCTCTGGCACCTCAGAACCGCCACTCCCCAAACCCAACCCTTTCCTACCCCACCTTCTCCATGTCACGACTTCTGTTCCTTCTGTCCTCCTCTACCTTACCTACCCGCTCTCACTTTTTACCCAACCCCACTGACTTCTTGCCACAACTGCACCTTCACACAATCTCTACTTCCTGTGTACTATCCCACTGCGCCTCTGCCCACTACCTGTATCTTCTCAATCCCTCCCCTGTCTTCGGTAAAGAACTGTCAAATTGCACGCCAGGACCACAGGCCCTAGATCTCTGCACCGGCACAACACTCTCAAGGCGCGTGTGCGTCGAGACTCGGCCGCCCCTACTCCCGCACCTTACCCCTGCATCCCCTGCTCACGCCCCAGCAGCCTCCCACCCCCTTTAAGAAGGACAGCGACAAGAGTATACAACTCCATAGTGCACTGGTCAGTGCCCACTCCTTGTGTGCCCATGCCACCCACATTCACAACCTTATTGTTGAATACCACCTCGACCTCCTGGCAGTTACAGAGTTCTGGCTCCACAGCGCAGCTGGACTGTCCCTCTCACTTGCCATTTCACCAGGATATTCCATCTTTAGAGCAGATCAATCTGACAAACTAGGAGGCTGTGTAGTCCTCATCACTAGATCCTCTTTTGCTATTAGAGAGATCCCTACCCCCAACCCCCACAGATAGGCTATGAAATGCTACTTACCAAAATACTTTTTAACCCGCAAACAACCATTAACGCCCTACTCATTTACTGTTAACCCAACTATCATAACAGCCCAGAGCTTAACATCCCTCTATTCCTCGCCCCCCCTCATCAAACCGGCCACCAAGTTTATACTATTAGGCGACTTCAACTTTAAGTTTTAATGACACCTCAGATTCAAGAGCTACGGATCTCACCAACACGTTTACTGCAATGGACTTTACCCAACATATAGCTACTCAAACCCACTCCAAAGGACGCATCTTAGACTGGCTCCTCACACTCCATACCACAGTTTCCGTCACTGCTATCAGCCCAGTGCCCTGGTCTGACCGTTCTTTTGTAAAGTACCGATTGTCCCATTCCCGTTCTTCTACAAACCCTGTCTCCCCACCACCCACCATCCTTTCCGGCAACACCCACAGGCTCATTGAAGAAGTCCTTATCCCTACCCTACTCAAGAACCTTTCCCGGCATGCACCCTCTCCGAATGATCCTCGAGCGCATGATTCCCAGATCCTCCATGCCCTCACATGTACCATCGACCAACATGCCCTGCTGAAATTCAAAACCCCTAACCAGACAGACGTCCTAACAGATGGTTCACCAATTAACTGATCTCACTCTGCCGACTCAAACAAGCTCGGCAACACATTTGGAGAAAAGCCACCAACCTCTCAAATTTAGACGTCTTCAACTCTTCATCCAAAACATTTTTAAAAAGACTAATATCTACCAAAGCAAATTCCTTCAACGTCAGGATCACGGAGGCCAGTTCCAGCTCAAAGGAACTTCTCTCCATCCTCAAAGAGTTTGAAAACCCTCCCCCTACCACCTCTCTGATCCAAATCGACAAATCCTGGTGCAAGACTATCCAATCAACCCTCTCTAGCAAAATGGACAAACTCAGAGACAAAATCTCAGCAAAACAACTACAGCTCTCAGCCAAACCTACTGTCTCAAGATCCCCACCACCCCACACCCAATCTCCATCTCCTCCCCAGGGCCGGTGCTATCACTAGGCAAGGTTAGGCGCTTGCCTATATGTGGAAAAGTGAGAGCGGCAAAATGCTGCTTTAACACCTCCACACTAATTGCATAACCTTGCCTGTGATATGACAGTGACGACGAGAAATCCCAAAATTGAGGAGGCACCCCGATAACCCGGGCGGTGTCCTCCTAATCTCCCCCCTCCATTAGTAGGGCCTATAATGGACTTTTGGAAGGAAAGGGGGAAGCAGGTTTTGGACACGGAGCAGTCGCCACATCTTCAGAAGTATTTCCACTAATGTGTGCAGTGTGTTTTTATGATATTGTGGAAATAAATCTGCGGCCTTTTTATGCCAAAAAACTAAGCAAGACTCATTTTACGCATTTCTGGGGGGAAAGAGGAATGAGTTATTGCTATGTAATGGGTCCAAAATGGACGGATGCACGGGTTAGCACCAGCCCTGAGTCTGTCTGCAGTAGCAGGCCAGGCAGCGCTGCACCTGAGGCACAGTGAAATGATTGGGGTCGGATAGGGGTCAGGAGTGTGGGCATGGGCGTGTCAGCGCTCGCTCAAGTGCTCGCAACTGCGCATTAGGCGTAACATGAATGGAGCACCGCTCGTGCCACTGCCCCCTAGATTGTCCTGACTCTGACTGAGTCAGTAAATGTGAATGCTGCAGTCTGCTGCCTGCAGACAATTGACTTCTTCTTTGACCCGGCGACTGATGCGGCCTGCGTCTCTGTCAGCTGCTGCCGCCTGTGACCTCACCTGTCCTGGGCTGGCCCTGCACTAGCTGCAAGCCTGCAGACCCCTTCTGCTGTGCGTGTGCTGCCAGGCCAGCAGGCCAGTGAGGCCACCCAGCCTGGTGGCAGTACCCCCTGTGCTAAGAGCGGCCCTGCTGTTCTGCAGAGAGAGTGACTGACACATAGTCGGCAGGTGAGGTGCTCTAATAAAATTCAATGTATCTCTCTGTGTTTGTATGTCTATCCAACTATCCACCTACCTTTCTAGCTATCAACCGATCTCTATCTCTATGTATCTCTGTCTACCTATCCACCTTTCTAACTGTCGACTGATCTCTATCTGTCTCTCTGTTTTACCTCATTAGACCGTGCGTTTTCCATCGATAATAAATGGCGCCACAGACGCCGTGTTCTGTTGTTGATTTTTTTTATGTCAGAAAGGTTCCATTTTATGCTGGACTGCACTAAAATGCATGCAATTTAGCAATCTTGCTCGGCTTTTCAATTATACAAAACATTAGCTTCACTCACTTTGCACACCTGACAAATATGCAATGTTTTTGCAAACGTAAAAGTACATTTTTTAGATAGCGCTTCATACTGGCATTTGGTACACACGGAAAAGGTGAAGCATACGGGAAGTAAATGGTCAATGGCGCATGCTGAGAGGAGACCCTACTGGCAATTACACAGGTGCAACTAGCCGCAAAGTGTGACTGCCATTAGGCTTGTTTGTTGAAATAATGATGGGTCTCCAGTGTCTGGCAGAATGCATCACGAGACGTTAGCTTAAAGCAGCATGGAATGTTCATGCTAGCATGAATGCATGACATTCATATTGCTTTTCAGCTTCCTGCAGGTGTATGGTGTGGGTTATTCCATGCTCCACTCTGATAATTGACTCTCATCATGCATACTGGTCGGGTTGCAAGTCCACTGGTTTGCAGAGTGAGGCTTATATGATGGCCTTCAGTAATTAACCACCCGATTTGACATGCATTGTTTGCAGTTTGTCGTGCTCCCAAGTATGTTTACAGAGGGAGAGGGGTGTGCAGTGCATGCATTGACCCGATGCTCTCTCAAGTTGATTCCATTGACCTGCGATGGCTTCTTACATGTAGCATGCCACCTACCTGGGGCAGAGTAATCACAGGCACTACACTGTGCTGGTGCAGGCAAAACTATCTAGTCATCATGAACCCTAATGAAACCGTCTTAGGTGTTTACTCCATGTCCCTGGGTACACTGTCCAGGTGATTGGGCATGTGGCTTCTGCTATCTGCAGTGATTCTACCCTCTTTGGCACAAGTATGTCAACACTGAATCCATCTAGATGCAGCAGGCACTTTGGTCAGACACGGAATTGGTGTGGGGTGTGGCAATTGACGTAACATACATGGAGTCATCGTCTGGACATTTGCTACGAACACATGGTAGACGTTGCCCCCATATCATCTGTGGGGCAGTACGAATTATCTTTCTTTGGTGAGCATACGCACGTGTTGTCAAATGTCTATGACAGCCAGTAGCTAGGTAGGTGGGCATTTATATAAGCAGTTTGTCTCTGTTGTGCCAATGCCAACATTATTTTTTTCAAACTGACAGTCTGCAAATCACCTCCTGGATGTTTGTACTGCATGATTGATGTGCACTCAGCTTAAACCCCAGTCTAGACTTGTCTGATTCCCTCTAGGACACTAAGGTCTAACAGTCCATGCCTGCCTCTAAGAGGGCCACAGATTCAGCTCTGGTGGTGGCTTACTGTCTTGGTGGTCAAGTACCCCCTGCTGTAATCTGTGACCATCCTGCAAACACCCCTCTGTAGGTCCTAACAGCACTCCTCAGACCGGGAAAGAGTGTTTTCTTTGGCCACTACTGCATTCACCTTGCAGTGCGTGTCCTGTTCGTGCCGACTACTGCCGACACCATAGTTCATGCCCCCCAACCCTTTGCAATTATTAAATGTTAGTTATGCTTATCAGGGCAGGCTGGCAGTGGCTGCAGGCCCTGCCCCTCACCAAGGATGTGAGCCACGGGCACCCCCTGGTATTTTCCTTTTACCTCTATCCCCCTGCCTTCATGTTTCCTCCGCTTCCCTCTTTCTTCTACCTACTTCACTCCCTATGTGCCTGCTGTCCCTTTCCTCTTCTTGCCTGTATCCGATTCCTGCATCCATACTCTCCCCTATTACTCCTTCTCTTGCCCAGCCCTACTTCCTCGCCCTCTGTTTTCAGGCTTCATTTCCCTCTACGCAGGTCCTGTACAGTCCCCCATTGCCCAGATCACGCTCCTCTTTCTCCTCTCTCTCTCTGCTTCCCCCATCCTTGTGTTACTGTTTATCCTCTTACACCTTCCCTGTGCTTTCCTGCCTCTCTCACCCAGGTCTGTCCTCTCTGGCTCTCACTCTGAGTTTGAATAAAATGGGCCCGTTTTTAGGGTTTCTGGGATAAAGGATTTGGTTTAAAAGGTACCCAGGTTTGTTCCTCAGGTGGGGAAAAAATCGTTGTTTCTGGCCCCACTGATCTTTTAAGTTGTGGGTAGCGGCTAGAGGGTGATTGTATAAGCTTTGTGTATGACTGCTTCATATATGTTGCAATAAAATGAGTATTTTATGGCACACGTTAACATGTATCAATGATCAACCAATTGTGTGAAGTCAGTCATATGAAATGAAATCATGAACTCACAGAGAAATCTCCTGTTAAGGAAAATCCTAAAATGCACATGTGTGGACCCCTACCTACGTTATTGTATTCCCTGTCCCTTCCTCTCCTCTTACTCATTCTTCTGCCATCCTGTCCCTCTGCTCATCCTGCTCCCTTTTTCCTCATTGTATATGGGCGCCCTTCTAAATTTTCCCTCATGCTGCATCCTCTGCCTCCCTACTCCTCCTGACTCGCCATAAGTGTCCTGTTCCCTTCCCACTCTTTTCTCCTGCTCCATCATCTACTGTCTTGTTACCCTTACTCCTTTCTCCTGCTCCTTGCCTTACTTCTTCCAAGCTTGCTTGCCTCCTTACTCTTACACCATCCCTTTCCCCCGATTCTTTACTCTTCCCCAACCTTCAACTCTAACTATACCTCTGCCCTCCTTTCCCTTTGCTCTTACGCCTTCTTCTTGTGCCTTACTCCTCCCCTCCTGTTTCCACTATCCTGTGCCTCCCTCAGCCATCCCCATCCTGTTGATTCCCATCCTCGCCATTTCGCTCTTCCTCTTCCCACTTGTCCTTTTCCCTTTCAGCCTGCCTCTTTTCTGCTCCTCTTCGCCCCACCGGGTTGTGGGCTATGGTATTTCCTGTGCCCAATTAACTGACTAAAGAGCTTTCCAGATTGTCATATCCACTGGCCATATCGTGCAATCAGGGAGACCACCACTGTTTCTCCCTCCAACGCCTCTGGTGCTTTGCAGCACAGCAGCACATCTGTGCATAGTTCCTCCACAAGCACCCTCACAAAGACGCAGTGCATGTCATAGGATACATGATCATGGACATGAACCTGCCTCAGAGTGGAATCTGTCTCTTATTGTCTTAGGCAGATATTCTCACATGAGATGAGGGAGTTGCGCTGAAATGTGGTCACCAGGAATATTATTGATGGGTGTCTTTTTGTTGATGTTTTCAGACTGTCACAAAGTTTACAGAGATCAATTGAAAACTCCAGTCAACCACATGTGCAGGAATCATAATCTTTATTTGGGGTATTGTTACTCTTATAGATAAAAATAATAAAAAGGCTGAAAATCCTGAAAGCTTAATGGTCAGCGTAGCTTTTCCAAAAGGCCTGTATTCTTCCCTACCTTGGGCTATGGTCCCATCCAAGTGATTACACATGTAGCCTTTGAGTGTAAGCAAAGTATCCCTAAGCAACAGAGTCCGAGTCTTGGCTCCTTCCCAGTTGCTTGACATGACACAGGCAGACATTTCTTTAAAATATATATTTATAAGCATGCACGAAATGAAAATGCAAAGAAACTCAACAAAAAAAAAAAGGCTTGTCATTCTCAGCTTTGCAAACATATGTTGCTAAGAAATCCCCTATTGGATTTTTGCGGTCTCCTCTTCACTCACAATCCGTGAGTTGAAGTGTTGTTCTTAGTCTGCCTGTTTTCTTAGTTGGATCATGTGTAGCAGGCATACGGTGGGCAGACCGCCTCCCAGGGTGGCAGGTTCAGGGTTGTACTTGACAGTTGATTCTACACATGATGCTAAAACTGAGCCAGGCTTCGTCAAAGGTCCAACTCAAGCAAACAGGATGGCCCCTTACAGTTTGCACAGGCTTTTCTCTTGGCCTTGTGCCCCCTCCCTGTCTCAGGGTCCTGACTACTTCCCAGAAACCCAGTGTTACCCTCCTCCATGACATCTTGCCACCTGCTCACACCTAGGGAAACCTTTCCTATACCTCTCTCTTCCTCTCGCCTCACGCTTTCCCTGCACTTCTAGGCGCATCACCATGTGCTCCTTCCTCTAGCCCTGTCAGGCATGCCCCTTTTGGACTCAGTATTCTCATCTCTCTCTTCACTACCTTCTTTCACCTTAGTCTTCTCGGGCTACATTCAGCCCTTTCCCAACCTTCCCATCTCCCTTGATGTTTTCTCCTCCAACCACCTGTCTCTGTCTCTCCTTATTTTCCAGTTAATGAACCTCTTTTCTTCCTCTCCACTACTTTCACTCTTTTCTGTCCTCTGAATGGCATTCCTCCTCTCCCTCTTCGCTCCATTAAGTGCAATGTAATCCATCTATAGCAGAAGACGCGAGCAATGTGTTAGGTGGAGGTAATGGGCTTGCGGCAATCAGTAACAAAATGAGGACAGTTGGTTGAGATCGGTTAGGATCTGGAGTGGGGGGGCGCCAATCTGACAGATTGCCTGCGGAGGCAAAATTCCTTGCACCGGCCCTGCTCCTCCCAAGTTCAACTTCTCCCCTGTCAACACAGAAAAAATACTCATATCTATCCAACATCTTAAACCCTCGAATTGTAAAGGAGATGCTTGCCCAGACATATAGTCAAGCTGTGCGCAGCCACTGTCGCGCCATACATAACTGACTTTGACAATGCCTCCTTTGCCTCTAAATCTGTCCCGACCTACCTCAAAGCAACCTGGGTTTCCCCTCTCATTAAGACCCTCTCCCTGGATCCCTCCCTCCATACCAACTACCGGCTCATTACTACAGAACCCCTCCTCCTAAGTATTTTGGACTGCATAGCCCATTTCCAGATCCATACCTACCTCTAACACCACCAGCAACTTGACTTCCGACAATCTCGTTTCCGTCCGCTGCACAGTACTAAAACAGCCCTCTTGGATCTCAAAATCCAACTTGACAACTTCCGTGACTCAGGCCACATCGCTATCCTTCTCCTCCTCGACCTCTTTTGACCTTGTAGATCAGGATATCAGGATATCCTCTGCTAACACTTGTCATCATCAAACTTCCACTTCTCCCATGAGGCAACACTATGGATTAAATGCTTTTTGAGTGACCGCATCTCCACCACCCGCTATAACACCTACACCAAACCACTTTTTGACCACTATGATGCCCTTGGCATTTGCTAGAGCAACTTTGCCGGAGACACCCAAATCCTCCTCCCTATCTATCAATCAGACTTATAGTATCATCCAAAGCTGGATGGCCTAGCACAACCTATGTCTCAATGATGAAAAAAATACCTTCTCGTTGTGGGCTCCCCTCAACGCCTTAGCTCTCTGAATCCCTCTGAGTCCTCTTTTTCCATCAATGCTATCACCATCCAGGTTTCCAAGTATGTTGAGACGCTCAGTGTCTACATCGATGGTGAGCTCAATATGGCCCGTAAATGCGATTGCCTCTGCCACAGCCTACCCGGCTAAACTCATCGCCCTGGCACCTCATCCAAAGACCTCACCAAGCTTCAAAATTTACAAAACAATGCTCTAAGACCAGCACTGGGCCTAAAACACTCGGATCTATGCTACGAGATGAGGGAAATTGGCTCCCAATCTAATCAAGTATTGAATTCAAAACTTTACTGATCACACACTGCTGTTTGCATATGAACACCCCCTCCTACCTCAACCCCTGCATCTCAGCTAAAACTGCAGTGCGCCCTCTTCGCTCCTCTTCCTGTCTTGCTCTGCAAACACCCAGATTTAACCTTAAACAAGCTGGAGTTTCCAGCTTCTGCATCACAGCGCCTACCCTGCGGAACTCACTCCCCTCCCGTATCAGGAATGAACCGTCACATCTCACCTTCAGAAAACTCCTGAAAACCTGTTTTTTCAAGAAATATGGCTAACTTGTACCTCTGTGTTGAACTGTTCTGACTGCATCCACTTACCTATACTATCTACAAGCGCTGTGATACCTTTGGTTTTGGGCGTTGCATGTCCAATACATCCCTCAGTTTGCGTCTATATTGGAGTTTGAAAGGGAAGAAACCCATGGATGCTTGAGGGACCCTTACTAATGGCAATAAGAGCCTAGGGAACCATCATAACCCAATTTCTTCCTTCCGTTTCTACTAGTTTTCTGAGGATACCTTTTTTTAGTGTCTTTTAAAAGCGATCAGCGAGTCTGTCCATCTGGGGATGATATACAGACGTTTGGAGAGTCTTAATCTGAAGGATTTCCTTCACCTCAGTCGAACAAGTTACTCTCTTACCTGGTAACGTTCTTTCGATGGGATGGTCCGACGACGTATTCCATATCTATGACAGTAATCACCACAGCTGTGCTGCTTTGGAAAATCTTCAGCGTCTGCGTCCTGCGTCGATGACGTTGATACGCCGCCCTCGAGGACCTCCTCCGACAGCCGACGTCACTGGATGTTATAAGTAGGACGCACGACGCCCGTAGCCTCAGTTGTAATTTTTTCCCCCCAGAACGTGTGGCACCAGTCTTCTGCCAGTCTGACACACAAAGCCTTGCAGAAACGTAAGCTGCAATCGCATAAGAAATTCTGTAGCGGGGAAGGTAGGGAGGGAGCGATATGGTATACGTCGTCGGACCATCCCATCAAAAGAACATTACCAGGTAAGAGAGTAACTTGTTATTTGAGGGGATTGGGTCCTCCGACGTATTCCATATCTATGACAGACTCCCAAAGCAGTACCAATGCAAGGAGGTGGGAAAAGAATTTAGAAAACAGAAATTTAGAATGCCCAATCAAATTGCGGAGTAAAGGACCGCCTTGCCAAAGGCCAAATCCTGCCCACGGATGGAATCGAGGGAGTAGTGACGTACAAAATTATGTACCGAAGCCCAGGTGGCTGCATCACAGATGTTAGGAATAGGAACCCCCCTCTGTAGGGCAGTAGAGGCAGACATAACCCTGGTAGAATGGGCCCGTAAGCCGACCGGTGGGTCCTTACCCGCCAAGCGGTAACACTCAGAGATAGCCAAAATAATCCAGCGAGACAAAGTCTGTTTCGTCACAGCTTGTCCCAAACGCTTTCCAGCATAACCAATGAAGAGTTGATCGTCCACTCTGACCCGGGACATGCGTGAAATATAAAAGCTTAACGCTTTCCTAGGATCAAGCCAACGGAGCCTCTCCCCTTCCTTACCAGGATGTGGAGGAGGATAAAATGCCGGAAGAACAACCTTCTGGCTTAAATGAAATTCCGACACCACCTTCGAAGAAAGGAAGGACGAACTCTAAGGACAACCCTGTCCTTATAAAACACAGTGAAGGGTGGCTTAACTGAAAGTGCCTGTAACTAAGTGACCGCAGCCAAAAATACAGTTTTAAGAGTTAACAGTCTCAAAGGGCATGAATGCAAAGGCTCAAATGGAGCACCCATCAAAAACTTTAGAACAAGGTTCAAATCCCAAATGGACACCAGGAAAGGTGACAGAGGGAACACATTAGTGAGCCCTTTCAGAAACTGAGAAATTAAAGGAATTTTAAAATAGGAACACTCTTCAGACGAGCGCTTAAATATGGACAGCGCCGCCAGGTAACCTTTAACGGTACCCACTTGCAGGCCCCTGTGGGCCAAAGAAAGCAAAAAAGACAGAACCATGGGAATGTCACATGCAAAAGGATCCACATTCTTAACCCTGCACCAGTCGCAGAACTTACGCCAACGGCAACGGTACAGGGACTTTGTTGCTGGCCGTCTGGCCGAGAGCAACACCTCCTCAACCTTTCAGAAACCAAGCGTGAAGGTTGAGGGATCTGACCTCTGGATGGAGAACCTGACCCCCCTCCCGTGAGAGCAGATCGTCTCGGTAGGGAAGACGACGTGGAGGGCAGATGGACAAGTCGAGAAGGTCCGGGTACCACGTCCTCCGGGCCCACGCCGGAGCAATGAGGATCATCCGGGAACCGAACCTCCGTAACCTCCGCAGTACTTGCGGGATGATGGGGACTGGAGGAAACGCATACAGAAGTGGGAATGACCACTCCACCACGAACGTGTCTCCTAAGACTCCATTTGGAGGAAATTCCCGCAAACAGAACCTCTTGCACTTCCGGTTGACACTGGAGGTGTAGAGATCCACTTGAGGGGTCCCCCAAATGGCGAGAATCTCCAGGAGAATCTCCTGAGCCAACTCCCACTCATGAGAGATCGTGCTCTGCCTGCTCAGAGCGTCCGCCGTCTCGTTTTCGTCTCCGGCCAGATGAACTGCTGAGATAGAAACTTCCTGCTGGATTGCCCAGAACCAGAGCTGCATCGCCTCCCTGCACAGAGGAAGTGACCCTGCCCCCCCCTTTTTGTTGAGGTAGTGCTTGGCCACCGTGTTGTCCGTCAGGATCAGGACATTCTTCCCTCTCACAGTCGGCAGAAAAAGCCTTCAGGGCTAGCCTGACGACCCTCAGCTCCAACAGACTGATATGGAGTCTGGACTCTGACGGAGACCAACGACCGCTGACTGTCAACTCGTTGGCATGAGCTCCCCATCCCGTGAGGGATGCATCCGTCACGATCTTCACCTCCGGCCAGGGTAGCCAAAAAGGAGCCCCCTTCATCAGATTGTCTTCGACGGCCCACCACAGAAGGTCCTGGGCGACCGAGGACGGCACCTGAACAGGGTCCGACAACCTGCCGGAAGACTGAGACCACTGGAGCTTGAGTGCCCATTGCAAAGATCTCATCCGCAACCTGGCCTCTGGCACCAGAAGAATGCAGGATGCCATGAGGCCGAGCAATCTCAAGAACTCAAATGCTGGGAGACTCTGGGCAAGCTGAAACTTGTGCACCATCTGCTGAATGTGATGAGCCCTCACCTGGGGAGGAAAACACTGCCCCAGGGACGTGTCGAGCACTTCTCCGATGTACTGAAGCCTCTGAGTTGGTGTCAGATGGGACTTCTTTAAGTTGAGGGAGAAGTCCAGCTTGTGGAGGGAGTGGCAGGTGACCGACAGATGATCCAGGACTTGCTCGGGAGAGCGCGCCCTGATCAAGCAATCGTCCAGGTAGGGGTAGACATGAATCCCCCCTTTCCTGAGGTGCGCTGCCACCACTACCATGAGCTTGGTGAAGACCCTCGGGCGGAGGTAAATCCGAACGGCAGGACCCGAAACTGAAAGTGCAAATCGCCAACCGCGAACCTCAGGTACTTCTTGTGCTTTGGATGTATCGGCACATGAAAATAAGCGTCCTTGAGTTCGAGAGACACCAACCAGTCCTGAAGTTGAAGGGCCTGAAGGACTTGAGAGAGAGTAACCATCTTGAACTTGTCCTTCCTGAGGAGTTTGTTCAAACCGCGCAAGTCCATGATGGGTCTCAATCCCCCGTCTTTCTTGGAAATCAAAAATTAAGGGAAATACCATCCCTTGTTCCTCTCCGCTACAGGCACCAGTTCTATGGCGCCTTTCTCCAGCAGGGATTGAATTTCCTGCGCAAGGAGCGGATCCAGACTCTTCAAAGAGAGATTCCCCGGTGGATTGTCTTGAGGCCTCTGCCGGAAAGGAAGACAGTAGCCGTGGGTTATGATCTCCAGAACCCACACATCTGAAGTAATGGCGCACCACTCTGCAAGATGCTGCGCCAGCCTTCCCCCAACCGGCGAACCATGGGACATGGCCTCATGACTGAGCTGAAGCGGCTGCGGCGTTGCCTGAGGGCAAAGAGGCAACAGCCCGAGCGGCCTTAGCACCTCGAGTACCTTGTTTTCCACCTCTGGCACTCCTACGGTGGCCCCTTTGACTGGCAGCTCCTCTCGCTTTACCAAAGGATGATTAATAACGAAAGGAACCTCCCCTCTATTGCTGTCCCCTAGGACGAAAAGGCGGAAGTTGGCGAAACACAGTTCCACAGAGTGTGCATGAAACGTGACAAGGCACATACGGAGTTGGCCGCCTGAAGTGCCATACCCCCTCAAGAAAACACTTTCTTCGCCCAGCCGTCAAAATGCTTGTCGTCCCTATCAGGAGGGATGGTAGGATACGACGCCTGCTTTGCCTGCACCACCAAACTCTCCGGAGTGGGGTGCTTGGTCAAGTAGCAGGGGTTGCTACTGGCTGGGCGGTATTTTCGTGGCAAAGACTTGCCCACTGCCGGAAGACTCTCCAGAGCAGTCCAAGCCGCTGCCACCCTCCTCTGTAGAGCCATATGGAATGGCAGTACCGGGTCAGTTGGTGGACCTTGGTCGAGGATATCCGTAAGGTCATCCTGAAGAAAATCCCCTGGGGGAGCAGACCATCCCAAGTACTCGGTGACCCTGGACATAAGGCGCCAGTACGAGGAGTCGGCATGAGTGCCAAGCTCAGGCCTACAAAACCCCACCTCCGGAGAGGTGTCCAGCCCACTGGCATCGTGCAGGGATTGCCGCAGTTCTTCAATTTGGCTATGGCCCGAGAAAATCTCGTCCGGTACCGTATCCGGAACCATGCCCTCATCAGAGCCCTCATCCACCTCCGAAATAAACTCAAGCTGGCGGAAAGAAGGCACAGGATGTGGAACAAAGCCATGCTTGGCCTTTGCCAGAGCCTTTCTAGGCGGTTCCACCGAGCCCCGTGGAACCCCCGTCGAAACAGCCTCGAAAGGCGTCGAGTGAATCGGCGTTGATGCCGAACGCGGCGCCGACAGCATCGATGGCGCCGACACAGTCCTCGAGGCCGGGGCCCCGAGCGTGTCCCTCGACAGCCGGGGCGCTGAGGCGTCGATGACTTCTTCGAAGGCGGGGCCTCGAAAGAGTCCGTTGACGACCTCGGTGCCACCGGCGTCGACATCTTCCTTGAAGACACCACAGGTTCACACGGTCTCGAGCATGTCGAGGACCGGGACCTGGAACGGGCATGCCGAGAACGATACCCCTTGTCCAAGCGGGACCTCTCCCGCGAATCGTGACAACCACCCGAGCCCGAAGGTGTGCGAGCGGTGTCTCTCGACCGATCACGACCGACCCCACTCGGAGGCGCGGACGGACTAGTGCCCTGTGATTCGAGAATCGCCAACATTTTCTTCCCGAAGTTAGCCCATTCCTCCGGCGTCACATGCTTGGTGGGGTAAGCGACGGGGAAGGACACCGATGACGGCGCTTCCAGGATTGCCTCGAAGAGGCAGAGGAGTGGCGGGACCGACTCCAGGACCGAGACCCACTGGACTTCCGATGACGACACGGAGAGTCGCCTCTCGAATCGTCCGTCGAAAGCCCCGCAGACCTCGACTTCCGTGGCTTAGACACCTTACCTACCGATAACATCTTCTTGCGCTCCCGCAAGAAGGCAGGCGCCGTACGAGTCCGTAACCGACATTTTAGACCCACAGTCTCCGCACTTCTTAAAGCCCGGACGCGGTGTGGAAGACGAGGTAGACATCTTCACGAAGAAAGACTTAACAATACGAAACAGGTTCGAAGAACAAAGAAAGAACAGAAACTCCAAAGAGTCGAGGCACACCGAGATCTCCAAAGCGAACAGGTTCGCGGAAAACATGGAACTGGGGCTACGGGAGTCGTGCGTCCTACTTATAACATCCAGTGACGTCGGCCGTCGGAGGAGGTCCTCGAGGGCGGCTTATCGACGTCATTGACGCAGAAGCAGAAGATTTTCCAAAGCAGCACAACTGTGGTGATTACTGTCATAGATTTGGAATACGTCGGAGGACCCAATCCCCTCGAAATAAGTTTACTCTTGAAATTGGTACCTTGATCTGAGAGATTTTTTTGGGGGAAGCCTACACGGGATAAGAATGGAATAAGATGGGGGAGTGGCTTGGAGCGCCGCGGATGAGGCTGCTCCCTTGAGGCCAGCCGTATGAAGCCCGCCGTATTCCCCTGAAAATGCAGCTTTCTGCACCTCCAAAGGCACCCTAATTGCCTCCGGGGCCGTCGGAACCTCTTGGGCACAAGCGGGCCGAAGATGGGTGCCTAACGTGCGCCAGGGACGCGGCTGCACTGACATTTACCGCCGTAGTGAGACGGCTGCCTGGAGCCAAGATGGCCACCACCACCGGGCCCCGAGCGCGGGCACAACAGCAAAGGTGCCGGAGTAGCACCCAGTGGTTGGCGACATCCATGGAGCGGACTGCCGCTGCCCCGAATGCTGGATTTCCTGCGGCCCCGGAGGATCACTTGGCCCTGGCCTCGCACTAGCCCTGTGGGGGAGCCACCCGCACAGCATCTTGTGTGGCTCTAGCCCATTTGGCTGATCTCCTGCTGCCGGACCTGTTCCGACCGGACACGCCTGGGAGCGTCTCCCCTCCAGGACGGGGAGGGAGAGAGCTCTGACTCCGCTACTGGCGCGCCCCGGATCAGCCGGCACTGGAGGTTAGCGCCTGCAGCGCCAGACACGCATCCAGCTCCTGGGGCGCCCCGGCCCATCATCATCCGAGCCCCTTTCCTCCCCGGGGACGTGGAGGCCCTGCATCGCCCACAGCCTCTCTGACTATGCCGAGCCCCGGCCCGGACTGACGCCCGTGCCCCTGGGTTCGGAGGCGCTTGGGCCCACCTCCACTGGTAGCATCATACTCCGCTTCCTCTCAACGGCCCTGAGGTCCCCTCGCTGCCAACACTGCAACGGTTCCTGCTGCGTTCCTGTGGGGCCGGATTTGCCCCACCAAACGTCGCCGCCACAGTGAGTATCCACGGCCTCCCTACACCACCCGCATCAGGCGCAACAGAGGGCGGCCTCGGCCCTGCTGGCCCCCCCTGGCCATTTGGGGAGTCTACCTCTCCCGGCCCGAACGGCTGGGGCCCTGTAGCTGGCTCCGGAGGCCCTACAAGACCCATACACCCTTCTTCCTGGGGCGCCCCGGCCCATTCCCTCGCCGTCTATCTCCCAACCTAGCGCCAGAGGGACCTTCACCACCGCAACCCAGCGCTAACGCTCTCCGCCCCAAAGAAGCGCCTCCAAAGCAAAGCACAGACTTGCCGCCTCATTTTAATCTCCACGTCAAGTCTAAACACCATGACTAAACAAACAAAAGCATCCAAAAACGCAGACATAGCTACCATGTTGACGGCCCCAGACACGGGGAAGAAGCCCGATCTCACCGGGCCCACGTCCCCAAGCCATCAGAAGGAGGGCGACCCCCCAGCCACCAGGGGCGATCTACTAGCATTCATGGCGGACATTAAGGCCGAATTTAGAGCCTGCATGACAGAACTCTCCACCAACTTGGAGCAAACCAACAACAGGGTCACGGAGGTGGAGGAGAGACTGGGGGCGGTTGAAGACCACTCGCAGGACCAGGCAACAACGCTGGGCGAAATCCAACAATTAGTCAGAGCCCTTCAGTATAGATTTGAGATCCTGGAGTTCAAGCAAGAGGATTTGGAGAATAGGGCCCGTCGCAACAACCTCCGGATCCGAGGTGTTCCCACCTCGGTCGCGGACAAAAAACTGGCTGAATATGTGGGGGAATTCTTCCGGGCTCTCCTCCCGGACCTGCATGAGTCTCTACTTTTGCTGGACCGCACCCACAGACTGCGCCCACGACGGGGGGTAGAATCTGAGTCCCCCCGGATGTTATCACCACTTCTATTCCACAAAGGAGGCCATTTCCGCCATCAGTCGCTCAAAGGATGAGCTCACTTTTATGGGCTCCCCCCTCCAGATTTACCAAGATCTCTCGCTCCTAACCCTTCAGAAGAGGAACGCATTGCGGCCCCTGGCCCTCTTCCTTCAGGAACGCCAGGTTCGATACAGATGGCTCTTTCCGACAGCCCTGCAATTTTCATATAACGGGACCCTGCGAAGAATTGCCCATCTGGAAGATGCCAGCAGGATCATGCACTCCTCCTCCCCCGAAGAGGCCGCCCCGATTTCCTCGGAGGAGACAAGTACTCAGGAGCCCACTCCTGCCCCACAACCCAGACGCTCTGCCTGGTCGAAGGCCTCCCGAGGCAACAGGAGGAGGTAGCAGACATACCGGCCCTTCGTCAGGTACTAGTGCCACTCATTCATCTTTGGGGCGCGCCGCCCCTCCACAACAAATTGCCTTTCACAACGGTGCCAGGGTTTTTCATGACCCAATACTGCGGGCTTCACTCACGGCCCATGCCCATTCCAAGGTTCGTTCCACCTCATGTCCTTGGAAATCCAAGTTACACCAATGTCAATTGGCCCTGTTGGCCAGGGGTCCGGCTGCATATGCAATGCTGCCCACCCCGCCGATTACAAAATTGGCCCCCCGTTGGGGGCCCTTGTTAAAACCTCAAGAGCAGGACAACCCATTCTCAGCCCGCACCTATGGCGTCCGATGGTGATCTGACCCCCGGCCCCCTCCCGCCGGCCCACCCCCTGGAGGGGACACAGACCCCTGAGCACCAGACTTTGCGCTGCCTTTCCCTAAACGTCAATGGGCTAAATGCCCCCCCGAAACGCAAATCGGTTCTGCAAAAGCTACAAGATGAGGGGGCCGGAGTGGCCCTGCTGCAAGAAACCCACCTCCTCCCAGCGGACTTTGGGCGCCTTCGTTCACGCCTATTCCCGCTTCAATTCTTCGCTTCAGGGGGAACCAAGAAGGGGGGCACGGCAATCCTCTTCGGGAAAGACCTACACCCCCAGATTTTGGACTCAATCTCATGCCCGGAAGGCCACTTCGTATCGGTTAAATGCATCCTGATGGGGGACCTCTTCACATTTGTTTCGGTCTACGCCCCCAACTCAGGCCAAGCAGACTTCTATGACGCTCTGGGCGCCTCCCTTACTGGTTTCACGGAGGGCCAAACAGTGATAGGGGGAGACTTCAATGGGGTGCCGGATCCCACCAAGGACAAAACCCACCCCCCCCACTATGGGAGACTTCACACTTGCCCTCAGCCTCCTGCGCCTATTCAGAACCCTAGATGTGATAGATGCTTGGCGGGTGCTCCATCCGACCGAAAGCGACTTTTCCTTCTTTTCCCATGTTCACCGCACGTTCTCAAGGATCGACCTCCTCTTAACCTCGCCCCAGAACCTCACATTTGCAAATGAGGTTTCCATCGGCCTGAGAATCCTGTCAGACCATGCACCAGTAATTATGGAACTCAGAATCCACAACCCTGGAGCCAACCCCGCACGCAGATGGTCACTCTACGACCCGCTCCTTAACGACATGCGGGTCAGGGACGGAATCACATCTACTATCAAAAACTTCCTTGAGGAGAATCCAGTCACTGACACTTCCCTAGCTAATAATTGGGATGCCATGAAGGCTGTGATTAGAGGAGCCTTGATAGCGCAGGGGGCGGCCTTTCATCGGAACCGCCGACAAACCCGGCTAGCCCTCGAGGAGGAACCACAACAAGCAGAGGAGGCGCAGAAGAGGAAGGGGTGGTCTCCCAAATCGCAACGGGCGCTCCGCACAGCTCGCAAAAAACTTGAAGCCCACTACGCGGAGCACACCGCACAACTAATGACTAGAACCCGACAACTGTACTACGCCAAGAACAATAAAGCTAACAAATTCCTCGTAGCCAAATTGGCCAAGGCAAGGCGTTCCAACACGATTGCGGGGCTACGCGACCCAAACGGGAGAATGCACTACTCCGAGCAGGAGAAACTACAGCTGGCCGTTGACCATATCACCCAAGTAATGACTGCGCCCCCACGAGATCGGGCTGCACAGCAGGAATACCTGCGGGGAGCGGCCTTGCCTCAGCTGCCCGCCGCAATGAAGGAGAGCCTGGAGGCCCCAATCACCGCCGAGGAGATCGACGAAGTTATCAAGACTCTAAAAGTGCGGGCTCCTGGCCCGGACGGCTTCTCCCCAAGATTTTACAAAATCTTCAAGCTACAACTAATCCCCACCATGGTGCTACTCTTCAACTCGTTCAAGGATACAGGCACGGTGACCCCTTCCATGCAGGAATCCACGACAATTCTCCTCCCCAAGCCAGGGAAGGACCCGAGAGACCCAGCCTCATATAGACCGATTGCTCTGTTGAACATAGACGCCAACCTCTACTCGAAGATTCTGTCCAATCGCTTATCATACATTCTCCCAACTATAATTCACCCTGACCAAACGGGCTTCATCCGGAACAGAGCTGCGGGGGATAACATCAGGCGTACCCTGAACCTGGTCGAAATAGCCCACCGGCGTTCCCAGGGCCTCGCGCTGATGGCCCTAGATGCCACCAAAGCTTTTGATAGAGTCGATTGGTCATTTATGGAACTCACTTTGGTAGCCTTTGGCTTTGGCCCAACCATCCGAGCCATGATATTGGCCAACTATAAATCACCCAGGACCCTCTGGAGGATCAATGGTGCCCTATCCACTCCAATCCCTATGACCTGCGGGACGAGGCAGGGCTGCCCGCTGTCGCCCCTTCTCTTTGCGCTAACTCTGGAGTCCTTCGCCCAGAGAGTCAGACAGAATGGGCTCATCAGAGGCCCAAGTAGGACCATCCCAACACAAGATTGCGTTGTACGCTGTAGGGGTGTCACGGTATTAGTTTTATGACGGTACAATAACCTTCTTGCCAAATGACGGTATATCATGGTTATCGCGGTATAGCAGGTGGAGTTAACTAATCTTAACAAATATTTTCTAAAAGGTCATAAATTGTCAGGTTTATCATCACAAACAAAACCAGGCACCCAGGGCCAGAATTGGGCTTTTCAACATACTTTCCACTGAAATGCCACCCCTTGCTTCCACCAAACACAAACACGTGTGGAAAGGGGGGGGGCTGCTGCAACTGGCAAAGCAAACTGAATAGCTTTTCTTAAATGGTCCTTTAGGCTTTTAGCTCCCCCCACTGGCTACTGGTGAAGATGCACATGTTGCCATCTTGATAATCTGCATGCCACAGATCAATGGAGTCTGATGGTAGTATACGCTTGTGCGCATACACACACACACACACACGCACACACACTCTCTCTTTATGTTACAGCCTTTAGTTTACTTCCGGGCCAAAAGGTGTTCAGTAATCACAGACATGTTACCCTTTGGTATGCAGCAGGGAATTATATGTAAATTCAATGAAAGAACCAGGCAAATCCCCCATTGTCATATGTTTAGAAAACATTATCCATTATAAATATATAAACCCCAAAGCCACCAACCCAAAGTCCCGGGAGGATAGCTCAGCGGCAACGTGCGTGCCTTGGAAGCAAGACGACACGAAGCAACACATGTTCGATCCCTGGGTCCGCACTTAGAAACCTCTGGGTGCTTAAGTGCGTTATAAATACGCAACGAAGACAAAAACAATTACGCAACTAAATAAACAAAACCAATTTCTTTAACAGCGCCTCGATGCCCGCAGGCTGTATGAGCGCTTTAAAAAAAATGTACATAAAAAAAAAACCCTCTTCCTTCTTGGCACTGTATTTATTCTTCCTATTGCTAACATATTGCTTTTGTGTCAGGCAGGTGTGGTTTATGGAATGGCATTAAAAACTGCTCAAACTGAAACTACTTAGCAGATGGCACATCCAACAGTACAAGACCAAGACTGCGCAGAACTTGCTTACTGCAGCCTTTCCAAATCAGATTGAAAAGCCCACTTAACGGTATGAACGGTATAAACAATGTGACAGTTATTATTGTTCAATTAAGTGGTTCACGGTATCTTTAACGGTATACCGTAATACCGTTACATCCCTGGTACGCTGATGACGTGCTCCTATCGCTCTCAGACCCCGTCAAATCGGCAGAGCAAGCCCTGGGCGAATTGGCAAACTTTGGGAAGGTCACCGGCTTTGCAGTCAACTTCGCTAAATCGGAGGCCCTGGGCGTCGGCCTCCAGCGCGAAGAACGGGAGGCCCTGTCTAGGCTGTGCCCTATCGCCTGGAAGAAACAGTCTATTCCCTACTTGGGAGTCCACATCACGGCGGTCCCAAGGGACACATACCAGGGCAACTTTCCCAAACTGTTTCGGGAACTGGAGGGGGACCTGAAGCGCTGGGCCACTCAGGAGATTTCGCTAATGAGACGGATCACGGCAGCCAAGATGAACCTACTCCCGAGATTCCTCTACGCGTGTTCCTCCCTTGCAGTGGCGATCCCGAACTCAGCGCTTCAGGACCTACAAAGGAAAATGTTGAAATTCATTTGGAAAGGTAAAAAAGCCAGAATCACTGACAAGACACTTACAGGTAACGGCAGACTAGGAGGGATGGGGGTCCCCGACCTACGGGTTTACAGGGCCGCAGCACAGTTGGCTCACGTCCGGGCCTGGCAGATACTCTCGGACCGCCCTAGATGGGTAGAACTGGAACAGGCGCAGCTTCCGCTCCCCCTCAGATTCCTCCCACATGTTCAACCCGCCCAGAGAAAGCATTGGGCCAACCTCCTACTGACCACCAAGCACACCCTAGCCTCCTGGGACTGGGCTCTGAAACAAAAGGGAATCCCGAGAGGCCATGGCCCCCTCTCCCCAATCTTCCTCAACCCAAATTTTACACCAGGGATGCACCCACGTAATTTCCGAAACTGGATAGAAGGCGGCTTCGAAACACTGGAGCAACTATATGTGGGGAACGCCCCCCGCACCTTTGAACAATGTAAGGCCGAATTCCGGTTCCAGGAAAAGGACAGGTTCACCTATTGCCAACTCCGTCACTGGGGCTCGCAGCCTCAGACCCTCCGGGCTGCCACGCGGCCGCTAACTGCCCTAGAATTAACGCTCAAGGACCTCCCGGCCCGGGGCAGGATCTCTTCCCTGTATAGACGCTTCCTGGCAGACTTCTTAATCTCCAGAACCCGGTGCATGGCCCAATGGGAGGCCGATCTGGGCCACCCGATCGATGACCAGACCTGGGTGGATATCTGGACACGCACCCACGCCGCCTCAACCTGCATCACCAATAAGGAATGTGCATATAAGCTCATGCTGCGCTGGTATTTTGACCACCTCAGACTACACCACATGAATCCGCGACTGAACGCTGCCTGCTGGAGGGGATGCTCTCAGCCTGGTTCCTTTTTCCACATGTGGTGGTCGTGCTTGAAGATTCAGCGATTCTGGGAGCAATGTTTGGAGAGGATTGAGCAAATTACTGGGCAGACTCTCCCCCTGACGCCCGAAACGGTACTGTTGGGGGTCCCAATCCCTGGTTCCTATCCCCGCACAGGGAACAGCGCGAAACTAATAACGCAATGCCTCCTGGCAGGCAAAATGGTGCTGGCCCGCTTCTGGAAGTCGCCAGACGGCCCCTGCATAGGCCACTGGTGGGGCAAACTATGGGACATCCTAATTGCAGAAAAAATGACCGCAGCAAGAGCGGGGGTGCTACACCGCTTCTACAATGTCTGGGCCCCAGTGTTGGACTATGATCAGCGTTACCCCGCTTTGACATTTAAACCGCTTAACGCACGATGGACCCTGAAAGTAGGGGAACCTACCTGAGCAGCGGGAGCTGCAGTCGCACCCGAGGAATGTAGAAGCCGGGAGAGAACTGCAGGGGGTTGATGGGGGGGGTGATGGGGTTTGTTTCGTAGTTGAAGCGTAAAGGGTGTGTTCCTTCGCGCAATGTATTTGTTAATTTGTCCTGCCTTGATGTAAAATAAACATATTTTTTTTAAAAAGAATGGAATAAGATGTTTTAAGATTTGCTGTGTCAAGCTATTCTGCACGGGAAAACCCCCTGGGTAACAGGTTGCATAGTCTCTGATGACTAATATGTACTTGTTTCCAAGACAGGATGGTTCTAGTGGTCCTACAGTATCTACTCCTATGCAGGAAAATGGTATGTCTATGATGGGTAATGGTTGTAGTGGGGCTGTAGGGTGGAAATGTTGGTTCGCTCTTCTGACATAAGGAGTAGATACGAAGTTATTTATGTCAGTGAAAAATCCTGGCCAGTAGAATCTACTCGCCTCATGCTCCTAGTTCTTACCTGCCCCTAAGAGTCCCGAGATGACGTGGGCATCAGTGATTTCCAACACCACCCTACGGTGGCTTCATGGGACTACAATTCGGGATCGTGTGATTCCCTCCTGGATAGTGTCTCCCCTATACAACAACCCCTGCATGAGGAAAAAGAAGGGACCACCTTCCTTTCTTCCCTCGTCTTCCATTATTATCTTGAGGAAGGCTTCAGCTAACATAGGGTCATTGTGTTGAGCAAACGATAAGTCAGGCATTATTTCAGTTTCTCCTGCTCATGAATATTGCCTGCTGTCAGGCCGGGAATCCTCAGTTAGAAAAAGAAAGCAATCTTGCTTTAAAAGCTTGAAAACTGCCTTTCTCTCATTATCCAATCACTAGAGACTGGGTCATACTGCACCCATCCAACGCCGACCGTCTCCCAGAGTCCCAACCCCGACAGCCATCTTCAGATTTTTACTGCACGTTTCGGTGTAGAGAGTCCTTGTGAGTTGCTCTTTGAGCTATTTTTAATAATTGTTGTTTTTCCACTAAAGAATTTCTATTTTTGTCCTAAATCTATCGTCCGCTGACTCGTAGTCAGTGCCGGTAGTGGGAAACCATTGCCGGTAAAGATCATCAACTACACCGTCGGATCTTCGTGGGAAGGACTAGCGAGGCCTACTTCGCATCTCACCATGTCGAAGGAAGGCAGGAGGAGTCTGTTCAGGCTCTACTCCCGGTGTGGTTTTAGGAACATCTATGTGGAGCACAGGCACACGAGGTGCTGCTATTGTCTGCATCCTGACCATGAGGAAGACCGATGCAACATCTGCTGACGTTATCAAGCCAAGACTAAGAGAGACTGTTACCGACGGTTGGTGGCGTTGCGAAGAAGGACAGAGCCCATGGGCAGTTCCGGGCACGCTCAGGCAGATCCCAGATCCAGTCAACCTCTGGAGCGCTCTCTCTCGGGTAAGAGGTTGAGATCGGCCAAGGATGTATTCCCAGAGGCTGTCCGTAAGGCCAAGCGCCATACTGAGGAGCCGACTAGAGACGGCAAAGCTGCAGGTCCTAGTTTGGGGCACACACGCTCTGTCACCATGCCCGTCCATGGTGAGCTTGCCGGTGGGTGGGGTATTGTCTGTGAGACCTTCGAAACATGGCCCGTAGTCGAAGATTAAACTGAAAAAGATTTCTTCGGCGGTGATATCCCACAAACAGAGGCCCCATCAACGATTCCTCAAACCATGACTTCAACGGCCAATACCCCGTCGACGACCAATCCCTCGTCAGCGACCCCGTCGACGACCTCATTGCCGGCGGCGTCCCCATCAACGACGAGGGAGAAATCCAGAGCAATGCTGCCTCCGAAGCCCATGACCGCTCCGACCAAGACTACTGCCTCGTCATCTACCACTACTCAGTTGGTAAAGGCAACAGTGGTATGTTCTGCTTTGAAGGAGACAGCAAGACCAAAGGATCTGTTACTACCAGCGGATTTTCTTCCCAGATTGGGGGCGGAGGTTCAGAAGGAGTTCACAAGCGGCCCAGTGATGACAGTCTACACAAGTTCTGAGGAGGAAACTTTACAGGAATAACTGGACACGGGTGGCAACAGCCTGATAGGCATGGAGTCACCAAGGCATAATAGCCCAGTCAGGCGCATTAGCCCTACGTCAGTGCCTCCTCCTGTGGCCCTTCCACAGGCATCTAGGGACATGTCTCAAGATATTTTCACTGTACTCAGTTCTCTGGTTTCGGAGATACAACAGCAGCTGCCACCAATAGCGTCCCCATCAAGGAGCGACTCTAGGTACAGCCCTCTAAGGCCTCAGCACAGGCATCCCTTGGCTTCCCTGAGGCGACCACCACCAACACCACTGCCCATCCCAGCAGCACCAGCCGGGGATGCATCGCAGACTGATACTACAGCGGGCACGGATACCGGCACCACGGACACGGATGAGTTTGACAGCTTTATTCCTGCGGATGGAGCCCCGATTGGTGCTGATAATGCTCCCAGGGCTACTCCCCCAGATGAGGTGGGGTCATTCCCCTACATGATGGCAAGGGCATCTACCCTCTTCAACTTGGTAACCGAGGAAAAGAAAAAGGAGGGTTTCCTTTACCAGAGGCGCACATCATCCAGGAAGACGATATTGACTGTCCCTTTACTTGACGAGGAAGGAAGGAAGGCCTTGCGCTAATGAAGACTCCAAGCTCCACCCCAGCAAAACGCAACAGGTTAGAGAAAAATACAGTGTGCCTGACTCATCCCACAAGTGCCTTAGATCTTAGCCATCACCAGATTCCGTGGTCTCAGCCACAGCAAGCAAACGGTCTGCGGACCCGTACTCCAAGTCTATGGTTCTGCCAGATCAAGAAGGAAAGATGCTGGATGCAATGGGGAAGCGGATCATATACACTGCATTATCAACCGTCAAGGACGCTAACGATCTGGCCATTCTAGCCCGGTATGATAGGGAGTTGTGGTACAAGCTAGGCCCACTCCTAGATTTCTTGCCGGATGACTAGAAGACAGGCTCTCACCCTTTTTCAGAAAGGAAAGGTGGCCCCCTACCACGCCATCACAGTAGCCATGGATTTCGCAGACTCAGCTTTAAGCCAATTGGGTAATGGTGTGGCACTCAGGTGCCAAGGCTGGCTGAAGGTCACCAACTTTAGACCTGACGTCCAGGCCAAGGTGGTCGATATGCCCTTTGACGGGGATAACCTCTTCAAAAAGGTAGTGGATGATACGCTGCAGGCGATAAAGACAGACACAGAGACAGCAAGATCCCTAGGGGCCCTGCAACAGCGTCGGTCCTCTTCCTGTCAATCTTCAAGAGGACAGTTTAGCAGATCTTCCAGAGGATACGCCTCTACCTCCTACCGTCAGCCCTCCGCTCCATGGCGCAGGAAGCATACAGAGGCCGGTTGCAAGCCTTCGGAGGAGGGTCACAGCGTCACTGACGACCGCAAGGCAAGAGGCAAACACCCAAGCAAGCGTGACCAGGCTGGGACCCCACTTTTGCACCCCGTGGGGGGGTTGTCTATCATATTTCATCAACACGTGGAAGGACATCACCACCGACGAATGGGTGCTGGACATACTTCATCCGGGACATACCCTGGAGTTCGAACACAGGTGCCCTCGTATTCCCCTTGTAGCGAGGAAGGAGCTACACATGGCCAAGCTGCTCCAGGAAGTGCAAGCCATGCTGGCAAAAGGGGCAATAGAACCCGTCCCTTTGCACCTCGGGGGCTCTGGAGTGTACTCCAGATACTTTCTTGTCCGAAAGAAATTGGGAGGGTGGCGTCTGATCCTGCGACATCTCAACAAATACCTAAAATCCCAAATGTTCAGGATGGGGATTACATAACAGCGCTGGGCCTGGAGGATGCCTACTTTCATGCCCCCATACACCCGAAGCATCAAATGTTCCTGCGTTTCGTAGTTCTGAGTCATCACTACCAGGTCAGAGCTCTGACCTTCGGTTTAAAGTCAGCACCAAGGGTTTTCACAAAATGCTTGGCCCCAGTGGCAGCTCATCTACGCCTCAAAGGCATACACGTATACCCTTACCTGGACGACTGGCTCATCAGGTTATGTTCTCAGGACCTGGCGATACAGCACACAGAGGAGGCCATATGCCTGCTGACAGTACTTAGATTCTCCATCAATTATCCAAAATCCTGCATAGTGCCATCGCAGGTTGCTCTGTTTCTAGGTGCCTGCCTCAACACAGTGGCATCCTTGGCGTACCCCTCGGCGGAGAGGGTGGTGGCCATTCTGAGGAAGGTACATTGGCTATCCATGATGTAATCTGCGACCATCCTGGCAATCAAGTAGCTACTAGGCATGATGTCCTTGTTCAGCCACCTGGTCCCGTTCTGCAGGCTGCAGAAGAGGCCGCTTCAAGAGTTCCTGGATGCCAGGTGGCGCCAAGTAACAGGGAGATGGACAGACAAGATTGCCCTCAACCTGCAATTCAGACAGTCCATACAGTGGTGGGGAGTGCGCTCACACCTCACTCAGGGGTTCCCCTATTTCAAGTCCCACTTTTCCAGGCTATGGTCAGTCACCATAGATGCCTCCCTGGACCGATGGGGGGCTCACATCGGGCAGTCCTACGACTGGCGTCTCTGGCTCCCGGAAGAAAAGAATCTGCACATCAATGTGCTGGAATCATGAGCTGTATTCTGGGCTCTCAAGTCTTTCCTGCCT
Source organism: Ambystoma mexicanum (assembly GCF_040938575.1). Lineage (NCBI taxonomy): Eukaryota > Metazoa > Chordata > Amphibia > Caudata > Ambystomatidae > Ambystoma > Ambystoma mexicanum. The sequence goes on along the minus strand of NC_090924.1, from coordinate 116,565,436 downwards.
CTTCCGAGGAGGCAGATAGTAAGGATTTTCACAGAAAATACCACCATAATGCTCTACATCCCCTGCTCTTTCACTAGAGGCTCAAGCCCTGTGGCACTGGATGATTCTTCAAGGCATGTTCCTCATCCCGTTTCACCTGGCAGGAATCAAGAACACTGTAGCGAATGCCCTCAGCAGGGAGCTGCGGTCCAGCCACGGATGTGAAATTCAACAGAAGCAGGTGTCTTTCCTCTTTAGCAAAAGGGGCCGTCTCCAGATCGACCTCTTCACCACGGCAGCAAATTCCAAATGCACAGAGTTCGCCAGCAGGTTTCCCCAGCCGGGGAGCCTAGGTGACGCCTTCTCGCTCAGATGGGAAATTCTGTATGCGTTACCCCCAATTCTGCTTCTACTGCATGTCATCAACACACTCAAACTCTGTCACTACAAGATGATATTCCCGCCTGGTACCCGGATCTGCTCCGCCTGTTGGTGGCTCCAGCCATCCATCTGCCTCCTCTTCCCGACCTACTCTCCAGAGAAAGGGGGACCATTTCTGCATCACGACCCAGCATCATTGAAACTCACAGCTTGGCTCCTGCAGCCCTAGAGTTTGGCCAATCTTCCTATGAAATGTAAAGTGGTTCTTACCAAGGCCAGAGCGTCATCTACACTATTGTGTTACGGGCACAAGTGGAAGCGCTTCACGGTGTGGTGCAGGTCCCAGAAGATCCCGCCTCGGTGCGTCACGGCCCCTCAACCCCTGCCGTACCTACTGTCACTAGCCAAGGCTGGATTGGCCAATGCCTCCATCAGCGTGCATCTGGTAGCTAAATCACGATACACCCGCACGCCGGGCAGACCATCATTGTGGTCCCAAAGGCTTGTCAAAGAATTTATCAAAAAGGGCCTTTAGTGAAGGCTGCTGCCCCAGCATGGGAGCTCAATGACGTCCTCAGCAGGTTCATGGGCTACCATTCGAACCATTGTATCAGAACCCCCAGAAGTTACTTTCTTGGAAGGCAGCGTGTTCCTGGTGGCTATCACCTCGGCCAGGCGGGTCGGGGAAATGCAAGCTTTCTCCTGCAAACACCCATACCTGTCATTTCATGCTGCAAGGGTGGTGCTTCGGTCCCACCCTTCCTTTATGCCTAAGGTTCCGTCTACATTCCACCTTAACGAATCCTTAATGCTTCCAGTATTCTTCCTGAATCCTGCTTCAGCCGCTGAACGGTTACTGCAACGCTGCACGTTGCTCGGGCCTTGAAGTTCTATGTGGTTCGCACAAAGGATTTTTGGAAAACTTCTCAACTTTTTGTGAACTTTGGTCATGTGAATCAGGGCAATGCCCTGTTAAAGGCTTCCATATCCAGGTGGCTCTCCGGGTGCATCATGCACCGTCATCGTCTGGCCAACAGACTACTCCTGGGCTGTTTTGGACCCATTCCACCAGAGCCATCGCTGCAACAACTGCGTTTCTCTATGGGGTTCCCCTGCTGGACATTTGCAAGGCTGTGTGACCTATTTCCTTGAGGTGAGTCGGTTCCAGGGGTAAGTGTGTGTACCTCTGTTGAGCTTGGCCACCTCCTGTAGTTGTGTAGATGTGTACTGCTGTATATTCGTATTCATGAGCATGTGAATCCATGCCAGACCCCATGCTTGGGAGGGAACAAGTTAGTTACCTGCAACTGTTGTTCTCCAGCATGGGTCTGGCGTGGATTCACATGCAAACCCTCCCTCCTAACCCGCAGTGTTCTTTTGGGTTCATACTGGCCCCTCAAATGCTTTGAATCTGAAGATGGGTACCAGGGGCGGGACTCAAGGAGACGGTCGTCATTGAATGGGTGCAGTATAACCCAGTCTCCAGTGATTGGATATTGAGAGAAAGGTTGTTTTCAAGCTTTTAAAGCAAGACTGCTTTCTTTTTCTTACAGCGGATTCCCGGCCTGATGGCAAAGAATATTCATGAGCATGTGAATTCATGCCAGACCCATGCTGAAGAACAACAGTTACAGGTAAGTAACGTATTCCTTCTTCAGCCTCTGGCCTGTGGTGTTGGTGTCTCTGCTTGGGGTTCCAGCTCTATGTCGGCTTCCCTGAATCCCTTTTCCCCTCTATCAGTTTGATCTTGGTCAGGGACTTCCAGCAAGTCTGGAAACACTGCTTTTCCTAAGATTCCCTGGGCAATCTTATCTCTGATCTTAATGTGATAAGATTGCCTTCCATTATTTTGAAGAAGGACCTTAACATCTCCCCTATAATCCGTGTCCACTACCCAGGCCATGAACATACAAAACATATTTCCAGGCTAACCCAGACTTAGATGTTAACCTGATATAGGTTGTCTTGGGATATGTTAAGGGCAGTGGTTCAAATTTGTCGTTCTCCTGGTTTTAAAATCAGATCTGGACCACTGGATAAGTCAAAACAAATTGACTCACAGGTGGCCACTGAGGGTTTGGAAGCCCTGTCATTAAGCTTGGTAAACTTTAGGGTTCCCCGGTTTGTGTCAACCAGGCCAGATATCACTCCTGACACCATTATAAGGGTGTAGAAGTACAAGTCTGACTCAATGATGGCATGGTGATTGGCAAAGACTTTTATGGTAATAAAAGGAAAAGAGAACCTATCTTGCCCTATTTCTAAGAGGGGTTTCCTTACCTCAAAAGTGCTACGGGGTCTGCCAGGATCTCTAAAGTAAAGAGTCCACCATCCTGTGTCAAAATCCTATTTTCTTCGCTTACACTACAAAGAAACTAAATAACTGGGGGAGTGAGTTTCAATGAGTCCAAACTGACACTATACTTTGAGGGCATGTATCTCTTCCTCGGGTTACTGTCTCGTACTGAAGCAATATAAAGTTTCAGGTTCATCAGCTTCTGCAGGTATAGCTTATAAGCAATGTCCATTATTGGTCATAGATGTTTTCACTATGGTTTCCTTGGGAATTGGCTTTTTTCAATCTTCCTGACAAGGGGGGTGACTCCCTCCACTCTGATCTGTGAGAAACCTGAAGGTGTCTCACCCGCTAGTCCCCCGGGGATCTGTCATCCAGGTGGCCAGGACACGGCCACCGCTTTTGGATCCAGTTCCTGGGGGTGGACCAGTGTGGGAGGAGGCACTTAACCACCCCCCTTTCTGACACAAACACTTTCGAACGGACAACTCCCTGTGAGCGAAAACGGACTAACATCCGAGCCGGATACCAGACATGTCCCAATACAATGGTCAGGCAAGGTCAGGCAATTACTGATCATTACACACACCTGACTTCCATCACACGTCCCCATACGGATAAAAGGCGGAGCGCGAAAACACACTCTGAGCAAGGCAAAGCACACGAGGAAGCAACAGTTCCAAGATGGCAGTTTAATACAAGGAGAAAGACGGCAAGACCAAAGAGGGTTGCAAGGGGGAAGGTGCCCTTGAACTTTTCAGAGAAAGACCATTACTTTGATGAGCCTTTGAGAATAAGGAACATAAGACCTGGAATCAAAGCTGAAGAAACCTGCATAGTGTATCGGAGGTACCCGGGGCTCTCCTACGTCGATAGCCAAGGCAGGGAGGAGCGTTTGACGCTGTGGTACTGTCGTTGGCTCCTACAACAAAGCAGCACCAATAAAGTCAGCACAGCTGTTGAGTCGAAATACTGGTACCAGACCGGTCTGTGTCAGTGCCAAGGTTGCAAGCGGCAACATTGTAAGGAGAAATCTGAAGAGAACAGTGTGTGAAACGTATGTGACGAGTGACGCAAATATAATTGAACAGCAGATGAGTGACTGAACTTTTGAAGCCAAGCTAGATGATATAAACAGTGGTCCGGCGCCACGTGGGTGCTCATTTGAAGGTCTCTTTTAGGTGTCCAACTGAGAGGTGGCAAATGTAAAAAGGAATTGTAAAATCGAAGTGGTCCTGCAGCGGGTCAAGCTAAACCCTGTGCAAATTTGAAAGTCTTCAATAGTTAATACGAACTGAAATTGGTCCAAACCCGGCTGAGGGAGACTAATTGTGTAAGAGGAAGGATCTGGGCCCAGCTGAGGGGGATCCAGCGTGAACCGCAAGTCACCCGAGAAAGAATATTCTCTGAACATTGAAAAGGGGGATCTAAGCCTGGAAGAGGGGGATCCAAAGTAACGATTGTTGTATAAAAGGGATCTGAGCCCATCTGAGGGTGATCCAGGGTGAAGAGTGAATCAACTGAATATGAGTATTGTAAGAGGAAAATACCTTTTTTGTTTGTTTTGGTACATCAGGCCCTCTGAATCAAGAGACTTTGAGATGTAAAGAGACTGGGGCACAGAAGGCCCTAATGCTGGTAATTGAACTGTGTCCTTGTGCCGAAGAAGCCAGAGAGTGAACCGCTTTGTCCCGTGCTGAAAACGTGGGCAAGGGAGGCCAACG